>NC_051853.1:39843466-41093466 GCF_905115235.1 Hermetia illucens
TCTGTGGCAAAATAACGCTAGAGCTAACACTACCCGGTAAACTAAAGGGAGGATCATTTGATTCAACGTTCGCGGCAATAAATTTTTCGTCGATCCGAACGTATCACTACAGACAGGTCAACATGGGTCTAGGACTTTGACGAATTTGAATGCATCTACGCAGAGAATGTTGGACTCCCGCAACGGTGCGTCATCGGACTATCAAGTAAACACCTCCCCAGCGGCAGAGAGCTATCCTGGAACCGTTTGTCAGACTACTTCGGGCTAGTTTCCGAACTCTCTCGCCTTAAAATAAAGGAATTCCTTTCTCCACCGGTCGAGCTCTATCTCCTTTGCAACGATAAAGACCCGAACGGGGGGCATCATGGCTCCACCTGTCAGCGCTCCTCAGCGTCTCCTCGACAATGTTGTCTGGAGAGAAATCCCCTTTGTTTAAAGAGAGCTGTTAAAGAATCCCATCCCCCCTAACTCCATTGCAAAACACACAATCTGGAGATCGCCCTCTTTCAGGCAAGCGTTGAATGCTCCGAGCAGTAGATTTGGTTGATGTTGAAATAACAATTTGTATCGGATCCTGGCGCCTTCTCGCTTTTTAGGAGAGGACTGCCTGTTCCAACTCTTTTATAGAGAAAAGTGAACACTCCTCCTCCAGCCGACGTCATCATCCCGTACTGGGTGCGCAGGGAATAGTCCCCGTACAATGCAATCCATCTGCTCGACCTTAAGTGAACGGGGTTTCCGCAGAGCCCCGATTTTTTGGGTTACCAGTTTGTAACCGAGTCCCCACAGATCCGCATTCACGTCGTTCACCAGGCCCTGCAAGCAGCGAGCTTTGCTCCTGTTTATTGCGCTGCGGAGTCTTCTTTCGGCTGATCTGTACTCTGTCATTATGGCACATGCCTCCTCCCAGCTGTTTAGACATTGTGTTATGCGATGGAGTGGGTGACACTTCTTTCGGAGCTCTGAAATTTCCATCGGCCACCAATAAATGGAAGGTTTGCCACGTCTCGATACTCCCCTACGCATGGAGGCCCCGCAGGCCGTCGTTATCAGGTTCATAACTGAATTTACGATAGTGTCAGCTGCAGCGCCACCATCCCCAGGAGTTTCGACAAACCTTCCGGTGTTTACCTTCGCAATATTCCATGCACAGAAAGAGCCCCGGGGTGGCGCACACCGAGAGTTTGTGTTCACCACTTCGAAGGCAATGTATTCATGGTTGCTTGCCGAGAAGTCTTCCAGAACTCGCCACCCGTTCACCAGTGACTCCGACGCGAAGGTTACGTCTGGAATGCTTTCCTTGCAGTCTGGGAACGTTGGGGCGGATCCGGTGTTTAAAACTACGTTTCCCTCTGGAGTCTGAGTGAGGCATGCCAGAGCATTGAAATCACCCCCGACCAGGATTCGCTCATCCATGCACAAGACAGCGTCCTGCAAAGCATCAAGCCTGCGTAGAAAGTCCGCCATCGTCGCATTCGGCATAAGGTAGACATTGAAAAACGTTCTCCCCTCGGCGTTGCGCAAGAACCCTAAGAAGGGTTCCGTCCCGAACCCAAATGGCAGCGGTACCTGATATATCAGGGGTGCCATGAAACTGGGTCCTTGTTTCGGTATCGCCCACTGATGAACACTAAATCAGCTTTGGTCTCCGCAGCGAACTGTGCTAGCAACTTGTGAGCGGTTGCACTCCGATGCATATTGACTTGTAGGATACGAATCATATTGACCGCGTTCTCAACAGACGCGCCACGGTCCCTGCCTAGGACGCAGTTTTCCTTTTCGTTACAGATGTTCGCTTTATGGGCTGCCTGCACGCATTTGCGGTATGTTGTTCTTCTGTCAAGTCCCCGACAGGTTGCAGACGTGCGCCCATAATCCAAATATTTTTTTAATTTTAAGCAGAGGTTTTTCTGATGACGCGGCATTTTGTTGTACTTTGTCCCTCTTCGCCTTCTTCTTTTGAGCCCTGGAGAGTACCTGAGTGACGTCTCCTTCAGATGCCCCTTCCTCCTTTCGTTTTTACCCCAGTTCACTCTGGAATGGGCTGCCTGCGATCCGTTTGGTAGTCGTAGTGTTCTCTTCGGGAGGCGCGGTTGTTTCTGCTTCCCGCGGATTTTCTCTTACTCTCAATGTCCGGCTGTAATATGAATTTCTGTCCAGTAGCTTCTCCAGCCCCATTAGCCCACTTCTCTACTGCCGCGCATTTCTTAATAAGCCTTTCTTCTTCAGCTTGCGCCAGAGTAGTCAACACCCCTCCCACTCGGCTTATATTTGAAACTATTTGGTTAGTTTCGGTAGTTTCCACTGTGCCTCTTTCCGCAACTATAGCACTACGTGGTACTGTCTGGGTTCCTGTCTCCGTTGCAGGTGTTGCATCACTTTGCAAGTCCTCCTCTTCTCATGTGCATCCCGATATCTCGTCGGGTATTTTAGCCTTTGTTGCGTCCTTCACTGGGCACTGTAGCGAACGGCGCATTTTCGTGCTGTATATAAACGCAGCCAGCTCATTCTTCATTTCCACTATCTCCTCGTTTGTTTTGTTCGCCATTCAAGTTTCCTACCAGCGCATTGTGTGCAAGGGAGCGGGTCGCAATAGTTAGGAACCGGTATACCCTCGGGGACAAGGCCCCTGCCCCAGTTCCCTGAGGCCTGACCTATGATTAGTTGATCCCGGAACTTACTGACGGACCATCGCTCGCGGTCTACCAATACCGATTCAATGTACAATATCCGAACAGGGTCCCGAAGGGGTTGGCTTCTGATACACGCCACAATTATCACCTTGGCAGAGCTAGGCTCACATCATTCCATCGACGTCGACAAGGAGTTTTCAACGACCCCGGGGAATCACAGTGTGTCCTGGCGTGTATCGGTCATTAGCAGTTCACTCTTCACCGAGAAACTTTCTCGAGGCTACTACCTGGGATGCAGATATTATGCCAGCTAGGGGGCCCGAAATGCTTGCTCGGGAACCTCGGGGATGCCACTCCCCGTATCGTAAGCGATCCGTTAAGGATCGTTGACGACCCTTAAGGACACAAGGTTGAGGTTGCAGAGACTTCCGCAACACGCAAACCATCCCGACAAAATCGATGTGGTCCACGTGCGGCCCCCCATCGGCTAGCTGTCTTGTGACACGTCAAACCAGGTGGCTCAGCTGGGGCAGACATAGTGTGGCCGCGTTTACAGCCACCGTTTCTAAGTTGGCAGAGACAGCTGGTACTTTGCTTTCGGGAAGTAGGACAAGATCACGAACATGAAGCTAGGACTTTGACGAGCATTTTCTTGGCGCTCAATCGTCGCGAATATCAGCATTCCCATCGTATCTTGGATCGCTAGTGAATCTATCCAATAAAAGACGAAATGAGACTCCTCAGCAACCCTTACTTAACATTTGGTCGGGCTTTTTTTTGGCACGGTGGAAGGAGAAGGTAAATGCATTTACGCACAGAGTGTTGGACTTCCGCAACGGTATGTCGTCGGACAACCAACTAAACACTTACCCATCGTGAGAGAGGTAGCCTGGAATCGTTTGTCACATTACTTCAGGTTAGCCCCGGGATTCTCCCGCCTTGCGGAGCCTTCAAATCAGGGAATTCCTTTCACCAACGGGAGAAGAGAGAAGGCCCCTTCACCGGCCGAACGCTATCGCCTTTGCAATGAGAAGAACCCGAACGTAATGCGTATTACGGCCCCACTTGCCAGCGCTCCTCAGCATCTTCTCGAGACTCCCGGTGGTGTCCAGATAGAATTGCTGACGAATCCCATCCCACCTTCCACAAGAAAAAAAGGTGTGATGGGTGTCGTTTACAACTCGATTGCAAGGTTGGGCCTTAACATCACCGGACTGTTGCGTCTGTTCAAGGACGCAGTGCGAAAGTTGAAGAAGCCATCAACATGCGATGTTCGCAGAGATCTCACCTCCTGCACGGATGTCCGAATTAGGATGGACGCCTTTGAAGTTCTCGAATGAGGCCCACATTAGTTTTTCTTCCTGAGGGAAAGTGCAGCGCGCGATGCGTCCATTTTGACTTGCGACAGCCGACATGAGGAAGCCGTGCGCCTGGTACTGGTACTTTTTCGACGTTGGAAAGTCAGGAAGTGAAGAGAGAGAGGTCAATAGAGGAAACTGAAGGAACAAGTTTGTTGTGCTCCTTAATAATTGGTAACAAGTTTACTATCTTGGCACTATCAAGCCATTAAGGTCAGCTCGCTGCGTAACTGAGAAACGGACAATTGTTGCTGCTTGTGTGTGAATGACACTATCACCAGCTGCCAAAAAGGTGACCCCATTGTTTTTATTCAAAGTACAATAAATAAATGACAATTCAAGTTTACAGGCCGCGTACTCGGCAAATTGATATTTGACACGGATCTCTGCTAAGCCAAGTAAGAACATTGTGAACTTGCCATAACAGATATGAATATAATGCTGACATCCATGCAAGTAACCAATTCAATCAATTGTAAATAATTAATTTCCACGCCATCACTTCATGGACAGAATGCAAATTGTAAACACGCTTTAAATCGATCCAAATTAAAAACATGTTTACCGAATATTTTGAGCAGTTGGCTGAGTGGCCCACTCCACCATAATTGATGCGTTTCATATCTAAATTGTACTACAAATGCATCTTGGCGGGAAAGTTGTAATGGTAATGTTTTGGGGACTCATCTACTTTGAAGGAGCTTCAGCAGGTTAGCGACTTTGAACCCTAGCCCCTGCCAGGTGTGACGAATAATAGAAATAATTTGAATAAGCAAGTGAGTATCCCGGGCAGACACGCACTTTCTTTACGAGAAATTAAATTCATGTCTATTCGTTGGCGACCGTAAACATAATAATTACGGTGGAATGTGAGCGGTTTTTCGTGGAAGCAATAAATAGTTGCGTGGGCAACGGAAATATTGAAATCGTTTCCATATCATCACACACGGGCAGAAGATCGATTTGTTTGCCCCCAGAAGGTGATCTCCACGATAACCTGTACCGCAAGCACCGAGCGACAAAGGCAATCATCGAAGGTGCTAAGTGGCCTTAAAATCTACTCTAAATTGGAAACTAGAAGCCCATCTGCCGCCAAGTGACCGACGATATTTACGGTACGTGTGGACGAGCCGTCTTGCGTGCAAAGCGCCCGCGACAGCAGCAAGTGGAGGTCACTTGAGATTGTTTCAGACCCAGTATCGCCACTTGCCGCCGATCGAGTATTTATTGCAAGCCATCGACCAATGAGATAAAGCAGAATAATAAAAGCGACTGAACACATGAAGTGTACCTCAAGGCCCCACGAATAAAAACTTTCACAGCAGCAAAAAATGCAAGCAGCATTTATTAACGCAGCGTGAATCTGAAAAATTGCCGAGACTCGACTGTCGTGGTGTTTTCCGCTCGCAAAGAACGAGAATGGAGAGTCTCCGCTTGCACGGGGTCAAAAACATGCTCTGCCACCTTTACCTGATTAGCTGATAGGGCGGCGGGTGCCAGAGGCGTAAACATATGGGGCAATTGGGGTCTCCGTGCCGCATTACGTGAAGACATTTGCCGTAGTAACAGGGCACAGGTGGTTGGGCGGGCGGAAATGGAAGTCTACGTGAGAATTTGTTGCACAACAGCAAGCGATTGTTTATTGCGGTCTCTGGCTGGATCGGTTGGGTCTCTCACTTGCATCTCTAACAAAAGAGGCATCTCATCGGCATTTCTGATGGGAAAAACAACCTTGCCCGGCCTTAGACTGCCAGGATCCGTCCCAGCTGACTTCCTGCCCTAATTGCAGGCAAGGACGTCGACGGCAATGACGAATTCCTCCGCACCTGCTGCAATGCCAAAATTGCACCGCACCAAGTACGGGGGAAAAGCAAGGCAGACGTAAACAGGAAAAACTGGAAAACCAAGAAAATGAACATGCAAACTTGCAACTTTTCCATCCGTTACATGCGAGAACAGAGAAAAATGGTTTGACATACACTTTATCCGCCAGCTCGCGCACTTTCCACATGCTTATGAATTTATCCACCATTGTGATGCTGTTTCTGCTCCCGGCACTGATTCACAGGATACTTTTACACGATATTCACACACGCTTGAGCACTGATCGGACGAATTATGTACGGGAAAAAGCAAATTTCGAAACTGTCTTCTATAAGAATTTGGTGATTTGGCTACCGTCATCCATTGCGATATACTAACACATCCATACATGTGCCAAGTAATGTCGTTGGGGGGCTAATCAAGTGAAGTTGGATTCGTATGAATTTTGTTAAGTCCTAGATAAATTGATTATTTTTAAGATTTTTCATAAGCGTGGAATCTCAGCTGGCTTTAGAACTGAGCATTCACTTGGGGGATATGATAGTTGATGACAAACTAACTTAATAATATCAAAAAAACGAGAACACACACTCTCCTCTTGTAGCTCAGGCCATTCCCAATTGGTCGAAATTGTCAATCATCTGTGAAGAGAGACCACAAACGACTGGGTCCTGTCTTCTTGACAGCTTTGGCTGTCAATGTTAACCTGTCAATTTTCAGCCTCGCCGATAAATAAGGACATTCGGTGGAATTTATATTGATCCCTTATGACCGGATGAGCTTGATTCGAATTGGAAAAGTATGTACTCCCTCTATCAATCCTAAAAGTTCCTGAAAGGAATTGTCATCGACTCATTCATATGACCGGTCGGAGGTTATGTAAACGCTTTCCTCTGTAATTTCAGATGTTGGTGCTGCAGAAACTATCGCGAGGTCTGACCTTGACTCTTCTGAGGAGGACCAGCTCGTCTGCCGTGACATCAGCGGCGAAATTACCTGCCGATTCGCCAGACGCGCCCAAGCAGAATGAGTCAGATAGCAAGAAACCGCGCAGTAAGGATCCCCACCTTTAAATAGGATTTGTTGCCTGAAATATTAATTTTCCATTTCCCCAGGTAGTCTCGTGGCTGCTGCATTTCAATCGCTGAAGACAGATGATTCGGCGGCTCCAGAAGCAGCTTCGCCAACCCAGGGCGCATCCCATTCTTCCTTGGATGAGAAGATTATGAACGCGAAAACAGTGAATGGGTTACTTGCCATCACCGACATTGGGGCGAACATTTCCCGCAAACACGCCCTGAAAGTGGTTTCCATTCTAGCCGAATGGAGCTCTATTAATCGCGTTAAATTATCCGAATTCGAGAATGATGCTCGTTTTATTAAGCTGTGCCGGTTGCTGGGCCGGGCTGTTCCGAAAAACTCGAATGGGAACAACCAGGGGAAGTCTGTTGCCGGCTTCCGAACTGACGACTTGAACACAGTCCTGGGCATCGCAGGCGATGACGAGGCAGCAAAGCTTGTGGCCAGCATTAGCATAACACAAATGGTGAAAGTAATGGCGGCTTTGGCTCAGCGGAAAAGGCGCAGCACGCCCTTGCTCAGGTCGCTGGCATTCAACATCAGCAGCAGCTCTGAGGTGTTGGATTTGAAGCAATGCAGTGACGTCTTGTACGCGATGGCTTCACTGAATTTCCCTGATCCTGTGTTGACGGCAAAGGTGACTGCCGATGTGCAAGCTGGACTACCGAGTAATACTGACAAACCGGCGGCTGTTGGATCGATTCTGACCAGCTTAGGAATGCTGAAATATCGTGATTTAGGTGAGTACAGTTGTGCACTTTCATATTTTTTTATAGGAAACTGAAATTTAATTCCAGTCGTTTGCAATTACTCATATTTTTTTGGATAAACTTCCATCATAAATCAATTCGAAGTATAAGGACACACTCATGTTTCCGTCCCTATCCCTATGGTACCACCGTGAAATATTACTTCAGTTGGATCGCTCTAGTCTAAAACTACGCCCCTCTCTCGCTTTCCGGGCTTGATCCAGTTTCTAAAGATTTTCACAGCTATCGGCATATCCGCAAGATTATTGGGGTCCGATATCTACATCGAGAGCATCCCTCAATCCCCTTCTCTTATCTACGAATCTCGGACCGTGCAGCTCGGAAAGGCGAAGCAATGCGAATTCTTCCCACAACTACGGTGTGAAAATCACTGTTGAATGATGATTAAGCTAGTCACTGAGATTGATACTACGTTCAGCCGCAGCACCTGCTGTCTTTGCCAAGTCAATAATTTGCTATGAGTCTGCTTAACCAGGCTATCCACCTCCTAACCTTCTTTGTGCCACCCCGCAACCAATTGCGTCAGTTTACTGCAGTGACAGTTCCATTCCTCTTATCTTTTTCGGGAATTGGTTGACTTACATTCAGGAAATCGCGGTATCTGAGTGCCGCATTCGCCTTAAAGTTAGATTGCGCTTAAATAAGAAAACTTTTCATCCGCATCGCACAACGGTCCCCGAATTCCAACGCTCCCAAGTCCATCTAGTACGCCGTCGATCTCCTTCCCCTGGACAGTGGACTGCAACTCGTAGACTTCCTCGCAATGTATAAATCCAGTGGTTTTATGCTTCCATTTTCACTAAAGTGTTCCAATATATGGCCCATCGACCACTGCACATATGGCTCGCTTTCCTTGCAAAGAGATCCGTCACACAAGCCTGATTGGGGAGAAGGAGCACCGTAGCGGAGCCGTCACATACAAGATGCATGGAACTAGACAGTTTCACTAGCTGTTGGCACTGGCGAAACGCCTCTTTAGTGAGGACAATGAACCGGTAGTTTCTTTGATTAACAGCTAAGTACTCTCCTTTGAGATCATCGAAATAACAACCTCCTTTTACACTTGCTGGAATTGTGTAGGCTCGGTAAAGCTTATTGGATTGCTCATCTACTTACTGTACTTTAATTCGAAACAGTAGCTGCTCACCTTCCTGCACAATCTTCATTACTGGCAGTTGCCCGGTCGCTTGCAATTGCATCTCCAGGAGGTCCTTGTTCAGAGGGTCTTTATTTGAAAGTCGCCCAAGAACTTGAAGCAAATCCTTGTTGTGAAGGAATGATAGATGCAATCGACCCAAGCTAGCTTTTTCCACAACCTTAAGCAGCATTTCCAGACTGTTCGAAACATCCTGAACTTCCACCTCAACTAGAACCATTGATTCCAACAATTCAACTCGACGTTATCCTATTCCGATCGCTGTGTTAACTTGATCCGCAGGAGCCGAGTAAGATTTCAATAAAGGTTTCGCGTCCCCGGGTCCTGTCCGCTCCCAAAGGGAATCTGATTTCGACTCTGAATATGATTCGAAATCAGATTCCGTCAGGGAACGTAGGTTCGAATCCTATCGGCTGCGCCAATATATGTAAATCCCTGAAAAACTGTTAAAATAACTTAAAGAAAACTCGTCACTTCAATGCTTTACTCAACACTAACTACATCATCATCATCAACGGCGCAACAATCGGTATCCGGTCTAGGCCTACCTTAGTAAGGAACTTCAGACACCCCGGTTCTGCGCCGAAGTGCAGCAATTCGATATCCCTAAAAGCTGTCTGGCGCCCTTATCCACGCCACCGTGATAGTCTTGATGGCCAATTTGCACCACTCCTCTACTGCAAGAAGCGTTAAAGGCTGTTTCCAATTCCTTTTCCAGAGTCCCGACTTTCGGTCGTCTGTCGTACTAATGTTGCCAATTTGCGTACTGCGTAGAGTTTATTCTTGATAATTTGGCCAATTTTCTTCAGCCGATCTTCCTGGGGTCTCTGAAAGGATTGCACATCTTTACAACGATATTTAGACTGAAAAGCATTTAACTATGACCTGAGAAGAATCTCTGGTCAGACTCTTACGAGTTGTCTAGCCTGAATGTCCCATTGTCGGTTAGTGGTGTCATATTAAGGACTTCTTCCCAACTATCACAGTTTTCCGAGCTGGTAAATGGAAGGTTGGCGTATTGCCTCTTCCACCTACTGATATATATATATGGTTGCCATTCACCCCCTGGTGGGGTATAGCGCGTCAACCACACTTACGTGCCATCACACGTGATTATCTGAAATGCTCTTCAGCTCCTCCCATGACTGTCCGAGACGCTCGCACTCCTCCTCTATTGTTCTGCGTAAAGTGCGTTTGGGACGACTCACTCGTCGGCCATTTTGGGTGAGTGGATTCTACTGCATGGCGTAGCTAGCAATGCAATTGTCATCATCACCATCAACGGCGCAACAACCGTTATCCGGTCTAGGCCCGCCTTAATAAGGAACTCTAGGTATCCCGGTTTTCCGCCGGGGTCCACCAATTTGATATCCCTAAAAGCTGTCTGGTGACTTCGCCTACGCCATCGCTCCATCTCAGGCAGGGTTTGCCTCGTCTTCTTTTTCTACCATAGATTTTGTCGTTATGTAGGCTACGGAATTGTCCATCTTCATATAGGGGCCAAACATTTTTCGGAGGATTCTTCTCTCGAACGCGGTCAAGAGTTCGCAATTTTGTTTGCTAAGAACCCACCGAGGAATACATGAGGACTGGCAAGATCATTGTCTTGTACAGTAAGAATGGTGGTGGTGAGACGTTTTGAGTGGAACAGTTTTTGTAAGCTGAAATAGGCTCTGTTGGCAGCCAACAACCGTAGGCGGATTTTATCGTCATAGCTGTTAGTTGGTTTGGTTAGTTGGTTTTTGGTGCTGACGTTGTCACCATATATTTCGTCTTGCTTTTATTGATGTGCAGCCCAATATCCCGCGCTGCCTGCTTGATCTGGATGAAGGCCGTTTGTACGTCTCCGGTTGTTCTTTCCATGATGTGGATATCGTCATCATAGGCCAGTAGTTTTAGCCATTTCAGCTACAAAAGAAGAAGCCTCATCGGATGCGATATGGTTAAAAAACATAATTACGTGTTCTTTCCACCTCTTCAGTTCATCGTGAATGAGAAGTCGACCATTGACACCCTTCACAAGACCATCGAAAGATTTGGGACCACATGCAAGCTATTTCATGATGCGGCAAACAGTTCTGAAAGCATTGCGATCTGCGGTATCTTCCGCTTCCCTGACCAGTGCAATAGCAAACTCTCTCCTGTCACGGCTGAATTTCTCAGGATTTCGTTTGGTATCGGAGTTCGAACGCGTCACGCCCGCCATCACTCGCTGTTCCGTTCATCGATCCGCTTCCATGCTTCCGCAGTTAGCCAGATCTTATGACGTAGCCGACAATTTGTGTAGCACCCGAGAAAAAAGCATTTTTGATGGCGACCCAATGCTTATCGGTATTTTCAGTATATTCGATATCATACAAGTGGTCAACGTTGAACTTAGGGGGCCGCAGCTCCCCAACCCTCCGAGAAGTGGCGGACGCAACACGTAAGCGACCATTAGATGGTGATCCATTTGGAGACCGATGTTAGTGCCTCTCTTGTTGCGCACATCCAGAAGACAACTCCTAAATCGCGAAGTGATCGATCTGCTCGTATGGCGGCGGTCAGTTGAGACCCAACTGATCTTATTGCGGGCTCTATGTTCAAACAATGTGCCATCAATGACGAGGTGGTGGAGGCTGCAACAAACCACGAACCTCCCACCATTGCCGTTTTTGCGGTCGCCAAGACCGTGTTTCCCCCTTGCATGTCTGAGCAAAGTGTTGTCAGGGCCCACCTTGGGATTCAGATTATTCTTCACGCCTGAAATGTGTTTAATTGCTCGTAGAAAACATTCTTCTCCGTTGGTAAGTAGCTTTGTACAATTGTGATGCTCCTTAACCTGGACCGGAATCTTGCAGTTAGAAGTCTGTCAGAAACCGGTTCCCAGGTTAAGAGAGCGCGCTTTGCAGTAGTCATCCGAAACAACCCAACACCAGATTCGCGTCTGCTATCACTTGGCTTTTCAGAGTTCAAAAACACATTGCCGCAAGAGGTTGAGGAGAACTCTCCAGAGTCTCACCATCTATTTCTATGCTCTGTCGGGCGTCTTTGTTTACAGAGCCTCCTTCTCGCGCCTATCGTGGCGCTTTGCAGATCTCTTTGAATTACTGGTAAGGGTTTGGTTACTTTCCTTCCACCATCCTGCTGTCTTTCGCATTTAGTTTTCTTTCTAACCCTCCGAGAAATTGCGTCTACAGCTTTTCTCATACGATCTGGTGATTCCCCTGTTTAGTTAATCTTCTGGAAACTGCAAGATTTATTAGTGACCACAGTATGCGGTAAGTATAGATTAAACCGAAGCTTGCTATCAAACATTTCGCTAAGATTCTCCATCGAGGTAGTAAGCGGATATTAACAGAGAAGTTTTCCGTGAATAATATTCGCCTACATAAAGGAATAATTTGCTCCAAAGGCATCAATGTGGAAGTGCGCGAACATTTAATTGAAGATTATTTCTTTCAAAAGGCGAATGGACACTCTAAATAAATGTGAAGACGCTCGCATATAGGAGACAAAGAAAAGCAAGGAAGGATCATCATTGGCAAAAAATGAAAATAAAAATGAACCAAGGTTGGAGCCCTGAACCGTGAGGCACTGAAATTCAAGTTATTCTTTCACATTGGCTGCTACTAAATCAGATTGGGCCAGATAACGGAAGACTGTATGGTCGAAGTTTAAAGACAAGCAAGGAATGATTAGGGAGATCAAAAGCTTTGGAAAAATTATGGCAGACCATATGCGTATTTTCTTTTGCATTAAAAAATTACGAATCGTTTCTGGCGCAATTGGAGGGTTCTTCTATTTCTGATCTAAGTTAACTTCAAGCATCAGTGGTTCTGTCGAATTTTGAGTTATATTACAATTTTGTCGCCGAGACAACCAAAATAAGAACTTCCTTCTTATCTTTTATCTCATTGCAGATCTATTGGAGTCACTAGTCAACTGGACGTTAAAAAATCATGAAATTTGTCGACCTCAAGATTTGAATGCTCTATTTCTTACAATGGCGACACTAAATTTCAAATCAACTAGCATAAATGAAATCAAAAGCAAATTAGTACCAGCTTTGACGGCGGATGATTACGGTAGATCATCCGATTGGCTTGGACATGTGTGGTCTTTGACACTGCAAGGATTAAGCGATGAAAATCGAATCGCGTCTGTGTTGAAGTAAGTATAATCGACAAAGAATCAATAAATTAAGATTCAATGTTAAATGGATGTTTCACATATTTGAATATTTCAGAGATGAGTTTATCGAGAAATTGGAAAGTGAAAAAGGAGGACTCACACCTACTATGAAAATGAAATTGCTAAATATCAATGCGAGTGCAAAGCACCTTCTGGGAGGCTATAAGGGTCCTTTCTTGAAGGAAGATGGTCCAGTGTTTTCGGTTCCAATGGCTCATAACAAATCTAAACAGATTATTGTGAATGGCATGTTGGATGCTCTTAAGAGTCTGTTATCGTCGAGTACGTACGTGAAAACACTAGTCGATTCCAAAATGGGTTTCCTTATCGGTAAGAGTTCAAAGCAAATATATAAATTCATCTCCTCCGACAAAAATAACTCCTTTATGTTTACAGACGCTGAATGTTTATTGGATGCAAAATGTAATCCTCTTCCCGTGGACAAAAACCAACCTGGTGCTGTGAGGTGAATATTTTTCGAAATTATTTTTAAAGTGCATTTCACATTGTTGGTATTTATTTCAAGGGTGGCGATAATGGTTGTGGATTTCCATGATATATGTCAGGGGACGCATCGTTCCATTTCCGGTGTTACACATTTAAGTTTTGATTTATTAGAGAAATGTGGCTATAAGATCATAAGCGTGCCGTACAATGAGTTCAGTACAAGTGAAAAGTTACTTAAACGCGTGCAGTATCTTGAAGGAAAGCTGAAGAGAGTTGTAAAAGATAAAAATTAGAAAATATTATAATTAACGAATAAAACAAGTGTTTTGTTTCAATCGATACTAGTAATTTATTTTTTATTGACATTACCCCCATATATACTCGTCGGTTTTATATTTGTTTAAATAAATGACGTGTTAAAACTGATCTGTATGAAATAAACAAAAGCTTACGCTAGCAATGAAGCTTTAAAGTGGTTTTTCGTCAATTCCGACTCTCCACCAATGTCCTGGTTTGACGAGGTCATCATCGACATCAAGCAGTTTCTTGAATGCAGATTTTGCCAGTAAATGCTTGCTCTGAATGTCTTGAACGGTGGCTTCATGGTAGACACCGTTTAGGGTTTCCAGTTCATCATGCGCTCTGGCTTCAGCTTCCGTTAAGCAGACACAATTCCATGGAGACCAATCGTCTTTTTTCTCCCAACGAGGTAATCTGAAAATTCTCAAAAGTTGAAAGGGATATTAAAATACAGATGCGATGTGAAAACTTTACCTCAAATGGGCAAGATCATTGCATTTGCTGAGAATCGAGTGTCCATGCCAGATTTTATCAATAATGAAGCGAACATCATCCTCTTGTATTATAAATGCATATGAAGCGAGCGTTTTACGTTTCTTCTCATCTCGTTGAATTGCTCGAAGGATAGCTCTGTATAGTGAATTGTCAGATACGGAACCCTTGTTGGGAAATGGGGTGTTAGTTGCAGGCATATATTTTTTAGATAGTAAAATTGGAAAAACACTTACTCGCATGTAGTGACAATTCTTGCAGATATCGACGCTTGCCTGTCGCGTTCGCAATGCGAAATTGGTGATATGTTTAACAGTTTTGCATTTTTCACACATTTTTGAATCGGAATCTATAATTAATTCATAAAAATTTGGTATATACGCTCTTATGTTAAATATTCTCACTTTTCGATTTTTGCTCGTCTACGTATTGAATGATCTCCACGAACAGAACCCCTTGCCTCTTCCTTAATGTGTCCAGTGTGCAGTCATTCATCTTTGTGCATATCAACAAACTCTTCTCTCTTTCGAATAAGTCTAAGAGCTTGAAGTTGGAGCTATGTTAGTGGGAGATAGTTTAAGTTAGGATTGACTAACCTCAGTTATTGTTGGTTCAAGTCCTGGTTTCTGATCTGCTTCTTTTTGGAGCACCCCGTTTATCGTATTGATGAGATTAAGGCGAGCAGTCTTCGTAGAGCTGTCTCTCAATGCTTTGTATAAGTCCGTGAGATATCGAACGCGCTGAGTCCTCAATAAATCCACTTCAACCACGAGGTCTTTAGGTGATCAACGGGAAAATATGCTAATTGAAACAATAAACAGTGGGAAGAAATGCATACTTTCATAACCAACCCATTTCACAGGTTCTCCGAGTTTTTTGAGTTGCTGTTCGTCGCGGAAATCTTTTAGTGCCTTTCGGACGAGTGATCTTTGCTTTTCCACTCCATTTAATAATTGGATCTCTCTGTCAAGTAGGCAATGTAGTTCAGCAATCCTCGGCCCTCCTGAGTACATGCTATTAATTCGTTTAATCTGCAACTCCAATGAAGTCTCATCATATTCCCATTAACAGTAATGTATTTACCGCACGAATTTCTACAAATTAGAATAAATACCTCAGCATCTTTCCATCGCTGAATTTGAGCAAATAGCAGATCAAAATCCTCCTTGGTTTTTGGAAATGTTTTGACTACGCAATCTTTTCGAATTTTGTTAGCATCATTTTCAGTGATTAAATTGTCCCGACGATCTTGCTCAGCCCGTAAGAGTCTGAAACCAAATAAATGTTATGCATACGTTACATATGCCCATGAGGTTGCGTTTTATAATGGTTTGTATTCCATCTGAACCTTTAGCCTCATTCGAGTGAACGAAAAATTCAGGTATAGTTAATAATTAATATTTTTAATGTCCCTTCAATATTCCGAACATTGCAATGAGATAGTTTCTCCCCTGTGGAGCTGAAACTAGTTGTTCATTCATGGTGTTTCCTGTGACTAAATTCGCCATGTGGTTTGTAAGCAAATCCACTGTGGCGGGGCCAGCAGCTCTGAAAAAAGTCGGCCATGACTTTGAACAGCAATTTTTTTAGTTTCCATTAAAGATTTGCTCTTCAAAGTCTTGGACGACTCTTTCCAGAGCCTTCACAATTGCGTGCGTTTGTCATGTAAATTGCTTACTCAGCCACAGTATTCCACCCCAAGCTGAAACCGAGGGATTTCAGGGGAAAACCAGACGCTTTCTCCCCGGAAGAAAGCGTCTGGTTTACTTTGGACTTTAACTATCCCAGGGAAATCCCCTTAAGCGTATCTCTGACGTCGAGGCTAAAATGGTGTTGGTCTCGCTTGAGGACCTCGAAAGGGGCCCTCGTAAAGGCGGCTTTCGCGACATGCGCGTAGGAGTCGAGATTCCTGGGCAACTTTTCCACGTTTTCCGCGTGATTGGCCGGTGGGGGCTCAATCTAATATCGAGCACGTGGTGGCTCCGCGGGACTTGCAACAAATTCTTCGTGGCTGTCTATCCGGAGGCCACGTAGAACAAGTGGCAGGAATTGCTTTGAAGAAGGGCCATCTTGGGTAATTATAGCGGCCTTCAGTGTCCTGTATCATTTCCCAAGCAATCAATTGGACTGCGGGCAGTTTGAAATGAAGAATTTTGTCTAACACCGAGAAAAGGGAGGACTCGAATTGTCGGTACACTGAAGCGTAGAATTCGCTTTCGACAGAAGGCCTCGGTACAAAGTTATACAGAAATGTCCTTCAGACGTATCGTCTTAGTCCATCGCGTGAGCCTATCGATGATAGTGAGGCAATACTTGAAATCGTGCAAGTCTCGCAAAAGGCCAATTAAATCGAGATGAATAGTGTGGAAGCGCTTAGTAGACAAAGGCAACACGTTTACCTCTTCATGTTTTGCGCTTCTGGAATGCGACGCACTATCTAGCCGTCGAGCAGATAAGCTCAATTGTTTCCGTGTCCAGCCTGGCAAACGAATGGTTAAACCATGTGGCGTCCTTTGTGATGTTGGCTAGAGCGAATTGCACCTCGAGCTGGCGGAATCATGTAACTGAGTTCCTACAGTACTTACACAGTAGTTATTGAGGAACCTGCTTTTGTTCCGTCCGTGAAAATCCTATGACGAAGTGAAGCAACGCCCAAAAACACACACAGAGGAAAAGAGCCCCATGCCGTCTTTTGCGGCGATTTCCTTTTTTTTATTATTCTGGAGGTTCCAATTGCCTTTTTCTTGCAAACCCAGTTGGCCTACGAAAACCGAGGATTGTCGATGTCCATGATGGTTGCCGTGAACACGATTCACAAAGTGGTTTACTCAACCATCGGAGTCATTATGCCTGGTAAGCGATTCATCAACCGAGATACTTGAGTTTGGAAAGATTGTGATATTCAAAATTGTTTTGAAAGTTTTGGACGATCTTTGAGAAGTTACTCTTCTCCAAATCTGAGCACGCCTACCTCATAAGCAAATCCACAGAAGCCGTTCTTCACAAGGTAATTAATGAATATAGAGGAAGCATTCAACAATAGGATTGGAGGTTCATTTTACGCATTGGATAGTATCCTTGCTAAAAACCAGGATAATCCAATCTGATCTGAGAGGCAGATCTATGAGCAGAGGAACACAATATGTCTCATTACCAGTTATGCTTTGTTTGTTTGGTAGGGTCCTCCTCGGAGCTCAAACCGGAGGTAACAAAACGTCAGGATGTCAAGCTGGCGATACCCACTCCTACTAAGCCTTACATAATTGATACTCTTTCAAGGATATTTTTACTATCTTGATACATTACCAAGATTTTTCGAAACTCGGCAAACTTTGCCAAGCCATTAATACCGACGCAGTCCCTTGTTTGGTGGCATTTATACTGGGGACTCTCAGAAAGTTTGTAAAGCGCTAAATAAACGCATGGGTGAGCCAATGGAACTGACGGATATCCATATTGCGGGATTTCTTAACATCGAGGCGATGAAGGGGAAGCCGCCAAAGGTGTTATGGATTGAAAATGGTCAGGCCGTCGAGGCAAATGGAACCTACTAGACAACACTCTTTGAAGCAATGAGCAGGACCATCAACTGGCGTAACTTCAACGCAGTACAAATTAAGATGGTCTATTTTAGAACAAGGAGACTCAACTTCCTGCCCCTTCTGACAATGTGCCCACCGAATAAGTAGTTGTTAACGATTGGAGACTGTGGGCCAGAGATTTGAAGCATTACGAGGCTCAACCTCTGCTTTAACTGCCTTACACCGGGCCATACGTGTAGGGAGTATACTTCAGGTGAGTGCCGGTAGTACGTTCGACGATGTTCGGTCTTACCCTATCTTCGGTGCAACAGCATGCTGCGGTGCAGAAACCCTGGTGCAGCAGAGCCTGTCAACAAGTCCTGTCAGACCTAGGACTACACTATTTTGAGAGGAACTTTTGACTTCCTGTTTGGCAAGGGGTCATACAACAGTCTTTTTGGCAACGGCCTACATTATAGGCAAGTCGGCCTACGGACATTTAGTCATAACTCTTTGCCATCTGGGATTACAGGCGTTCATTTCATAGGTGCAACTCCAACTGCGGAAGTTGAAATTACACAGATGTGGACGCAATAGGCTTTGGAGTGACACCTCCTGTATCATTTACTGTGTTCGAAGTTTATGCTTAAATTGGTGGCAGTCTTGGTGAGAATGACATTTCCAGCAATGCAAATTGACTAATTGAATTGGCAACATTTTCGAGATATTTAATTGGTGATTCTAATATTCTCAATTTGGTTGGGTTGTGTTTGGCTTAGCATCTGCGGCGCCGTCCACACAAGTACTGGTACATTCAACGAGCTACGCTTGGATGACCTCATTCAACATGTTTGGGTACAAGAGGAATTTCCTGATATTAGTCATCAGGAGGAAAAATATTACTGCGCCCCCTTTTCACCGATACTCATTCACGAACTAAGAACGACAGTTATGTCGTCCAGAATCCGTTTCGAGCTGAAGTTTCACACTTCCGTGACTCTTGACTAACAGTTTTACGACAGTCTCAACGTATTGACCGGCGCTTCGCATCCAATCCAGGTTTCCGAAAGAAACAGGTGGCGTTCATGAGAGAGTATGAGGAATAGGGACACACGCGTTGAGCAATCTACACGCTATCAAATCTGATCCTATGCTGTACAACAAAAGTTTCGAGTCGTCTTTAATGCTTCGGTGCCAACGTCCATCGGCAATTCCTTAAATGGCATCCAGTCAAGCGGACCCACATTCAGCCTCGTCTGCTTCAAATGCTCTTTCAGTTCAGGCAACCCTGAGTGGCATTATTCGGAGACGTCAAGAAAATGTTCCAGTAGATTTGAGTGGCACCCATCGTGACTACCAGCACATAATTTGGCGAGTGCATCCGGACGAATCTCTTGGACATTATCATTGGCGACCGTTGTCTATGGGGCAGCCGGGGAACAATCGCATGACGTGCTACCCTTTTGCTGTTCTATGTTGACAACCTTTTAATAAACCGTGATACCAAGTAGCTGACATTGATGGCATCTTTTCAGCAGGGCATTTTTGACCATGCAAATGGAATGAGATTTCAGTAGTGCAGGCAATCGCTGGCGTTTCTGTCTCGTTTATCGGAGATGCTTCGATATCAGTAGTTAGCTTAGGATGGGATTTTGCCCCTGACGAACTCTTGTCCGATTCAACAACAAGTGGTTAACCAGTTAGCCAGACTCTTTAGTCCTGTCGGTTTTGTAGCATCCATAATTAGTCGAGGCCAAATCATCATTCGGTCTTTCTGAGCAGCTAGTTTAGGCTGGAATACCCCTCTTCTGGATATCATGGCGCGAAAATGGCTCATTTTTCTATGATGTTCAGGTATGTCCTGGTTGTATGATGGCACTTCACGGTTTGCAGTCGCCAATTTACAGGCTTGTGTTGCGCCCCTCTAAGCGCGTATCTAGAACTGCGAAGGTCACATTAATGTCGCCTTTTAGAGGGCTGCGGGTTTCAGAAATGTGCTTAATTTTAGGAAGTGATGGTGGTGGGTGATTGATTTTTTTCGAATTGGTCGAGTTCCTGTGGTCCTTTGATATTTTAGGTGAATCCAGCACTGACAAGCTTTTTCAGAATGCATCTCTCTTCATCTTAAGCAGTCTCTAGGGTAAACTCTTCTGCTGAGGTGTGGTCAGCCACACCAAGTTGTGCAAACCTTCGAGTTTGCAATGAGAGTCTATGAGGATCTCTATTCTCTATTTCGGGCCCATTAAGATTTAGAAAAGCTGGTAAAGTAGTGGGTAGGCCTCGACTTGAATACTGGCCGACCTGCAGGCCCATTTTTGGTAGGGTGTTTAGTTCGGTTTCGCTGTCATTTCAGCACCATTATTAGTGGTCGCTTAACCTTTTTAATGAGCTCTTTCTACCAAATATTATTACTGACTTCGCAGCCTTTATCATAACTAACCTATGATTACTGTAAGCGCACAAATGCCATGTGATATTCCACTTACTTTCTGTGATAGTTTTTATTGAAGTGGAGCATGACATTTGCTGTGGTTCCAATTACCGAGTATCTCTTTCATCTCCTCTATATGAGCATTTAACACTAACACTTTACATTTCCTTTCACTCAGGGCGACATAGAAAACATTTCGCCAGAAAAACGCATATAAATCACTATTCTAATTGCGATTGCAAACTGACTCCAAGGTGTTCATATCTGCTTACCTGTACTCAGCAGCAGCTTCACGGATGAATTTCCATAGAATGTATCTTCTCAGATTTCTTTGGATTAGAATGATTTTTCCGATTTTATTCTCTCGTTTCACTTTCTGTTTATAGGTTTCGTAGGGTTTTGGTTGAATGACGTAGTCAGATGAGGATGGGACGTGAATGAAATTTGTTGCATCACCAAATATTTGAGCTGAATGGTCTACTTTGGTATCCTTGAATATAGGAATGATATACAAAATGTATGCTTTCAGAGATAATATATATAGATATGCAGATGCTTACGACTGCTTTTGATCGAATCTCCTGTGTTTGCGTGTCTTTACTATAAATTCCACTGTATTTGATCTTTTCCAGAGGGGGTCCAGTTTGGGTGAATGCATCAAAGTATTCTTTGCCTGAAAGTTATAGAATTATAGATTAGAAAACTATAGTGCACAAACATGTTAGATTTCTTATTTATTAACTTGTCAGTAGTGGGTATCAGCCCAGGAATTGCAATATACATACATATGGAATCTATGTAAAACGTGTGCCCAAACATTTTTACGGGTGTGAAGGCCGTTTTTTTTTGTAAATTTTGGTGTTTTTCGAAGGCTTCTTAAAGGATTAAAAAAAAACCACCAAATGAATTGCAATTATCTTAGTTTTGCGAACCGTACAAATAAGTTCGGAATAAGTTGTGAAAATTTCAAAGAATTTCGTTGGATAGATTTTGGGCTATGGTGGCAGTAGATTTTCAACATGCACTTTCGAGAAAAACGCATTTAAAAACTAGAATGCCATTTTAACCATAAAATCTTGACTGACCATTAATCTCTTATACCTAGTTTTCTTGAAGAAAAATATGTAAAGCCTTGACTTCAATTTTTATGATTTTACCGAAGTCATTCGAACGCCATTCGGACTGATAAATACGCGCTCTATTACGGCGATCGACATAAACTTGGCATGTGACATTTTACACTGTAATTTCCGAACGATTCCAAATATCGAAAAATCACTTTGCCCATATATTCTACAAAGTATATAGATACAATTGATGCCAAAAAAATCGATTCCTTGGATTCGAAATACGGTATGACCCCCTTAAGAATGTAACTATAAAAGACATAGAAAAATGTTTTATTCGAAAAAGTATCTATAATCCGTCTATCGACGGGCCCCCTTTCGAGTCCATTAAAATTATATATATATATATATATTGGTAATACAGATGAGGTTCCACTTACCCTCGACGCAGAGTTCATCTCTTCGGGTTTGCTTATATATTAATATTTCGCAGAATCATACTAAAGTTTATTGGCTGGTCCGTTTATTTCAGAAGTTGTGGAGATAAATGAAGTGTCAAGGAGCCTGACAAAACCCCAAGTCCAGGTTGCCCAGAGGAAGGCGCCAAATAACCAGAATTGAGATAGGTGTTATTTGAAATGGGAAATTAAAATAAATTAGACCTCAATTTTTAAGGTTTTGTGATATTTGTTGGAATGGTGGAGAGTAGGGGGGTCGAAAATGATCATTTCTTTAACGCACCCACTCTCAGAAACTACTTAACCGAAAAATCTGAAAAAATCAAGAGGCTGCCACTGTATTGTGCCTAGAGTCCAAAATACCCTCCATACCGATATCTGTTCAAAAGTTAATAATGGTACATTACTATAATTTTCAGTAATTGGCTTCAGAATCCCCATTAAGTCCATCCTAGAATCACGAAATTTTGTAGAAATGTAGGTCACACCATAGAGCATAATTCTACCAAATTTGGTGAAAATCGCACTATTACTAACAAAGTTATATATAATAGGTCGTTAAAGTTGTCACTTCTTTGCAAATTCAAGACTTTGAATGTCAATAATATCATTTGATAATGAATATTTTCACATAATACATGCATATATTACGTGCTACGTCCAATGGGACAAATGCACACTCAAATTGCTTTATAAAAGAAATACACAAAACCTTTCATACCTGAAGCGTCTAGCTTTCGGTTTCCCGGCTTGGATGACCACCAAACTTCTGTAGTGGAACCAGGTTAAGCCCAGAGAGTCCTCTACAGAATAAAATGCTACATTGCTTAGCATTTCTTACTTATTTTCTGATGAAATAGTGAGCTGCCTAACCGTCGCTCGTCATCATTCAAAATGGGAGGGATTCCGATTTATATAAGCATTGAGATAATAGTAGTGCACACAATAATCAGAGAAAAGCCACTAGAAATTTCCCTTCTGACAAATTAAGGAAGTAGCTTAATAACAAGTTCAAACTCGAAGTAAAGACAAGGCCGGACACGTTTGCTGAGTTGTGCGGAGCATTTTGTGCAGAGGAGACCTTCTCAGGATTGTGGGAGAGTTCAAGCGGGCCAATCTTATTGTCCCATGTATCTTTTATATACAATGAGGAAAGTGTTGAGATCAGGGAACTGGGATAGGGGCTGTGATTATTGCGGCCCGCCCCCTTGCACATAATGCACTGGTTAGTTTTCCATGGAGAATAAACATAAATTAATAAAAAAAATCGACGAAACAACAAGGAAGGAGACCAGTGAAAGAGGCAGCAAGGGCTGATATACTCGACATGACACCGGGGCGCCCAAATAAAGAGGAAGCCTTACAAGTGGCGCGACTGATCGTGCGGAGATGGCAAATCCAATACCTTGTAGTGCCCCTGTCCCGAAAGAAAGCTCAGTAGAATCGCTAGTCCTGAGGAGGTGGATTCGGACACAAACCAAGTGCAAGTGCAGTCGACCGTCCTAGTTAGAGCTGAAGAAGAAAGGCTCATCAGGAAAAGCGCAGCAGTGGTGAAGCGTATGCGGTCGGCAAGGTTCCTCCAGAGGAATGTCAGCAAAGGGGTCAAAAACGGGCTGATGGAACTGGAGGAACTATTGGACCGCATCTCCTTCTATAGGCGAACGTGAAGAGCAGCGGAAGACGATTGGAGAGCAGAAACAGCCGCACTTCCCGCTGAGAATACTGCTTGCGTCAAACGGATCACAGATAACCCACTACAAAGCGAACTGGAGAAAAAGCGGAAAGAGGACGACGTGCCTGAAGGCGACTTCATGGAAATAGTTCCCCGGTCCAAAAAAAGAAGACGAAAAAGGAAAAAAGTAAACTGCTGACTACGCCACAAGAGACACGTCTGTCCAAAGACAAAGAGGCTGTCAACCAAAAGTCAGGAGCAGAAAAGACGAGGAAACGAGGAAGGATTAAACCGTCGACTCTGCTCATTAAGCCGACGGAAGGCAAGACATTTGCGGAAGTTCTTAGTGAAATCCGCTACAGGATGAAACCCAAAGACAACGGAGCGGAGCGGATATGGAAAACGAGAAGTGGTGGAGTTCTCGTCGAACTGGGCCCAAAGACGACTAACAAGAGTACCTTCTGTGAAGCGGTCAAGGGGTTATTGGGGGAGGAGGCTCTTGTTTCCAGCCTGGAGCCCACGTGCTCTCTAAAAATCTGGGATCTTGACTGTCTCACAGAAAAGGTCGAAGTGGAGGAGGCCATAAAGCGTTACCAGAGGTAACCAATGCCTGGGTAGATACCACTTCTGTAAATGCAAGAAACCAAAAGCTCTCCGTGGTGGAAGTACCCGAGCGATATGCAAGGAAATTCCTTAGCAGCGGGAGAATCAAAATTGGATGGGTAGTATGCAGGGTACGAATGCGGATAGTCCCCACCAAATGCTGCAGGTGTCTGGACGTCAGCAGCTTGCAAGGAACCGAGAAGAAGCGGTTCTCGCTATAAAAATTGAGAAGGTGTCAGGCCCTGATGGCATCCCGGCAGAAGTTTGCAAACTGGTATTCCGCCAACGGCCAGAATTGCTGCTTGAGGCGTTTAACGCTTGCTTGAAGAAGGGCATTTTTCCTTGTCGCTAGAAAGTGGCCAGACTCGCGCTGATCAGCAAGGTTAAAGGAGACCCGGAGCTCCCTTCTGCATACCGACCACTTTGTATGCTTGACACGGCCGAAGAAGTGCTCGAGTAGTTCATCAGGAGTAGACTCGCTGTAGCGATCCGCGCTGCCGAGGACTTATCTCCAAGGCAGTTCGGGTTCCGAACAGGGAGATCCACAGTGGATGCTATTATGGAGGTCATAGATGCGGTTCATCGAGCCGATGCACACAGCCGCCGATCTTGATGGATAATGCTCCTCATAACGTTTGATGGCAGAGATGCCTTCTATTCTTATCGTTGCAATTGTGATCACGGAAGGAGCGCAAAGCTATCTACCGCTGTAAGGGCGAGAACTTTAGAGAGGTGGTTGCCCGTAAAGAACGTTAACGCACCCTTACCGAGTGGCAACTTTCTTGGCAAAATGAGCCAAGGTGCAGATGGACTGCGCGTGGTGAAATTAATTACTTCCTTACCCAATTTCTAAACGGGCATGTAGGTTTTCAGTCTTACCTGCAGAGGTGAGACGGCTTTCGCCAGCAACTTTATGCAGACACAGGGGAGCTCTCTCCAGACAACATCGTCAGAGAGATACTGAAGAGCGCTGGCAGCTGGAACCATATTGGGCATTATGTTCGGGCTCTTTTTATTGGGAAGAAAATTGAACTCGACCGGAGGAGGAATCGGACGGTAAGGGGTTCCCCGAAGTGACAACCCGTTGGTGAAAGGAATTTCCTGACTTGAAGGCTCCCAAGCCGGGAGAGTGGGAGGGCTAGCCCGAAGTAATGTGTCAAACGGTTCCAGGCTAATTCTCTGGTGACAGGGAGGTGTTTAGTTGGTAGTCCGACAGCGAACTGTTGCGGGAGTCCAAAACTCACCTACCCTACTCCTAAAAAAAAGAGGCAATTCATCAGAAGCGGTCTCACCTTTGCCCTGGGAGCAGCGGAACCGGAAGCGGTTATTAGGTGTTATTCGCTCCTTTAGATAGAGAACTGGAAGAAGGTTTCTCTCCAAGTAGGTTTGTCCTACGCCAAGTGGATGAGAAGTCAGGGCCCCTAAACTTTTAAACAGCCATGCTTAAGAAAGATTGTTAAACCACCAAGTCGTACAAAAGCGTCGTACATCTCCTTAACTATTCCCTAACTATTCCCAAAAAAAGAAAGGAGGTGTGTGGTGAATTTCACGCTTCATAGTGGCTTATCAGAGAGGGTGCATGTGTGGTCTGTTCATACGAATAGGCCGTATTTTTGTTTACTTTTCAAAGGATCTTAACTAGAGTAATGCTTTCAGTAAATATTAGTAAAAAGCTGTTTAATTGTAAAAATGGAATAGTTTCGTTTTAGTATTTTTGTGGTAAAAATATTCTTGCCAAATTTCACCAGAAGCAACTCCAACGGCTACTAACCTGTACGAAGATCTCGATGGCCGCCAAGATAGGGCTTCTTTATTGCTAAATTCTGGATTTCTACAATAACATTGTTGCATCCACAAAGTGGATTATCTTCGTTTGGTATGTTGACAGTGATGAAATCCGGGAGTTTATGCTTGCTGAAATGGGAAGTATTTTTGAACAAATTTATATTTTAGGTCCCTATTGGTGGCCTACCTATAATAAACTTGCGGATCTAGTTTAAATTCCTTCTGCTTGGACTGCTCCTCATCGAGTTTCAGGTAAGTCTCCACAATTCCAAATTCATTTTGAGTCAACGCTTCCAACTTCAAACTGTCTTCTGCTTCCTTTCCATCCTGGCAGATAATCAGGACTCCTGGATCTACTTCGAATTTTCTACCCAAATCTGTTTTGATTTCCGCAATAGTCATGCAATTTGGGTACACTTGTGCCACCGTCTGAGTATCGGAGATTTGAAATTTAACGGTCAATTTTTCGAAATTTACGATATCGTCGGGACATTCTTGATATTTTCCACAGAACTGGGCTTCAGACATTTTTAACGCAGATTACTTTATTTGACTTGTAAAATTACGAAATATATTTCTAAGTGGTAACGTATGGATGCTTGCTGTCTTCGGAATATGTTTAACTGTCTTCAATTTGCTTGGTTGCTTGGATGCAAATTTGATCAATAAAAATATCTTGTTTATGAGGACTCGAATGCTTGTTGTCAAGAGTTTATTGATTCGACGTGAAATAGAGTTATAAATTTGTTTAAAAATTACAAATTAATCTGCATTGATTTTAGTGGCTTTTATTGTCGATGGTTGTCAGGAACGGTGTCTTCACAGCGTTCTCAATTCAATTTCAATAAAACAGAATATATATTCTTCCCAGTTAGGTGTTTGTAACTTTTAGTTTTTTTGTGTTCCGAGAAGATTTATAGTTCGATCAACGTGATTTATATGCCCTCCGATTTCATTAGGTGTTCCCGTATAAATACAACATTTAAAAATTCATGATCGATTTACGGTTTTATTCACTCGATAAATATTTGAAACTGGAACAAGGTTTACTCAAGCTCAACATTACGATAAAAAAATCATCCATATTTCTGGACGACTAAGGTTGCCGCCAGATTCCGCATATCTTATAATATGCACTGATGAAATTGCGGTCAGAAAGGTGAGACACTGGTCCACTAAGCAACGAACAGTATGCTCCGTTTCGCGGAGTGGCCAGCTTATTTACGTTACTACCAGGAGTGCTTGGCCACTCCAAAACATGAAGATTGGAAGACCATACATTGACTAAATGAGGATTGTAAAAATTTCGGGTAGGGCATGGACAAAACAGATAAGTACTGAAGACAAGAACAGGGACTGGCCTCTAATAGAAAATCGGTATTAAAATATAGTCACAGGTGGAGATTTGGGAGAGGTTGCTTCCGTGTGCAGAGAATATCTTAAAAGTCTTTAATTTTGGTTACTGCCAAGGATAAAATAACATTTTATTAGCTCGGAATTTAATTCTCCGTCATCTAGTCAGGTTTCTGCAACGCAAATGATGTAGCGTAAAAGAGAGGCAGTACAAACCAAAAATTAGGTAGCTTGGTTTTGAGAGTGCTTAAATTTCGATATCCATAGTTCAATTGAGTTTCAAGATCATCTCACTTAATGCTATGTAAGAGGGGTACTTATAGCAGCAGAACGCGCTGAGGCGGAGACAAAGATTTATGACCAACTGAGATCTGAACCTGGGTCAACTCAGAATCAAGGGAAGGCTTTGGTGAACAAACAATATACTTTATATTGGAAGAAAGCGGCAGAAATTCTGAAAGTCCGGAATCTTTTTATTAGTCGTAAATAATATCCGATTAGTATTAGTTGGATGCCTGTCAAATCTGCACCCTCAAGCCCACTGGTAAATTTTTTGTCAGCGCTCTCTTCAAAATCTCGTAGATAACAGCGAAAATCATTATAATTCCAATGCCCACCTGGTTGTTGCCATACGCTATCAATTTAATTCCGCTTCTGTCGAGTTTTCTTTGGATTTCATTCATAACTATTAGCCACAGTACCGGAGAGAAGGTGTTGGTCCTGGTGAAATGGCCTGAATCTTAGTATAGATAGTAAACTATCCCTAAGACACCCTTCCAACCTTATTCTGGTTAGAGTCTTTTGAACGGTTTTGGTATTGACATTGCTGAACTTTACTTCTATATCCAGGAAGGCAGCTAATGTATATGACTCCTGCTTATGTACTCCTATGCTGTGTAAGTCTACAGTGGCACAACTACAAACACAAACATCCATAACCAAGCAGGATTCAGATGCGGAGCTGTCGTTCAATCAACTGGGTCTTCACACCGTCACAAGTGTATTGCTTCCAGTAGAATATCTGTTCAATCGTATTAATTATCTCATGAAGAGTAGTCAGGGTAAATTTGCCGTATTGACAGTTGGATAGAGCTGATGTTTCCATTACCACCCTTAAATGAATATCCATGACATGTTCTAGATTTTCTAATAAATATTATTATTTATTAATTAATAAGTTTATTGACCTAAAGTCTTCGTCGAATTGCACCCATCTTCGAAATGAAAATTACTGGGGGTATTTGGTATGTGCCCAAGGCGCAATATAAGTCAGTTGGATCTTCACCAATCACAGAACAACCTACTCCTTCTGCACTGTCGCTCTCCTTATCCTATTTGGATGAGGAGATTTATATGATGAGAAGTTTTTTTTTTCTTCCTTCCGAGAGTACTAATCCGATGGCTTTTGTTGGCCGGGAGGGCATAACTCCAAAATTCATTTGTAGCACATAGTCGATCTTGCTTGCGGTCAAGGTCATCTGAATTAGAAGCTCCAAAGTCTCACCAGAAGATTCTGTACAGGAATTATCCATTTTTTTTAGGAAAAAATAGCTCCCTACGTTCTGTGGCTAGAGATGCACATTCTTGAAGAGCCGATGATGATCGTTTTCCAGTTATATTTTGGAAGTCGCGATGATAGATCTTCACTTTACAACGGTGGCAGCGTCTTTTTTAAATGCGATTTCCATTGCGTCATCAATAATCTGAATCTTTGACTCAAGTTTGTTTGTGTTAACATCGCAGGCTATTAGCTGGTTAGCTTTCCTTGCTTTTATAAAGGAAGTGAAATAGAGTAGCTTTTTCGGTGGTGTCAATCTTTCGTGTGCCATGTAAGCTAAGAAAATATACAAGCCCTTTGCTCACAGCGATTCCAATTTAACTACAGTCAAATCGTGGGAACCTATGCTAGGCTCTAGAAAAAAAAGTAGACTATCCATTCTTTTGAGTTGGATGGATGCGTCGAATCCTCTCTGGCAAGCAGGTGAGAGTGAACACTGAATCCATCCATAACAGAGTCCTCTGTAATACTACCTGGAGGATGGCTTCATTGGTACAGCCAAAGACATACTTCGACGATGAACGTAAGGTAAGAACGGAATGGAAAAATGATATCCACTTAGCAACGTAGCACTCTCAAAGAACGCGAGCACCCGGAGAAGCCTATCATGAACTCCATCCAGTGGAAAAGCGACTTCACAGATGGAAAAAGAAAGTCTGGGAGAACCAACAGGTCTGTGAACTCAACAAGTACAGAGAACAACTGCGCCAGAAGGGGAAGTTTAACCAAGAAGTCACCAGGATGAAGCCTTATACACCTCGACGCCGAGGCAAAGAGGGAAATCTGATTTCTCACCGTATGGAATATTGGAGCGATGTGTTGAGTATTTTGATGAACTGCTCTACGACCAAAATGTCGATGAGGCGGAGGTCATGCTAGCTGAAGACGAACAAATACTGCCGCTGCTAACCATGGAAGAAACAGTCCATGTAATTCGTCTTAAAAATCATAAGTCGCCAAGAGTCCATGGAATTACAACCGCAATGATTAAATATGGAGGCGACCAAATTCATTGGTCCATACCAAAGAGGTTTCACTACAGCAAATCAACAACAGATCATGTTTTTCCCTTGTGGCAAGCGAAAGAAAAACTGTTGGAATATGGTCATCAATTGCACCATCTTTTCATCGACTTCAAAGTCGCCTACATGATAGCATAGTCAGAATAAAAATTTGCGCAGTCATAAGAGAAGAGAGAATCTGGCTTCATCCACATCGAGCAGGTGGTAATCGTCCCGGCTGGACTGCACATTAATGAAGGCAAGACGAAATACGTGAGGGTAACGTCTGCTCATACCGGAGGACTGACGATTCCATAACCTGTATAACGACGAAATTTTTAAACAATACCACTACCTACTTGTGGCCTGTATAACGACGAAATTTTTGAACGATACTACGACTGCCTATTGGTGGAAAAAAATCGGCTCAACAGATTGCGGTGGCAAACCGTGCTTGAAATGGAGCGATGACGTAGGCTGGGACGCCAGACATCTTCCACGGTTACGTTCACCTGGTACTAGGCTGTAACTTCTGTTGATTCTCCAGGCATTTGTTATTGTATTCAATCCCCTGGTACCTTTCGTTCCGTTCAGTGACCTGTTGCTAAGAATATGGATAACCATCTGATGTTGGTTTTGAGAAGGACTCTAAAGGCCTTTCATTTTTACATTGTTTCTGGCATCCTTCTTAAAGTTCGTTCAATGGGAAGTATTCCTTCGCCGGCTGGTATTGGCAGGAAAACAACAATTCGCCTTCGGTCAGAAGGATTCATGTTTGGTCACATAAGTATTCCAAACAAGTCAGGAAATCGGAAGGTGGACGCTTCAGGTATTAAAGGTTTTCTGTATCTTTTTTATAAAGCCATTTGAGTGTGCATTTGTCCCATTAGTACCTAGCACATTATATAGTACATATATTATGTCCGCGAAAGCGGATATCGTGGATCATACTCTATCCTATAATCTACATTGCTGCAATTTCGTGGCTCTAAACTTAAGGGAGCTCTGCAGCCTATTATTAGAAATTATAGTAATATATTATTATTAACTTTATTTGAACAGATGTCGAAATGGACGGTATTTCGGGGCCTAGGCACTCTATAGTGGCAATTTTTCGGTTTCATAGTTTCTGAGAACGGGTCCGTTAAAGAAATTATCACTTTCGACCCCCCGCACTCCCCCACTTCCTTTCCTTTCCAACAAATGTCAAAACTAATATTATAATAGTTCATTTGATACCCTACATGAATATATTTGCCGAAAAAAAGTACATCTCCCTATTGCATGTATGGGGACCCCTCTCCCCCTTAAATTCGACGTAGAATGATGTAACTCACTTTATGCGTGCGCGTTCACAGTTCCCACCTTTCCACCTCCAATTTGGTGTCAATTGCTATAGCTGCCTCCGATATAAATGCGTGTTTCAGACAAACAACTAGACAGTAAACCGATTTTAATAAGGTTTTTTTTACACAGGTCTGTAAAGTAATCGAAGATACCTAAGGTATTCGAAGTCTGCAGAGTGATGATCAATCCTTCCATTGACCAAGCAGCCCTCTTATGCTATTAACAGTGTTTTGGACCCTTAACGGTGTAAGTAGATGTTGTTTTACTTCACTCCTCTGTCAGTTCCACGTAGCTCTAAAATATAGCCAGCAGAAAGGTTCACCATTATCTAGGTGAGCTTACTAACAGCTCCGTCCAACACACTCTTCACTTGTCGGAAGATAGTTTCGGGCGGCCACCGTCGGGAGGAGGTGAGAGAACTTCTCTGGAGATGCAACCTTAATATGAAGCATAATCTAATTGGGCGTGAACACCATTGTTCTCGACTTCTTCTTCAATCTGGATACCTTCTGTGGAATCTTACGATTTCTAGAACAAGCCGGTTCAAGAAAAAGCTGCTCCTTAGAATCTCAACACATCCCGTTCATACAAGCCGTACGGGGATGGTGGGAACCAACCAGAAACCATCTATTTTCTGTTCTTCTTTTAATCTTGAAGGTGCTGGTGCTAAAAATTATGTTTGTAGAACTTTGACTTTTAGGCATTTCCTTATTCACAGGAAAACTAGCTTAAACTCTTCCTGTCTTACTTGAGATTCGCCTATTTTTCGGCTGATTTATAGAACTTTTTAAAAATATGACCCTATCTCAAGATAAATTTAGGTCTAAATTTAAAATTTTGATCAATCTGATGTGACCCGTACCTATTTCTGTTAATACTCTTCCTCTCTGATATCTATGTCCGAACCGTTGAAATTGCTATTGTTATGAATTTATTGGCTCCATTTTGAAGATATTGTATTAAACTCCGTTAGAATAAGACATGCGGATGGATCTCTTTCTAAAAATAACAATAGTCAAATCTATCTGCTATCAGGCTACTTCCTATTTACATAAGAGCTTGCACTGATTCCATAATGTACTCATAAACTATGATAGAAATATAGGTTTTGACTTAACGAATCAATTCCGCCTTCTCGATTATACCTCCCGGAACGTGTGAACGATTCCTATCTTTCGCTGGTATATCTGATTACCTAAGTTTCCACACATGTATATTTTGGTTAATAAATTCTAGTTTTTAACCTTCCAACCGAAAAAATCAGCTATCAATCAGAGATAAACTTTCAGATGGTGTCCGTTTCAATATATCTTCTAACCTTATTGCCTACAACAATGTAAACCGAAACTGGCGGTGGTCTAAAAGAAATAATTTTAAATGTTTTTTCCTAGGATTAATCTAATATGATAATTACAACTATGATAACTTCTGTTCGGGAAACATTAAATTTTTTAAATGGGAAGCTATCGACAAAAAATAGATCAACAGATAGATTTCTTGACAAAAAAGATCCCATCAAAATATCTTTCTTCGGTCATTATACAAAAAATTTATTCAGCATCAGATTGACGTTATGCAATTTGAAAGTTTTTTAGTTCCGTGGGATTTAAGCTTCATCTGAATAGTATCTTATTTCAATAAATCAATAAGCACAATCTATAAACCTTGAATTTATTTCTTTTGGCGCCAGTGACAATTTGAGAAGTTACTTAGATGAGCCAAAAAAGAGATTTGTGAATCTGGTAGAATAGAATAAACTGATTATGCTGTTCTTAGTTTCACGCTTTAGTTCCAAAATATTTCCGGTGGAAGTAGGTTTTGGATATTAAACGATGTGATATTTCCAAGATTGTTTGGAACTTACAGCTTCTATGAGCATGGAAACTAGGATCTGGCCTAAAAAATGTTATTAAAATTTTTTATTTGTCATTCTATGCAGCTACTTTAGGGAAAGAAAATTTAGACACCCATCTTTGATAGTATGGGGAGCCCCATTAAGTCCATTACAAATTCATATGATTGGCTTTATGCGTGGGATTCCATAGCGTCCATATGTCTACCAAATTTTATATTAATAGGTGCAATAGTTTCTGAATGGAATGGGTGGGCATACCGGCAGTTATTACGTGTCCTCCATCGGCGGATTGGGACATATTTTGTTGATATTCAAACTGAAACTATTACATTCATTTGCAAACGAATCGATAGGCTTCAGCTTCTCCAGGGCTTCTCGAGACACCTGCGCTTCTTCTCTACTGTTCTGCGCCAAGCGTCCTTGGGATGACCCAGTCTTCGGACATTTTGAGGGAGAGTGGAGTCCACTGCCTTGTCAGCAAACCAATTGTCGCCCCACCTTAATGTATGACATATCTATTGTACCATTCTGTCTGCGCCGACCAAGATCTCTGTAATAATATCGGGCTCGAAGCGACCTTCGATGATACCACACAGAAAAGTGTTGAAGAAGGCTTGGAGCCTTCAAGTGGCAGTGGGATCACTTTCCATGGGGTACTTCTGCAGCGCAGAAACAATATTAGCAAAGAACAATCGCAACTTGATCTTTGTGTTGAGATAACTATATTTCGAGATTGTAGACAAGGCAGTGAGAGTAGATGTAGCGCTGTTAATGCGTCAGTCAACATCCAGAAGGAGGAAAGACTTCATCGCCCATAGAATTCCTTCATGTCTTAAGGACAAGGCAGCATGAAGAGCGTCACCGATAACAAAAAGAAATAATATCGGTGGTACGATGCAACCCTGTCAGATTCCGCTTTGGACATCAAATTCCCCTGAGATTTTATCTCGGTGCAGCTTCTATCTCTCTTGCGTAGAGCACACCAGATACACTCCTTGTTGTTGTCTAAAGCTTTATCGAAATCGATGAAGAGCAAATGATACGAATACCTAAACTCGATCCATTAATCAGCTTGCTTGTTGTCGATCAGACTTTCGAGATGTTCTTTGATGCGATCCAGCTATTATCTTTGCAACGACAGGGAGCTACCCCCCCAATTATCATTAAAAACGGTTGCCTTTCTTTGAAATCTTAACGCTCATCTCCTTCTTATCTTATCCCAAGATTTCTGTACGAGTGAAAGTAGCAGATCTGCAGAAACTGCACGTGCAGCGATGAATAACTCTGCGGGGAGACCATCAAGTAGTCAATCTGGAGCCCTAATATCCCAAGTGTTGATCGATTTGGATGCTGATTGTATTGCTGGGATACGTTTATCATACTAAATCTTACCTGATAAAAACTTTTCGTCAATAAGAAACTCCAGACATCCCGGTTTTGCGCCGAGGTCCACCAATTCGATATCCCTAAAAGCTGTCTGGCGTCCTGACCTACGCCATCGCTCCATCTTAGGCAGGGTCTGCCTCATCTTCTTTTTCTACCATAGATATTGCCCTTATAGACTTTCCGGGCTGGATCATCCTCATCCATACGGATTAAGTGACCCGCCCACCGTAACCTATTTAGCCGGATTTCATCCACAACCGGACGGTCATTGTATCGCTCATAGATTTCGTCAATGTGTAGGCTACGGAATCGTCCATCCTCATGTAGAGGTCCAAAAATTCTTCAGAGGATTCTTCTCTCGAACGCGGCCAAGGGTTCGCAATTTTTCTTGCTAAGAGCCCAAGTCTCCGAGGAATACATGAGGACTGGCAAGATTATAGTCTTGTACAGTAAGAGCTATGGTGAGATGCTTCGAGCGGAACAGTCTTTGTAAGCTGAGATAGGCTCTTTTGGCTGACAACAACCGTGCGTGGATTTCATCATCGTAGCTGGTATCGGTTGTGATTTTCGACCCTAGATAGGAGAAATTATCAACGGTCTCAAAGTTGTATTCTCCTATCCTTGTTCTACCCGTTTGACTAGTGCGGTTCGATGTTATTGATTGGTTGGTTTTCGGTGCTGACGTTGCCACCATATACTTTGTCTTGCCTTCATTGATGTGCAGCCCAAGATTTCGCACCATTCGCTGCCTGCTCGATCTGGATGAAGGCAGTTTGTACGTTTCGGGTGGTTCTTCTCATGATCGTCGATATCGTCAGCATAGGCCAGTAGTTGGGTGGATTTAAAGAGGATCGCATCTCTTGCATTTATCTCAGTACCACGGATCACTTTCTCCAGGGCCAGGTTAAAGAAGACGCAGGTTGGACAATTTCCAATATACCAATTATTTGTGGTAAGATAGATTTTAACAAAAAAATTCGCTGGACGATTACTTATCCTGTCGTGGTGAGGGAGTTCAGAAAAGAAGATCCTCTGGGAAACCAGTGGCTAAACCTGAAGCTAAACAGTAATCGAAAACTCAAGCCAAGGTGCGACTATCGTGCCGAAGGCTGAGTGGTTATAAGCGTTAAGGATGTGGTCGTCAACGATGAACTGTGGGTGCCAGATTATGTCTAGTTTCAACTAGCCTTGTATCGGCAAAAGCAGGTCTGTCGGTAAAACAAAGGTCATGGATAGCCAACTAATCTCAAAATATAAAATTAAGACATAAAACAAAACAAAAGCCAAATTTCAAATTAAATTTCGAACGTGACGATTTAGCCCTGAGGCAGGGGGGCAAACCTGAGCTTATCAATGGGGAAGCGGAGCCTAGATTCAGATTCTCCACTCATTTAAGTGGGACCAATTTTGAAGTAGGCCCCTTTTGTCAGCACTGTTCACTCTGAGCTCCAGTTGGCGCCCCCTGTTGAGGCTAATGTCTTACCTATGAATAAACAGCTGTCCTTGAGCAGAAAAATGCCTCCGGGCAAACCAGAACCCCGGGGTGGTGCCAAGGTTGAGGGAAAGTGATTGTCTGGGGTATCTGCCGCTAAAAGCAAACCGATCCCAACTTCTCAGTCTAAAGGGCAGTAAAGAGGGCTCGGCCGAGCCAACGGTTAAGTCAGTCAAGGCAATCAAAGTCGAGGAATGGATTTTCTATAACAACACTAGTACATCCGGTTACAATACTAACTAGCGTAAACAGTTTAGGAGAAAACTCCTCCTAGGTGTATAGTTGCGTCGTCGTAAGGCATTAAGCTTCACTTTTAGTTGGTACGTGTATACCGTAAAATATTATGACTAAACTTTGCCGACGAAAGTATGGATGATGAGACATATTGCACCACGTACAAAATAGAACTGAGCCTCAGAGTAATGATCTCCGAGTGGTGTATCAAATCCGTTACCGGAATTGAGAAAACAAGCCAGATGATTACTACTAGAATGAGAGAGACATTCGAAGAGGGCTGTCCACTCAACATGCCAAAGAACCATGATAGAACTCGGATTCGGCAGAGCAAGTGAGAAGGCAAGGCTGAGCTATGAAGACTAATCTGTTGGGTGAAGAACACCATAAGGTTGGCTAAACGATTGTCAATGACACGCTATTGCGAAGAGACAAACTTGGTTGAAGCAACTCTAAAGTTGAATCGGATTCTTATCAAGGTACATGGCAATTAACAGAATATATTAAAAAATAACTTTGTGTGCGTCTTTGGACATCAAAAATTACCTTCGAGAGTACATCACATATGCAAATACAGAATGTCTGTATCCTCAGAAGTACCAGAAACACTGTAACGTCCTTAATGGGTAAAATGTAGGAAAACAGACAAGTGGAAGTATCAATTCTATAGTTATGATTTCAAATCAAGGTTATCTATAGGATGGACTACTGTTACTGCTACTGAAGTATAGTAGTAGACGAACTCTTAAAACAGCTAAAAAATACTGAAATAAGGACCGCGAGAAAACCTCGATCCGAAATAAATGTATCTATGAAAATTAAAGGAGTTTTGATAATTTATTGGTCCCTAGTAGGGAAGAAATAAGGGTGCATTCAAAAGAATACGTTGGATATACACTACTCGGCAAAACAGTCAGGGAATTACACAAGCTCTGAAGATTGACTTGTGTCTCTATTATTAGGGCTGCAACTCCTCCTCTAAGTGTAACCTCGCGGTATTTCTAGCGATTAAATTATTTGAAGTAATTGAGACTTGTCATTTCTTATCGCGAGTAATGTTTATTAACCTTGCAAATACTGTAGCACTGATGAAGGAAGCAAGTGGTTCCTGAAATATCGGTTTTTGCAAGGTTAATGAATATAACTAGTGAAAACAAGTCTTGTAGCACTGATGAAGGAAATAAGTGGTTCCCGAAATATCGGACTTTGCAATGTTAATAAATATTACTAGCGAAAGGAAAGAGCAAGTCTTAATTATTTAAAATAAATTACATCTTTTCATTTTCATGTGTAGATGCAGGGGAAGAGGAACTCCGTCATGCTATTAACATAGTATGCTGGTCCCAAGCCGAGGTAAAGGAGGAGGGTTTAAGGCAACGTACTCTGTACTATCCTCAGTAAAACAAAAATAAAATGCTGAGATCAGGGAAAGAGATAAATAGAGTATAGTTATTCTACTATGCTAAATCCTACCTGATCTGTCTTGGTAACAGGCCCCGCGACAGGTCAAGCAACAGAAGAGTTAGTCAATGAGGAAACGGCGACTCTATTCTATGAATTAAAATCTTTCTGTGGAAGAGGTTCATTCACTGCGGAAAATGGAGGAACGGTTAAGATATCTAAACTGAGTGCATTTGCCTGGAATGAAACAGTCCAGGGTGCTTACAGGAACATGTGAAGCAGAAGCGCTATCCCGAATTACTGATATCAAGGGACAGGGTAAACTTGGGCAGTGTGAGAGTGATCCACCGTTTAAATCAGCACCTGATTATTTGGTGTACTATCAACTCCCTAACAGCAGAATAAGCGGGCGCAGAATCATTAGGAGAAGGAAAACGTACTTTGAACCAAAATATATCACCCGGAAATACATATACTCGTATGCTTATTTTAATCTTCAAAGTAGCTATGGGCGGGAGGTGGACAAAATATTACGATTCTTACTGACAGTCAGGCAGTGACCAAAGCACTTAAGTGTATCCCACCTCCTAAACTGATCTGGCTGTATGACAAAGGAGCTTATCCGCTGGCCGAGGTGCGCTGGATAGGGACCGGTTTCATGGAGAAGCGTCACTATGACATATATTATAGTTGCCATCCGGTAAACCATGTACTTGGAGTAGGTTTCCTAGTCAGCCAAAAAAGAAACCTGTTTTCTGTTTGGGTTATGACTGACCTCCGCCTGGGGAGCATTACCACCGAAAGTGGCAACAGGTGGAAAACGCTCTTTTTTATATGATTGCAAAACACGACAAGGGAGCGAATTATGTCCAAGTTCAATAATTTGAGCCTTAGCTAGGCCAAAGCTAGATTTTTGTTTAGGAAACCTGTTATCGGCTTGAAAACATAAGTGAACGGCCATGCGCTCTTCGCTTGCCGGGAAAATTTCGAAATATACGCACGTTCACGCCCTTACAGACGAGTGTATGATATCAAAATCATGCTATACAGGCGATACGTTGACTCCCATAGTTTACACAAAACTGCCAATGATAACGGACCGCGGATTATCCAACCAGCAGTGTCGCATCAATTGGTTTTTGGAAGTACCTGGTTTGTCCAGAAAGCAGTCCACAAATTATGTTGCCTCCTCCAGATGGGACCATTTTCAAAAAAATTAACCACGTGCTAATTGAACACTGCCACCTTTTAGCCTTGATGAATGTCAGAACATATACGGTGGCCAATACAGACTCAGACCACTAGCTCGTTGGTATAGTGCTCTGAGCTCGAATAACAATAGAACCTTGAATCGCTTTTGACAATCAGGTGATAATGAATACTGTAGTCATCCATAATAGAGTCCTCCATAACACCTATTATATAAGGAGGGGAATAGATGCCGCAATAACCGCCGCTAACAGAGTTCCTGTAGGTGAAGTAGAATGTTATCATTGGTACAGCCACAAACATACTTAGCCCCAAAGGTAAAAAAAATTCGGAACGACTGGTTCGACGATGAATATAAGCTCGCAACGGAATGGAAGAATGCTGTATATCGGCATGTGTTGCACTCTCCAAGAACGAGGTCTATCACAAACTCCGTTGAGTGGAGAACCGACTTCACAGAGAGAAAAAGGAAGCCTGGGAGAACCAACAAGTCTGTGAACTCGAAAAGTACAGGGAGCAGCCGCACCAGGCGCGGAGTTTTACCAACAAGTCAGCAGGATGAAGCCTTATATACCTCGCTGCTCATCCTACCGAGATAAAGAGGGAAATCCGATCCGACAAGGGTAAAATTATACTTCGATAGCATAACAAGGATAAAACCATGAGATAATTCGGTATTCCAACGAAGTTGATAAGGCTGACTGGGCTGACCCTGACCAACCACCAAAGCAGAAAGATCACTCTCCAGACCATTCAACATCAAGAACGGGATAAGGGGACATGTATCATGTATCCTCTTTCACCGGGCCCTGGAAAAGGTGATTCGCGATGCTAAGGTAAATGCGAGCGGCACGATCCTCTTGAAATCCACTCAACATAAGACGAAATACATGGTGGCAAAGTCAGTACCAAATATGATCTTGCCAGTATTTATTTATTTCTCGGAGACTTGGGTTCTTAGCAAGTATAATTCTGAACTCATGGCCGCGTTCGAGAGATGAATTATTCGAAGAATTTTAGGTCCCCTACATGAGGATGGACGATCCCTAGCCTATACACCGACGAAATTTTTGAGCGATGCCAGGACCGTCTAGTTGTGAATAGAATTAGGCTCAATAGGTTTCGATGGGCGGGTAATATAATCTGTATGGGCGAGGATGATCCAACCCGGAAAGTCTATAAGGGCAATATCTATAGTAGGAAAGAAAACGTGGCAGACCTTGTCTGAGATGGAACAATGCGTAATTCAGGACGCCAGACAGCTTTTAGGGATGATATCGAATTGGTAGACCTCGGTGCAAAACCAGAATGTCTGGAGTTTCTTATTAAGGCAGGCCAAGACCGGATACCGGTTGTTCCGCCGTCGATGATGATGATGATGAATTATTATCAGTTTTTCGCGTTGCTATGATATATTGTATTATAATTATGATTAAATATGTTCATGTGTTGTTAGTTAACCTAATTGCTCTTAAATTTTTATAACCAATTAATGTTTACGCGGAAATTAAATAATCCATAAATATGATAATTGAAAATATAAATGAAATTTCAGGTGAAAACCATTGAAATATCTAAATATTATTCATCATGACTAAGTGAAAACTATATATATTCGTAAAATATGGACAATTTATTGCAATTTCACTGGATTTACGCATAGAATAAACAAAATTACTCTTAATATATTTTATTAAAAAGTGAAAATATCTATGGCTCATATATTTTTCTATTCACATTAGCGATTGTTAGCAAGTTTTCCTAATCTTCCTTGGTTGAGTGAAAATATTCGTAGTATTTTATAAAATGCAATATTATAAATCAATTTAATATGCTTGTTCTTAAGGAAGTACTTGAATTTATAATGAGTGGTTGGAAGACTGCTCAGCAAACACAGGTTTTGATAGTTTTTGGGAATGTGGTTATTTTCACTCATGTGTGACTTTTGAATACACAAATCTGCATATGCAGATCACCTACGCTTTCACGCCATTTCGCGCGACAATAAGCCAACAATTTGTTTAGTGGTAATTTTTTGAGTAAACATATTGGTTCGCTGACATCTTAAGAAAGTTGGCGTTAACATACGTATGCAGTTACCGGTAAGGTGTTAAAAATATCATGGGTAATTTGGAGGAATATATGTGTTATATGTATGCTATTTTATTTTGTATCCAGGTAGAGATGAGTGTTTAAGAAAAATTCTGTTTTCAAGATTTCATTCATTATCCTGATTGTTTTCAGATTTGGGTTGAGTAGTTTCCAAAAATGTGCAATGCCCCACTTTAGGTTTGCATATCTTGATTTCTTTTTCCCTTATTTTGCAATTTGCCTCAAAGCAGAAATATGTCTGTGAAAGAATTAATTGACACCTTTCATTTAATACCCCATGTGGGTACATTAGGATAAACATTTTAACATCCCCTTTAAATTCATCTTATGATTATGATCGTAAAATTTAGCAGGGATATAAATCGTTATATGCAGCACCACGTTGAAAAGTTTGAAAGGAATCTTACTATTATTAACAAAGTTATAAAAAGTCAGAGTTGCCATCTTTGTCTGATCTTACTGTACGCTAGAATATAGAATGTTAAAAAGACCCCTGGTTGTAAAAGGGGGCAGATAGATCTTCATCCGACTAGATTCTGCTTCTCTTGTCCTTCCCACAGCCCACAGCACTCACGGTTTCAGGAGTTGAAAACAAGCTCCTCGCAGCGGTCACCCTACTCACATGAATACACTAAGGCCTACTTGATGCGCACAAAGAATTAACCCTGCATATAGATGTATTTACACAGAACTTTTAGTACCTGAAGCACCAAGCTTCCAGTTTCCGAGTTGGTTTTTTTCTTTTTGAGATTGTATTTAAAATAAAAATTGGCGTAACTCAGCTTACGGTCTTTTTGTGTATTTCCGTATCTTTCGCACATTTATCGAAAATGGCTTAATAAATTGTTACCAAGTTTATCTGACTTATGAAAAATGTAAAATTTTTTGTTGAAGTGGTATGATTTTGTACCATGTACGATTTTATTTCAACAAGTGTGATCTTGACTTTTAACTCTCTGACAGTGTACCAGCAATCACATTGACCACTTTGCAGTCACTAGTAGATTTAGGAATTGTCTTTGGGATGTGTCTAACAACAGGGATGCTGACTTCGGCCTCGGAAGAGATCATCACCCAATGGTCACATACTTTCATTTACGTATTCCGTTGCAGTGTCCGCCGCTTTGCGACATGTGCACCTTTTTATTTTTTGTTCAGTGACAACCTGACGAGAGAGTGCATTTGCTACTATGCAGCATTTCTTTATTTCTTCTCAGGTTCCAGTACCCCTTTGCTTCTCTAACATACTCTTTCCAATTCCTAACACTCATTTATAAGAAAAAAATAAGCTTTTACAGATCAAACTAATTTCTTTTTTCATAATTTTGTTTGCAAAGCCTAGCATCATGAGACCCGAAAATCCATTTTCATTTAATTGGAAAGCCGTCCGGGGAAACCCTTTTGATGGCGAGAGTCGATGAAAGTGTGGATGCATTTGAATTTTGACGGGGAGAGCGAGTTGTGTGCTGATCATGGCAACAAGTGTTAAGTATTCTCCGAGAATTATAAGTGGTCAAAAAGAAGAGAGTTATTTTTGACTTTGCTGACTATGTGGTGAAGTGGGTTGCTAGATAGGTGCTAAAATAGTAACATGCCTTCAATCTTGGTCCAGACCGGGATTCATCCATTGGAGTACCCAAATCAGAAGGGGGAGGAAAGGGGGGGATTTCTCCTGGGCCCGGACTTTTCTTGGGGCCCGAAAAAGAAATTTCAATGAAAAAATGATATTAGGGGCTGCATAATTTTCACTCCAGACCCGTATAATTTTCGCCCCCGTTTCCCCACATAATTCTCTACCTAGATTTTCCCTTTACGGTCCTGGAAGTACTCCATTATCCATTACTACATATGGGACACTTTCTTCAAACATATTGATATCGACGATAATGGCAATTGCTCCCTGCATCATTCATCTAAAGATAAACACCATTAAAGCCACAGTTCTGGGTCTGACGAATCATTGGACTCTTCCCATTTGCAGTAATGAGCACAATACAGCACAGTCTGCCCGTCTGTTTGTTACATATACTCTTTTTGGCAACACATGCAATGAATGAAATCGTTTTAAAGTGAGCTGAACGGGCATTCCCATCTATGCAAAAGGTTGTTCCGGGTGTGGGGAATCAAAGCTCCCCAAAGGATATTTAATTTTTTGTTGCAACGGGAACCAGACTAAATCAAGTAGCTTAACTATCAACAAGTCGGGGAACCGGAAACTTGACGCTTTAGGTGTGAAACGTTTTGTGTATTTCTTTTATAAAGGCATTTGAGTGTGCATTTGTCCCGTTAGTATGATACGTAACACGTAATATATGCATATATTTTGTCAAAATATCCACTTTCAAGTGATATGGAAATTTAAACACTTGAATTTGCAAAAAACGCGACAATATTGACCAATTATAACTATGTTAGTAGTAATGCGATTTCCACCAAATTTAGTAAGGTCTTTATTGTAGCCTACATTGCTGCATGGTATTAGAATGGACTTAAGAGGGTTTCTCAGCCAATTACTAAAAACGATAGTTATATATTATTATTAACTTTATTTGAATTGATATCGGTATGGAGGGTATTTTGGAGCCTAGGCACCATATAGTGGCAGCAAAATTAAAACCGGCTTGGGAAAGTACTAACGGAGACTTGTATGGGGACCCTCCCTCCCCCTTTAATTTGACCTACAATTATGTAACTCACTGTATGCGTGAGCGTTCATCGTTCGCAACTTCTCACCAAATTTGGTGTCAATCGCTATAACCGTCTCCGAGAAAAATGCGTGTAGCAGACAGATGGACAGTCAGACAGTCCGTAAACCCATTTTAATTAGGGTTTTTTTTACACAAAACTTTAAAAACGGATCCTAATTACAATTAGCCATCCATTCCGTGCCGAAATCAATTTTGGTGGCTTCTCCTTACAACTGTTTTAGTTTAACCTTTTACGTCGGTAGCAACTTCTATCAGCTCACCGCAACGGATGCTGTTCCTCAACAGTCCTCCTGGGGGTAGCCTTGAATATTGATCTCTTCTGCCAATTGTTGTACGGTGAATCCTTATATTATAATTCATTCATCGTTAATAAATGTTAATTGTTAACTAAATTATTGTTGTTGTTATTTCCTTTCTCCTCAACAAATTGGTGACTTCTAGTGTGAACTTAAATTATTTCGTGCGATCCTTTGTGAAATAACGTGTGCATCATTATATCAGAGGACGGTAAATTGGCAAATGGGACGCCAATCTGCTGTACGGACGATTCAGCGTATATTAATTCCCTCGCATCTTTTAATGTTCCAGCAGAGGAAGAATAGGGTGGTGCTATGGTTTGCCTGACTGGAAGCCTTATTCTGAACTTTTAAGGTCTGAAAGGGACGACGAGGTCCGCCAAGGAGGTTAGCGAACTGGACACTGAAATCCAGGTTTAGGTAATGGGCATAGTTGAGTAACCTGTTATTCAAGGGAAATATTACGCATTCCAGGCACGGATCATAAGCGCGTTTGCAGTGTACGAAGATACAGGGAATAGGGAGTAATTAGTTGCACTCGAACTAGGAGACCAAAAGCCCCCTCCTTCTTCCTAGCTCCTGCGTGCGATGTGCATGAAGGCAGCAGGTCGAGTGACTGATACCTATTTAAAAACGTCGTTCTATGACTGCTTAGCAGCGTGCAGGCAATTCTTATATCAGTTGTTTCCGCATCATCATCGCATACGCAAGGTACTATTAGAGAGGAATTGACATGGATTAAAAGCTTGCTTGACAAACTCCAGTGTGGTAGATTACACAGCTGGATCTTCTAGGTCACGCAAGAGATGGCTATCACGAAAAGCAAAACATCCTTCGTCGTGTTACTACCACAATATGTTCGGTGTGACAGTACATCGGTGTGTGATCCATGCTCATGGCAAGCAGCCCAGCTAAAAAAAACTCGAGTCGATTGTGTCAAATTCGACGGCAGCAAATAATCAAAAACCCGCCATCATACCTCCAGTGAATCGAACGTCATTGCCAATGCTTTGTCCAGAATAGAATCGATTTTCCCGTAATGGGCATCGACGGTGAACTTCTAGCAGCCGAACAAGGCAAAGATGATGAGATAGAAGGTTTTCTTTTGATGTACATGCATTAGCTGCCAACGATTAAAAGTCAGAAGGTATACCTAGAATCACTTCCGTTTGCGATGCCTACTCCACCTTTGGACTGCTTGTATTGTCTCAGGGTTCAGATTCAGATGTTGTCTGAGCATCCTGGACCGATCTCTCGTTGGCCAGAAGCTATTTTGATTCTTGATCAAGTAGCCGAGACAGTGGCTGGCGCATTCCACATGAATTGGTTGTCGCCCTATAGAGCGCCCTTGGTCATCACTACTGATCAAGGTATTGAGTGAACTACGCAGATGCAGGTCAACCCGCATGACACCATACCATTTAGCTTCGAATGGTACGGTTTAGTGCTATGAGGACAACGTTCGTCGGGTCGAATTTCCCCACTCTCTTTTTGAGGCTACGTGTTAGTTTCAAGGAGGATCGCCTTTCCGGCCGAATTATCACTCCATTTTAATAGCTCCCTGCTCTTCAGACTTCAGACTCTTTCTTGAAATTGAAGGGCAGGATAACTTAATCTTACCAGAAATATGTCTAATCCAGTTCTGGATCTAATTTTCTCCACCTTGCTTGAGTTATTTCTTTCTATTCTCAGCTCTCATGGTGCACAAGGGCTACGACTTGATGTTAAAGTTTGAAAGTAACCTTTGATAATAAGTTTAGTTTCAATTATAGTTTTCTCAAGATCGCCAATTGTGCCTCGCGGGATGCTGATTGGATTCAACTCTACTGCTCAATTTTCTTGTAAGAAACATCCTTCAGTACCCTTCTGCGACTCGATTTCTTTCCCCCAATTATCATTCCGATGTGCTTTGGCAAAATATAATCCCTCTCCCTATTTCTTCCGTAGTTTAAATATTTTGGCTTGTGATTCCGTCTAAGGGTACTCCACAGGTGCTACTGCGTTACTCACAAGTATATGCCACCGGTGTTCCTTGACTGACTATATCAATGATTGTTAATCCACTCCACCTCCACATTATCCTGGAAATTAGTGAATCAGATGAACTTACCAACATGGAGCTCAGAGTGGCAAAAATCTGCTGCATATCTGAAAACTGGATACTGGAATGATAATCACGTTTGCATCTTTACAGAAAAATGCAGAAATACACGCTTACACCGTAACATTTCGTTTGTTGACGTAGATATGAGTATTGCTAAAAAGTATCTTATCTTGCTGGCGACATAGAGGTTTTAACCCACTTGGACGCCAAAGAAAACTCATTCGATTCGAGTTGTGCATATTGAGAGTAATCACAAATATCATATTAACCTGTTGTCGGCATTAAGACGTTGTAATGGAAAAGTCCATTGCTTGCTTACTAAATTGCTTAGAAACTTGCATGCGTACCATACGCACAAATTTATATCCGTTTCGATATCATTAAGCAAATATGTATGAGCATAATCGTTATTGACAGCAGTTTTAAACGGGAAGCTTACAGGGTAATCTGAGCAAAAAAGATACATTGCAGTCATCCGTGAGTAATTTGTGTAATAGGAGGATTTTGTTCTATAATTAGCACAGGTATTGCGCCTGGACCAAAGTTGTCTGTTTGATTTGTCCGATCTGAATCAATGATGCAAACAAGCACTTATATGAATTCGAAAGGAACAACCAGCAGAGGTTGTCAACAATAGGTCTATGCAATGTCTGAGTTCCAAATAAAATGCACGTTTGTTGATTTGCCTGCTTAAATGTTGTTATAGTATTACAGGGGGTTTATCGCTTCATCTGTATGCATGCAACTGTACTAAGGTCCAATTATCAAAACGTGCTTGTCACATGTCCAATTTCTTAGGAAAAATAGGAAAATCTTTAAGATATCATTGAAGTTCTTGGAATACCTCCGCCAATGCAAGCTCAATGAATTAACTTACAAGCTTGTCATGACTTTTGGCAAGTTTATTAACATTTGTATTACTTGAGACTTCCAAAGCATTTTTGTTAACTTCTAACTCTTATATTCTTCCCTTATATTGTAACTTCAGGATTAGTACACTCTGAGATTCAAAAGTATCAACAAACGAGTTTTTGTTGTTGTGGCTCTAAAAACTTCATCATCATCAACGGTGCAACAACCGGTATCCCGTCTAGGTCTGCCTTAATAAGGAACTTCAGACATCCTGGTTTTGCGCCGAGGTCCACCAATTCGATAGCCCTAAAAGCTGTCTGGTGTCCTGACCTATGCCATCGCTCCATCTCAGGCAGGGTCTGCCTCGCCTTCTTTTTCTAACATAGATATTGCCCTTATAGACTTTCCGGGCTGGATCATCCTCATTCATACGGATTAAATGACCCGCCCACTGTAACCTATTGAGCCGGATTTTATTCACAACCGGACGGTCATGGTATCGCTCATAGATTTCGTCGTTATGTAGGCTATGGAATCATCCATCCTCATGTAGGGGGCCAAAAATTCTTTGGATGATTCTTCTCTCGAACGCGGCCTAGAGTTCGTAATTTTTCTTGTTAAGAACTCAAGTTTCCGAGGAATACATGAGGACTGGCAAGATCATTGTCTTGTACAGAAAGAGCTTTGATCCTATGGTGAGACGTTTCGAGCGGGACAGTTTTTGTAAGCTGAAATAGACACTGTTGGCTGCCAACAACCGTGCGCGGATTCCATCATCAGAGCTGTTATCGGGTGCGATTTTCGACCCTAGATAGGAGAAATTATCAACGGTGTCAAAGTTGTACTCTCCTGTCTTTATTCTTTCCGTTTGACCAGTGCGGTTTGATGTTATTGGTTGGTTGGTTTTCGATGCTGACGTTACCACCATATACTTTGTCTTGCCTTCATTGATGTGCAGCCCAAGATCTCGCGCTAGTCGTCGCCTGCTCGATCTGGATGAAGGCAGTTTGTACGTCTCGGGTGGTTCTTCCCATGATGTCGATATCGTCAGCATAGGCCAGTAGTTGGGTGGACTTAAAGAGGATCGTACCCCTTGCATTTATCTTTGCATCACGGATCACTTTTTCCTGAGCCAGGTTAAAGAGGACGCATGATAGGGCATCCCGTTGTCGTAGACCGTTGTTGATGTCGAATGGTCCTGAGAGTGATCCTGCTTATTTATCTGACCTCGCACATTGGTCAGGGTCAGCCTAGTCAGTCTTATTAATTTCATCGAGATACCGAATTCTCTCATGGCCGTGTACAGTTTTACTCTGGCTATGCTATCATAGGCCGCTTTAAAGCCGATCAATAGATGAGGCAGCTGATGTCCATATTCCAACAGTTTTTCCATCGTTTGCCGCACAGAGAAAATCTGATCTGTTGCTGATTTGTCTGAAGTGAAGCCCCTTTGGTATGGGCCAATGATGTTCTGGGCGTATGGAGCTATCCGGCTTAGCATGATAGCGGAGAATATCTTATAGATGGTACTCAGCAACATGATACCTCTATAATTGCTGCACTGTGTGATATCTCCCTTTATATGTACGAGACGGATAACGCCCTTTGCCAGTCGTCAGGCATTGATTCGCTGTCCCACACCTTGAGCACAAGTTGATGAACTACTTGGTGTAATTGGTCGCCTCCATATTTAACTAATTCGTCTGTAATTCCATCGGCTCCTGGCGACTTATGATTTTTAAACTGATGAATTGCATTGACTGTTTCTTTTATACTTGGTGGTGGCAGTATTTGTCCGTCGTCTTCAGTTGGCGTGACCTCGAACTCGCTGATGTTGTGGTTATTCAGTAGGTTATCAAAATATTCAACCCATCGCTCCAATATGCCCATTCTGTCGGAAATCAGATTTCCCTCTTTGTCTCGACAGGATGAACATCGCGGTGTATAAGTCTTCATCCTGCTGACTTGTTGGTGAAACTTGCGCACCTGGTGCGGTTGCTTCCTGTACTTTTCGAGTTCACAGACCTGTTGGTTCTCCCAGGCTTCCTTTTTCCGTCTGTGAAGTCGGTTCTTCGCTCGCCGGGGTTCATGATAAGTCTCGCGTCTCGCGTGCCCGCGTCCTTTGAGAATGCAGCATTATTCGGTATGCGACCTTCTTCCGTTCCATTGCTAGCTTACATTGACCATCAAACTAGCCGTGCTGACTCTTTTTGCGGCAGGGGCCAAGTATGTTTGTGGTCGTATTTATGATAATGTTTTTGAGGTGATTGTGAAGATCATTTGTTGATGCTTCATCTTCAGGATCTCTGTTGACTGCGGTTATTGTGGTGTGCAAACCAGGTACTTCCAACAACCATTTCGTGGGGCACTGCTAATTGAAAGATCCGCAGTCCGTTATCATTTGTATTTTGATGTACGCTATGGAAGCCAACGTATCGTCTGAATAAGGGCTCCTTCCCTACTTGGCTCTTAAAATTCCCAAGTATCCTTCTCCGACTCTGCAGTCTTATTTGTAGGGGCGTGAACATTAATGAGGCTTATATTTCTAAATTTGCCTGGCAAGCGCAGAGTGCATGGCCGTTCGCCGTTCGTTTTCAAAGTCGGTAACAGCAGGTTTCATTTTTTGACTGACTAAGAAACCAATTGCGAGCACATGGTTTGCTGGATGGGCAGTATAATAAATGGCGTAGCGACTCTTCTACAGGAAACCGGTCCCTGTTCATCGCATCTCCTGTAACGCTGTTACATCAGCCCTATATTGCCCCGTTGGCGTTGCCGGGTTCGTCGTTGTATTATCCATCCAGTCCGAGGCGCCCGTTGTCGCTTCGTAACAAGTTGCCTACCCTACCCAACCACAGCCTGGAGGACCAGTTGGTACAATTTGTCCTGTTAGCAGGCTCGGGAGACTCGCCTTCATCCCTCTCCGTCTGCAGCTTTTCGTTAAGAAAGAGCTCCCAGCGATCACCACGTGGAGGTGGAGATAGGAGTTGGCAGTAGAGCTGTTGGTGTTGGTTCAGCATACGTTTCCCAGGTTTTATGCTACATCCAATCCACGTTTCGCCCTGGGACCTATACTACCCTTTGACCTTTTGAAATGAATGATCGGGCATTTGAGAAAAAAAGTTATGCTGCGCACCTTGTAAATATTCACCTCATTTAAGAGTTTTGGGAAAGGATATTTGGTGTTTCCATATACGAAAATGGTGACAATACTCTTGGCAAATGCTAAAATTATTTCCAGACCTTCCTTTTCCGTTCATGGAAGGTAGGTAGAAATGATCTTTTATAGTATCTAGGACGTTTTACTTTGAAGGACCGCCGTTATGGGTTTCAGAGACGTCAACATGAAGGGTTCGCAAAGTTTACTATGAGTTGGAGGCCTGACGAAATGGGGTGGAAATAGGGGATTCCCTCCGGGCCCGGAGTTTTCTAAAGGGCTCGAAATAACAATTTCAATTCAAAAACGGGTAATAAAGGGGACCTGTATTTTCACTTCAGATCCGTATAATTTCTACTCCGGGCCTCGTTGTCCGGCTTATTTTTCAACCCGATACCGGATTTCTCTCTGTGGCCCTGGTTACGACGTGTTTCATGTGTTTGAATAAAAATTCGATTAGGTTATCCTGATCTCTATTAGAAAATGTTTCGAGTTATCTTAGTTTCTGTAGATATTCTTTAATACTTTACCTGATTTTCTTTATCTTCCATCTTTACAACTCAAAAACACTTCCTCAAACTTTCCTGTGGCTTGATGGTTTTGTTTTGTTACTTCCGAAATCTTCTACAGCGAAGGTGGCTCAAAGTATTATGTTACATTCTTCGCGGAACTCTTATCTTATTTCACTTCCTTTGTTTCAATAATGCTGCGGGGCTATAATTTGATCTGACCTCATGCACCTTACCAAACTTTCAGAAAGAAAGTGTAGACTGTCTTCTGCTTATTAATATAAATCAACGAAATGTCTGTTTATTGTATACCAAATTAATAAAACAAACAAAATGTAGTTATTTGAATAAGATGATTTATTGGAAGTTTGGATACCTCTGCATCTTAAGATAAAACAAAGATGCATTCGGAAGAGTTGGAAATCCACGTACAAGCCACCCATTTGTGGTCCATAGGAGTTGAATAATGAAGTTATAATGTGCTCATAATACATGACGCCAAGTTGGAAGGCAACAAGTACCTGCAAGGTTGTTGCTGCGGCTTTGAGGCTCCAACTTGATGTAGGAACTGACCCCAGTTCATTTATCTTCGCCCTGTTCATCTTTGACGCTATTAGATACGAGCAGTCAGTTTAGTGGCCACCGAGTTTGTGCTCTTGAAGCGACTTGAAAGGGTCACCTGTGGGGTATGACAGTGGTGCAGAGTTAACCTTGGTATCACTGTCCTTTATGCTGGGGACTACTGTTATGTTATTGAGCCGTTGGTCACTTACATTTAGCAACAATGGTGCAATGTAATATAATTCACTGGAATAATTGCTGAGTGGCTGTGGAATGGTTCCAATGTAACCGATACGATGTTAAAATCGAGGCTCATTTCTTTGCCTCTTTTTGCATATGGCAGAGCAGAGAATTCGCAATGTGTGAGATGTGGATAATATTAAATGTTGGAGACAACTTTTGAAAAAGAGTTGTAAATATTGTTGGATTGGAAGTAGTATCTTCAGCAACATCGTTTCACCCAGTTAGTTGGCTTCAGATGCAAAATCATTTCGCATCCGACAGTTGAAGTGCTCGGAAGACAGATAGTGGTGTTAACGAAACGAAAATTTGATCTAAAGATTAGCCAGATTGAATCCCACCCAGGCCTTCGATAAAGATACAAGATACGAGTCGATTAGACCAATTTGCATCTCGTGTGTTAATAGTTAGATTAGCGATTTGTGGAAAAAGCATAAATTACCATACATAACTGCGGGCGTAATATACTAATAATTGTTCGGATATTTTGAAAAGTTTTTTAATCGGAAGCGAACGGGAGAAGGAAAGCAGAGAACTAGACAAGTGGAGTGGAGTACGCAAATTTCCATTGATCGGTAAGTGAAAGATGAAATTATTGAACTGATATGATTCGATAGATACGTAAAGTTAGCGCAACTGATATAATTAGTGAGTTGTCTAGCACGGATTGCTATGCATTTTTTCCAGCACAGATTGGAGAAAAAAGCTGGTAATTTTTTCGTTCCATATTTCTGATAATTTGTATTTCTTGGCTGGTAATGTGCGCAGACACGTGCTTGCGCTTATTATGTTATTTGTGAAAATAATGACTTTTTTAATTCATCATGTATTATTTCACTTTCATTTATATTAAAGATTTTTTCACAAAAGTGCTATTTGCTAATGGTTAGCACAGCCAGGGGTCGTAAATCGCAGTATTTCCCAACCAATACTGAATTAAACAAGCTCCGCTCTCTTTGAACTGTGACCTGACCTTAGCAGTTAATATTTCCGCTAAACCTGTCTCTTTGATATTTCCGACAATTCCTAGGAATTTCCAAAAACCAATTCCAAGAGAACGGTAATTAGAAGTATAAAACATTTCCACAATTTTTAGATATGCATATTTATTTACAATGCATATACAATAAAATGTTTATAGGTTGAACCTGAATGAACCACGGCAGATATTTTTTAAAAAACGCCATAAAAACTGATTTAAAGTTGTTATTTATTAGTGGCCTTTGAGTGATATGGGGTTTGAAAGTTAGGATCCGCTTTAAGATGGTCTCAAAGCTTGCCTTGGCGAATCCGAGTTCTATTTCTATCACGGAAAGAAGGGTATTTGGCATATGAAGTGGGCAGTCTTCTTCGAAAGCCTCTCTCATTTTAGTTGTGATTATCTGGGTTATTTTCTCAATTCGAGTAATGAATTTGTTGCACCACCCAGGTATCGTTACTCTGGGGCTCAGCTCTATTTTGTACGCCGCGCAGTATGTCTTCCACGGATTTCGAAATGGACAGGTTGGAGGTGGATACATATCGGCATACCTACAAAGTCAATGCGCCTGTGATCCGAGAGTGTAATATCGTATTATACTTTCCGACAAGAGCCACTATGTGTAAGGATAATACCGTGACCTCTCGCCTGATTGCTGTTCAGAGACCCTCTTCAGGGTTAGTCGCCCACTCTCCCTGCCTGTGGCAATCATCCGTGCTTTCATCGACTCAAAGGGAGGCTTGATGCCTTCCGATAATACAGTTTTACATCTAAGGGGAATTTTATGCTAAACTGTTTGCACTACCCAACATCGGACTCAAATAGATTGGTGTTGCCTTAGAAGACCCATTCATCGGGTTCGATAGCCTTAACTGAATTAACCGCCAGCCGAGCCCTCTTTACTACTCTTTGGGCGGAGAAGTTTGGAGCATCAGAGGACCGCCGCCGCTTCGGTTTACTCTTAGCGACACAAGACGATCATTTTTCCTCAGTCTTGGCACAACCCGGAGGTGGTGATTTGCCTGAAGGCATTGTTTTGCCAGAACTCGATTAGCTGAGAAGCTGTTTACTGCCCGAGGACAAATCCTTACTCGTGGGTAAGACTTGAGCCTCAACAGGTGCTGCCGACGCTCAGGATGAAGACTGCTGATAAAAGGGGCCTACTCCGGCTGGTTCATCAAGTACTGGATTTCGATTAGGTTGGCCGCCGCATCATCAACCACATCTTTATAGAAATTGCAGTTTGGAGGCCGTCTTCGCTCAGTACCTGGGTTAGGAAATAGGCAAGGTGGCACATCTTTGACGAAATACACGGTTTATTTACCCCCTCTTTCCCAGGATTACTGCTATATTCTGAGAGTGCGGGCACTCCATTTGTGAGGTATATAGATTTATGCTCTGCACCGCAGAGAACAATTGGAATACCTCCTGCTTGATAAGAGACAGTATGATAAATATTTTTATTGAAGGCGCCAGCATTGTGGACTGGTTGAACCGCACTACTGGATAATGGAACTCCGGTTTCAACTGTGCTGTTCTGAATCTGCTCGAAAAGGCTCATCTTCGTGTCTATCATGATTTCGAGGTAATTCACCGTCGGCTTCGACAGGACCATGATTTCAGGACGCGAGAAGGACCATGTTCAATCATCTACCTGCTGACTTGCCTAGTGTGCACTGAGTATGCATGACCATACGTGTGGTAATCAGTGCCGGAATAACAATGTTTAAATTACTATTCAAAATGCATATTTCATATTTGGTATAATGTCAAATTCACTGTTTTTAGTAAGTGTTTAAGGATAAAGTGGATTTCAAGTATCTAAACAGAAAATGAGAAATCAACTTATGATATGCACAGTATCATGATTGACTTAGAAATGTGTAACGTTTTTGTTAACGTTATCTATTTGGAGCCTTTCGATAAAAGGAAGACGATCATTTGTTGGAATTTATAAGCTTGAAAAACAGAACGGCGAACTCTAGGAAGCCTGAAAGCTGATACCCTTTTACAGGAGTTTTATTGTATCTGCTCAAGCCGAAAAAGTGACTTGACATATGATTTCAAACTAAAAGATAAGAGTATTAAAAGTTCGGCAAGTAAGACTTCGTTCCATTTTTGGATCTTCTTCTTTTTCTTCAGCCTTTGCACCGTTCACAAGCGGGACCAGCTCGTCGTGATCGGTTTCGGCATTTGGGTCTATCAAAAGCCTGATCAGAATCGCGAGGCTTTTGAATCCCCATCAAGCGTATCAAGTCACCGTTTTTTCGGCCAGCCTTTTGTCGCTTGCCATCGACTTCGATGTTGAGACCAATCTTGACAAGTGTATTCTCGTTGGCGCGAATTACGTGACTATACCATCAAAGACGCCCCTCTCGCAATTTTGCGATTGGTGCAACCCCCGTCCTTGCGGCATCCATTTTTCTTTATAGGCGTTACGGGGAGCTGTGTTGTCAATGTTAACTCTCACCCGATTGTCAAAGGGATTTTGGTGGTGTTATTATTTGAGCCCGGAGCACCATACAAACGAGTTAGTGATAGAAGTCTATGTATACTGGCCTCCCTATATGTCCTGACATTCACCAAGGCTGAAAAGTGGCGGCGTTCGATCAACACGAGGTCAATTTGTTTGAGAGTAGTGCCGTCTGGAGAGGTCCATGTATCTTTGTGTGGCCTCATAGAAGGTATCCTTCTCGGACTCTGCAGTCTCCTCTGTAGGCGCGTGAACGTTAATGAGTCTTACATTTCGAAATTTGTCTTGAAATCGCGGCGTGCATGGCCTTCATTTTTTGGCTGACTGAGAAATCTACTCGAAGCAAATGGTTTGCTGGATGGCTATTATAATATATGATGTTATGGTTCTTCTTTGGGAAACTGCGGTCAGTGCGTCTGTTGTAACGCTGTTACATCAGGGGTACATTGAAACAGAGTATCGGCTAGCTGCTGGGCAGTATTTGATTTTCACAGGGAGAGTACAGAAAATGTGCAAGTCCTTAGTCCGGTTTCGTTGTCGGGTTCATTGTTGTAAAATCCATACGGTTCGAGGCTCTGTTTGTGTCTTCGTAACAAGTTGTTCTCCGTGTAGGGTTGTCAACCCTACCCAATCTCCAGTCTGAAGAACAACTTGGTTCAATTTGTCTGGCTTTTAAGGTTTGGTATGTAAAGCAGAACCTTGTTAAAATCGGTTGTCTGTTTGTTCTCCGTCTGTCTGTTTGTCTGTCTGCCATACGACCTTTGACGTAAGTTGGAAAATGGGTGAGTGTGGGGTACAAATATACAAACTTAAAGTTAGACAAGACTCATTTTCGGAAAGTACCTTACCTAAAAAAATGAGAATAATCAAGGTGATTCGCCTATATAAAATCTAGACCTCAAATATGTTCCACTTCAAAATTTGCTCAAATAAACTTGATAACAGCATATTACCAGCTTTATGGAAATTGACGGGGAAGTCTCCCCTAAGTTCAGAAATGCATTTGCATAGTAGATAGTATTCCGCATAATTCTGCCAACTATCATTAGAGTTATAGTACTATAGCTCAAATTTGTCAGCGAATTTACTGCATCTTAGAACATGCAAACGAGATGCTGATTGACACAGAATTTGGTGGGAAGGTGGGATCTGTGACACGCCCACGCATGCCGTTCTAGGTGAAATATGAGCAAAAGGAGGTGTAACATTTTTCTTTACCGAAAATGTATTGCTGCATCCCGGATTGTCGCAGACATTTCAAGCAGTAAGAAAGTACGAATCAAGACTGAAGCCCACTGGGCCAGACTATTACCGAACAGGACACTTCGGACTATAGCACAGGTTCCAAGGATTGCCGCTTTTTGCATCTCCATATATAGCCAGGCGCTTAGATCGAGCGTTTGCAGCGTTTTATGTAAATTTTTCGGGATTAATCCCGTCCCTGAAATTACCACTGCTCACTACACCACCACTGCTTCGATTTTTATAGTCTACTTCATATCATCCGCCAAGGGGCCGTAGTTCCGAATGTTTGCTTCCTGCTTTTCAACTGTGTTCCAGTCCAACAACAAGTAATTGGTCTTAATTTTGAAAGGCCAACCTGTTCCTTGGGGATGAGAGAAGTTATCCCCTTGGTGAAAAATTCTGGAACCAATTCACTGTGAGTGCTCTAGAACCGTTTCAGCCAGAAGTTGTGAATTTTGTCAACTCCTCGCGTCTTTCAATTACCTTACTTTCCAAGGGCTGCTTCTACGTCAGCTTCAGTAATGTCAGGCATGGTAATTTCGAGGAGGGTCTCGCATGAACGCATAAGGTGTGGGAGCCACGTTGTTTCTAAATTGCAACGGCTAGGTTCGCTCCAAACACTTCTCCGGAAGTCCTCTGTCTGATCCAGATCGAGGTTACTTTCCCGACTTGAGTTAGTGAGATTTTTATAAAATCCCCGTTGGTTCTGGAAGAACAAGGTGTTGTCTGTCCTTCGCTGAAAGCTCTTTTGCTACCTAACTATGAACGCTTCATGTAGTCGGTGTTTGTACCCTGATGGATTCCGTTCCAAATCCGTGACATGGTAATAGGCGCGAAGGATAAATTCATTGAGTTGGTTCGTCCATATCATACGGCGCCTAGGTCTTCGTTCCTGGTGGTTGACGGCATAACCGCCAAAACATCCAAGGGCGAATAGCCACTCTGATGTTGTTGAGCAACTCTTAACCGTGTTGGATACTGCCTTCGTGTCCCTAGGGTCTCATTAAAATTGTCCCCAAGTGTCCCCAATTTTGTTCCCAAGAGTATTGGGGAGGTAGTCAACCCTGCAACAGAGTCCCAATGCTGCAATGCACCATGGTTACCTCCAAAGGTAGGGAAGGTATTTGGAGGGGAGCCGCTGAAATATAGTGTAACGTCACTGCAATTCATCCAATAGGTGCGTCGATTCCTTCACCCCGGATTACGGATTTGTTAAGGAGGTTTACTCTCCCTGAAAGGGAAGGGTAGGTAAGGGAAGACGAACACGAATGGCAACATTCTGGTTGCCCGCGGCTACTTATTTACAAGATTCACTTCGAAGCTGACCCGGTAGGCCATGTCATTATCCGCCCGCAACCCATGACACGTTCCTGGTCGCATGCAGCAGCAGCTCTGCGTTTGCCACTCAGGTCGGCATTAACCTGGTACGGTATCATGTATGTTTTGTTTTTTTAATACACGGAGGTGTTAAAAAATCTCAAAAGGACACATCCATTTCAGTTCTGCCGTGTGAACGTCAAAGCTGGCATGGAAGTAGTGTGAGATTCGCACCCACAAAAAAGCACACCCATCTCTCCTATCCTTGCCCCCACGAGACCACCATTTAGGCATTACTTCGTGGGGCAGGTTTGCCTTCCGTAGGGCTTCATGTTTCCATCTCTGCAGTCTTCCTCTTCTTTGCTTCCTTCAGCAGCTCCATTCTGTCTTTAGGGCACAGCCTCTTCATTTCTTTGCGCTTTTCTTGCGCGTGCTTCTCTCAGGAGCTGTGTTTGTATCCTCACAATTGTGTGGATGACTGAAGTCCAGTTTGCCTCCGACTTGAGCATCTGCCGGATTAAGTTTTGGGTGCTCACGCCGACTCTCAGGGCCTCGTCCAGGCTTCCTCTCTCCTCCCGGAAGCTCGGGCACTCAAATACCACATGCTCCAGGTCTTCTGGGAGTTCACGACATCTATAACAGTTCGGGGAATCATCCACACCGATACGATGCAGATACGTTCAGTAGCAACCACCGTGTCAAGTGGGAAACTGCGTGAGGTGATAGTTTATCTCTCCGTGTCGTCGTTCAAGTCATTGCCTAATATCAGGAATAAGCTTGTATGTTCACCAGAGTCTACGCGACTCGTCTCTTACCGTTCGCCGGTCATCTGCTTCCGTTCCTGATGGACCCGCCTGCCTCCGTCCATACAGGCATCGCATCTCTCTCGCTAACAGGTCAATAGAGACCATCCCTTCGATTACGAACACTGCATCATCCGAACTAGTTCGAAATGCGCTGCATACTCTCAGTGCAATCAGATCAGAATTTATCTTCCTCCAGTTCTGTAAGTTGTCCAAAGCCTCCGCCCACACAGGCGACGCGTACAACAATATGGACCGCACGACTCCCGCTGTCAGCAGCCTGGTACACTGTTTTGACCAACCTACCTACGTCCGGCATCATCCTGGTAAGGACCGTGGTGGCCTTTACAGCTTTTCCACAGGCGTGCGATATATGCCCTTTGATCCCTGGCATCGAGAGTCACGCCAAGGTATTTGATGGTCGGCTTTGTATCATGTATGTAAAATCTGTTGTATTGGAAATGTGGATGTACCAATCGAGAATGAATGTAGAATATAGGCTTAGAACGAAAGTGACTTTGTTCAGTCACAGGTAGGGCAGATGTGAAGAATTTCCAGAGGATCGGTGGATGCATATTCTCATCCATAATATTAGGGAATAGATTGAACAGAAACATGGGGATATGAATTAGCACCTTATGTATTTCCACGTCGAATATGGAGGCTTTTGGGTAAATCATCTGCATCGATTTGTAAAGGATGATTTCCAGAATTGTCCTAAATGTTCTCTTCATTAGGCCTTCCAAAACATGTAAGGTTTCTTTGATTCAGAAGCTGAAAGAAAGGATCTGTAGGAGTGTCTTTTTGCATTTTTTGTTCATCTTCGTGTTTCAAAAAAACGTGTTGTATGTAAGATATTATTCGATAGAGATGGTACTCCGTATTTGTATATATTCGTGTCCACTTCCAGACAGAATTTCATTCAAGGTTTGTTCTCTTTGTTTGTAAAATAAATAGATTTTACTGTTGTACTCAAGGAGGACCTTCTTAACTAATATACTAAGATTGGACATAGAAAAATTATAGAAAAAGCTGCTTTTTGCATAAAAGAACTAAAGTTTTTTCAAAGAACTAATATTGATGAAGGAAACAATTATTGCTCCAAATAACCTATTCGTGAAATAAAATACATTTCCGTTAAAAAAAGACTTTTATTTTTTATATTCAGATTCAATAATATTTGTTTTCCTATCTTAAGTTACGCAAAGCAAGGACATTGGACTAAATCCCATAAAACTTTCGCATAACGTTATCATTTATCACCCAAATGATAAACCAGAACAGTTAAGCGAAATTCGATCAAACATAAAACCTCCATTTTTTATGTAAATTTGTTTTTAATTTACTCGATTTAGTTATTAAAATATTCAAGTTTCGAACGTTCACCGGATGAACTTGGTCTGTTTTAAGAACGAAACACGCGGATGAACTTCGTCTGTTCTAAGAACAAAAGTTCATATTGTTCTAGACTGAACTAGAAAATTCTCACGTTATATCGAGTATCTTCGTTAAAAAGATATTGTTTTAAATTAGCATAATGGTTTGCTACTAAGATTAGACAACATTTTAGGATTTTGTGTTGCTAAATATTTGCAAGAACAAAACCGAGTTACGGTTGTGTCCATAACTTATGTTGGCTTCTCGTTAATTGCTTTGGATGAAACAAGTTGTTGAGCTGATTAGGCGAATGCGAATGGGATTATTAAATTTTAGCAACAGGTGAAGATACAATCTTAGAGAAATCTTAAGTTTTTTTGGGATAATAGGCGTTTGTTTTTGTTTCTGTGAAATCATATCTGTTCATTATTAAATATATTTTCATTTGGAGGTGCATAATAAGTTCATAAGTAATTATTTATTTCTAGCAGTGGAAAATATATTTTTGCTGAAGGCGGTAATAACTTGATATGAATAGATTAGTACTAATTTCGTGTTTAATTAGGTCGTAAAGATCTCAACTAGTTTCAGTTATTCCTTTCATGAAACCATCATCCCATTACCGTCTATGTTTCTTGATTGATGTTTATGATCGGGTTCTGAACTGCTGAACAAATTATAGAAATAGGCTTGAATTAAGGAAATATAATTTATTTTTTAATTATACAAGTTGCCTCTGAAAACGGTAAATATGTTTTCTTTAAATGCTGAAAAGAAGAAGTTGAACGCTCTGAATGTAAAAGTTTTCGCAATTCTCTTCTGTAACGAGCTCTGGCTACTTTGCAGTTACATGAAAATTGCATAGCCAGCGCCATTTTAGGATGCTCAAGCTTGGAGTAATATCCCATCTTCTAGTCAAGTTAAATTAGTAAAAGTAGGACTGATGAAACCTTTTCATTTTCTTCTACACTACATTTTATATTCTTTAGCAATTCTGGTCCTTTGAATGGATTTTTAGTGAGGATCGCGATTAAATAGGGCGATTTACAGTACCACCACTGCAAAACGACATACAAACAAGTCGGAAGCTGTGCGCTTCAGGTTTGGTGTATTTCTCATGTAAAACCATTTGAGTGGACATTTGTCTTATTGATACCTAGCACGTAATGTATATGGATATATTACGCCAGAATGTTTACTTTCGCGGACTGCTGAATTTGCTCCATATCAAGACGACTTTTTAAGGTTTTGTGTAAAACAAAACCTTATTAAAATCGGTTTACTGTCTGTCTGTCTGTTCGTCTTTTCTTTAAGAAGGTGGAAATCTTCAAAATACTCTTGCCTGAGCATGCCAGAGTGTCGGATTTTTACCCACTAAAACCACCCCCGATTCCACACACCCTTAAGACTGTTCTTCTGTAAACCGTACTCAGTTTATGTGCATTGCCTAAAACATGCAGCGCTTTTCCCCAAACTGGGAGTGCATACAGCATGATAGAACTCACCATCCTGGCTATGAGTAGCCTGCAAGTATGACCGGTCCTACTATGTTCCGCATCATGCTTGTCAGAGCCATATTCCTGGTGGATGCTTTTTCACAAGTATGCTCTGTGTGCTGCTTAAAATTGAGTTTCCCGTCTATCATCACCCTCAAATATTTGATGGCCGGCTTGGAGGTTGGAATTCCTCCGCGAGTGCCAGTCCAGCACTTTCTAACCAAGCTTTAACAGCACTGATTGCTTCGCTTGAGTACAACTCAGCATCATCCAGATGCTTTGTGACCACAACCCGTGCTATATCGACGGCGTGACCCACCACTGAGGCCTCCTCCGGAACCGGAAGGTTAAGCACATCATTATACATGATGTTCCATAGCAGTGGGCCCAGTATAGAGCCCTGTAGGACACTCGCAAAGACAGTGTACTCCTTGGGTTCATCATCGGTATTATATCAGAATGTCTCCTTTTGCAAGTAGCTATCGATAATAGCGGCGAGGAGGTGGGAACACCAATCGTCCCTAGATACTTTCGTATAAGGTTCCAGTTGGAAGAGTAGAATGCATTCCTTACATCCAGGGTCACCCCCACACAATATTTGCTGGTACAACCACTTTTCGGCCAAGCTAGTAACCATTTCAATGGTTGATGTGTCTTTTCGGAACCCATACTGCCTATCTGAAGGAGAAAACAAGAATCTTAACATAAAACTTCTTAGAGAAGAGAAGTTTAAAAGACCAAGCTGTTGTGCGTTATCACTTCGACAAAGTCCAGGAATCGGGCATTGGAAGTAGACCTCGAAGTCCGCGAAGAGGAGGTTGAAAATGTATGTGTTGCGTATATTGTAAGACGCAGGATGGCAGGTGATGTTATTAGAGGCGGAGACCTGAGGAAAGTTTAAACAAGTCGGGAAACCGGAAGCTGGATGCTCCCCACTTTTCCAACAAACGTCCGGACCGGTTTCGGAAAGTACTAATTGAAACCTTTCATTTGATCCCCCTTATAACTATATTTGGTGAAAAATGAAAAGAACGGCGTAACTCATTGCATGCGTGGGCCTTCACAGTTCCCACCTTCCCAACAAATTTGATGGTATAACGGTGAGAAAGGTGCGCGTGATAGACAGACAGATGGACGGACAGACTGGAAGACAGACTGATAAACTGTAATAAGGTTTTGTTTTACACAAAACTTAATGGAGCCAAAATCAAGGGGCGAAGTATGAAGCCTGAAAGTTTTTCTGCTCGATTGGTGACCTGGAGGCAGTGCTTGTCAAAGAGGTGCTTTTTGTCGAAAATGACTCCAAAGTCGTGAGTAGAGTTCTGATATGATAAGGAATATCCGTTAAGAGAGTATGAAAAGGAAGTGGGTGAGGATTTGAGCGAGAAACACATAGAGTGAGTGACATGTTCAGGCGCCAAACCATTAGCAGAACACCAGTAAACCAGAATGTTTAGGTCTGATTGAAGACACAGTCCGTAGGCTCTGTACGACGCCAAATGAGAGAGATGAGAAACGAGATGTGCAGCCATCAGTAGCGACGAGGATCGATTGAAGGCAAGCCAAGAAGCAAGTGATATGGGGACACTTAGAGACGAGTGCTTAGATAAAAGTATCTTGTGATTTACAGTGTGATTTTAGTAAAGTCAGTGTAGATAATACGTGCGTGAATTTAGACATTTGGCGGCAATTACCAACTTTGCCGCCAAATGTCTAAAAAGTCGAGCAGGTTGGAACCCGTGGATTTATGCTTAACAGAGCCGTGTTGTTCTTTCACTCTGAGGTGGCCAAAGTGGGAGGACAACCAGTCCCTGACATACTTTTGCAGGAATGAAATGGGACGATAATTCTTGGTAAGGTCAAAAGAAGAAGAGAGGATTCGAAAGGGGTGCACCGAGTGCTAGCGTAGTTGAGCGAAGTATAGCCCAAGGGGAACGAAAGTATTGGATGAACCATTGACTTAAACAAAAATGCGAAAAAGAAAGTAAAATGCTGTACGCAAGGACGTTGAAAACGGTGAAAGGTGATTTCGACTTAAAAGACCTGGAGGGAAACGTTAGAAGGATCCGAAGAATTCCGAAAAGGATCTGATGTTAGAGTTGAAAAGATCCAGTGTGGGTAAAACTGACATTAAAAGTTTCCTAGTGGAACATGAAATCTATAAACAGTGAGATGATCTCAATGAGGTGACAGCTAGACTACCGCGAGGGAAAATTTAGGCTGGAGGAACTTGGAGGAGAATACTTTGTGAGTGCGCGGTGAACCTTTGATGATATTCAAACGGTTGCCAGTTGGGGCAGCGTAGAACTTGATCGCTACTGGAAAACTTCGAATTTGATGAGATGTTTGGCTACATTATGGAGGTGCTGGACACTTTGCAGATTTTTCGGCTAAATGTTTCAGAGAATTCGGTTTGCCACATTTGACACGTTTGCATCTCTTCCTGCTCGTCCTCTTGGCAGTTCAGTTTCAAAAATACTTAATAGATATCTTTGATTCGATATCCTTATAAGGTAGTGTGTGACGACAACAGCCAATTTGAGTTTCACAATTACGTCAATGTTTCACCGGGAAAGCGATATGATGTCATTTTGCGGGTTTCCAAAAATAATGTTCGAAATAAATGAATAAAATATAGAATGAATTAGTTGTTCCCGGCTATATTTATTTATTCATATATGCACGTATGTGTTTTTGATATCCATTGAATCACTGATCAGTATCACACCTCGAGGAGGATGGTTTGCAGTTTGGAAATAATGTTCAGCTATCTTTTATCTTTTGAATCATTCAAAACAAATGATTTGAATATTTATGGCCTTTTGGGAATTTATGGGAATATTTCGCATTTTTTTTTTTTTGAATTTTTAGAAATTTTGGCAATGACTAACGAAAGTGAATTAAATTTACGGTTTCATAAAACATTACCGATTTTACTGAATTTCTTCTAACGGAACATTTCTGCATATTTTTTCCAAGAATGTCCATATGGTTTACCTTGAAGGCAAAATGGAATGGTAATGCGAAATACAGAAAATACCAAAATAAAAATAATTTAAAAAATTGGCTGCATACTTTTGATAATCGGATTTATGTGCTAATAAATTCTGCAGTTCTATGTGAGGCAACATTTTTTACATTATTATATTTTGTGTTGCTTAGTTGTTGAGTTCAATTCGAAATTTGCGAAATTAACTGTCAATGAAATATTAGAGCTAACTTCCGGTAGTTTAGGGTTTATATAATGAAATTTTGAGAGAGTGGCAGAGTTTTCAAGTCAATTGGAAAATTGGCATGGATTATTTATGCAGGTCTATTAGCATCTAAGTTTAAATCTTCAGAAGTATTAGCCTTGCGTTATAATCCCTGGAGTATGGTCGGGGAGTCGCATAGAGAGAATTATATCTTTTAAACCGTCCATCCAGGGACGATAGAAGGACTGCTTAAAAGTGGTTTCTCCGATCAGGCAAGGGCTTCCTCCCTCTGAAGTTTGGGTATTAGAATATTTCATGCAGGAGGTTTGAAAACGTTAGTTAGTTCACTCAGAACAAAATGTACTACGTTTAGATGAACAGCTCTTATAACACTGCCCAAGTTGGTTATAGTTCCAGGGCTGGACCATGCTGATGATTAAAGGTTTGTTATGGTCCTGCACTGAACCTGCGTTTACTTCAGCATAGGATATGCTGTCAAATGCTAACGTGAATTTGAAACAATTGAAACTCGACGCCATGCCGATCCATTTCATTTTCATACTATTATATTTCGACTATGCAAGCCCTGAAAAGTTAGAGATTATGCAGAATCAAGGGCATATGGTAATTCATAAAACTAATCTCAAAAATTTGCTTTCAGATCTATTTATCTACATTTTCTATAGACTATCTTTCTTCGTTATTTTGTGGAAAATAAATGGAAATAAAATATTGGCAACGGATTGGTACAGCTTCATCTTTAACGGACACTTTTAAGAGGCCATGGGAGGATGTCCAGTGGCAACTTTGGATTTTCTTTTAAGACTGAATTCTCTTCATCTTTATATTGCAAAGAAGCCTTCAGAATCCGATGGTATAAGTGAGGCAGAGAATGACCTAAACCGAAAGAAAGAACATTGTTTTCTTTCAATAGAGGGAGCATGTAGATGAAAGTCCCGGGGCTTAACGTAAATATCTACTGTGCAGGCATAATCCGACGGGGCTCCTCTGACACGAATTGATTTATCAACCAAAATCACGCATCAATATTAGTGGATATGAGGCATATTTAACATTCCTGGATGGAGGAGCTCTTCCCGCGATATGGGTGTAACCATAACTACCGTAAAATTTACTGCCGCAAATAACTGCCTAGATAACATGGGATTTTCCTCATGCATTTGCTGGGCCATTCTAGTTTCTATGGTACTAGGTAACCTCTGGCAAGGTTTTGTGGCAACAACTACTTCAGATGACACCCTTGTGGACGCGGAAACTATAGCAGCGAAATATTGCGAATTTAACCGAAAGCTTCAAGTCCCTTAAATTCAACTAGGAGAACTCCAAACTAGTGCGGGAATGCCTTACAAAAGTAAACACGTTTGATCTGAGCAATAATTTATGAATACTCTGAGTTCCGGGCTATATTGGGATGGAAGGCAGTGTAGAACAAACAAAAAAGTAGAAATGTTGCTCTATGCACCAGAATCCTTCTGTTGAATCTGAAAGGGGCTGGATGACATAACGTTTAGGAAAGAGTTCTTTCTCTTTCCTGAGAGGACCACACTATACGAGTTTACCATCAATCAAACAGTTTAAGGTGCTTTGGGGAACATATGAAAGCGCTTCTAGGATTGTTTGAAACAAGCCAAGAGCATCCTTAGAATCATAGGCGAGATACTCACTGGGCACGGGTCAGGCTAAACTGTTACCTATTTCTGAACGCAAGAATTCTCCCGAAGTATGTGAATTCAGGGGATATCTCGGTTCCCATGGTGCCAGTATACCCCTGGTAAGGTTTCGTGATCTACTATCACTTTAGATGAGTTCCCGTGCAGACTCGGGTCTGATTGCCCTAATCACGGCAGCAAACCAGTGTGATACAGCGTCTCTCGGTACCACGACTATGGAGGTTCTCGTCGGCCACTTAGTTTTGGTTTGGTCGACTGGGTTGCCACTGCGTTTTCCTCACCATCCCCTCCGAGTTTGCATGGTACAGCAAATTTCTTTCTTTCTTCAGAATGTCGACTAGGATCATACCCGCCACCACCAGTACCGTTGCTATCAGCCAGTAAACCGAATTGATCTGCTTCCTTCTCTGAGAGTTTGCAAGTACCTTCGCGTGTGTGTGCACCAACATTAGGTAACTTTTTTGACAGCGCTACAGTGGCACTAAGCTAAGCTAACATCTAGACGACCGTATGCCCACCGACTTCTACTTTCACAGTATTCTGCTTTCTTCTTTACCACCGTCAGTTCGGCGCTTTCTTTTGAGGAATTCACGGATCTTACTGTCTCCGTCGTGTAGACATCCATATCTTCTGCAGGCTTTGTTGTAACAACTACAGCCAGGTCATCTTCGAAACTGAGAATCTGAGCCTCTTCTGGGATGGAAAGACCCCACAAGATGACTCTTCATCCAACAGACAGATTGGACGATATGCTGCTGGATCTCCAGGTGGCATATTGGGTTTGATAAGCAACACCAACTTTTGCTTTTTCTACTAAGCGGGGTATATTACTTCTTTTGGGCACTATTCGAAGGTGTTAGCGAAAAGGTTAGGCCTATCTTCAAAGATTCGTTAGTTATGCTATCCAGACCTGAAGCGTTGTCGTCATCGATTCTAATACATATTTCCCGCAGCTTCTCTTCAGTTACACAGTACCATGTACTCGTTGAGTTGAATCACAGTTTGTCTTCCGCAGTTTTGGTGGCGGGGAAACAAAGTGGCAACAATCTTATTTTAAAGAGCGGGCAGGTCATATAAGGTGGTCTTCGCGGCCTTTTCATTGCTAATATTACTCTACTGTTCTCTAGTGTCCAGATAGCTGAGTGGTTAGAGCGCAAGGCTGTCGTACGGAAGCTCGCGGTTCAAATCTCACTGGTGGCAGTGGAATTTGTATCGTGATTTGACGTCGGATACCAGTCGACTCAGCCGTGAATGGATAATAATCTCCGGCGAGCGCAATGCTGACCACATTGCCTCCTAGTGTACCGTTACGGTCTTGAATGAAGTGCTTTAACACACTTCAAGGCCCTGATCCAACATCGATTGTTGCGCCAACGATTATAATTATATTATTATTATAATTAATACTACTCTACTATTGGTATTACTCTCTCTCTTCTCGCCTGGATCGCCTCTACCGGACCTTGCCCTAAGTTTCTGGTGAACCCTCTTTGCCCGGAAATATGCGGTTTTCAACGTTGCGATTTCATTGTTCCGTGAGTAATTGAATTGCCTACTGAGGAGTAGCCACCTTTTAGGTATAGTGGTATGCTTCCGTTATCTATTAAGTGATTTGGATAGCTGTATCCTCCAGGTAGATATATGAGACTTGAGCGCCGCAGAGAACGTGTCCCCTCAAATGTTTTCACAGTCTACCCGGACAATTTACCCGATATTATGTTACAGCCAGTTATGTCGACCGTGGACAGTTGTTAGAATAAACCGCACAGGCTTTTTCAAATATAATCGTTTTATTATATATCTGAGATTACTAGAGAAGAGATTCCAAGTAGCCTAGTGTAAGGTATCTTCATAGCAAAGTTGCTGAGTAAGTGTCTCTCCTTCTTCTTTTTCTTCAGCCTTTGTCCCTTCCACAAGCGGAATCTCGAGGCTTTTAAATTTCCATCCAACGTATCAAGCCACCGTTGTTTTGGCCGGCGTTTTCATCGTTTACCATCGACTTCGATGTTCAGACGAATCTTGATAAGTGAATTTTCGTTAGGGCGAATTACGTGGCCTTGCAATTTTTCCGCGATTGGTGCAATATTGATCTCGGATATCCTCATTTCGGATGTGATCAAAACGTGTCACGCCGCTACTCCAACGCAACATCTTCGTCTCCACTACTACAAGACGCCGTTCATTATTTTTTAAAGTCCCCCAACACTCAGAACCACAGAGAGCGACATTACAGTAAATTTTAGATTTGAGGTGTTCGTTGATACGTCGATCACAAAGAACACCAGTTGTGGAACGCTACTTCATCCAGGTTGCGTTAATGCGTGAAGCAATTTCATAACGCAATCCTCCATTGATTGATAGCATTGACCCGAGGTATTTAAATCGCTCAGTTCTGGGCAAGTTACTGTCGTTGACAGTGATTATGCTTATTTCATGGGGATTGGTCGTCAAAAATTTAGTTTTATTCAGATTCAATCTGGGACCGTGTTGCATGAGGCGAGCATTCCATTTTTGGACAAGTTGGTCGAGATCACTTTTGCTATTAGATGCTAGGAAAGCATCATCTGCATAAAACAGTGTATAGAGCGCTGGACGTTGGATGTCCCATGTGTATATGTCCACAACAAGAACGAAGAGGAGTGGTGTGAGGGCGCTTTCTTGATGAACAATAACAGAGATACGAAGCGGTTTTGATATACCCGCCACACTTCGAACTTTCCTTTTCGGATCGTGGTATCGTGGATCGTGGACCGCTTTCCGTGCAAACCAAGTTCTTCCAACAACCATTTCGAGCGATACTGCTAATTGAATAATCCGCAGTCCGTTACCATTGGCATCGCTCTGTAAGCTATGGAAGCCGACGTATTGCCTGAATACGAGCTCCGTTCCTACTTGACTGTTGAAATCTCCAAGTATGATTTTGATATCATACCTGAGGGAGGCATCGAGGGTCCGCACAACTGCATTGTAGAAGGTATCCTTCTCCGACTCTGCAGTCTCCTCTGTAGGGGCGTGAACGTTTATGAGGCTTACATTTCCAAGCCGATAACATCAGGTTTCATTTCTTGGCTGATTAAGAAACCTACTCCGAGCACATGGTTTACTGGATGGCCACTATAATGTATGGTATAGTGGCTCTTCTCTAGGAAACCGGTTCCTGTCCAACGCATTTCCTGCGACGCTGTGACATCAGCTCCATCTCTGTACAGGGAGCGCACGTTCCATGAGAAAATGCGTAAATCGTTATTCGGTTACCGTTGCCGAGTTCGTCATTGTGTTATCAGTCCAGTCCAAGGCTCCTGTTGTGGCTTCGTAACTTCGGTTTTCTGTGTAGGGTTGGCAGCCCTATTCAATCCCCAACCTGGAGGACCAGTTGGTACAATTTGTCCCGTTTTTAGGCGGGGGAGACTCGCCTTCATCCTTTTCCGTCTGCAGCTTTTCGTTAAGAAAGAGCTGCCAGCGGTCACCACGTGGAGATAGGGTTTGGTAGTAGAGCTGTTGGTATTGGTTCAGCAGGCATTTCCCAGGTTTTGTACTTCATCGTGGATACCAATCTATCTTTCGTCCTGGGACCTATACTACCCTTTGACCACCGTCTGCTATGACATCCTGCATATTGCCGTTTTGATGCGTCAACCTCTTTTTCAATGAACGAGTTTACTTTGTCGTGTATCACCCTTTTTATTAGTTTCAAAGGTAATGCCAATTACCTGATTTGTCCATTGTGTGAATGAGCACTCCTTCTTGCGTGATTGCATCATGCTAATAAGGTATTTACAGAAAGCTGTGAGAGTTCTGTCCTGAATTCCGGCCATCCATCCATCCAAATCTTGTTTCCCCAATAAGTCTGCATATTTTCTCTCATGGTAAAAGTAGGTACCGATTTCGCTAGACTAGCATTCACCGCCTCTTTCGAAGATTTTGGCATTAAAGGTCTCTGGTCTACTTCCTGCTAAAATTTATGCGCTCGAAGGCTGGGCAACCTCAGTGTCGCAATATGCTGGTTCCGTCAAAACTTCGGTTTGGAATCATTTCTATTGAACACTATTTTCTTTCTTCTTCTTAACCTTTGACAAAGTCTACATTTAGGGGTAGGAAAACGAAACGACTTAAATTTCACAATATCTCAGCTCCATTGTACTTGGGTTTTTTGCTGGGAGAAGTGTCGCTTAGACGGGCATCTCTCGATTACACTTTGAGACATTTACATTTTCCGTCAAATAATGCTTTTTCCAAAAAAGTCTTGCAGATTAATCAAAAGCACTGACGCTCTGCTTGCTGGAATGGATTTTCGTCTCTTCTCTCAGAAATATGGAAGAAATTAGCCTGGTAGTCACAAAAAAGGTACCGTATCTTTCATTAACCCATGACTTATGATACATGGAATAACCGTTTTTTTCGAAAATTTTGCTTTTTGGTAGATTTTGCTTTCAACCTTGCTATATGGGCTCTTTCCTTAAATACTTCTCCCTCTCTTCTAGTCTGAACTTGTATTTTTGAGGATTCATAAAATGACTGCCCATCTGAATAGCATAGTAGAATATTCACTAAATCACCTGGGCCTCACCTGGATACGTATAAAAAACGCCACACACGTGCCAAGGCCTAGATTATTTAAAAGGTTTCCTCAACTAGAGCAGCGAAATTTTATCCAAATCATTAATATTGTCATTTGATAACTAACGGAGTTCAATAGTTTAATGGCTGCACGCAGAATAACTTCCACAAGCCTAACGTAAAGAAACAATCTATTCAATTAATTTGCAATAAAATACGCGACGACTATAATCAGATTACTATTTCAATTTTCTTCGAATTAGTCAGTTCCATGGTATTTTAACGCATCCAGGTATCCATTGTATCTCGGCTAGACAGAAACACATGTCTTTTACGACCAAATCAACGCCTCAGTGCGGAAATGTATAGTTCTAAATCTGGGTTAATTCACATCAAATTAAAAGTTAAGTATATTTTTCATTGTCCAAACTTGAGCTTTGTCTTTTTTGCTATTTTTTTCTTGGAAAATTGAGATTTAATAGTCACACCTGAAAACGACAATAGGCAAGCTTCGGGCAAAATTTAATTGAAATAAAAAACCACTTTTTATATGAAAAACGAAAAATGTTGATAATATTGTCAACCTGAAAGTGTTCTTTTTATGATAATAGCTTTTTTCATGACTTGGAGAGAAGATGTCCCAAAATAATGTAGAATGAACTGTTTTCGTTCAGAATTTTAAGTATTATTCATTGGTCTACTTTCCAAATGCAAGATACATCTGCAATCTCAAGTTATTTGTAAATATATGATTGCAATCACTTTATTGAATTTTGGTAGAAATGAGTCAATGGGGTCGATCCGAAAAATGGGGTCGTGATTTGTCAGAATTTGGCTCAAAGGCCTTCTGAGGCTCGGTCCGAAGACGAATTATAATAAGCCTTAATACCCCGCCAAGTCAACACCATCGAATAACAGCTTTCGAGAAGGAGTTTTCCAGACAAACTTGATTGAGGAAGGAGTACAATAAATTCAACGAATTGAGCAGATCGAAAAACGTTATAAGAGAAAAAGTATATAACTTCATTTACCCACAAGGAAAATTAACAATATTGAATATTGTTGAAAAAAGGCCTGGATAAAACTCCTCCTACTGATTGTGACTGTCGATAAAGGAAACATCCGCTCACTGTGGAAACGAAATAGTACCGCTTGAAATAGTGCTCTCACAACCACCATTCAAAAAAGGAATCTGGACCACTTAATTTCGATAGCAACTGGTTAATCTTTGACCTTTCTTTCTCGAGCAAATTTTTTTTACCTTTCTTTCTCGAAAAATTTACATCCAGGAGCATTGGGACTTTAATAATACTCTTCCCGATCTCCAATTCGCTTCCTATCTTTCACGTTCCTTATATTTCGAAATCATTAAACTGTTCAACCAGGAGCTCCAATTCCATGTATCCTTCCCGAAAATATGTTTTAAAAAGACTATATACAAGAAGTTCACCTCCCAGCGTGCTGCTGTGACCAATTCACTGCCACTTCCGTCTTCCGATCACAGTGTCTACCAGTGGCAGGCCTGTGCGCCGACCAAATTCTTCGTTTGAGATAGTGTCAGAGATTCAAAACTGAAAAGTGTTGACGAAGGCTTCGAACTTTTGAATAACAGAGGAATTCAGTTTCCGTGTACTACTCCCACATAGCAACACAGAACGAATACTAGCACAGAACAGTCTTAGCTTGATTTTGGTGCTGGCAGCGAAAACGGATCTAGCATTGTTAATGCGCCGAGCAACGTCCAGTTTGACTGATCGTCGTCTCCGATGCTCTGCCTATTAACGTAGATAGGACAGCCCGACAGATCGAGAACCTTGGTTTTGTTGGTGTTTATCTTCAGTCCAACTCTACCATTCTGCTAAGTTACATGACCCGGTGAGAAAGCAAACAGATGCCATAGTCCATTGAATTCCACCATGTCCTCCAGATAAGACAAGCATGAAAAGCGTCACCGATAACAAGAAGAAATAATATCGGTGGCAATATACAACCCTGGCGGACTCCGCTTTGGACCTCAAAGTCCTCCGAGATTTTATCTCGGTGCAGCACGTGACATTTTGCACCGTCATATGTTGCTCTGATAATTGCTATTACATAGTTCCTCCGGAATGCTCCTCGTGCGTAGATGCACTTGCTTGGTATTGGAGTTCGAGCGCGTCATGGCCTCCATTGCTTGCTGCGGTCCACAGAGCCTTCAATCTTTTCCGCTCACCCGTTCCGGCTCCAAAAATCCACAAACCTCTTATCTTCATCGTTCGCCAAGATTGTGCTTCCACATCACATGTCCGAGCAAGGTTATGTTAGAGAATGAACTACATGTTGTTGCTCGTAGAAAGCGTCCTTCCCCACTATATCGCTCCTTAACCTAGACCAGAATCTCGCAGTTAGAAGTTTGTCAGAAACTGGCTCCCTAGCCAGGAGAGCATGCCTTGCGCTAGCCGTCATAAACAACCCGACACCGGATTCGTGTCCGATAGCAATTGGCTTTCCAGAGTACAAAAGCACGTTGCCATTCGTGTGGCAAGAGGTAGAGGAATATCCTCCAGAGTCTCACCATTTTACTTCGCTTAGGCCTAGAATGTTTAGCTTATCTCGTTATCCCTCAAGTTGGAGAGATAATTCTCGCTACTGTTGTCCAGGAGTGTGCGTACATCCCAGAAACCGATCATACTCCGTTTTCTAAAGTCAAAGGTCGTAGCCATGAGTCTTTGTTCGAAGCTTTGTTGACTTTTAAATAATGTTTCAAAATTGACAGGTTGCTAGCCAACAATTTTCTATCCCTTTTAGTCGCCTGTTACAACAAACAGGGAAGACTTTGATTGTATTGTTAAGCCCCAATTCGCAGGGAGGAGGAGGAGCAAATCTGGCTTAGCCGATTTGCTTCTCCTATATGTGGTCTTCTGGATACGTTCTTTGAGTCGAATTCTTTCTATTTAGGATGGAGAGCTATCGGAATTACCCGACGCATAGATACTGTTCTGGCTCGTCATACCCTCAACTTTCTTGTCCAGTATCAACCCCATCCCACTCTTCTTATTTCAAAGACCATGTAGATCAAAGCCGTTAAAGAAAAACTTTTTTGGACCCATTTGTTTTTCCACATTATCTAAATTCTTCAATCTCACTACACTGGCAATTACTCTCGATCCCAATTTTGAAAACCTTCCGATCATTAACATCCATCCTAGTTTCTAATTTTTGACTCTCAACCGCATGTAGCCCAGTTTACTGCGAATGGCAGCCATGCGGAGATTATAGGCGTTTGAACGCTCAAACAATCCCAGACCGATATCCCATACCACTCATCCATTATTTCGCGCACTAACTAATGGCTTGCCATGTTTTTACGACCTTGGATCTAGCCAAGGCGTACCACCAAATCCTTGTAGCTCCCGAAGACATTCCGAAGACGGCTATTTGCACACCTTTCGGACTTTTCAAGTTCACTAGTATGATTTTCAGTTTGTGCAACGCTGCATAGGCTTTCCAGGGGATCATCCACTCTGTTTTACGAAACTTAAATTTTTGTTTCGTATATATGGATAATGTCTTGGTCGTTTCCGTGTCCAAATCTGAGCACTTAAAGCACCTTGAGTGCATTTTTGAACGTCTCCTTGAGGGCAGACTTGTTTTAAACGTTGAAAAATGCAGATTTCTACAGAAGCAGGTGAAATTTCTCAGCCATTTACTTACCTCTGAGTTTTACATTGCGATGGTTCTTGGGCATGTTAAATTTCTATCGTCGTTTCTTACGCAGGACCGCTCATCATCAAGCGATCTTGAAAGCCTACTTGTCTGGGGCCAAAACTAAAGACTCTCGCGAGGTTGCGTGGTCTGCTGAGACCGTCCATGCGTTTGAGACAGTCAAACAACAGTTTGTTGAGGTAACACTGCTGGTATTTCCTCAGCCAGATGCTCCCCTAGCTGTGTTCTATGCTTCACCAACGGGGGAATCAAATCTGCAACTGTTGAGCTTCTTTTCAAAGCAGCTCAACCCAGCTCAACGTAGCTACAGTGCCTATGACCCTGAACTACACGCCGCGTACCTCGCTATAAAATGCTTCCGTTTCTCTCAGGCCGTTCACTGTGTTCACGGGCGACAAGCCCCTTACATTCTCCTCGTCAATATAGACACTTGAGTTATATCAGCCAGTTTACTTCTGCAGTCCAACATGTGTTTGGTAAAGACAATATTGTTGCAGACGCTTTGTCTTGAATTTCGGATTTCACAGTTCCCGCCTCGGTCAGTTCATGGAGTTCACAGTCGCAGAGGCACAAAAAGATAACGCGGAGCTTCAGAGCCTGAAGGTAAATTCCAAATACGAATTCAAGGAGTTTTCTATTTTCGGCTCAAACTTTTATTTACTCTTCTTGCCCACTCAGGCATTAGGACGACGAACTGGTTAGTTATCGAAAAATATTTCTGGCGTCCATGAACAACGACGTAAATCCTTGGGCCAGACAGTACATCAAGTGCCAGAAGTGCAAGGTCAACAAGTACGTTCGAAAAGAAGTAGGCGTGTTCTCTCGGTCAACCAAGCGCTTTCACGCCATCCATCTCGACATCATCGGCCCTTTGCGAGATTCGCATGGATTCAAGTATTGCCTCACAATCATCTACACGACTCCGGAAGGCTGCGTTTGTTTGGGGACGCGATTTCGAAAATGCGGCCGACTCCAGCGTCCCGACACGCGACATTGGAAGCCAATAGCCGAGGAATCTCGAGACGTGCGACCAGGTCCTCATCAGGGTGGACGCTTTTCGGAAGCCGCAGCAACCACTATACGAGGGCCCCTTTGGAGTTCTGTAACGGGCTCGACGTCCGAGGCGGGCTCAAGTGGGTATCCTTGTCGAGGCTGAAGTCCTTCGACGAGCCGGCAGTCGCTTCGAAAAAGCGCCCGTGAAGCCCGGTGACTCCCATTGGCGGGATCACGCGGACGGTTTGCTTCGATGAACCCGCGCGGTTTGTCAGGAAAGAAGACATTTGTTGACAGTTTAGATGGAAAGTCAGTTCACGTCCGCCGAGCTGTGAGAAACAAAAAAGGAGCGGCTTCAATCATATTCAAAATTGCGTACATTCTAGTTATCGTCGCTTTGTTATCTTTTTAGAATGGCATTTTGGTTTTAAGGAGTATTACATTATAATAAAGCCTGAAAATGAAGAGCTAAAATGTTTAAATAATAGACACTAGAAGTTCTAAAATCTAATATCTAAAATTTAATGAACATAAAGAAGCTGTGAAATTCCTCGCGTATAGGGAATACCAGAGTTTGGTGTCAAATTTGATGGGGTGGAAGGGGTTACGCTACTTTCTAAAATCGTTTAATATGGCCGCATATTGTTTCTAAAAGAAATCAATGGAAAAAAAGTCAGTTTTAATGTTGATTGGAAACTGTCAATACACATTCATGTTTACTCATTAAATTTTAATATCTGCATCTGTATACTGAGATGTCCACCTTTTATGCCTCAACGATTCCACACTTCTTAAAAACCTGTTCAATGTTTCGTTCCTATCGTCTATAATTTCCTTACAAACAGTGTATAAATGCGAGGGTTCCTCAATAAGTCCTTAGAAAAAGATATACAAATAAAATAATTTAGGAGATTCTTATCGTTCGACGTTGTCTCCTTTCAACACTCCAAACTTTCCCAAGTGTTGTTCCAACGTCTAAAAAGTAAGATTTTGGGAGGTGGATGTTATAACAAGTCTAATTTTACTTCACATTTTCACTCAATCGATGCACTCATACTGTTCAGCTATGAATGTCCATTCTAGAAAACTCTGACACATAACATAGCCCGATCACGAGAGCTCCTGTGCCAGACGCATGCAAATGCATTCAATATTACGGCGGTCTGCACGGGGCACTGGCCCATAGGGGACCATGCTGCCAGGCTCGGCATACACCACAATTCGCATTGCCGAAGCTGCGGAGAAAGAAGGAAAACCCTCATGTACTTTCTCTGCGATTGCCCAGCTCTAGCTAGAGTTACCCTACGGACACAGGCTAAACCATTCTTTGTGGACCTCAGAGAGATTTCTAATTGTAGGGTGGGAGGACTGCTTGCCTTCGTGAATGCCACCTGAAGATCTAAGCCGGCTAGACCCTGCTTCCCTGCTCCCATAACAACAGTCACGGTCTTAGGAGTTTGTGGCATCAAAACGGCGCACCACAGCGCTAATTGGGCTCCTCGGAGCGGCCACTGATACCTACCTACCTACTTACCTGACACATAGCCTTGCCGGCCGATTTCACTGCCATTGACTTCATCAGAGCCCAATCGTATTCCAATTTCAAAAGTCGCAATTCAGATTGTTGTCTCTGGAGTGCAACAGTGTATCTATGTTTCCTCGGCAACAAGGTATCGACGCAGAAGCTCATCAGGATTGCGACGGAAAAGCGCCAAAGCAGACTGAGTGTCGACCACACGATGGCTTTTGTGTTGCGCAGAACCCATTGTGCCATATTAATATCGTGGATTTAGTCAATCAGTCCTGAACGATATTCTTTTGCTGTGCATATATGGCCATGTAGAAATTCATTTACCGAATGCTTGTGCTAACCCTGTGTCTAATCACTACCCCAAAAAAAATATCTACTTTCCAAAAAAGTTGACTGACGGTTTTGTCCAGGGCAGAGGCAACTCATCAGACGCTGCCTCACCTCTACCTTGGCAGCAGCGTGATCGAAGGTAACTACAGGTGGTAATCGCTCCATTTGTATATAGTCGCAAACGCGGCATGAGTGCGAATAATATTGAAATGAAATCCGTCGTAAGTTCATACCTAAATTAGGCTGGGATGATTTTTTTTCTTTCCATTTTTCAAAAGAAAGTTTCTTTCCTCAATTTGAGAGAATTTGACAACTGTCTGATGATAAATGACACTTACTAAAAATAAACCCTCTTTGATGACACGACGGCCATCTTTTGGATTATCTAAGGACTTGTTGAATACCTCTCGTATTTATTCAATCACCTGCAGGCTACGCGTTAAACATTGATGGCGCCCCTTATCATAATCATAAATAAATATTGAATGGGGATATTTCGCTTTTGATCACAGTAAACAAAACCCAATAAGGCGGGTCAATGAACACATTCTTTAATAAAATTCAACCATATCAGAGCATCATAGCCTCCAAGTGAGTTATAAAAACTGAAAACATTGAACCCATTAGTAGTTCATTAAATGCAATTAATTGCTAATTTTGTCAACTCAAAATTAATTTATAGATAAATATATTTTTGCAGGAACATTAGCATTTCATTTGAAAAATGGATTGATATCAAAAACAGTTAATCAAATTTGCCGGTCCATCGCTATCTTAATCTAACAACTGAGAATTTTTCATCATAGAATTTTTCGGCAAAGGCCATACAAAGCAAGCTATGCGAAATTAAGATCTTTTTTTTTCCTGGCCACTCATTAATATTAACTAATTTTTTTCTGTTCTATAATCTGGAAGTTATTTAAACGATTTCAGTGAGCTATTTATGCTATTTCAACAATTTCTTTTTGTTATAGTTTAATTAGAGTGCTCCAGAGGCAGTCGATTTTATGTGCACGTAGCTTTATAGGTAGATGAGTTATGATTTACATAATCATATCTTACAGATATGCCGGCAGTATCTGGAGAAAATTAATCGGCTTTTCAACTGTGTTTATTGCTTGCTCGTAGTCGGGTTTGAAAATAAAGCTGTGAGTTCCTATTGGATATTTTATGGGTTTTTAATAGCTATGTTAATAATTAGTTGATCTGAAGGCGTGATCTGAAAAGTATTTATAGCCGTTTCATATCTGGGATCATCTTCGAAGAGAAAACAGAAATTTAGTCTTTCTTATACTCTCGTATTTTATCCAAAGTCGATACTTCCGCCCACGCTTTTCATTGGCAGCGATCTGGGTAATTTAGATGTGATAAAATCTTAATTGGCGCTTCGATAAAATTTAAATAATGATTTGTGTGCTCAAAAATTAACAATATGTCTATCAACATCTTGTACAAGTTTTTTGTTAGAAGTAAGTGATGATTTGAATGAGAAATAGCCAAATTAGCAACAATAAAATTGCGTATCCATGAGAGATGTTCGTAAAATTGTTAATCAAAAAATTTAGGCCCTAAGCCGTCTTTTTATTGAGCCATTTATTTATTTAATGACTATTTTTAGAGTTAATGGAAAAGGGGATTACAATCAGGATTTAACTAGGTTAGTAGTATAGTGGTTTCTGGAACTCTAAAAAGAGCTATCTGATGCAGAAATGACCTTCTCATCTTTCTAGTCGTCGCGCATATACCAATTAGAGAATTGTGAAAGAAATTATTGCTCGTATACATATCTATTCAAAGTCGGCCCCGTCTGTAATCCTAACATCAATAGATTCCTGTGTGGCTCCATGGTGAAGGTGAAAGGTACCTTACTCTCATTCTCAGCGATTACCAGAAAAAAACAGCCACATCTAGACCAAAGAAATTATGCGTTTTGCAAAATGTCGCGGGAATCACATTGAAATCTGAATCTTGTACTAAAGAGAACGAACGACTTGGAAAGTCAAACTAGAATATGGAAGTTAAACCACTTAATGGATACATGTATATAAGATAAAGAGAAGGAGTTTTCTATTACGTGTAAAGAAGGTGAAATGTTTAGCATTTGGCTAATGTGTCGGACCGACCAGAACACTTCAACACTGTTTTCTCAGCACTCCGGGGTGGCTCTATGTTATAGGTCTATAGTGCCTTGGATTCTAATGTCACCCATCTATGGGTGTCAAATTTTTAAGCCATGGTTAAAGTTTTCGTATTGAAGTTTTTTTCTTCGAAACTTTACTTCTTTCGCTGATTTGGATCTCGTAAGGCTCAAGGTAAAAGTGAATCAATGTCTGACGCTTGGCAATAAGTCATTATCTGCCCCAAACATAAAAAGGGAGATATCATGTAGTCCAGCAATTATAGAGGTATCACGTTGCTGAGTACCATCTATAAGATATTCGGTTATCTCCATACGCTTAGAAGATCATCGGCCCCCTTTACTCCTGGCAAATCAACAACGGATCAGACTTTCTCTGTACGGTAAGCGATGAAAACCTGTTGGAATATACCTATCAGTTGCATGTTTTCCCATCGACTTCAAAGCCGTCTAGGATAGCATAGCCAGGGTAAAACTATACTCTGTCATCAGAGAATTCGATGTCCTGAAGAAATTGATAAGATTGACTTAGGCTTTCCGTCACCAATCTACAAGGCCAGGTTAAAGCAGCAGGATCATTTTAGAGACCATTCACCATCAACAATGGTTATTACGATGAGAGCCCAGCGTTACATCACCTTGGCATCATCACGGTCACTAACGCTGCCAACCAATCAAACTCCTCTAACAGGTTTGCCAGTCGTGAACACCGAATGCGGGAGATAATATATGGAATTGGACGACACATGCTGGAGCTAACCCGAATGCTAGCAGTTCGGTAAGATGTGGGCCAGGGTTCTTCGTTCTCACATATTATCTCCCTGTCAGGACACAGACGTCACGTGCCTTGCCTCAGAATTCATCAAAACAAAACCTACCCGGGGTAAAGTACTCTAATAGAGACGTGAAATCTGGAGGCGGAGTTATACTGCCGAGATTTCAATTCCAAAGGTGCTAAAATGCCTAACGGCCTGATAAGGGATAGAACTAACTCACAAAAACCGAACGCGCGAGGGATGGACGGGGAAGGATCAGCTCTGAGCCGATTCGGACATTTACGAGACGAGAGGCCCCCGTCTTATTTTCTTTTTTAAGGGGGGCCAGATGATATGGTGATTCTGCGGCAGCCCAATCCAACCTAATCATTCGTCCCCTGCCGCTTTCAACATAATGGGGGGGGACCTTAAATAAACATGGGAGGACTGACGCTTCCTGGGCGAGGGTTAGGGAGAAGAACTAAAGAGCTCAAAACATTATAATAATTGTTTGTTTTTAAACGAACAAAGGCAAGTTAAGATAGTTTTTTTTTAACTATAGACAAATAAGAAAAACTTTCAAATTCTTACAAACAACAAAAAAAAACTTTCTTCAACTAGAAATTTGTAGGTGTATCGCAAAACAAATATGTTCAAAATTTTAGTTTTCTTCTGTCCGCATACTTTGACTTCCGTGATATTATTTAATTATTTGTTCTTAAATATCGCTTCGCTATAACAAAACGACATTCCTCCTTTCTTACTTATATAATTTTTTTTTTATTTTTTTAAATAACAAAAAAACCTTATTAAAATCTGTTTACTGAGTATCTGTCTGTCTTTTTTTCCGGAGGTGGAAATCTTCCAAAGACACTGGTGCAATTGTTTCAGCGTGTGGGATGTTTACCTACTAAAACCACTCCCTAATTCCTGTTCTCTTCTCCGTGGAATCACCACAAAACATTTCGTCGCGGGGTGGACATGGCTCTAGCCTCTCCCTTCGCCTATCGATTGTATTCGCAACCGTACCTTTCTCGCCCCCCCTGCCGCTCTTAATCTCCACTGAATCCGCATTATCATGTCGTATATTTTCCGGTGCTAGTGTTCCTCCCAATGTCTCCTCTAGGCTCTGCCTATCGTCAGCGCTCCGGGTCCTCCGGAATACCATCGCAGCTGGGAGTTGCGTGAGCTGTCCAGTTTAAACCTATATTATGGTAACCGCCATGTCCCATGAGAAACTGCATGACATCAAAGTTTATCTTACCATGCGTTTTCTGCGTCCACACTTTGATGCTGGAAATCAATCTGTGGATCCATCGACCCCTTTCCTGTTCCCACCGTTGCTGCCACCTGCTTGAGGATTCTTCCCTTTCCGCGTTTTTCATTTGTCGATCAAAGGAAGAATCGGGTCTATCATAGATACTTGCCATCTCATCGGCCAAAATGTCGATGGGCATCATTCCGGCTACTGCATAGGTCGCTTCGTATGAGATGGTTCTGTAACCACAGTACACCCTTAGGGCGGTCTTTCTATACACCACGCTCATCATCCTTGGCGCAAACATTTTGTAAATGCTGCTTGAAATTCAGCCTCACATCTATCATCACTCCAAGGTATTTAATGGCTAGCTTTGAAGTGATGGTATGCTTCCCCATTCTGATACGGGCAGTGGTTTTCTTATGCCGCTTCGTGATAAGCACCGCCTCTGTTTTATCCTCTGCGAGTGCAGGACCTGCATCTTCCAGCCACTTTTTTATAGCAGTGATTGTTTCTGATGAATACATCTCCACATCCGCCAGATATTTTGCAATAATAATCACCGCTATGCACTATTGTTACTTCGCTAGCAACTGGGACATTGAGGACATCATTATATATGATGTTCCACAATGGCGGTCCCAGCACGGAGCCCTGTGGAACGTCTGCGGAGACAATGTATTCTTTGGTTCCATTGTCTGTGTCGTACCAAAGCCTTCTATCTTTTAAGTAGCTGTCGGCTACCGCAGTTAAGTAACTTGGTATACCAATAGCTGCCAATGACCTCCTTATAAAGTCCCAAGTGACAGAGTTGAACACATGCACAATACTTGCTGATGCCACCCGCTCCGTCCATCGCCTTTTCAGTTAAACCAGTGGCTAGTTTGATGGCGTTGACCCTTGATCTAGCCTGATAAGTCTCTCAGACTTTCTACAGCCGGGATCAATCTGTTTTTGATTATTCTCTCCAACATTTCCCCATAGTCTTCAATAGACATATAGGTCTGTAGGAAGATGGTTCACTAGGAGGCTTACCAGGTTAAGGCAACAACACCGACCTTTCTTTTTTCCATGTCTCAGAAAAGATCCCATCCGCCAAGCATGCTTCAAACAACATATGTCTGGCCTCGACTTGACGGCCAGCTTAAAGGCTTTCTTTGGTATGCCGTCGAGGCCGGGCGCTTTTTGTCTTCCAGCCTACCGCAAACCTCCAGTACTTTTTCTTTTGTTGCTGGGGGTAGTACAGCCACATTTAAAGATGTATGTAAACAGGAACCCCTTGTGTTCTCCTGAGGGAACAAATCCTGAACCATTTTCAGTAGGAGATCGGAATATGTAATTTGTGGAGTTGCCTGACCTCTAAATCTCCCCATCACAACCCTGTAGGCACTTTCCCATGGGCCTATATCCGCCTCTGCGTAGAGTTGCTTGAAGCAGTCCCTCTTGCTTTGCTTTACAGCCAGCTTCAGATTTCTTCGGACTTCCTTGCAAGCTCGCTGTTTCACCCGGTCAATCCTACCCATTGCTCTCTGAGTCGCTCGTCTGGCCCGATGGCTCACCGACCGCAGATCTGACAAATCATTTTTCCATTAGCAGTTGGGCTTTCTATTGGGAAAAGTATAACGCTTCGGGATCGATGAGTCGCATACTTTCGCGATGCCTTCGTTATACGGAGGGGTCTTTTCGATGGTGTACCGTGTATAGTCTCCTGGTCCAATCACATATCTATGAATATTTGCGTGTCAATTGCTTTCGCAAATCAACCTGGCGTTCTCCTCTTTGGAGCAGACGAGCAGATTTCCAGCCAGTTGACTTGCTCTTCAGGTAAAAAATTATTGCTTAGTGATCACTATGGGTGTACTGTTCACTGACGTTCCAGGACATATCGCGAGCTAGTGAGGGACTAATAAAAGGCAGATCCACAACCGAACTGGACCCCCCTTCCGGTAAGTAATAACCTGATCATCGTTAGCCAATATTATATATAACTCCGCGAAAACGTTGACATCACATCCTGCTATTACCCCCACGCCTCCGCTTTTGACATATTGGATAGCTCTGATGAATGTTCCACTGGGAACTATGCCGAACATCATAGTATCTCTTTATCTCCCTGTTGACTTTTTATAGTTAGTTTAGCCGATGTGGTGTCGCCATCACATAGGTCGGTAACCAAATTAGCCTGGAAGTCTTTTGAGACTACCATACAGGAGCGGGGTCGATCACTTCGATTGGCATACAACAGGTCAGCATGATGGAAGTTTAGGCCACTGACTACCCTATCAATAATCCACTGTTCTTGTATCAATTTTTTGCAGCTATTGATCCGACGACTGATAAGTGCAGTCGCCTCTTTACAACGCTGCAAATTTATTTGGGAAATGTTGCACCCCTTTTGCACTTCAGATAAAGATGCCGAGGGCTGCACGTCCCTTTTAATGGTTTTAGGAGCCGACACTTGTAATGTGACGGGCCCGTAGTAGACCCGGGAGCCCGATTTTTTCCGAACCTTCTTAACATCGGGTTCCGGAACGCGGATAGTGAGAAAAGTTCCCGGCCTATCGGCTCTCCCTCCTGTTTTGCTGCCTAGCAGCATCCAGGTCTAAGTGTTGAGGTTGTTCCGCACACCAAGCTGTTCCAGAAACCCAGCACCATTCCACTCTTCTTCTGGAAGCTAGAGGAAGGACTTTTTTAACGATTTCAGCTCAAAGACCCTTTTTAGGGTTAGTCGCGCACCCTCCCACACATCGTTGAGGGAGGAGCAGTACTGCCTGAGCCACTCGTTCGTGTCTATGTCGACAAAGTTTAGCCGAAAAATTTTACGGTATACGCCTACCTACTCAAAGCAAAGTTTAATGACTTGCGATGATGTAGTCCTTACAGCTAGGAGTAGTTTCCTCCTAAGTTGTGGCCACCAGGTGGCACCGATTGGAGCATGGGGTCAGAAGTGTTGACCGGAGCGGCCTGCTTTGGCTCGTCCGTTAAGGACTGGGTCCTAATTAAATTGGTTCCCACTTGAGTAAGTGGAGAATCTGAGTCTAGACTCAGGATCTCCATCGATAAGTTTAGGGTTGCCCCTTTACTCGGGGTTTGATCGTCACAATCGAGGTTTATTTGTATTTTTTTAGAAGGGTTTTGTTTTTGTTTTTTTTTGTTTTCTCATAACTGGCTGCTATGGCCTCAGTTTAATCGAGGAAAATAAATCCATCTCGGCAGACCCCCTTTTTGCGAAACAAGGCTAGTTGAAACTGGGGGTTGCCGTTCACGGCCACATCTTAACCCCTGTGACCATTCAGCCCTCGACACGATAGTTGCATCTTAGTTTGGGGTTTTGATTACGGCTTGGCTTCAGGTGTCACCTTCCGTTTTCTGGAGGATCTTCCTTACTGAGCGCCCTTATCACAACAAGGTAAGTAATCGTCGATTGAGGGTGCCCACTCAAATCGAAGGGATATAAAGAGATGCTGCTTTTTTAGGTTCCAACAAACAATTCTTTTTTCTTTGGTGGAAGGTAGTGTGCTTCAGGAAGCAGTTGCTTCTTCCTCAATCCAAGATTTTTTAAATTTGTCTATTAAAAGTATAACCGACAATTTATATCATTTATTACTGAGGCTTGTTTTATTACTAACTTTTAATATTCATAACAATTTTTCTTTCAGGCAAACATGATTCTACCCAACGTTGCTCTATTTCTAGTCGTCATAATCCTGCCGCTCTCCCATGGAACACATACCAAATACCCACCAAACATGGTGGAAGAATATACACCAGATGACCCTTACTTCATAGAGGATCGCGACGCCAACTCCCCCAACGAAATTGAATATGAAAAATCTCGTCAATTGCGTCTTTCCGGCATTCCCAATCTTCCACTGCCGCTGTATTTCCTTAATCAGAATAAAAATCGAAAGAATAGCAACAAGAAAAGAATGAAGGAATCCAGCATTTACTATATTCGATTGCCAGCGTCACCTTATGTGATAGTACCAGGCCTTGGGTACGTATCTCAGCCACCTACCATCAGTCCTTTGTTAGGGATTGCACCTGATCAAGCTGCCAAACCTGTGGATTTCAAGGATGGATTTGTTAGCGATGATGGCTACGATGATTATTTGCTGGATAGGAGGGAGAAACCAGTTAAAGTGATGAATAAGAAAAAGGTGGTGAAAAACTCTAAGATTGAACGCATCCGGGGTTTGTTCTATTTCAATGGACGACCTGAGAAAGTAATAATATTGCCGGTAGATGAATGAAATTAGGAGTCTTTTTAGGAATATGTAAGATAATGGTTATTTTAAGGATTTCGAATAAATTATTTACTACGTAATACAAAAAAAAGTGAATTATTTATTTCTATTTTAATAAAATAATTAATTAGCTTTTAACTAATAAAGAATTTACTTTCTTTTGTTAAGAAGTTCAAATTTAGTAACGCAGCAAACAACAAGAAGGGCCATTTTTTTCTCAAAATATGATTTCCTCATATTGCTGGACTTCATCAAACAATGACGAGTTCTACCCTTCCTCTCCTGCAGTCTATGCAAGAACCCTTATATAATATGATCAGATATTATATAATTTTTATAGGAAAGTAAACTGGTTGAGCTGGCCAGGATGATCAGGAGCAACGCATGAGGAATTTCACCGTTGAAAACGCAATTAGACCCTAAGAGGGATACTCCGATTTGGTCATAAGTCCCAGGGTGAAACGGGGATTGGTACCCATGATGGAGCATGGAATTTGGGAAACGTCTGCTGAACCAACACCAACAGCTCTACTACCAAATCCTATCCGATGTTACGAAGCCACGGAAGGATCCTCGAACAGGATGGATTTCAAAACGACGAACCCGGCAACGACAACGGATTAACGATTTGCGCATTCTCTCATGGAGCGTGCGCTCCCTGTACAGACCGAATGCTGCTGAGCAGCTAGCCGATACCCTGTCCCAATATAAGGCTGATGTAACAGCGTTGTAAGATATGCGATGGACAGGGACCGCTTTCTTGGAGAAGAGCCACTATACCATATATTATAGCGCCCATCCAGTAAACCATGTGCTCGAAGTAGGTTTCTTAGTCAGCCAAAAAATGAAACCTGATGTTATCGGCTTTGAAAATATAAGCGAACGGCTATGCACTCTGCGTTTGCGAGGCAAGTTTAGAAATACAAGCCTTATAAACGTTCACGCCCCTACAGAGGAGACTGCAGAGTCGGAGAAGGATACCTTCTACGAGGCAGTTGAGCGGACCCTCGAAGCCTGTCCCAAATATGATATCAAAATCATGCTTGGGGATTTCAACAGTCAAGTAGGGACGGAGCTCGTATTCAGGCAATACGTCAGTTCCCATAGCCTACATCAAAATATCAATAATAACGGACTGCGGATTATTCAGTTAACAATATCGTACATACATGGCCCTCTCCAGACGGGACCACTTTCAACCAAATTGACCACGTGCTGATCGAACGCCGCCACTTTGCATATGCGGTCGATGGGTTGAGTACTTTAATGAACTACTGATCTACCAGAACATCGGCGAGTTGGAGGTCCCATCTACTGAAGACGACGGACAAATACTGCCACTACCAAGTATAGAAGGAACAGTTCGTGCAATTCATCGGCTAAAAAATCATAAGTCGCGAGGAGCCGATGGAATTACAGCGGAATTGGTTAAATATGGAGGCGACCAGTTACACCAAGTGGTTCATCAACTTGTGCTGAAGGTATGAAACAGCGAATCAATGCCGACGACTAGCAAAGAGGCATTATCAGTCTCATACATAAAAATTGAGATATCATACAGTGCAACAATTATAGAGGTATCACGTTGACCTTCTATAAGATATTCTCCTCTATCTTACTAGGCCGGATAGCCCCATACGCCCAGAACATCATTGGCCCATACCAAAGAGGCTTCAATCCAGGCAAATCAGCAACAGATCAGATTTTCTCTCTGCGGCAAACGATGGAAAAACTGTTGGAATATGGATATCAGTTCATCAGTTCATATGTTCATATGTTCATCGAATTTAAAGCAGCATAGTCAGGGTAAAACTGTACATTCGGTATCCCGGCGAAATTGATAAGAGTAACTAGGCTGACCCTGACCAATGTGCGAGTCCAGATAAATGCAGCAGAATCACTCTCAAGACCATTAAACATCAACAACGGTTTAATACAAGGGGATGCCCTGTCATGCGTCCTGGCCCTCGAGAAAGTGATCCGTAATGCCGAGGTAAATGCAAGAGGTACGATCCTCTTTAAGGCTACTCAACATCATCATCGACATCTTGGGAAGAATCACCCGAGACGTACAAACTGCCTTCATCCAGATCGAGCAGGCGGCGCGAGATCTTGGGCTGCACATCAATGAAGGCAAGACAAAGTATATGGTGGCAACCAACAACATCAAATTGCACTGGTCAAACGGGAACAATAAAGATAGGAGACTATAACTTTGAGACCGTTGATAATTTCTCCCATCTAGGGTCGGAAATCACAACCAATAATAGTTTACAAAATCCGCGCATGGTTGTTGTCAGCCAACAGAGCCTATTTCAACTTACAAAAACGTTCCGCTCGAAACGTCTCACTATAGGGTGAAAGCTCTTACTGTACAAGACAATGATCTTGCCAGTCCTTATGTATTCCTCAGAGACTTGGTTGCGTTCGAGAGAAGAATCCTCCGAAGAATTTTTGGACCCCTACATGAAGATGGACAATTCCGTAGCCTACGTAACGACGAAATCTATGAGCGATACCATGACTGAAATCCGGCTCAATAGGTTACGGTGGGCGGGTCACTTAATCCGTATGGATGAGGATGATCCAGCCCGGAATGTCTATAAGGGCAATATCTATGGTAGAAAAAGAAGACGAAACAGACCCTGCCTAAGATGGTGCGATGGTGTAGGTCAGGACGCCAGACAGCTTTTTGAGATATCGAATTGGTGGACCTCCGCGCAAAGCCGGGATGTTTGGAGTTTCTTATTAAGGCAGGCCTAGACGGGATACCAGTTGTCGGGTCGTTGATGATGATGAATGGAAACCAATATATAATAAGATATCTCTGCCTCGTGGTGTAATAACTTGTGGTGATTCCATGGGGCAGGGGGAAGTGGGGGTGTGTTAGTGTCTGAAGGGAGTCAAGCAGTGGACTGCAGGATTGACTGACGCAGAATATAGCTTCCTGCGAGCTAAACTGTCTACCTATGTGGGTGATATGTGGCTGGGAGCCAACCTATCCTTTTGCGAGAGTGATAGAAAGCGTTCCAATAGCTAAGGTTCTCATTTACCAAGACCGTTAGTGGATGGTGATATACACACCTTTTACGTGGTGCCGCTATTATTAACAAAACACTATGGATATAGACTGGGGAGACGAAAAACCCCTAATGCGAAACGTGCCCATTGGATAGTCTGTAGTCGGGGGTAACTGACTGTATTCGATGGGAGCCAGGTGATCAAACCTAAAAAGGGAGAAGTTTGGGAGTCAAGCAGGGAGCCAATGTCAACACTTCTGTACTGCGAAGACCATAGCCACCAAGATCACGGCAGTGATCAGTATATCAGACGTCGGGAAGGATACAGCTCGCAGTGGTGCAGGTTGCTAAACCAGAAGAGTCCCTTAAGGAGGCTTAGGAAAGACCTAACCATATTATCATTAGCTGAATCTTCTAGAGTTCAAGGTGGACAGAGACTTGCAGGAAAGCACTATGTCTGAGGGGGACGGTGATACTCCGAAGAGATTCAACCAGGTAATACAAAACTCTAGCCAATTCAGAATAATATCTTCTGTCAGTCTAAAAAAGAAGATGGGACTCTCCTCCGAAACGAGGAGGACAGAGTACATCTGTTTCTCAGAATTCATCTCATTGGGTCCTACTCCATGCCGGAAGGCAGCAAAATTCTGCGTACACTCCAGCGACAAACGAAAGGGTAGAAAAAAAAGAACTAGAAATTACCAAAAGAGTTACCCTCGGAAGCTGGGGACAGGTAGGCAGTGGGAACTCTTAAATCATTGAAATCACCTAGAGCATATCGCATTTTCCGAATACTACTACAAAGAGACCTAGAAATTATTTTTACAAAGGGTGATAAGTGGAAGCATAGCATGGGATAGACACCTTCATTCCGGAAGCAGGTAAAAAGGATCCTTTTCACCTTAAATTTTTCAGATCAATTTCCCTCACATCGTTCTTATTCCAAACGGAGGAGAAGGTCATAGGCAACTATATTATAACTAATGTTCTAGTAGGTAATCCCCCACACTGCTCTGCAGCAGCTGACGGATGTAGTATGGGATGCCATAGAAACAAAAGAAATAGTATTGTGTGCGTCTTTGGACATTAGAGGAGCATTCGATAACACATCGCACATAGTGTTACAAGTTGCACTGATCCGCAAGAAAGTGGGAAATACCCTGGTCTTCTGAATGGGCGAGAGAACAAGCAAATAAAAATATCGGCAGGTGCAAATTCTATTGTCGTGAATACTACTCAAGGTTTCCACAGGGTGGGGTGCTTTCACCGCTTATGTGGAGTATGGTAGTTGATGAACAAAGAGCTAACAAGTCCAGGGTTATGCTAACAACATCGTTTTAATATGTGCTAATTGAATAATCCGCAGTCCGTTATCATTTGTATTTTGATGTAATCTATGGGAGCCAACGTATCGCCTGAATACGGGCTCCTTCCCTACTTGGCTGTTAAAGTCCCTAAGTATCGATTATTATTCTCTGCCAAAACATTTGGGAAGTACACTCGCATGATGGAAACACATGTCGTAAAGCTACGGGACTTACAGGTCCATAGTAGGGAAAAAATGGGTTTGCACCCCGAAGATACTACTTTGGATATACACTGTAAGGTGGTAATCTGGGTAGAAAGAACTGAACTCAGCACAAAAGTCAGTAAGTTGCACAAACTTCAATGACCGGGTTACCTATGCATTAATGGGACATTGAGAACATGCCTAATAGCATCCCTGGAGGTTCTCTGCAATTAGCTCCTCCTGCAATAAGAAGTTTGAAACATGTTTCCATAGACAGATGTGTCCCCTTTAACCTCTAAAGGAACGATAGGGGGCAAAACATTGCTATTCTGACCAACACCTAAGTGGCGATTAATGTACTTAGGTCCAAATAAGTAGATTCCCTACTGGTATAGGAATGCCTTGGGCATGTGTCTGTAGACGAACTGACCAGGAAGAGAGCAAGGGTATCTCGACACGAACCGGAGCCCACTTTTGGAGAGAAGGTCGACATACCTCGGACTATATTTAATACCTGATCCCAAGTTGATACTTGGAACTTGGGAACATATTAAAATTCCTGGCGGTTATTAGCTTGTGTGTGTGTGTGTGGTGGGGGAGAAGCTACCGCTGTTGAGCACTCAGCCCGTGTTGGCCCATTGTACTCGCCACCCACGTCTAACGGAATATTCCGGATTCGTTAACGTATCGCAGGATTTCCGTTGGTGGATGTGATGCTACCCGTCGTAATTGGAGAATATCGGTACCAAAGATCTGATGCCTGATGCGTCCATAGGCGTGGCATTCACATGGGAAATGCTCCGTGGATTCCGCTCTCTCATTACAGGAGGGGCACGTATCATCTCGAGTAATTCCTATTCTGAACATATGAACAGCTAGTGAATTATGGCCTGTCAGAATGCCCACAATACACCTGCAAGTCCTCCTGCTTTTCGACAGGATAAACTTTGCGGTACGTATGTTCGGTTCTGGCAGGAAAAGTTTGGTGTGTCGAGCCTGTGTGTCGCCTGCCCTTCACCCGCTCGTCAATCACCCAGTTTGCCGCCCTTAGGATCGCATAAATTTCGGCTTGAAAAACCGTTGCATATTGCTTCAAAGGCAAAGCCCACTCCTCATTTTTATTCGAGAGGTAGATTCCGGCTCCAGAACCCTGTTCTGCTTTTGAGTCATCGGTGTAGAAGACTTCCCTATATCCCGTCACGCATTCCTCTGGGACTTTCCAGTTCTCTCTACTCTTCAAGGTAACTTCATATTTTCTACCAGACAGATGCATGGGGACACGAGAATCGGAAGGCATTGTTAGAACTGGATACAGTCCTCCAAGTAACTCTTCCAACGCTCTGTGTCCCTCACATCCGTTGTTTCCCCATATATCTAATCGAATTAGTCTATGAGCTGCTCTCATTGCAGTGCTTTGAATAAATATATCCAGGGGCTGCAAATTGAGTAGTGCATTCAGAGCTGCGCTGGATATCGTGCTCATGGCACCAGTGATACCCAGACACACAGTTCTTTGCAGTGCGGCTAGTTTACGGTGAAAACCTTTTTGCCTCACCTTAATCCACCACACTACGATTGCATATACGAATATTGGCCTAATGATGGCAACGTATATCCAGATTACCACATGAGGCCTGAATCCCCATGTCGAGGCAAAGGTCCGTCTGCACAGTCCATAAACTGTGAGAGCTCGTTTCATCTTTACCTCTACATGTTTGTTCTAAAGAGGTTTTTTATCTAGAGTGACTCCCAGATATTTCACTTCTTTGGAGACTTGAAGGGTAGTACCCCTCATCTCAGGGAGGCAAAGTTCATCCAAGTTTCTCCTTTTTGTGAATAATACCATTGCGGTTTTATTTGGATTAACTGGAAGACCATTTCTGAGGCACCGGCTAACTATCAAATCAACGGCACGTTGTATATTCCTACACACCGTTCCAAGATCCCGATCAACAGCAAGCACAGCCACGTCATCAGCATAAGCCTGAGCGTGTATTAGCAAATTGCCCCTTCAATGTCCATGAACACCCCCATCGCGTACTCACCATTTAAAGTTTCCTCCATTTTTGTGATCAAAGAATGAAGAGGAGACTCCCAGGACTTTCCACGCCGGTAAGCATGTTGGTTTTCATTAAGAGGGTGCGATCTAAGTGAATTTCCATGAATGTGATGTCTCTCCAAACCTTTCAGCAAGAATGAAGTCAAGTTGATCTGTCTGAAGTTCTTTGGATTAGAATAGTAATCTTTCCCACGTTTCGGTATGAAGACCACCTTAACCTTTTGCCAAGAGGAAGGCACGTAGTCCAGAACAAGACATCTTCGAAAAATATTTCTTAGAGGTCGCTCTAAGTGCTCCATACTCTCCTTTAGTATTGCCGGATAGATGCCATCCATGCCAGGTGCTTTGAAACGTTCAAAGGACAGTATGACAGCTCTCACCGTTTCCTTTCGCAGTGTTGCGTGTTGAAGGGGTGGCCAGAACCAATTCTCTCTCAATCAATTCTCCCCCTGCCACTTATCTCACCCATTCTCCCGGGTGGTGTACTTCCAGGAGGGTCTGTACTGAATCCAGTCTGGAGCTCTTGAAAGTACCATCGGGTTTTCTAAGAGAGTCCAACTTGACCGACTCATCCCTTTTGAGGACTCTGCACAGCCTTGAAGTCTCTCTTTCGCCTTTCATTTCCTCACAGTGCGCTCTAAAGGAGTCTCGTTTCGAACACCTAACGAGCCTCTTGTATTCACGCTGCGAGCTCCTGAAATGTAATCAGTCTTCGTTCTTATTACTTTTGCAAGCCCGGTTCAGAAGTCACCTGGTTGATTTCCTGAGTTTTTGCAGTTCCGGGTTCCACCAAGGAACTGTTTTACCGCTTTGCCCTCGGGAAATAGGACAAGCCTCTTCATAGCACTCTAAAAGTGTGCAGTTCAGAGTTTTCAATTTATTTTGCAGCGCCAAAGGAGTCCTTAGTTGCCTAGGGAACTGCACTTTATTGCCAAGAAGTTCATTGAACTTTGTCCAATCCGTTATTGGCATACTTGACATACTATAGTTAATAGATACACTATAGTCAGATCTAGGACGCTGTGCAACTTGGGTTAACACTATAATAATAACGACTGGAAATCCCATACACCGTTTTGCCCATGCCAGTGCTGAAACTGAAGATTTCCATTTTCTCAATAAGCAGAATAGACAAACAAAAAGGCAGATGGGCAAACAGACGGAGCCAACTTTAGTCTAATTTTCTACAAAGCTTTACAAAAATCGGATACATCTCAGTATAAAATTGAACTCATGCTAGGATGCTAGAAAGTTTGTAGAAAATCAGTGTCATATTAATGTGAATGTTGTGATACTGTAAAAGCTCACATGTTTTGCAAATTACTATAGAACCTAGCACAACTCAATAAATGGAATGCGTTAAAAAAATACTTTCACTCTTAAAGTTATCCATATAAAAACTACAAAATCTTTTAATCTTACGCCCAAAACTTCGGACTTCCGACTTGTTCAAGTTTATTAACTTTTACTCTTTCCTTATTCCAAAGCGGCCATTTATTACCTCCTATCTAATTGAATGAATTTTAAATATAAATTTGAATATAGTAAATACACCACTTTCATTGACTAATGAATGACTATTTATTTTCAAAATTTCAATAATTAAAACCAGATTAATGGTTGATCAAAATATTTATGGTTCTCCTAAAAGTTTCTCAAGAAAGTATAGTCAATGAAATTTTTAAGTGACACATATAAATTAAAAAGAAGGTCGAGATGCATCTTATCAGGTCTGAAAGCCAATCTAATGAGCATTTCTGCATTCCTCAATCCTCAAATGCTCATCTACCCATACCCAGTGATGGCCGTAATGAATTCCGCCTATAATAACGTATCTGTGCGCAAACGTAAGTAATGATGTTATTCGCATCTTCGGATCGTAAGAAATGCGATCAGATAAATATGGAAATTAATTCAATGCTCTACTAAACCAGATGATTAACATTTTTAAACAATTGTAAATATGTTAATTCACACTACGAGATTATGGGCGGTATGAACATTACTTAGGGAAATTTTATTAGTTTCAAGATTTATGAATTCCGCTGGTGCCGCTCTGAAGTATGCCCTGAAATGTTGCACATTAAAATCTCATCATTCAGAACAATAGCCATGAACGTAAGACTTTGATTGATAATCGGTTGATGTTGATATTTATCTTTTCCGAAAGAACGATGCCTCGAATAGGTTGACTTGAAGGGACTGGGGCCTCGCTTGAAACTACACTCTGAGATACATTTCTAGTGCTTCAAAAGCGTGCCGATTGGTAAATAAACTAATTAGGAAAGCAAACAGTTTGCCAATGGGAGATAGATTCGCTACGAAGATTCATTGTGCAACCATAAGATCACAGTTAAAAGAACACTCCCCACAGATAAGTCTAATTTGTGGCCAACCGCTCATGACCTATTTAACTCGAAAGTGGTTTTACGCTTTATTGCTGTGCTGTAATCCCTAATAAATTAAGAAAAAGTTTTGGAATCCCGGAACTGCTTGAATGCTTTCCATTTTCACAATAATTAATAACAACAATAAGTCTGCCATGATATCATTCAAAGCGGGAGTAAGCCCATAGCTGCATGGTGCGCATTTGGGAATCAGAACCATCGCCCCCCTTGGTAAATGTGGATCATTCCAATTCCAAAAGTAGTTCCAGCAGATTCACATTATATAGGCCTAGTACGGTAAATGGCATGTCAAACAATCACTCATTCACCTCCATAGTTGACAGGTGAAACATTCCCCTCATCATAGAAAGCCATAATTACCGTAAGATTAATTAAACGCTCATATCATCGCCGCCCGTAAGACGATAAAATAAACAATTACCTCTTTCACTTTTTTTACTGGATCGCCAGTGCTCCTTTTACTATTTTTAATTTGAAAAATCGAGGCCCCATTAAGAATGTTATACCAGATAAAATGCACATAAATATTTATTTGGAATGGCACTCGGTTCTGTTTATATTTATTCGATTATAAGGGCCTGAGAAGACCTTTGGGAGTCGTAAATAGGGTTTTTGTCATATCTTGTAAACGTGAAAAATGGGTTGGAAAATTTGTGGGTAAACGTTCTACTAAGCAATTGGAATTTAGGAGTCATTCCAGAGATGCCAACGGCAGTTTAATGCAGAACTATTTATACTGAAACCCATTGAGTTAGTGGTAGAGCTAGTGTTGTGATGATTAATTGCAGCCCAGATGAAAGGTGCAGATAGTAATTGGCTGGTATGGAAAAATACAACCAATTAATACGCTCTACTATGCTGCGATCATTCAATCTGGATAGAATCTGGGCCCTTTGGGTGCCACTAAAGTCCTACACGTATATTGAAGACCTGTTTGATGCCCGGCATGGCTTTTTTGCGTTCACAGCAAAACTACAACCTAATTTTAGTATTTTGATAATTATTTCTCGACTTCTAGCACAACTTGTTGTATGGAAGCCCCTACGTTCTCTGAAGTTTGTGTACATATTTTTTTGACCCATATTTATGCTAATCTTCGTCTTCGTTTCGTACCTTACACAGTTTGGCCTATTTTGGCTTAGCATGTCATTGCTGGTGGTCAAAGGGTAGTCCCAGGGCGCAGGGTGGATTGGTACCCACGATGGAGCATAAAACCTGGGAAATCTGCTGAACCAATACCAACAGCTCCACTACCAAACCCTACCTCCACCTTCACGTGGTGACCGCTGGGAGCTCTTTCTAAACGAAAAGCTGCAGACGGAGAAGGATGAAGGCGAGTCTCCCCCACCTAAAAACGGGAATAAATTGTACCAACTAGTCCTCCAGGTTGGGGGTTGGGTAGGGCTGACAACCCTACACGCAAAAGAACTTGTTGCGAAGCCACAACAGGAGCTTTGGACTGGACGGATAACATACCGACGAACCCGGCAACTCAATATCGGTCTGATGTAACAGCGGTACCGGAGGTGCGTTGGACAGGGACCGGTTTTCTAGAGAAGAGTCGCTACACCATATAATATAGTGGCCATCCAGTAAACCATGTGCACGGAGTAGCTTTCTTAGTCAGCCAAAAAATGAAACCTGCTGTTATCGGCTTTGAAAACATAAGCGAACGTCTATGCACTCTGCGCTTGTGAGGCAAATTTAGAAATATAAGCCTTCTTGACGTTCACGCTCCTACAGAGGAGACTGCAGGGTTGGAGAAGTATACCTTCTACGAGGCAGTAGAACGAACTCTCGAAGCCTGTCCCAGATATGATGTCAAAATCATACTTAGAGATTTTAACAGCGAAGTAGGAAGTGAGTCCGTATTCAGGCGATAGGTCGGCTCCCATAGCTTACATCAAAATACAAATGATAACGGACTGCGGATTATTCCACTAGCAGTGTCACATGAAATTGTTGTTGGAAGTACCTGGTTTGTGCGGAAAGCGGTTCACAAACATTCATGGGCCTCTCCAGATGGGACGACTTTCAACCAAAATGACCACGTGTTCATCGAACGCGGCCACCTCTCAGCCTTGATGAATGTCAGAACATATAGGGAGCAACTGCACCAGGCGCGCAAGTTTCACGAACAAGTCAGCAGGATGAAGCCTTACACACCTCGATATTCATCCTGCCGAGACAAAGAGGGAAATCTGATTTCCGACAGAATGGGCATATTGGAGCGATGGGTTGAGTACTTTGATGAACTACTAAACAACCAGAACATCGGCGAGTAGGAGGTCTCGTCAACTAAAGATGACGGACAAATACTGCAACCACCAAGTATAGAGAAAACAGTCCGTGCAATTCATCGGCATAAAAATCATAAGTCGCCAGGAGCCGATGGAATTACAGCTGAATTGGTTAAATGTGGAGGCGGCCAATTACACCAAGTGGTTCATCCAGTTGTGCTCAAGGTGTGGGACAGCGAATCAATGCCTGACGACTGGCAAAGAGGCATTATTTATCTCATACATAAAAAGGGAGATATCACGCAGTGCAGCAATTATAGAGGTATCACGTTGCTGAGTACCATCTACAAGATATTCTCCACTATCTTGCTAGGCCGGATAGCCCCATACGCCCAGAACATCATTGGTCCATACCAAAGTGGCTTCAGTCCAGGCAAATCAGCAACAGATCAGCAGAGAGAACTCTGCGGCAAGCTATGGAAAAACTGATGGAATATGGACATCAGTTGCACCATCTCTTCATCGACTTTAAAGCCGCCTATGATAGCATAGCCAGGGTAAAACTGTACACGGCCATGAGAGAATTCGGTATCCTGAAATTAATAAGACTTACTAGGCTGATCCTGACCAACGTGCGAGGCCAGATAAAAGCAGCAGGATCACTCTCAAGACCATTCGATATCAACAACGGTGTACGACAAGGGGATGCGCTATCATGCGTCCTCTTTAACCTGGCCCTCGAGAAAGTGATCCGTGATGCTGAGGTAAATGCAAGAGGTGCAATCCTATTTTAAGTCCACCCAACTACTGGCCTATGCTGACGATATCGACATCATGGGAAGAACCACCCGAGACGTATAAACTGCCTTCATCCAGATCGAGCAGGCAGCAATCGGGGCGAGATCTTGGGCTACACATCAATGAAGGCAAGACAAAGTATATGGTGGTAACGTCAGCACCGAAAACCAACCAACCAACAACATCAAACCACACTGGTCAAACGGGAAGAATAAAGATAAGAGACTACAACTTTGAGACCGTTGATAATTTCTCCTGTCTAGGGTCGAAAATCACAACCGATAACAGCTACGACGTTGAAATCTGCGCACGGTTGTTGTTGGCCAACAGAGCCTATTTCAGCTTACACAAACTTTTCCTCTTGAAACGTCTCACCATAGGGTCAAAGCTCTTACTGTACAAGACTATGATCTTGCCAGTCTTCATGTACTCCTCGGAGACTTGGGTTCTTAGCAAGAAAAATTGCGAATTCTTGGCCGCGTTCGAGAGAAGAATCCTCCGAAGAATTTTTGGCCCCCTACATGAGGATGGACGATTCCGTAGCCCACATAACTACGAAATCTATGAGCGATACCATGGCCGTCAAGTTGTGGATAAAATCCGGGTCAATAAGTTACGATGGGCGGATCACTTAATCCGTATGGATGAGGATGATCCAGCCCAGAAAGTCTATAAGAGCAATATCTATGGTAGAAAAAGAAAACGAGGCAAACCCTGCCTGAGATGGAGCGATGGCGTAGGTCATGACGCTAGACCGCTTTTAGGATCTCGAATTGGTGGACCTCGGGGCAAAACCGGGATGACCGGATACCGGTTGTTGGTCGTTGATGATGACGTCGTTGCAGCAGGACTGATGGCCACACCAGCAATCGATACACATAGTCAAGTTTGAAAGGGAAAACTATCAAACCCTTGCCAAAATTTTTACTGAGCTGTTCGAAGCGCATGCATATGTCAAAGGATAATAGCTAGGAGCTAATGTCGGTGCCTGAAATTGGTAACCTTTAAAGAAAATATAATCACACTATATATGGGGTTGTTGGGATTAGTTTGCTTTATATATACAAAGTAAAAACCGTTTTTGTATTTTTATGTTTATTTTTTTCTTTCTCCTGCCACGACCTGGAGCGGCTTCCGAGAAGCGTCCCCCAGTATGAGGACCTGTGAACACGTCTCGAGGTCCCTAGGGGTGTTGACCTCCGTTGTAGCGTGTCGGGAAGTTGTAGTGGGTCGCAGCTTCGAAACCGTGTCCCTGAGCAGACGCAGTATTTCAGTGTCGCCTAACCCTTCTCTGATATTCAGCACAGAGTCGCCGGAGGGCGCAGATTCTCTCCGTACACCATCTCCACGGGGCTGGTTGTGAACTTCTCTTCTTGGACTGTACGAAGGCCGGAGAGGACGAAAGACAAGGACTGCGACCACGACGGATCATCGCGAGCTTTTAGGGTGCCTTTAGCGTCCGGTGCCAACGTTCCAGCGTACCATTGCAACGCGGATGGTATGCAGTAGTCCTATGCCGTTTGAAGACCAGGAACTTTCCTAACTCGGCGAAAAGAGTAGATTCGAATTCCGTTCCCTGGTTCGTGGGGATAACGGCTGGAACACCAGAGCGCGAGAACCACTCTCGACAGAGGGCCTCGCTACAGGAGTATTGCTCCAGGCCACCGCGTAAACCTATCGATGATTGTGAGGCAATACTGGTATCCGTGGAAGTATCACAAAGGGCCAATGATGGATGGTGTGGAAACGCTTGGTCGACCGAGGGCATACGCCTAGTTTCTTTCTTACGCGCTTGTTGACCTTGCACTTCTTCTGTCAGGCCCAAGAGTTTATGTCCTTATTCATGGACGGTCAGAAGTATTTTCCAGTGATTAACCGGTACGTCTTCCGATGTCAGGATGCGCAAGATTGTGCATTGCGTCAAATATTTCTCTCCCGAAAATCAGCTGGAATGAACAGACTAGGTTCCTTGTCTGAGGCCTTGCAGAGTAAATAGGAGTTTGAGCCGAAGATAGACAACTCCTTGAACATGTATCTGGAGTTTGTCTTCAGTTCTTCAGTGGGAATCAGAGTGGATGAACCTCTGAAATGTCTGCGTAGCGTTGCACAAGTCAAAAGTTATCCTGGTGAACTCGAAGAGTCCGAAAGGTGCAGATAGTCGTTTTCGGTATATTTTTGGGAGCAACAGGGATGATACGCCTTGGCTAGATCCCAGGCAGTGTAAATACGGCAGTTTGTTAGTGAATGCGCGATATTATGGATGGTGTGGAATACGGTACCGGTTGGGAATTGTCTGAGCATTCAGACTATATATAATCTCCATATGGCCTTCATCCGCCATTTGGGTTAGTGACCAAATGAAGTGGAGAAAACCAACAGCTATTGGAAGGTTTTCAAATGGCTAGCTTCTGGGGTGGCAGAGGACACACCTTTCAGAAGATCGGGGAGCCGGTAGTGTTGATGTGGTGCTGCACATCGTGCTGCATCCGTGGTTCGCGCCTCCGATGTGCTGCCACAACATCAAACACGTTTTAGAATGCAGGAGATTCACATAAAATATAAAAGTCTTCTATAACTTTGTTAATAATTTTGGTTTTTTCAAAGTTCCCAAAGTTATGCCATATGCTATCCTTTATGCTTTGGGGGTTTGTGGCTCAATTTCTAAAATATGGAAGTATACTTTTGTTAACATTATTTGTGCGGATATCGGAACAGAACGTATGATATTTTGAGTCCTAAATTTTGTTAGGATACACCGCTCGGGTTTTTCAGTTAGATAGGTTCTGAGAACGAGACCTGTTACACTTTTTGAGGGTCATATTTTGAGTCCTCATTCCCCTATTTTTCACCCGATATCAAATATGCTAATTGAGCCCGTTTATTTGATACCCCACACGGCCATATTTTGTGAAAAAATTTCAGGACAATATGTCCAGCCGTTTCCGAATAAATCAGGTGTGATAAACAGACAGATATCGACATCGGAAACTTACGGTGCAGGGACTCGGAACCCTAGTACCGGCGGCTTTTGAGCAAGGAGCTCTTGGTCGTCGATATCCCTCGACCGCAGTGGCTCGGTGGTGGAACTTGGCTATCCTGGCATCTAATGCTCTAAGTGTTTTAGATGGACGGTAATGCTCTAAGTGTTTTAGATAGACGCGGCAGCATCGGTTGGAAAGGTATGAGGTAAGCCATAAAACAAGTGGTATGAGAAGGCTTAGAGACGAGAGTTTGGATAGAAGTATCTTGTGATTTACAGTGTCGCTGTGGACCTACGCTTAACAAAGCCGCGTTGCTCTTTCACTACGCGGTGGCCAAAGTGGGCGGACAGCCAGTCGCTGATATATTTTTCCAGGATTTTGGGACAGGAGGAGAGGAGGGAAATTGGACGGTAATTCTCGGCTAGCGTACGATCGCCACATTTGTGTATGGGGATGATGAGAGCCTCTTTTCACAAGCCGGGAAAATGATTTCCTTCGAGCCCTTTATTGAAAATAAAGAGATGGACTTACCAGTTTTGAGTAAAAAGAGGTTTGGAAGACCATCGTAGCAAGTCCGACATTGGCATCAAGTTTGCCAATGAGGTAGTCGACAAGGATAGGGGTGAGAAGGGGAATGGTAAGTGATGCGGGGCAGGCTACATGTACCATGGGGAGAGATTCAGAGGAAAGAGGTGGAACATAAACTGAGGAAAATTAGCGGCAGAGTAAATCACAAGATAGTTGGGGGGAGTTAGCTGAGGAGCCAGAGAATTTAATGGGCTGAGTGGATAACTGGGCAGGGCAGTGGGAGGAACCAGAAAGGTTTGAAGTTAGCGCGCTTTTGCGAGTCTTCAACACTGGTCAAATATTCGTTTCTGGACTTACGTATTAGAAATTTGGACGAGGAACGTAGAGATTTGAAAGAAAAACTAAGTCAACATAAGTTCTAGAAGACAGTGTGTTTTTTGTGGACTTCAGTGGTGAACCAGACGGGGTAAGAGCGTAAGCACTTAGGAGAGAAGGGAACGTAACAAGGAAGAAGATCAGATAAAGTGGTCTGTGAGTGCTTGGTTAGACGTAAATGGAGAGATTAGTGGAACCCAGTTGATTGCTGCCAGGGCAGAGTTTAAATCTTCGAAGTTCGGCTTACGAAAGTTGAATTGCTAGCGACAGAAGAGTGAATACCGAGAACTCGAGAGCAGGATGATGGACGTCAGAGGCAACGTAAGACGGGACATGAAGGGATTCGGAAAGGCAACGCACAGGAAGGTTATAGGGGACAAGGTCAAGAGTGCGATCTAAGTGGCTTCTAGAAAGGTTAAACTGGAGGGCGCCACAGGTGTACATGAAAGTGGATAAAGGATGGAAAAGGTGTGTGGAATTATTAGGGAGGGAGGGAAAGCCAGGAGTACATGGGAAGATTAAAATCGCCATAGAGGATGAAAGGAAATGAGGGAATCAAAACGATTAGGACCTTTGATAATCTGTCGAAGAAATCCTCGTACAGAGAAGGCGGGCTGAGGCAGGGAAAATATACACACGATATGATAAAGGGGCATACGTTTGCCGGAATGACTCGCATGGTGACAGAATCGTAGGTGGAGGAGGAGGAGAAAAAGATGATTTTGGCACGGAGAGGGGATTTAACTGTTATTAGGGCACCTGCGCTGGTTGTCTTGCCAAGCGCAGCACAATCTCTGTTACAATGAAAGACAGAGTAACCTTCGAGGGGCTTGGAATCTAAAATTCAGTCATCCAGCCAGGTTTCAGAAATTCAGATGACACGATGTTGAAATGCTAAGGCAGACAGTTTGAAATCCGACAGCTTGGACCTTAGATCCCTTACATTTTGATAAAAGAGTGTAAAGTAGTCGAAATTTAAATTCGACGAGGCGGGCGGACGGCCGGAAATTTTCACGAAGCTTAGTTCTCTGATAAGGCTTGAGAAGCCCCTCTTTGGCCAAATGGAAGATTGGACGATAGCATCGAAGTCGTGGGGATATGTTATTTTGAAGGAAGCTATCACTCGGTCAGGAGACCCATCCTTCGACAGCTTCACACATGAGAGAGATGACAAAGATCATTCCTTATATTTTTGGGTGTCAGTTTTTTTACAGGGCCCTCGGATGATCATAATATAATAGAGATGCATTTGCAAATCCCTCAAATATTGAGAAATCTGGGTGAAAAATTGTTGGCGTTTTATATCTGAGACACTTGCTTTATAGTAACTCATCCATTCCCCTCGTCTAGCATTCCAACAGGGCTAAGTGGTCTTTCAAGTAATTAAAAGATTAGTCAATGATTGCAAAATCTTTTCTAATTTAATTTCTCGGCTTTCACTACTATAATATATATTAGAGCGTGCAACCATTAACAATCGGTTTATTTGATTCAGACATTCACTGACTTTACTGAGCTCGAAAATTAGGTGTCTTTTCAGAGAAAGTATTGCAAATCGAAACAAAGCTGCTTTTCGGTCCTCGAAGTTATCATCACCAATCTTTTTATGTATGTCAAAAATATTTGCAATAAATCCCAGCAGTCATGTTTCGAGGTGAATCATATCGGCAAAATCAGAGCCTGCAGTCACTCCTCCGAATCTTGGAGATAATGATGAGACCAATCTTGTCTACGAAAGTTATCGAAAACTATTAGAAAGCACATGGCCCAATTACTCATATTATTCTACGGAAACTAAATGAGATCTGTTCGCTTCCCCGAAACTACACACGATAATGGACCTTTGCAAGTTGGAGAAAGTCCAAAACTATCTGGGGCTTTCCACTTATTCCGCCGAAAAGCAGTATCTGTCGCCCGACGAAAATCATAAAGAGCAACTAATCAAAAATCTCTTATAAATATTTAACACTCCATTTGTTCTTTAAGTCGTGATCATTGGGTGATTATTTTTATTTGCTGATCAATCGGAAGCAGAGTTGGGAGGATGAGCCAGCAAATAATGAGTGCTAATGCCAAGTGGAGCTTCTGTGAAAAACTGAATGGACAGTCATTGGGATCAGATCGTCGGCACTATTGTTTGCGGATTACGACTTTTAAATGGATGGAAGTCCATCGTTAATGATCTGCCAATATCGAAGGAGATTAAACATTATTGTTTCTTACCGAAAGATTAACGGAAATTTTACTTGGCGATGAAAACTGGAAACATTTTCAGAAAACTGATCCAATGAAAACTATTTTTGGCAAGCGCCACCGATAGAGCTGTTAACAAGGTCTTGTTTGCTCAGTGCTGGAGAAGTGAATCGAATTTCAGCCATGTTCTATGATCGCCTAACAGTAAGACTATATTCCCTACTTATCTTAAGTATGGCTAAAAGTTGATGATCCTCTGCAATTTCCACTGGAATTTGGGATTTCCTGCTCAACTCAGTTATGAGTTTATTAATGCCTGGTATGGTGCCGGCTTCGAACTGGTTACCAGCAATTGCCCGGGGGCTAACCATCATTTAAGAAGGTGTTACTGGAGGCACTTCTTCTCAGATGGGCTAGAAAATGGCGAAGAACTAATGTGGGTGGTTTCCACTGATGACTTTGTTGAGCGCAAGTGGTAATTAGCATGAAAGGAGGCCATTCTCACATAGTAAATATCAATTAAAAACCTTTCAAATGATAGCGGTTCGCTGAAAGTTTTTGGTAACTTACTAAAAATAGTATTTGTATTCTAATTCCGATAAAGCCAGTGAACTTCACTGAAAGCTTTCCTTGATAGATATTATATAGATTAATGATCAAATTATCCGATAAAAATGAACCGGTAATAGATATATTTAGATAATTTTTTTGAAGAGTTTTAGAGTTGGCTAGGGGCAGTAGTGATTTGGACTACGGTTACCAGCCATGCTTACACTTAATTGCTACAGATTTTTGGTTACTCTCCGAGGACTCCTCCTTCTACTGCAATTTAGGTCTGTGGGTTAGCATGCCTGTAAATGTTTATGTTGGCTTTTATCTTCGTTCTCTTTGCTGAGTCATGTATCCATTCCAATCATTATTTGAGCAGCAAGCAAGTGTCATTCATATGGAATGTGTAAGACAAATTGTCACCGACCATTAAACTTTATGGAACTTTGCGGATGCAGTGAAATGAGATTGAAGCATGATCAAGAGAAGAATGCACTTCATTGTTAAAACTTACTCTTGATGGGTGTTGTTCTAGGTTTATCTTCCTTCCGAAATTGTTATATAGACAGGACCACACGTTTCACATCCTTGTCCATCATTATGCTCTGTTGCTGTGACCCTCTTCTATGGTTAATCTCTTGAAAGAAATGAAGAACTGTGACTGGTCAATAACATCGCATCTGAACTCTGGGATCGCAGCTTAGTCCTGGAGTATCTACAGGGGTGTCAACGTGTGCTGAGGATGATATACCAGCAGTACGCATGGTGACAATTTTTCTTCCAAAAGTCGCGGCAACTGAAACGGAAGATATTATGGGCCTCCTAATCGCTGGATGAGGATCTCTATATGCGACTATGGGTAGTCTTCAGAAGCAAGATGGAGGGAAAGGGTAAACTCCTCACGATCGGGGTAGATGACCGATCCCTAGAAGCAATCAAACGTCGGAGTTGCCATATCAACTATCGATTTGGCAACATACTCATGCATGTGCACAGGCAAAAGCCAAGGAAAGACACCTCGGAGGAGACATCGGGTGAAAAGCATATCGAGGTCCCCGAAGAAGTTTCGAAAGCCGTAGAGGCGGAAAGAACTGGATCAACCACAACAACAAGTAGACCTGCTGCCCAGTGAAGAGCAGAAGCTGGACCACCTAGACCTGGGGCTTCTAGGGCTCAAAGTGGATAGCGCGGGGAAGTGCCATCTTGGAGAGCTGCAAACAATAATGCAGCTAATGGCCAACACTAAGATAGTCCAGATAAACCTCCACCATGCGAAAGCTGAATCTGCGGTAATTGCAAGGGCAAGTTCCAAGGAGAACATTGGAATGCTGGCTCAGGAGCCCTGGGTGTATCAGGGGGAAATTCGCGATCTGCCAGTAGGAAGTATGCAGGTAATTTGGGACTCCTCTTGTGAAAAACCAAGAGCTTGCATAATTCTTAAGCGTAATTTAAAATGCATATGTCTTTCAGATTTCCCGACCGCGGATCTTGTGGCTATCCAAGTCTCATTGGAAGCCGGGATACTTCTCAGGAGACGAAATCCGGGCTCCACCGAAACAAGTCGAAAACTGGTGAAGTATTGTGCGAAGAATAATAAGTAATCCTGGGATAATGGATTGGGAATCCTAAGCAACACACATGAGCAACAACATTGCCCACCTTCAACGGGGTGGTGATATCAAGAGCAAACTGGAATTAGAAACAGTGGTGGAAAACCTCAACACAATCGTTATTGACGCTTATGAGGCCAGCTGTCCGGCTAAGACAGTTAAGTCATCAAGGCCTGTACCATGGTGGAACCGGAATTTAGCCAGAATGAGAACAGAGGCACGAAAACTCTTCAATCGGGCAAAACGAACCGGGTACTGGCAGAGGTACAAAAATGCACTGACTGCATATAGCAACGCGATCGGGGAAGCAAAACGGAACAGCTTCAGGGAATTCTGTGAAGGAATCCAACATATCACAGAAGCAAAGGCGGGGCAATATCCTATGTCTGTTTGAAGAAGGAAGATGGGATATTTACCGAGAATAAGGAGGACAGGGTACACCTGCTTCTCAGAACTCATTTCCCGAGGTCCTATCCAACGGCGGCAGGCGACAAAATTCTGCCTGACACCCTAACGACGAATAAAAGGAGAAAAAAGGGAACTAAAAACTAGCAAAAGATGTATGTTCAGAAGTTAGGCTAAGGTGGGCAGTGGGAACTTAACCACTGAAATCACCCGGAGTAAATGGCAGACCTCAGCACTAATCCAGAGAGACCTACGATTCATCTTAGAGTCTCTTCTGAGGGTGGTAAGGGGGAGTATAGCACTGGGGTACATACCAAGGGCATGGAGACGGACAAAAGTGGTCTTTATTTCGAAAGCGGGCAAAAAGGATCTTTTTCACCCTAAATCTTTCAGACTAATTTGCCTAACATAGTTTGTACTCAAAACGGTGGAGAATGTTCATAGACAACTATGTAATCCCTACATCACTGTCAGCACACTTACCGGGCAGGATGGTCAACTGAAACTGCTCTGTATCAGCTGGCAGATGTATTACGGGATGCCATAGAAACAAAAGAAATTGCACTGTGCGCGTTTTTGGATATCGAAGGAGCATTTAACAATACATAGCACACAGAGATTCAAAATGCCCTGAGTCTCAAGGGAGTGGGAAACACCCTGGCATTCTGCATGGGCAAAATGCTGGAAAGCAGGCAAATAGAAGTACCGATAGATACAAATTATATTGTCATGAACACTACTCAAGGTTGTCCAAAGGGCGGGGTAGTATCGCCGTTTAAGTGGAGTATGGTAGTGGACGAATTCCTGGACGTGCTAACAAACACTAAAATACAAGTCCAGGGTTACGCGGACGATATTGTTTTAATCTGTAGGGACAAATATGAAGATACTCTATGTGATAGAATCCAAACTGGATTAAGGGTTACTAGTGCCTGGTGGAGGAAGGTGGGACTGCGGATCAATCCAGCCAGAAACATCACAGTACAATTCACTGAGTTTGATTACCTGAGAGCCATAAGGTATACGACATGGAGGTGAAATGATAAAGATAGGTCAAATTTTTGGGAATTACGTTAGACTAAAAATTACTCTGGAAAAGATATGTCGTAAAGCCAAGAGGGCTCTGATGGCTTGTAGGTCCAGAGCAGGAAAAAATGGGGTTGCAGCCCGAAGATACTATTTTGGATATACACTGCAATAGGCCAATGATTACCTATGGAGCGGTAATCTGGGCAGGAAGCACCGAACTCAGCACACAAGATAGGGAATTAAACAATCTCCAAAGACTGGCTTGCATGTGTATCAGTGGGGCAATGAGGACATGCCCAACGGCATCCCTGGAGGACCTTTTGGAATTAACCCCTCTCCATCTGTACATACCGATGCAGGCAAGGAGGGTAATATTCAGGATGGCCGAGAGTATCAGTGAGGCGGGGATCTGCCTAAACTGAAGAAAGATTCATATTCTTTCTAGGTGGTATCATACTGCGCCCATTATGGTGGCAGGTCATGTACAATGATATACTTAATGCGCTACAAGTGGATAACGCCACTGGTTGTGGTAACAAAACATCTTAAGGATTTCGAGTTCGCGAAGATCGAAATTTGCCGGGCAAAAAGAGAAAACTTAAATTTTCGTTAGCATTGGGAATTACACCACTTTTAAGCCAGACTGTATGGGGGGGGGGGTGGTATTTTCGGACCTGTTATGAAGTTATTAACGCTTAAGGGATAATAGAGGGGCCTGCATAATTTTCATCCCCGGTTCGGATTTCTTCTCCACTGCTCTGTCTACAATTAATCGCTATGAGCATCTTAGACGCCGGTTCCAAAGATAGCTAAAGATAGCTTCCGACATATGTATCCTTATGCTGGACGTGTTATTGCTGCAAATTTGGAACCCCTAATATGAAAGGTAGGTGATATTCAAAGAGGAAGACTCTCTATGATTCGCCAATACAATGAATTCACTGATTCCCTCTTCAGACTATGGCTGCTTTCTTCAATTCCTCGGGCTCATCAGTGCACTTGGCTAAGTGAATAGTAACTAGTGTAGCGGATAGGTAAGAGGCAGAAATGTGATACATTTGACTTTTGATAGATTTTCTCTTTAATTAAGGATGTAAAGTTGCCTATTCGAAGCAACGTATTGCATTCGCATGATTCATTACTGCACTCATTATGCTTCTAACTGCGCACCACTTCGCCATTCACGACTGCAAATAAATTCTCCTCCTTCACAATTGCTACCCATTCAACTTGGACACACATAAAATTAAATTAACGATTTATTCTCATATTCATATCAGATTTTATCAGATTTCACGCTTTAAAAAGATCTTCTTTGCCTGGGCTGGAGTTTCTGTGCACACAAACATGCAAATATTGACTGCTGTCCGCCTGGACGGTAGCAGCTCCAGTAAATTCACAAAAGAATATTCTCCGGTGAGGAGGTCTTATCAAAACCGTACTATCCGTTCAATTGTCCAATTATGCCTTCCAAATCGCACAATCCCACATATGCAAATGACATTATGAGTGCAACATAACGGACTTGCTCCGTAATAAGATCTGCCTTAGAATTGATATTTGAAAACATTTATTCACACAACGAACCCACATAGTGAGGAGTGAGTGTGGAATGTACAGTGCTACCCCTGCTGTGGAATTACAGCAGATTATCACGGTTACTATGTATGTTCGGTAGTTGGATAAAGGGGTTTGCACATGGTATATTTGCCTGATGTGCTAAAAAGCGATGCGTCCATAGAAAATTCGTTTCCGCTAAATAGCTTATGTTAGGTTATATAATATTATCTTCTTGCCGCCGTAAAGATAATAGATTAAATAATCCTGGCACGCATCAAGGAGCACCACAAAAGCTTGATCGATAGAGGGTAAGCTGCTTTTCGCTATGGACCTGCAATGACCACATCAATACCCTGGGATCATTCATCGACCTCGGAAGGATTTTGGCAGCTCACCAGGGTTGCGCCTTGTCACTGATATTATTTCGCGATGGAGAGCTTGTTATCAGGGACGTCATTCGTGCTGCACTGTCCGCCCTGATTGATTATATCTTTCCTTAAACATCTCGATTACGCTCATGACAACTGTTTGCTCTCTTACCGGGTCATAGGCCTTGACTCAGTGGCTCTGAATTTGCAAGAGAAGCAAGTTGATTTGGATTGAAGATAAACACCAATAAGCCCAAGGCTTTAGTATGACGAGTTGTGGGGCTCTACCTATCTGCATTAATGGGCAAGGCGTCGGAGTGGATGTTGTCTGATGCATTAACCGCGCAAGAACCTCTTGGGCTGCCTTACTTCAAATCTGGAAATATAGTTATCTCAACACTAAGATCAAGTCAAGACTCTTACGTGCTGGTCTTCTCCCACTCCCAAGCTGGTCGATGAATGGGTTGCCTCAAGAACGCTTGGCGCAGAACGGTATAGGAGGAAGGCAAGTATATCTGTAAGACGTGGTGGGACCTGAAGCGCATTTCAATATACTGCGAGCGATGGTGCGTAGGTGTGGTTGAGAGGCTATATGCTATCAAGGGGTGAATGGCAACCATATTAGTAAAGGTACGGGGAATTTTCAAATTTCCACTGTTTGGGAGCATGGAATTAACATTTTTTTGGTTGAGGTGCTTTATCAAAGCGGGAAAAAATCAACTGAGATTAAGGTGCTGATTTCATTTTATCTCTCTAGAAGAGACGCCATTTTTCTTATTCTCTATTTTCTAAAATATCCCTGTCTTGCTATGTGTCTACAGGCCTTCGTAGAGTGTGTCCAATCCAGCGCGGCTTTTGTGTTCCAATATGAGCTGCATCGGTTCTTTTCTTGAGCCTTTCCAACGGTCCTGACATTATTCGTCTTTGACTGAATATTTTGCCTACAATTTTTAAGAAAGCGTTGACGAATATTCGTACATTGTTTATGATGGTCTTTTTAGTGAAGTGTGATTTGAATAATCGAAGTTTCGAATACGTTTTTATATATTATATTCTTTTTCCTCTTACTCATCTAATCATCGTCAGGTGTGTTGAACTGTATTTCTCACGAATTTAATTTATTCTTGCGATGTGGCCTGTAGCCATCTATTTAGACTCCATATGGCTAGGTTGCGTTGTATATTGTTGTTAACCAATGTTAGCATTTTGGTATGTGCTTCTTCTCATTGCAGTTCCTTCAGTTTCTGCAACTAAGGTGTTATAAAACTGATTCGCATTCAATATCTGCGAGCCGCTTCGGTCACGCTGCTCCTAGGTTAGAATTGAGGCAGCGTCTGACAATTTGCCTCTACTCTCGTAAGAAACCGTAAAGCCGTCTTCGAATAATATTTTTGAAGTTGTAGAGAGAGAGGGAGTAAGTTGCTTCCCATTTGGTCCGGTCCGACATCAAGTGGATGCGGGCTTAGCATTTGTTAGTAAAACAAAACCTTATTAAAATGGAGAGTTGTCACTCCCAAAACGGTAAAGATATGCGTGGTACTCTCCGTGTCCAATTAGGAATTGGGTTAGATTGTAGCTAACCTCTCCATGTCGTCGTTTAATACTATTCGCACCATTTGGGGTGATTCTGCAAGCCCAGCGTCCTATAAGAGAATCGTCCCATCTCTTCTGTGACTCCAGTATTGCTTCAGTTTATGCCAAGTTTATGACGATAGACGCGAATTTGCCGATTTCGTATGTTAGGTCATAGAGGCGTCGACCTTCGTTCGTCAAGTACTATCATGCATGCTGCTTCGTCAAATGTTGTACTATGGGTGCATGATATCCGCAGTCACTTAATCGGTATGGGCGTGGAATCTTTCTTACGTTATTTGCTTCATGTTCGAATCCCGAGGCGCAAACAAGAGCTGCATAAAGCAAAATAGAGCTAACAACTCTGGAGAGGCGGAGTCGACTGCTTTGCCTTAGGTAACATAACACGATTCGGTAACATTTTCGCCAATAATGGTGTAACTCCCGATTTTTTTGTTGCTAAACTGTCAAGGTGTGGCTAATTTAATTTTTGGTCTATCATTACCCCCAGATATTTGAACGCTAGTTGCGAGAGTGCATGGTATTTTTTCCAATCCGAATCGTAGTCGATGTTTGCTTCTTTTGTTTGGTGATTAGAACTACCTCCGTTTCATGTTTGCGAGCGCCACCCCAGCGCTTTCTAGCTAGGATTTGATCTCCCAAATTGTCTCATTTGTCAAAATCTCGATTTCCGTGTGTACCACGATAGCCACTTCGATGTAATCTGCGAAACCGATAACGGTCACCCCGTTGGGGAACTGACACCTCAACCCCACAGGTTATCTTATGTGCTTTAGGTCAATCATCCGAATCGTACCACAACAGCCCCTTGTGGAGAAACTCTATGACGATACGCACCAAGTACTTGGGGGTGTCTCAATTATTTTACACCAGTTTGCAGGATTGAAAGCATTCTTCACATAGAGAGTATTGAATGCGCAGATTAATTGGCCTTCATTGCTGCTTTCACAATTTTCGCCCCGTACTGATTTCATTGACAGTGCATCTCAGTTCTTGGAATCTGAATTGCCTGTACGAGAGATCACCCTTCCTTTCAGTGATTGGCACGAGCCTGGTGTAGATGACCCATCCGAAAAGTTTAATAGGCATATAAGACAAAGGACCACCCGAAGACTTGTCTGACTTCGGAATTAGTACTAGCTTCTGTTGCTTCCACTTTTCCGGGAAAATCCTTTTTTGAAGCACACCGTGAATATTTGAGCGCACTTATTTGGGACTGTGTTTACTGTAGCTAGTAGCGCCTCATTCGAGATGCGTGTAAGCCTGTAGATTTATTTTCGGCAATCTTCTACGCGGTATCAAGAACCTCTTCTGTGGTTACCTCGGGAATTTCATCGTAATCTACTTGAACAGTGGTAAGTTCGATTCAGTTGGGACTTGGGAGAAAAGACGATATCTCACAGCAATTCTGGTTTAGTGATCGGCGGTAAGCGTTTATCCTTGATATGCACCTCTTCGTGGATAGAAGTCCGTTTCTTTGCATAACCTGTTTTCTTTCAGAAATAATTGCTTTAGTTTTTTCTTGCATTTCTATATTGTCTTCAGACTCAGGTCGGTTTCTGCTATGTCGAATCTGTCTGTCTGTCTGTCAAGAAATGAACAAAACCTTTCATACCTGTACCGTTGCGGCCTTGAATGAAGTGCTCTAACACATTTCAAGGCCTTGATCCAATATGGATTGTTGCGCCAACGATTATTATTTCATACCTGAAGCGTTGATCTTTCCTTCCTTCTTTAGTGCACGGATGTGTAGATGTATGTATACTAGTGACGGAGACGGTGTTACGTTTTAATTCCTTAAAATTTTTCGCTAGAAACACCGCGAACACACATTGATTATATTTTGAATGAGTTGGAGGTTAGTTTCCAAGAACTAAGAGATAAGCTCCGCCAGAAGTTTTGAAATTTTTGCTTTATTTTAGGAGAAGTGGGAGGTGAGAAAATCAAAAATGAATTTTACTCACAGCTTCATCATCATCGACGGTATAACACCAGATATCCGACTTAGGCCTGCCTCAAAATGGAGTTCCAGGCATCCTGGTGTTGCGCCGAGGTCCAGCAATTCGATATCTCTAACATCGACTTGACGTTTTGGTTCTCAAATCCATATCATCGCCAATTGTTATGTTGTATTACCTAAGGATGGAAGCAACCGCTGTAAGACTGAGAAAAGCAATCCAATCCTACCATAGGGGATGTAAGATTCTCGGCAGCAGCAGTTACACGGGACCCTCAACGTCCAGCGCCCTATACACTGTTTTACGCAGATAATGTTTTCTTAGCTTCTAACAGCAAAAATGATTTCGAACAACTTGTCCAGAAATGGAATGATCGGCTCATGCAACTCGGCCTCAGATTGAATCTGAATAAAACTGAATTTTTGACGACCAGGCACAATCGCTGTCACTACCTACTCAGAACTGAGCGATTAAAATATCTCGGGTCAATGCTATCAGTGAAAGGAGAACTGCGTTATGAAATTACTTCGGGCATCAATGCAACCTGGATGAAGTGACGTTCTACAACTGGTATGTGACACCTTTTGACCACATCTGAAATGAAAATATCCGCGGTCGATATAGAGTTGCGCCGATCATGGAAAACTGCGAGAGAGGGTCTTCCATGGTATGGCGACGTACTTCGCACTAACGACATTTGACTCGCCAAGATTGTTTTGAAGATTGAAGTTAATGGTAAGGAACCAAAAGGCCGGCCGAAACAACGATAGCTTGACACGCTGGTAGGGATTTGAAAACCTCGTGATTGCATTCAGATCAGCCATTTGACAGAACAGAATTGCGATGACAACGAGCCGACCCCGCTTGTGAACGGGACAAAAGCTAAAGAAAAAGAAGAAGAAACAGTCAGACGGACAGTAACATCACACTTTCGAATTGAGTAGGAAGATCATTGAAGTCAAATCAGATTAAGGATAATTTAATTCTCATATTCTTGGTGCTCTTGCGCCATTCGACAGTAGGACTTACCTTCATTTGATATATAAGGATTGTCAATATCATCCCTGGCAGACTGGCCAAGAAGATTAATTTTCGGAAAATATAGGAGTGTCCAACCGTCGGGTGCTGATAAATTCGTCTTAGGCAATTTTGACAGCCTCTTCGTTCCTAAATTGTTTTTCCGCCAAAAAATGATCCAAATGCTTAAAAAAGTGGTAGTCGGTAGGCGAAAGTTCCGATGAATATGGTGGAAGAGGCAGAGTCTCATACTGCAATTCGTTTAACTTTTGAACCGTTGTTCTGGATACATGAGGTCGTGCATTGTTGTGAAGGAGTATCACGCCATCTCTGTTGACCAATCTTGTCCGTTGAATACTCAATTTTTAGTGAATTTCCTCGAGTTTGGCACAGTATTTCTGTGCATTTATCGTTTGCCCAGGTGTCAAAAGAGAACAGTGGATAACTCCAGTTGTAGACCACCAAACAGTCACCATTACCTTCTTCGGATGGAAGCTCAGTTTCGGCATATGCTTCGGTGGCTCATCAGCATCTAGCCATCGTACTGATCCGCGATGATTGTCGTATAATATCCACTTTTCATCACATGTCACTATTGTGTGCAAAAAGGGATCGCTTCTGTTGCGGGTCAATAAGGAACTGCAAATTTGCATTCGAAGCGCCATTTTTTGCTGCGTGAAGGCATGCGGAACCCACTTGCCGAGCTTTTTCACCTTTCCAAGTTGTTGCAAGTGCCAAATAGTGTACGCCCAGTTTCTCTGCAATGTCTCTCACAGACTCTCTCGACTGTCGGATTCGACTAGCAAACGCAGCTCATTGTTGTCAATCGATGGTCCTGGAAGCTCACTTTGAAGGTTTACGTCGCCTGACCGGAATTTTTCGAACCACTGGCGCGTGGTTCGTTCGCTTACCGTATCAGCTCCAAATGCGCTGTTAATGGTCTTGGTCGCCTGCGCTGCTTTATGACCGGGTTTGAACTCATACAGAAAAAGTATACGTTCTTGGCTCTTTTTCATCCTTTTTTTCCTTTCTATTCACTGTTATCACAACGATGGTCAAAACTGAAACAACTCCTTGATTAAATGTAGGAGTACTTATACTTTATTATCCGACACCAACAGCGCCAACTGGTGGTGGTTTGATACAGCAAAATTGCAACTAGCATTACTTGATAGCCAAATCGGCCATTTCATGTGCAACAACCTTATATTATAAAATAAAGGAGTTTTTAGGTACTCTTGATAATGGCACAACAGTCCAGATTGCATCAGGTTGTTGGATCTCAACTGATTTAATATCACAGGCACATCTGGGGTTCAATGGACAATTATTTCCTTGACAGCCGTTCACTGATTTGCACTGGTAATCAATGTATGATAGTTAAGCTTGACTAGATTTCCCATTGATTCTTTCCGAAGCAGTGGTTATTTGAGTTGGTTAAAATCGCTTCATGTGTATACCACCTAAATTTTATTACTGATTTTCAATCCACTATCTATCCTCTATGCGAATTTGAATTAAGGGGAATCCGACCTCGGCGATTACTGTTGTGCCCACAATAACTGCCTACTTTACTTAACTGCCTAATCTACCCACTCTTGCATTTACCTGTCTATGATGTTAGTTACCTGTGCAAGCTCCTATGCACACTTATGCCAATTTTCCAGATAATGTCTGGCCAGGCACAATGCATACATGCATACGTGGAGGCTGACCATGTTCATCTCAATGGAACCGTCCTCTTCCCAACACATTCGCTTCTGCGGCGGTGGTGAGATAATTATCGCGGATTCATTAGTTTTCGTATTGTGCGCCGGTTATCACGATTCCGTAAATTGCACTTTATTTGGGCCATTTCCTAGTCATATTCTTACTTAGCGGGGCCATGAGCCAGCAGTTCTGTTAGGATAAGTAGGCAATTTTCGCAGCTTGTATTGATGATTAAACAGCGATATTAATTGCATCCATGTTTCGGGTTATTTGCGAATAATACGGTGAGGAATGTGAACATGCAATCGCACTTTTTGGAAGCTAGAAAGTATGGATTCTCATCCCCAGCGCAAAGCCTTGCCAAAGAGTAAGCAAAGTGATCACACCGTAATGTTCCCTGCTTATATGAACTTCCAAACAAACACTTATAATACCGTGTTGTTTACCATTTATTCCTCCATTTGTTTTTACTTAGTTTAGCCTCGGTTGTGGAGTTGTTCGGGAGATTATCTAACCATTAGTAAATAATCACCTTTCTATAATGCTTCAAACGGAAGCTAAATTTGAAGCGAAAGTTAGGGAAGAATGCAAGAAGCGAGTTGAGACCAGTAAAGTGGATTTTGGAATGCTGCAAACTATCAGTCTTTTTTCATTACATTGATTACATACTCCCGGCCGTTGATATTCAACTCAGTGCCTCAATAGTGGGAAACTTGGCTACTGTGCTACAAGAGATAATGGTGGAGTGGAAATTAGGTGCACACCGGACCCTTTTAGGAGGAGTTCGAAGCTTGAGAGATCACTACCGATGACAATGGTTCCCTTTGGTAGTCGAGATTCGTTGCGGGACTCTGAAAGAAAAATGAATAGTCCCTTGATCGACATAATTCCTTGTGTTATACTCGGGGAATGTATAAATGAACTGTGCGAGTTCATCAAGGAGAAGCGGAAGATCCATCAAAATATTCGAGCCTTGATAAGAGGCATTAAATTGTCTTATATCAAGGCAGTCGAAGAAAAGAATTCCTAAGCGTCAGGTGGCAAGATCACAAGAGAAATACAGGTGACACCTCCCCAAGATAAGACAGGCGGGAAAACGGGGAAACGAACTAGAGACGGTACCAGTGAGCCTCTAGGACCGCAGCAAATCCCGATGAAGAAAAAAGCCTCTTCACCAAAGAAGGCGGAGCCGGCGAGAGTAGATGAGGTCACCTCACGGGAGGATATTTGTGCTGCGCTAAAGCAACAGTTCAACCTTAGCGATATAGATCAGAGTGCCATAAAAATGATGAAGAAGGCATATGGCGACACACAGACCGCTATTATTAGTTTTCCGGCGGAATCAGCTATTAAGTTGATTATCGCGGGCAAGGAAAGAATAGGTTGGGTCGTGTGCAGGTACAGAGAGCAAATATCTAGAGAGATGCTTCAAATGCCTCGATTTCGGCCATTTTGCGGCGGCATGCACTGATACAAATCAATCTCAATCACTGTGAGGCAGCTCAGGCTCTGCTCTCGCGCAATCCATTTGAGAGTCGAATGTGGATGTCGCGGTAATTTGCGAGCCGTACAGAAACCACGGCGATGCGACTTGGGCGGTGGATGCGTCTGGCAACGCCGCAATCTGGGCGTGCGGAAGACAGGCCATTCAGGAAGTAATGGCATGACATTTGTTAGCACTTCGCTGGTGAGAGAGATGGCTTGGCAAGTGAGTGAGCACTACACCCACAGTGACCACCAGGCCATCTTCCTCAGCATTAAAAACCGAGGAAGCAATCAACGACGCTCCGGAGATAGAGGCTAAAGCGGTTGGCTAGTCTATCGGAACTTTCGAGGAGAAGACATTCCTGGCGGCATTGGAGGGAGCCTATTATCCGGATGGAACAGCAGTGGAAAGAGTCACATAGACGCTATGATGCCACGACGATGTTTGCACCACGCAAGAGGCCAAACTACTGGTAAAACAAGGAGATCGCTGCCTTGAGATCCTCTTGTCTCCGAGCGAGGAGATTTTCCCACAGGACAAGGGGAAGGCCGGAACACCAGGAGCGTGAGGAGGAATACAGGGATCTGCGAAGCAGCCTTAAGAAGGCCATACGGAGAAACAAGCGGAAATGCTACCAGAAGCTCTGCATGGAGGCTAATACGAATCCGTGGGATACAGTTTAACAAGTTGTAATGGACAAGATCCGCGGGAAAAAGTCACCTCAAGTGACATGCCCACGGCTCTTGTTGTAAATAATTACAACTTTTTTCCCGCGGCAGGAGCAGGATGAAACTGAACCCCAACTAGCAGCTCAGTAGGACGCCTTCTCGATCTCTGGTGTTACCGAAGAGGAACTTCGGGAAATCTGCGGACGTATTGGGAATAGCAAGGCTTCAGGATTGGATGGAATTTCGAACAAGGCTCTGGAGGCCAGACTAAGGTGGTTCAGAAGCACATTCGAATCGTGCATGGTGGAAGGAGTATTTTCGGCCCAGTGGAAGAGGCAGAAGCTGGTGCAGCTACCGAAGCCCCAAAAACCACCCCGTGTGCCCTCTTCATTCGCCCTATTTGTCTCTTAGACACCATGGGGAAGATGTTGGAGAGGGTGATATACAACAGGCTACTCCCGTTCAACGAGCTTGCCGGTGGTCTTTTAGAGCGGCAATACGGGTTTTGGCGAGCCCGTTCTACGGTCGATGCAGTAGCAAAAGTCGTGGAATTGGCTCGAAATGCAATGGCCATGGGATTTGCCCATGGCTGCACTATGGTGACGCTGGACGTCAAAAATGATTTCAACTCAACCAACGGGGGCTGGATTAAAGGCGCTTTGGCCAAACTGGGTATTCCCTATAGATCTTCTAGCGAACGAGGCACACTGGCTCTACGAAAAATACAAGGCAAATCCAGCCGAGGTCAATGCGGTTTTCCGAAAAGCCATCAGGAGGGAGTTGTGTGGCAAGTGGCAACAACGGTGGGATAATTCCGACAAGGGCCGGTGGATCCATACGTTGATGCCGTGTATCGAGAAATGGGTCGACCGAAAGCACGGAGAATTGAATTACCAACTGACGCAGTTCCTTACGGGACACGGTGGCTATAGGAAGTATTTGCATCAATTCGAGTTGGACGAGTCTCTCAACTGTCCTGAGTGCGGTGCTACATCCGAGGATCCGGAGCGCGTTATGTTCCATTATCCTAGATTTCTGCAGCAGAAAGGGAGGTTGAACAGCATCTTGGAGGCGGACATCGAGCCCTGCTAAAAGGACTAGAAAGACTAGTAGATCGGTTCATAAGGGATACACACATTCCTAAGTGGCCACTTCAGCATAGGCAACACGTCTACCAGAAAGGCAAATCCACGGAGATAGCACTCCATGAACTTTCGGTACAAATTGAAAAAGCGATGTTCGAAAAAGAATACGCCTTAGGCGCATTCATGGACATCGAAGGTGCCTTCAATTATGCCTCATTCGCGGTAATTTGTAATGCGGCAAGACATCATGGAATCGAACCGCTGCTAATCAGTTGGATCCTTCACATGCTAGAGTGGAGAAAAATCCACATATCGGTCGGGCAGAAGTCTATTGAAGCAGTACGTCTCGGGGTTGCCCCCGGGAAGGGTTCTCTCTCTCCTCTGTTATGGCTCTTGGTAATGGATACCGTACTGTGGATTTGCGGACGACTTAGCCGTAATAATTACCGCCAAGTTTGCGGACACGGTATGTGACCGCTTGAATGCAACTCTGCATGGAATCCATTGCTGGTGCCTCCGTAATGGACTCACGGTGAACGCTAGAATGACTGGACTAGTTATGTTCACTAGAAACGTCAGCTGGGGCAGCTATACGCTACCCACCTTAGCAGGGGCGGAAATCCAGCTGGCACAAACAGTCAAGTATTTACGAGTACATTTCGACTCTAAGTTAACTTGTAAGCATCATGTCGAGGAACAATATCAGATATCCTGCAGATTGCTCTTGTGCTGTAGGAATGCGATAGGTAAGACCTGGGGATTTTCACCAAAACGGATATACTGGGTGTATACATCCATAATAAAATCCATTTTGATGTATGCATGCATCGTCTGGTAGGCCAAGACTGAACTTTGCTAATGCACGCAGCTGCAGATCCAAAGATTTGGTTGCTTAAGTATTACTGGAGCAATGAGTACTACGCCGACTGAGGCACTTGAAGTTATCCTAAATTTACCCCCCATTCACTTGGAGGCGAAACGGAAAGCATATAGGCTCGATACCATTGGGGCGTGGAAAGGCGGCCAATTACACGGTCATGCGTCTATCTGGAAATTCCTTGAAAAGCATCCGGTAGCCCTGATACCGACCGATCATATGGTTTCCAGATTCGTCTTTGAAAAGACATACACTGTCGTAATCACCGAAAGAGAAGAATGGTCGACAAATGGCCATGAGTCTTTTCAGATTACATACCTAATAATCTTCGCCGACGGGTCAGTCATGGAGAATGGATCCGGAGCAGGGGTGTTCTTGGAGTATCCGATTATGGAACTGGCCCGAGTCCTCAGGAAAAAGACGGCCATATTCCAAGTGGAGATATATGCCATTTCATTGGCAGACGAAGAATATCTGCCACAAAAGGGGAAGGGTCGCGCCATTCGAATCTGTTTCGACAGTGGGGCGGCATTATTAGCACTGAATGGCAACGACATATCAAGCCAGTTGGTATGGAGTTGTCATCAGGTGCTGCTGAAATTCGGCCGACTAAACGAAACATTCCTGATGTGGGTGCTGGACGCCCATAATAAGGAAGCTGACAGACTGGTTCGCCGAGGGTCTGGATCCACAATGGCGGGGCCAGAACTAGCTCTTGGAGTCCGACCATCTACTGTTAAGTCTACTCTGAAGGGTGAAATTATAAGGATTCACGCAACCGAGCGGAGAAATTTGGACTCTTGCCGGAAAGCAAAAATCCTTATGAAAGAGCCTATGGCGACTAGAGCGACATTTTTGTTGTCCCTTAAGAAGTGGGACATGAAAACCCTAGTAGAGTTTTTAACAGGACACTGCCCCTTAAACTACCATATGGAAAAGATTGGGGTAGTGTTTTCGGCTATGTGCAGCCAATGTGAGAAGGAGGAGGAGACGGCCCTGCACTTTTTATGCAGCTACCCGATATCCTCAGATCTCAGACAAAGACACCTTAGTAAGGTTTTCTTTAATGAAGAATCTGCACACTCTCTGCCTCTAGAGAATGTTCTCAGAATCGCTAAAGCCGGCGAACACCGTAGACGGGAAGCCATTGAATAGGCAATTTACGGAGGTAGTACAATGGGCCTAACAATGGCCTGAGTGCTTGGAGCTGCGGCTTCCCCCAATAAACTAAACTAGACTAAGCTAATATATCAGCAATTGGAGTATTTTGTACATTGATGAATCGGAGGCAGTTTTGATGCACTACGTTTAACAAAGACTTTCTTCGAGGGGGTAGTTAGTTAGTTTAGTTTACTGGGGGAAGCTACATTGGCCTCTTGTCGACGGCTTTCGCAGGCAGGCTTTCGCGAATCTGAGAACATTCTCCAAAGACAGAGAATGCGCTGGCTCTTCGTTGAAGAAAACCTTACCAAGATATCATGGCTTGGGTCTGAAAACGCCTAGTAGCTGCATAAGGAGTGTCGGGTCGTCTTTTCTTCTTTCTCACATTGGCTGCTGCAGTAATAAGTCTGGGAAAGAATAAAAATTATCTTTATGAGAAGCTGGTTTTTCGTTGGTCCCCCAAAGATGATGAATTTCATGATATAAATTTGAAAGAGCTTTCCTTTATTGTAGGAAATCACAAATACGAGACGATTTCTAGGATTCAATTATACATAATCCTTGAATTTCTTCTGTGATTATTTGGTCTAGTTTGCAGGTCTGTGAGGAGTAACATAGACTGAAAGTCCCCAGCTCATGTGAATAATTCCCTCAATTCAAAAGGTTTAAGTGATAATTTCTGATACTCCTTAAAAGGAAATGGCTATGATTTATGTTGTCTAGCCTCTTCGGTCTTTTATGATTGGATCCCATCATGAACAGTAACGAAATTGAAAACAATTGATTAATAATTTGTTTCAACCATAAACGATTTAAATTACGTACATAACTCTGATCTCCATAGGAACGTACGAACAAGCTCATAAACACCATAAACCAATTTAACGATTTTCTTTCATTAGAACATTGAAACGTTTAGATTTTGCACAATAGCATCTTCATTTCGTAACTGTATTATTTGCAGACAATACCAGGTCCATTATCTATGCATTATGGCCAGAAAGTTGGAAAATTTACGTGGAACAAAAGATACATTGGCTGGGGAGATAATTAGCATCAACAAAAATGAAATTAAGCCGTTTCAGAGGAAATTTCACGGAAAATCTCGTTATTCTGTTTATTGCATAACGGACTATGCTGGATGCACTTTTTTTTTATTTTGAGAATAAAATTTATTAGTACATTTTCGCATTATATCCAAGATAACGATGGCATTTAGCTTTCAATTTAGAATTTCGTAAGAGATTATGTAATGGGGAGGCGAAATTTCTTTAAAAAATGCTCGTCCAGCTGTAAAAGAAATGGAAGGTAAACGTACCTGATTTTTCGTGCAAAATTGCGGACATTGTCACCCATTAAACACACACTTTGGAAAATAAATTAGAGGAAGCTACACATTATATTATTATGAGGTTCTGTTAGCGACATCCTCAATTTGGAGAGTTGCTTCTTTTTGCGAAAGAACTAACGAATGATCAGTATGTTCCAGGTGGCGCGTATACCTGTAGAAGGACAAAAAGAGGAAGCGCATTTTTTTAAGGATATGAGGTGTCCTGAGTCCGCCATGCACTTGATGGTGGACCGGATTTGGAAGGAAACTTTGTTCCTTGGTAAGTAAATGAAGGTGATCCAATTAAACCTCAACCATTGCAAGGAAAGATACGGCTTTTATCACAGTCTATTTGGGGATTGCTTGCTGAAATGGTGGTTAGTTGGAATGCTGGTCAAAGTCATCCTTAAAAATGCTACGGATAGTCTACGGTGGGGCACAGGCCGCCATCATCACCCTACCAGTGGAGGCAGCACTCAAACTCTTGCAAGCAGCGAGAGTAAGAATAGGCTGAATAGTGCAGCGACCTGGGGTGCAGGTGGTTCTAAAACGGTGCTTTGGACGTCTTAGCTTCGGTCAGCAGGTCGGTAGAACTGACACAAACTGCACACTACGCAAAGGGAAGGAGGCTGTGAACGATCGGCACATTTCAGGCAACAGCTTTAACTGTACTTTGCCTGTTTGTGTCTTCGAGCTGATTAAGCGTACTTTACATATTTGCGTGTGTTTCCCATTTCTCACAGAGGTCTCGCCTTCCTCCGGTTCGTTGGTATTCTTCGTGTTTGATAACATACAACATGCATTTCCTGACTTTATCGCTCAATCAACAATTTGATTGCTGTTGTGGGGTATTCGTTTCCTCGGCATGGAGGCATCGCATGTTTTTATTAAGTGTTCAGTTTTTGGTGCTACCTTTCTTGAAGCTCTACCATCGCATCTCTCACAGCAACGCTACGGGCGCATTCCCTACAAACTCTGTCATGTCTCGTCATCCACTGCGTGACTCGTTTTCAATCTGGATGGAAGGCTGGATGGCTTCTTCTCTAACAAACCATATTATTCTCCTCGGTAATGAAGTTATTCTATATGTCAGATCGGCCATTGCGTCCGACTTGATCCCCTAACTTCTGGTTTTCACTCGATTAGTGATTCGCAGATTGATGTGGGATCCAAGGTCGAAATTGTCTTTTTAGTCAGGATGATTACTTTGGGTTTTTTTTTGCTGCACAAGACTGAAACCATGAGTAGTCCGCCTACCTGACGCATCAATAGGGTAAGTCTAAGCTATGCCATGTGCCGCAACAGCATCTACATAACTAACTAGGCGCGACTTTGCTAGGACGCCTAGTCTTAGTAGACTATCGTGTGAAGGGCGGCAGTAGTCCCGCCCTACAATGGATCCTTGTGTTATCGCCGATGTGTTCTCCATCTTTCTCTGACCAATAATCGCTCAATATCCACAAGATATATCTCGGCACACGGGATGAATTGTCTAGTGTGCCTAGAATGTCTTTCGATCTTGCGGAATTGAAGACATTTCTGACATCATCATCTACTGTGTTTCATCATCTACTGTGGATCTCATTGTTCTGAAACCGAACTGTCTTGGTGGTAAGTCTCCGGTAGCACGAATCGTTTTAGTGATTCTGTGATTCTCCTCCTAATTAGCTTTTCGAGTACTTTCCTGCCAGTTCTAATACCTCTGAAGGGATATCGTAGGGGTTTTATGCATTCTTGTTTTTATAGAGAAAACTACCTTCTTCTGGGCGATTCTCGGCGGGTATGGGGGGGGAGGGGGGGGGGGGGAGGTGCAGGGAACCATACTGTCCATATGCTTGGACTTAAGTGAGCAGAAATTGGGCAAAGCACCAATTTTTTGAGTTACCAATTTATAACCGACTCTCACGGGCACCCATTCACCTTGTTGACTAAACCCTGCTAGCAGTAAGCTTTACTTCTTTTATAGTTCTGTGGAGTTTCCTTTCGGCTGATTTGTACTCTGTAATGTTGTTACATGCTTCTCTCTCCGGTTGCTTAAGCGTTGTGTTAAGTGGCAGAGTTTGTGAGACTCCTCCTAGAGCTCGGTAATTTTTGCTGTCTACCAATACATATACGATCTCGTCTCGGCATCGTTGTCAGGTTCATAATTGAATTTATGACAGTTTCAAATTCTGCGCCGCTTCCCCGAGGTGCCTTTCACCGCGGTTCTACCGATGAATTGTCCGGTGTTAACCTTTACGTCGTTCTACGCACAAGGAGGAACGGCGGGCTGGTGCAACTATTTTGACCATGATGCATTGATAATCGCTTATCATGAAATTTTTCAGAACTCGTATCCACCAGCGACCCCAGTGATTTTGACGTAAAAGTTACGTCCTCCAGAGCACCAAGCCTGTGTCAAAAGTTCGGCATTGGCTCATTCAGTGTTAGATAGAAACTGAGAACCAATAACCCTAGACAGTGAATCCAAACAAAGCCATCCACTCGGCCTAATGTGAGTGCCGTCCCGAACCCAAATGGTATGGTACCTGATAAGTCTTGGTACCATGAAGCCTGCCTTAGATCAGCATTTATCTCCGCAATTGAGCGGTTGCACTTTGGTGCATATTGATCCACAAAATTCGGATCATTTAAATCACATGCTAGTTCTTTTCAATTCGGCTCTCAAGACTCAACACCGGCCGACTTCACTGTCTGTGTCAAGCGCTCATCAGAAACGTTGGTCCCGGGGGTTACTGTCCCCGCCCCCGTGTGGTATCACTTTGCAGTCTACTACCACGGCTTCAATGCATACTTTCCCACCAGGGTCCCGCATGGGTTAGCTCCTGATTCACGTCACAACTACCACCACTTTTTAGTTCGAGCATGATATATCCCTTTTGGTTTATCCGGAACCTGCTTACATTCCCCCCAAGTATTTGAGATCAGGGTCAGCTTCCACTCTTCATAGTATGTCTGCATGGGACATACTACCCGTGCTTGAAATAATGATTGCCCCGGAACGGATCCTCTTTCTCTCCTTCTTCTTTTTGGCTTTGTTGGTCCACCCTTAGTCCAACCATCGTGTACCTTTTGGGACATCGGGCTCCTCGGTGTTTTAAGCATTATTTTCTCATCTACCGAGGTTTTAGAGCCTTTCTTCAAAGCGCTCTTTTGCTTTTGGAAACCTGCTGATGTCCTGGACGTTTGTTTTCCTTTTCCCGAACCCTCTTTTTTGTCTGCCCATCCGCAAGTATATGGTTGGGTGTCACCTGCGTCGACTGCGTCATCGTCGAAGGAGTAATTTTAAGGCTCGCTTTCAAATCTTTCCCATTTTCCGCGATTTGTTGTATAGAACCCTAATGGCTCTCACCATACGCTTGATTGCTTGGCGCATATTGTGTTTATCTTCGATTAATTCTGACAATTCAACAATTTTAGCTCCAAGCAAAATGAAGGATGACTCTTCCAGGTCGAACCTCTGTTCCAAAGCCACCATTTTTCTTTCCGAACATTTTCTGGCGTCATTGGGATTCCTGTGGCCCAGGTCTTTTTCCGGCTTGGATATTGGAGGAGATCTCATAATCGTTGAGTTTCTCCTAAACGGACTCTCGATAGTGAGGAGCCTCCCCTACCTCCTTACGCTCGGATGCGGTTTGTGTTGCTGCGTTTTCCTTTGGGCACATCGTTCTACGCGTTTGCTATGGGTGTTTTAGGGAGCGATGTGCTCGATTTAAACACCTTCTTGTCTAAGCCGCTTGTAGCATTAGATGCCACGGTTGTCAAGCTGTCCACCACCAAGGAACTGAAGTCGAGGTGTGTCGAAAACCGGGAGCCACTGGGGTTCCGAACCCCTGCACCTTCTCTTCGTCCATATTCGTTTATTGAGCATCCTTCCCATAGCCATTTTTATCCATGGCTGGGGGTTTTTCTCCGACCTGCGCATAAATATACCCATGCACACCACCTTCGAATGCGTGCAAGTACATATTCATACACATCCGCCGAGCATTCCCTTATCCGCACGAAGGGACGCGCCTGATGGGGTATCTGGCAACTCCTCACATCGACTCGCATGAGATCGCTATACAGTGCAAGGGCCTAGATGAGGTCACTTCTAAGGAGGAAATCTGCACTGCCTTAGCCGAGTAGCTTGAGCTGCACGACTTGCAGGAGGCATCCATTGTAAGTCTTAGAAAGGCATATGGAGGTACACAGACGGCGACCATCCGGCTGCCAGCAGAAGCAGCGCGCAAGCTGCTGGATGTCGGGAAGCTCCGCATTGGATGGGTAGTTTGTCGCCTTAGAGAGCAAATCTCACTGAAGAGATGCTTTAAACGTCTCTTGTACGAATACCTAGCGCGAGCGTGCACAAATGAGGTTGATCTGTCAAGCCGATGCAGACGTTATGGTGAAACAGGTCACATTGCCCGGGATTGTAACAAGGATCCCAAATGTATGCTGTGTGATGGAAAGGAGGGCTTGGACCGCGGGTATATTGTCAGAAGCGGCAAGTGCCCCGAGTTCATAAAGGCGCTAAATGCAGCGAGAAAATGAGGTGTAGGGTCGCGTAAGATCTGCTCTCGTAAACCACCCATGAATCAGTGATGCAAGTGTCTATAATAACCGAACCCTATACAAAACCTAACAACAAAGTATGGGTAGCCGATCCAAAAGGAGTGGGGGCTTGTGGGCATGCGGGGACTGTATGAGGCAATCCACAAGTGGGATCGTATAGGCAAAAATAAACGGCATATACGTCTACAGCTGCTATGCTCCTCCAAGCCTGAAGTTGGCCGAATTCAAGGACATGCTGGACAGATTGTTTCTGGATGCAAAAAGGCGGAAACCAATCGCCGATGATTTCAATGCATAGGCCCAGAATGTCGAAGTTCACTGACGAATGCAAGAGGGCGTTGTATCTTGGAGGCTTTCGCATATTGGGAAAGTATATTGGTAAAGAGGGGTCCGGTTCGGTTGTGGATCAGACTTTTGTTAGTCCATCATTAGCTCAGGATATCCCCTGGAACGTCATTGAACAGTACACCTATAGTGATCACCAATACTCTTTGACTTGAAAGGCAAGTCAAGCGGTTGGAAATTTACTCGTCCAAAAGTGTAGTTGGACCAGAGCACTATACAAGGTACACCATCGGAAGGAGCCCTCCATATCACGAAGTGTATCGCGAAGGCAAGCGATTCATCGATGCCGAAATTTTATACTTTCCCCAGTAGAAGGATCAACTGCTAGTGGAATAGTGTACCATCGGACCGGACGAGCGGCTCAGAGAATAATTGGTAGAATTGACTAGGAGGTGAAACAGCGAGCTTGCAAGGAAGCCCGAAGAAACCTGAAGCTGGTAATACAGCGAAGCAAGAGGTAATGCTTCAAGCAACTCTGCGCAGAGGCGGATGGCGAAGCGCCTACAGGGTTGTGATGGGGAGATTTAGAAGTCAGGCAGCTCCACAAATTACATCCCGACCCCATTCTTCCTCTGGTCGGCAAATTAGAAACGTTAGAAGGAAGGAATTCTTAAGCAGGTGGCAGCCACGGATTGATTCCCATCATCAAGGATCCAGAGAACGCATGGTGAGATAAACTATGATCTCATGCACTTTCTCACGGGGCATGGCGGTTACCATTTATACCTCTCTAGGTTTAAACTGGACAGCTCACCCAACTGTTCCAGCTGCGACGGTATTTCGGAGGACCTGGAGCATGTTTTCTTCCATTGTCCTAGATTTGCTGAGGAAAGGCAGAGTCTAGAGAAGACATTGGGAGGAGTACTAGTACTGGAAAATATAATTGGAAAAATGCTTACATGCCAGGAGGGCTGGAATGCAGTGAGCGACATGGTAAGGCGGATTCAGCGCAGATTAAGAGAGGCAGAGGAGGCGAGAAAGGCGCGGTTGCGAATGCAATCGGTGGGCGAAGGGAGAGGCTAGAGCCATGTCCACCCTGCGACGAAATTCTTTGTGGTGATTCTGCGGGAAGGAGGACAGGAGAGTTAGGGGGTGGTTTGGTGGGTAAAAATCCCACTCGTTGGAACATGCGTACCATTTCCACTTCTGGAAAAAAAGACATACAGAGACAGACAGTAAACCGATTTTAATAAGGTTTTGTTTTACACAAAAAGACAGACAGACATACGGACAGATAGATGTGGAGGCACACAAAACTTTAAAAACCAAGCGCTCTATCTTTCGCTTACATTATGGATCTTATCAGTAAACCCAGACGTCTCGAGCTTGGTTGTGAAAATCAACGACCTTATTATTGTTGAGACGCGTTATCATGGCAACCGTAGTGGGCCTCTTAGAATATATACGTCGGGAGAATTCTTGGAGGATGTGCTTCCGACTTGGTTATTTACTGTTAGCTCCTTTCTGAGAGGTGGTTGATGGTTATGGTAATGCCACAAATTGCAAGTAGAGCTCCCTGGGGCACACTACAATTCGGGGGTCGTGCATCTTGCCTGCCCTGAAATCAACAGGAATCAGGGCCGTTGTGCTAGGCATGAAGGGGCCAAAATCAATACGTGTCGGAAAAGGACAGTGGGGTTATACATTGCGAGAACTCATATTAAATATCCCAGGACTTTCACTGGTTCAAACTTGTTTTCCATTCCCTTCTAACCTGGAATGGGAAGATGATAAGGTTTGTTGAGGATAGTATTATAGCAATGACTGTAGGACTTTCAGGGTATAATAGCATTTCTGATTATTGTTGATAGTTTTGAAATTGCCTTCCGTTCTACTCTTAGAATGATTCGAAGAACTGCTAATCATTGATTGGATTACCTGGAAATTATTACACTAAGTGTATATAATTTCAAGAAACAGGTGCTTCCTTCTATCTACAGCGTCAAACAACTGCATAATTAGAAAATAGATAATTCTGGATGTTAATTTAGTTCTAATCAAGGAGCGAACATCATCTGGTTACAGTCCTGGTATTCAACATTGTAATCTGATTAATGAAAGCGGCATCCACTTTTTCGAATATAAATCAGAAGCCATTCACTTTTTAATCACTATTTTCAACGATCATGATTGTCTCGCAGACATTTATATTGCCCCCAATAAAAACGCATTTTAACGATTCCTTGACCAGAGACATTGATGTGATATGCATAGGCGTAGTTACTGTGAATGTGGTTGAGTTTATATTCCTCGTTAATCCATCCTTCCCAAAAAAACCTCCCATTCATCCACTACGTCATCTTTCAAAGAATGCAGGGATCAGGCCGAAGGCTCGGATGTTATCAGATGTGACGATCATATCATTTCGCAATTTCTTTGCGTTCCCATGCAATTACTTGCAATAAAATTTCATTAGTCGGAAGAAGCTGAGACCTCTCGTAATGACTGCAAATACGCTCGTAAAAACACCCAATTGACAAAGGGTAGCAGCTCACAATTACGCAAACCAAGGCCGATGGCAACTATTTTTTCACCTGAGGTTGATTGCCTGCAAGATTTGCAACTAAGAATTAACTCATTGTTATGAATACGTGATATTTTTACCTTTTTCGTGGGTTTTTGTGGTAGCACCTGTTCCCCAGACGAGTGAAAAAATTTCCAACAAGTCAGAGAAATGTTTTACGAAATTATAAGTGTAATTAGAAAAATTATGATTAATCTAGTTTTTTGCATTAATGCTATTCTCGGCGCATCCATTTTGTAGTGACATGAATAGTTGGAGATAAATTTAGAAAGTGTAAGGAGCAAGGAACTTTGCGTATGTCAGGGTTACCTGCGAGGTTTATGTTTAGAGTAAATTTTCAAGATAAACTAACTTTTTTACAACTACGACTAAACCGCAACCAAAACTTTTCCAAAACGCGTTCTATGTAGGGTCAACGTCGTTATATCTCCGAGAAGAAAGTGATGAACCCATGGGCGCAATATTATTTGAGACCTTTCAGATACATAAAACTAATTGTATAAAAGGTCACCCCCTCAAAATAACATTCTTCTTTGTAATGAAGACATTGTACCCATCTTGAGATGAATATACAATTTCATTCCAGCAAATGTTGAAACCGCAAGAATCAACTCCAAATTGGCAATACTAGAAACCATCAACTCGTCCATTCCAAACATTTCTTATATCACTTCTGACGGGGCGGTCAAAGACACGATACCTCGTCAACATGGCCATCGACAAGATCTGAGAAGAACTCACCACAGCCGGCCTTGGAAGGTCGCTCGCGGCTTCTATCTTCAATCTATCAGAACGTTCTCGCGGATTTTGCTTCTTCTTAATGACACGATGAACTTGGGAAAGAGCTGTTTTAATCTCAAGTGATACAAAGGTACAAACATTCGTGGATGGGCAGAAGAGCCATGATCCCAGACCTGCAGTTCCTGCAGAAGAAATCTCAGCACAACATCAAGGTGTCACGGCAAGAATACGTTTTTAATTCAGTCGATGATGAGCTGATAAAATGCACACATGGCTTAATGCTGGTCCCTCACTTATTTGCACAAATAAATTACATAATAAATTTTAGCAACTAATGATGATTAAGGCGAATACCTTGGACGGGCGACACCATGCACGAAATCCACGGAGGTAATAAGTGAATTAACAGATAAGGCGGCTAATGTTTGTGCTACTGATCTCTGGTGCCGCGCAGCATGATTGCTTCCCAGGTAGAGTTCGCTGATCAGCGCTAAGATAGGATCAAAGAAATGCTGAGAACAATGGGAGGTGTTGACATTGCTGCTTTCTCTGGATTACACCTGTTTTGTTGATAGATTACCTTAATGACTTGCATGCGAAGCGAGGGTAATTAGACGGAGCTGGTGGTTTTTCCCTAGATGAACTCCTGGGGAGTAATTTAGTGCATGGCATTCCGAAAGCAATTAAAGTAGGTGTTCCGTATTAGTAGGAGGCAATGATCGACCCCAGGGGAAAGTTTTGCAGATAGCACAATGCAAGAAAATCATCGCACTTTGAGTGCTACATAACGCCAAGTAATCAAAGGGCCAAATGATTCATCCCTTGTGGAAGTCTTGTTCATTACCTTAGCATATCAGCTAAAAATTGGCCACAGTTCATGATACAGTTCGTCATTCCTTGGGGTGATGCCATCCTAGGGGATGGCAAGACCAGTGCAGTTTAAAGCTAACAAAATAATAATCTGGATACCGAACATAAACTTCTTAGGATCTGACCAGCCAATGGCCAGCACTAAGATATCCCAGATAAACCGAGCGAAAGCTGCATCTGCGGTAATTGCAAGGGCAAGTTAAAAGAAAAACATTGTACCGGGGGCAGACTCGCGGTCTGCAAGGAAGAAGCATGCAGGTAATTTGGGACTCCTCTTGAGCAACAACATACCCACATTTAAGGAGTCGGTGACATCAGGAGCAAACTGGAACTAGAAACAGTGGTGGAAAACCTCAATACAGTCGTCATTGACGCTTATGAGCACAGCTGTCTGGCTAAGACGACAGTTAAGTCATCGAAGGGATGTATCATGGTGGAACAGGAACCTGGCCAGAACGAGAACAGAGGTACGAAAACTCTTCAACTGGGCAAAATAAATCGAGGACTGGCAGAGGTACAAAAATGCACTGACATTGCGTTGCTATACGCAAGGCGTTCAGGGAAGCAAAACGGAACGGCTTCAAGGAATTATGTGAAGGGATCGAACAGATCACGGAAGCAACCACGCTTTACAAGGCTGTAGTCAAAAACGGGGCAATATCCTTTGTCTCTTTGAAGCACGAAGATGGGACTTTTACCGAGAATGAGGAGGACAGGGCACATATGCCTGCCACGGCAGACGACAACATTCTGCCTGACAGCCCAACAACGAATAAAAGGAGAAGAAAGGAAAACTGGAAACTAGCAAAAGAGGTATGCTCAGAAGCTAGGGTAAGGCAGGCAGTGGGAACTTTTAAACCTTTGAAATCATCTGGAGTAGATGGCATTTCCCCAGCACTAATCCAGAGAGACCTAGGAATCAACTTAAAGTTTCTTTTGAGGGTGGTAAGGGGGAGCATAGCGCTGGGATATATACCAAGGGCGTGGAGACGGGCAAAAGTGGATCTTTATTCGGAAAGTGTGTAAAAAGGATCTTGTTTACCCTAAATCTTTCAGACCAATTTACCTAACATCGTTCATACTCAAAACGGTGGAGAAAGTCATAGACAACTATAATAGAACTAACGTTATAAAGAGCAATTCCCTACATCAGTGTCAAGACGCTTACCGGGCAGGGTGGTCAACTGAAACTGGTCGGTATCAGCTGACGGATGTACTACGGGATGCCATAGAAATAAAAGAAATATCACTGTGTGGGTTTTTGAATATCGAAAGAGCATTCGACAACACACCGCACACAGAGATACAAGATGCCCTGAACCGCAAGGGAGTGGGAAACACCCTGGCTTTCTGGATGGGCAAAATCTTAAAAAAAAGGCAAATAGAAGTACCGACAGCTACAAATTTTATTGTCATGAATACAACTCAAGGTTGTCTACAGGGTGGGGTACTCTCGCCACTTATGTGGAGTATGGTAGTGGACGAACTCCTAGACGTGCTAACAAATACTGGAATACAAGTCCAGGGTTAGGCAGACAACATTGTTTTAATCTGTAGGGGCAAATATGAGGATACCTTATGTGATAGAATCCAAACTAGACTAAGGGTTACTAGTGCCTGGTGCAGGAAGCTGAGACTACGGATCATTCCAACCAAAACCACCATAGTACCATTCATTAGGAGACGTAAGCTTGATCACCTGAGAGCCATAAGGTTACGTGACGTGGAGGTGAAACGAGAAACATAGGTCAAATATTTGGGAATTACGTTGGGCCAAAAATTACTCTACGAGACATATGTCGGTAATCTGGGCAGAAAGAACCGAACTCAGCACACAAGTCAGGGAATTACACAAAATTCCAAAGACTGGCGTGTGTATCAATGGGACAATGCGCCAGATTGAACATTCTTCTCTGACTGATTGTGGAGCCAAGATATAGGCTTAATTAATAGAAAAACAAAAAACGGAATACTGGAAGTTGGACACTTCGGGTATAAAGGTGTTGTGTTCATCTTCTTTGAGAAATTTCCTATTCACGTTTTCCTACTGGCATATACCTCCAATTATATTTCTTGATATACATATGTATTTCCAAACTTCAACTCTGCCGTTCAAATGAATTTATATGATTAACTTTATTTAAGCAGACATTTGATTGTGATGTATTTTGAGATCTAAATTGATGCGTTTTGAATTCTCATCCCCTATGTTTCGAAAAGTGCTAACTAAGCCCTTTCATTTAATACTCCCACACGACCATATTCTGTGAAAAAAAAATACACCCCCTACATCTATGGGGAGCGCAACTCAACATTAAATTGCGCCACTCGATATATGTAAAGGGATTTATAGACCAAATTTCGTGAAAATTGGTTCAGTCGTTTCCTAGTAAGGTACTTGGGGAGGAAAAAAGTGGAAGCGGTCCTCATCACGAAGCGAACTAGAATCGGAAATCACATCACGGTATACTGGTAGACTACTTATTGGTGAGCTCGATATGCTATCCCTATTTGGAGAAAGGCATTTCGCTTATCATGTAATGCTCATAAACTCAGTGCGGTCTATAAGAGGACAACCCTAAGGATGTGTTCAGAACCGTCTCAGATGAAGTTGCATTTGTCATCTCCGGAATGATACCAATTGATATCTTGGCATATTACATGACCAGTATATACAATCTGAAATCGGTCCTCCTTTGTCGCTAACGAAGAACGCTGAAAGGGAGAGGTCTGTAAATATATGGCAGGATCGTTGGGACCACTCAGGGCCGGTGGACACACAGGCGTTCCACGATAGTAAGTGTGTTGATTTTCATTTGGTGGTTGCTACCTTAGCGCTTTCTAACGAATGTGATGCTCAACCAGTTTGCGCAGCCATTTCAGCGAAAATGATGTCAAGCTGATCTGTCTGAAGTTTTTGTGAATTTGAGTAGTCATCTTTCCCAGGCTTAGGTATGAAGATGTCCATAACCTTCTGCCGCGAAAAATATATCTGAGAAGTTTCTCTAATTGCTCTATACCCTTCTTTAGCATCGCGGGATAGATGCCATCCATGTCAGGTGCTTCGGAATGTTCAAACGATTGTAAAGCAATTCTCACCGTTTTATTGGTGAAAATCGCTCCTGTAGAGTCCCAATTGCTCTTACAACTCCTTCCTGTTGAAAGGTTTACAGGAACGGGTGGTGTACTTACAGCGAGCCTGTGTAGACTCAATTCTGAACTTCGTGAAAGTTTCATCTGGTTTTCCAAGAGAGTCAAACATGACCAATTCTTTTTAAGGACTTTGTACAGCTTGGAAGTCTCCCTTTCTTCTTCCAGCTGGCCACGGTATGTTTTAAATGAATCTCGCTTTAGCGAGTCTCTTGTTTTCACGGAAGTTTAACCAGTTTTCATTCTTATGGCTTTTGCATAAATGATTCAAAAGTCGTCTGGTTGATTTTTTGAGTCTTTGCAGTTCACGGTTCCACCATGGAACACAGTGGAGCCTCTTCAAAGCGCTCTAATAGTGCGCGATTCCGATTGATCTTCTATCGAAAATGGGTCCTTAGTCAGTTATTTGCAAAGAAGTTCATTGAACTTTGTGCAGTCCGTTTTCCTAGGATTCCGTCTTTGTATTATAGATTGTTCGCCTTCAATAGTCAGACTAAATTCTAATGAACGGTGATCTGAATCCAGTCTCTAATCAACTCTAAATATTTGAAGTACATATTGTTAGGCCAATTTCTTCACTTCTTCTTGGCCCCACGAACGTAGGCGCGTTCCCTACGTTTACCGTCATGAAACCAGCTGAAGTAATAAAATCAAACAGCTTCTCTTGTCTAGGATTGTATATGCTACTGTCCTTACAAATATGCTGAGCGTTTGCATCAGAACCTATTAACAGTTCAAGGCCACTTGAACTTCCCCGGCTTTTTCAGGTAGAGGCGGAGCAGAAGGTTCTGACAGGCAAGCCTGTAGTCCCTATTCTTTGCTTTTAAGGTTTCCTTCTACCGATCCTTCCTCTTCTGGAAGAATTTTGCAACAGTGTCACCAACAAGCCGGCCGTAGTCAGGTTTTCAGTTTCTCTAAGTGAGTTGCTGTCTTATCGTTTCTGGCTGACCACGCCGTAGGTGGAGGGTTTCCACTGAAGTGGAGAGGCTGCTTTCCACAGATTTTTTCATGACTGAGAGAATCAGACGATAAGACCCAAGAAATCCTGGCCAAAAGCGAGGTAACGTTCAAATGGATAGGGGACACAAAGGTATTGAAAACAATAATTGATTGGATGAATTCCCAAGAAAACGATTCCAAATATCATTTCTGGGACCGGAACCTGCGCGGGGAAGCAGCTCTGAGAATTATGCAAAGCTGGGAACTCAAGCAATAATGAAAGTACATATAAAAAAGTTTGCTCTATTCAAGGGTTATGCCTTTTGAATTGAGGTTTAAAAATACACTCTTGCTGGTCGAACGCAGATATATTAAGTAATCCACCTTAAAATATCAATGAGTATTGGGCGGCCGCCAAAAATGATCTTTTCTTGGGTGCTACATAGGTCGTCGGCCACTTCCCGAAGGAGTGTCAAAAGATCTATTGGAAGATGCTGCAGATCACAATCATTTTAGGAATGTGAACCGTGGTCATGGTCGCAAATCTTTCGATGGTCCTACGATGATGGGCAGTTGCTAACCGTATCACATCCAGTGGGGTTCAACATATATCCGCATTGCTACCTGAGGCCTTAGTCCTCATGCCGAGGTAAACTCCTCCTACACAACCCGTAAGCTTTGAGCGCTCGTTTCATCTTTATCTCTACATGTTTGTTCCTAAGAAACTTCTAGTCTAGAATAACTCCCAAATATTTCACTTCTTCGGAGAGTTGAAAGGTTGTATCCCTCATCTCTGGAAGGCAAGGACCATTCAATTTCCTCCTTTTTGTAAATAATACCATCGTGGTTTTATTTGGATTTACTGAAAGTCCATCCCTGAGACACCAACTGTCAATCAAATTCAAACAACTAGGACAGCCAAATCATCCGTGTAAGCTTGAGCGTGTATTGGGGAATTTTGCAGTTCGCATAGTAGTGAGTTGATCAGTATACTCCACAGAAGTGGCGATAGCACACCTCCTTCGGTGCAGCTTTTCGTCGCTTCCGTTGTTAAGTAGCGATCAACACCCACTTCAACACGCAGCAGCCTCAGCGTTAGTATAGCGTAGATCCACTTAATCAAAGTTTCATCAATACAATGCTCTCGCACAGTCAAACGCCCTTCAGTGTTCACGAACACCCCCATCGCGTAATCGCCTCTCAGAGTTGCGTTCACTATCTTTAAAGGGTCAAGAGCAAACTTACAGGACTTTCCACGTTGGTAAGCAAATTGGTTTTAATTTAATGGGTGCGACCTTACCAGTCTCTCTAGACATTTCAGCAAAAATGATGTTAAGCTGATTCGCTTGAAGTTCTTTGGATTTGCATAGTTATTTTTTCCCAGGCTTAGGTATGAAGCCCACCTTAATCTTCTGCCAAAAGGAAGGCACGTAGCCCAAACATTTCTTAGAAGTTCTTCTTAAGTATTCTACACCCTCTTTTAGCATTGCTGGATAGATGCCATCCATGCCAGGTGCTTTTTATTTGTAACAACTGCTCTTGCCGTGTCCCAATTCGCTTTGCATCAGGGCGATGATCGCGAAGATCGAAAAGAAGGAAACCCACTTCGAGAGTGACAAATAGAGGGATATCTGTGTGCTCCCTGCGGTTGGAAAGATAAAAGCTAAAACAATCCTGGAACACATGAAAGAACACCTCGAAAGCCTGATGGACGGAGGGCCGGCTGGTTTCTGCTTCGGATTTTCCTGTATTGATCACATCAATAGCTTAGATTTTCCTGCAGGTGGTCTTCACCGATTTCGAGAGAGCATTCGATAGCGTGAACAGGGAGTGTATCGGCAGTGCTCTATGCAGTAGGGGCATTCCGGAGGAACAAATAGCTATTATCAGGGCGATATATAATGACGCAAAATGTCACATGCAAATCGAGGTAAAATCTCGGAGGGTTTTGAGGTCCGAAGCCGCCAGGGTTGCATCCTGTCACCGATATAATTTCTTCTAGTCACCTATGCTGTCCTCTCCTGAGGACGTGGAGGAATTCAATGAACTATGACATCTTTTTTCAAACACCTCGACTGCGCTGATGACATCTGCTTGCTCTCTGACGGGATTACGAACCTTGGCCAAATGACTCTGGATTTGAAATGACAGCCAGGCTGAAACGCCAAAAAAGCAAGGTTCACAATCTGACAAGTCATCGGACTCTCCCTATCTGGTTTAATGGGCAGATCATCGAAAGCGTCGATGAATTCGTACATCTAGAAAGTGTAGTTTCTGCCGATGGCGGCACCAAACTGGATGTTGCTGCCCTGTCTATAATCTGAAAATGCAGTTATCTCAACACCAAGATGAAGTTGAGACTGTTCTGTGCTACTGTTCTTTCTATGATGTTGTATTGAAGTAGCACGTTGAAAGTGAACTCCACTGTTACTGAAAAGTTCCAAGCTTTCTTTAATACTTATCTACGTCGTATCATCGGAGTATGCTGGCCTCACACTATCATAAACGAATAACTTGGTCAACGCACAAGCCTGGCACTCGCAGTGTGATCGGAAGACGGAAGTGGCAGTGGATAGATCAGGCATTGCGGATGAGCGACAATTGCATTGCGCACAACAGTAGTCGACGAGTGCGAGCGTCTCGGAAAGTCATGGGGGGTGCTGAACGACATTTCAATTAACCGTGAACAATGGCACGTAAGTGTGCTTGACGTGCTATACTCCCGTAAGGGTTGAAGGGCAACCTTATTTGAATGTTCTTCGCCATTTTACAAGGTTTCTGAGTGGTTTTTTTTGGACATTGAACTCAGCAAGTCTTTGAAATGCTCAACTAACTCCCTTTTGATATTGTCTGGGTTATAAACAATGCTCCCTTCTTTGTCTTTATAGAGGGCCTTGTATGACTCGTATCCTTTTCTCGAAACCCGGTAAAACAGTAATGACAACTAGTCACGGTTCTATTTGCATGTGCAGAGGCCTCCAATATTGAGATCTATTTGAGGCAGGTCTCTGATTGGTTGTTAGTTGGACAATAGGAAACAGTTTGAATAGATTGAAATGGGGGGAAATGAAATATGACTTGCTTGTAGTTAAGTGTAATTTTTTCATATTCTTTTATTTCTTAATTTTTAAAAGACAATTGACACTAATAAATAGTAATACTATTTCTTTTAAGCTAATGTCTTATAACACAGTCTTATAGTTATTATGCTAGTTTAAGTCAATTCAATAATACGGATTAATTCGATTTGTATAAACTGGATTTGGCGGACTATTAGTTAAAAGATAAATCTGATTAGGTCGTCCGTTGAAGAGGAATTGTCCCTTCAGCTGAGTAACTTCTGAGTCGGTCATGCTTGGTTTAGGTCGACTAGTTGGTCGATGTGGTCTAGCTGGCTGGTATGTAGGCTGATATGTTGGCTGGTACGATGGAATAGCAGGAACGCCGAATTGTGACGGCATGCTAGGAGGCTGAGGAACTGTGTACTGAGGTTGCAGACTGCTTCCAAAGTGGAATATTGAAGTTGGTCGTGCATTCGAAACAAAGTTCAACGGAATGCTGATAAATGGACTAACTGGGACTGGAGCTACTGGGGCGACAGGAGCAACAGGTCGCATTGGCGCAGGCATTGCAGGCATTGGTGGACTTACTGGCGGCATTGGCATCAGAGGGTTGAATGTTGGTGGTTGCGACATATATCCTGATCCGGGAACAAACATGTACGGTGTTGGAGGCAACCGAATGTAGAAAATCGGAGAATCTTGATACTGTGTACGCCTTTTCGAGCCTGGTCGTCTGCTGGCAATATTTGCTCGCGAAGCAATATCCATTTCATAGTCTTCGTCTTCCATGTCATCATATCGATCGTATCCACCGTAGTAAGGGTATGGAATGAATGCTGGTTGCGGTATGGGGTAGAAAGGAGTATTGTAGTTATAGTAGTCCCAGAAATTCAGCATGCGATTTTGTCGTGACGATGGTTGAAGAACAGGGTCCTCGGCAAATGATTCAGGCTGTGTTGACTCATTCTGACTGGTAGATGGTTGGGTGTCCTTTGGAGTCTCTATGGCTTCTTGATGCGAGGAAGTAATGACTAACAATATTACGAATAGAAGTGCGTGCAAAGGGAGTTTCGGAAGCAACATTTTTGAAGAGTAGTTTTCTGAAAATGAATATAATGAAAGGAATTAATATCTCTGTATTTGGGAGGGAAAGTGTTAATGTTTTCGTCCAATCAATAGTCCTTCCTCAATCTTAAGAACAAAAATTATGCAGCAAACTAACAAGTTTTTTAGTGCAAAGAAACCAATCATTGGCATCACCATCGGACTCAGTTTTCAACTTCGGAATTCCTTTCCTATCACTTCCTAGTTCTTTGGGCTGTAGTGAGTCGTTTCTGCTAATCAGCACTATTGAAACGATAATGGGAATTGATTCGATTCATGAAATAGAGGTGTGCCAAGCACAGAAGAGGAAACCAACTGCCTTTGAATTGATATCTTGCAGTTTGTTCTAGCTACATAAAATACGACCTAATATATCATGGCCACCGGTTCAATTACAATGGACATCAGCTTGCATTTTATGACTATTATAACTGGGAGTAATCATAATGGTCTCCATTAAGTCGATGTTAATCGTTCTCCGCTCAAGTGCAGATCTAGGAGTCATAAATAATGATGATTCTTTCTAAAAACAAAGCTTTGGCGTCGGTACATCGTGTGTGAGTATTTGCCCACATAACTCATTGTTGTATCGTACGAGGAACCAGGAAAGGAACTCCAATGTCGATTGTATGATACATGCTCCGGTACCTTGCTGTCCCTCTACCTATGCATGCTCCTCTATATGTCCAACTCCACTCGTTTTGTACTTCAGTTTAGTATGCAAGCATATTGGCGAATTGAACCAACATTGTATCTTCGGGCGGAATGGGGATACTTTTTTTGTCCGGGGCCTCTTTCGCCCTCTGTCCTCATTGACTAGCCGCAAATCCAATTTCCATGTTGTCATATGTGTCTTAAATTGTAGGCTGCATTCATGTGCATGGTGGATTCATCGGCAAATATTGGAGATGGGGACGTGCACAGTGGCATTCAGAACAGTCTATCTGCATAATTTGTTTTAGAGTTACTTAGGGATTCCTTGCATAAGCGAAGCTCTTAGTTAGTTCAACTAGCCACTCTAATAAAAGTCATGAGAGTATTTATGGTAGGAATTAGGCCGACGATGCACTTTGGTGAAACTAAGGAAACGATATCGGACCAATATAACTAGGATTAGAATGATGGAGATTAGCACTAGTTCACATTTCAAGATATGTAAATCCCGATGAGGTAGAATTATCGATGAGTAAGTTTAATGTATCAGACACTTAGTTTCTTCCTTCTTCGGCACGATTCGAAATCTTGTGATGGTTGTAAATTAACTTACTTTGGTGAAACATTTGGTTTAACTGTCTACCTAGAAATTCATAAAAATTAATAACCCACGATCCTTTTAATGCATCCTTTTTACGCTAAACCCGAGATACTTCAGGACGATGGAGATATTCTGCCGAGCCCTGCTCCTCGGAACCGAGCTGCTACAGTCTTTGTGGTTGCAGAGACTCCGGGTAGCACACAGGCCATCCTAACGTGTGCAGATTCGGAGTCTCTGGATACGTTAGCCGTCACCGCGGGCAAAATTAATGAGGTCCACGTGCGACCCATGTTTGATGAGGTGTTGCAATTTCTCACTAAATAAATCAGACTTGTCGGGAGTTCTGGCGACCCCTACCCGAAATGCAGCCCCACGTCACCTCACATTCTACGACCCCTACAACTACCTAGTCGATGACGCCACAACTTCCCTTAGGTCGTCAGGAAAAATTTCTATCTGCTCACCCAGCACTCTTTACGAAGAAGAACTTCCTAAGCACGGGCATTTGCAGACTTCCAGATAGTTGTTGGTCTTCACTACTTCACATGGTCCTTAAATCCAATGGCGAATTTAGACCTTGTGCCGACTATAGACTACTAAATGCTCAGACGATTCCAGACCGTTATCCCATCCCACTCATCTACAATTTTGTGCACTCTATTTCAAACTGCCGTATTTTCCTGACCTTGGACTTTGTCGAGGCATACCATCAAATCACTGTAGCTCTCGAAAACACTTCAAAAACGGCAATATGTACACTTTTCGGACTCTTTGAGTTTACTAGGATGACTTTTGGATTTTGCAACGCGGCGCAAACTGATCAAAGTTCATCCACTCTGTGCTGCGAAACTTGTTCTGGTCGTGTCTTCCTCTGAGTCCGAGCATTTAGAGCACCTGAAGGACATCTAGTTGTTAACATTGAGAAACGCAAATTCTTGCAATAGCAGGTGAGATTCCTCGGCCATCTGATTACCCCTGAAGGCGAGCTTTTTGCGTCCAAAACTGTTAAGGATCTCAGAACTTTCTTGGGCATGCTAAACTTCTATCGTCGGTTCTTGCACAAGGCCGCCCACCATCAATCGACCTTTAACACCTTCTTGTCTAGGCCAAAAATAAAAGACTCCCATCTGATTGTGCGGTTATCGGAGGGTGCCTAGGCAGCTGGTGGATGCTACACTTCTGGCATTCTCTTAGCAAGATGCACTCCTAGCCGTTTTCGTCAATGCCTTAGACATTGTCGTAGGTGCTGCTCTTCACCAAAAAGTGAACCAAGCCTGGCAGCCATTGAGCTTCCCCTCCAAACAGCTCAATCCCGGTCAACGGAACTACACCACCTATGATCGTGAATTACTCGCCGCTTACCTCGCACTTAAATACTTCTGGTATTCCCTTCAAGGCAATCCGTTCACATTGTTCACGGACCATAAGCCATTCATTTTTCCTGTAAAACAAAAGCCAAATAAAGCGTTCCCTCATCAACTTCGGAGCTTGAGCTTCATCAGCCAGTTCCCTTCCGATATTCAACCCGTGTCTGGAAAAGATAACGTGGTTGCTGACACTTTGTCACGTGTTGTAGAGGTCAGGATCCTGCCACCGTCTACTTTCCGGCAATCGCCGATTTGTAGAAGGACGACACAGTTCTTTAAAGTTTGAGGACCAACTCCAAACATACATTCAGGGAGTTTCCTATTTTCAGCTCAACATCCAGTATATACTGCGAAACTCTAGACAAGGATCAAAGCCATATATTCCGAGCGTTTTCAGAAAGGAAGTATTTCACGCCATTTACGATCTAGCGAACCCAGACATTCGGAAAATGAATCGGTTTGTCAACGCGAAGTATTTCCGACCGTCCATGAACAAGGACAATAACTGTTAGACCTGCGAAACCACAAGGCATGTGAGGAAAGAAGTAGGAATGTTTCCTCGGTCCACCAAGCGTTTTCACACAATCCACCTCGAGATCATTGGCCCATTGCAAAACTTGCACGGTTTTAGGTAGTGCTTCACAATCATCGTTAAGTTCACGCGGTAACCTGAGGCAATACCTCTGAAAGATATAACCGCACAATCTTGTGCGGAGGCCCTCTGTCGAGAATGGATTCCACCCTTTGGTGCGCAGGAATGCAGTTTGAGTCCTCCCTTTTCTCAGAGTTGGCCAAACTCTTCGGCTTTAGACGCCACCGGAGAACCGTTTACTACTCACAGTTCATTTGAATACTAGAAGGGTGGCACAGGACGCTGAAGGCCGCTATAATAACCCAAGACGACCCTTCTTGTTCGCGGGTCCTGCCACTCGTTCTTCTTGGCCTCCGAACACCCAATCGAGAATGCTGCAAGTCCCGCGGAGCTGGTATACGGGGAGAACCTGAGACTGCCCAGCGAACATTTTTTCGACAGATCACGCTACCGGTCTGCTGTGTCCGCTCAAGGACGCAATGCCACAACTAAAGCCGCCACCACCACCAAACACCCGAAAACCGTGACTGACGCTCCTCCGAAGCCGCTCCATCAGCCTTAGCAGGGGTATCACTCAAGTATTAAGAAATACCTTTTAACTTCAAGCCAACAAAAATGTCCTTTCACCGGTGACGTTGCCAAAAAGTCATTTCCCACTCCTTGTATGAATGCTTCTGAGCTGCCTTGAGGACATCAACAGGGGGAGGAGGGCTCGGCCGATCTCGTAGGTTACGAACCGCCAAGTTCGTTTAATGAGTGCCCCATATGAGCCAGAGAAATTTTCAGTGACTTAAAACCAGAAGCCAGGGTATGTATTTTGTCCACTAGGTAATGCGATCGCGAAGTTTGTTTGAGTAATTTACAAGTCTGGTGGAAGTCTGTAATGATAGCAACCTTCTCCTCACCCATGCTGAAAGTCATCCTGATAGCCTGAAGGATAGCAAAAAGTTCAGCCGCCAAAAGCGAACTAACTTTCAAGAAAAAGCGTGAGACTTGAGTCCCGTCGGGACCAACCACCGGACAGGCCGAACCATCACGACTGAAGGCAGAATCCGGCGCCAGGACGAGAAAATCTCAATATTTGAGACCATCGGTCAATCTACCATAAGCAGCCGAATCGTGAGGCCTGTCACAAGTTGCTCCCGAATCATAAGACAAGATGACCTGAACCTAAATTCATTGCGAACTACAATGTCAAACAGGCTCCGGAAATACCTATAGATCGAGAACAGGCCATTGTCAGTATCCGGGTTTCGAGCCACCAAATCATAGGTTTTTGGACTCCTGTGGGGATCTGTGAGGCTCCAAAAAAATGCAGTTGCAAAATTAATTAAATTAATCAGCCTGCCGGCCTTCAAGGTTTTCTGGATAATAGAGTTCAAGTGATTTCTGACCGGACAAGTCCTGGTTATTTCCCTGCCTAAGAAGGTGATAGACTTGACATGAGCAAGGGTGTGATTATTAACTTTAATGGGCAAGAGTTTGACTCTGCTTCTCTTCAAGGATATAGATTGGGATTCGGTTATATTGATTGGTAGGTCCAATTTACGAGATTCATCAACATCGACTTGTCTTTGCAGGCAATTGGCGGCAGACAATTGGCCGAACTCCAATTGTCTATGAACGCCAGAATAAGGAAATCGTCCGCATATTTGAAGATTTGAATACTATCAGAACATTTATTATGCAGGGATGCAATATAAACGTTGAAAAATATTGGACCTAAAACGCATCCTTGGGGGATGCCATTGCTAACTTGAATGCTGTCCAGCTCAAGTTGAAGCCGTCCATTGGACATTACCCTTGACACCCATACAACAATTTCAGCGGAAAACGGACCAACCAGCGTATATATTGATAAGGGATGTTGCCTGAACCAGGGGCAGAGACGCGCTTTTGCATGAGCAAAGTGGCAGTAAGCTCTTCTAGAGAGAAAAGCAGAGACACTATGGGGTATCTGAGGATATCAAGAAGAGATGGAGGGGGCTTTACTTCGCAACTAGATAATGAATATATTCTAAACTTTTCCTAGGATCCCCAATTGGGGATCTGTCATTAAGATAGCCACGAAAACTCTTCATAGATTTCCAGAAGGACATAACATATTTTGTCTCTGATAAATCAAACCGAATTTCATGTAAACGGGTGATGTTCTGGACAACACGGTGAACCAGCTCAGTGTTCGAGCCAATCGCGTTGAAGGTCTGCAGCACACGTATAAGTCAGGACCGGAGCATGTTATGTTCCATTGCCTCAGATTCGTGATCGAAAGGGGAGATTAATCGACGCCCTCAACGTAGTTATTGAACCCCATAATTTCATGTAAAGTAAATTGGAGCGCGGTAAACGCAGTAAAAACTGCGATTCAGAAAAAGCTGCTGGAACTAGATCGAGTCCGGAAAGCGCGACGGACGCGTGACTTAATAGGGCTGGTGTATCAGTGAAGAAGTGGGGGTGGTTTCGGTAGGTGCGTCTTACACATTCTAGCAGCGAGGCATCGCCGCGTCTTTTTAAAATTTCCAACCGCATTCTAACAAAAAATAAACTACATGTTCGCAGATGCCACTGAATGTGTAATTCGCTTAAATCCCCACATATTATGTTTGCACAATCTCTTGGTGGACACTTTTTATCATATTTGAGTTCGCGATGCAAGTCTTCGATAGCCATTGCCTTAAGGTTATCAATCGTGTTTCCCGAATGTCGGGCTTCATATTGCGTTCCTTTTGTGATTTTGGCTTAAGCGAACCTTCCTTAACATTTTTTTAGATCCCTGGTTGAAGGTAACCTCAGGTATTCTTGCGTGATCCTTTTCCTCCACAACTGTGATTGTTCTGCTCTTGGAAGAGGTTAAAGCCAATCTAGCCAGTCCTTTTCCTCTCTCATCGGGGAACTGGGAAGAGGAGCCAACCTGCCCATCCTAACACTTATAATTTATAACAACGCAGAACCTTTTGCGGTATGTGAAATCTATTAGAAATCTCTACTGCGGTTGGACTGCTCCACATCTATAGATATCACTCATCACATCCTCCAAAAAGTTCACGTAACGCAGCCATTTTCGAAGTGCCCTTCGCGGAGCTCGTACTCTATTTACATTTTCAGATCTTACCACCCCTCTTTGTTCTTGATATGGACACTGTCGCAAGGGATATTCAACGTCCAGGGCCCTACACACTGCTTTATGCAGATGAAGTTTTCCTAACATCTAATAGCAAAAACGATCTGGAGTAATTTGTCCAAAAATGAATGATCTCCTCATGCAACAGATTGAATTCAAACAAAACTGAATTTTTGACGATCGATTCCCATGAAACACGCACAATCACTTTCAGCGGCAGTGATCTGCTCAGAACTGAGCGATTTAAATACCTCGGGTCAACGCTATCAGCCAATGGAGAACTGTGTTATGAAATTGTTTCACGCATTAATGCAACCTGGATGAAGTGGCGTTCCAAAACTGGTGTTCTTTGTGATCCACGTATTAACGAACGTCTCAAATCTAAAATTTACCGCAATGTCGTCCGTCCTGTTGCTCCCTATGGTTCTGAGCGTTGGCTGACTATAAAAGACAATGAACGGCGTCTTGCGGTAATGGAGACGAAGATGTTGCGTTGGACTAGTGGCGTGACTTGTTTTGATCACATCCGAAATGAGGATATCCGCGATCGTTATCGGGTTGCATCGATCGTGGAAAAATTGCGAGAGGGGCGTCTTGGATAGTATGGTCACGCAATTCGTGGTAATGAGAATTCACTTGTCAAGATTGTTCTGAACATTGAAGTTGATAGTAAACGACCAAAAGACAGGCCGAAACAATGGTGAGTTGATACGCTGGATGGGGATTTAAAAGTTTCGAGATTGCACCCAGATCAGGCATTCGATAGAGCCAAATGGCGAAACCGCGAAAGGCTGAAGAAAAAGAAGCAAGTAACAACGAACTACAGTTTGGTTCCTTAGATTCTTTTCCTACAATAATTTTAAGGGTAGGTTAAAGTTTTTACATTCTCCTCCGTTTGGGGTCAATATTTTGCTCTGTATATTGTCTACTTTATATAAATAACTGAGAAGCGTCTGATAGGATAAATGGTAGCATAAAAAAATATTTGCAAAAATGGGGAGAATTTCCCAGGTTAGGGAAAGAAATGTTTAAGTCTAGATATCATTTCAATTTCACTTTTCCATTTTGGCATAACTAATTTTTGTTGCGCTTTGCTGTGCTCAATTGCTTACCTAGAAGCAATCACCCCTTGGCCCTTACAAACGAACCAAAGCCGCTTTTTCAGCCCCAGAATCTCGTGTTGCACTTGTGCAATTTTCCGATTTTCCGGACAATGGCACTGCTTTTACCCAGACCTCAAAATTGTAGGCGACAACGAAAAACGGTCAGTGGTCACGTTGTAATTGCAGATGGTTAACTGGTAGCTCCCCCAGTTCCATGGCCATATGATAGTGGCGGTGACCAGCAAGCTGCAGCCATTCCATGTTCAACTTGATAATAAGTCTTCTGGGATATTACCAACCACTTGAGCGAATATGGCACTGGCAGTATCATCACCATCATCGCCATCAGTTTACGGTTCACATGCATTTCATACTTTCGCTAGCCATTATTGCTGAGCAAAAATATTGGGAGAAATGATTAAAGCTTAAGTTCATTAGAAATTGTGGGCACGACATCACGCAAGCCAGCACATAAGGAAGCTGCGGTATCTGTGGTGGATAAATGTTTGTTCTATCGGAAGCAACGGAGGTAGAAGAATATGAAATGATTTCAGGCGAAAAGTACCGGAATGATGCTATTTTTTAAATGACCCATAATTAGGGCAAAGATACCTACAAATTATTTTGGAGGTTAGCCTGTGTGTTCTGTAGCAAAGTAGCCGAGGTCGTGCAGCGAAAATTACAAAGCTTTCAATTTGAGACACCTAGTCGAGTGTTTGAGCGCAACCAAGACTAGTTTGGAAATAGCGAATGACCCACTATTCCTAACGTGTTCTTTTCATTCTAGATACTTTTTCCCACGTTCAAGTTGGATACCGCACAATGCATGCACCCCATAAAATTTTATGAACCTGCTTCACCTCAATCTGAATATGATAGCCGGAACAAATTGAGAGTCTACACAAATTATGAGCAGATTTGACTGAAATTAACCATTGTTAGATACAAAACATTTAGTCACTGAATGCATCTCAATTCAAAGTCAACCAATTTCCATATCTGAAATTGATTCGGTTCATTTACATTGACGCGCATTTATCTACATCTTCCGCGGAATTTATTTTAGGTTGAATGTTATCTTCACGTGCTTGAAATCAAAATGCAAAATAAATGCATACATTTTTTAAGAATTCACACCCACTGGGGTGTAAATTTAGACTTTATCTATGAGAATTGTCGTCTGCCACCTTGACCCTGATAAGATTTGCATGGGAAAGATATAAAACGGTCGAACCGCTAGAATGATTGATTTTTGATGATATTTAAATTTTTTTTGCGAACCTTAATAGGTTGATTAATGAGTCTCTGCGCGTTGATGCTAGTCTTCAGAATAGTTATGCGGTTTTTGCATGGCGCTGTGAATATAAGATTCCAAAATGTGGAGCTTGAATTACAAATTGTTTTTTGATTGGAAAAGTGTGGATAAATGAATGAGTTTATCTTGGGAGCTGATTTTGTGAGTTTGGTGCAGAAGTTCTATTCCACAATTTCATCTGTTACGCGAGTCAAAGTAATGAGGTGAAGGGATTACAGCTGATGTTGTCGTCAATTCAGCTTTGAATCTGATAACGACAACCTGCAGAGTTTCCATGAGTTAGAGAGCAACCAGCTGAAGCAAGTCATCCATTTAATCGTGGACAGCGGAAATGATCGAGCTGTTGAAGGGAAGTTATAAACTCCGCCTTTGGCAACAGCATTCAAACGAACGGGAGCACCAGAATGACAGAGTATAGATTAACTAAAAGGAGGCTCCCCAGGGCGATAAATAAAAGCAAAGCTCGCTGCTGACAGGAGTTAAAGAGGTGGATGGAGATTCTTGGGGGCTTGTCCCCTTACGGGCGAACAGATAGACTGCATAGTAATAAGAAAATAAGAAGGCGCCAGCACCTGATGGCAACCCGATGTGTGTTTCACCATTTTGTCCGCTGGACAAATCGGGAAAATACACTTACTGAAGCAATATATGCTATCAGGGACTTGTCTATGTGACAATTCGGTTTTAGAGAAGAGAGAACCACAGTAGAGATGGAGATGGAGATTATCCATGTGGTTTATTGAGTGGAGGCGTATAACAATCGATATAGATAGGTAGTGCCCCGCGCAGCGCTCGATATGAGAAATGTCTCCAATTCTGCAAGGTGCATAGATCTAATAGATACAATAGAAAATGCCTCTTCATATACCCCAACCGAGCTTTGAAACTGGCAGTGAAGTCTAGGCCCGACCTTTTCGCCACACGTGCCTAAAAGAAGGAATATTCCCTGCCCAGTGGCGGCTGCTGTGCCGTGGTGGCGTTGGATGTCAAAAACGCAAAGGGGTGTTGGCTGACATAGGTGCCCCCGGATACTTAGCGAATTTGGTGGAAAACTACCTCTCAGAGAAGACTCTCTGGTACGGGACGGATGAGGGCCCCAACGAGTACATTATCACAGCCAGGGTACCACAGGGATTGGTACTTGGTCCCGTGTTGTGGAATATCATCATCAAATAATGGGGTGCTTGCTCTTCCCATCCCAGAGGGGACTACGATTGTCGGCTTTGCTGATGACCTAGCAGTGGTTGTTGCAGAAGGTGTGGAGGTTTACGCAACGGAAACAGTGAGAGCGGTAAAGTCCTGGCTAGAAAAGGCCGGGCTGACCTTAGCGGTTTTAATAACGAACCGCAGGAAAAATAACACTGTGAAAGTGGAGGTCGGTGGACATACGGTCGTATCAAAGCCGGCTATCAAATACCTGGGGGTAATAATTGACACCAAATTGAGTTTTAGGGAACACCTAGAGTATGCATGCCAAAAGGCAGCCAGTGCCACCACGGCATTTGCAAAAATGTTGCCAAATATTGGTGGACCGAAACATTGCCGGAGGTTGGTGCTAGCTGGAGTGGTGCGCTCCATCCTGCTCTACTCGTCGCCTGTGTGGGCAGAGGTGCTTGCAGAGACGGAAGCAGGTGAACTCGGTTTACCGGCGGATGGCTTTGAGGGTTTGCAGTGCTTTTAGAACCACATCAGATGAGGCAGTATTGGTGGTGGCAGGCATGATCCCGGTTGACATTCTGGCCAAAGAAATGAGTGTCCTGTACAATGCAAGACGTATGGAGGGGCATGCACAGCGTAGAAATGCGGCAAGGTCAGAGTCGCTTGATCTCTGGCAACGCAAATGGGACGAGTCTACGAAAGATCGGTGGACGCACGCTTGAGCGAAAACATGGGGAGACCAACTACCACATTACCCAGTTCCTCACGGGACAAGGTGGTGGCTACAGTCAGTATCTGCACCGCTTTGGGTTGGATGATTCTCCGAACTGTCCCAGATGCGATGGCATACCGGAGGATCCAGAGCATGTGATGTTTCACTGCCCACGATTTGCGATGGAGAGAAGGAGCTTAAACCAGGTGTTGGGCAGGAGCGGGTCCCCGGAGAGCTTGGTTACTGAGATGCTGGAGTCCGAGGAGTAGTGGCTTGCGGTTGGCTCCGCAATCATCCAAATGCAGGAGGAGTTGCTGAAGGAACAAAGAAGGAGGAAAGCTGCCAATAGGAGAAGGATGAGTGCCTAAGAGCAAACCTACCCCGCGAAGTAATACCTCAATGGTGGTTCCGCGGGGCTGGGGCTGGGGGGACCGGGGGTGGTTTTTAGTGGGTGTGAATCCCACACGCGCCCGCTTTTGTTCCGCCGTTCGGGCGGCGGAGCTGCGGCGGACGTGTCTTTCTAAGATTTTCCACCTCCGTGTACGCACATAAAAAAAAAATATGTATATATACCGGGTTAACTCTTGCTTATATTAAAGTATCATGTGAGAGACTTTCCCTTGCTCTATGAGAGCCAAAAGGTCAAAAGCCAAAAAAGGATGCAGAAATCACGTCGAGGGTAGTCCAGAAGTCCATCTTGGAATCAAATTTGTGGAACGCTTTCGACCCTAGACCTCGACATGCCAGAGGAAACTGTGGCGCTTGTTGTCGGACACATTGTTGAACAGGCACTAAACTGACTTGGCACATTGTTGCGTGATCCTTGGTAAAGTACGCAAGCACAAGAGAGATCACTCAAGAGAGGTGTTTGCTTTTTATTAATGGTAACATATACTAAATGAGAGGCAATTTTTTTCGAAAATGAGTGAAGAGGCAGTAGGATTGCGCCGCTCAACGGAAAATTTAGACCGTATCTGAACGAAACGATGGTGAAATCGATATCTACTCACTCAGCTTGCGCAAGATTGGGAAGACACGATTCCGTGGCTTCTTCAATGGGCTGGTGGATGACACCTTTATTTCTTGTGGAAGGTAGGATGAGATTCGTAAAATCTTTATGCAAACACAGGAGAGCTCTCTTTGGACAACATTTTCAGAGAAATGCGTGGACAGATGGAGCAGTATAGCGCATTACGTTCGAGTTCTTTTTTCTCCATGGTGAATGAATTGGATGGCAGCGAGTCTTTTTAACTAACAACTTTCATTCTTTCCACTCCCTTTGATGAAAGGATTTTCAGCGGTCAGTGCTTAAACTCATTTACCCACCCTACCGAAAAGGAGAAACGCAAACTCTGCAGTAAAGGTTCTCGAATATGCGAAAGTCAGGTGAAATCAAAGAATTCGTGGGGGGTGCCAGATGACGACTCTTTTAAAATCAGCTGAGAAAATGAAGCGAACCAAAGTGTGATCGAGGACATTCAATAAACCAGAAGCATAGAAGGCCATCACGTCTATTTAGCCCACCCAGTCGGAAAGGCTCTTCAATATGCTAAAGTTAGGTGAAGTTGAAGAAATTCTGGAGAGAGGTCGCCAAATGTTGACTCTTATGTAAACAACTAAAAAATATAGAACACCTTCGAGAGGGGAATCTTGAGAAGAATATTCGAAGTGACCCTGAAGTCTATAAAAGTGCCAATGGATAAGTCATTTTCTTTACGTTAAATATATTCAAATACCTAAACGAGAAACTAATGGAAAAACTTTAAACGCGTTGGACAGGTTCAGTCTTTGAGGACCCGTGCACTTGTGGGTGCAATTGACTTTTGTTACCAAGCTACAAAATCGTATCCTTGTGCCGCGTTGATTTCTGCACTAACGAACCATTTTCAATCCAAATCACATCTAGGGATTGCAAGAATTATGTGTACGCCAATCTTCAGCAAAAATTGATTTTTCAGTTTCCGAAGCAAAAATTGAGACAGTCATTTGATAGATTGCTCAGTTATTTCTAATCAAAGGTTAGGTGGCCGTTCAAACTTTACTGCAGAGGGATTTGTTATCATGACTGGATGTCGAATATCAGTCGACTCAATTGTCACTGGTTACCTGAGTCAAAATCAGGATAATAATCTCGGGTGAACGCAATGCTGATCACATTGCCTCCTACAGTATACTGTAGTGAACCATTACGGTCTTGAATGAAGTACTCTACCCCACTTCAAGGCCCTGATCCAATATGAATGATTGTGTGAACGATTATTATTAATGGTTAGCTTAAGATAGCAGCAAAGACTCTGGCCTCTCAAATCAAGTTCATTGCATACCGTACTCTGAAATGCCTTTTCAGCCGGCTTTCTGCTTACGATGTACGGAGGCTTTTATAAATCTAATCTCTGAAATTTAAGGATTGACTTTCCGAGGTATCTTCGTTCGGAGGGTTGAGGAAAATGAGCAGTTGTGACAGTCTCCCTTTGTAGTCATTTTGACTATATATAACCGATATTACCACCCGAATTTTTTCAATTGATTATTGCGACGTCACTCTTCAGAGTATCCTCACTGCTCCGACCCAATCTGCCATCTTTCATATTTCTATGTTAGTAGACAATTTTCTGAGGGAACGGACTTATTCCATTATCTGGTTTTTCGAAGACTCTGACCCGTCTGAGTCCAGTTTTTGTGTGATTTCTTAAGCTAGTAGTTCACAGTTGTGCGTCTCCTCAACGTATTCCTATTCGGTGAGGTTAGAGTTAATTGTTAATTTGGCAGACTTACACTAATAACAGGTAAGCGTTTCTAGCTCGAATAGTTGCTTTAAAAGTGACTATTAAGTATTATTTACAGCTGATATTGCTAAGCCAAACTTGTTTTCATGGTCGGCCCTTGGGTCTGCCCTAGGTTGTAACAAATCACATTAGCTTCCACATAGTCTTTTTTAAGGTTTTGTTGAAAACAAAATCTGATGAAATCGGTTCACTATTTGTCTGTCTAACTGTCAGTCACACAACTTTTCTCAGTAATCATTAAACCTAGTGACATGAAATTTGGTGGAAGGATGGTAACTATAAACGCTGACGCATGCAGTGAATTACATCATTCTGTGTTCAAGGGGGCATAAAATTTTAGTTTTGAAGCAGTGAGTATGGGGGTCGTAAAAGGCTCACGATTAAAATGCCATTTCTAAACCACCTACCGTAAAAGATTGGAAAAAATCATGATGATTCCTCTACATGACATCTAGTCCCCGAACTACTTTCCACACCGATATCTGCTCAAATGGAGCTAATAATAGCACATTAATTCATTTCTAAAATTTATTGCAAACTCCCCTTGGCTTCATCGTAGACCCGTAAAATTGCATTAATAAAGGCTTTAATACGAAGCAGCATACTGGAAAGTTCAGTGTTAATCCCACTATTACTAATAAAGGTTACAGTGGGTCAAAGTTGTTTCGTTTGCATCAAATTGGTACTCACTAAGGGATAAAATGTCAGTACCACATCAAATTTAATGTCGGACATGTTCAACGTGTATACACTACATGTTAAATGATACCATCACGAATCCAAATTTCATACCTTAAGCGCCGAGCTCCCGGTTTCCGACTTGTTTTAATATTGCATCGGCATTATTAGAGTACGTACAGATAACATTGGACATAGTTTTCGCTGTGGAATTACTATGGATTGGTCCTTTACGCTCAATCGAGGATCGAACACTTCCTGGCAAATTGCTCTCCACTTTCAGTCTCAGATCTAATCTAAACTAGAAGATTGCTTGCTGACTTTCCGGCTTCAAAAAAAGTCTGGTCACAATCTGCTTCAAGCAGGGAGTACAATCGAGCCTTGATATCCTTCGAACGAGTTGCCAGTTTGCCTGCTGAATCCTAAGCAATATTTACTATAGGAGCCGATTGGGCTTCTCTACGGATTCGCGGCATGCTTGTTGGTCTTGTGCTACTCGTATCATTCTTTAATATTTTTGTATCTATCTGTGCATCACTCATTTGTGAAATACGTTTCTAGCCTTCTAGAGGCGATTCTTTTTCCCATTTTATTGTGTTCCCCTGGTGAGGTTAAATTCTGGAGAGATAGACAAATTGTCCCTATTGCAGTCGTGATACTGTGTCTAGTGGCAGCTTCTTTTCTCGTCTGTGTCATAGCTTCGATTCTGTTTTATTTTGACGTATGGAAAGGGTTGTTACCCAAGCTCTGATGTGAACCCAAGAGAGCATTTACTTTTCGAGCGAAAGGCGTTACTTCATTTTCGCACATTCAGTACTTCGGGAACCGGTTTGTTCCCTATTTCGCTAAAGAGAAGGGAAGGAAATCCCAATCCCACGATCAGGCGACCTAACAAGGGCCCATATTTTCAGATGAACAAACTATCAGGTATGGCATAGACAAACGAAAATTCCTAAAAAAGTCAAAGCCCTATTGAAGCAAAAATCAAATACAAAATCAACAAGGAGGGATTCGAAAAATCTACAAAATGTTGAAAGTGGTGAACATAAAATTCGGCCAAGAAATGGTGATGATTAACGAGCTCATTGAAAAACCGATGTATTACTTGCAAGCCGGCCCAAAGTTAATGCTGACGCTATATGCACAAATATGAAATTAGACAGAACTTACTGTCCGACTCAATAGAGAGGCTCTGCGTTGGACTAAAATTTCAGAGGTTATTCAAGCTGTGAACCGCGAATATCTCATTGACAAAATTTAGATATCTTTCCACAATTCACAAAAGAGGGGAAGATTAGCAGTGATTTAGAGAATTAGCCATTCCACACAAAAGTTCACGTTAGGGCTCGAAAAGGATGTTTTGAGACTTCGCCTACAAACTGGTAAACAGATGGTGAAAAATCACTTCTATGCGGGCCAGTGAAGGAATTGCTAACTCGTCTGACGAATTGATGGAAAATTATAAAGAAATGACCTTGTATTCCTCCTACGGAGTTTTGTAGGATTCTATTCCCTGTGGTCTCTTTAAAAGTATTGGCAAGAATTTTCCATATCAAGTTTTATCAGAAAACCGTGCTTCTATTTCGGAAAGGCTACCTCTATTGTAGCCAACATAATCCAAAATATTCAATATAAGTGCCCTAAGGATTCGATTGTAAGCGGTCTTTATTACTCATTCTTATGTCTTTATTTTTGAGGCCAGTTTTGAGTTATGGATTCCCCGTCCCATACGACCAAAGTGGCTAAATACGATGGTTGGTGGTTCGATTCCTTTCCTTAAATTAACTGTAATTTTTCATAGTATGAGTTTTCTTCGCGTTTTTGCATGGATCCTAAACTGTTAAACAGGTAGCTCCTCCTTCTTTTCAAACCATTTCGATTTTGTATACAAGTTCGGGAACTTCTTACTCCCTTCGTCAGTCCTTAGCTATTCAATTGTAAAGAAATGGAAGCTGCAATGGTTGGTGGTAAAAGCTACTTTCCACTATAAGCCAGATTTTCATTTGAACCAAGCCCAATGTGGGTAAGACTACTATGAGCCAAGTTAAACTCCAGTTTGGTGTCCTGTTCATTATAAATGCATCTTCTCATGGTTTTTCATAAATTGGTAAGTGCCATGTCATCTGACTCCTCCTCATCAAAATGAGATCAATGTGACGCTAGTATGTGGGAAACTGTGAACAGTGGGATCATTCCTTCCGTAAAAAAATTCAAAATACTAATTTCAGCCAAAAATCATGGCATCCGTGTTTTGAGACCATAAAAGCATAATTTTGATTTAATATTAAGCACTGTGGAACACCATCAACGCAGCAGGACACTGGGAGACCCTAAAAAATTGAAAAGGGCGTGACAGGATAAAAGCAAGCTTATGTTGACAAACGAAGTCAGCATGCTACACGATAATTACAGATCTCACACCGCAAACGGCATGAAGCAGCTCGTGCACTCTTTTGGCTCGGACACTTTGAATCACCAGTATGCAAGCACTCAATATTTCAAGCACCCTCTCTTCATTTATGTATGTCTAGTACACCGACCTTAAGTAGGACTCAAGTAAATCGAAAAATGAAAGAATGAAAAAAAATCCTAAAGTGAACATTAAAAGACAGATAATAGCAGAAAAGTATATTACCAGGAGAATTATCTGAATGGGAACTTTTGGTTTTTAGCCAAAAAATCATTGAAACACCTACCTACCCAAGCAGATTGGTAACTAAAATTGTAGTCGCTAAAATAATTGCAGTGACCACCTGCTAGAGTATAAAAACCTTCTGAATTGGTCTGAAGTGGCCAAATACCGAAGACAAATAGTAAGTACGCAGGATCCTGATAAAGAATCAGTAATAAGAAATCAACAAGATTGCAGAGAACTTGGAGATTGGAATTATCGACGCGCGGGGTAGATTGGATCGTATGTCGATCAAATAAGAGGTCGTTTTAGATAAATGCAACGAGCGAATAACAGAACGATTGATTGGTTAAGGGCAAGCGACTGTCTTTGGAATCTTGCATGTATTTGGAAGAAGTATAGCTGGCAAGGAAGGGGAGCCTAAACTGATTGAGCTACACAGTAACAGCTGCGGCCACGAAGCCTTTTAACTAGTTGCCCAGGAGTCACCTTCACATGGCGTTGGTGAACAGGAAATTCGCCACCCAGAAACTAACGTGTTTAACCACTTACTGGGGCCGTTTTTAATAAACGACCTACGGTTCAAGATACCCTAGTCTCAAGTCCGTGGCGTCTTGTTAAATTAGCGTCCGTGTTCTTAAAAATATGGAAACAGTTTATCCCCAATCAGTTCAGTCCACCATCAAGTAGATGTCGACTCAGGATCGAATCAACAGTGAGATGAGCGAATTAATTGCAGAGAAACGTAGAGCTCGCAAACTGTAGCAAAGAAACCACACAACGGGTTCGTTCTGCACAGGATAAGGCAGACCTGTTTGCGAAGCATCGAGAAAGTACCTTCCAGCCTCTATATATACAGGCGTATACATGCTTAACCCCAGTCGTAAAAGTGGAGCATTACCCAATACGCCGTGTAAAACTAAATGAGCTGAGAACAGAAATTAAAGCAAATGTGCCTCCTAAAAATGCTCCTGGCTATGAAATTATTATAGGGAAAATACTAAAAGAATTTCCAGAAAAGGGTCTAGTTAAATTATTAATATAATAATAATAATCGTTGTCGCAACAATCCATATTGGATCAGGGCCTTAAAGTTAGTTAAATTATTACAAATAATTAATGCAGTTTTCAGATCAAAATATGTCTCTCGACAATGGAAAGTGGCAGAATTTATAATGGTTCCCAAACCAGGGCAGGAGCCAAGTAGAGTCGAATCGTATCGACTAATATCGCCATTCCTTACGACAGCCAAGCTGTTTGAAAGGTTTCTCCTTAAGAGATTGAAGCAAATAATTGTGGATCGAAATCTAATACCAGCTCTCTAATTCGATTTCCGCGAAAGGCACTTCACAATACAACAGGAGCACAAGATGATGAATTCGATCGAACATGCAATGGAAAAAAGGACCCCTCGGAAGAATTTTTTGATATCTCAAAGTCATATGCATCAGAGCGCCTATTCAGAGGGAAATACGAAGCAATCTACTCTGAACTGAAAAAAACTGCAGCAGATGTACCGTAGGGCAGTGTCTTGGCCCCAACACTGTTTTTCCTGTATACCAATGATATACCTTGCTGTGAAGAAGCCAAAATAGCGACATTTGCGGACGACACTGCTATCCTTACCACGGGTAAAACTACGGAAGAAGCAAAAATAAAGTTACAAACAGCTATTGACAATATTGTAGAATGGACCAAGAAATGGAAAATAAAACGTACGCAAATACATTAATTTTACAAAAGAAAATGACGATCCAGCTAAAGTCATTATAAACGCACAAGTTTTGCGACAGGTAAGTGAGGACAAATATTTAGGTATGACATTCGATGCTAAGCGCAGCTGGAAAAGATACATACTAAGAAAGAAGGACGAGCTAAATGTCAGATACAGGCAGATGTACTGGCTATTGAGGAGAAATTCTCATCCGGCCATCGACAACAAGCTCCTAATTTATATGCAGGTCTTAAGGAGCTGTGCCGAAGAATCAAGCCTGAAGTTAATACAAACGTTCCAAAATGAAATGCTTAGAAGGATAGTAGACGCCCTTTGGTACATTCATAATGAGGATCATAAGGATTTGAAAATATAGTTGATTAGTGAAGTGATCAAAGACTAAGCAATTAAACAAGAATGCCGTATACCGAGTAAGGACACGGGAATGCGCGGAAACTTATCACGAACTCCGTTGAGCGGAGAAGCAGCTACATAGACGGAAAGAGGAAGCCTGGGAGAATCAACAGGTCTGTGAACTCGAAAATTACAGCAACCGCACCGGCGTGCAAGTTTTACCAACAAGTCAGCAGGATGAAGCCGCACACAATTCGATGCTCATCCTGTCTAGACGAAGAACCTGATTTCCGGCAAAATGGGCATATTAGGGCGGTGGGTTGAGTATTTAGATGAATTACTTAACAGCTAGAACATCGGCGTGTTGGAGGTCCCGCCAACTGAAGACGACGGACAAATACTGCCACCACCACCAAGTATAGAAGAAATAGTCCGTGCAATTCATCGGCTTAAAAATCATAAGTCGCCAGGAGCCGATGAAATTACAGCCGAATTAGTTAAATATGGAGGCGACCATTTACACCAAGTAGTTCACCAGCTTGCGCTCAAGGTGTGGGACAGCGAATCAATGCCTCACGACTGGTATTATCTGTCTAATACATAAATAGGGATATATCACGCAGTGCAGCAATTATAGGGGTATCATCTTGCTGAGTACCATCTATAAGATATTCCACGCTATCTTGCTAGGTCGGATAGCCCCATACGCCGACAATATCATTGGCCCATACCAAAGTGGTTTCACTCCAGGTAAATCAGCAACAGATCAGATTCTCTGTGGCAAGCGAATATGGTGGAATATGGACATCAGTTACACCATCTCTTCATCGACTTTAAAGTCGCCTATGATAGCATAGCCAAGTTAAAACTGACTAGGCTGGCCTTAACCAATATGCAAGGCCAGATGAAAGCAGCAGGATCACTCTCAAGACCATTCGATATCAACAACGGTCTAAGACAAGGGGATGCCCTGTCATGCATCCTCTTTAACCTGGCACTGGAAAAAGTGATCTGAGATGCTGAGGTAAATGCAAGGGGTACGATCCTCCTCCTCATATATTGTTCGGAGACTTGGGTTGGGAAAATTGCGAACTCTTGGCCGCGTTTGAGAGAAGAATCCTCCGAATGGCCCCTACATGAGGATGGATGATTCCGTAGCCTTATGTACGACGAAATCTATGAGCGGTACCATGACCGTCAGGTTGTGGATAAAATCCAGCTCAATAGGTTGCGGTGGGCGGGTCGTGTAAATCGTGTAAATCTATAAGGGCAATATTCATGGTAGAAAAAGAACACGAGGCAGATCCTGCCTGAGATGGAACGATGGCAAAGGCCAGGACGCCAGTGTCTCTTCTTGGGTTTACTTGAAGATCTTTGCGCTGCCCTAAAACAAATTGTTACTTATAATTTGAAGGTGCAAATATAATGAATTTTGGTCTCCTCCACACTAGAAGCAAAGCATTGCATAAATTTTGTTGTAAAAGTAAAGGATTCCCCTTGGAAGCGCCGCATATTTGACCCAGCTCTATCCATCTATAATATACACAGGAAGAAGTCCCACTGTTTTCGTCAGAAACCACAACTAAATCCACTAAACAAGTATTCAGAAAGGGAAATTTCATGGATGAAAAATGCTATCATTCGAGTTTTCACATCATTTACCGGCCAACTATCCAAATCATGTCTATGTAAATTAATTCGACAAGCATGAATGGATGCATTATTCCAATAATCCGAAATCAAGTATCTTTCGTGCAACTAAACGCGTGCTACCGAAAAATGGCTTTCGCTTCTGGTTCTCACATCTTCCACGGAGTTCGGATGGGCAGAGGGAAAATGTTATCAGATGTAAGTTCCATTGTCTTTAATTCGGTATTCATAAGAGGAGGAGCACTATCCGCGGAACCGTTAAGACAATCAAATGAAGTTGTTTGGCTTTCATCGGGTTGCAATGAAGATATTATTCTAAGTTGGTTAGCCGGTATGGTAAATCCCAGGCTATTTACATTGCTAACTTGTTAAATTTCTTGATTTGATGGTCAATTAAAATGGAAAGTGTGGCAATTAGAGCAAACATGTTGCAAATGTAGGCCTTAGTGAAAATTATTCTTAAGCGTGTATCTATGATTTGTGCTGGGTCGGTTGCAGTATTTGTGCCAGGAACTCTTTGACCTATGAAAATCCACTTTGCGATTTCGCTGCTCATAGAAGATACAATTAAGAAGCGGAGAACGTAAGTTAAAAAGATTGTGGCCAAATGTAATTAGCCAAGAAGCGAGTGCAGGTATCCAGATACATTTTTCAGTAAGCTTTATCCTTAGTTGGGGAATGCAAATTATCCCACATTGGTATGCATTTTGAGAACATCAAGCACTGCATCTACCCCACTAACCAAGCAAATTCTTGGGAAATATGCATACTCAGCAAAATATGCCAGGAGTGGTCCTTGTCGGGATCGAAAATGATCCTGTTTGTAATTGCATAGGGTTTGTTGCTTCCTCCTTCGTATGTTATTTTTGAGATTTGAACAATAAGGATCAATAGATTTTTCACAGAAGATTCCTTGTGATTCCTTTAAGGAAGTCATTGCCCCTGAAGAATCGTTCTGCACTTGGACCCTCAGCGAAGCCAATAACTCAGTCTCACTCAATCAGTTACGAACTACGATCAATATCCATTTACCTGCGTAATACAAACTATGTCACAAAACCGCTAATGTTATCCTCTCGAAATCTTAAAATTGCATAGACACTGTGTTTGCACTACTAATGGACAAGCCAGGTTACTTCAGCACTAACTCGAGTGTTTGGCTGGATCGTGCCTATTCCGCGACGTTAACTGCTGAGCGATTCACCAGAAATGCTGACATTGACCGACAACGACTCACTGACCGACTGCCAAAAACAATATCTAATAACTTTTCAAAAAAATGTATGTTATTCGGTAAAGATGGAATTGGACGAGACTAATCCGCGTTGACGAACTAAGATACAATGATCGTCTTAAAGTGCAGCCAAGTCCATTATATACGATAATCAGAATCACCTGTTTGTAAGTTGCTTCGTTACAAGATCAGTTCAGAGGCAGCGCCAGTTAGTGGAGTATGTAAGTGAATCTAAATCTATGGCAGATGGCGAAAAGCAGAGGAGAAAAAACCGAAAAGAATGAATGGAATTGTAAGATCGTGTAGATCGTGTACAAAATATGCGAGCGTAACATACTGCCAAAGAGTGGCTTTTGCGGTTGCAGTGCTTCGGGGGTACATATCGGCATATGTAAGACGCCGAGGCACTTGCAACGGAAAGACCCTCACCTCTGCTCTGGCGCTTTGGATCCTAACATATATCTGGGTTCAATGCTGTGTGGGATCTTTTGCTATTCGCGTCATCAGATTATACAACGGAATATTACAATCGCCGAGAGTACGTGAATCAAATGCTTAAGTTGCTGGTAAATGTTGGATTTATGTTGTCGGCAGTTAGTACTGGGAACTGGAAATAAAAATCGGTAGCGAACCAAAAATTGCACGTCGTCAATGATTCGGCGAATTTATGGCTGCAGCATAGGTTGGGGGCCGTTTCGAAGATCACGGTCAAGATTTTCGCGAAAAAGGTTACTGATCTTGGGGAAGATATTGTCAACCAGTTGCATTTGACAAATTTTGATGAAAGGTTGGATGTGTATGAAATGTTTGATAGTTTTGATGGTAGATAGTGTGATAAGGACAAACAATTCATTATTATGGGAAGAGAAAGTCGGAAATGCTCAATGTCTTCTTTTTAAGGAATACTTCTCTTACAATGAAGAAGATATTGTAAGCGTTTTGAAATCAATCTTACTTTCCAAAAGTATCTATTATCTGCGAAGAGTACTGTACGGTGTGCAACATCCTTTGATCCGGTCCTAAGATTCGATGAAACATGATCTCCAACATTGATATCTAAACATTTTTTAGATATTTTGACACTCATAGCAAAGAAAGGTCAGAACATACATGGAGAGTTAAAAAAAGGAAGTATTTTTGATGGATTTTTGAAAAATTTAGATTGCATCTCAGAAAAGTATTCATTAAGAAAATATGATTAAGCGGCGCTAAGTATATTGGATGTAGTGATGCTTGGACTCTTTGAAACTGACAAGATAAAAAGAGGGTTACTTGGAAAAGTGCATTAGAACTTGAGTGGGAACTTGACTGGGTACACCAAATCCAGAAGAAAACGGATTTAAAAATATAACAAGGGATATTTTTAGCTGTCCTAAAGTGCACCTTCGCAGTCTTGCATAAGCAGTGAAATAAGAAAAGTAGATTAGGGAGAGACCCCTTTGTAATATTGCTTAAGGTATTCGCGATTTTTAAGGTTTTGTTTGCAAAACAAAATCTTATTAAAATCGGTTCAATGTCTGTCTGTCTGTCTGCCGTTTTTTTTTTCAGGAGGTGGAAATCGGCAAAAGACGCTGGTCTGGAAACACCAGCGTGTGGGATTTTTACCCAATAAAACCACGTTCCCACCGCTCTTGCCATCTATTTATGGATCTCTCCCTCTCAGCGTTCTTCGTCTGCAGTAAGGGAGAGATTGGCTTCGCATTGTATATATTCACCATCTCATCTGCCAAGATGTCAATCGGCATTATTCCAGAGATGATGAATGCTGCATTATCTGAGACGGTCCTGAAGGCAGAGCATACCCTCAAGGTTGTCCTCCTGTATACTGCACTTAGTTTGTAAGTGTTAACTGACATCTGCAACGGCTCCCTCCAAACTGGGGTCGTATAGAGCATGATTGAGGCCACCACCCTGGCTATAAGCCTCCCAACGTTCGGCATCATTCTCACCAGGGCCATACTAGCAATGGACGATCTATCGCAAACATATTGCACCTGTTGCTTATAGTTGAGCTTCCTGTCTTTCACCACCCCCAAGTATTTGATGGTCGGCTTGGAAGTGATGATATGATTCCCGATTCTTATACAGGCATAGTTTCTCTTCTGGCGCTTAGTGATGAGAACTACACCTGTTTTTTCCTCTGCTAGTATCACACCTGAGCTCTCTAGCCAACTTTTAACAGCACTGATTGCCTCGCTTGAGTATAACTCAGCATCTTCGAGATGCTTTGCGACAACAAGCAGCGCTATGTCGTCAGCGTAACCCACCACTGTGGCTTCCTCCGGGGAAGATTAAGTATATCGTTATACATGATGTTCCACAGTAGTGGGAATGGGAAGTTCCCCATCCGCGGAAACAACGTACTCCTGGGGTCCGTCATCAGTGTCGTACCAGAGCCTCCTTTCAGTTAAATGACTATCGACAATTGCAACGAGGTAGGCGGAAATACCAACCTACGCTAGGGATTTCCGTATTAGATTCCAATTGGCCGAATTGAATGCATTTTTCACGTCCAGGGTTACTACCACGCAATATTTGCTGGTACTGCCCTTTCCGTGGATTGAATCTTCGGCCAAGCCAGTAATCAATTTGATGGCATCAATGGTTGATCTGGCATTACGGAACCCATACTGCCGTTCTGAAAGGCCGCCTTGGCTCTCGACAACCGGGAGTAATCTATTATAAATTACCCGCTCTAATATTTTCCCCACCGTGTTCAAAAGACATATGGGTCGGTATGAGGATGGTTCACCTGGAGGTTTACCAGGGTTAGGCAGAAGTACCAACTTCTGCCGCTTCCATGCCGCTAAAAATATTCCCACGGACATGCACGCTTCGAACAACTCAGCGAACATGTCCAGCCTGAATTTCACGGCAAGCTTAAGGGCCTTATTCGGTACTCCGTCCAGGCCAGGCCTCCGTCTGTGTGTTTGTCACAGGCACTTTTCTCAGAAGCGGCCATACCGATTGACACGAAATTCGGTGAGAAGGTGGGAACTGTGGACGCCCAGACATGCAGTGAGTGATATCCTTGTACGTTGAGATGAAGGGGGTGGTCTCGATTAGTACTTTTCGAAGCCTATCTTAGTTGTGACATTTGTTAGAAAGGTGGGGAGTGGGAGGGGTGGAAAGTGCTGGTTTCTTTAAAGGAGCCATTCTCAGAAACTACCCAACCAAAAAATATGACAAAAATCATGAAGCTGCTTCTATATGGTGTCCAGGCCTTAAAATACTCTCCATATTGATACCTGCCCAAATTAAGTTAATAATAGTATATTACCATATTTTTAGGGAAATTGAGTGAAAACCCCCCTTAAGTTTATCCTAGGGTTATAAAAGTTTGTAATAGTATAGAATGTAATATGTAATAGCATATTATCTCCAACTTCGATCAAAATCATACTATTACTAACAAAGTTACAGTAGTTCGAAGTTGACTTTACCATGTAAATTTATTGCAACTAAATATCAATATCACACTAAAGTGGGTAGTCCAACATACTAAATGCATATACATAATGGGCTACGTACAAATGGGATAGTTCTGCAATCAAATATACTCACAGAAGAAGCAAACAAAACCTTTCATACCTGAAGCGCCGAGCTTCCGGTTTCCGGACTTGTTGTTTCATTGAAGGCATATCCTTCTGTAATAACTCGGTATGTTGGACGCGCAGGAAAAAATTCTAAATTGACTACTATTAGCGAACAAATTGTCAACGCTTTCCTGCCTTTTTGCTAACTAGGTTGAAGGGCTGGGTGTGGCCTTTGGGATTTTGTTCCTCCACATGTCAATAGAATAAGTCTGAAATAGGAAATTGACGTTTCATATGTGTGTCGGGCGTCCTTTAGGTGAATCATCCCGTCTTTTTTGCCATTCCAAAATAGATTCACTTTGTGCTAATTGTCGACGATAGGTATAGGACTCGCCGATTGCATATGACGGGTCATAGAGGTGTCAACCCTGGTTCGTCAAGATGTCTATAGGGCCTGCTATCACACAAGCTGCTTCGTCTGATATTTTACGGTACGAGTTTTTTTCTATTTGCTTCTAACTTCAAAGACGATGCCCATACTGGAGCTGCATAATGCAAGATGGAGCTGACAACTCTCAAAATCGGAAGCCGTCGACTTTGTCTAGGGCCACCTATATTTGATGACAATCTTGCCAATAACGTAGCCACCTCGAAAGCTTGCGTTTTTAAATTTTTTTAAATGCGATTTGAATTTAAGTCTTTGATCAACCATGACTCCTACGTATTTACGCTTTGGCTGAGACTGTATGATGCGTTCGCCAATCGTGATGTTTATCGACGTTTGCTTCCTTCGCTTGGTGATCACAACTACCTCGATTTTATGCTCTACGAGCTTCAGATCAGCTTTCTCTCGCCAAGATTTGGTTTCAAAAATGGCCTCTTTTGATTTTATTGATATTACCTTGATCTCATCAATATCTTGTGCTACGATAGTCACTCCGATGTCGCCTGTGAAGCCAATGATTGTCACTCCTTTGGGGAGTTGCAAATTTAAAATTCCGTGATACATTATTATCCACAGGAGAGGACCGAGGGTTGATCTTTGTGGAACCCCGCAGGTTGTTCTATATGTCTTAGGTCCATTGTCTGAATTGTATCACAAAAAAGTTTGCCGATGCCGATTAACAAAAAAAAGACGAAGAATCACCCAAAAGTTTATTTGACTTCGGGATTAACACAAGCTCTGCTTCCACTACTTTTCCGGGAAAATTCTATCTTTAAAGAACGTCGTAAATGTTTCAGCGAATCACCTTGGTACTGTTTTGACGACCACTGTCAGTGCTTTATTCAGAATGCCGTCTAAACTTGGGGGTTTATTTTCGGTAATCTTCTTCGTGGCTACCAGGACTTCTTCAGTGGCTACTTCGGGAATTTCATCGGGATCTATCTGAATTGAAACTTGTGGGAAGAGATTACTAACGATACCCCGCAGCAAATCAGGCTTGGTGATCGGTGGTGAGCGCTTACTTTTGATTGATGTCATGACTGCCTTGTATGCACCTCCCGATGGGTCGAAGTCCGCTCCCTTAAATAACCTATTGAAGTATTTAGTTTTACTTCTAGAGATGGCTGCTTCCAGTTCTTTCTTCGAATTCTTATATCGGTTGTGCAGCTTTTCAGACTCGGGCCGGTTTCTGCTACGTTGGCTGTGCCTCCTTGCTTTAAGGCCAACTTTACGAAGTTCTTTGATTTCGGCATTCAACCAGAAGTTAGGCATTCGTTTCTTGAATACAGTGGCAGCATGGAAGCGTCACATGCTTTTGTATCCTTTCAAGCACCTGCGTTATCGACTGGCATGGCTGACTGTAGAAGTATTTCCTTGAACATTTGCTTGTCAAGTTTTTTGCAGGGTAAATCGAAACACTTCAGCTGTAATCTGGGGCTATATCTTGGACCTCCAATCTCAGTCTTTTGTGATGGTAGCGACACGCTGGTATTTGCCGCTTTCTTATAGGCATATTGTGTCTCTTGAAATTGATCTTGACGTCAATCATCGCCCCGTAGTATTTGATAACCAGTTTTTAAGTGATGATGTAACCACGGTTGTTAACCGGGACCATATGCGTCTTTCGTTTTGCAAAGTTAACTGGAACCATCTCCTTTTTATGGCGTTTAGGATTAAGATTAGGTACTAGCACCTTTTTGACTTATCAGAGTTATCGATACTTAAATTCATGATTTTTGAAATAGCGATTGAGGTACATCTGTTCCCTGAGTCGGCTAACCACTATTTTTACCTTACCAACTGGGAGTTGTCGTTTGTGTGGCTCCATACGCATTTCTGAACACCCGGACTCTTACAAAGTGTTTTCCTGACGCCTCGCGGCCTTCCTTCGTCGTAACTTCATCAATGATATTATATTGAATAATGATCTCCTGATATTTAGCTGGTATTTGAGCATTTTTAAGTAAGGACGTCTCTATTTAGCTATTCTGTCCAGAGATTTTGTCAGCTTCAGCATCAAATCTTCTTTTTGTGAAAGTCTGATTCGGCTGACGCTTTTTCCAAGATGCCCATTTGACCTCCCTGAGAATATTGGTGTATATTATATAACATTTTTAGTATTATTGAACAATTCGGGCCGCAATCTTGTTTTAAGTGTCGCTTTTTTCTTTATACCATGTTTCCTCGGTTCGTTCTTGGGGTTCTACCTCCCTTGTGTCCGTTGAAGCTCTTGTTTCCATGATATTCGTTTTTTGTTAGCTTGCTCTTCCTTTTTCCGGTGAGAAACCTTGTTTCCTCTTAGCGTCCTGCAAATGTGGTTTGCTTCCTCTCTACTCCTCTTTTCGAGTTTACCGCCTTTAGGTTTTGACGAAGGGGCGTCATATAATTGTCGTCCTTGTCACGTTTATAGGTTATATGTACACATCGTGTTTGTCCTTTATGAGTTCAGATGACTATTTTCCCTCCGACTAGGGTGAACGATCATTCATCCACACTTGGACACAATGTATTTATTCCCAGGGTACTTTCCAGCTTTCAAGGTTTCAACGATATTGGCATTGAAGAAGATTGTGGGAAGCAGCAAAGAGCAGGCGAGTCCCTTGCATGCAGCTATTTATGAGGCTGACTGTGGGCTGGATCTACTTAGCTTAAAGGGTAGATCTTTCAATCCTTTAAGTGGGGTGAAGTCGGACCAAGAGTGGATCGATGAATGGAAGTCGCAAGCAATGCAAGGTAAACACATGAATTGCCTTTGGCATTCATTTGTCTATTTCCATTTGTCGAGTAGATGGTTGTGTGCTGGGGAGCTCTTTGCCGGAGGAGGGATTCGTGTGTACTTTTAGTTGATAAGAACGGTCGTTCCGCGTATATTTTTGATATTGTTATCCCCCATAATAGCAACATGGAGCGGAAATTTGTGGAGAACAAGCCACTGAGCTACTGGCACAGAAAATCAAAGTAATTTGGGGTCTTGTGAAATAGTTTTGTACCTAAATCCCTTACGGCTTCCCTTGATGTCCTGGGACTCTCACATAGCCTGGTTCAAACCATGTAGAAGTACACCATGTTGAAAATTGCCGGGAGTTTTCGACGGCCACCATCACCAGCGCCCCTTTATCTTTTAAGTAGGTAGAACCGTCCTAGCCTAAATGCTTCGCACTTGCTAGTGCTAGTATTAAGTAACATCCGGCATCTGCTGAGATTGTGACAGCTCGGAAAATTATAATGGGAATTTATTGACAACCCCTTCAAGTATATCATAGAAAAACAAAGTTTTATAGGCCTTAGGCCATAATATGGGACATAATTCTAGAAAGTTTTATGGAAATCTTTATAGTATTAAGAAAGTTGTAGTGTATCCAAGTTTTTTTTCATGACACCCACGTATTCGTGGGGGACCATCAGACCCGAATCTGCAATTGGACTCACCTTGCCAAGAAGCGTCCCCGGAGACGAATATGCATGTACAGTGTATCATCTTGAAGTGTTGAATTGGTTGCTGCTCCACACAAAACTGTGACTTGTTGTATTATATGTGTTTCCTTCAAGGATAACTAAAGTGGTGATTATAAAGAAATCAAGTTGGCAACATTTTAAATGGACCTTCCTGTTCTTCTTCTAAAGCCAAAGATACCGAAGATACCAACATAGCATTGCGACCTACTCTACCAATCGAACTTAGAATTAGAACAATTACCTTTTCCAATGTTTAATACTATTTTGATTGTTAAATTAGACGTGTATGTGAGAGTATAATGGTTTCAAGCAGCTTCTATTTTACCACTCTCCTCCACTTCTTTTAGCATTAAGAAAAGTCTTGTAGCTTTAACTAACAATTATTTCTAATTTTGATGTATGATTCCATGATAAAACAGTGATAACACCTGCAAGTCTGCACTTTGCATTCAGATGGAGTCGTTCCAATTATCCCAGACTTTATGTAGTTTTAAGACCTTCGTAACCGTTGGTTTTCCATTTCCACATTATCGTTCAGACTTTACCATAAATATGTAAATGCAGCTAAATAAAACTTGAAGAAAAGATGTTCCAGCGGATCTTGGCTTTAAATTAAATGGGTTTGCAATTTCAACCTGCATTATCTCTTCCTATTGTACAACAATTATTTAGGAAGATTGTTGTTCTGAGATAAGTGGAAAGTGGGAATAAAAAGCGTATGACCCTCATTCATCGAATTTGCATAGGAGATCGGGTGAGTCTGATGAATTTAAATAGAAATGTTGGAACCTAATATGTTTGACATTAGTTTTAATTGTTGTTATCATGTTTTGCTCTTGTTCACCCAATGGGGTATTTGCTAGTTGGAAGCAATGTTTCGACCCAGTTAATTCAAGATTGCAATTTATTCCTAATGTATTAATATATTCACTTAAAAGATTTCAATTCTGAGACCAGGTTACTGTAATCAAACCAACTTTCAACGCCAACTACACCTAGAAATGAATTGGAATTAATAATAAATAAAATTGAATTTCTGATGAACTCTTGGAAGGCTAAACTCAACAAGTGGAAGAAATTTTCTAAGGGTTTAGTTCTTAATTGGTTATCAATTTATTTACACGGAAGCTTCTGTTGTTTTTTTAGAAACAGCATCGCCTTTGTGCTAGCTAGGATCGGAAATGTGGAGGGGGGTGGAGGGTTCTTTGAGAAATTCGAGCCTTCACAAAAATTCACGTTTTCTTTCCGATGCGTAAGTCCTCACCGTAGCAGAAGACTTTGGGATCCTTCCAACAGTCCTTAAACGTATGTCCAATTTGCGAACAATCCCAGCAAACCAAATCTAAATCACAATCTTGATCATGGGCCTGTGGATTTCTTGAAATGCATTTCATTTTTCTCTAGATTCAACAGATAGCGCTATGCCATTGGTTCACTCTGCTGCACTAACTTATGTAGCTCGCAAACAGTACTAGTCGGAAAGTACAGAAGATGCCTCTGGACGTCGGATCCAACCAACCAACTTTCCTTTCTGGAATTTTCTAGTCTGTTGGCTAGCGTGGAGCTCGACATAGCATATCCTAGGTGAAAGGACCCGTGAAATTTTTTGCAATGCCATGCGAGGTATTGAAGTTCTCAAAGGGTCTTCCACATTCCCCAACCTGGCTAGCACAGACACGTGTAAGCACGGGTCGACAGGGTCTTGGTCGTCAATCCTATATGGTCATTATATATGGCGCCCAATGTGGGGCCAATTGGGCTCTGCTGAGCTTGGCCCTCCATCAAAACGCGATGATTGACCAGTTGAGGGATTGGTTGCAGAGCAATTGTCTTCGCTTCGAGCCTCGAACCCGAATATCGCATTCAGTATATCAGGTACCTCAACATCAGCCTGACTCATGTCGCACATTTAAGAGATATGACGATGGGAATACAAATAATTTTCATAGGCGTGACGATTGACGTAACCTTAATTTTTACGGGCCTGACGATAGGACCTGATTTTTTACGGACATAATGACCGATTCGGTCTTGACTTTATAAAAGGATTCGGATCATTAAATGACTAGATGACGACTCGCTTTACGGATTCCAGGCACAACCACTTAATACCTTCTGAACGAATCGTTTCTACACCATTATAGCATCCTGAGGTGGTGCTTAATGATACACCGACATTTTTGCTTATCAACCAGTTCTTATTCCGCGTGGATCCATTAACTAGCTCAACCGTACCAGGGGATTTCGTTCTGCTGTGTACTTATGTGCATACCCCGTTCAGAGACAGAGTAGCAGATTGCTACTGGGATTACCACCAGCCAGTGGGACAAATGAAGTGGACCTCCTTTCGTCAGACTTTTCGCCATTAGTTTAAGAACTCTCTATATGACTGCGATATCGTACATCCTTTCGAAGATTTCGACAGTTACTATAGAGTTGTACGTTTGCTAGCGCGTCCAGAGTCATCTTTTCTACTTTCAGAAATATAACGTTTGCGAGCTTTGTAAGTAAGTGCAGCGAAGTGAAGTTTTAGAGGAGCGTCCCTCAAATAGGCTCTCTAACCAAATGCATAGCTGTTCTGTTGAATCTGGTGAGGAAGTGCATGTCGGGAAATCTACAGCCCAATGATTAAGACTTGGCCTACGGGAATTGTCCGGAGATTGGACATACGTTTGGAGACTGTTGGAGGGTCCCAAATTGTTCTGCTACGATGAGGACCCACGTAAACGTCAATTTTTTGTATATTGAAACGTGTGGGATCGAATTTCCTAAAAGTACTTGTCGACGGAGCACTTCGATGTAGCATCAATATTTGCGAGCGGACCTCAAGTCAATTTCCGAATCTTCTTATGTTTTTGGGGTAGCTCTACTTTCTTGGTCGTCTACGAGTACTTATGATGGTCTATAAAGTATGCATTGCGCTATCTCTTATTTTTGGCAAAAACATTTGAACTTCTAACAGTTAAATTGCACAGTATTATTGGAAATCGTCCAGGACTCCATAAATTTACTTATCTTAGGTTGGATTTATACTGTAGGGTTATTCTCTAACATAATTCTGCGAGAGGGAAATGACTTCCTTGTGAAAAAGCCTAATCGTGCGGAGCTAAATTGGTATCCGACTAGAGGTTTAATCCAAGTTAACCTTCTGGAAGCGGACTTTTTTGAAAATCCACCTTGGGTCGATTATTAGGGGTAAGTACTTCTCTGGAAGATTCATGTAGGCTGTGATTTTTATCTTAATTCGTCGGGAGAGCTATTTCTACTCAATGTGAAGTTACACTTTCAAGGTTTTGAATTCCATCTATTTTGTAGACGGTCAAGTTGGCCCCATAGGATCTGTATTCATCAAAATTCTTTTCTAAGTCTGCCAGTTCTTTTCTTAATGACAAAACTTTGTTAATTACTTTACACAGATTACGGAATGTTTTCATATTGGTTGAACTGGTAATTGCTCAAAAAATATCTGCTCCTTAATTATGTCAGTTTCTGATCTGGGTGGAAGCAGAAGTCTATTGCTGTGACATTGACAAAGATTATAATTAAAAGGCGCCGGGCTTGTCAAGAACTGCGAGATCTTCGTATGTGCCATAGCACCATTAGAAACATCTTTCGCGATCTAGAGAAATTATTTTTCCAACACTCCCCACCCTAGGATCCAGTCGGTACCAATTGGATTGTAGCCCTATCTCTTCACTATGTGTAAGAAATACCTCCGGGAGAACTACTTTCTGGCAAAACAATATCTCCAATATCAATATCGCCTCCGGATAATCCACCTTTGGGTAAACTGCCTTCGAGGAAACCAAAACTCTCGACTTGTTGTGAGGTTTTTGGAAAAGATCGTCCGGAGTACGGCTAAGGGCAAACGACCCAAAACAATGTTATCGAAGTCGATGGATGGGTCTTAGGATACGAGAGCAATAAATCTAGTTTCGATAGTAAGTTGTGCGAATAGCTTAAGGAGAAACTCTTGCAAGCTATAAGGCCAGCATTATCAACACCGATTCACTCAGGCAGTACTGTTTCTTCCTCGATGATGTGTCACAGGATATTAAACAAATCCTGAAGAGTGTCTCTAAGCTGCCATCATTCAATAAGTGTTCTTCTGGCTTCTAGACGAGGAGCACAATGGTGCCAAGGCTTTGGAGTAATTTGGTGTCCATTATAACCTCAAATCTGCAGCTTAAATTTCCGACATGCTGACCTATTAAATGCCAACGGAAGTATTAGAACCCGCTCGTGCACAGTGGTGGGCACAGGACGTTAAGGAGATCTTTTGGTAGTCTGTTCTTGTCCCTATGACGAGGACGAAGTTCCCTGTGGAACATTCATTAGAGGCAATCAATATGGAAGAGTAAAGGCATCGGGTTAATAGAAGGATGCGATTTTAATGGACACTATATCTGTTGGTGAAACTCCAACATAACACGAGACGACAAGAAATAACACGAGAGGAAATATTTGTCAGGGACTGAACAGCAGATACTCAACTTGTGTAATAAATCAATTTTCTTCTAATGTCGTTAAGCCAGAGATCATTGATAACATAGTGGTATCCCCTAGCAAAAGGCCTCTTATCGCGGAGTGATTCTCCATTAAATAATATCACGCTTTCAGATTACAGTGCATTGACTTCGTAATGGCCATAGATCAACCTCCAACCGATCCATTTCGGTATCTGGGAAGGCAGATTGGGCACCTGAGTTTTAATCGTTGGTAAATGCTTCAAATCCACTGCCGGAATTAAGGAAATATCCCAGATGATGACTACTTTCAAAGAGAGCTGTCCATTCAATAGGTCAAAAATGAGTAAAATACCATAATGGAACTCGGATTTGTCAAAATAAAGAAGAACGATAAGGGAATTCCTTAACTGAACTCAGAAGTCCGATTAAGCTGAACAAACAGGCTTAGAAAACTCTAAAGAAGAACATAAGATGGGCTAAAGGGTTATCATGGCGACGTTTTCGCAAAGAAACTAAGTCGGCTGAGGAGATGTAAAAGTAGAAGCAGATCCTTGTCAATGAACTTAGCTGGGAGTTGGATAAGCTGCATTTGCAAAGTAAACAGAAAGCGAGGAAGAAACGGCATGCAAAACCTTAATTAACGACAGGTGTAGCCCTCAGTCGGAAGACTGTACTTTGCAATTGGTACTTAACCCTTTCCATAGGTACTAGTCTAAGGGTCGGATGATTTCTGCTCTAGTAACGGAGGGAACGTATTTCGTGCATGCATGGAAAGCACTTATATTTATGTTAAGGTGATATTTATTTCTAAACTGCTTACAGAGACCTCAAAAACTTCCGATAATCAGTCTAACTTCATTTTTAATAAAATGCCTACCAGAAAATAAATCTACTGACTCAGCACCCCACGAGCCAACGGCAATGATCAGAAGGCGATACCCGAGCAGCAGTCGAAATTTGAGCGTTTAGAGCGCCATTTCTATTATCTCCGAAGAACTTGGGCATAAAAACCCTGATCGAACTTTTAATGGGAAACTGCTCCTTGAACTAGCTCATGAAAAATGGGTTGTGCTCTCGGTTACATGTAGCCAATGCGATGAAGTAGATGCACGGCACTTCATATGGAACTGGTCAAACAACCATCATGAGCAGTTGAAAATGACCAAGAGAGAAGAGCCATCCCAAAAACTTAAAAAAAATCGGTGAAATCGGCGTGGGGATCCTTTAAGCACTATGATCCTTCCCGTGTCATTATCCCAAATTTACGTGTCTATACCAAAGTATGGGATTTTGAAAATGACTGAACAAACATAGGGATTCTCGCAGGCCTAGCGCCTTAAAAAAAACGCGAGCTAAAACCAGAAAAATGAAAATAAAACAAAACAACGGGTCGACCTCGTGCGTGGAGACTCAGGTGTTTAATGAGGTGTTGGAGGATGTCCCTTATTTTGTCTTCTGTTTTCTGTTTTCTGTCCTCCGTCCTCTGCCCTCCGTCCTCTGCCCTCTGTCCTCTGTCCTCTGTCCTCTGTCCTCTGTCCTCTGTCCTCTGTCCTCTGTCCTCTGTCCTCTGTCCTCTGTCCTCTGTCCTCTGTCCTCTGTCCTCTGTCCTCTGTCCTCTGTCCTCTGTCCTCTGTCCTCTGTCCTCTGTCCTCTGTCCTCTGTCCTCTGTCCTCTGTCCTCTATCCTCTGTCCTCTGTCCTCTGTCCTCTGTCCTCTGTCCTCTGTCCTCTGTCCTCTGTCCTCTGTCCTCTGTCCTCTGTCCTCTATCCTCTGTCCTCTGTCCTCTGGCCTCTGTCCTTTGTCCTCTGTCCTCTGTCCTCTGTCCTCTGACCTCTGCCCACTGTCCTTTGTTCCTTCTCCACTATCCTCTGTCTTCTGTCTTAATATGAGTCTTATTATTGGCTTCCACTGCACTTCATGCCGAAAGTAGAGGCAGTCAAATCACGCCAGACCAGTTTTCAACTTTGGTGGGAGGGTTAAACCTAGACGATTTCGGTTTACATTCCAAAACAATGCTAACGTCACCACAATTTCTTCTTGCTGGTGGATTTTATGCTTGCCAGGCAGTGATTTATTTTGTAACTTAATTAGTAAGCGCGTGCTGTATCTGTATCTCATTTCTGAGGAGGTTTTTTCACCCAGATGGCTCTACGTACTTTTGGCATTGTGAATGATTAGTGTTTACTGATGGTCGAGTTTTTCCGTAACCTGCCTCATTTCTCAGATATTTTACAATGCCTTCGTGTTATTAGTTAGTTTTTCCCCAGCTGACCGTAACAAAATCTATCTATTGCTGAACAGAGTTTCTTTTGAAGCAACCGTGAAGTGCGAGAAAATCGTATAAATTTACTTCCAAGTTACAAAACCGTTTCTTTTATATCATGTGTTGTAATTGGTCATAAAGCTCCTGCTTCTGTTGGTGGGCGATCTTTCGAACAGGAAATATCTAGTTAGCAAAATACGTTATTTGGGATGAAAAGAAAAGTGAACATTCTCCTGTTTTCTGTGCTAGTTTTGGTGGAAGAGCTAACAAAATACAATTATTCCATTAGTCAACTCTAATTGGAAATTAGATTTGGACTTGCGCTATTCATAACCTCGGCATTACCTTTTTCTAACCACTTGGCATTTCGCTGTACCATCAAAATTGCTTCCTCGAAAACTCTTCAGTTATCTTCGGATGACGATGTTACATTTAATGTAAGAGTTTTAAGGGATGCAAAGGTGTTTCTCTTTTCACTGCAGGACTATCTTTAATGGTGCAGGATCCTAGCATCGGTAGGAGATTAGTACTGAAAGATTGGTCGTTGTGGTGAGTAGTTATTGCTTTTGCGGAATGATTCATCTTAAACCAATTATTCACTTGCCCTCAGGGAAGAAAGATACTACCAGCAGCGTCGGTGAATTTGTAGGGAACATCCAATTCTACTCTTAGGCTCTGTAGACGCGTTCTATCATATGTACACAGATATAGTGACTGTACTGCGAATGTTCAATTGCTGATTCATATGCCTCACCTCAAAACATATTTCTGAAATTTCGCAGAAAAACGTTTTGCAAGGAACATCTCATCTTTCTTGCCCACACCTAAGTCAACTAACCTTCATACTTTCTACACTTATAACCTGATAATCTCATCTATCAACGAACTTTGTGGATATTTATAAATTCGCAACCTCCATTACCAGAAATAAAAACTTCCAAATTACCCATCTAGGAAACAAAACACTGCATTTTATATCATTTTTCTTTTCCGCCTTTTAAAGAGTTGGCAGTTTCGGCCACTGTAAACGCCTGCACGGGTTTTTCTTGCAAGTCACAGAAATTGGGTTACTGTTCCAAGCTTGCGCTGAATTGCCACCGATAATGAATGTATCGATTAGATAACGAGATATGAAAAATGCTCCGGAACGTCTGCCGGTAATGTGCAATTATTTCGGCCTAGCCCCGTCTTCACACCCATTCGCATCTGATCTAAAGTGGTTCGATCTTTGTGGACTCTAAGATTCTCCTAGATATTAGATGGTTTAATTGGATTGAATAAGAGCAGTACTCTGGGAAAAACTCAGAGCTCATACAGCCACGTGTTGCCTCCGATTAGACTATCTAATTCAGCACTTTAAGTTGATAATTTGGCCAAAAGTGAAATTCAAAAATTCATATTTAGTTTTTTAGAACTCATTATTTCGTTTTGAACCAGATAATGAGCGTTAATTAATGGCTTACAACACTTTGGAATTTGAGAATGATTACTGCGAAACAAAAAACTAATTTTATAGGAATTCGAACGGGAACTATGATTGGATTCGGGTATGATGAGCACCATAAACCTTCAACACGTAAAGTATATAAGGTGCGAATAGCCGGGATAAAAGTATGCATCCTAGAAAATTGAAATGATTGTCCTTGAGTGTATTAAAGAATTTAATAACCAAATGCGCAGTTATGATTGAGCGTAATCCTTGAAGCGTCTTAGAGCACTTTATTTCCAGACGGCAATGATTTTCTAGAAGGGAATGTAGCTAAGTCATCATGTTATTTACATAGCATGCAGGTCCCAAGGCCAGGTAAAGGAGGAGGGTTTGAGGTAATGTACTTTATACTATCCTCAGTAAAACAAAAATAAAATGCTAAGATCAGGGAAGGAGATAAAGAAAGTCTAATTGGAGTTATTCCACCATGTTAAATCCTACCTGATCTCTCTCGGTGACAAGAAAATGCATCCAATGTCGTTAAATACTGGGAAAATGCTAAGGCCTCCACCTCATTGAATAAGCCATAATGGGTCCCGGTCCTATCGACAAATGGCAATGGTGACGCTTGGACCGCGTCAGGACGCAAGTAAATTCGGGAAACCGAGGAAATCAAATACGTGTCTGCACGCTAAATAAGCTAAATATTTTCACCCTCAATGGAAGGACGGAGGAACTCATAAGAGCCCTTCGGAAAAGGCACATTGATATCTGCGATCTACAAAAAACCCGATGATCTAGTACCAAAAACTGCGACATAGAACGCAAGCGCTGTAAAAAATGGCTACAAACTTTTCTATTTTGGTAGCCCACACATTCAGTATGATGTTGGAAATACCATCTGTGGTGGTTTCCGTGATGCCATTCAGGAAGACAAACGATTTGATGGCTGGTTCAACGCAGCATCACCTCAGACATTCCTAAAGACTGAACACACCCTTAGGGCTGCGATCTGCAATGACTTTACTCAAACTGGGGCTGCATAGATCAAGATCAAGCTCACTACTCTAACTATTGGCCTCCCGCGTTCGAATCATCCTTACCAAGGCCAACGGATGCTTTGTCGCAAACATACTACACATGTTGCTTATAACTGAGTTTCCCGCCTATCATTACTCTCAAGTACTTGATGGTAGGCTTGGAAGTAATGATACAATCCCGAATTTTAATATGGGCATAATTTCTTTTACGGCGCTTGAGAACTTTCTAGCTCAACCTTAACAGCACTGATCGCTTCGCATGAGTATATCTTAGCATCATCGAAATGCATTGTGACTACCACAGTTGATATAACCCACTATCGTGACTTCCTCCGGGACCGGAAAATTAAGCACAACGTAGCACATGATATTTCACAGCAGTGGGTCCAATACGGAGCACTGTAGGACACCCACGGAGACAACATACTCCTTGGGTTCATCATCGGTGTCTGCCACGGTCTGTCGGTCTGTCCGTCTGTTTTTCTGAATTTCTCCCGGATACGGCTGCACCCATTGACACCTAATTTGGTGGTAAGGTGCGAACTGTTAACGCTCACGCATACAGTGAGTTACATCGTTCTACGTGAAATTAAAGGGGGTCCCCATACTTTCAAAAGGGAGTTGTACAATTTTTTTTACCATATATAGTCATATAGGGTATCAAATGAAAGATCTTACTACTTTTAAACCCTGGCCTCAGTTTTCACATTTAATTCACAAGGCGAGAGGGCGGGGCTAGAAAAAGGTTATTTTTTAACGGGGCCATTCTTAATAGAAGAATCTGAAAATAATCAGGAAACTGCCACTTTATGGTGCATAGGCTCCCTTCATACAGATCTCTGTTCAAAGAAACTTAATAATAATAGTATATTCCTATAATCTTTAGTAAATGACTGCAGTACTTGTTAGAATCATTTAATATGGGCTATGATATAGAGCATGATCTTACCAAGCTTGATATAAATGACACTATTACTAACAACGTTACAATAGGTCTAAGTTGTCGCTTCAATGCAAATTCCAAGACTTTGAATGTTAGTACCACCCAAAAGTGGATATTCTGACATAATACATGCATAAACATTACGTGCTAGGGAGAGGGGAGATGTTTTTATAAAACAAGTACAAAAAACCTTTCATACCAGAGCATCTGGCTTCTGGTTTCTCGAAGTTGAACTGGGCGATTTAAATATCTCGGGTTAATGCTATCAGCCAATGGAAAACTGCATTTTAAAATTGTTTCACGTATTAGCGCAAGCTGGATGAAGTGGCGTTCCACAACTGGTGTTCTTTGTGATCAACGCATCAACGAACGTCTCAAATCTCAAAATCTAATGCCACGTCATCCGCCTTGTCGCATCTATGGTTCTGAGTGTTGGCCAACTACAAAAGACAATGAATGGCGTCTTGCGGTAATGGAGATGAAAATGTTGTGTTGGATTAGTGGAATGATACGCTTTGATCACATCCGAAATGAGGATATCCGCGGTTGGTATAGGGTTGAAGCGATCGTGGAACAATTGTGAGAGAGAGATGGCGTCTTCGATGCTATGGTCACATAATTCCCGCTAAAGGGAATTCACTTTTCAAGATTGATCTAAAGATCGAAGTCGATGGTAAGGGACTAAAAGGCCGGCTGAGAAAACGGTAGCTTTATATGCTAGGTTGGGATTTGAATCCACTTCTTCAGAGCATGTTTACCTAAAAGAAAAAAAAATTATTTCATTAAACAAAATAACTATCAACTATTTAAAATTTTAAACTTCTTCTAGTAGAATGTTTAAACTGGTTCGTGTTTCTGTTTTAGGTATTTGACAAGTGGTTGTACTTTCTCAGATTTGCACTAAACTTAGGGTTTCAAACATAACTAAGATCGTCAGAGACGTTTGTTATGCAATCAGAATGAATCTCTCATCCAAATAAAAGCAAATGGGAATCAATTGCCATGAAATTTGAAACTATTGCAAATTCTCCAAATTGCTTAGGTGCTCTTGGTGGGAAACATATAGTCTATGTTCTTATGTTCGAGCGTATAGGAAGGACTGCGATTGTAACGTTTTTCAGAACTGTCAACTGTGGAGGCCTACCATAAGCGGCACCATCGACATACCGGAGGGCAAGTGCCTTACAGACACACTGAATTCTAAGACACCTTCCTACCTCATAGGAGATGATATTTTTGGCTTACATAAGCACCACAAATGGAGAATTTACTATCAAATTTAGATGCTGACTAGGGTCCTGATATAGTGAAAGCTTGAGTAGTTTTACACAATTTCGAACGACACTGAGATGGTTTCGAAACTGAAAACACGTTGTCGAATTTTCCAATACTCTCCCATTTCTGTTTTTTTAATGTCGTCAAATTCGTTACTTTTCCCTGCGAGTTGGGGCTTTAAAATTCCTTTAGAGCTTTTCCTGCTTGCCGTAAGAGGCCACTAAAATGCTTTATTGCTACTAAAATGTCACTAACCATAGGGACTGACCTCACGGCTACGACCTTTGGCTATCGAAAGCAGACTAAGATTGGTTTCTGAAATGTGCGCACGCTCCTCGGTAATGGTAGCGAGGGTCCTTAGAATGCTTGCTTTCTCCAACTTGAGCGGCAATCTTAATGATATAAACTGCATATTCTCGGCCTAATATTGGATTAGGGCCTTGAAGTGTGTTAGAGCACTTTATTGAAGACCGAAACGGTACACTACAGTATACTGTAGGAGGCAATGTGGTGAGCATTACACTCGCCCGAGATTATTACCCTGATTTGACTCAGGTACTCATTCACAGCTGAGTTGACTGGTATCCGACGTCAAGTCACAATACAAATCCCACTGCCACCAGTGAGATTTGAAACGCGGCCTGATCCAATATGGATTGTTGTGCCAAACATTATTATTATTATTATTATTCTCGGCCTAAGCAACAAGTTTTTACAGAAGTAAGATGGTGGGACTCTGGAGATGCAATGTGCTTTTGCACTCTAGAAAGCAAAATGGTAGTAGACGCGAATCCAGTGTCGGGTTGCTTCTGACGACAATCGCAAGGAGCGTTCCCTTGACCTAGGAGCCGGTTTCTGATAGATTTCTAGCTGCAAGTTTTCGGTTCAGGTTATGGAGAATCAGAATTGTGCAACGCCACGCGCCAATGGAGGCTTCCGATGTAGTGGAAAATAATGCTTTGTACGAACATTTAAACGCAGTTGGGGGGAAGCTTCCTAAAGGGGACATTATGATCGTGATAGGCGATCTTAATTCTAAGGTGGGATCTGACAGCACCTTGCTTGGACATGTGGTCGGAGGTTCGTGGATTTCTGCAACTTCCACTGCCTCAACATTAGTGGCACATTGCCGGAGCATAGAGCCTGCCATAAGTTCAGTTGAGTTTCAACGTGCGGGTAATCAGATCAACCTCTTTGCGATCAGCAGTCGATTTAGGAGTTGTCTTTTGGATTTTGCTATCCTGTTGGCGCGGGGCAGATCTAGTGAGTAACGCGCTTGAGAATATCGATCAGCATTGCCTGTACATTGCCTCACGAAAACACTTGCATGTGGTCGCAAATCTTTCGATGATCCTGTGAAGAACGTTGGCACGTGAATTATCATCCACGATAAACAACAAAGAAACACTTCACCATAGTTCTTAACCGTGTCACATCTGGTGAGGTTCCTTGTCTTGTGGATGAAATGGCTAGTCACCGTAACATGCTTATATCGACTGTTCCTTCAAGCAGAAGATAAACTCGGCCATTAATGCACTAAAACGAAGTAAGGCCGCCGGGCTTCATGGTCTCCCAGCAGATTTATTTATCGCTGCACCCGCAGTTTCTGTAGATTTGCTGTTTCCTACGGAAATCCAGAGAATCCGAGACCTTTCCTGGAGAGTGAAAGAAGGGATGATTTTTAAGATTCCAAAAACGCACACGTTTTGAGTGTGATATCTTCGTGCTCCCTGCCATCGCAAAGCTAATAGCTAAAATAATCTTGGAACGCATCAAAGAGCATCTCGAAAGTTCGATCGACATACCACATCAACACCTTATGCTTCATGCTGACTTGTCCGGAAAACGTAGAGGAATTCAATGGACGATGACATCTTTCCTCACACACTTCGATCACGCTCATGAAATCTGTTTGTTCCCTCACTGGGTCATGGACGTTGGCCAAATGGCCCTGGATTTAGAAAGAGAAGCAAGTAGAATTGGACTGAAGATAAACACCAACAAAAGGAAGGTTCTCAGTCTGGCGGGTCATCGCAATCTTCCCATCTGCATTAATAGGCAGAGCATTGAAAGCGCCGATCAATTTGTATATCTAGGAAGCGTGGTTGAAGTGGAGATGAACCGCATTTGAGGTAACCGCGAGCTATGCCCCGTAGGTGTGGTTGACGCTCTATTTCCCACTAAGGGTGAAGGACAACCATATATAACATATAGTTGTTCACAATTTCAATACAAATGTCTTTGCACGCTTCGTACCACTAAAATTTGTCCTTGTGTTTTTCACTGGTTTTGTCCCAGAGCATAAATTAGTCGATTCACGTCAATATTCGGTGAACCTTTCATTTGAGCTAAAAAACGGAAAACTTTTAACAATTTGTTATTAAAATTTACTCGTTGTGAGCCTAAAACTGAAGCTGAACCGTACATACGAATGTGAAATCTTTGATTGCGTTTTGTTCCCCACGCACAAATTCAAACCGTATTGAAACCCAATAAAACTAATTCGTGTCGTGGGAGTATTCGGTGCTATATGGTTTCAACTAGGCAACGAACACACACCGATTTGAAACCGAACCACCCTTTACGGCCCGTTTCACGCGTTAACGATTCTATTGGGTTCAATTCGTTTTCGATGCTGTTTCGGTCGCTGCCAACAAGTGTGAAATGGTGTTTCGGTTTCAACCAATATCTGCGGTTTTAGCTGAAGGATTCGTACATATATATATATGTTAGAGGCATTTAATTATGAGAACCTTCCAGGACGCATATTTTTGTATTATTTTTATTTTATTTTTGTTTAATATATTTTCACATCTGCATATGATTTAGCTATTTGGTCTTAATAAATGAATTTCGAAAGCGAAACCCAGTTTAGATAGAATAACTTATGAATTTGCAAATTGAAGTTCAAAATCCGGAAAAATTCCCATCAATCATTGTAAATTAGCGATATTGCACTTTTCTTTTCCGACCAATTTTTATATGAACACTTGTACGGACTTTAACGTTCGAATGGAGACATACATATTACCCAGTGCATGTCGAACAAATCACAAGATGGACCAAATTTCATTTCATTATATTGATATATGTGGACGCGGATAATCAAAATGCGATGTAAAAAATTTCTAAAGTTAATTAATGATGAGATCCAATGTCAGCGGCATAAGATATTTTTCAAAAGCTATTGGGAAAATACATATGCTCTAATTATGGCCCATCACTAGACAAATGGGAATTTAGAGAATAAGTTTGCCTCCATAATAAAGTAATTCGATTTTAATACTGCTCGTGTGTAGTCCATGCCTCTGCCTTTGAGTATAATCAAATACAATCCAATTTCAAAAATGCGTTTAATATTTATGAGGCAGTCATTATTCATTTAAATGGTAAAGTTTCTGATGGGTTTAATTTATGAGCAAATGCTTATCTGAATGGAACGATAGTGAAGCTTATGTTCTGTATTAACCCCTCCGTATTTGTGAAAAAATTTTAAGATTTTGATGTTGTGATCCTGGGAAACCATGAAAAATTTTCCGACCTTAGTAGTCTTTTATAAAATCTCGAAGATAGCATTGGAAAGTGACAGTATTGTAACATCAGTACTCATGGAAATGTTATATACGGCAAACTAAGGGCATTCCAGACGAAATTAACAATTTTCCAAATCAAATTAACCAATGGAAACAAATCCACATTTTCCCAGACCAAATTCACGATTTTCCAAGTGAATTTAACACTCTCATTTATTTCATTTATGGGGGTCATATTATTTCATAATTTAAAAAAAAACTATGTGCAGAAGTGGAAACCATATTCCCACTTTTCACACATAATTTTTCTTTTAGATTATTTAATAATTTGATCCTGAAAATCTGATGTGGAAAAATGTTAATATTATTTAGAAAAAAAATCAATTTGATTTGGGAGATCCTGAATTTCATTTGCAAGGACGTCAATTTGGTATGGGCAGCCGTTAATTTGATTTGGAAAATAGATAATTTCATCTGAAAGGTCGTTAACTTGATTTGGAAATACTATATATGTATACACATACTTTCTAGATTTCATTATACGGAATTATCGGTGGATTTCCTGTAACCCTAGAATTATGCTTCATACAATTATGTTTCCTTCTATTTTGTTGTTAGTTTGGGGGTTCTAGAAGTCTACAAGTTTCTCTTTCAGCATATGGTAATTAGAAGCCATTGAGTAATTTGCAATCCGAGCCTCTCTGAAATTTCCGGTGCTTCTAACCAGAAAGATGTTACAGTTGGTTACAGTTGGGTGACAGTGGGCCTGTGTTTGCTATCTTGAAAGATGGACATGTTTCGCATTTGAGTACTTTGGTCTGCTTTACTTTCAAGTTATGGGTTATTGGGCACCGTCCAGTTCTTTTAAGTTGTAAGCTAGAAATTGAGGTGTTGTTTGCAGAGTGCTATTAGGTTGCAGTCCAAATATCTTATATATAAGTCCATGGTGAAAAAGGTATAATTCGAGGAATTTCTATTGCTGCTTGATGGCCGCGAAATCTGCAGTGTTTATTTTTTACTTGGAGCTTATGTATATTGAGAATGAAAAGATTTGACCACCGAATCCAATCTTCTAGGAGGATTTCATGAATCATAAGAATACATGATATTTTTTAAACCTTCTATTGAATTCATAGTAGGAATTGAAAAGATAAGTGCACCTACACGTTTAGATCGGTGGCAAATCAAAAAAGCATGAAAAGTAAGTGTAAATCTTCTTCCAGATATAATCTCACCGAATATTAAATATATATGGTTGCCATTTACCCCTTGGTGGGGTATAGCGGGCTTATGCGCCATCGTTCACGGTTACCTGAAATGCTCTTCAACTTCCATTAAGACTTCCCGGGATACCAGCACTCCTCCTCTACAGTTCTGCGCCAAGTGCCTTTGGAGCGGTTTACCCGTCGGCTGTGTTGTGCATGGCATAGCCAACAATGAAATGTTCGCCCCTCCTTAATGTGTGATGTATCCACGGCCACTTCCGCCTTGCCATCATAGTTCGAACGAGTGATAGATTTGTCCGTCGACGAAGTTCTTCGGTTGAGATTGAGTCACGCCAATGTACTTCAATGATACGAAGCAAACAGCTTGGAGCTTTTGGGTGATAGAGGGGTTCACTTTCCCCGTGCTAATTCCTTCTGGCATCACAGAAACAATACTAGTACAGAACAGTCTCAACTTAATCCTGGTGTTGAGATTGCTGCATTTCCGGATTTTAGACAGAGCAGAGCAAAAGCAGATCTGGCACTGTTGGGTCGGGCAACATCCCATTCGGTGCCATCGTCGATAGAAACCACTCTTCCTAGATACAAAAGTGGATCGGTGTCTTCGCTGCAGCTAGGGAGACGGTGACTACCGGTCAGGCTGAGAAACTTGGTTTGTTGGTGTTTATATTCAGTCTGACTTTACATGCCTTTGTTTCCAAATTAAGAGAGCCATTTATTCAAGGTCCATGACCAGGTGAACGAATAAACAGATGTCATCAGTGTCGAGGTGTTTGATGCAAGACGTTATAATCCATTGAACTCCTCCACGTCCTCAGGATAAGCTGACACGAACAACGTCGCGAATAACAAGAAGAAATAATATCGGTGGCAAGATGCAACCCTGGTGGAGCACGTGACATTTTGGACTATCATATGTTGCTCTAATAATTGCTATTAGTTTCTCCAGAATGCCCTTCCCACGTAGAGCATTCTAGATACACTCCCTGGTCATGCTATCGATGAAGAGCAGGTGAAACGAAGACCTAGGTCCGCGCATTGTTCCAAAATGATCCATAGGGTGTTGATGTGGTCAATGCATAAGAATCCGGAGCGAAAAGCAGCCTACTCTCTGTAGAGAAAACCTTGAAAGTGTTCATTTTAGGTACTATCCTTGCGACAGCAGCTAGCACGCAGATACCCCTCCAATTGTCACACTCCAAACAGGTCCCGTTCTTTGAGATCTTGACGATTATCTCCCTCTGCTACTCTCTGGGAAAGGTCTTGGATTCCCATGATTTCCATATGAATGGAAGTAGCAGATCTGCGGTAACTGAAGGAGCAGCGATAAATAACTCTGTGGAGAGACCGTCAAGCCCAGCGGCTTTAATCTTTTTGAATGCATTGATGACTGAAATTATTTCTCTTCTGTTATGAGGAACAGTCTGTATCCATATGTTACGGTGACAGGACCATTGACCATTTCATCCACAAGAGGAGGAATTTCACCGAATATAATAGGATTACGAACCGTGGTGAAGTGTTCTTTCCACTTCTTCAGTTGCTCGTCATTGTGGATGAGGGATCGACTGTTGACTTCCTTCACAGGACCGTCGAAAGATTTGTGATCACATAAAAGTTCTTTTGTGTTGCGGAATACACTTCTGAAATCATTCCGATCTGCACCATCTTCAACTTCCCTGACCAGCGCAAAACCAAATTCTCTTTTGCCACGACGTACACTGCGTTAAATTTCTTGGGATCTCGCGCGGTATCGGAGTTCGATCGCGTCATACCCGCCATTACTCGCAGCGGTCAATGGGGCCTTCAATCCCTTCCGTTTATCGATCCACTTCAATCATTCCGCAGTCAGCGAGATATTATCATGCCTTAGTGAATAAACTTGACTTTACCGTAATACGCGGATTATGGCATGTTAAATATCTTACCCGTAATATTCGGGGGAACCGAGTGACCGCAAAATTAATAAAACAAAAAGAGCAACAACATAAATGGGACCCTATATCGCACACAAATTGATTCCTCAGACGGAGGTACATCTTCGTAATGCGGATAACCAGGTGATTATATCCAAGGGCGGAGAAGTCATGTAGCGTAATCAAGCTGGTTCTTGGCAACAAGCTAAGGTTCTTGGTCAGAAGAGGCCCTTAAGAAGACTGAGGATAGGCCTGACCTACAATGACAGAACTGAAGAACGGATGTGTAGCAGAAATCAGTCCACAATCCGAATCCAAGAGGGAAGAAGTTCCAACCCGCCATTAGAAGCTACTGACTATAACACCAAAATCATTTCCGGAGGGAATGATCGAAGATGCGGAGCTCGAGTTCACCGGCATGGGCTTTCGACCAGATTGCATTCTACGTGTCGGAGGGCACTGTGCAAGGGATGATATACCAGGGACATACATGGTGACAGTGTACCTTCCTAAGCCGAGGATCTCTTAATTGCTCAGAAGAAAGGTCTTGTCGCGTCGTAGCTGCCCCACCAAATACAGATTTATCAACTTCCTTTTGAATGTGTATGGGTAGAAACCGAGAAAAGACACTATGTTGATCGCATCGGGTGAAAAGACCATCGAGATAGCCGGAAGAATCGCGGAGGTTATAGACGCCGAAAGGGCAAGATCTACCAGTTCAGTGGACCCGCTGCTCAGTTAGGAGGAGAAGCTGAACGACCTACTCCTAGACGAGAGGAAATGAACGATACTCCAACAGGAGAAGAGCTCCAAGCAATAATAGAGCCAATGGGCAGCACTAATATAGCCATGGTAAACCTTCACCACGCAAAAACTGAAACTGCAATAATTGCTAGGGTAATTTCTAAGGACAACATTGAAGTAGTGTTGGCTTAAGAGTTCTGGATGTACCAGCCTGCAAAGAAGAAGTATGCCCGTAATTTCGAATTCCTCTTGCAAAAAACTCAGAGCTGACATCACCCTTAAACATAATTTAAAATATATATGTCTTTCAGGATTCCTGATAGGATACCTCGCGACCGAGCAAATTTCATGGCAAGCGGTAGGTAGTATATACAAGGTAGGCAGTCGTGGCTTTCACGGGACATGACACTCAGAGTCCATTGGAATTAAATACTATACTGGTGAAGCTCGCACTTCTCTTTGGTGGTGGTGGACTCGATTTCGTTCATACAAAACCTTAAAAACTTGCCTGGCCGGTTGGTCCAAACATTTCTCATTCGATTACTGGCCGCTTGAAGAGTCTAAATTGACAAAGCCTCCCAACTACGTTACGGTTGCTGGTCAAATGCGGACTATTCAGACGGGTTTATCCATGCCTTGTGAGCAACGTGTTTGAAAGTCGCTACGCATGGTATTTGCTCCGAATTTATTGATTCATACAGACAATGTGCGTATGAATGATAACGAGCGAGAAATACTATCGGGTTCTGGCTTTAGCTCCTTTAGGCTTGATGAAACTAAATCTGGCAATATGGAAAAATGGACCAGCACATGCCCTCAGATCACTAGTAATCAGACACATTACCGAGGAGAACCAAGTAATTACCAAGGATAATATAAGGATAATCAAGAATTTCAAGGGTACTCCGAAAATTAGATTCTTTGAAAAGCCTCGAAATCGCAGAGTTCTTCACTTTGTCGCAGCCTGTGATTCTGAGCGCTGGTTGGATATCCAGGACTCGGCAGTAATGGAAACAAAAATGTTGCTTTGTAACAGTGGCATAACACGTTACGATCACGTCCGAAATGGTTACATGCCGAATCGATAAGGCATTGTACCGATCAAACAAAAGTATTGTCACATTATTCCCTCTCATCGGAACTCACTAGTTAAGTTGATCCAAGTCGATGGGAAGTGACCCAAATGCCAACCGAGAGAACCTCTAGGCTTCATTCTAAGCAAGCCTATGACTGCAAAACGTACCGAGCCGGACCTAAAATATGAAAGATGATGGAGGAGAAGAAAGGGAATCAAAGGCAACGGCAACTGTCGATTCAAACTGCATTACATTCTCCGCAGGTTGATACAACTGTCCTTAATTATGATACCGAGTTAGTGTCTTCAGAACAACTATCAGTCAATATCATTACTGCGTGCCAATTTTTGCAATGAGTGAAAGTATTGTACGAAGTCTTACGGAGAATCGTGCAGTTCTAGAACCCTCACCTTACTTTGGATGCCCCTTGGTAGGTTTGCTAAAAATAGCATTGAAAAATTGAAACAAATTACACTCGCAAACTACTTGAGAGGGAGAGCACATGAAGGTAACATGTTCCATTAGCCCCCCAGTTCGATTTGAGTCGATCATTACGGCATGAGACGGGTCGCCTCAAGACTCGTTCTAAAAGACTAGAATTTTTTTAAAAACGTTATGGTGAAGAGGTTTCTTGGACATGCCGGACCACTGTAACTCCAATCTCCTGAGTGGATTAAATTTGTGTGTAATGGGGGCTGTCAATGATTAATTCGGCTCCGTTGAAATTGCGTAACTTAAATTTTGGAAACTTCGACGTGGTTATGCCCAACTGCGAAACTCCAGTTTCTTGTCTTCATTTACTATCGTGTATAAACTATACGAAACCAACAGGTTCATAACTGCATACACTCTTCCATCATACCGACAAAGGGTTAACATACTCATCGCAATCCCGTAATGAATACGATTTGTACATAATTGCGTTTCAATAGCAATTCTATAATATCTTAATTTATAACTGACTACAAAACAAAACAATCTGATATTAGTAAGATAATGAGATATCTTGGACGGAAAATTAGCCTTTTCCCACACCAAGAGTCCATTTCCGAAAATTGCATTTCCCAAAAAATTATGGAAGTTTCTGATCAAAACATTAAAAACTTAAATTATAGTTGCCGATAACTACCTAGAAATCAGAATATAATAACGGTCTACCTTCTAATTCCACATACCGTCCCGGCGCTTTGTATCTGCTCGCTCAGATGTAGGTAGAGCAAAAATGGCTAGATATATGCCAGTAAAGATATGGGTCAAAAGGGAAAAGATGTAATTTGATTGATATGAGAGCAGAGCGCTAGTCCGCAGCAAAAAATTACAGTACCAAGATGGAGCGTGCACGAGTGAGGAATGAATTGCACAGAAGAAGAGTAGTTAATTGTTTATGGGATCAATTTGCAAAATCAATTACCGATGGTCGTATGAAATGGCGAGTTTATTGGGATATTTGTTTCGATGGTCAATGGAGGTAACGGAAATGGATGGGACGTGCCTGATTTTGAAGGGATTATGGGCACCTTTTAAAAAGATTTTAGATAGAGGATCGTTCTTTCTCATTGTCTGCTCTATTCCTCGAGGGCATGGTGAATTCCGGTGACTAAGTGCGATGGGAGCTGTGGATCTTTTTTTATTAGAATTCCGTAAATTGCATCTTCTTCTCATTAATTAAGCCAACTGGAAATCGAATTACGCTCATGCACCTCCATGGCGGATTAATTCCCCTTCCCTTTTGGTGACCAAAAGAAAGGCATGTATGAAAGTCTGAAGGTTGCCATTAATATTCTTTTTTTTGTGCGTATCTTATTTTTAGCGAATGTTTGTTCACCTGCTTTTATTCCCACACGTATGTACGCATATATACCAAATGCGTAAATTCTGAATGAAAGGAATCTTCTTTACATGTTTTCACTTCAGAAAAGACTTGGTTACCAGAAAATCCAGCGCAACATTGCCAACTTGCAAATAGCATGAAATGACAAATCACGCCACAAATTACAATTGTCACTAATTAGCGTACCTGAGGAAATTAAAGACGACATTTAGCGTTTTTTGACTTAGCTCATATTACAGTGATGCTGAGAAGTTGAAATTCAGAAGGGGATCGCCATAATTGGGCTCATTTCGGTCTTTAGAAAGACAGCCAGGCAAACAACCAATAACTTTATTCCATACTCTCCAAGTGGACATATCCGCATAAATATAATTGCTGCAAACCACTAATTGCGGAATGAAAATGGCTTAATGGTGGAGCAATTAGAGATTTTGCAATCCAGAAGTTTCGAGTTACGTTGAGAAGCCAACAATATACACGAAAAGACAAACCGATTTCATTGATGGTGTCACTGATCATCTGTAACTCTTTTCAGGCCTTGAAAACTTTTGCCATCCTTCACCCGGGTCTTTCAGCTCTATTGATTGAATTTGAACACTCCTTTGTATATTCTCGGCTTTCTTTCGTTGAATGTGGGCGGTCCTATATGAAATTTGCTGTTGATAATCTTTGTGTTTTCATGCTTATCGACTGCATTCATGGGGACATCTCATAGTTGTACCAGCTTTGTTATTGCTATTCATCATGTTTCATCCCCAAGATTTATTTCGCGAATCTTTTCCCAAAAGGGTTTGTCATTTAAGCTCAGCCTAGAATCATAAAATTGGGGTAACATAGTGGACTCCCGCTCCTGTACGTTGTCGGATTAGCAATTAAACACCTCCCCGTCATTAGAGGACTAGCCCGGAACCGATTGACGCATTACTTTGGGCTAACCCTCCCGCTCTCCTTCAAGTCACTGAATTCCTTTCACCAAAGGGAGCGCAGAGGTTGAAGGGAGTTGTTAGTTTAAAGAAACCTTGTCATCCGGTCTCTCCACCGATCGAGCTCAATCCTCTTTGCTACGAGGACCATCTGCCAGCACTCCCCAACTCAGCAGTGAGCTCCTCTGATGACTACATAAAGTTGCTGACAAACGTCACTCCACAATAGAAAAAGGTGGGATCGGCGTCATCGTCGCCCTTCCCATCTTGTAAGTTGTTGACGTGGAAATAATCAATCTCACCATGCTTTCGGAAGGCTAAATTGCCGATGAGCCGCGTAGTCCATCTATCAAAATGAGTCAAGTTTTGTTCACGCCGCAAAGCAGAATAGACTGCTTTGCACCCATAAGAAGACGTCTTTCGGTAGATATAGGGCCGCCGGCATTCGTCATTAGCTGATGTGAGGCCGAGATCCCAGATTCAGCCTTATCAGTTGCTGTTTGATTTCCTTTAAGAAGATCATCTTTGAGTCGGACCTTAACCCAATGTACTCCACTGTTAGTTTTTGTTCTATAGTCACCTCGCCGATCGATATGGAATACAGGGTTGGGATTTTCTTTCTGGTAATGATACCTATTTCAAGATTTTCCAGAGCAACTGTGAAACCATGGGCAATCATCCATCCGCTTATCCGCCGCGATATCCGCAAAAGAGAGCATATTTGTCCATTTTACGAAATGGAGGCTATTTCTTACATCAACCATTATGAGGTGCTCGCCACGTCGATGGATCGCTGCCTCCATAAAAGCATTCACCGTGGATCTCCTTGCTCTAAATCAAATTGTCTTGAGGACAAGTTCTCGGCAGCACGTATCGCTTCCTGATGAATTTTCGAGCACCTTTCCGGATCGAATATGTATGGAAAGTGATCGGTATGCAGACGGCAGCTTAGGTTCTCCTTTCTGTTTGCTAATCTGCATTAACCTAGTCACACTTTCCATCTGCAGGAAAAATGCCCTCTTTCAGATCAGCGCTGAATGCGCCGGCAGTAGTTTCGGCTGGTAGTGGTAGTTTATACATTTGTGCCAGGATACCATCGGGACCTGGCGCCATTTTTTGAGAACTGCCGCTTCAATCCCTTTATGGTGAAATGCGGACAGTCTTCGATGCCTACCCCGCTGTTGCTATTAACCCGTATGGGATTTTTATAACCGAGTCACCATGGATGCCCCATTTACCGCATCCTATGTCCTCCTATGTTTTCTCAATCGTTGTTGAAATCACGGTGCCTATGATATTCCTTCTTTAGGTTATGAATTTCCATTTCTATAAGTACATTGAAGGCTTATTACGGCTGAGTACCTTGTTGGGCATGGGTGCTACGTAGGTGGCTGTTATCAGGTTCATATCTGAATTTACGATACTGTCAGCTGTAATATCACAGTCCCCCGAAGTGTCCTCCAACTCGACTGTGCCTGTTCCGAGTGCTTCGAAAAATCTTCCGCTGTTCACCCTTACCAATGAAATAGTGTCAAACATTTCGAACGCAATTTATCGACACTCACTTGCTGAGAAGTCTTCCAGAACTCATCGCCCATCAATTGACTGCTTCGGAGATTTCGACACAAAGTTAAGTTAGGGATGCTCACGCAATTATTTGTGAATTTAGAATGTAATCTATGATATTGGAGCGAACAGCGCTTCAGCGACAGCTTCCATCTCTGCCAAGTGCGCGGAAAATCTCGGGCACTTTAAAGGCATTATAACGAGTTGTCATGCCGAAAACGATAAAGGTACATATGGGTGATACCCTCTGTGTCCACATAAGAATATTGTTAGGTCGTAGTTAATTTTTCCATGTCGTTGCGTAATCAACTTTGAATCATGTGGAAAAAAATTGGTAGGACCAACCTGTTTTTGAGGAGTTGTCCCATCTCTTTTGAAAGTTTGGAAAAGATTTAATAACTGCTAAGATAGATAAGGGATTTGCGATGCATCAAAGGGGCAAAGCATTCGTCATCCATTCTAGGATAGTAGATTCGACTAACATCTTTCAATGAAAAAGCTTCCAGCAATATCAGTCCCCTGTCATTTGAAACTTTATTTCCGTACTCGGTAGACCACATTACGTTGAAGTCTTCTGCGATGACAATGAAGGATCGCGCACTTGCATCTAAAACTAGTTGCTTTATATTCGCTCACATTCCACGTTTGTGGCGCTTGGTGGAACATAGCAAGTATACACATGAATACCGCCAATTTTGGCTTTTACAAACCGTCCCGTCGTTCGGATAGCGTATTCCTCGTCTGCATGGTTCGCTAATAATCTTCACGTTCATATGGAGCTCTTAGATTGACTGCTCCAAAAGACAGTGTGCGGTCTCGCAGTGGCTTATTTATCAGAATAAACTTAATTTACTTTTGCATCCTTCCCAGACAGATATGGCTTTATTATCGCACTCCAGAAAACTAAAACAGATTGCAGAAGATATTTTCTCCCGAATCCTACAGACAACCTATCCAATATTGACTTTTTTAGCTTCCAGCAACTTGTTTGCCCAAACAGCTGGCGAGTTAATGATTGAAATTTGGGTACCATCGTATGCTTTCCGCAAGTTTTTTATTACGACGACAATTCCCTGAAATTACCGCACCAATTCTCCTATACTCCTTCATCATAATTTCGCCGAGGTCCTTGCATTCTACAGCTATATCGTCGGCCAATTGCGCCATCGTAACCTCCATACTTAAGAATCTAACGGTACTGGCAGTTGAGCGTCCTTTCGTCCTGCATCTTTCGGGGCTCTAGAAGAAGTCCTCCCTTTTACGTTCTTCTGATGTTTTTGACATTGTTACTAAGCCGCTTATCGTCGGATCTTCCTTGCCCTCCGCAGAATTTCAGTGTAAGAAACGCCGTCTTTGTTTTCGATTACAGACGCGTCCTTTTTCGCTTCGTTCTGCCTGTTTATTTGACTTCACTGTTGTCTAAACATTTACTCTCTTCTTTCTTCCTTTTTATGACCTCTATAGTTTTCCACGTTAAGCTTGTTTGAGTCGTTTTGATAACAATAGGTGCAAGGAAGTTACCGTAGGAGTTTCTAAAAATCCAGGACTTCCCGTACATTTGGCTGTGAAACGCAATTCCTCCATAGCCCTTTCGCAGGAGTCCTTAAGGTTTCGAACCACCACTTTAATATAGCGGTGATATCAAAGCGGTCGTCGGCGAAATACTTTAGTAGAGATCATGATCAGATTTGGCTTCTTGACGGATTCGCTTAAAGTTCTTTAAGATATTGACACTCATGTCTCTCTGTCGGGGTCCAGCACGAGGACCCTATTTTTAAAATTAAGAGTCTATGTATTTAAATTTGCCTTCATCTACTTAGAGAGCTACCTGGTGCACAAAAAGTTTATAGTGAAAGAGAATGATTTTATCGTAGGCAAACAAGATATCCTTGCTAGGAGTATCTTAAGAAGATACTTCAGGTCGGATACTTCATCTTAAGTTATATATACAGTTGAAACACCGGTCAACAATGTCATCAAGCCATCAAGCCACGTTTGCAGACGATACGGCGATTCTCAGCAGGTATTTCCACTCGATAATGGCAGCTTCCAACCTGAACGAAATCTTCAAAAACTTGAAAATCGTGGAAAATTAAAGTATAGTAAATGAAAGCAATTGCCAACACACCTCGTTTGCTTTGAAAAGGGGACTCTATTTTCATATAAGGACATACTATCTCACAAAACGAAGATATCGGATTCCTTGGCATGTAACTATCATATTCCATTGAGTTCTATCTACGATTAGCTACAAGTTGTTAGTTGCCATGTTTTTGGTATTCAACGACGCTGGAAATCGTAATGGTTGGCTACCGCTATCTGAATGCCTATTGATATCTCCTTTCCTGTATCTATCCCCGTATACTACATTTGGCTACTCTCCCCTAAATTAATTTCAATATAGGGTAAAATTTAAAGTCTCTTTAAAAGTGTATCCATTGACTTTTCCAACATAGTGTGCCTAATCCGTTGAAGATATTTATCGCTCTCCCAAGAAATAGCACACGTGCAAGTATCTTCGCCTTGCCATTATGTGCATATAACCGAAATGAGGACACCTTACACAAGCTTCCCTAATTTTAAATGCTAGCAGAATCCGAAATTATAAATTAAATGCATCTTTTCGCTTTAGCACTCATTACTGCCTTGTACTTATACATTTGGGCATCTGCGTTCACAAGATCAAGGAAACACTTTATCTGACAGATCTACATGCTTTTGATTTGAATAAAAGAATTATATTCGCTGGTATTGTTTCTAGCCGCGCCATAGTGTGAAGATTCTGTGTGCACTCTCTGAAATGCGGTATGTTCACAGCGTGATGCTACCATGGCCTATGTTTGCTAATTAATGCTGGCACTCCAGTATCTTTTTTTCAGAAAGATGGATTTTTCTGTGTCAAGTGCCTGAGTACGTTCGTAAATAGTAAAATATTTCTTTGGAGATTTTATGGTTTGTTTTGGACTTTGCATCTCGGAACGAATCTACTCGCAGTTGAAATTTATCTAAGAATTAATAATAACTATTTATTGTGTTCTAAAGTGAACAACTAACAGTAAGTTTAGATAAGAATTCTGGGTCTTTCAAACAGTGAAATTAGCATTTTGTTTGGGAATCATAACTGAGGTGCAGATTGATTGCGGATTATATGATATTCATGGCGTGGAAAAGTTTATACCGGGCGCTCATTAATGAGATGAGATTTCAGTTTTTATGAACGAAAGATACATTCCCAAGCGGATTTTCATTAGTTTTTGATATAGCGACGAAATCTTAAACTCATAGAGATATAGGAAAAAATTGCAAAGTGATTTTTTATTGAGGGCCGTAATCTTATTATAGCCTAGGACGCTTCAATAAAATTTATGGTGTTCGGGAGCTACTAATAATACACCCGAAAATTTAATTAAATATTCTGTTTTGACATTTAATTATCGACCTAAGATAAAATGAAAAATGGGGACAGAAAATTGTAGAAATATTCAATTATATGTGTACGTGTATATTTAAATAATTATGGGATGATTTTTCGAAAGGATATTTTGCTGAAATTATAGCATTTACTTTTATAATTATTCTTTTTCTCTTTTTTTAGAGGGGTCAATAAAGGTCATGTAGCATGAGTAAGATAATACGATAATCCATTCCAAGAATTTCTAATTTTGTGTTTATTATCGCCGCGCCCGATGAAAAAATGAGACCAAACAAGTGAAAAAAATGATAGAATTTTACTCGAATAGATTCGAATCATAATTCTGGAAAAAAGAAAATGAAAGAGTAAGAAATTGAGATGTTTGAATAAAAAGTCGCAACAACTTTTTCTGCCTTGAATGCCTTACACTGTTATACCACTTTGTTAAGTGTAGCTCCACTGCCTCCAACTTGCTTGACTTTAGCAACTTTATCGCTAAATTTCTAAATTTATTTTTTTACATTAACTTTGCTAAACCACAAGATGCCTCTATCTAAGCGGTCCAATAACACTCAGGGATATATTCTGGGTCCTTTATTATGTTTATTTTTTATCAACTACTTACTTGTCTCTGTTTTCTCTATTCCGACGACCTTAAGCTATTTTCCATTATATCGTCGCCTATGATCTCTGGTTCCCTTTAATCTAACCTAAATACTCTCCTTCGTTGGTGCTCTGTTAATGGTTTAGGGCTCAACATCAGAAAGTATCACTCTATGTATTACTCGCCTAAATCCTCATCCACTTCTTTCTCCTATTCTCTTAACGAACATTCATTATCATATCTAAATTCCACTCAAGACCTCGGAGTCACTTTTGACAATAAGGTCTTCATCGACACCCATTCCTCGAAGTCATCAATTTAGTAACAAAATTGTCACTCTTTATACTCCGCTCTTTCTCTGATTTTGACTCCATCCAACCCTCCTTAGCCTTCTTCAATTCCCTGGTGAGGAATACCGCCATTACTATTCACCTTCCCGATTGCCTTGCCCTTGAAAATGTGTAACGTAAATTCACCCGTTTCCTTTTCTTTGAGAAAAGCTTCTCTTGTGCGGACTACCTCCCGCCTCCGCTCTCTGAACATCCCCCCTTCTTACAACAGTGTAGATCCTCCTATCTCGAGTCTGATGGACTGCTCCGCCTCGAATGATATCATCTGCCGTCCTGTGTCTTATAATATACGTAACGCAGATATTTTTAACGTCCCCTTCGCAGAGATCGAAGTCGACTGCTACATTTCCCGATTCCATGATTTTAAAACTCTTTTCTTTAAGTAGTTTTAAGCATAGGATAAGATTATTGCTTTCCCCTAGAAATTGTTTATAATTGCGTGTGAAAATTTGGGCCGAGAAGATTCTCCCTTTCCATCTCAGCGGCTTCAGGAAGGTAGATTTCAGCATGTGCGCTCCTGGTATATTATCCCCAGGACATGTCAACACTTTTGGTCACTTCTAGTCTGACAATTTAGGGTCTGTCGCTCATTCTATTAGTATAAAACCTGATCGAGATCATAGGCCTGCGAACATCACCTCTGCGCTCCATCTCCTGCATATCTGTATAACAAGGTCTTACATTATTTCCTGCATCTCTTTGCTCCGGAAATAATTTCATTGCCAGCAGGGTCCACCTGGCTACTACCTTCATGCCTGACCTACCTGGGATTTTCCCTCTCTTTGGCTCGAAGTTGAGTTTCTTGGGAGCATTTCTCTTTTGCGAGATAATCTTTGCTGTTCGCCTCTACCCTGTTTCCGCTGTTGAAGGCTTAGATCTATTCTGACATTTTCTTAAGATCAGGCATTCTTTAGCGCAGATACCATTCAGCACCTGCATCATTGAAGCTTGCATCCTTTCGGACGTTTTATATACCAACCTCAGACGTACCTTTGCCAGCCCCTGCCTTGGTTGGTTTTTTTTTTGGGGTAGGGTAGGTGATTGCATTTACGCACACAGTGTTGGACTACTCGTTCGGTACGTCGTCGGGCTCTCAACTAAAACCTCTCCCTTGTCAGAGAGCTAGCCTGGAACCGTTTGTCACATTATTTCGAGCTAGTCCTCGAACTCTTCCGCCTTGTGGAGCCCTTCAAATCAGGGAATTCCTTACACCAGCGGGAGGGGACAGGAGGAAGGGAACTGTCAGTTCAAGGAACCCTCTGCCATCCAGCTCCTTCACCGGTCGAGCTCTATCTTCTTAGCAACGAGAAGGACCCAAACGTAATGCGCAACACAGCTCCACCTGTCAGCACTCCTCAGCATCTCTTCGACAATGTTGTCTGGAGAGAGATCCCCTCTGTTTAAATAGAGCTGCTGACGAACCCCATCCCACCTTCCACAAGGAAAAAAAAATGTGATGGGGGTCATCCGCAACTCCGCAATCCGGAGATCGCGCCTTTCCAATCTTGTATAGGTAAGACTGAAAACGTCCATGCCCACTCAAAAATTGGGTAAGGAAATAATCAGTCTCACCATGCCTCCTATTCAGCCACGCACCTAAGTTGCCGATGAGCTGCGTAGTCCATCTGTCTCTAGTTTCATTTCGTCAACAGAGCTGCCACTCGTCTAGGGTGCGTTGTCGTTCTTCACGAGCAGCAACCTCCCTTGGCTCATCTCCCTTGCGCTTGTATATGGCTTGACGCTCCTTAGCAAGAAGGGCAACGGAGATCACTCCCGCGATCACTATCACGGCCGGTTCAGAGACAGTGCGGTACGCAGACGCCACCCGCAAAGCTCCCCGTCTCTGTACTTGCGCGAAACGCGCCAAGAGCATCAGCCCATACCTCTGCGCTGTACAACAGGACAGAATGCGTTGAATTCATTAAGAGATGTCGCCTGTTAGATGTAGGACCCCCAATGTTTGCCATCAGCCTACTTAACGTCGAAACTTCGGGTGCAGTCTTGTTCACTGCTACTTTGATCTGCTCAAAAAAGCTCATATTTGAGTCAAGAGTCAGCACGAGGTACTTTACAGCTGATTTTGAGTCGATATTCGGTCGGAATTCCTTTTTTAGTCAGGATGACTACTTGGGTTTTTTCCACTGCAAGGTTGAAACCATGAGTAGTCATCCATCCACTTACCCGCCGCATCAATACGCCGAGCCTGCTTTGCGCCTGTTCGACAGTGCGTCCAGCAACAAACACCGCAACATCATCTGCATAACCGACCAGCCGCGACTCTTCTGGCATGTCGAGTTTAAGTAGACTATCATAGGTAGCGTTCCAGAGGTCCGGCCCTAGGATGGATCCCTGTGCTACCCCCGACGTGACCTCCATCCTCATCTGACCCTCTGGTGTTTCATAGAGCAGGGAGCGGTTCCTCAGATAGTCTCTCATTATGTGTAAGAAGCTTTGTCTATGGTGTGCCTAAAATGTCTTTTCATCTTACGGAACGTCGAACGGCTTCCGCGACTTGCATGACAGCATCAACTCTGGATCTCCCTGCTGTAAACTCAAACTGCCGGGGAGATATTCGGGCGCCTTCTTGCTTTTCATAGTTCCAACTCTTTTATAGAAAAAAGTGGTCAGTGCCCTTAAAAAGCATAGAAGGTTTGCCACGTCTCGATGCCCTTCTCGGTATGGAGGCTTCGCACGCCGTCGTTATCAGGTTCATAACAGAATTTACGCCAGTGTCGGCTGCAATGCCACCAACCCCAGGAGTACCCTCCAGCGGGGCCCCACCTGTTCCAAGAGTTTCGACAAACCTCCCAGTATTCACTTTCCGTTCCGTGCACAAAAAAAGCGCCGGGGTGGCACCCGCCGAGAGTTTGTGTCTACCACTTCGAAGGCAATGTATTGATGGTCGCTTGCCGAGAAGTCTCCAGAACTTGCCACCCGTCCACCAACGACACCAGTGATTCCGACGCGAAGGTTACGTCTGGAATGCTTCCCTCGCAGGCTGGGCGTCGGAACGTTGGGGTAGATCCGGTGTTTAGAACTACCAGTCCTGTTCTCGCCGCAATTTCCAGAATTCGTTTCCCTCTGGAGTCTGTGTGAGGCATGCCCCATTCAAGTGCCCTAGCATTGAAAACACCTCCGACCAGGATCCGCCCCTCTGTGCCTACGATAGCGTCCTCCAAAGAATCAAGCCTGCGTCGAAAGTCCGGCATCGTCTCATTCGGCGTAAGATAGACACTTAAAAACGTTACCTCTGAACACCGAATCCAGACCAAGCCGTCCCTTCGGCCTTGGGTGAAAACCGTAAGGAGGGCGCCAACCCGAACCCAGATGGCAGCGCTACCTGATGTGCCAGGGTGCCATGAACTGGGTCCTTGTTTTGGTACTGCTCACTGATGAGTACTAAATCAGCTTTGGTATTCGCAGCGAACTGCGTTAGCAACCTGTCAGCGGTTGCACCCCGGTACATATTGATTTGTAGGATGCGAATCATGTTGACCGCGTCCTGGCTCTTTCCAATTCTGCTCTGAAAACTGGACCGCACCTAATCCCACAGTATGCGCAACGTTCTCATCAGTCACGCCACAGTTCCTGTATAGGACGTGGATTTCCTTTTCATTGCAGGTGTTCGTTTTATGGCCTGCCTAACCGCATTTACAGCATGTTGCCCTTCTGTCAGGTCTCCGACAGGTTGCAGATAATATAATAATAATAATCGTTGGCGCAACAATCCAATTGGATCAGGGCCTTGAAGTGTGTTAGAGCACTTCATTCAAGACCGTAATGGTACACTACAGAACACTGTAGGAGGCAATGTGCAATGTCAGCATTGCGCTCGCCCGAGATTATTACCCTGATTTGACTCAGGTACTCATTCGCAGCTGAGTCGACTGGTATCCGACGTCAAGTCACGATACAAATTCTACTGCTACCAGCGAGATTTGAACCGCGGCTTTCCGTATTACAACCCAGTGCTCTAACCACTAAGCTACCGGACACATACACAGGTTGCAGATGTGTGCCCATAATCCAAACATTTGTAACATTTGGTTGGGGCGGCCCGGATTCGTATCCTACACACAACCCAACCAATTATTATTTTCCCGCTGTTTAGAAGCTTCCTTCCGTATTGCTCGGCAACTTCCACCACAGTGGTTTTTTTTTGGCCCCGGGAGTTCGCAGAGGTGATACCAATACGGGCATTGGTTACCTCCGGACATTCGCGTTTGATGGCTTCTTCTTCCTCGTTTTTTTCTTGGTTGGTTGCGGTCCTGGCAGTAGGCCAATGTTAAGCTTGCCTCTACGGCTTGGCCTTGCAACTTCTCGCTTCGAGAACGTAATCACCTGGTTCTTAGTATTGTGGAGATGTGTGTCTGTCTGATAAATCAGTTTAGGTGGAGTTAGAGGGTTAACCATGCCATCGCCCCCGTAGCACGGTAAGGTCAAGTATTCACAAGAATTCGACCAGTTATTAGTAAAGCCTCGTTTGAATACAATCATGTATCCTCGGTTGGTTGGTTGGTTGGTTTTTCGACTATTTAGTCTGCATCCACAACACTTTATTAATACTACCACCACCTCGTACAGGATGTGGCTATCAACACCTAATATTGGCCTTGGTAGAGGAAAGGCTTGGCTTCTGGAAAGTCACACATTAACTCCAGGTGGAGAGATAAGTTGGCTCTCAGAGAGCTCTATTTCGTATTAGCCCAGCCTGAAGTGCACTGCTTGACCTCAAGAGGAGCATACAAGCTGTGGGTGTTGTCCTTATTTTTACTTTCAAAAAGTGACCGCAAAGGATCCTCTTGTTGTTTGTTTTCCGAGGCCAAAATATCTGATTGATCTGATTGCAATCATTGTGGAGGAGGCGGAAGAAATATAGAAGAGTGTCTCTTTTTGAATTTGAGGATGGTGGATAAATTGGTGAATAAACAAAAAGCAAGAAGACTCTTTTGTAACCGACAAAAATCATACAGTTTATGTGGAAGCAAAAGATAATTATGTGATTTTATATCAATTGATTGTGATCCCTTTACAAGGAGACAATTAACAGTTGTTAGTTTTTTTGCTGATATCTCCTTGACCTTTCTTTGTTTCTTCAAGAATTGACTGCCACTCTATAGAGTTTAATATATTATAAGATTTTTTTGCATACGTGATCTGGTTTGTAAACTTCCAAAGAGAGATTAGCAAAGTTCGAAGACCGTATGATGGTGTGGTTTCACCCGCAACGAATATGAATTCTAATTATAACACTTAGGAGCGATTGTGGATGGGTAGTAATTAGAAGAACAACGAACTTAAATAAACTCAAGGAAGCAGACTGATAAATAATCGGACCTCAATTGGTAACATGCAATTAAAAGATAATTGCCCAAGGAGGAGATATTAGTATCTCGAACCATTTATATTTAAGTCCCAGACTACTGTAGTTACGGCTGAATTATTTATGCAGCACAAGGTTCATGACCAATTCACTAAAAGTGTAATAACAAAAAAATATTGCACATTGTCTGAGAAGCATCTCTTTAGTGGGACCTGCCCAAACTCAAAATGGTACATTAAATTTGAATAAATAGTTCATCATATTTACCATAACTTAGTTCCACGCATTGTGTTTCACTGGAAACATGCTAAGAAGATACAACTAATGTGGATCAAATGCACACAATGGCGGGAAGAATGCATGCGTGTAATGTATATGTGGGAGACATTAAAATCATTACTTTAATTAATTGAGTAAATATTCCCTTACTGGAGGGCTCTTGGGAATGATGCACCAGAAACTCCTTTGATATTACCGGCGTGGTATCTATGACGATTTGTTCTTGTACGCATTGCAGTTACTTGAGGAATACTCACGCTATTAGGTTCAAAGGTTCCCATCTGAAAGTGATGGAATGTTATGACTTTAAGTGTCCGTAACATTTCGGGGTTGAAAAATGAGACCCTCATCGCATTTACGGATAATGCAAATAAGCGAATAGGAAGGTATGGTTTTCATACCTTGCCTTCATTAGATTAATTGCTAATGGCCTTCAAGAGTAGATGAACTATTTTTGAGGTTAGGCTTTATGGGCAGTAGATACATCTCAAAAGACAAGTTGACCACGCTTCTGCCTTCAGGAGAGGTAATGATGGATAGATGTATGATACGCATTTGAATGAAGAATTCATCTGCGTGCTTAGAATGTAACTTTCAAGTTACCGAAGGAGCGATTACATTGAACCCAATTAGCACTCCGGTAACCACCAAGACTCGCTGTACCCGTAAGATCGTATTGCAAATACCGTTTAGATTCCAGAGCCAATCAATTTCGGTTGGGAAGAAAGTAAAGCGACTTCTTCTCGGTGGGAGACTTCAAAGCCATCTGTAACAGAGTCCAGGCTGACTGATGGCTGCCAGGCTGTTAATATGATCACTTAATTGATTTTCCCATGATGTGCTCAGAATCTACATTTCTGGATGTTTGTCTTCAGTTAGCCTGCTTTTGTTCGGGTGAAAACTGCATCTCACTTGTTTATTTTCACATAACACCTATCGTAAAGTAGTTACATGTAATTATCAGTAAATTGAAGTGCAATTACATGATTTGCTGGTGAATCGAAGAAGTGTGTGACCACATCACTGTCTTACAAATGACCATGGATTACCACCAGTTAGAGTTCGCCGTGGTCACGAGAACATTGCAATAACCATCGACGGCCGTCTGTAGTCAAGACGCGCCGCCGCGAGTATCTTCCCGGCATTGTGTATCTATTATTTGTTAATTGTATGCTGTCGACCTAATTTGAGACCTTTTGTTGTGATTTTATGACCTGGAACCATACAAAACTGTTTCCGCACTGGAGTCATTTGTCGAGATAATGTTATGTAAGAATATTTTCAGCAGAAAGTAATGATATTCGCTTAATTGCTAACGAAATGAAATTATGAGATAAGTAACTATCACAGAGATAGGCAGTATCTCTTTAACTTTCCGCGAATCTTAACCGTTGAGGTCAATTTGAACTTATATAATGTTCGGACAATGAATGCTTCTGGAAATATTACTCATTTGGAAGGTTAATGAATTCTTGGAGAAGGAAAGGATGTAGCAGCTTGGGAATCTCCTCCTTCCTGAATTTGCAAAAGTGGTCAATGTGGGAGTTTGATCTCTAGTATGCGGGGACCAGCGGAAGCTTGGTCTGAGCACCTTCGGTTTCCAAAAACCTGGCAGTCGGGTTAGGCCAGGTGGACATTTTTCTCGCATTACTTCTGGGCCTAAGACGTAGACTCAACAGAAACTAAACAAAGCACGAACGACGATAAAGGAGGTAATGATGACAGGCACATCATCGGAGAACGAACTGTTGTGCGTCCACTAGGAGAAAGTTGCCATCGAAGGGAATATGGCCGATGCCAGCCGTAACAGAGCTGTACAACAAACAATAATCTAGCTTTAGCCTAGCTTAGGCTCAAACTATGGGCGGTTCAATTTGGTTATAATTGCCATTATATAAAAGAGCGTTTTCCACCTGTTGCTTTTTTCGGTCAGGCTGTTTCCAGGGCAGAGGTGAGGCAGCGTCTGATGAGTTGGCTCTGCCCTGGACGAAACGTCAGTCCTTGCTTTTTTATTTCAAACATTCATCATCACCAACGGCGCAATAACCGGTATCCAGTCTAGACCTGCCTTAATAGGGAACTCCAGGCATCCCGGTTTTGTGCTAAGGTCCAACAATTCGATATCCCTAAAAGCTATCTGGCGTTCTGGCCTACGCCATCGTTTCATTTCAGGCAGGGTCTGTATCGTCGCCTTCTCTTCCTAGATATTGACTTTATTGACTTTTCGGGCCGGATCATCATCGTCCATACGTATTAAGTGACCCCCCAACCGCAACCTATAGAGTCAGATTTTATCTACAACCAGACGACCATGGTATCGCTCATAGATTTCATCGTTATGTAGGCTACGGAATTGTCCATCCTCATATAGGGGACCAAAAATTCTTCTGAGGATTCTTACCTTGAATGCGGCCAAGAGTACGCAATTTTTCATGCTAAAAACCCAAGTCTCCAAAGAATACATGAGGACTAGCAAGATCATTGTTTTGTACATTAAAAGCTTTGACCCTATGGTGAGACGTTTCGAGTGGAGCAGTTTTTGTAAGCTGAAATAGGCTCTGCTGGCTGTCAACAACCATACGTGGATTTCATCTTCATAGCTGTTATCGGTTGAGATTTTTGACCTTAGATAGGAGAAATTATCAACGGTCTCAAAGTTGTAGTCTCCTATCTTTATTCTTCCCGTTTGACCAGTGCGGTTTGATGTTGTTGGTTGGTTGGTTTTTGCGGCTCACGTTGTCACCGCATGTTTTGTCTTGCCTTCATTGATGTGCAGCCCAAGATATCGTCCCGATCGCCGCCTGCTCGATCTGGATGAAGGCAATTTGTACGTTTCAGGTTGTTCTTCCCATGATGTCGATATCGTCAGCCTAGGGCAGTAATTGGGTGGACTTAAATAGAATGGTGGATCTCGCATTTACCACAGCATCACAGATCACTTTTTCCAGGGCCAAATTAAAAAGGATACGTCATTCTCCCAAGCTTCCTTTTCCCGTCTATAAAGTTGCTTCTCCGCTCGCTGGAGTTGGTGACAAGTCTTAGCGCATGCCTACGTCCGTTGGGAATGCACTCTTTTTGCGGCTGGGGCTAAGTATCTTTGTGGCCGAATTAATGATAACGTTCTTCAGGTCATCAACATCATCAACATCATCATTTGTTGATACTTCATCTCCAGGATCTCTATTGACTGCGGTTATTGCGGCATCCATTTCCCCCTTGTAGGTGTAGGAGGGCTGTGCTGTGCTTGGCTTGAGTGCTAACTCTCACCTGATTGTCGGCTGGATTATAGGTGGTGTTGCTATTCGAGCTCGGAGCACCATGCCAACGAGATAGTGATCCGAGTCTATATTCGCCCCCCTATATTTTCATATATATATTTATCAAGGCTAAGAGGGGGAGGTGTTCGATCAACACGTGGTCAATTGGGTTGAATGTCGTACAATTTGTCCCGTTCTTAGGCGCGGGAGGTTCGCTTTCATCCGTTCGAACATTAACTAAGCGATATTGCTTCTGAGTGCACACAAAGAGATTTTTTGATATATTTTTGATTTTAGAAAATCACTGTTTTTAGCTTAATATTCTAAAAATGATTCTCCATATTTTTACAATTGACCTGGTTTTTGTTACCAGGCTGCTTCACGAGCCTCGTGGCTGTCTACAGATAGGCGAAGTACTCAGGTGAGTGAGTTCCAAGTTGTAGTGTGTTGCGCTACTTTGGTGTGGAGCTCGAACGAACCAGTGAAAACTGCAGGAGACAAACTCAAGAAGAGGTCAAAGAATAAAACAGTATAGGGTGCAGAAAGTGAAGTAGCAACAGCCGGCCGACGACTCAAACCCTCAAGGGTCGTGGCCAAAAGCCACCTAGTGGTGGCGCTGGTGGAAGGCAAGTGGGCTATTGGCTAATTGGAGGCGGAGGTAGGGACTAGTGTTGAGGCCAGGCTGTCGGGCATTTCCTGAAATAGAAGATAGAACGGGGGGGGGGGACGCATTTCCTGCTTTGATTCCGTCCAGTTCGTCCACAGATTCCAAAAGGCTCGCATTTGGTTGCCGAAGATACGTATGGATAAGGATAAGCTCGTCCAATTTTTGTGTCTTCATTACGACAGGATACCCGTTGACGACTGGGTGGTCATCAAGGAGGAGGAATTAAAGGAGAACGGGAAAACTTTTCTGCTCCACATGGAGCGTGATTGGAGGTACTGGAAAAGGTGAGCTACAAAGTGCGGTGTTCCGCTCTGGGAAACTTAACAAGGACCTGAAACCAGTTGACGCGTCCAAGGTTAAGACATCTGCGTCGCATTAATGCAGGAGCACTGGATCGGAGGAGATCAAACCACGAAATCAGGACAGGCCTAGGGCATGTACCCTCATCAGAAAGACCCTGACGTGAGTTCTAGCGTCCTACAACGACGTAAATAGCTCACGACCGCTTAGCGCCACCACCAAAAGTACAAAATTCGATATCCATCATAATAGCAAAACAGGCCAAGCTGTTGGTAGGGTGTGACGCTCATGTGGGGCATATGCTTTGCGGCAGCTTAGAAATGAACAAATGATGTGAGTCTCTCTTTTACTTTATTATTAACACAAACCTATCCAACAGGAGGGTTTTCAAGAGTGCCTTGATAACGACAAACTAACCGACAATTGAATTTTTAAAACGGAGGACTGTCGAGTTTATAACTAGATGCCCTTCTCTGATCATAGTTGAATACTTTTCAGTCTAGTTCAGTCAGTCTAAATCTCTTCAGCCCTTTTAGAGGCTCCAGGAGAATCGACTGGAAGAAGTTTGGTTAAATGATCAAGAACAAACCCTCTTGTTAGGTTAGATGAACTGAGCCAAAGATAAGGGCTCTGGAAAGGATATTTGAAACAGCTTTTAAAGCCCCGTGATGTGCAAAATACAGTAAAGAGTCACTGTCATCGTGGCGGAATGAAGATTTACCTAAGCTCAGGAGGCTGATCATGGAAGTCTTCAACATTTGCTATAGGGACAAATATAGACAACTATACAAGGAGTGTCTGGTGAGATACAAGACCATCAGGATTCGCAAGAAACAGTCTTGGCTGGATTATTGTCCGAATATTGAAAGCATCCACGAGTCTACGATACTCAGTGAGATTCTGATCAAAGGACATAGAGACCCATCCCCCTCGGCATGTAAATTTCTGGGTCCAGATAGCATAATGCCAGTCGTGCTTCAGAAATAGCAAGAAAGGGTTGTACCGTAGATTGAAGGGATTATCCGGGGCTGTATTCCTTTTGGATACATACTGAGAGAGCAACCTGCAGGATTTCTGATTTTGTTCCTGGATATTGTGCTTCCGCGTTAACTTGGAGTCGAAATGTACTTCTAAGTACTTGACTGTTTGTGCGAGCTGGATTTCCACCCTTGCTAAGGTGGGTAGTGTATAGCTGCCCCACCTGACGTTCCTAGTGAACATAACTAGTCCAGCCTTCCTAGCGTTCACCGTTTCTCCATTGCGGAGGTACCAACTGTGGATTTTATGCAGCGTTGCATTCAAGCGGTCACATACGCAAACTTGCCGGTAATTTTTACGGCTAGGTCGTCCAAAAATGCTTGCGCGAAGACTTTTTTCTCCTCCAGGAGCCACATCACAGTGGAGAGGGAACTCCTCCCTGTGGGCAACCGCTGAGACATCCTGCTTCAATAGACTTCTGGCCGACCGATATGTGGATTTTTCTCCACTCTAGCAATAACATTAGTACCGAAGCCATCAAAAAAGCTTGAAACAGAATAGGATAGGAGGGGTGTGCTGCGCAATGGATAGTATCCATGCTATGAACCAGGATAATCCAATCTGCTATGCAAGGCAGCCACTTGACTAGAACTGTCAGGAGGGGGATGCCCAGCGCCGTCTCTCCGGTTGATAGTGGTAGATCAACTTCTACTTCTTGTTGGTTTCAGAGATGCTTCCCTCCATTATGAGTGAAATCATTTAAAGCGCGTTGGGAAAGGTGCGCGTGTGGGCTGCAGTTACATTATGGACTCAACTAAAATGGAGCTTATGTATTTAACCAATAAGACAAGGGCACCCGAATTCTGTCAGTCTGAGCAGCTGACTTCAGATGGCGAAGGCATGGCATGACCTTAAGAGTTTGTGACATGTAGCGTTCCACAGCGCTAAGTGGGCTCTTGAACCAGTTACCGACATGTACCCTACCACTTTAATTTGATACTGATATTATGTAATGCTTTGAGATGCAGTAAATTCACACAAAAAACATGACATTGATATATTGTAAGTTTCTTAATAATAGAAGGATTTGCGACAAATTTTCGAATATCGTGTCTTATGACTCAGGGAGTACTGTTTGAAACCTATAATTTAATGGCAGTCAGACAGATAAAAAAACAGGTGAATTTGAACAGAATCGTTTAGGATCTAGTTGGAGATATATTTGACTCGGTCTGCGTTTTGAAAGGTGTTGAAACTGTCGCGGAGCGCTTTGCACTTTTGGTGTCTGTGTCTCGTTTCATTTGGAAGAGGGAAGTATTGGTCCAACAAAAGGGAGTCAAAAATGAGGAAGTTATGGATAAACTATTTATTTCAAAACAGTTTAACCTTCTGCGATGCTTTTTTGATGATGAGGCAAGCATATCTGAAGGTGCTGCTTGCACGACCCAGTGCCCCGATGATATGGAGTACGTGGAACAGACGGAAGTTAATAGCCACTCCGAAATAGGTGACTTCTTGGACGGTTAGAATGGGAGTATTGTGCTTTTTGAGGAACTGGGGACGTATACGTCGGTTGGCGAATTGGAAGTCGAAAATTGAGTGTTCACTAGCCTGTAGGATTTTATGGTCGGCTTGATGATTTTTGTGGAGGAGGAGGATAGAATCCAGTTAGGCCTCGCTGTAGCTATCGGGATTGAGAGGGTTTCAATCTTTTTTGGAAATGGGGGACTGACGAAATGAATGGGTGGGATATTTTCCCGGAGTTCCTGACCTCTTTGTATGTGGCAGTGTTGATCTCAATGTTAGTGAGACGGTTGTGGAGGTGTAGGTGCAGAGGGTAAGAATTCTGTCGCGGGTTAGCTTGTCTAGGAACCGAATTTCGTCTAGAAGTTGGGAGAATTGCGGAGAATATCTCTAAATAGTTTCTAAATAGTTTCCGCTGGAGGGTCTTTTTACATTTGGTTTCTTCCAGGATGTAATTGGGAAAGAAGATTACGGTGATTGAGAGAACGGGTCGATAGATCAGTTCGTCGCATACTTGCGAATTTCTTTAGTGTATTCACGAACTGTGGGGTCAATGCCCTTTCGGTTACAATGGGCCTCTAGGGTGAATGGTATCGTTAGAGACTTGGCTTTTGGAAGGGAGTAAGAGAGGCTGAAAATTTGATTTGGGGGCTGCATTTACGCGTTTCTAGTTGGTTTTCTAGATGTCAGGAACTGATGGGAAGATGGGGCGAATGGCTTTGTAGGCGGGTTTAATGTTGTTGAATTATGGCATTGGTCCGTTCCGGAAAAATTGACACTGGGGAAACTGCGGTTGTTTAACCTGGCGTCACACAGGAGCACTATGTTGAAATTTGGCTCAAACTTGCGCCTGTGAGTTCTGCCGATAATGAAATTAATATTTGCCTTGGTTATCGTCCATTGCCAGATGTGAGAATAACGGCATCGCGATCTGGGGGAGTTCCTAGGATTTCATGTTGAACTTGAGAAAATTAGGATCGGAGATGGTGGGAGTAGATGACAGGCGGGTGCGGAACTGGTTTACATCGCATCTGCGAAGGACATATATGCTCGCCTAAATGCCGGGTTTGTAATCGACAAAGGCAAGGGTTTAAATATAATATATGGGGTCCACAGATGGGCAGCTTTATGCTAACGACGTGGTAAGCTTGGTCGAATTTTACACTTAGGGTATATAAATGGCGAGAGTTTGATCGGGCAGTGGGCAGGCTACAAGGAGTTTCATGAATTGTTTATCATGAGTGATAAAATTTCATTTAAAATTCAAAGTGAAAGCAATGGCATTCTAGGAGGTCCAGCATCATCTGGCTAAATGCTGTTTAAGAATTGAGGGATTCTAATTCCGCATCCACTGAATACCGGACCGAACCATATGGACAGCTACTTACTCCCCCTTTTCTTGGTCCACAGATCCCCCGTTTCGGTCTTAGCACTCAAGCTTAAATGGTGAAGACGAAGATACGGAGGTACGAAGCCGTAAACTGCCTTAACCTTTTAATTTAGATCCCAATGTATTTTATTTTCATATCTTTTACAAAAAAAAATATTCCCATAACATATACCAGGTATTCTCCTTCTTATTCGTTTGGAGAAAATAAACCTTCTTGCATCGAAGAAATATTTTTATGTTGCGTGTTTTCCTGTCACGAGCTAGTATTTCTTCGTGTTTCTAATTTGCTTACCGAATTTTAAAAAAGCTGAACTGAGCTTGCAATTTTAGTATTTCTTATTCTTAAACAGATTTCAAGACATGTTTTCACTTTCATTTGATTAGTTTTAAATTTTGTGAATAAAATTTGCAAGACTTGTCGGCAGATTCGTCACAGTATAAGTACTGACTTAATTGATTTCTATTATTTCTAGTTTGGCTGCCAGACGCGTTTAATATTTTACATCTTCAAATTTCACTTGAGAAAAGCGTATCTTGGGTCCTCCAGTTCATCTATGAATATTGAACAATAAATTTGAGTACGAACTCAACATATTATATGTTCAGATTAAATTTAATTGCGAAATTGCGGTCTGCCCTAATCAAATTAATGGTTGAAGGAAACTTACGCGCGTTCTTTCGGAGAAATTTCACTGAGGTTGATCTCCAATAACACTTCATCCCATCAATACTTGTATTTTCACACATGCTGAAAATTAAGTGCTTGAATTAATGGCCATTTAGCTAAGGTACCTGCAAAAATCTAAAATAATGGTAGCTGTTTAGCGTCAGTCAAGTGCCCGGAAAGCTTGGGTGTAGAGCTCCTCTTAATGAACACTTCACCTGGCCAATCTTCCATAACTGGTCAATGAAGTCTGCAGGCAGGTGTTTTAGTCGGTCAGAGACAACATATTTGAAAGTACGAGGAGGAACTGGCCAGACAATGTTGAGATGATAATTAACCATTTTCAGATGGTGTTAGATAATAATGGCTTGAATGGTCTTTTGGGTTGACGATGGCCAATGAGGACTTCTATGAGAAAATTAAATAGCTGTCGTGACGATCTACGAAAACGCAGCCCATCTAATGGCATATGTGAAGCGAAAATTAAGATATGGAAGAAAGTAATTGATTTCGGCGTTTTGTCTGTTTTGACCGATATATCAAGTTTGGCGATTTGTTAGAAAATGCTCCTTTGGGCATTTTAATAATAATTACAGATGGGGCCCTGTGAGATGACATTGATATGTTGGCCGGGTCTACGTAGTGACCTAGAAAGTGCAATCAATTATAGTTTCCATTTCTCAGCACCATTCAAGTATGAGCGTGATGACTAACCCATCGACAACCAAAACTCATAATGTATGTATGTAAATAAGACGATTTGGTCCATTCTCTTAGTGTATCTTTTTTCTATAAACCATTTGAAAAAATGATGGTCATATTTCACTTTGCGATGTAAGTTCAACGGCCAAAATCGCTGCTCATTGCCTTCCTTTGGAAGTTCGCTTTCATTTTCGTTATTCTGTGAAAGTAATTTTCTGCTTAGCTACAATTTCGATTAATTAAAAAGCAAGAATTCGAAGAAGGGAGGTGTAAATATAATTAATTTTAATTCAGATACTTTCTCTATGTTCGTGAGATACAGAATGTGATTGATTCTCACTTTTGGACAGAATCGACTAGAAAGAGCGAGAACGTTGTTAATGTGTCTGCATTTTTCTGGTTTTGTATTTAAGCTGTGCCTAATTTGTGTATTCTTTCGAAGATCAATGAAGGCCGATTTGGTTCATTTTACTTGTTCGTCTTTAGATATTCAATTTCGATTTCGTACTGATCAATCGGATTTTGTTGTTATTTTTTTCTTTTGTATATTCAATTTAAATAATTCTTCCGTTTTAATTCGGATCGAGAATTGGTCATTACGGATTTAATTTAATTTCCATCTTTAAGTTGAAATAATAAGCCATTGAAAGTATTCAATTTGAAGCCGATTTAATAATAAGACTCAATAATATTTGTTGTTTTCAATTATTAGAGAACTGGACTTTCACTAAGAAACGTACGACTCTAAGCCAACTTTAGCCAAGATGGGAAAGTCAAAAAGGCAGGCTATCGATTCTAGAAGTAACCCGTGTACTCCGAATATGATGACAGTAACTCACATTTGTATTGGCTGGTTATGCGTTTGAATTCTTTGAATTCCTGCTAAGACTTGTCAAAAAGTTTGAATTAAACTCTTTTCCTGCTTAGTTTTTGAAAGATTTCGTAGGACTTTTTGAAATGGCGGTTTTTACGGTTCAACATGGCGAACCAAACCTATCTAATGATAATCTCAAGTTAATTGTTTTCTCGGTGATCACCGTCGGGATCAGTGATATTATCAGCAGAAACAACGGCATCTGCATGAGGCTTTCATGGTTCTGTTCATCAATGTTTGCAATCACGCGTATGGTAATTGCAATAATCATAATCATCAACGGCGCAGCAACTGGTATTCCGTCTAGTCCTGCATTACTAAGGAACTTTAGACATCCCGATTTGGTGCCGAGGTCCAACAATTCGATACCCCTAAAAGCTGCCTGGGACCTACGTCATTGATCCATCTCAGGCAAGGTCTGGCATGTCTTCTTTTTCTGCCATAGACAGTGCCCTTATAGACTTTCCGAGCTGGACCATCCTCCCTCATATGAATTAGGTGATGATGTTGCCTCCAGATACTTCGTTTTACCTTACCTAATGTGCAGTCCACTAGTTGGGACTTGAAGTATAATAGTTGTAGTTGGACTTAAAGAGGATGGTGCCTCTTGCATTAACATCTGCATCGCGAATCACTTTATACAGTGTATATACAGTCCTTTTGTTCTGCCCAGGTTGTGTGTAGGATTTACACTCACTAAAAACCATTCCCACTTCCTACCCCTGCCACTATACGAGATCAGTATGAAATACTACTTTGCGAGGAAGGCTCATATTAACCGCCCGCCCCACTTTTCGAAGGAGATCTAGTTCAGAAACTTGTATTTTTTTGCCTTTTATCATAATGCTCCCAGCCTTCACAAACCTCGCACAGTTGAAAATTAAATGACCTTAGTTTTAAGAGGTGGTGGCATTCAGGTCAGTCGGAAGACTAATCCAATCGAAAACAATGTAAACAGTTACCACCATATCCTGTATAACCCGCCATTCGCCTTCAGTTCAGTGTGTCAGTTACATCTGAACAGTCTACATTTGACCGGCGGCTGGAAGGAGATTCTAGCCTGTCAGTTTGGACTGAATGAAAAATAATTCGGTCAACTGGCCAGGCATTTCTGTTTAGGTTGTGAGGGAGGATTATATGAGCATCTTTATGTTAGTGAACATTTTTGATAAATGTTCACACACAAAAATATCTCATATTCTCGCCCTTCCCGTCCAAAGCTGAACTAATGATATTGCGGCTTGATGGTGGATGGTGCTTTCAGTTCAACTGGCGGCCGGGTGCATTGCGGGCTCTTCCACCGTAACTGGCAGGCCGAATTGAACTTGAATGGCAGGATTAAGCCATTGTGGTGGTTTGGTGATGGTAACGTCTGATCAAACCATTGGTTAATACAATGTATGGATCCTACATCTACATCTAAAATTTAGAATCACATCAGACGAATTTGTTCACCTTTTCTTTTGAAAGTGCCGCATCTCATTCGTTAGAAATTTTAAAGGGATCATCCCCGCGGTAACGCGCAATGCCTTATTGGAAGTTCTCCTAAAAGCAGTTACACAAGGACACACTTTATCGCTTGGAATATGACCGCATATCCGGATATTAGTAACATTACTTTCCTACGATTACGACGTATTTTTCTTCGCCAGGTCCAATGGCTTCATTTGCCAATAGCTGTGTCTTCAGTATGATTGTTGATTACAATCATCGTCGCCTATTGATATCATCGCTATTTTCACAGGAAGGTGAAGGAAAAGCATTTCGTCGTAAATACCGGTAATTCTTCCCTGTCTTCTCTTCGTTGTTTTCGGCGACTTTAGTCTCCTTTTGCTCACCTGACCTAACGCTTTCGATTCTCCACTTGTGCCGCCCTCTAGTTCAACCTCACCAAAAATTATTTAAATCGCTTTCTTCAGCTCGATCTCTCCAACCTGTCCACACGTTACTTATCGAAATCTCAACATGCTCTACATTAAGTCACTCCGAAAGCCCATGATCCATATCCTTTAAGCCAGTTCGTCGCAACTCTCATATTATGCGCAAACACGGTAAGTTCAGAATTCGAAAGGAAAATTGAGTTCACTACCGGAGTATTCTATAAGCAGCTTGCTGATATGTCACGACCCTCGTACATTCATCATCATCCTTGCCAGAGCCACGGTCGCGACATTAGACTCCAACTGGCCAAATTCACACCATTTTTCGCTGCCAGGATCATAATAGTGTAATATTTCCTGGTACTACCCTCCTATTTATTGCAGACTATCCGTTCCAACATGTTCTCCCCTGATACGAATGAGGAAATGGTTCTTATAGAGGATAGCGTCTAAAGGCACAACAGGTGACATTTTAATGATTCAGAAAACGTGCTCTCCGACATGCGCTCTTCAAACTATTCAACGACACTATTTTATTACAAATTTTCTGCAGCTTTCGCTACAGTTATTATAATAAATGCTGGAGCATACAAAAGTCCCCATGAATCACCACTTTTCCACCCTTGCATCATTTTTAACTAGATTGTATCGCGTGATCTGTAAAGAAGAACGGCGCTTGAGAGGCTGCGCGTAGTTTTGTGAAACATTCTTCCTTGCTTCGCTGGACAGCTTGAGGTTTTTGGCGGCTTCTTTATCACCATCATCAACGGCGCAACAACCGGTATCCGGTCTAGGCCTGCTTTAATAACGAAACCCAGACATCCCAGTTTTGCGCCGAGGTCTACCAATTCGATATCCCCAAAAGCTGTCTGAAGTCCTGACCTACGCCATCGTTCCATCTCAGGCAGGGTCTGCTTTATCTTTTTTTCTACCATAGATATTGCGCTTATAAACTTTTCGGGATGGATCGTCCTCATCAATACGGATGAAGTGACCCGGCCACCGCAACCTTTTAAAACCGCATTTTATTCACATTCTGACGGTCATGGTATCGCTAATAGATTTCGTCGTAATGTAGGCTGCGGAATCGTCCACCCTTCTTCGGAGGATTCTTCTCTCGAATGCGGCAAAGATTTCGCAATTTTTCTTGATAAGAACCCATGATCATTGTCTTGTACAGTAAGAGCTTTGGTGAGACGTTTCGAGCGGAATAAGTTTTTTAAGTTTAAATATGTTCCATTGGTATCCAACAACCGTGCGCGGATTTCATCGTCGTAGTGGTTATCGATTGTGATTTCCGACCCTAGATAAGGCAAATTATCAACGCATGCTCGATCTGGATGAAGGCAGTTTGTACGTCTGGGGTAGTTCTTCCCATGATGTCGATATCGTCAGCATAGGCCAGTAGTTGGGTGGACTTAAAGAAGATTGTACCTCTTGCATTTACATCAGAATCACGGATCACCTTTTCCAGGGCCAGGTTAAAGAGGAGGCATAATAGGCCATCCCCTTGCCTTATACCGTTGGTGACATTGAATGGTATCGAGAGTGACCCTGCTGCTTTTATCTGGCCTCGCACATTGGTCAGGGTTATCCTAGTCAATCTTTTCCATTTCGGCGAGATACCGAATTCTCTCATGGCTGTGTAAAGTTTTACCCTGGCTATGCTGTCATAGACGGCCTTAAAGTTTATTAAAAGATGGTACGACTGAGGGCCATATTTCAACAATTTTTCCATCGCTTAGTGCAGAGAGAAAATCTGATCTGTTGCTGATTTGCCTAGAGTGAAGCCTCTTTGGTATGGGCCATTGATGTTCTGGGCGTATGAGACTATTAATATGCCCATTCTGTCGGAAATAAGATTTCCCATTTTGTCTTAGCTTACATTCATCGTCGAAACTGCTGTTCTGACTTGTTTTGCGACTGGGGTCAAGTATATTTGTGGCCATATCAGCCAGATAGCGCTCTTTCGGTGGTTTTGAAGATCATTTGTTGATGCCTGATCTCCAGGACATTTGTTAGCTGCGGTTATTGCGATATCCATTTCCTCCTTGTAAGTGTTACGGAGGAGTGTATTCTAGCAATTATCATTGGATTAAATCTGGTCGAAAACCTCCCTTTCAAGGGCTATATCATTTTCGTGTATATAATAAAAATTGCTGCACGTTCAAATATTGGCACCCTCATTGGAAAGGCGGAGGAGCTCGCAAGAGCCCTTCGGAAGAGGCTCATTAATATTTGCGCTCTACAAGAAACCTGATGGTGCAGTATCAAAAGCTGCGACAAAGAACTCTTTAACGTCGATGAAAAGATGGTGCAGCGGATGGCAACAGAGAGAAAATCCGATCTGTTGCTGGTTTGCCTGAAGTGAAGCCTCTTTGGTATGGCCCAGTGATGTTCTGGGTGTATTGGGCTATCCGGCCTAGTAAGATAACGGAGAATATTTTATAGATGGTACTCAGCAACGTGATACCTCTATAATTGCTGCCCTGCGTGAAATGCCCCTTTTTATGTATGGGACATTGCCAATCATCGGGCATTGATTCGCTGTCCGACTCATTGCTCATAAGCTGATGAACCACTTGGTGTAATTGGTCGCCTCCATATTGATGGTGGTAGCATTTGTCCGTCGTCTTCAATTGGTGGAACTTCTAACTCGCCGATATTTTGGTTGTTGAGCAGTTCATCAAAATACTCAACCGATCGCTCCAATGTGCCCATTCTGTCGGAAATCAGATTTCTCTCTTTATTTCGGCAGGATGAGCTTCGAGGTATATAAGGCTTCATCCTGGTGATTTGTTTGTAAAACTTGCACGCCTGGTGCGGTTGCTCCCTGCACTTTTTGAGTTCTCGAGATCTGCTCGTTCTTCCAGGCTACCTTTTTTTGCCTGTGAAGTCGCTTCTTCGCTCGCCGGAGTTCGTGATAAGTCTCTGCGCGTGCCCGCGTTCTTTGAGAATTCAACATTACTCGGTATGCAGAATTCTTGCGTTCCACTGCTAGCTTACATACATACGCAAATCATTATTCCATTTTCGTTCCCGGGTTAGTCGTTGTAAACTATATCCTGTCTGACGTTCCTTTTGTGACTTCTTAAAATCGGCACTCTCAACCAACCCCCAACCTGGATGAACAGTTGGTACAATTTGTCCCGTTTTTAGGCTCATCTTCATCCTTCTCCATCTGCAGTTTTTCATTAAGAAGGAACTCCCAGCGATCGTCACATGGTGGTGGAGATAGGGTTTGGTAGTAAACCTGTTGGTGTTGGTTCAGCAGGCGTATCCCAGGTTTTATGCTTCATCGTAGACACCAGTCCACGTTTCGCACTGAGACCTTTGACCGCTTTGTAGACAGACCAGCTAGCAAATGTTTAAAAGATAAGATAGTAACCAGGCGCCTGATCGAGCTGACTTCTACAGATTGCATGTAGTCAAGCTTCTCCCGCTTATTGGGAATATCATGATGGACAGTCATGCTGGTAGAGAGTGTCATTCTGTAAGAAAGTCGGGAAAACTCTAATTTAAATACTCATATTAATTGACGCTAACAGCCATAGGCAATAAAGCTCTGTTAGTTCGGTATTAGCCCTGTTTTTCAAAATACAAGGCTTGTTTGATTTTTCGGAAGATAAAAGCGAACCAGAGACATGGAGGTTATTTTGACTTTGCCTCTTTAATGCACACTCGCAAAGTATAATTCCGTCCCGATCACTATATGGTATGAGCCATGAGGCAGTTGATTAAACACATCATTAAGGGAAATCGAGGGACTGACTAAAATTGAGATGAATGTCGTGGAAATGTGTGGGGATGTATGATCTTTAAAAATGTGGTTAACTATTCCAAATTGAAACGCTGATGCTGCAAAGTTTTTTAGGTGACTTTTAGTAGCGATACCAAAGTTGGACCTTATGGCTTCGAACACAAACCTCAATCGGACCATTTTAACATGCATGATTTACCTATGCAAGCGGCTTTAAAAAAGACCTAACTCCTTGCCCCATTGAATGCCAATCATTCTGTTCTCTGTTTATTAAGCGATTGAGTTAACGACACTCCATTCAGTTCATTCTTAGTGAAAACGTAAACTCTAAATGTGCATTTCATTTAACCAATTACACAGTCATTACTCCTGCCAATTTCTTCTTTGGTGGTCTCTGGAAACAATTCCGGTATAGGACTGGACTAGAATCGAGTTGGCTGACAACCGTAGCCTCTGTTTTGTCCAACAATCAATTGATATCCAATTAGTATGCATATTCTTGTGTAGACGTTCTCTACCGTGCGACTGGACCAAGGCAGCAACTTCTTTAACTGGCGATGATCATTCATTGTTTACGTGGGGAAGGTAGTGAAAATTGGAACGTAGCGTCAGGGGTTTCAATTAAATTACATGTTAGCTCAGGTGAAGTGGATGGAACTGTTGAATTGAAGTTTCGAGAGTCACATCGAGGTGCATTTTTACGACAGTTGTATTAAAAATAGGTGAAAGAAGGCGCTATCCTTAAAAGGATTGGTGAAAGATAACTGGGATCAAGAGACACAAGAATTTTTTAGCCACATATATAAAAATAACATTATAGAAGCTGCATATCTTTCCGTTTGACATGTAGATATCCCAGATCTGAACTTAAAAATTGGCTATGGTATTATGAGCCGTAAACATAATTTATCTCAGAAACTCAAGAGCGTATTCAGCTTATTCGCCGCCTACTTGTAAATGTTGAGTGTGTAGCATTATCTGAAAAGTAGCTGTAATTGAGCAATTTGTCACATATTCAAATGAGTATTTACGAGCTTCAGTAATCGAGTTACTGTCTTAACTCTTTCGTTTTCACTCCATCAAATTACCATCTGAAGTGTAGTTTGCTCGCATTCCTTACTAGAGTGGATGACATATGTTTTTAAAAAATGCAAATTACTTCTTTATCATTCATTTGCTATCTACGTAGAACCGCCTATATACAATACAGTTACTGATAAAATCTGCCGTTCATAGTTAATTAAACAAAGAGGCAAAGTGAGGGCAGAGCAAGTATTTTTCAGTGACTTTCAATGGAATTTCAAATTGGAATACGGCCCAGCCGAAGACATTCATCACGGGAAATTGATCCATATTAAGTTTTTTATAGATACCAATTAAAATAGCTGTATCTCTATACATGTTGGGTGGATAAGAGTCACAAAAAGGTAAACATCTTTAAATGATGACAAGTGAGCGCGTGAATGGTGACAGGTAACAAGCTGAGGCCAACAATTTGTTAGGAAAATTGATTGCTCTGATGACAGATGATTGTATGCTCACTAGAGACCGTTTACCTAAGCATTTTTTAATGTGGGTCTTTCAATAGAATAGCCAATCAGAATAGTTTGAAATTGGCTGTAAGGTTGCGGTATATTATTACTACCAAGAAACAATTTATTATGCGAACGAAATTTTGAATCTTCAGATAATAGAAAGCATCCCATTAAATTACTCCAGAAATCTTTTCACTATACCATATCTGACTTTTTAGCTAAATCACGTGGTAATCCCCTTAATCTAATCACGACTCCTAACTGAAACCTACCCAATTAGACCACCTTTGTGATGAAATTCATTCCAGCATTGGCTCATCCAAAAATTTCAACCGAATCAGCATCATTCCATCGTAATTGAGTCTGTAATGAGTTATGCAGCCTAGCAGCTTCCAATTTGAAAGAGGCAGAGGAAAAAAGACGAACTAGAACAGTTGCTCTACTCCAAATCAATTATCAAAAATTCTTCAGGAAAATTGAATTATTGCACAATGAAATGAATGATGCAAAGCCCAGGCAAAAAGTGAAGAGCTGAAAATTGATTTAGTTCAGAAGGTTCGTGAAGGTATTTAAAACTCATTTCTATAATTAAAAATTCGTCAGAATAATTCGTAGATCGAGAATAACTGCTAATTGATTAAGTAAAAATAGAATGAAAATTAATGAATATGGAACAGAAATGGGTTACGCGGTCAGCCTATGTATTAGGTGTGCGAATTTGCTGCAAAAATATATCATTAGGTCATGTGTGTAATTGGGGTGAGCAGAATTAATAACAAGCTCATAATTTGAGTCAATGTACTTAGGAAGAGTACAATTTTTAAAGTACCCATCTAGAGTTGAGTTGATTTGAATTCGCCGTGAAAGATCGCATACCATTAGGAAATGATGAAATTAATTAAGTCTTTTTCAAATAATCTGAAATCTTTTATTAATCAAATTCAATTTAATTTTACCTTCCAAACAGTCTATGCTGGTGCTACAATAAGTTTTCGCAAATCCCGCTTGCCAAGCTTATTAAGCAAGTGCCTACAAAGCGAAGGCTAGACAGAATAACCATAAGAGACCTCAATATAGCGGAGTATTCTATCTTTCGGATTTTTTCAGATCATGCGAGTATTGTATTGAGTTACATCGAATTTTGTGCTAGTGAAAAGAATATCTAGGTATACAAATTGACCTGTAGAGAATGGGAACCTTCATTTTGTTGGGGTTGATCTTCAGGTTAGAAGTAAAGACGCTGCGAATAGTAATTCTATGGACAAACAGTTAAACTTTTTGACTCCAGTCCGTTGCGAAACATGAATGAAATGGAGTTCATATCCGTATGAGAGTGATTGATCTTCCATCTACCGGAAATGGAATGCATATAACGCAAATTAGAACCATGGCGAAACAACCTATTCATCTTTTTAGTTTCTTACCATCCGACATGAGAAACCTAGCCCAAACAACTTGGATTGGAGTAATCAATGTTCCCTTTCGAAGCCATGTTTAGACTCTAGAATACCTAATTTGTTGTGGTCTATGCTTTCTCGAATAAAGGAGTAGTTACATTCTTTCCATCCTACGCTGCACTTGTATTCATCCAGGAAACTGCTTCCACAATAAAATAAACTACCGCCAGTCCGGATGCTGGGCAGCGAAGTCCTACGGCCACAGCAACATACTTGACGAAGTACCTCGGGAAATCTGGGCATTCCTCACGAATTATGCCACACGCAAGCTGAACTTTACGAGAAATTTTGCTGTGGACTTTCCAACCAGGGCAAAGTGGAAGACCGGCGGCGTGTTGCAAGGTTATGACTCAGTATTCTTTACCGACGGATCAAAGATGGCCTGTGGAGTCGGCGCGGGGGTTTTCTCGAATACACACAGTGTATCCAAGTCGTATGGTCTCCCAGGTTTCGCCAGTGTATTCCAGGCGGAAGTACTGGCGATATTGGAAGTCTGTCGATGGCTGGAGCGAGATTCGAGCCCCAAGCGTAACATAGCTACTCTGACCGACAGGCAAGCGGCTATCAAGGCCTTGTACTCAGCGACGACATCTTCCATGCTGGTGGGACAGTGCAGAGACTCGTTGAACCGTCTGGGCAGCATACTCAAGGGCACTTTACCCTGGGTTCCCGGGCATAGGAACATAGAAGGGAATGAGCGGGCTGACGGATTGGCCAGGCGAGGTTCTGCTCGTGGCAGTCCTTCGGTGAATACAGTCGGTGTTCCGCTGGCGGCTATCGGGGACCGAGTCTACTCGCACTATCTAGCAGCCGCGGGCCCAAGATGATGAAGGCTTACGAGTTGCGCTAAGTCGAGGAGAATTTGGCCTGCTTATAACGTAGCCCAATCACGAGAGCTCCTGTGCCAGACGCGTGCAAATGCATTCAAGATTACGGCGGTCTGCACGAGGCACTGACCCATAGGAGACCATGCCGCCAGGTTCGGCATACCCTACAATTCGCATTGCCGAAGCTGGGGAGAAGGAAGGGAAAAGTGTTCTTTCCTATTGCCCAGCTCTAGCTAGAGTTAGGCTACGGACACTGGGGAAACCATTCCTTGGGGACCTCAGAGAGATTTCTAGCTGCAGGGTGGGAGAGCTGCTTTCTTCCGTTACTGCTACGGGTTTTCTCTGAAGATCCGAGCCGGTTCGACTCTGCCTCCCTGCTCCCACAATAGTAGTCACGGTGTTAGGAGTTTGTGGAATCAAAACGGCGCACCACAGCGCTAATTGAGCTCCTCGGAGCCGCCCTGATACCTACCTACCACCGTTTAATATCACCTGGCAGAAGACAATAACACTGTCAATCGCCAATCGAAGCTCTCTGACATTTAGTTAATTTCCTTCCTGGTCAACAACAGAAGGGTCCTAAAACGGGTTATAGTTTGATATTACATATTCAAAGGCAACCTACACATTTCAACATTCTATCGCTACCGAAACGTCAAGCATACCACGGATTACAATGAACTTAATGGCTATCGAAAATAGTTTTTAATTGGTTTCTGGCATGTGCGCGCGTTCCTTCACAACGGTATTAAAGGCTCCTGCTTTCACCAACGTCGAAAGTTTAGCATATAATGAGGACACTCTCGGCTGAAGCGAAGTGCGATGGTACAACTCTTGAGAGTACTCCTCCTAAATTCCATGTGAGTACCAGTATATGGAACTAGATTCATGATTCATTATAAGCTACGCAAATTACAACTTGGCAAAAATAATAACAAAACTTATCCATCTTCCGGCACTGGTAAGGGTTAATTGCAGTTCTATCCGACAACATTCTTGCGAAGTTATTGCGTAAATATTAAAATATCTTTTTTTAATCACTCACACAACACTCCTTGTAAATTCTCAGAAAGGACTCTAACCCCAGCTGAAACCTAAGGGGTTTCAGCAAGGAACTAGATGCTCGGCTCACTCAACTTGGCTGCTGCAAGTCAAAACGGACGTGTCGCGCGCAGTTTCTCCTGATTCCGCTTTCTTGCTGGGCGAATGGCTTCAATCGAGTCAAGGAGACTCGTTTTACCGTTCCTCCGACGTTGAGGCCATAATGGACTCCGCCTTGCTCGAGGATTTCGAAGGGGCTCTCATGAGATGGCTACAGTAGCTTCCGAGGGTCGTCGGTCCTCATTAGGACATGCGTATAAGATTCGAGATCCCTGAGCAAGTCAGTCACGGTTTTCGCGTGAATGGTGGGTGGTGACTGCATTAGCTTCAGCATTGCGTCCTTGAGCTGACGCAACAGACTGTTAGCGTTGCGTCCCGACCTGATGTCAAGAACAGGGTCTCGGGGGACTCTCAGCTTCTTTCAGTATACCAGCACCGCGAGACTTGCAGCAAATTCTTGTCGATTGGGGGTTCGGATGCCAAATAGAACGAGTGGTAGAACCTGCGACCATTAAAGCTGAGCAGTTTGCCCAACTCTGATAAAAGAGAGGACTGAAATTGCGTTCCCTTGCCAGCGATTATAATTACCAGTGCACCAAACCGTGGAATCTATTCTCGACAGAGGGCCTCAGCACAAGATTGTGCAGTAATGTCTTTCAGAGGTATCGCCTCAGGCCACCGCGTGAACCTATCGATGATTGTGAAGCAATTTCTGAAACCGTGCGAATCTCGAAAAGAGTGTTTCGATTCTGTACTGACACCAAAAAACAATTTTCACTGTTAAAAATTGATTTCCGATGTCAGGGCCACCACGTGTGAATACAACTATGTGCGTTCGACATGCAAGTTGCTCGCTCCGTCACTGGGTCATTGAATGTGCCGTGGAATGTTTATTGAGACTCAGCTTACAATGAGTTGAAAATGTTAGAATAAGTGTATGAAGATATGAATGCTGACATAAGGATAAATGAGTTGATGTTATGTAAGTGACATGTTGGGAGTAACCGGCTCGCTAAGTTTCGCAATCTTTGATACAGCGGTTCCCCTTTCATTTCTTTATCAAGTTTTATCTGTCTGTCTTGGAGGTTTTGTAACCCGTGGAAAGGATTTGGTGGCGATAAATGACTAACAGGAGGATTATCACTCCTCCGATGGTGATAGATGACCCATAACTTAGGCCCATAGCGATGAGACGTCATACATTATCTCGATCTGCATCTGATGCCTGACCTAGCAATTGGTGGTGAGATGCTGGGAGAATCGTTCGTCAGTATTATATCCAATTTCTCGAGGAATATCGTCATGGTGAAAGCCGAAAACCTGAAGCATATGCCACGGTAGGCGCGTGTCCGAGCCCACGGTAGGCGCGTGTCCGAGCTTTCCGCACACCATACCGCCAGGGACTCGATCCCTTCGTGTTTGATTTCTCTGAGAATAGCCGCACTTGGAGGTCTCATCTCATTATGCAGCCCAGTCGTCAGTTTTCCATTTAACGCCTTAACTCCGGTTTGCATAGATCCGATCACACGAACTGGTCAGGCCAGTTTCATTCACGTGTCTGACTTTCCTTTCTTCTGAATGTTTCATAAATGGTGTAGGAGAAGTTACTAGCAGGTAGAATTAACTCTGTAGTCCCTTTACCAGTGCGAGTCCCCCATAGGGGGATGCACTATTCTGCACGCGCACGTCCATTGTGGGAAAGCGCACCGAAGGTGCTGCAATTTGCTCTACCTTATGTAAGTCGAAAACCATCATTATTCTTCGCTCTCCAAATGGAGGTGATTCTCTACAGGTTCCTGATATGATTAAATTTCATTCTATCGAGGAAATAATGGAACACCATATGATGACTATCCCTGAGTACCTTCAAACTCGTTTGGTCCAGTTCGAATACCAAGCTAAAAACCTTCTACGTTTGTAGACTTGTGCTTCCTGACATTTATGAATTTTACCCTCCAGTGTCTGATGTCCATACCCGAGTTCTATTCACCCAACATGCGGATGATGTCTCCTGCTGTTCGAGGATCAGGTACCCAACATCCAACATGTTCTGTCCTGCGCAGTTCAGTGTTCACAATTGTGAACTTGGGCCAGCCGAAACTCAAAGCCGGGATTACCTGCTAAAGTCTCTTTAAAGCAGCCTCATCAATGTACACCAAATGGAGGAGCCCATCTTGAAAACCATGACTTTAACAGTCCTGTTTTCGTTCCGGGCTTCAGCATTTTTCTCTATAGGCATTTCCGGGGGATGGTAAATTGTCCCTCTGACATTTTGCCATCCTTGGATGAAAATCCCACGCAGCGGTCAGAAATGAGGCTTCACCTTGCTTATATGTCTTCTTCCTTCTCGCTTTGGTGTCCGCTTTCCTATGGGAGGGACCAGTTTCGTTGTAATCTCTCTCGATGATTTGATCACCTGCCTGCGCACCGGTTCTAATCCCCGCGGGACGCAGGGATGTAGGCCCTAAAGCGTTGCCCACCACAGATGTGTTGGTCTTACGGTTCTTGCACTGGTCTTGTCTGCTGAATCCAGCGTGGATCACACTGGGGTTACCAGTTTGTACCCACCTAGCACCGAAGATACCACTTCCTTGAGTCCAATTTTCCTGGAAATTACCGGACCTAGTGGTGGGGCTACATCCATATCCTCATTCCCAAGATGCTTCACCTTCTTCTGCCGCTGGCTTGGATCCTTCCCAGCCTCACAGTGTCGGGCCGTTTGGTTTCATTCCCACATACCCGCGTTAAACCAGTAGCGACCACGTCACTAGCTTCCTTTTCTTGAATTCTTCCCTGTAAGAGTGAAGGAGAAGGTTCTGACAGGCAGGATTCGACCTGTATTCCGCTTCCTTAGTGGTACCCGTTCCCTTCTGCCGAGCCTTCCTCTTCGACTTGCAGGTAGATTTGAGCTGTAGTACCGCGGAAGAGCCGGTCGTAGTCGGTTTTTCAGTTCCTCGGAGAGGAGGAGGAGGCGGAGAGTTGCCGTACTTTCCTTTCTAGCATTAAGTGCAAGCTTTTCATCAGGGCGTAAAGCATCGCTTCTAAAGATTTTTCCGGTTAATCATTTTGATCTGAGGACAGAAGTGAGGAAGCATTTGATGAGTTGCCTTTGCCCAGAACGAAATCGCAGGTCCTCTATGCGATAGTGATTTTCATTATTAGTGTAGGTAAAAAAGCGACATTCTCTGCAGCCTCTCCATTCCCCAAATTTGTTGATACCCTCGTATACATATATTATACAAACAGTCCACAGCACAAAGTGAGGAAAGTTTGGTGTTGGATGCTAGATATTCCACCCCTAGAATAATTGCTGATAATTTCAACGTAGGAGCTTTAAAGCAGGGTAGCCAGTTAACAGTCGTGAAGGGGTCATCCTACCTCCGTGGAGCTAACCATGATACTAACCTGTCCAGAGATGTGCTCAGGAGCGATTACTGTTCCAATATATGTCAATGTCTTCCGGGCGAGAGAGGTCTGGCGCGTGAGTGTTAGATTCCCAGTTGCTTCTTCTTTGATAGCATACTCGGACGGATCGGGGTTTGTAGCTGGCTTAACGAGGTTTTCGGAAAGGTTTCTTTTCTAGTAACGTTAGAAGGAGGAGATAACGATGGGGTATGTGGGGGAGCTGTCAACCGAAACGACTACCCAGAGGCGGCAATTGCTCTCTAGCAGGAGACTAAACTGCTAATAGAATCAGCAAATTGAGACCCTGAGGTCATCCTATCTAGGATTTCATTTGCATACACGAAGTATTTCTCTTCCAGTGGAAAGAAAGAAACAAGAAGTACAATATAATCATAACACTACGGGTCTACGGAATGTCCTAGTCAGGAGGAGCAACAAAATTACTTATTTTTATAACTTCACTCACAAAGGCGTGTGGTTGTAGCCTTTGAGTACGAGTATAACAAGAACTGAGTAATGTTTTGACAATTCTGGTTGCGTCATGGCTTTTTTATGTTGAATTTATCAATGGGGCAATTTTTCAATTACAGGAAATTATAAATTTAGCCCGAAATGGTCGAATTTTACAATCCAGTTGGTAAACTCCTGTTTGCGCTTAAAACTTAGGTAAGTTATTTTACTAATTCAGTGTTTTTGGGATAAATTAGGGACTGCCTAACAAGTTATTTAGTATTAAAAAAATTAAAACAACCATTACGAAAGTATTATTATTCTTTATTCTTAGTTTTAATTTAAAGTAATTTTTTCAGTTTTTGGCGGCCCTAAAAATTATAAAAGTCAATCACAGATTGCAATTTTTATCGCTGAACAACTCAGCAAATCTCACTTATAGTGCCAACACCAATTTTTGAAAGTATGAAGGGAATCCAAAGAAAGTGTAATTATTTTCTTATTCTTGCTACTTATATATGTAAATTAAATTAAATGCTGGTTTCTTGCAGAGTTTCCTTGCACGTTCATCCCCTAATTACAGTAAAACTCTCCCAGTTCTTTTGCATGAAGTGCAGTTGCATCATTGCAAACGAAATAGGGACAGCGAAAGTAATTAAACGTCAAGATGAACTTTAAAGTCTACAAGAAACCAGTTGGTGGTTCACGGCTGCGTTACAGTTATAATTAATAATATCCCGGAATAGGGCTTTGGTACATAGGATTGAAGCCACTCTGCAGTAAATAGATTTGTTCCGGGCGACCGTTAAACAAGTAAGGGCGTTTCAACTGAGAAATCTTGGAGTCGAAGGGAACATAGCTTTGTGGAGGGGGTGGAGTAAAGGTTGGTGGTCGATATGGTCTCGACGGGATTGGTGGTGGGGGTGGAGCAAATGGTTGATATTGTTGAGGTTGAGGATTGGAATCCAATTGATAAATGCCTGTAGGTTTACCGTTGGAAATGAAAGGTACTGGTAGATTTATGAAGGGGTTGATTGCCGGCGGCACAGGAAGAGCTTGGATAGGATTATAAGGCAATAGGGGTGAAAAGCTTGGAGTGAAGGTTGGTGGCTGTGAGTGGTAGCCGAGACCAGGAATAAACATGTAAGGAGTTGGTGGGAGACGTAGATAATAAATAGGAGAGTTCCTGTAGTTGGAACCGCGCCTTGTACTGGCTCTAGACATCATATCCTCATAATCATCGAAATCTTGATATGGATAGTATGGATCTTGTGATACAAAGACAGGATATGGAATGATTATTGGGTTTGGATACCCGTAGAATCCCATGTAACGTGCAGCAGCAGCTGCTGGATTATTTTCATTCATTGAGTAAGGGTTCCATGATGCAAACGGTGGCGGATCTGGTTTGTAATCGTTGGTAAGATGAAAGTCATCGTTGTCGTCATTTGGACTTGAATCTGGTTTTGGTTCTTCTTTCTCGTGAACAAATTGCGCATGGTTGTTGTTAGCGTACTTTGGGGTAGCGGCTGGAACTGCTAGTGAAAATGATGCCGATACGAGAAGCAGGTATAGCGATAGTGTCCTTAATAATGCCATAATTTATCTGAAAATAGAAAGAAAAAGTTGATATAATTATTATTGCATTGAACTGCGATCAGATAGAAAATATAATCTACAACGTATCGTTTGCGAAATGAGGTTAGCTCGAATAAGTCCAGTTTAGATAAGATTGTTAACGAGTCACAGTGTCCAGTCTGCGTTATATGTCATGCAAAGTCCTATTTGCTAAGCCTAATCAATTTTATGTTATAGTCATGAAACGCCGACAGTGGATCTGCAAGGTGAAAAAATTATAGGCCGCGTGAACACGCGTGATTTACACTATGTATCTTGTTCTGAGTAAGGACAGTATTGTCAGGATCTGAATTCACCAGAAAGATGGCGACATTTTTTTAGAAGCCAAAGGACTTGCTATATGCTTATAGGTTTTGCATGTCTAATTCAGAATTTTCCAAACCAATTTCAGAAATTTCAGACTTTTCCATTCCAATAGCAGAATTTTCCATTTAAAATTCAATTTTTTTTCAAAATTTTGCTACAAAGTTTTATACCAACTAAATAAGGACCAATGAATAAGGATGAGGCTGGCCATCCATTTTCTATTATTATTTGCTTTAATGTACTATTGTATTCGATCTGGGGCGTTCTCTAGGACGCTATTAGCCATTTCGTACTTTCAGAAAATGGAATATGCGTTTTTCGAATTCAACCCTGATATGGTGGTCTCTGCTCGCCTTAACTTAGCTTTTAGGAGAAAGACATCTTCAGTAGGAAATAAAGGATAGAAGCAGTTAAGGTAGCTCCCGATTTCCGGCTTGCCCGGGTAACTGTCTGAAAGTAATAAGCAAGTCCTTTAGATTGTCAATGAACAATAATGAGGTTCTACAGGAACCAGTGGAACTCCTGTCACAAGTACACGATAACTACTCCAACATAGCCACTGATGTGGAAAAGAATAAGTCAAAGAAGTTCTTAGCCCAATTTGACTTTGGTTTTGTAAAACAACCTATATAAATTTCTATTGCTGTGGATGTCATTTTTTTCGGCTTCTTTACAGTAGAAAACAAGAAAAACAAGCCGAGAAATCGGAAGTTGGACGCTTCAGGACAGACATCTGGCTCATTTGTACGCAGCTCGCAATGCTTATAGATTTAGTATGCTAGACTATTCACTTTAGTGTGAAACTGACAGGCCGAGTCTTAGATTGCAGCAACTGACAACAAGCCTCTTGTTAGCATTGATGACTGGAATAATTGGTTCCCGAAATATCGATATTCGCAGGCTTAATAAATATCACTAGCGAATAGGAAAAATAAGTCTTAATTATTTCAAATAATCTAATCCCAATTTGCCATGGATGTACTGGATTTTCGCGAGTAGAGGCATAATTCCCAGATATACCATTATTTGCTCAATATATGTTAGAAAATTAAAGTTGGTGATTTCGTCCAGAAGAGAGGCAACTTACCAGATGCGATGGATCCACAGGCAAATTTTTTGGTTCAGCACAAGGGCACATACATCGAGAACCAGATGCAATAAAGGTACAAAATTACCTTTTACTTGATGAGCTGAAAGATACTAACAACATCAAATTTCCGTCTTGTTGTAGGCCATGTAGGCCAAATGGATGACAGGAAAATTCCCAAACACATGATAAAAGGTTTATAAAAACGTTGAACGTTTCTCAGTTTCCGAACTGGAAAAGCGGTCACTAGACTAGAAGACCGAAGAATATGGATCATTGATTTCAAGAAAGCTTTTGACTCCATCTGAATATTCATCTATATTCAATTTCAAAGCGAACAACTAAGACAACCTAACTCTCGCTGAAACAGAGCCGCTCTCTTCTAGGGTGATGTGTGGCTTTTCAGGGGCATGCGCCTTGTTAACAAACGTCGTTAGTGAGTGGTGATAGCCACACCTTGTACGAGGGGACTCTATTATTAACAAAACATTACGAATCTAGACTGGTGAGTAGAAAAATATCTTCCCCAATCCAGGATGTCATGCAAACCGTGCCCATTTGGATAGTATGCAGTCGGGAGGGGTAAATGACTGCATTCGAACGGAGCCTCACTGATATCTGGTTGCCTCAGTGAGTAAGTATGACCTTACCGAGCTACGCGGACTATGGTACGGCGGACCTTCCAACCCCCATACTCAAATGAGTACAAGTACTAAAATAAAGAAACTATGCGATGGCGAACCGTACATAAACTGGTTAATCAGGCGGAAGCACATCTCCGAAATACTGAGAGGCAGGTTATTACATCCAAAAAGGGAGAAGTTGGGACGTCAAACAGTAGCTCCAAGGTCAACGTTGAATCACTGCGAGGACAAGGACCAATAAAGACACTGCTCAGAAAGCTGCGACAAATTAAAGCACATCTGAGATCAATATATCAGACGACTGGAAAGAAACAGACCCCAGTGGCGCAGGCGCCAAATGATACTTGCGTTATCTGAAGGAAGGCCTGAAACCAGAAGAGGTCCTTAAGAAGTTTCAGGACAGATCTAAGGCATCTTTATCGGAGCCAAGAAAGCGGGGAGCAGGGAGAGGAAATGCTCCCAAAAAAACTTAAATTTGAACCCAAGAGGGGAGAAAACCCGGACAGGTCAGGGGTGAAGGGGTGAATGTTAGCTATATTTCAACGGCATTCCACTGGCCATACTGTCAAAAACGTTTCCCGGGCAGGAAACTTTCGGAGACCTTGTCGTCAGGCACATGTGGAAAAGATAGAATGCGTAGCTTGTGGTCACCGGCGTACGTTTTCGAACAGGTCACATACTGATGGACTACGCGACGGGGGACACTGCAGAATGGCTTAGGACTATAGTTCCTAAATTATCAGGCTGCTAATTGGCAGAACTGTTGACATATCCTGTGGATGATATAGCAGGAGCACACATAGTGACAGTGCTTCTTCCGAAAGACGCAACAATAGAGACGGAAAATCTCATGGGTCTCCTAATCGCTTAAAATGAGGATCTCCATACGCGATTATGAATAGTCATCAGAAGCACGGTGGAAGGCAATGGTAAACTCCTCACGATCGGGATAGATGATGCAATCAAACGAAGGAATTGCTATAACAGCTAAAGATTGGGCAAGATACCTGTGCTTGTGCATAGAGAGCGGTCGAGGGCATTCCGGATGAGACCACGGTTGGGAAACTTACCCAGGGCAGCTCCGAAACAAAAAGAATAATGAGGATAATAATAATGCCTCAAGATTGCTATGATAAGTAGTTATGACATTGCTATCAGAAAATGATCTTCCCTATGATACAGTAACTGCTGAATGTATCCTTCTAATAGGCGAAGATGAAGTACTGGACACAGCAAAAAGGGTCTGGAATAACGCAAGCCCCGGTATTGATTGAATCACTAACAAGGCACAGTATCACCTGCTTAGAACGGTACCAAGTATGTTCACACGGGTGTTCACAGACTGTTTAAAAAAAGTCTTTCTTCGTAGAGTGGAAATGGCAAAAAGTTGCACAGATCCTAAAGCTGGGTAACCAAGGTTTTCGAGCAGATAATCTATAGCTAGCTATCCCCAATCATTGATAGCGGCGGTTATATATCAAATTGAATTCGATTTCCAAAATGCTCGTTAGGCCGTTGGTGCCACATACCGACGCACCAACCTACTAGTATTGAACTGGATTTATCTATAACTAAGTGGTTGTACGCTCTGTGGGTTAGGCTTTAGGAAGACACATAAAGTTATACCTGTTTGTCGTAAGAAGCGACTGAATGGGATAGAAATTTGTTGGTTAGCAACCTGTAAATGTTGAAACTTTATTGCTATCGAAACGTCTACCTTTGGCAATCGAAAACGGGCTACGATAAGTTTCGGGAATGTGCATACGCTTGCCGACAAATGTAGATAAGACACTCTGAATGGTCGCTTTCTTTAACTCGATAGGAACTTCCAACGATATAAGCTGGACATCCTGGATCTAAGCGAAGTAAGTTGTTGGAACTCTGGATAGTACTCCTCTTCCTCTAGCGGCAATGTGCTTTTGTACTCTGGAAACCAAGTGGTAGTAGAAGGTTTGTTTGTGACGGATGCGGCATGACATGCTCGTTTAACCTGGGAGCCGGTTTCTGACAGACTTGTGAACGCAAGATTCCGGTCCAGGTTAAGAGGCATCACAATTGTACAATGCTATACATCAACGGAGATTTCCCATATAGTAGAGAAGGATACTTTCGACGCGTAATTAAACGGAGTTCAGTTGTGACTTGCTAAAGGTGACATTGTGATCGTGATGGGTGATCTAAATGCGAAGGTGGACTCTGACAACACCTTGCTTGTCCAAGTGATGGGAAAATACGGTGTTGGCGATCCTAACGAAAATGGTGGAAGGTTTGTGGATATTTGCAACTTCCACCGTTTCGTCATTGGTGGCACATTGTTCGATCACAGAGCGTGCCATAAGGTCGGTTGGGTTTCAACTGACTAAATCAGTTGGAGTTGTCTCCTGGATGTGTATAACAAGGCAAGCGCTGACACCAGCCTCGAAAGGAATCACCTTCTGATGGTCGGCTTCGAGATCTTTTCGGGAGAGTGGGAGAAGAGGATGATTGTTAAGATTTCAAGGAAGGACGTCCGTTTGCGACATTTGGACAGGCCTCTGCATGCTTCATGCCGCCGTAAAGGTAATTGCTAAAATAACGTGCCGTTTTTTTATGCTGCTTTGTACGGAGGACGGGGAGGAGTTCAATGGACTATGACATCTTTTTACAAACACCTCGACTACGTTGATGACATCTATTTGCTCTTTCACCAGCTCATGGACCTTGGTGAAATGACTCTGAGTTTGGAAAGAGAGGCAGGTAGAGTTGGACTGAATATAAACACCTACGAAATCAAGGTTCTCAATGAGGTCATCATATTCTTCCTAGCTGCATTAATGGGTAGAGTGTCGAACACGCCGATCAATTTGTATATTATATTGTATATAGAAAGTGTGGTACTGGACTTGATATCGCCGGATGCATTAATAGCGCTAGATCTCTTTCGCTGCTCATTGGCTGCATGACAAACAGCATAGAACCAGACGAAGAACGGTCGGAAGACACACAGTTTTACTCCAAAAATAGGCATTTGGACTGTGTGAAATCAGTGCCGAACGAGTTGTAATTTAATTTAGTTCTTAAGCGGACATAGTGGGTGCAGTAAGTTCCTTTATAGATTCGGTTTGGAATGCCTTGGTAGTGCCACGTACGAAAGGGAAACCGAAGATTCAGAACACGTTTTTTTCACTTACCAACATTTTAAGTCTGTGGGAGACACTTCGGGATTTAACTAATGTTCCATTTAACGGTAGGAAGAAACTAAACGAAGGCATCAAAAGGTAGTTGCCTCAATTATCTCCGAGCTAAGCAGTAAGAACTAGTGAAGCAATCACTTAACAGCCGGGTGAGGCAATAACAGGACAGTGTGATGAAAATATGGGAGGTTTTATTCGGTAAGAGTCATGCATGCATATCTTTGACTGCAGATGTATGTCCATGATAAATTCAGCCCCCAAGGAAAAGATAGTAAACGAATTTGTAAGAATGGCAAGGAAGTGCGGGAATTCCTTGGAAAACTTTAAACGCTCATAGATAAACGGTGGCAGATAATTTAATACGAATTTATTAAATGCGAGTGAATCGGGTTAAAAGTAAAAAGGTTTCCGGACGTTCCAGGACCTCAGGAATTACAGCAATAAGCAGCAGGACACCAGAAATTGCATGCATTTGGTGAAATGATAAATGAGCAGATTCTGCTCCCGGGCGAAATATGCCAAAAAAAATTACACAAACACAATAAAGTTATAAAATCACATTGAAAAGAGGCTAACCAACGATGGTAGTTTCTGAGATACTATTCTATGGTTGTGAAACAAAAACAAAATGAAAGAAAAACGATAGCAATTCCGTTGCTAAAAATTCTGCTATTTTTCCAGTGGAACAGTAAATATGACTTCCATTCCAGCAGTACCAACAAATAGGACGATGTTTTCCGAAATTCACAATCAAAACAAAAGAAAAGGAAGCCAAAAATCCGATCGGATGCCTTGAAAACAACTCAGTAGATTCTGATTGATTTCAGTCCACCACAAAGTTTCGGGATGAAGTTCTCTAAAAAACTTGGCTCTGCGCTGATTTCTCAAGAATGTTATACTTTATATCTGCCAGAATTTCACCGAAATATCTGAAATTAGTTACGAGGTAGACCAATCTCAATGGATTTCACTCAAACGGTATACTAACGGTGTGTACTACATGCGACCAGATAGTAAAAATGCTAAATTTGTTCGCTCGCTGAATAATAATGCTGCATATCTGCGTTGATCGATTCGGAAAGAATTGATAGATGCGAGCATTGTACCCGAGTTGAGGTTATCTGTTTATCAATGCGAAGTATTATCTAATACAATGACGTAGCCTGTCTATCACTCGCCTCTCTTATTGAATTGTAATGAATTTTCCGCGGCATACCCGCAGAATGCCATAATCGTAAAGAGGTGCCACGCAAAAGAGAATCCACAATAATGGAAGACTTGCCCTCATTCATTCAGCTTTTTTTCCTCCAAAGTCCGTCAATGCGTTCTAGGTCTTCCCATCGAATCTGTCAATCAGACTGCCCGCGTTGATATTTTAAAATCCCGACAACATAAATCACACACTTGCAGAATTCTGCATTTCTTTGTTATCAGATAAATGGCCCTCAAATCGCTCACTTCAGAATTTCTTCTCCAGAGGCGTTTGTGTGAACTTGATTGAAATTCTACTGGCCAAATGGAAGCAAACTTCAGCAGCGATAATAATCAGCTTTCCGACTAACTTCCGTTACTGTGCTGCTGGTTCGGGCCAGGTAAGATCTTTTCCCATTTCTCGTATCAGCCAAGATGATCTCGAAGATATGCGATCAAATTTTTGGCAAATTTCATTCAGCATTATTTTCATTGGGGAAACGCAGATAAAAGTAATAGTTGGCCTTTGTTAGCGCAAATGGAATGGTTAAGTTTTTAAGTACGTACGTGCGCTATAAACGATGGTAAATAAACTCGATTGTTGACCAGTAATCGTTAAGGTGTGGCGCATACTTTGATGATGGCTTTATTAACCTTGTTTCGTCTGTGAGTTGTTGTTATTGCTGAGCATTCGCGCATTTGTTATAATTGAATGAAATTTGGGAATGTTGAAACAAGTTAATCTGTTCCGGCGAAATTTTATCTTAAATTATGCGTTTCAGTTTTTAGTAGATATGATCTCAATATTTCACGCGGAATGCTGTTTGGATAAAGAATCTTTCTTCTTGAATGGATGGATAATGAGACCTTTTTATAGCAATAGCATCTTGAGCGTTGGTTTCATAAAAAAGATTATTGTAACACGGAGTAATAACAGAGATATTAAATATGAATTGGTGAAATTGCTGGCTCTGGCGCCATAAAAATTTGAACTTATTGTGGTTAAGCCAGACCGGAATTAGAATGTACGGTGAAAGGTTTGTCTACGATTGGATACCAGATTTGTACTGTAATTCGAGATTCTTTGACCGAATGTTTTCTAAACCTTGGCTACGCCGAAAAACAACAGCCTTGACTGAAATCCGAGCTAGCTTTTGCGTGGGCTTATCACCTGCGCAGAACCATGAGTAAAGATAACGATGGAGGTACTTGCAGATGGGGCAGGAACTTTCAATGTGAACGATTGAAGGTCACCGAAGTGTAGATGAAGTTGGTAATTGAGGAATCATGGGGAATGTATTGTTTACATCTGTTGGGAGCCTAGCTTCCCTAACTTGAATAAGAAATTCTTCTATCTCGTAAGACAATATATCTTTAGTTAACTATTTGGCCTATAATCCTAGCCTAGGCCTCAATGCCTCGTAAAAGGAAATTTTTGAGGACTTCCGCATGTTGTTCTTCTACTGGAAATTACATTCCATCCTATTTCCCATTCTTTGCTCTTTAAGTTCAAATGAGACATCAAAAAAGGGACAAAGGGGATACATCAGATTGTGGTCCAATGTTTCAAAATCAAGAACACCTAATTTTTCTCAATTTCGTAGAACAACCATGTACCGGGAGGCGCCGTTCATTATCCTTTATAGTCAGTAACACTCAGAATCGTAGAGGGCGATAGGGCGAACGGCACTGCGGTAATTCCGTTGATGGATCGGTCATAAAAACCACCTGATGTAGAGCGCGACTTCATCAAAGCTGGACTGATGCGTAAAGCGATTTCATAATGCAGTTCACCATTGTTTAAATCTGTCAAATCTGGTCACTGCCTCTGACAGTGATAGTGTCTTTTTTATTGAGTGCCGGTTGTTAAAAAATGACAAAAATGACAGTGGGTATATCAAGAAAGAGAGCAGGGGGAGGGTAATGCGGATGTACAAATTTCTCCGTTGGAATCTATTGGAAATATTCTTCTCATCTATCCGTCGCGGTTCGTCGCACCAGTGCGTTGTTCATGCTGTTTCATCGGTGCCTTAATTCGCACGATGTCAATCAACAGTAAATGTTGAGGTGCGATGGTCTTATAGGGAACGACTTTGCAGTCAGTGACGGTGATAACATGTCTGCATCTTATGAGGATTTAGTCATGTCAGTCAATGATAGTCAATGTAGGAATATGAGATCATCGTTAGGTTGACCATGTGTTGACAAGTACAAAATCATCGGTGTCTGTAAAATCGACTATACGCTTGCCACCATCATTGCGTGCTTCAAACCCTTTTCTTGCATGATACTTGATGCCGCACTTTTTAGGGGTTTGCAGCGAAAAGTTGCCAGAAGACATCTTTCTCTGCATCAGGTCGACCTGTTTGTGGTGCGTATGCAGTGAAGAAGTGAATCGATCAGTTGATATAGTTGTGAGTTTCATCGCTCGTGCGTTCTGCGAGGCAGTCATGAGGTAACTGGGTGAGAAGGTTCTCGTTTCTAGTCTAGCGCCTATCTGCTCTTTAGAAATCCGAGATCTTGACTGCCTCACAGAAAAGGTCGTAGTAGAGGAGACCTTAAAGCGTGAATGTCCACAGGTAACCAATGCATACATATCCGGTATGTATCACTTCAGTGCATGCTTGACGCCAAAAAGAACTGAGAACTCCTTAACCGCAGGAAATCAAAATTAGATGGGTGGGATGCAGGGTACGAATACTAATAACCCCCACTAAGGGCTATAGGTGTGTGGTTTACGGACACAGGTCAGGAACTTGCAAGGGACTCGACGGGAGGACAGCTTGCCGCAGATGGGGTCAGGTAGGTCATCAAACGAAGACCTGCAATGAGAGCAAAAATTGCCTTCTCTGCAAGGATCGTGCGTATCAGATGAACGCATTGCACACACTTCGTGCCTGGGACGGTGTCCAATCTTTAAGGCTATAGGAGCTAGGGCGCGATTAACATGATCTGGATCTTACAAACTAATAAGCACCGGAGTGAAACCGCTAGCAATTCGCGGCTAGCTCAATTTGCTGCGGAGGTAATAGATGATCTAGTGCTACTTACGAGCAATACCGGAAGCCCAAGGCGGATGATATGGTTCTTTTCCGGATTTAGTGCTTAGGAATAACGTTTTTACCGTTTACCTGACGCCGAGTGAGACGATATCGGACTTTCGGCGCCCACTTGATGCTCTGGAGGACGCCGTTTCGGGCACAGAGGAGTGAATCCTCGAGGTGACTTTAATGCTAAGGCCCTTGAATGGGGTATGCTCAAGCTAGACTCCAGAGAGAAACGGATCCTGGATATGGCGCGAGAACCACGCTCATTGTATTAAGCACTGGATTCACACCAATGTTCCGGCCCCTACGCTGCGAAGGAACTATGCCTGATATAACTTTTGGCTCGGAATCTCTGGCACCATCGGTGGGCGGATGGTGAGTCCTAGAAGAACATTGCGTTTGAATTGGTTAACGCAACTTGCCGACGTGCACCAACCCGCGTGTGGAACGTCGCAAGGGTAAACATCGGGACATTCGTCGAAGTTTGTGGAACAGAGTCGCGCAGGAGAGCGCTTCGGGGGGTAGCAGCGTTGCAGCTGACACTGTTGTAATTTTAGTGAGGAATCTGATAACAACAGCTTGTGACGCTTCAACGCTCGGAGGGGCCCCAGTCGTGACAAACCTTTTATGTACTGATGGACGGCAGAAATTGCCGTCCTACGGAATGAGTTCCGTCATTTGGCATACCGTTTACACGCCAACAAGGAGGCATGCGCCATAAAGGCAGGGGATAAATCAGCAATAAGGAAACGCCGCAGCGCGATAAATAAAACCAAAGCTCGCGGCTGGCACAACCTAGTCAACAAGGTAAATAAGGACGGACCTATGGGGACTCGTTGAAGCAATCAGCGCTGCCGTAGACTTATCTCCAAGCAGTTCGGGTTCAAATCAGGAAAGTCCACGGTGATATTATAGAAGTCGTGGATGTGATTCAGAAACGCCTTTGATTCTGTTAGAGGGCAAATTTGAAAACTTATTCCACGTGCCGAATTATCTCTTGCGGATTTTCAGGGATTATTTGAAAGACCGCTTCCTGCTCTATGAGATACTAGGAGGTGAGAGAACGATCACGTCGGGAGTAGCACCGTGCGTCAGTCGCAAACTGAAAGAAATTCTACGGTTTCGTGAGGAAACGGGATAGAGTTCAAACCATTCATCAAATACCCCGTCTTATGCAGGAAAGTCGATCGGCCTTGAAGGACCACTTAAGTTCCGCGGGTGCAAAGCAGACTTGGTATATTGATAAGATGAGTAAGCGGATGCATGACTGTTCAAGGTTTCAGCCTTGCACTGGAAAAAACCGGAGTGGTCATTTTGAAGAAAGAGAATCCCGACCCTGCGTCCCGTATCGATTGGTGAGTTGACTATAGAGTCAAAATCATCGGTTAAATACCTTGGTTTAATCCTAGACTCGAGAATGAGCTTCTTCGAGTAAATCAAAGCAGCAGGGAACAGGGCTGCAACTGGGATCTCGCCCTTGTATCAGTTAATGGTGAATGATGGGGGTCCTATATCTACCACGCGGACGTCTTCTTATGGGAGCAGTACAGTCCCTTCTGTTCTACAGTGCGAAGGCTTTATGAGTGGCGTCTGCTTGTTGCTCAGTCTTAGAACCGACCGCGGTGGTGACCGAGGGAGTGACCCCCGTTGCTCAGGAACGTAAGGCTATCTCTACCCGCAATGGCGAAAATTTAACTCTTAAAATTTAACGCTTGAAAAAATGAGCCGAAAAGGAGGTGGACTGCGGGGTTTATGGAACGAAATCATGGTAAGATTGATTACTTTCTTACCCAACTTCTAAGTGGGCACGGAGGTTCAGTCGTACCTGCACAAGACTGGGAAGGTACGATCTCCTGATTGTGTGTTCTGCAGTGGAGTGGTGGACGACGCCAAACACTCTTTTTTCTCTTGTGAAAGTTGGGATGGCTTCTGCCAACAACTTTATGCAGATACAGGGAAGCTCTCTCCAGACAACATCTTTAGAGGGATTTTGAGAAGCGTCGTGTTGCGCATTATGTTCGGACTGTTCTTGTTGCAAAGAAGATTGAGCTTGACCGGTGAAGGGACTGGATGGTAAGGGGGTCCCTAAACTAACAACTCCCTTCCTCCTCTAATATCCCGTTGGTGACAGGACTCCCTAAGCCGAGAGAGGAGGGAAGTAATGTATCAAACGTTCTAGGCTAGTTCTCTGATGAGACGGAAGTTGGTCGTCGTCGTCGAGCACCTTGGAATAGTTGTTTCCAAGCATCACATGATGTTTTCAAATAAAGATTTAAAGTTTAAAATGATAAATTTAGATATTCATTACCGAATTAGTTAGTAGTTCATAGATTTCTGCTTGAAATAGTTCTCTCATCTGTAAAGTAGAACAGTTAAGGACTAACAAAAACGTAACCCAAAAGTAAGACTGCATGATGCGGTTAACTGACAGTGAAAGGTCGCAACAACCTCTTAAGCATCTATCTTTGATAAAAGCTACACGAAGAAGAAATTAGAAACATGGTAGTCTTTAAACCATGGACTCTCTAAATAAAAGAAATTTGGTCCTATGGTGATTGCACATAGTTCTATAAATATTATTATTTGCGGGCATTGCGCTAGAATCTCTTGCGGTTGCTTTCGATATCCCGAAACTTCAAACGGTTCTCAGATTTTCAGTTCTTTTTATGTGTTCGATATTGTGCAGGCTGTTTTGCGAATCTTTTTCCTGCACTATCAATCATTAAAGCAACACTAGAACAATTCATGTCTGGTCGACCCGCCTGCATTTACTAGGCGCTGAATGCCCATTATAGAAAGAATCCCGTTCAGCCCAGATTGCGATAATTCAGATGAAGAGTAACTCCTACTTGAGCTAAAAATAGTTTTCGCTATATAGGTCAGAGAATTGATGAGATATTCTGAATTGCTTTTGGAAAGGAACGTATTTAGCCTGAATACCTTTTTTTCCTGAACTACAATAGAATAGGAACTACATGGTAAAAATCGGTTATCTGATGTCTTCATGTAAATATTCCAATGTTAATCGTAGATGCAAACAAAATAACCGGAAAACGAGGCGTCATGCAAATGCAACGACACTTTTAAATTACGTATTGTTCACATTACAGACATGATTATTCACAGCGTAAATATTGTTCAATTTTGAGAATAACAGTCATCATATTGCCTTAACGGATATTAATTAGGCCGAAGAAAGAAAGAAAAAATCGGCTTAATCTGCAGCCATCAGACAGGTGTATCATCATCTCACCAGATCTCCTGCCATGTCCATAATTCATTTCACGACTGCTGCAGTAATCTCACGGAGGTTCATGAGAGCCGAGAGGTAAAGAAAAGTGAAAAAACAACCGCAAAGGTAGTCCGAGTAAAAGTAAATGGAACATGGAATTTCTTGATCGCGATCATCATCTCCACATTCTGAAATTGGAACATCCAATCCGGCCCACCTGAAGTGCCGTGCAAGTGATGAATTTCGCTTGGCTATGGCGAATTTTTGGGAAGATTCCGCAGAAATTTACAGTTTACAAGATCATAACTCAAATTATCATTAATCGTCTGAAAAGCGCGGAAGAATTAGACGATTCAGCGAGTTTGGATATCAGTAGCGCCTTCGCTTGATGAAGTACTCAAGTACTCGAAGAGTATTTAGATGCGATTATGAGCTTGAATTTATTCGTTACGCTAATGAATATCATTTTGTGCTCGTTAGTTTGAATGCTTTCCATCTAGAAAAGAATCATCTTTTTCAGGAGGAAGATATTATCTTTTATGAGATTTCTGGCTAACGTTCGAGAAAAAGATTTTGAAAGTGAATTTGTTGGAAGTCCATTTCAATTTCAATTGAGAATATAATAGACTATCTGAATTTCAGTGGTTGGTTTTTGTTTTTCATATCTGATGCATGTGAATATTATACAACGTGATCGTCTATTATTAGACGGTAGCTGGAAATAGGAGTAGTATCCATTTTTTTCCTTTTAAATTCATGGTTCAGGGAAAAATATACAAAGTCCATTTAACAAAACCATTGCTTTTACGGTTTTTAATTCCAAACCTTCCCCCAAAGAACAGACGAAACAAAACTCCTCAGCTACGCACCATAATTGACCATAAACATAAATCATAACTAAGGATCACCGCGTTAATCTTGTACTCCATGGATAAGTACCCACAACTCGACTAACGATCAACACTTGACCATTGATTTTCCAGTAGCTACAACGCGACAGTAACTTGATCGTGTACTTTGCCACTGATCTTCCCAAGTAGCAGTTATGGTGTTAGCGGTAGGTGTTGAACAGCTTAAGTGTAGCTATCAAAACAACATTTATCTGTACGAGACTACGTTTGGTTTGTAGCAACGCAACAATACGTAGGCTACCTGGCTCAAAATACACAGCAACATATGAACATTCGATGGAGTAAAGTGTGCTATTGCTGCGGGTTATTCAGAAGCCACATTATTGGTTTCACTGTACATCCGATTGTTCAACGATTCGTTAGTTCTGAACTGTAGACGATAACATCGGAAAAGAAAACAACAAGACAATGAAAACAGAAAAAATGAAAAGTCGTTAATTAGCACTTAGGGAGGAATGTCGGTGCTGAAACCGTGACTTTTCTATATAAAAATAAACATGCATGGGTGCCAGGTGGCTCTTTATTAGCGATATTGAATAAATTTAAGTAAATCTCCAAAAGAAAACTGTTAATTTTGGCATTAACGTAGATTTGAAATTTTAAATGGTTGATTCAAAAAGCGTCAGTTATTAGAAAACCTGAAAAAATGTATCTCCATCATATTAACAATAAACAAAAAACACCCAAAATTGAATACATTTAATATTTTCCTCAATTTATTGTAAGATAGTAATTGGGGCACTGAATCTGCTAACAAAAGTTTACTTTGAAAAGTGAACGAATAATCACCAGTCAAAACATTTTAGTTTGGCTGTTTATATATCACAAGCGGGCTCCAACATGTGCTCAACAACCCAATTTTACTAATTAGATACTCTTTCAGTCTAAAATTAGATAATTCGTAAGACATTCCACGGATTCGTAGTATAATGATAGATAGGAAGCGCATCAGCGATATTAAAACAGAGTTATTTACATACGTTTTCAGGTTGCTGGCTTGAATCTTTTTATTTGAAGGCGTCATTATGTTTTGGTCAAATTTGAAATCCAGCAATTGAAATTGTTTTGCTTAATTGATGCGTTTAGCGAAAGTTTTCAACACGTCTCGAAAATGATTTTATCTTAGTCGTTAAGTAAATGGATCAGAATTAATTACATAAATTTGAAGACATAACATTAGTAGTCTTGGAGTGAAAACTGACCCGCCTATCGTAATGGAATCAAGTTGAAGGTCAAATGAAAATGAAGTCAGGTGAGAGAGCTAAATAGAAATTACTTTCGGATTGAAATGAAGGCGGAGGTTTGGGTATTATGGATTAGCATAGCATCGTTTTTTAGATACCAACAAATGGATTTCATAAAAATAATATCAATTACCAATCAGTGGGCATGATTAAGTGTTGCCCAGGAAGATACTTTGACACAGGAACTCATCAATTATACTGGCTGGAAAGTATATAAGATTACCGTTGAATGCGGTGTGCACTAGTTACTAGGAATCGTGCGATTGAACAATAGTTCTTGTGGTGAATGGTTTTGCAAGTGCTAGGCTGTAATTAAAAGTAGACCTCGAACGCCTGACTACTCCTTCGATAATGGTCTAGAAAGTAATTGAAGCAAGTTGGGAAGCCCATTGGTACTTAGCTCGGAATGTTTATGCATTTAGTTTATCTGATCATTCACTATGGTATAACATTGTCATAGAATGCAAGAAATTTGTACAAAAATGGTAAATTTGATCAACTTTAATTCTGTTAGTAATAGCGCGATTTCCACCAAATTATCGCCCTCTATATTACTGCAATATAACAAGCTGTGGGTATAAATATGGTGATACCCTATTATTAACTTTATTTAAAGCAGTATCGACATGTCGAGCATTTTGAGGTCCAGATACCATGCCATGGACCACCATATTTCTTTTTAGACATTTTGGTTGAGTAGTTTCTGAGATCGGGTCCTTGATGTAACTGACCGAAACCCTCGCACTCTTCTCGTTTGCAATCAATGTCAAAATAAACACCGGCTTTGCAAGGTATTAATCGAAACCTTTAATTTGACATCCCACGTGATGGTGAAAAAAAATTCAACCCCTTCATTTGTGTGTATGAACCTTCCCTTAAACTCAACGTGGAACTATGTTAATCATTACATGCAATGAAATTGGCAGGTACCACCTTTCAGCCAAATTTCGTATCAACAGAAGGAACCATTTTTGAGATGTGAGGGTCAGACCGGTTAACCTGTGAACAGTTGCCATATCTCCCATGAGGTGCGACTTTAGTTCGCGGATAAAACTACCATAGAAGAAGTGAGAAGATGTAAACCTACGGTAAAAGGGCTCGGAGCCCCAGCACCGGCGGTTTTTGGAAGTGATTAACACGTACTCCTGGTCATCGATGTTCCTCGGCCGCAGTGCTTAGCTGATGGACAACTTGCCCACCGTGGAATCAACAACTACAAGTGATTTAGATTTGGAGAAAGAGGTGTTCAAGCGAAGCAATGCTAATGACACCAATAACGAAGGCGAAAAATGATGAGCTGAAAGGATATCGCTCTCTCTCTACTCGAAGAACAAGGGATTAACCCTTTCAGGAGGAGCTGTTCAATTTTCCCGCCTCCACCAATTCCAAAGGCGGCAAAAGTTTTGGAAGCGCCTTAAATGGAATGGGGAATGCAGTATTTGAAAAGGGTGATCTGGGCAGGACTCATAGAGAACAGAACCATGTTCATCAAAGACAAGCACAATGTGCGCCAAGGTATTCAAAATATGGAGTGAGCCATTAAGGTCCTCTATAATAGATCGCAAGAGAACAAAAGAGCATCTAAGCACAAGCTGAAGCCGGCCATCCAAACCAGGGAAACTAGCAGGCACCTAAGGGGAAACAAGTCAGGAAACCGGAAGCTTGACGCTTCAGGTACGAAAGGTTTTGTGTATTTCATATATAAAGACATTTGAGTGTACATTTGTCCCTTTAGTATGGAGCACGTAATATATGCATATATTATGTGAGAATATCCACGTTCGGGTGATATTGACATGCGATTTTCACCATGGGAGTAGGACAATGCTCTATGTGCTCTATGCGTTAGCGAGGAGTATGCCCATTGCGATCTTCGAATTAAGGAGATTGCCACACGGTATGTGAATACCATATTCAAAGCCGAGAGGGACGTCAGGCTGGCACACAAAAGCACTAGATGAACAGAGCTTCATGGAAGTGTGGCTGCACTAAACTACTAAAGCTGGTGGCTCCCCGGAAAAAGCACCCATGCCACACAATACATCTCTAAAGCATGTGTTGGGTCCATGCCTAGGAGGTGCCCATTCCCAAGTAGAGGAGCCAAAAGACAAAACCATATATGTATGTTTACCGCAGCATTATGAGAGTGGCGGAAGCTGATGTTGATACCTAAAGCTAATAAACCTTCTACCGGGCTATTCTCTTACTGGCCCATATATGTTTCAGTGACGAAACGCGTTTTTCCGGGAGGCAGTTTGATTTACGTAAAGCAGTCTTGTTACTGAAACTCTAAAATTAGTTAACTTCTTAGCTGAAAATTTGCAATTGCGAGAAATGCAACGAATTCAACAGATTCAATCCAAGTAGGGAGGTCGACGACTGTTTTCTTAGTTGCCTTGCTGGTCTTATGGGCATTTAACTGGATGACGAACTCAAGCAATATATTATCCCTTCGGGGATTTTACAACGTTCTGTAATGCCCTCACTATTGTGGAACATCACATGCCATGATGTATCGAAGTTACCCACGGTTGTGGTTGGTTGTACTTAAAAAATGAAAATATACTCATCAATAAAAAGCACTATAAGAAAAATAAAACATTTCCAGTATTTTCAGTATAAAATCTGCCGAAACAGTGTGACCTAGGCAGCGACGAAGCTGGACAGAGTACTTATGCGATATACTTTAAGATTAATCAGCTCTGTGAAGAGGAGAGGGGAAGGCCTGCAATATTTTCAGGAGGCTGAAATACGGACGAGGCTGGAGATGTATGCGGTGTGCTTTTTAGGTTAGTCCGGCGAAAGGTAAGGGGAGAAAAGGAGATGATTTAGTGAAGGCCTGGAATTTTCTCGGAAGGTCGAAAGAAGGATATACAATAAAATAGCTGAATTATTATGACGGACTGCGACTATTACTTCACGGCTCTGTCTACTATAACTTATTGAATAACAATAGTATCTCCACCAAACTTTCCACGATCGTTTTCTAAACTGCATGTGAACTTCTTTAGTGATTTTTAAGGTTAACATCTACCTCGTGGCATTCCATGCCGATAAATGGCATACAATGATACATTACTCATTTAAGTGGAAATAGCTCGGGAAACAAGCAATTTGATATGACTTTTAGACATCTAATTAGAATAATTCAAGCCCATCAACATGAGATTGTCAGAAATTCATCTACACCCATAATTCTTCAATTGGTGGCTGATTAATTGTCATGCGCGAACTGAGAATAAGGATGAAGCAATTAAGGATGACTTTTGTAACACTCTAGAAAGGGCATATGATGCATTGTTTTCCAGCGACACAACACTGGATTTTATCGTAAAATTTGGATTCAGGAAGACCCGTAGCGTCACGACAGTGTTAACCTAACAAATAACGAAAAGTGGTCAGTCGGCTTTACTAATGGCAAAAAATTCGTTGTTGGTTCAACATGTTTCCTATATCGAAACGTTTACAATCGGACTCACGGTATCTCTTTCAATCAATCAATCAATCAACAGTAACTACGTTAAAAACTTGAAGATTGTATGAAGAAAAAAATACGGTATGTGTCGCATACACGACAGCGAACTCTTTGAAACATGTGTACAAGCCTTATACGGCCCTCTGTAAAGGTAAAGAATGAGACATTAGTAATCCAGGCGATTTGCTGAGTGGCAGTTCAACCAGGCGATAACAAAACTCCTAGTGTTAATTGGATATCGGCAGAGTTATGGAAAAAAGACGGAGTACACTTAGCAATCCTCCTATACAAGATGTTTGTTATGATATTAACTAATGAAATAACACCTGAAGATTAGCCCAAACGCATTGTGTGTCCGCTATATAAAAAGGCGTAAACTGAGCAGTGATAATTACAGTAAAACAAGTGCTTGAGAAATGTTGTGTATTTACCATCAATGTGCACTAGATTTGCCCCTATTCTCTTCAATATAGCTCTAGAATATGCCATCCGAAAGATTCCTATCGACAAAAAAGGAAAACTACTAGTAAAATCAATCCATCTAGAGGTAGTCGCGGAGGACTTTAACATGTTTGAAGTCAAAGAGATTCTTTTTAGATGCCGAGTTTGTATCAATGGAACTTGGATTAAGGGTCAACGAGAAAAGCCAAAGCTTATGAACTGAATAAGAAAATCGGTGCCAACCCAATAACTCAATAGAGAAATAAAATCTCGAAGACGTGGACAGTTCCATATATTTTAGGAACTTCCTGAGAAAAAATATAAGTAACACGAGGGAATTCGAAGCCAGTAAATCAAGCAAATAAGTTTTTGTATTCGGTCGATCCCAATTTTGAAATCAAAGAGATAACCAGGAAGAGCAAACTTTGCAAACACAGGACTATCATCAGATCTGTCTTATTGTTTGGCCTTGACGTTAACATCTTTGAGGGCCGAGCTATAGTTAGTCTTACACGGGTGTGATCAGACTGGCAAATCAGGTGCAATGCAAAGTTGAGCAGGATATAATGCATGAATCCTCAATCGAAAGTTGAATTGTGAAGCTTGGGGCATAATACCACAAGGATAACCGAGTAAAGGGTTGCACAGGGACACGATATATGACCATCGTATATTAGGTCATCGTTAGCATTCGAAAATTGAAGGACGGGGTCAGCCGACTGAGATTTGATTCCAAAAGGTTAAATAGTCTACGATCATTAAAAGGAATGAATTGATTACGTTATACAAAATTATTATTTCATAAATCACCTTTGTGGAGAGCAATGGACGATTAAATAACGTTCACTGCTTTTTCGTCTGGAGATATTTGGCGAATGATTTCGATTTGAGAAAAATTATATGTGTTTTCTTATCTAAAAATTCAACGCCGAAAAAAAAAGTTGGGTTGGAGGAGAGCTGATATTGGTGGTCAAAGAGAAGAATAGTTCCCAGGCGAAACGTGGATTGGTACCCACGATGGAGCATAAAACCTGGGAAATGCTTGCTAAACCGATACCAACAGCTCTACTACTAAACCCTATTTCCACCTCCACGCGGTGACCGCTGGGAGCTCTTTCTTCTCGAAAAGCTGCACACGGAAAGGGATGAGGGCGAGCCTCCCGCGCCTAAAAACGGGACAAACTGTACCAACTGGTCCTCTAGGTTGGAGGTTGGGTAGGGCTGACAACCCTACACGGAAAACCGAAGTTACGAAGCCACAACAGGAGCCTCGGACTGATGTGATAACACAACGACAAACTCGGCAACGACAAAGGAATAACGATTTGCGCATTTTCTCATTCAACGTGCGCTCCCTGTACAAATCGAATGCTCCTCAGCAGTTAGCCGATAACTTGTCCCAATATAAGGCTGATATAACAGCATTGCAAAAGATGCGGTGGACATGGACCGATTTCCTTGAGAAGAGCTATTAACTAGCAACAACATATATTATAGTGGCCATTCAGTAAGAAATGCGCTCGGAGTAGGTTTCCTAGTCAGCCAAAAAATGAAATCTGCTGTTATCGGCTTTGGAAACATAAGCGAACGGCTATGCACTCTGCGCTTGCGAGGCAAATTTGGAAACTTAGGCCTCATTAACGTTCACGCCCTTACATAGGAGACTGCAGAGTCGGAGAAGGATACCTTCTACGAGGCAGTTGAGCGGACCCTGGAAGCCTGTCCCAGATATGATACCAAAATCGTACTTGGAGATTTCAACAGCCAAGTAGGGACGGAGCCCGTATTCAGGCGATACGTTGGCTTCCATAGCTTACGTAGAGAGGGATACCAATGATAACGGACTGCGGATTATTCAGTTAATAGTATCGCACGAAATGGTTTTTGGAAGTACCTGGTTTGTGCGGAAAGCGTGTGCCTTTCAAGGCGGGTCCACTTTCAACCAAATTGACCACGTGCTGATCAAACGCGCCACCTCTCAGCCCTGATGAATGTCAGACTACTATCTCGTTGGCATGTCTGCTCCACGCTCCGATCACAACAGCGCTTAGAAACCCTTCTGACAATCAGGTGAGAGTAAATACTGAAGCCATCCACAACACAGCCTTCCGTGATACCTGTAAGAGGGAAATGGATACCACAATAACAACATCCACCCAAAGAACGCTATCATAAATACGGCCACAAACACACTTGGTCGTACCCTCAAGAAATGGCGAACGGCTGGTTGGACAATGAATGTAAGCTAGCATACCAGGAAATTCTGCATTCTAAAAAAAACGCAGTCACACACAGGAGCTTATCACCAACTCCGTAGAGTGGAATAGCGACTTCTCAGACAGCGGCAGGTCTGTGAACTGGAGAAGTACAGGGATCAGCCGCACCAGGCGTGGAAGTTTTACCAACAAGTTAGCAGGATGAAGCCCTATACACCTCGAAGCTCATCCTGCCGAGGCAAAGAGGGAAATCAGACTTCCGACAGAATGGTGATATTGGGGTGATAGGTTGAGTATTTTGATGAACTGCTCAACAATCGCAAAATCGGCGAGTCGGAAGTCCCAAAAACTGAAGATGACGGATCAATACTGCCACCACCAAGCATGGAAGAAACAGTCCGTGCATCTCATCGCATTAAAAATCATTAGTCGCCACGAGCCGATGGTTAAATATGGAGGCGACCAATTACACCAAACGATTCATCAACTGTTGCTCAAGGCGTGCACAGCGAATCAATGCTTGACAACTGGCAACGAGGCATTATTTTTCCCCTATAGAAAAAAGGTAGATATCACACAGTGCGACAATTATAGAGGTATCATGAGTACTGTCTGTAAGCTACTCTCCGCTATCTTGCTAGGTCAGACGGCTCCATATGCCCAGAAGAGGCACTCCAAACAAATCAGCAACAGATCAGATTTTCTCTTTGCGACAAACGAAAAATGTTGGAATATAGACATCAGTTGGACCATTTTTTTTGCGGACTTTCAGGCCGGCTACGATAGTATAAGCAGGTTAAAACTTTACACCGCCTTAAGGGAATTCGGCATCCCGACGAAATCGATAAGATTGATTAGGCTGACCCTGGCCAATGTGCGACGCCAAATGAAAGCAACAGGGTCACTTTCGAGATCATACAACATAAACAACAGTCTAAGACAAGGAGATGTGCTAGCTTGCGTCGTCTTTCAATTGGTCCTGGAGAAAGTAATCCCCGATGCAGATGTTAATGCGGGAGGCACAATCTTCTTGAAGCCCACCCAACTACTGACTTATGCTGACGATATTGACATTTTGGGAAGAGCAACCCGAGATGTACAAACTGCCTTCATCAGCAGGAGGCGCAAAATCTTGTGTTCCACATCAATGAAGGAAAGACAAAACATATAGTGGCAGCGTCATCGCCAAAAGGCAAAGAAGGAACAACATTGAATTACACCAGCCAAATGGGAAGAATAGAGATAGGAGACTACAACTTTGAAACCGCTGAAAATTTCTCCTATCTAGGGTCGGACATCACAACCGATAACAGATATGACGATGAAATCCGCGCACGGTTATTGGTAGCCACCAGAGCTTATTTCAGCTTACAAAAACTATTTCGCTCGAAACGTTTCACTATAGGGTCAAAGCTCTTACAGTACAAGACTTTCATCTTGCCAGTCCTTATGTATTCCTCGGAGACTTGGGTTCTTATCAAGAATAATTGCGAACCCTTGACCGCTTTCGAGAGAAGAATCCTCTGAAGAATTTTTAGCCCCTACATGAGGATGGACGATTCCGTAGCCTTCATAACGACGAAATCTACACCCTACACACAACACAACCGTCAACCGGTTGTGGATAAAATCCGGTTCAACAAGTTGCGGTGAACGGATCACCTACTCCGCATCGATGAAGATGATCCAGCCCGAAAAGTCTATAAGGGCAATATCTATGGTAGAAAAAGAAGACGAGGCGGACTCTGCCTAAGATGAAGCGATGGCGTAGGGCATGACGCCAGACAGCTATCAAGTTGGTGGACCTCGGCGCAAGCCACAAGTGGGGGTAAAAATCCCAAGAAAAATGCCACTACATAATTTTGTAAAAGTACGTTATTAGTTTAAAATATGTTTGACACAGGCGGAAAAAAAATCAACCAATTCCAAATAGTTTAGAGCGTCCGCTAATATAATAAATAACCAATTTTCATTCATACACTCCACCATTACAAAAAATATTACAAAAAGCAAAAAGCGAGTAATAAATCACTCCCGCAATTAAAGCCGAGCATAGTCCTGATTTTTAAAATAGGATGTTTGTATACATTTCAGCATAAATTAAAGAAATTTCCTCAACTTTTAGTCCAACCAATAACTGCAGAATTCTGTAGCTCAGTACTTTGACCTAAGGTTTAATAACACCATACAATCACGCGGCAATTAAAATTTTAGCTCATTCTGTGTACTCTGCTCATACCGCACTTCATAATATGGCCATAAAAACATTCATTCCCAGATCAGTTTCGAACAGAGCTAACAAGTGGAATAAGTAAGTGCGTTTAATTGTTATTGCGAAGAGTACACAGTTCAATGTAGGAATTATAAGCCAAATGAGGAAAAATTAAAGAAACGAGTTACTGGCTTAAGTCTTTCGTTTCACAACTTTATTTGATTTTCAATGTAATAAACTTAATTCAATATTGAAATTAAGATTATTAGTTTTTCTTGGTCTTCTGGGAGACAGACTAGTGACCACTTTATTTATGTAAATCTATGGCAAGAAATATCATAAATTATAATTTTTATTAACTAGGAATCAGGGTAATACCACTTTGACATCTTGCTCATTAAATGAACAAAACTGTTAATACTGACAAAAATCAAACTATAATGATGCACTTTTACATTATTCTTTATTAATTTGAAATGCTGTTGATCTTTCAATTTCTTCTGTTTGTCGTCCACCCACAAAAATGAGAACATTTTTATGGAAATATTATGGATCATACTCTTCATCATAACAGCAGGAGCCATTGGCAACCATAGAAAAACCATCGGGGCGCATGCTTAATATTCAATAAATGACACCATCAATTGGTTTTGGCTTAGTTAACTTATTTATTTCAGTAAAAAGGAACGTATCTGGAGCAAACTGCTTATGGGACAGGTATGTAAAGCAGTGAAATTCGGAATTTCTATAGTATTTAACCAGACGAACAGCAATAGACGAATAAATTATCATGAAGGTAGATTAGCATTTTCTTTAAGCTGATTTACAAAGTACTCCGTTATTTTGCCCACAGTATTCTTTCTCATTTCTATTGAATTCGATGGATCTTTCATACTTCCAGAGCTTTTTTTGTTTTCTTTTGAGATTATAATGAAAACTCTAGCTTAAAAATAGTCCCACCCCTAAGAACATCATTTTATTAAGCTGTAACACTTACAATCTTCTGATTGCCTGAGACTACAGTCTTTGTCATTCTTTTCCGCCAAATTTGTTTTGCTTGTATCAATACCGATCGTCTCTCTTAAGTTCAAACTTCTACCCAGATCCTTTACTAAAATTCCGATTTCCCGTCTTCTTTATTTCACAACCACGATGACCCTTTTAATTGATCGATAATCATTTCAATGGCGGTCTTACTTGATATTATGGACTCCCTACTTTATAGCCACTTTTATTACTTCATTTAGTGCATCTTATGAGTATGGTTTTCTGTTTTGATATCTACTAGGATTTCAAAAACGTAACTCGTAAAAGCATCGCTTAATTTTGCATCTATATAATTTTCATTACAACTTCCTTTGCACAGTAGTTCAACAGGCAAGGGTGATCGGAGAACATGAAGGATGGGATTCGATTCAATGGAGCACTCTATTAACCGTCTCACTATAAAAGTGGTTCTACAGCATATTGACTGCCTGCTTTGTCACCGGTTAATATCCGATTCCTTTGATGGTAATTTTCGTGAAAAGGGTGAGGATAGTTTAGAGTGTTTTACACAATAGGCATTTTGGATTGAAGAGTAAAAGTATTATCGGCTATTTTGAAAAACAAGTACTTCTGAATTACAATTTTGGTTTCTGCAGAAGAATGACGATTGACTTTTAGAATATTTCCCGATTTCGCCATCGAAACAAAATAATAGGAGTCTGAAGAGAACTTTGCAGTATTAAACGCGCATTCTGTGTGGATTTGATTCTCCATGAAGACTTTTGAACGCATTCTTCACTACCATATTCGCAACATCGTTCAAATAACCGTGAATCAAGCAAGGTTTGTCAAAAACTGCGGAACTGCTGACGCAATATGCATTGCGCGGTTACCCATGGAGAAACACCGTGGAAAGCGTCGCCGTCTTCGCATTTCTGGATCTGGTGAAGGCGTTGACCGTGTTCCACACGAACTCATCTAGTATTCTCTACGACAATATCTGGTGCCAGAAAAACTTTTGCGGTAGAAGCGTTCTCTCACCACTCCTCTTTGTTCTTGTCATGGAAACTGTCACACGGGACATCCAACATCCAAAGTCCAGCGCCCTATACGCTGCTTTATGCAGATGATGTTTTCTTAGTGTCTTATAGCATAAATGATCTCCAACAACTTGTCCAAAAATGGAATGATCGCCTCATGCAACACAGTCTCAGATTGAATCTGAATAAAACTGAACTTCTGAGGAACGATCTCTATGAAACAGGCATTATCATTGTAAGTGGCAGTGAACTACCCAGATCTGAGTAATTTAAATATATCTGGTCAATATTATCAGCCAATGGAGAACTGCGTTATGAAACTGCTTCAGGCATTAACGCAACCTAGATAAAGTGGCGTTCTACAACTGGTGTTCTTTGTGATCGACGTATCAACGAACGCCTCAAATATAAAATGTTTCCGCAATGTCGTCCACCCTGTCACGCTTTATAATTCTGAGTGTTGGCCAACAATAAAAGACAATGAACGGCGTCTTGCGGTAATGGAGATAAAGATGTTGCGTGACACTCTTTGATTACATTCGAAATAGGGATATCCACTATCGGTATGGGGTTGCACCGAGCCTGAAAAAAATGCGAAGGAGGCGACTTCGATGGTATGGTTATGTAATTCGCGCTACGAGATATTTGAGTAAACATCGAAGTCAGTGGTAAGGATCCAAAAGGCCGTCCGAAAGAATGGTGGCCTGATACGCTGGATCGTGATTTAAGAGCCTCGGGACTACATCCAGATTAGATCTTTGACAGAACAAAATAGTGTAAAAGGTCACGGCAAGCCGATCCTGCTTTTGAACGAGACAAAGGTTTAACCAAGGTAAACTGTCTTCTTGGTCAAATAAAATAAAAATCCGTAATCGGCTTTTCATTATCGGCCTCAGCAAGGTTCGCTTTCAATAAGATTACTGACTACAAAGTTCCAGTCTAGACTAAGGAATATTCAAAAAACTCAATGATACGTACCAAAAATCATTTTTAATACACTGGAGAAGAAAACTCAACGCTCTCCAGATAAGACTTCCAATGGCGATATTCCGATCGTAACTTAACTCAGAATTCCAAGGTGAGTTTTAACAACTTTAAGAGGTTACGAGAAAAATGTATACCACCAACAGTGAGGCCTCTTCAGTGTTTTCCTGCTTGCGGCTTTGCAGACTTTTGTGAATCTGCGAACATCTTCCAGCAAAGGAGAGTGGGCAGATTCACCATTGAAGGAAACCTTTCCCAGGTATCTTCGTCTGAGGTCTGAGGAGGCTAAGCGGTTACATACAAAGTGCCGGGCCGTCTTGTCATTTCCCCCATATTGGTTCCATGTAACTGAAAGCACCACTTCAAGTGTTTTCAGGTACCGGTTTAAGAAGCAGGGTTCTGTTAAAAGCCCTACCAGAGTTATCATGCCCAACTTCATCTGGGTTCTTTCGCAAAAAATTTATGCCTGCCGGCAGGAATTCAAATTCTTCGATTTAGCTGCCTGTAAGCTTGCAATTTTATCCTTCAAAGCAGACATGAAAGGGGTGGTTGAATGCTAGTTCTGTCCCACAATTATGGATCCACATTCTTGGCAAGCCAGTCTGTGAGCCTCCATATTATCAGGGATGTTGGACCGCAACAGTTGCAGAAAAACTTTCTCCTTTTTGGCTGAGCACTTAAGTTTCTAAAATTGTCAAATTGCGATTTGCATTAAAGTATTAAATAACAAATCAGTTATTAAAATTCTACCATGGTGTGCTTGTAGATCGTCTGCGAAACTACAATAATAAACATGATACAATCATATAGCTTAGGATTGTCTTTATTAGGGTAAACAACTGGAAAATCGAGGAGGGTCGAATCAGCGATAAGACCCAGCCGCACACAGAAGAACTGCAACTGATTCGATAATTCATTCAACAATGAGGCTAATCACTGCCGCTTGTAATGCACCGGCTCACAAAAGGACGCTCGTTACTCGACGTATTCAATGCATGTCTGACAGCGGGTGTTTTTTCCTTCCGCTAGAAGGTTGCGAGACTTGTGGTGATTAACAAGAACAAAGACGACCCCGAGGCACCGTCGTAATACGTACTGTGGAGATTGCTCACCAACACAATATTGCTTTAGAGCGGGGTGATGCACAATTAATGCCATTGTGGAGGGTGATCCAAGCAGTAAAACTGGCTGAGGTACACAAAACGTCTTGAATTCTGCGAGGTGGTGCGACATGCTCGAGCCAATGGAAAATTGTTTTCATATTCCAGGATGTTGACGGACTACTTAAAAGACCGTGCCCTATGGTGGAATGAAGGGAACATCGGGACGGCTCAGGCATCTACCATTGGCCCGGACCCTTGGAACGCCTTACATCATAGTCTTCTACGACTCGAGATGCCTGATGAATCGCATCTGGTCGGGTACGCGGATAAGGTTGCAGCACTAAGGAAGCTGTCGCATGTGAAGAGAGAGCTCGTACTCGCTGCGCATGATAGTAATGTTGGGAAAGAGAATCGAAAGGTAAAAGGACCGCGTATTTCATAAAGGACGTGCGGGCGTGGTTCAATCAAAAGCACTCAAGGCATTCTTAAGGCGAAAAAGAGGGAGATGGATAGAAGATATGCCAGGGTAACTGAGGCTTGCTGAATCTACGGGGTTCTGCTCTTATACTCATTGGGTCTGGCCTGAGGGTGATACGGTTCCGGGTTAGAGTCCTAGACTTTCAAAGGGGTGATTTAGCCGGCAATCTGTCAAAGACAGGAGTCCTGCACTTCGTAAGTTAATGCATTTCATGTCCCTAACCAAAAAAAAATCAGTGGTACAACATGCCGTTTCTGATCAAGTTATTCCTTAGAAAGGAAGTTCAAACACTCCGATTTTTCGCACAAGGACTACAATACTATACCTCCAGTAACTTCTTGCCACCTCAGTCTATACTATCACTCTATCTGGGGCTGACCTTAATCACGTCTTTTTTCATTACAGTAGATCCTGTCCCTGTGCACTTTCTGGCATGAATCGTCTTCACCCTGACACACCCCACACCCCTTACTCAATCGGATTTGATCAGCAACCAAGCGAATTTTATACACATATTAGCAGTCTTAGGAAGACATTCAAAGGAAATTTATTAGAATGCTGAATGAGAAGAAAAACTAGTCGAGAAACTGGAAGCTGGACGCTTCAGATATGAAAGATTTTATGTATTCCTTTTATGAAGACATTTGAGGACGCATTTGTGCCATTAGTACGTAGCACGTAATATATGCATATATTATGTGAAAATATCCACTTTCAAGTGATATTAACACTCAAAGTTTTGAATTTGCAAAGAAGCGACAACTTTGACATATTATAACTTTGTTGGTAATAGTGCAATTTCCCCAAAATTTACCAGGGTCATGCTTTATATTCTGGCCTATATTTCTGGTAGAAGACTGAGGAATGAACTTAAGGGGATTTTCCAGCCAATTACTAAAGATTATAGTAATATTCAATAGTTAACTTTATTTGAACAGATATCGATATGTGTTATATTTTGGAGCCAATGCACTACATAGTGGTTGCCTGTTGAGTTTTTTCAGTAATTCGGTTGGGTCGTTTCTGAGAATGGGTTCGTTAAAGAAATGATCATTTTTAACCACCCGCAGTCCCCTCTTTTTCAACAAATGTCAAAACTAAGGTCGGCTTCGGAAAGTACTAGCTGAACCTTTCATTTGATACCCCACATGACTACGTTTGGTGAAAAAAAACATGTATACCCCCCTTTTGTATGTATGAGGACCCCCCTCTCTCTTAGATTCGATGCGGTATTATGTAACTCACTGTATGCGTGAGCAGTCACAATTCCTAACTTTGCACCAATTTTGGTGTCAATCGCTACAACCATCACCGAGAAAAATGCGTGTGACAGACAGACAGTAAACAGATTTTAATAAGGGTTTGTTTTACACAAAACCTTAATCATGTTTGATGCAATCTAGGCCACATAAACGTCAAAGGTAGCGTCTGGGGCAATATTTACTAAAAAAGGACACAGAATGCCGGGAAACATAATCTTAACAGGCTCGACGAAACCGGTAAATGAAAAACACCAAAGAATAAATAATTATGACTTTCATCCTTTATGTGAACTAAATTATGGTTTTTGGATCACAGACTATAATAAGTAAAGAAGTAGGATGAGATTTTGGGATTGGCAAACTCAGGACTCCCCTATTCCAAAATTGTATTTGATTCGACTTGGCGCTAAAAAGGCACTTTTCGGCAGATATAATTTTATTCCCACATCATGCTTACGAGCATATATAAGGGAACTAATACCTGGAAACCGAACCCTTTCACGCTGCTCCTCGAGAGAGGCAAGGTGGCAGCAGTTATCTAAGTTCTCAAAAAGACCTTTACTCTGCACTAAATATTTAAAAACAAATGGTGCCTTTGCGTAAAACGAGATTCCCGTGGACCAGATAGAGTTTGGTTCCAATTAGTTCTGTTCATTATCAAATCGATGTGGACTTAGGACTCCATCAATCCAAAACCAATACATATATGTTCAGTGCACTTGTTAGATCAAAGACCTAACCCTGAGTGTCTGGACCATGTTATAATATTAAGTTTTTTATTTTGATTAGATATACTGAATTTCGGTAACCATTTGATCTCCTGTTTAGAACTAAGATTTGATCTATTTTTTGGTTTAAAGAACTTACGCTGAAAAAGAAATTAATGGTCACCAAAAAGTTACTTCTAGCTTTCGGGTATGCCACAGAAATTCTTAGATAAATTTGAAATATGGCGATTGGCTTATCAATATGGAAGGATCGGGGATTTTTTTTTCCGTAAATCCAAAAGAGCCAATTAGGAAAATTGATGGGGATGCGTAATATAAAAAGTAGCGACAAAAAAGGCAATTTGCATTTGTTGGCATGGATAGCAAAAACACTATTTAGTGATTGGCTACTATCGACTAGTCGACTGACGGAGCAGATAAGACCACAAAGTATTATTATGATATCGACACTGATAGAGTCAAACAATTTAGTATTTTGAATATTTCATTTAATGAAAAGGGAGAACAGTAGAATCAATGTTAAGAACTGAAAAGCTTCCCGATCTGGGTGGCGCGGCTACTGTCATTCACTCACAGAGTGCTATATTGACTGGTAACCTGGTAAGTTATGATCAAATTTTGATAAAAGTTAATACATCAATGAGCTAATTGTTTGGGATGACAGGGATACTAAGTCCACATCCACTTGATGCCGGGCCGTACTTACTCTTACTTTTTTTGTTCACGGACCCCTCATTTTGGACCTACAACTCCAAGTATTCAAAAAAGACGATCATCAGTTTTGTCTACGGCACAGGCAACTAATCAGATGATTCTTCACTTCTGCCCTCAGAGCTCTACTCTGAGTATTTTTGAGAATCACCAAAGCTGATATTTTGCTGTGGATGTTACATATTGGATGAAAACCACTGTGAATCGTCCTTTAAATTAAATAATCCACTTTATAAAATATTCAACAAAAAAGTCAAATTATCGCTAATTGCATGTTCAAAGTCAATTTTTTGAAACCGTCCCAATTTGACCATAAAAGCTGCGCCCTGTTGTTTTTAGTATCTAATCAGAAAATATTCTTGTCCCCAAAGCCTTTAAATAATATTAAGGAAAAATCAAAACTCAGTTAGGTTCCATACATTATTCCCATTATTTTAAGTAGCAGACTAGGATGCACCGTCAGTTAATTAACCAAAATTAGCCTATCTACATATTATCGGTTTACCATTGCACTTTCGTTCCTAAAGCAAAATTTTTGTCTGCTTTATTATAACCGACAGCATAGTAAAGTATTGCAAAATCATTCATGAAAGTAATCAATGGGAACTTTCCAATTACTTCCCTCTAATTGTGGGATTTCAAAAATTAATTGAACATAACGCCGCACACTCACTTCATTACGATCAATTTTAGATCAAGTTACTCGCTTAAATCTTTCGATTCATTCAATTTCAACGCGGTTTTATCATAATTACAAAGTTCACTGACACATCTAAAACAATTCTATCTGCTGATTTAATTAAATACCTACAATAATAGAAACTGCACGTTTGAAAAATTTAATAATGCTAAATTTGCAATAAGAACCTCTATTCAATCAGGTATAAACTGATAATGTTTTCAAACTGATCGAAAGTTGCTGTTTTACAGTTAATAAGAAGAAATAGAAAAGCAGCGTTTAACAGAACTTCATTTTTTTGGAAAAGATAGGCATTGCATATTTGCTTATGGGAATTTGTTTCGACACGCCAATACACAGATGGTCTAAGTGGAAGAATTAAGCCATCATTAGAATAGATTACGAGCATTTTGAAGAATCTGATTTGGTTTAAATTGGAATCAGTTTTTACCTTTGTTGTATTATTGCACAAGTTTGGTTCAAACCACTCGCTCCTGATTATTGTAATTTGCAAAAATTTGAAAAGTTAGCACTTGTTCACTTTCACACCGAATTTTTTCTGATTTCGAAATTAAACATTAATTTTCCACTTATTTTAGGCTCCTCCTTCACTTGGTGGTGTCACTTCCTCTCCTTAAGAAAAATCTGTTCTAACTAGGAGTAGCACACGTTACATTTAGCAACAGCGTGCCGGTCGTGATCGTGACTACTTTGGTTGAATTTTTCTTTCGTGAGGAAGGAAGAAAGTGATGATCTTTGCACTACGCTTGTTCAAAGTGAAATGAATCTCTCGAGTGGGTTACAATAAATTTTATGCCTTTACACAGTACAGCAGAAAGAGATGTTCTTTTTCAACACCAAACTGGCTAGAAGTTAGCCGGCAAAATTTTAGATCCCCACGCGTATGCTACATATCTGTTTGGTGTTAAAGATGAGAATTTTGAAAGAGAAAAGTCTGAGAAAGATGATGCTTTTTATTTTGAGAAGCGAATCGTACGTGACGGGTGATTGTAATTTCTTTTAAGGGGATTACAATGCAATTAGAGTTTGCTGATCTCTGCAAAAAAGTGGCAATGCACTTGTTGAAACTTACGGTTACGTATTAAATTGCTAAAAGATAATTTGTTTAAACATTGATTTAGAATCAATTTGAACTCCATTTCCCAATTAATGAAAAATTGATTATACCAATTAATTGAAAAATGAATTACTGAAACTACAAAAAGGCAATAATTTGTAATTAATCCGTTATGTTTGCAGCTACCTTGTCGATTGAGAGTTGGCTCATGATTCGTATTCTTGAGTCTACTCTGAGTTTACATTTATGGTTGAGTCATGCTTGTCTGCTCTAGATTTAACCTTGCTCAGCTTTAAATGTGAATTTAATTTTAGCGACAGGACATTACTAAGCATTTTAACAGTAAAGACTTTCGCAGTCAAAGTATCAGAGTAAAGCCAAAAACTTCGTTTCACGCGTATATTTGAATATTTGAAAAATATGATTTGTATTATTTTTGATTGAGGATTGAGGGAGCCATAAGTTCACAGACAGTTGAACTTGAACTTGACTAATTGGGGAGAAGTTTTCTTCTACATTTGTGGTCCACGACCCCTCTTTGTTGAGCTAAATTTCCAAAACTCAAAAAATTCAAAGAAGTGACTGACGGTTTTGTCCAGGGCAGAAGCAACTCATCAGAGGGAGCGTCCAAAAATGTGGAAAATGTCTTCCCAATTGGTCCAGCCTGACTTCAAGTGGATGCGGACTTAGGTCTCCCTCATTCCTCAAACAAAAATAATTTCGGTTTGGTCTAGTTTGGGTCTGAACATATAAGGCGGATTTCGCATGGATAAAGTTCCCACTCATGCCGTGTTTGCGATTAGACACAAAGGAGCAACAACCGGTATCCGGTCTATGCCTGCCTTAATAAGGAACTGCAGACATCCCAGTTTTGCGCCGAGGTCCACCAATTCGATATCACTAAAAGCTGTCTGGCATCCTGACGTACGCCATCGCTCCATCTTAGGCAAGGTCTGCCTCGTCTTCCTTTTCTACCATAGATATTGCCCTTATTGATTTTCCGGGTGGGATCATCCTCATCCATACGGATTAAGTGACCCGCTCTCACCGTAACCTATTTAGCCGGATTTTATCCACAACCGGACGGTCATAGATAGAACCCAAGTTTCCGAGGAGTACATGAGGTCTGGCAAGATCATTGTCTTGTACAGTAAGAGCTTTGACCCTATGGTGAGACGTTTTGAGCGGAACAGTCTTTGTAAACTAAAATAGGTTCTGTTGGCTGACAACAACCGTGCGCGTATTTCATCTTCCTAGCTGTTATCGGCTATGGTTTTCGACCCTAGAAAGGAGAAATTTTCAACGGTCTTAAAGTTGTATTCTCCTATCTTTATTCTTCCTGTTTGCCCAGTGCGATTTGATGTTGTTGGTTGGTTCGCCTTCGGTGCTGACGTTGACACCATAAATTTTGTCTTGCCTTCATTGATGTGCAGCCCAAGATCTCACCCCGATCGCCGACTGCTCGATCTGGATGAAGGCAGTCTGTACGTCTCGGGTGGTTCTTCCCATGATTTCGATATCGTCAACATAGGCCAGTAGTTGGACGGGCTTTAAGAGGATCGTACCTCTTGCATTTACCTCAACATCACGGATCATTTTCTCGAGGGCCAGGTTAAAGAGGACGCATGATAGGGCATCCTCTTGTCGTAGACCGTTGTTGATGTCGAATGGTCTTGAGAGGGATCTTGCTGCTTTTATCTGGCGTCGCACATTGGTCAGGGTTAGCCTAGTTAGTCTTATTAATTTCGTCGGGATACCGAATTCTCTCATGGCTATGTTATCATAGGCGCCTTTAAAGTCGATGAACAGATGGTGCAACTATTGTCCATATTCCAACTGTTTTTCCATCGCTTGCCGCAGAGAGGAAATCTGATCTGTTGCTGATTTGCCTGGAGTGAACCCTCTTTGGTATGGGCCAATGATGTTCTGGGCTTATGGGGCTATCCGGCCTCGCAAGATAGCGGAGAATATCTTATAGATGGTACTCAGCAACGTGATACCTCTATAATTGCTGCACTGTGTGATATCTCCCTTTTTGTGTATGACACAGATAATTCCTCGTTGCCAATCGTCAGGCATTGATTCGCTGTCCCATACCTTGAGCACAAGTTGATGAACCACTTGGTGTAACTGGTCGCCTCCATATTTAACCAATTCGGCTGTAATTCCATCGGCTCCTGGCTACTTATGATTTTTTAGCCGATGAATTGCACGGACTGTTTCTCCTAAACTTGGTGGTGGCAGTATTTGTCCGTCGTCTTCAGTTGGCGGGACCTCCAACTCACCGATGCTCTCGTTGTTCAGTAGCTCATCAAAGTACTCAACCTATCGCTCCAATATGCCCATTCTGTCGGAAATCAGATTTCCCTCTTTGTCTCGGCAGGATGATCATCGAGGTGTTTAAGGTTTCATCCTGCTGACTTGTTGGTAAAACTTCCGCGCCTGGTACGGTTGCTCCCTCTACTTTTCTAGTTCATAGACTTGTTGGTTCTCCCAGGCTTCCTTTTTCCGTCTGTGAAGTCGCTTCTCCTAGCAGGTTTTTTCATCAGAAATTACAATCACTGTAATTTGCATGATTTAGTTGCCTGGTTCATTGTATACGGTATGGTCTCATTTCCTTAATGTTACGTCTCTGCATGGTGTCTGAAACACGAAAATTGCTCCTGTACTTCAGGTTTCCGTTTTTTTCCTACTTAGCAAAAGTTAGCCCAAACATTTGGCAAATACTACAAGTGGAGGCTTCGCTCAATGTAATGATTTCTGTGTACATTATTTTGTTCCTTGAAGTGTAAGGACGTTGATGTTGTTCTGAAACCATTCCAACAGAGGTTTGCTCCATCCGTTTAATCGGAAGTTAACCCTGAGTCTCTGAATAATGCTCGCCCCAGTAATCAATATGCAATTACTGTCTGCTATTTTAGAAATAAAACGCTAGTGGTCTCACTTCTTCCTTGGCGCTATAGCCTAAATTGAGTCCTTTCCCAGATGTATTGCCTCCAATTACCTTGATTCAAAGACCGCGTCCTCCAGTTAGAAAATCTTAGAGTTGATCTGCAATCTACGTCCACTCGGTCTTTCCAATGTTTTCTTGGCTCTCCGTTGGTCGGCTACCATTACCACTGCCGTTTGGAATCCTTTCCTCGTGCATTCGTTCAATGGGGCCAGCTGTTGTAATTTCTGGTTTTTGAATGGTATCGATACTGGTGGGTTGTCCAATAATACATCAAATTCATGATTGGATCTGTTTCGCCAGGCTTCTCTTTCTTTTACGGCTCCGAAAATCTTTCGGAGGACTTTTCTCTTGAAGGTATAGATCCGCTTTTCCGAGATTTACTCCAAAGTCCACGTCTCGCATCCACACAGCAGCATGGGGCAAATTATTATTTTATAGAGGCGTAGTCTATTGTGTCTTTGTACTTTCCTCGATCTCATTATGGAGAAAACCGCATAAAATGCTTTAAGGGCAGTAGTTATCTGCTTTTGGATTTCGTGTTTTTCTTTTCCGTCCTTCGAGGGTAAGGTTCCTAAGTAAACGAATTGGTTCACCTCCCTATGCTTGCCTTTCGAGTTTAGGTCATCAATTTCATTTTGGATTCATTGATCCTGAGCTCCACTTCACTAGGTCACTTCAACTACTCGAGCCCTTGCTTCGCACAAAACAAGCAATGACGATCGGGTAAGAATATCCACATTGTCTGCGAATGCCATCAGTTGCGTGGATTTTACCAGTAACATATCTCTGGTGTCAACTGAGGGCATCTTCTTGACGACGTATTCAAGCACCAAGTTAAAGAGGATTGCGAGACCATCCCCTTGTTTAAGTCTTCTCACTTTCAGTTCATTTTGGATATTTACCTACTCCTCGTTGTTAATCATTGTGGCTTTCTCTAGCCGAACTAGCTTCGGTTGAATTTTTAGCTCGATCATTATTCTGTAGAGAGCATTACGATTTACACTATCGTACGCCTGGCCGAAATCAACGAACAGTTGGTGCACATCGATGTTATATTTCCAGTACTATTTCAACACCTGTTTAACGGCGAATATCTAGTCGGATGTTGATTTTCAGGATCTGAAGCACCTAGTGGCACATACATAGCAATTAGACCTCCTGCAATGTTCACAACACAGACGATTACCCTTTTTGTACAAAGGACAAATTACACTTTTCCCCTAACTCTCTGGTATTTGTTCGGTTGCCGAGATTCTGCTGATAAGTTTGCATATTCGACTGGTGAATTATGTTCCCCCTTCTTTTAGGAGCTAGGCTGAAATGCCATCGATTCCGGGAGCATTATGCGATTTGAATTTAAATAAAGTTGCCTCTACTTTGTAGAAAGTCGGAGGTGTGGGCCCTTGTTCTCCGTTTTGGTCGTGACAAAGGGGTGAAAATGTGTCATCGTCAAGTTCAGGGACCCATCCTGCTTTTATTTGAGTCGAATCGTTGATGATATTATCTTTCTTATCGCTTCGGTGGATATTTCGCGGTTTAAAACCCATCCTCATCTGTTTCACCGTGGTAAATGCTACTCGCACATTGTTCTTTTTTAAGTCTTCGTCAAGTGTTTAAATGTTGTTGTTATTGCACTTTCCTTGTTTTCGTCTGAAAATCTTCTTAACGTATCACCCTAGTTCATGATACTTGTCTTGTCTTGTCTTGTCCGGTTCGGTATTTCCCTCTAACCAGGAGATGGTCCGAGTCACAGTTAGCACTTCGTGGCGTCCTCATATCCAATTAGTTTAAGTCAGCTCTTTTTTCAACTGAATGTCTGCCCGTGTGGTGATGTCCATGTCATTTTATGTATGTTATTATGGGAAAGTGCATAGACCTTACGACTAAAATTTTGCTGCTGGCGAAGTCAAAGAGTCTTTGGCCATTATCGTTTGTTTCGTTATGGAGGCTCTACCTTCCTGTTATGCCTCCAAAGAACACTTTGTTGTCAGCGTAGTAGCCTTGAAGTCTCTCAATAATACTTTGATGTCATTGGAGGGCAACCTATCAAAAATTCTGTCCAGTCAGGTATATAATTTATCTTCAATGGCATCATCTTTGTCCTCCGTTGGTTCATGGCAGTTTATATAGTCAGTTCGTTCCTTCCTTCCTCCTTCAGTGCACCAGTTCGCAAAAGGTGTCGCATGTTCCAAGACCCAAAAGAGTAGTCCATTTTATGCTGCCGAAGTCGCTGCCGACTTATCCGGGGTCCCTGAATACGTTGGTATTTTCCGAGAAAGCGTTGTTTGCGCTTCACTCCCCACCTGGAAAAGCTGGCCTTTACCCTCCACCGTCTGTCTGCTGTTTTGATGGCAAAACACCCAGTAGTCACCGCTTGGAGGTGGATGTAGGATTTGATAGCAGAGCGAACGATAACAAAAAACAGGAGACTTTTCACAAGATTTGTACTAGCCAGCTACCAGGTCGCTCTGTGATCCGCTATTTGTATCGAGTTTGGAGAGCCCAAAGGCTTTGTACATTTTTTTCAGAGAATATGGTCATGTGGGGTATCAAATGAAAGAGTTCAATTCAATCACTTTTCGAAATTGATCTTATTTTTGATATTGGGTGAAACATAAGGGAGTGAAGGTACAGAATGTGAGCTCCAAAAAAATCAAGCATGTCTCGTTCTCAGCATCTATCAAACCGAAAATCTGAAAAAATTCACAATTCTGCATCTTTACGAAATCTAGACCTCAAAATGCACTATATTCCAATATCTGCTCAAATAAAGTTAATGGTGGCATAAAGCATAACCTTGCGAAGTTTGAATGAAATCCAAACATTATTAACAAAGTTATAGAGGGTATTATGATGTCATTATCATATAAATTGGTTTTATATTAGCGGGGGGTGGACGATGGGGCTATTTTGGTTTTCCGTTTTTAGCTTTTTTCTTAGTATGAATTACTCGAGGGACATGTGTGTACATATGTATGTGCAAATAAAGATTGCAGGTAGTGCCCAATAGGATAGACACGTGTGTACATTAGTACCAGTGGAATTTCCTTTAAGTACATACATGTACGCTTTTGTGCTTTTTACTGGCAAAAAGCCTTATGGAGCAAGATACTTTAAATTGATTGGATGCGGTGTCCCTCTACTGACAGTTCTGGTTTAAAGCTCGCCTGCCAGGTTTGATTGGATAACTCTAATTCTCAGCGCAGACCAAGTTATTCCGTAAGACGTGTCTAGTCGCATCCTTGATAAGGCACTATATTATTATATAAATGGCATGTCTACCTTTACGACAAGATCCAAATTGAAGATTATGCGGCTATGATCCAAGATAGATATCTGATTAGGCACCGTCCCATTGTTAACCCAAAAAGTCCATTGTGCATTGGCAAAATGATTTCGAAATCATCCCCCCAGCCATCGCGATTTTCTAAGCATGTTGTACCTATCGTACACGAATGAATTCATACTAATGACTTATTTTCAACCTACCTGCGACGGTATGCCCTAAGTTCAGCAGCTTCCTAATATGCTGGCTATTTTCAAAGTGGCAATGGACGTTAAATGCTGTACTGATTGATTGTTTCCCATGGACCAATCACCAGGGCGATTACCACTCCTTCCTTCCAAACGCTATTACGTTTCATAGAATTATTCATTCAGCATCGCAGGGTAACTGTTGAGTTGGGAAAGTTAATAAATGCCAAAGGTGATTTAGCATATTAAAAGGGTAACGCCGTCGGGACTCGTAGAGAACAGAGAGTTGATCTGGAGGAATTACTCTACATTCTTCCTCGGCAAAGTAGTTGATCTCTCCGAGTTTACCAAGGACAATTACAATGTGCTCCACGCCTTGAATAAGGAAGGAATACATTTTAATACGAAGCCGCAACCTGCTGCTCTAACGATGTCACAGGTCACGCGGGTGACATCTAATCGTACCGCCATTGAATTACCACACGAATAAAAGAGTACGCGAAAAAGAGGTCGATCAAAGAGGAAATCAACACGCATCTAAGAGGAAAAGAGGCATACATGCATTTCTGAAAGGTGGAGCTGAAAATTCAGAAGTATATGGTTAAAGTACAAACTCGGCTAGCGTAGCAAAAGACAAGGGGCACGAGAACAATGGATAGACCAAGGTCTCACAAAAAAAAAAAAAAAAAAAAAAAAAAAAAAGCAAAAGTGCGGATTCGTCCAAAGGTGCCTATTTTAAGTTTGTGGAAAATCAATGGCGTTACTCGAATGGCCACAATACAAATTCCATTTTGGGAAGCGCAGTAGTTTCAGAGAACAAATTTCACTAAAGAGGTACTTTCAATGCAACATGTTTGAACTGTTTACGGAAGCAGCCGTAAGCGGCATTTATCGATCCAATAGATGCGGAAGATGTGGGGAGAAAGCCTACATTGTTAAGGATTGATTGAAATAAGCCTTCATCATTGCGGGGTCGCTTAGGGTTTATTGTTACAGACCACCTTCAAACCGAGATGAAAATTGCCATCATAAGTGAACCTTACAGAAACCTTCACGGCGGCGTATGGGTCACAGATACGGCCGGTGCAGCGGTGATGAGCCAGGATTTCGCTTTGGTTTTATATGCTGCATTCCACTAAGTATGACACTGTCTGAATTGAAGGAAATGCGTGACAATGTTGTTCTCGATATAAGAGGTCGACTTCAACAATTGGGCTATCGACTAGGAAGCAGGGAAACAAATGCAAGGCGGCGCTGTCTATTAGAAGCTTTTGCAAAACAGTATATAGTTCTAGCCAACGAAGGTGATGTAAACATCTATAAAAAAGGGGGGTCTGGTTCGGTTGTAGATCTGACCATTGCCAGCCCTGCACTGGCGCGTTGTATATCCTAGCATGTCATTGATGATACAACCAGAGCGGTCACCAGGGAATCATCTATGAACTGCGGGGAAGGCACAGGGCAGAAAACCAGCATGGTCGAAACCGTGAAGGACTTCAGGTTGTTCTCCAAAAGCGTTGGACGAGCAAACCTTCATCGAGGTATGGTTAGACTAACCTACTAAAGTAGGCGCCTTTACCAAAAAAGCTCTCCGGTCAAAGGCAACAGGAGCAGTCCTGTACGGAACCCCGCAAAACCTATTTCGCTGCTATTTTTTGTGGCTATTTACAAGAACGGATGCTCTGGTAATACACCGATGTATGAACCTAGGAGTACGTAGTGAGGACTGCGTAAAGACCCACTGCTGTTGAGGGTAATGTGCTGTGATGTATTTAACCTTCCGTTTCGGCTGAAAGGTTTGGTTGTAGGTTACGCGTACTACATAGTACTGTTAATAGTCGTAAAGCATTTAGCGGATGCTAAGTCATACTCATGAGGAACAATTGGTACTATAAAGGTTTGGTAAGAGAGATCTAGTCTGACATTTAACAAAAATAGTGTGGGAATTTGAATCGCGGGTTTTCGAGGATCCACTTCATAGATCTAGCAAACTTAATTGAGCCTAATGGTATTAAACGACATCTTTGATGTTTTCATTTTGTTTTTCATTCGACGCTAAGGCTTTATCATCGTAGGTCCCTCTGGAGGGAGCAACATTTTACGGTAGGACTGTTCTGGTGAGTTTCAGTCTAACTCGCTGCACATCAGGTTGAAGGCAATGAGGATTGAATAAGGGAACACCCAGAGATAGCAAATAGACAAATAAACCTAGGCTAGTCCAACAACTATAACTACTTTGATATTTTCAAAAAGTATCAACTTTATTAAAGTCCGCTACCAGCTGCCCTTAAACCGACTCCTCTGTGTGAATTAATTCCCCATGAAACTGATTGTTTTTGCATTAGAATCAAGCCCATTTAGGTTTCAATGATCTTCTCATCTTCATCGTCTTGAAAGATCTTCTAGTGGTCATAAAAGACGATTTTTACTTTCTTCCTCTTGGTTTTCCATGCGCGATCTAATTTTCGCGTAAATGACCTGCGTCGAGAGAGAACAAGAAAAACAACATAATACAGTTTATGGGTCACCTGCTGCGGCTGATCGATTTGCCAATAAATAGCAACGGAGTGCACTGAATTATATTATTATAAAGCGAGTCAATTGTTATCTAATAAGGCAGTTGAGGTGGTTGTATTGTCCACTTATTGATAGGTGTATTGATCGATTTTCGTTCAACGGAACCATCTTTGGATGGTGTAATGCCAGCAAAAAGATATTGTGCGGTATTTGTCGTATATTTACATCAGTGCCTTCCAACTTAGTTTAGGTAGTGGCCAAGGGGCCTACGATCAGTCCTAACTTTGCTGAGTACGTCGTTCAGTCAGAAAGTGTAAAAACTTTGCTATGCTATGCTACATACCCGAAATCTGTGATTCCTATGGGATCTCTCTAGCTTGTTCACAAACAGGAGTTCTAATTGTGCAGTGACCTCAATTAAAGAATGCTAAAACTGGCAAAAAATACGAGTATACCGCATTTGTGTACCCTTAAATTAGGTCGACATCCATTGTTCAGCTACAAAATACTCGGTTACGTCTCTTGATTATAATCTTTCGCGAACTTGTTGTTACAACATTACAACAAACTATTGGACAGCCATTAAAGTCTTTAATGAGAAACAAATTGGAATGTTCAGAGGTGGGACCTCTACCATGTATTGTCTTTTCTGCAATAATACCTTATATGAGGGGCGGATAAAGGTCGTACTGTATATTTTAATAGACTAACTGTAGTATTCAGATATTATCATTTACACATGACCCTTGGTCCAGGCGCTAAAACGATGTAGGTGATAATTTATTTCTTACTCAATACTACAAAACAAACCGACATACTTTATGATTTTTGCAGTAAGAACATTTCAGCTTAATGAAAAGTAGAATTAATTCTAATCTTTTAAGAGCTTAGATGGACCTATCGCTGTTTGACCGCAAAATGTGAAATATACCTCTTGTTAATGGACACAAAAGTTCTACCAGAAAAATGCAATTAAACATACTTTTTTATGGTACCCTGGACAATATGCTAAATATGTATGTATGTGAAGATCAGACGCGGTACATCCCAATTTATTATAGTATGGTTGAATCAGTTTTGTCAACATATGATTTTAATATGTAGTAAGTAAATGCATCAATATTGGCACAAATGTTGTATTCAGCAAAATAGTCTTTCAAATAAAAGCGTGCCTTCAAACTTCGTCGTCGTCATCCTCAAGGCTTTATATCCCATTTCGCACCTTGGTTTGCAGGATGTAGACCGACTTCATTTGCAGTTTTATCGAGGCTGATGAAAATATCTTTTTCATCTTTTCGTCTCTTATCTCCACGAAAGTACACGCCTTCTTCTTTTTCTTCATCCTTTGTCCCGTTCACAAGGGGCGTCAGCTCGTCGTGATCGGTTTCGCCATTTGGCTCTATCGAATACCTGATCTGGGTGCAATCTTGAGGCTTTTAAATCTCCATCCATCGTATCAAGCCACCGTTGTTTAGACTTGCCTTTTCGTCGTTTCCCATCGACTTCGACCAATCTTGGCAAGTGAATTCTCGTTAGCACGAATTGCGTGACCATACCATCGAAGACGCCTTTCTCGCAATTTTTCCATGATCGGTGCAACCACATAACGATCGTGGATATCCTCATTTCGGATGTGATCAAAACGTGTCACACCACTAGTCGAACCCAACATCCTCGTCTCCAGTACCGCAAGACGGCGTTCATTGTCTTTTATAGTTGGCCAACACTCAGAACCATAGAGACCGACAGGACGGACGACATTGCGGTAAATTTTAGATTTGAAACGTTCGTTGATACGTCGATTACAAAGGACGCCACTCCATCCACGTTGCGTTAATGCGTGAAACACTTTCATAACGCAGTTCTTCATTGGCTGATAGCGTTGACCCGAGGTATTTAAATCCTTCAGTTCTGGGCAGATCACTGTTGCTGGCAGTGATTGTGCCTGTTTCATGGGGATCGGTCGTCAAAAATTCAGTTTTGTTTTGATTCAATCTGAGAGATAAGCATACAAGGAAGCTTCTCTAAATTCGTCCGAATTAAATTGTTGTAAAATTTCTTCTTCTTCTCTAGGCGAATCTGCACTGTTGGATTACTTCTTTGCCTTTCTATTCTCTACCGTGGCCTAGCCACCATTTTCAAGTCCTTTTGGTTTCCCTTGGCTAGCCGGCGTCCCCATATCAGGCACATGTTTTCCCCTTGCTGACCTTTTAGTTCCGTTTGTTTGTTGTGGAATAGCCTGCAAGCTTCTTTTTCTTTTTAGATTCCCTAGGGGTTCCCCTCGTTGTCTCGCATTCTTTTATGTGCCCTTGGCTGGCCGCACATTGTGATTGTCCTTGATAAACTTAGAGAGCACAACCATCTTTGTTCCATGCTGCAAGAGAGCCAGTTCTTCCAGATTAGGGCTCCGCTCTCCTTTTCCATTTTTGTTTTAGAAAAACAGATAAGTTCAACTGATTTAAAGTATCTGCGACTAAATCAATATTAACGCCGAGAAAAGAATCTGATAGAGAGGTGGGATCTACTATATATCTCTTTCAGTTTGCGATATGTCATTCCTAGGGTAAATGAAATGGCTCGGGGAGCGAGATTGGAAAGACACCTGAGGAAGGCAGAGGAAGCCACCAGGAGGGCGCACATAAGGTGTAATCGGCTGCGGCAAAGTACATCCTGGACAAAAGCCCAGTGTAGTTACAGAAATGATTTTACTGTGAAAAGGAAAGTCAGAAACCGAAATATTTTTCCAGTCTATTTTTCGTTATAATTATTCTGCCCCAATACAGAACAGAACATAAAGCACAATTCAGATTAGTTATCGTTTCGATGCTTGTATGTAGCTGATAATATCTTATAGATGGTACTCAGCAACATGATACCTCTATAAATGCTGGACTGTTTCTTCCATGCTTGGTGGTAGCAGCATTTGTTCGTTGTTTTTAGTTGGCGGGACCTCCTTCTCGCCGATGTTCTGGTTGTTCAGTAGTTCATCAAAGTACTCAATCCGTCGTCCCAATATGCCCATTCAATCGGAGATCAGATTTCCATCTTTGTCTCGGCAGGATGAGCATCAGTGTGTAAGGCTTCGTCCTGCTGACTTTTTGGTAGAACTTCCACCCCTGGTGCGGTTGCTTCCTGTACTTTTCGAGTTCATAGACCTATTCGTTTCCTTTTTCCGTCTGTGTCGCTTCCCTGCTCGACGGAGTTCGTGATAAGTCTCTGCGCGTGCCTGCGTTCTTTGAGAATGCAACATTGCTCGGAAGCCAGCATTCTTCCGTTCCGTTGTTAGCTTACATTCATCGTCGAACCAGCCGTTCCGACTTTTCTTGCGGCTGGGGTCAAGTATCTTTGTGGCCGTATCCATGATAAAGTTCCTCACCGGGGTGTGAATATCATCTGTTAATGCCTCATCTCCAGGACATCTGTTAGCTGCGTTTATTGCGGTATCAATTTCCCCCTTATATGTGATGCGGAATGCTGTGTTGTGGATGGCTTCAGTGTTAACTCTCACCTGATTGTCAGAGGGTATTCTGTGTGGGGTTGTAATTCTAGCTCGGAGCAATACACCAACGAGATAGGGATCCGAGTCTATATTGGCCCCCCTATTTGTTCTGACGTTCATCAAGGCTGAGAGGTGGCGATGTTCAATCAACACGAGCTCAATTTGGTGGTAAGTGGTCCCGCCCATGTATGTTTGTGAACCGCTTTCCGTACAAACCAGGTACTTCCAACAACCATTCTGTGTGACACGGCTAACTGAATAATTCGTAGTCCGTTATTATTAGTATCCCTATGTAAGCTATGGGAGCCGACATATCGCCTGAATACGGGCTCCATCCCTACTTAACTGTTGAAATCTCCAAGTATGATTTTGATATAATACTTGGGACAGGCTTCGAGGGTCCGCTCAACTGCTTCGTAGAAGGTATCCTTCTCCGACTCCGCAGTCCCCTCTGTAGGGGCGTGAACGTTTATGAGGCTCATATTTCTAAATTTGCCTGGCAAACGCAGAGTGCATAGCCTTTCGCACCTTTGATTGACTAGGCAAATGACCGCAAACACATGGTTAACTGAATGGCCTCTAGAATATATGGTGTAGTGGCTCTTCTACAGGAAGCCGGTCCCTGTCCAGCATATCTCTTGCAAAGCTGTTACATCAGCCTTATATTGGAATAGGATATCGGCTAAGCATCTGCTCAGCAGGATTCGGTCGATACAGGGAGCGCACGCTCCATGAGCAAATGCGTAAATCGTTATTCCGTTGTCTTGGCCGGGTTCGTCGTTTTAAAGTCCATCCTGTCCGAGGCTCCTTCTGTGGCTTCGTAACATCGATTTTCCGTGTAGGGTTGTCAGCCTTACCCAACCTCCAATTTCGAGAACTAGTTGGTACAATTTATATCGTTTTTTATTAAGTTGCAGTTTTTCATTAAGAATGAACTCACAGCGATCACGAGGTGGAGATATGGTTTGGTAGTAGAGCTATTGTTGTCGGTTCAGCAGGCGTTTCCCAGGTTTTATGCTCTATCGTGGGTACCAATACACGTTTCGCCCTGGGACCTCTACTAGCCTTTGACTGCCGTCGTTACAATTTATTCTATGCAGCTTTTTTCCTCTATTTTGGGGTCCTTTTCGCTGTGGTTTGTAGCGTTGAACTTTTTGGTTGTTCTGTGTTTCAATGAAATGAAAAGATTACTTCTTGACTTTCCTGTTCACTCGTTGATGAAGTATGGGGTATCCACAAAGATTGTGCTTCAGTTTCACTATCATCACACTTAGCAGCGAGACAAACCCCTCCCATGACGACTGGTATTCAAACCCAAATCTTTCGGATTAGGAAGCTGACACTATACCTCCTCAACCATTACGCTGTCAACCGCTGATATTTTGGGAGCCAGTTGCTCCCTTCCTCAGTGCTTACAATCTAAGTTAAAGAAGTCTTTGCCACCATTTCTTATTTGAAAAATTGTCTCGATTGCCAGGTAATTGGACTGTCAATTTAAATATCCGTAATTTCTAATTAATTAAAAATTAGTTGGGGTTTTTTTCTAAATTAGGCTGAAGAGCCATACTGGAGCATTCCCAAGATCCGTGTTCATCTTATTTTCCTCAGGGAGTCTAGGGGTTTCTTGACTTTCTAGGATGTCCAATGACCGTGTTCCTTTTACCGTGTGCAACATCTACATAGTTATCTAGGGCTCCTGTTTATCGCACTGATGAATTTATTTCGGTTGCTACTCGTCCTTTCTTCAATGAAACCTGTGGCTCCGCTTTATGTTCTCCTGGTAGCCGCCAGCCTTTCACTTTGTCCAACGTAGACCTGGTGCCGCTCCTGACAATCGATTTTGTAAATCCCTCACTCCTAATTTGTTGCAGCCAGTGTTTTGGGAAATCCAGTTTTTGTCTTAGCCTTTGTTTTCAGCTTGTAGGTATCAGTATCAGGGTTGTTTTCTTCATTAAGTTTCCAATGTTATGCGTTGCCCTTGAATAGATGCAGGCAAATCTATTTCTTTCCTCTGAGTTTGCAGGTTATTATACGCTTAGATGCGTTACTTCTCTCCTCTGCAGTTGCCTTTTTTTCTTCTCATTGGATGCTTTACTGTTTTTTCCATGTTGCCGATCACCTTAGCGGTGCTGAGAATGCATTCTTTCTCCTTCTCAAAGTGTTCTCACTTAACGGATTCGATGAATCATGGAGTTCGATGGAGTCCCTTGAATGGTTAGAGGTTATCGGGATGATTCGTTCAGTATGGGTGGTTTTTCTGTGGATCCCAAACTCCACGTTCCCGTAACTGTTTGCAATATTGATATCCAAAAAAAGCAGGCTGCGATCCATTTCCATCTCCATTGTGAAGGTAATCTTTTTGTGGAAGTTATTGAGACTTGGCAACACGGCAACTGCGTCTTGCCTCTTGAAGAAGGGACTATTCTATCTTTTTCCATCCTCTTTTCCAGCTTTTTTCCTTTTCGTTGCCTAGTTGTCTTTCAACAGTGATATTTCTGCTGGTATCGGCAACTTTTATGTTGAATTTTGTGGAAATTGTTGGACATCAGTACACTTATTCATTTTGTCTCATCATTCGTGCTGGGTGCTAGTCGAACAACGTTGCATGTTGGTTCCTTCATATTTTCTCGGGTTTAAGCCTAATTAGTTTTTCAATCGTGAATTGTGAATCGTCACCTGAAAAGAAGGGCTTCCGTTTTTTAACTTGCTACTGCATTTAGTTGACCAGATATGGGTGTATATTCTGAGATGTAGAATCCATTCCGGTGCAAGTTAAAATGCTCCGGGTGCTCGTGCTATTTGTTAATGAAGCGTAATCAAACCCGCATCAATAGTCACTTTGAAGGAGTTACACACCCGGTAAGGCTAGGTTTAGAGATTGGAAAAGTCACAGGTTCAACAGCACTTTTGTTTGGCCATTGTTTCTGTACTATGGTATTATCTTCACATATTTGACAAACACATTCTTTTTCAAATCTGGGAACGTCTTCCAAAGGCCAAGCGTGCGCAAAACCTTCGTTCGGAAAACATTCCCGTGGAATATTCTTCCTGTGCCCAGGTCAAAACTGTGCTGAGTGGATAGCCCAAATGCTTCACTGCACTTGAATGGCAATGAGGAAGTCCCAGGGGTGTTCAAGTGCCCTGGCACCCACGTTTGGAATATTTCGTTCAGTCGGTCAAGTTTTAGTAGCAGCGGGAGGCCGCGTAAAGCCAACTGAGTTGGTGCTGGATTTAGTGCTGAGAATATCGTTTGGAGACAGGAATAGATTCGAATGTTAGGCTTTGACAATTTTTTCCGCAGTGATTGTTCTGCTCTTTTTGAAATATGGTCGCAGTTCTATAATTTCTATAATTTATTTTTCTCTTCCCTCAGCCCAATCTGTCGTCGACAATTCTTTTTCTTGATCACTAAGACAGAGTACATTGTCACAAAAGCAAATTTGAAAACCATATGACCGGCAAATAGCTGAGCCTCCTGATGTTTGTCGAGGAATTTCTGAATAGACCCATAATCGTTTTCGCCCTTTTGCGTCCCATGGTATCGAGCTTATATGCTACATGGCCACTTTCAGAGCTCTGTCCTTACAGTTAAGGGTAGTCATCAGAGGCCATTCTTTGGTCGCCTACTCATTGATATTCACTATAATATCTTTCCTAATTCAGTCTGTTATTGGGTTTCTAAAAATTTTAAGGCAAAGAGCTGAGTCGATCTCCTTCTTTTTTGACTTCTTGCTCGAAACTATCATTTAAATTTAAATGGCCTTAATATCTGTCAACTAAATTCATATATCAAGCAACATAAATAAAACAGCAGGAGCGGAATGTCACAATGAAATCTCGGTAAAAAATTTGCAATTTGAATTTAATTGGATGATCCTGCCCTACGGCTACTTCAATATTTTCATATTCATGAGTCAATGACTCAATCGTTTCGAAACGGCCATAGTGCTCTTTTAGTAATCTATTTTTGATCTGAAGAAGTGTTTAAAATATTTCCGAGGAATATCTTGCAAGTCAGCGCTATGCAGTTTATTGTTTAAAAAACTGCAAACTTGTTTCAGGAAAAGGCGAAACTGATTCCGAAGTCTAAAAATAAATAAAATTAGTTTCACACTAAAGCAAAAACCAGACTACTGTAAGCTTTGCACATTATGCATTCCAGAATAGACTTCGTAAGCGTAACGTTAAGATTGAATTCAACGGTGGGCTCTGACAGGCAAAAACGTAGACATCAGTCTTGGAAGATATCATCATTCAATGGTGTTACGTCGGCGAGCGATAAAAACCAGCTTGACAAATTTAATAGAAAGAGTTTGGCTAATCCAACTGCTATTTAAGCGTGTTATTGGCATGCACCAGAAAGTAGAACATAGCGTAGATGTGCATATGGCTGGAAAAAGTGCTGAGTGAAAAGATGGAGGATCAGCAAATTTTAATGTAATGCTCTTTTTAATCATTTTCTAACCCTTGAATAGCAGGGGTATCCATGATCAGAAACGAAATTACGCGCAAAGTGCATTCGGCATGACTTCGGCATACCGTAAAACTGCACGTTATAGCCTATTGGCTAGAATCTTCTTTGGTAAAGTAAAATTGTTAAAGCATAAAATTGTTACACCTGATGTGCGGAGACAAAGTCTTAATTTTTGCGTTAGTATGCCTCGTGAAAGACGCACCTTAAGGTAGCAGGTCAGAATTCTGAACCATCAGTCTTGCGCTGAAGATAGGAAGAGAAGTAAACCTGCAATTTATCTCAGGAAGTGCTTAGCTTAAAGGTTTACATTTAGACCCGATTTTTTCTTCTTACTTAACGGTACAACAGGTTAAACAACCACTGGGCTCTAATTTGATTTGGCCTAGACGAACAAATTTGCAACAACATCAAGTTGGGTATTACATTATTTGACTAATATATTAAGTAATCATAAATTCAAGTTGCTCGCTTGAATCTTTTAATTTTTATGTTTTGAAAATTGTTTAAGGAAAAAATCCCACTTAGATATTTTAACTTGTCGCAATTTTTGGATAAATATAAGTAGATAGATATTGACTTTAACGTAGTGTTTCAATTAACAACATTCTGCCGATCCAGAAGGGCAGCGTGTTCCCCACTCCCTTTCGGATTAGGACATCTTGCATTTTTGTATGCGATTTGTTATCGAATGTTCCTTCGATGTCCAAAATCGCACACATCTCCTGTGTTTCTATGGCATTTTTTCCTACATCCATCAACTGATACAGGCAATTTCGGTTGACCGTCCTACCTGGTAAGTGTGCTGACATAGATGTACCGGATTACGCATTAGAGCGGTAGTTCTAATATAGTTGTCTATGACCTTCTCCATAATTTTAAGTAGGAACGATGTCAGGCAAATTGGCTTAAAGATTTATGGTGAAAAGAATCCTTTCCGCTTTTGGAATAGAGACCACTATTGGCCGTCCCCACGCCCTTGGTATATATCCCAAGGCTATGCTGCCCCTTACCACTCTTAGGACAGATCCTAAGACAATTTCAGGGCCTCTCTTGAGCAGCGTTGGGAAAATGACATCTACTCCGGGTGATATCAGTAGTGTAAAGGTTTCCACAGTCCACTTTACTCTAGCTTCCAAGCATACTTCTTTCGATAGTTCCCAATTCACGTTTTTCCCTTTCCTGTCCGTTGCTGGGGTGTTAGGCACAATGCTATCGCCTTCCGCCGTGGAGTAAGACCCCGTGAAATGGGTTGTGAGAAGCAGATGTATCCTATCCTCCCCATTCTCTTCCTTCTTCAGATAGAAGGCTTGGTATAGCCTGGATGTTTCTGTGGTTTGTTCTATCCCTTCACAGAATTCTCTGAAATTTTTTTACTTTACTCCCCTCATCGCGTTGCTATACGTCGCCCTCAATATCCAATCTGATGATTTTGTGGCTCAACCGGCACCTTCGGATTATTAACCAAGCTGCTCATCAGAGAGTTCCCTAGAGTTCCCTAGAGTTAGTACCTTTTGTCTGGTGCTGATCACGAATGTTGGTTTATTCCCTACATTATATATTTTTAATTTATTACTGAGGGTGAATATCAGAAGGCACTTACTTTCTCGTTTAGTCTTGGTGTTTCCCCAGACCTCATGATGGGAGTTGGCATCCCAGCCGAAAAGAACTGGAAGCGCCTTCCTTTCGTAAAGCTTAGCCAGTCTAATGACTAAATCCAGTGGGATCAGGGTGTCGTGTCCCGGAAGTATCCCAATGCCACGACTGCCTCTCGAGCTCTTCCTCCGGGTTCCAAAGAGACTTGGGCAGCCATGAAGTCTCCAGTTAGAAACTCTGAAAAACATACATATTAATCTTAAGTTTCTTTTAAGAGTAATGCAAGCTGTTGGTTTTCACCTCCTTCTTGCCTATCGCGAATCTGCCAGCACTATTCCAGTGCTATCCTTCGAATTTGTCCTTGCAATTACTGCAGATCCAGCCTGTGTATGTTAGAAGTTTACCTGGGCCATCGGCCCCCTATTATTTGGAGCTCTTTTCCAATGTCGGAGCATTACCCTCCTCCTCCGACATGACACAACCTTGCGTTTCGCTGTCCGACTTGAGCTCTAGAAGACCTAGATCAAAGTCCGGCTTCACCTTGCCTATGGGTAGCAGGTCCACTTACCTGCTCGGTCCTGTCCTTTCAGCCTCTATAGATTCCGAGATTTCTTCGAAGTCCTCGGTAGGCTCACCACCCGATATTTCCTCTGAAGTATTCTTCCTTGGTTTCTCCCTGTGCGCGTAGACCAAATCTGCAATTGATCAGACACGACATTTAATTGCCTCCAAGGATCGGACGTCTACCCCGATCGTGAAGAGTTAGCGCTTCACCCTCTCCTTTGTTTCTGCATACTCTCCATGACCATGCGAGGAGATCTATGTTTTGAGTGATGAGGAAGCGTGGAAGTCTCTCTGTCTCAGTCTGTGCGACTTTGGGATATCATGCCTAACACATGCTGACAATTCCGTTCACTTCCATCCTAGCAGTTTAGGGACTATAGTCCTAAGTCAGTCCGCCGTGCCCCTGTCGCGCAGACTAATTGTGTAAGACCTGGTTGAAATCATATGCCAGTGAACACGAGCTCCTTATTCCTTCCTCACACATCTTCAAGACTTTGAGGCTCACAATTATTTCCTCCTCCTCTCGAGTGAAGTATGGCTAGTCGAATGTTCTTCGCCACATTAGTATACCCAACAGCCGGTCTCCTGGCTCTTGCTTTCACCTCTGGTCAGCCCCAAATTTCCCCATTTTATATCATTTAAAGTGATGACGTCATACACGCCTTAGAGTGCAATAAACGTACGTGAAATACAAAATGTTGAACTTCTATAACTTTGTTAATAAAAATTAGACTTCATTCGAACTTCCCAAAATTATTCCCTATACAGAGGGACTCACAAAAGTCACATTTAATAAAGGCAATTTCATAAATTGTAGTTTGTTTGTCATAGTTTAGCGATATTTTGTATGAAATCTCTCTCTTATATGAAAATGGAGGCCAAAAAGCGCACATTTGGTGTTGCTATTCTTGCATAAATTTCGTCACCAATACAACCGGATGTTGATGCGTTACTTCTCACGGTTTTCTGCGACAGTTGAAGCCAAGGAAAATTTTTAATATACGCCAAAGTTCATTGGGTCGAATGCACTTTTTCTGAAAACTGTGTCAAATTGGTTTGGAAGATTACTGACAAGACACTTTTCTCTAGAGGATGATCCGCACAAAGGTCTTCTCATATCTTTGACTGTTTCGGAAACGATTTTAATAAGGCTTTGTTTCACACAAAACTTTAAAAAGTTATGAAAATTCCACGTAAAATTACAACCCCATCACACCCATCTGTTCATCTGTCTGTCACACTCACTCAAAAATGGTTACACCTATCAATGCGAAATTTGGTGAAAAAGTGGGAACTGTGAATCCCTTCGCAGGCAGTGAGTAACATTGTACTACGTTAAAGTTAAGAGGAGTTCCACTATATGCGAAAGGAAGCTTAACATTTTTTTCCCACCGAATATAGTCATATGGATTATCAAATTAAATGTCTCCGCTAGGCATGTGCACATGTCCTTGGACCGGGTACGAGGCAAAACATTAACTATGAAATTCTGGTTCGGAGTGAGGAATATCTGAATGGTCCAATATTACGCACCAAGAGAAACTTCCGATGCAAAAGAGAAGCATTGCAGAGAAGATTTGCTAAGGGCGACATTGCGATCGTGATGAGTGATCTGAACACTTCTTTCTGTTCGAGTAAGTGATGGAGTGGCGTAGTCTTAATGTCGGTGATAAGGTTGAAGACTGTTGTAATTGTCATCGTGGAACACTGCCCGAGCGTGGGGCCTGGCACAAGGTCAGTTGAGTTTCGGTCGATCGATCGATTGATCATATCGCAATCAGTAGTAGATATAGTAGTTGTCTTCTGAATATACGGGGTCCTGTCTCTGTCAGAATTGACCATGATCTGATGGTCACTTGCCTTCGCTTGGGTGTCGCTATTATATCTGCCCGCAGGGGAACAGAGTCTCGGTCTCGCAAATTGATGAGCTTTGGGCTGAAGGTGGTCTGGATTAAGGTATTCAAAAAGGACGGAGTCATGGAGGTGTTGGTCGCTGCAAACATGATTGAGCGCTCCTGTTGTAGTGCTCCACGACTGACTTTCCAAATATACTTTCGCTATAAAGACGCTTAAACAAAGTCTCCTTTGGGAACTTTCCGGGCATCTTCTACACCGACTTTTGGTGAATGTTTGAAATCTGAGATCCTTACCAACGAGTGGAAGACGGGGATGATAGTTATGATTTCAAATTCACGGCCCAGAATGATCGGCTTATATATCGCTCCAGAATTAGGAGTTAGGTAGAGCAATGGACGAGGAGCGCAAACTTCTCGGAAAATGGTGGGAGGGTTGAACTACACTGCCACCAACCGACAACTATAGCGCATAGATATAAATGGCGCGCTTTGCGCCACATGGTGGTTGAGGGCAACCATATATGTATATATCTCAGTTTTGCATTAAAGAAAGCGTCCATGTATACAAAAGGGACGGGTAACAAATAGAAAGACTCGATTAGAATCTTTCGAAGCAGGTCCATCTAGGCCTCAAGATAATATCCATCCCGTTATATATCTAAATAAAGTTAACAATAGAATATTATCATAGTTTTTGAATATAATGCAAACCTCCTGAAGCCACCCATGAGCATTTAACGATGATAGTTGGAAAAAAATGTTTACACTAAGACACTGTGTTCCGTGACTTTGAATCAAAAACCTTCCCATTCCTTTTAACTGCCAACTCTGCCTTCTTTGGGAGCTCTCCGAGGCGTCAACCAACATACCACCTTTTTGAAAAATTATTCGCCACTGGAAAAGGGTGCACTACGAGAAAGGAGTGAGTTCATCATCATCAACGGCGCAACAACCGGTATCCGGTCTAGGCCTGCCTTAATAAGGAACTCCAGACATCCCGGTTTTGCGCCGGGGTCTACCAATTCGATATCCCTAAAAGCTGTCTGGCGTCCTGGCCCACGCCATCGCTCCATCTTAGGCAGGGTCTGCCTCGTCTTCTTTTTCTACCATAGATATTGCCCTTATAGACTTTCCGGGTGGGATCATCTTCATCCATACGGATTAAGTGACCCGCCCACCGTAACCTATTGAGCCGGATTTTATTCACAACCGGACGGTCATGGTATCGCTCATAGATTTCGTCATTGTGCAGGCTACGGAGTCGTCCATCCTCATGTAGGGGGCCAAAAATTCTTCGGAGGATTCTTCTCTCGAACGCGGCCAAGAGTTCGCAATTCTTTTTGCTAAGAACCCGAGTCTCCGAGGAATACATGAGGACTGGCAAGATCATAGTCTTGTACAGTAAGAGCTTTGACCCTATGGTGAGAAGTTTCGAGCGGAACAGTCTTTGTAAGCTGAAATAGGCTCTGTTGGCTGACAACAACCGTGCGCGGATTTCATCATCGTAGTGAGTGAGTTGCTCGTCAAAATTAGTACGGCCCGCTATTAAGTACTATAAGTGGCGATTGAGTATATTAGTCCAGGGCAATGTTGGCTCTCTGGACCGTTGCATAAGATTAGTTTGCCGCTGTGGTAAATGCTGTTTAGTTTGGGTAGGGTTAGGGTATCTATAGAAGGAGAACGGTCGCGTATAGAGGTATATATTGTGACGCATCTGTTGCCGTGGAATTGGGATTTGGTTAGGAATTCGATGAGAGATCTGACAAGGAAAGTTTTTAAGCAAATGGTTTTTACTTTCCCATACACGCTTTGGTTGGAGTGAGGATAAGAGAGGTAGGGGTATTCGGAGGAACCTCCTTTCACGAGCTCGTAGGCACAGGTCGCATCAGGTGACGAAGCCAAACATTATTCGAGCCTGATGGCTTGGATGTACCGGGAAGAGATTTATAGGTTCCGGTCTCCAGCCTATGGGATTGTCTTAACAGCGTGAGAAGTGCTAGTTAGTCGCTCGAGAGGGTCATCGGCTATGTATAGGGAGAAGAGGGTTGATGATCGGGTATGATCTTTGCGGAAAATTGTAGGGTTTGGAGAGGGAATCGTTGATAAGAATATGAGATTGTCAGTAGGGGACATGATAAAGGTTGAGTTTAGAGCGGGGTGGGTGGAAATTATAGGTGTGAGGCATTTTATAAATCAGGCCTTTATGCCAAACAGAATTGAAGGCTTTCAGTATGTCATGTAGACAGACGGTTGTTGCGAAGTTGTTGTTAAAGTTATTCTTCTAGGTCTGCTTTATCGATTAGCAGTGCATATGCAGTGCTATGACTTTCTTTGTTCGGAAGCTGGAAAGGTGGGATGAGATTGTGTTCAGAGATGTGTGTGAGGAAAATTTCGTTGATGGAGGAAGTGAAATTGGGCAGCATCTGCTCAAAGAGGTTTGGGAATGTGGTTTGTTAAGTATATGGATGATATGTGAGTTTCCTTTTGGTGCATGAGATGGGTTAAACAGTTGAGGTAGTGCTTACGGTTCTTGCACATTTCCATGAAGACGATATTTTCGATTTGGTTTTGACCAGTTGATTTTCTATTTTTGCAGGCTATCTATGGAATGATAGTTTGGCTTGAAGGCCTTTGAGAGGCAGGATCGAAAATGATAGGAATTCATGATAATTGGGGTTAGATATGTGGAGGGTAGTCCGACGAGCTTTTAGAAAAGCATTTCCAATTTGATTTGCATAGACTATGTATTAGGGGAAGGACGTTAGCTCTTCGCAGTTGGGGCAGTAGTTGTGGGAAATACCTGGGTGCTTGACGATGTGGTGTTCTATTATACATAGAGCGAATGTGTATGGGATCGTGTGAGTTGTGCCAAGAAATATATGCGGGAAATAAGGTCATATATGTTTCCATGAGGTTGACGGCGGAGTGTCCTTTTCTTCTTGATTAGGTTGCGGATCTGGGCGTGAAGAGTGATTATTCCTTGGTAGGTTAGAGGTCTTAGTGGGTTAGTTTGAGGAAATATTGCCTAAGTTAGTTTAATCAGCTTCCAGATAGCGTCGTCAATCTGTTCAGAGGATGAGCCGAATGAGAAGCAGATAGTCGACACTTTATTTTCCGGTATGTGGCTGAATGAGTTCGGAAGGAGTCTGAGATTTTGGGGTGGCCCTTAGATATGTCGACATTGTTGGAAAGCCTTGTGGAGTGAATATAAATGGATGGATGCGTTAAAAAATGATTACTTGCGAGCGAAAGGTCAATTTAATGCTCAATTATTTAAATACAACCAACGCATTTATATAATTGAAGAAATAAAGATAGATAAATTTTAAACTTAGAATTGTTTTCTGAGCTGCTAACAATATGCAATTTTGAAACGATAATTTCAAACTGTTTCCACGGTCAAGACTTGAATATTGGATTCTAACTCCACAGATTCAGATTCCTCTGTCAAACACTTTACCATCAAGATGTAGTGCTAAGTGGACATCATGCTTTAAATATTAGCAATTACTTATACTATCAGGTTGTCCACAAAGTTTTCGCACAAATATTAATGTGACAATTAAAAAGCAATTAGCAGACAAACCAAAACAGCAGGTACAACATGTGATATCCCAATGGAAAGGTCAGAGTCCTAACTATAAAATGCATGGTAAATTATCCTTGAAGGATCAGTGTTGTGAAGGATATTCAAGGATAAACATGGAATTCGACAAAGTACATTTTCGTCATTGCATTTTGTACGAGTTTCAAATGGGGACGAAGGTGCCGAAGGCGATTGAAAATTTGTCGAAGGTATTCGGTGAAGGAAAGGTAAAGCGCAGGACAGTTTACGATTGGTTCGAAAAATTCTACAGCGGAGACCTGACACTTGAAGATGAACCTCGCTCAGGAAGACCCTATACGATTGACGACGATATCCTGCGCAACAAACTGGAAGCGAATCCTTTTCTTTCGACACGTGTGCTTGCAGAGGATCTCGGTATATCAAAATCAGGAGTAGCAGTAGCCATTACGCGTCTTGGATATGTTTTGAAGAGCACAAAGTGGGTACCGCACGAACTGACTGAGCGAAATCTGGCCGATAGAGTGAGAATTTGCTCCGCTAACCTTTTACGGAACGAAAACGACCCTTTTTTGAATCGATTGGTAACTGGCGATGAGAAATGGATTGTGTACGAAAACGTAGCGAAGAAACGAGCCTACACTCATCGAGATCAACCGGGTCCATCGGTAGCAAAGCCGTTTATTCATCAGCAGAAGCGAATGCTCAGTATATGGTGGGACGTTCGTGGCCCCATACACTACGAGCTTTTGGGACCAAACGAGACCATTACCGCCGATAAGTACTGCGAGCAGCTCGACAGATTAAACACCCAGCTACGTTCGAAACGACCAGCATTGGTCAACAGGCGAAATATTGTCTTTCATCATGATAACGCCCGGCCGCATACATCTTTAACTACTCAGCGAAAATTGAGTGAGCTTGGCTGGGAAGTTTTGAGTCATCCTGCGTATAGTCCCGACCTTGCTCCTTCTGATTACCATTTGTTCAGGTCCCTCCAACATTTTCTGGATGGTAAAAAAATGACTTCTGAAGCTGACCTCCAAATTTTGAAGTTGCCCGATAGATGGAGGGAAGTCGTATCTAATGGAGGCAATTATATATTAGATTAAATAATTAAAGGTTTTTATAAACTTATCTGCTGAATTCTGTCTTTGATTTGTGCGAAAACTTTGTGGACAACCTGATATTTTCCTTTATCATATTATATGGCTAGAAAGATTTTCAGAGGTTTGGACACTGGACACAATAAATGCAAGCCGGAAGCTGCAACAAATTTTCCACAAAATTGGAAATTAGATAGAACGCAACTCTCATTACACTCAGTTACCAGCATAATGTTATAACTGAAGACAAACGGTAGACAAAGATTAAAGTGCATAATCCACCAGCAACATGTGGACATGACCGTGAAATTGAAGGACGTGCTTCTATCATCACAAGCTAGCGGATAGCAAGATCAAGAAATCATTTGCTATTTTACTGTCGTTATTGCTGGTAATGACTGTTATTTAGCAAAACAGTAAATATGGACTGCGATAAATCAAATAAAAAAATATTTCAATTGCGAGTGTCGATGCCACTTGTTTACAAATTCATGCAATTGATGATGTCTTGAGGATAAAGATTCTAGATACTTGCATTGTGAAAGATACATACAGGTGATTGCGGCACTTTAACTTTGAATTTTGAAGTTCAAAAAGATCTATATTGGAACCTTTACTACAAATGCGGATAGGTTTTTATAAATTTACACTTCAAAAGGGTGCACATTTTTTTTCTTCAGCCTTTGTCCCGTTCAGAAGCGGGGTCGGCTCGTCGTGATCGGTTTCGCCATTTGGCCTGTCAAATGCCTGATCTGGGCTCTATCTCGAAGCTTTTAAATCCTCATCTAGCGTATCAAGCCATCGTTGTTTCGGCCTGCCTTTCCGTCGTTTATTATCGACTTCGATGTTTAGACCAATCTTGGCAAGTGAATTCTCGTTAGCACGATTTGCGTGACCATACCATCGAAGACGCTTTTCTCGCAATTTTTCTACGATCGGTGCAACCCCATAATGATTGCGGATATCCTCATTTCGGATGTGATCAAAACGTGTCATGCCACTAGTCCAACACAACATCTTCGTTTTCATTACCGCAAGATGCCGTTCATTGTCTTTTATAGTCGGTCAACACACTGAACCGTAGAGGGCGACAGGACGGACGACATTGCGGTAAATTTTAGATTTGAAATGTTCGTTGATAAGTTGATCACAAAGAACACCAGTTGTGAAACGCCACTTCAACCAGGTTGCGTTTGTGCGCGAAGCAATTTCATATCGCAGTTCTCCATTGGCTGATAGCGTTGACCCCAGGTATTTGAATCGCTCAGTTCGGGGCAGATCACTGCCGCTGACAGTGATTGTGCCTGTTTCATGGGGATCGGTTGTCAAAAATTCAGTTTTGTTTAGATTCAATCTGAGGCGGTGTTGCATGAGGCGATCATTCCATTTTTGAACAAGTTGCTCGAAACCATTTTTACTATTAGATGCTAGGAAAATATCATCTGCATAAAGCAGTGTGTAGGTCGCTGCACGTTGGTTTTTCCGTGTGACGGTGTCTATAATAAAAACAAAGAGGAGTGGTGAGAGAACGCTTTCTTGATGAACACCAACAGAGACACGAAGCGGTTTTGATACACCCGCCATACTTCAAACTTTACTTTTCGGATCGTGGTGGAGCAATTGAACCCAGCGCACGAGTCTTTCTAGTACTAGGTGTTGTCGTAGAGCATACTAGATGAGTTCGTGTGGCACAGGGTCAAACGCCTTCTCTAGAGCCAGAAATGCAATGTAAAGAAGGCGATGCTTCTCACGGTGTTTCTCCATGAGAAACCGCGCAGCGTACATTGCGTCAGTAGTTCCGCAGTTTTTGACAAATCCGGCTTGATTCGCGGTTATTTCAACGATTTTGCGAATACGGTTGTCAAGAATGCGTTCAAAAATTTCCATGGTATGGGAAACTAACCGGATCGGACGGTGATTTGAACATTCTGCTGCACCTTTCTTTTTTCATATTGGAACAGTGGTACTTCCTTGCCAATCAGATGTGATAGTCCACTTTTCTTTCAAAAATAATGGCAATGTTCTACAACCAGGGAAAATTCGTCAAACAGAACTTTGATAAAATTAGTTCCCGTCTATCCATCCGCCATGAAATATAAAAAGATTTGAAACCAACCGTTGACTGATTCCTCCTTCGATTATAATGCGAGACCGGCACTCGCCATTATTGGAACAGCATAATTATTTCTTTAACTGCGAACTTTCGCTCCTATCTGTGGTATGAAAATAGGCAGCCTAGATCTGTCATTCAGGCTAAAAGGTTTTGGTAATATGTCAATGTATTCTTGCCATTTCCAGCTAGCCCCATCTTTCACGGCTTTGATTGGAATGGTTCTGATGATAAGTATTGTATTGGAGGAGCGAATATAGTTGATTCAGGATAGTATAAGTTATGGTACGAAAGCGTGCACCTGCATCACCGCAGCTGAATTTTTTATGAACGAAAAGCTGCATGCAGAAAACAATCAACGTAAGTTTTCCGCGCCTTAGATCAAGAAAAATTATGCCAACTAGAACTCCAGGAAACTGGGATACTAGAAAAGACATGTCAGGAAGTCCCAAATGGGGTCCTGGGTTTGACAGGAAATACATCGATGGACTCGGCATCGAAATGGGAGTAAAAAGATTGGATTTTCTAATTGCACGTGGCCCCAGTGCAAAGAAAAAGTTCCCCATCAGATATTCAGCACTTCAAGGATGGGTTTCATTATGGATGTATACATCCAATGAATCCATTTTGGTGAAAGTCTTACCCATCGCAGTCCTGCAGCACCCGAGCCTCCAGGGTGTCCATAACTAGGAGTCATAACAGACGAGAGAGATCCCCTCCCTGTGGGCTACCCCTAAGATATCCTGCCTCAATAGACTTCTGACAGACCAATATGTGGATCTTTCTCTACTCCAACATGTAAAGGATCCAACTGATTAACAGTGGATCGATTCCATGCTGTCTTGCCACGTCACGAATCGCCGCAAGTGAGGCATAATTGAAGGTCTAAGGCGTCTAAGGCGTCTAAGACGTATCTTTTTCTCAATATGCCTTTCTGGTAGACATGTTGTCTACAGTAGAAAGGAAGTTAAACTGATTGGTCTAAAAGTTTTGCGTCTGTGTAGTGGATTTGGGAATACATATTACCTTCACATCACGCCAGTTGGTTAGTGTGCTAGAGAAGTACGGTATATATTCCGAATGTGTAGACCCTAGGCATCCATTCCGTCTAGAGCAGGAATAATGCCATCCGGACCCGCAGACTTGTATCTATGGAACGAGTTAAAATAGCCCGATCTTCCGGTTGAAGCTGTATGTATCTGTCGGCCCGAGATGAGATTTTGGATGCTTCTTGGGAAGTGTGCTTTAAAAAAATTGTGTGCCGTTTCTTCATTGCTTTCTGTGTATCTCGCACTCTGTAAACGTAGATAAAATAAAACTGTAGGCTACGTTCTTTGGCAACGATCTGCTTTCACTTTGAGGTTGCCTCATGAGAGTTAGTCTCTTTGCAAAAATATGTTCATGATGATCGTTTGGCTGATCTTATGCTCTTCTTTAGAGCTTATTGGGCCTGTTTGTACCGAATCCACCCAGCGGCTAAATCAGGCGTACTAAGATCTAAATCTTGGTTGAGAAACACCCTTGTTGTTCTCCTCTGTTTTGTCAAAAACAAGTTCCACCATGGGGTTTTACCCTTTTTTGTCATCATGAACAGGCAGCTCTCATGCTAACTATGATCATCTGGGTTATTTTCTCAATTCCTGCAATGGATTTAATACGTCTCCCAGGTACTCAGTTCTGTTTTGTAGTTTTCCCTATCTGTCTTACGTGGATTCGGAAATGGAGTGGGTGGAGATGGATCTAAGCCCATTACGAAATCAATGCGCCTGTGATCCGAAAGCGTGATATCGTTTGATATTCTCCAATCTCCGTCAAGAGCCGGAATGTCAGGGGATGCCACTGTGATGTCGACGACTTCTTGGCTGACCACCTTGGAGAAAATACGCAAATTGAGGATTTGTAATTCGGTTGCTACAAGATATTTCAGTACTCTGGATCCTCTTGCGTTGATGTTAGAACTTCCCCAGCACGTATGGTTAACATCACATCTTGATATTATTTTTATGATTCTACTTCTGGCATATTGCTTAGCTCTGACGAATGTTCAACTGGTAACTTCATCTATGTCATAAGCACCATAGAATCTCCTTATCTCCCTGTTGGTTTGTTATGGTTAATTTGATCGTTGTGGCATCACCATCACATAGGTCGTTGCTTGCAGGTTTTTTGAAACCACCAGGAGCAAAGTCTATTGCTTCCATTGGTCTATAACAAGTCAACATATCAGAAGTTTAAGCCCCTAATTTCACCACCTACAACCCATGGTTCTTGTATGAGGCCCCATTAAAGAGGCATAATAACTCTTTTAGAAGGTGAAACCACTACCATATGTTCTTCGAGTCCACCCAGCTGCTTGACTATGACATTCTCTTCTTGCTCTTAAAAAGTTTAAATTGAGGCGATTCATTTAAAAAACTCTCTAACCGAAAAGTTTGGAGAAATCATAGTGATAGCTCCTTTGTAAAAGTCCGGTTATCATATCCCTGTACCTACGCTAACATAGTTGTACGTTACTCTTCAATTTCATGGTGGAAGTAAGTAGTAATGAACTACAAAAGGGAGTACTACATCAAAGTGTTCATTACACAACGAAACTATACTCTGTCGAGAGGAAAAGAGTTATAAATGAGGTTGCTTAGTGTTGTTCCTGCATTTGCCTGGTTTATAAAATATCCCTTTGTAACCTTTTAATTTTATGGACAGAAACTTAAGTAATAGCTCGAATAATGCGTTGCCATTGGCTTGCTTTACTTAAGTTCTATGAAAAAGACTGCTACCGAGACATGTATCATAAAATTCACTTTCAAAACTCTTGCATGTTTTTAATTTCTGTTGCTTAAGATCCTTTTAAGGGTTACGTAGATAGTGAAAATTTTTCGAAATCTGCCAATGTTTATTTGCCTGTAGCGTGCATTTCTTGCTGCTAACGTGTCTTTTATTATTGTTGGTTCTCTATCAAGCTTTCACATCCGATTCCATCAGAGATAAACGTTTTCGCCAAATGCGGACTCCACGCTGCGGAATTCTTTATTATCGACACGCAGCTATAAAAGTCTTTTACCGTGTCGAAGGTCGTGTAAAACCTTTACCATCATGATGGTAAGAAGTGCTCTAACAAAATGTTCAGTGACACTGATTCCTTGTTCCTAAGTTAGAGACGAGCGCAAATCCATCTCTGTGACACGCGCGCTTTATTGAATAATGCTGGGATTGAAATGAACTGACCCCAATAAGTTCCATCCTATTATGCCCACCGAAAGAGTTAATTATCATCAGCGATTCTGTCAGACGCGTCTTCAGATATAACACCTTTTTCTTCACCTAAGAATAAGAGGTATGGCACGCTGTTGAGGTCCCTTGTCCGTTTTCAAGCATAAAAGTGTATCATGATCAATTATGTTGATCGCCATCATCTTTCTCAGTGTTTGCACTGTTGATATCTTGAATGACGCTTTTGATATCTAACAGATTTCCATTCATAGATTTTCACACGCCACAAATTCCACACTATGTAGGTATCACTTTTGCATGCTCAACAATTCATCTTGGCGCGATGTTGACTCACTTAATATCTTCCTTGATGGGACTGTGAAGGTTAAGCTTGTTTTTGTTGGGTGGCGGTGTAAATTAGAATAAAATTGACATAAAAATATTTTTAATGATGGTCCAATGAACTCAAGATTATAGCATAGAATGAATTGTTTGTAGAATAAAAGTCAATCCCGAGACAGGAGTCCGTTAGATTAATTAGTTTTCAGTTGGGCAATTACTTTGTTGTAGGGTGGTTCTTGCTTGTTGCAATGCAGACAAGCTGGTTTGAATATGGAGGCCAGTCCCATGGTCATATGAAAGTAAATTATATTCCCCCCGGATAGAGATATGAAATAACCTTTCATACTAAGAGCAGCTCAGACATAATGAACTCGGAAAGGTAAAAACATTTAGCTTAATAAATGCAAAATGTTAGAACTATTAGAATCGTCTGTCTCAGTGAAGAAACAAAAGGTAAATTAAAAGTGATGCCGGAACGAGTAGGATTTGTAGGTAGCTCCCATTGACTAGACCAACTCTACATGATTCTTGTAAACAGTATCTTTTTTCCAATGCCAACAACAACAGTTATCATTTGAAAACAACCAAATATTTATCCAAATTCAGATGACTTTTTCCTTTTTTGTGAAAGGTGACAGAATGAAAGTGGCAACCAAGATCAATTTAATTTAAAAAAAGGTAAGATCTCAATATACGGACCAAATCTCAGCAAATTACGAATTGAAATCTGTAATTTCTGCAAAAAATATATGGTTAGCAATTCGAAAGGCTATTTAAAGAGACCATGATAACAGAAAAAACTGACTCTCTGAATATTACCATAACACCATCTAGTACCTAACAGTTTACTAACAAATTAGTTGGCTTTCTTTCAGCAAAGAAAAAACCACACAGACCTCACAATAATTGCCCGGTCTGGACCTACCAAAATAAAAGTCAATCTCGCGCTAAACTCGTTCACTTTACTACTCTCAGCAAATTCTCGGCGCCCTGGTATACGCCATCCCTCCACCAATGACAGGGCCTACTTCGTCATCTCTTACCACAGATTTTGCTTGGTAAACAATCCTTGCAGGGTCTTCTTCGACCATTCAGAACAAGCGGCGTTCTCGGTCTAATTCCATTAATGACCACATGATCAAGAAACCCTTCGTAGATTCCCCTTTTATACCAGCATCGGAATCATCCGCCAACATGTAGGGGACCAAAAATTTTGCAATATATCCTCAAACGACTTCAAAAATTCGCAATTTTCTGCGCTTAAAATCCAAGTTCCCCAAGAATACTTGGGAATTGGGAATGATCTGCAATAGCTTATAGGTGGTTGAGCGATGGTCAAAGACCATCCGAGCTGATCGAAGTCAACTAAAGGGGCAGAGCTATCCCAAAAACCTAAAGATGAGGTGAAGTTGACCGTGAATGTCTAGAGCTACACCGGAGCCCAAAATACAAAAGGGACATCCTCCATTTTTATGGACAGATGATGCCAAGGAAGGACGGGAATCCACAGGCCGCGCCTTCTGAGGACCTGAATAAGGAAAACATCCGATCCGCCGGTTGCGGTTCTTCCCTTTCGACCGAGGCATTCGGGTCTCGAGCTTCTGCGAGTCCACGTGCGCAGTTGACTGGGAATTTTTCTTATTTTCTATATTTAGCTTAGCGTTTGCTATGATTACGTAATGCTAGGCGATACCCTCTTTAGTATTTCAAGTTCCGGTGGAGACCTACGTAATGACTAAAGAGCATGTAAAATTTTGGTTAATGACAGGCGGGGGAATTAAGTGTCCTAAATGACCCCGGGGAGCGGAATGATTTTGATAGACTGTGTTAAGCTCTACAGGCTATCAGTATGTACGAAGGCGGGATGATTAGTTTTCGACCTCGTTAACAGATGGTACTAGCATTCTTCACTGGTATTCTATAGCTCTCTGATTAGGAGCAGTATACGCTTGAAAGCTTATTGAAGAAGACATCTTAGTTGTGTAGAGAAGCGGTGAAATGGATTCATCATTCCTCCAGTGGGTCCTGAATTTAATAATACTCGCACGAACACTGATGATGCACCACGTTCAGGCTGCCTCGTTGAGTTCATAACCATTAAAAGAGGAAACAAAATTCACACAATCGTGGTAGAGGAACACAGATTGGAAGTGCGCCTATGACCGTGTTACAAATTTGGAACGGAATCCATCACGGTACAGACACCGACTTCATGACGCGTTTATAAATCGCTTTCTGGAATTAAATCATGTTCCGGAGTAGAACGTCGTCAATCAATACCGGGTAATAGGGAAAAACAATCGAGTTGCCCTACCAACGAATTTCCAGGAAGTTTCACTTGAACTCGGTATGGAGTCTTTAACAAACCGGACTGACCAAAGGAGCAACTCGAATATTCCACTTATAAGGGGAAAGTCCACCCAATTTATAATGAAGCTTTGACCTTATTCCAGGTTGCATTAACAGAATATGCTGAGATTCTCCCAGACGGTAAGCCAAAGATCCCGAAACTATTTTTCACTACTACTTTACTTCGGCAACTATCAATATCATTGTTACAGAATTTTGGCTGATCGAGCAAAATTACTGCTACAGAAGTTCAAAGTCTAGTCAACGTTGCGGCTACCACAGTTATTCATCTCAATAATCAATATCTTGGAGCGAATAACAGAGGTAGGCGCAGCGGGACTTTACCGTTCTGGGTATTTCGGCCCAGCAAAAGAGTCGAAAAGTTAAGAAAGGAGATTGACTGTGTCAGGCGTACACTTCTTGGAAATCCATCACCAAGATTGCAATCACTCGTTCCCAAAATCATTGAAAATTACCATATTTCCAATGATGTGCCAATAGAAGAAATCCTCGAAGTGCTGAAGCAGAAACTTACGGAATGCTCCAATTGCATCCGTAGGTATCTTCCAGAACCAACGGGTATTCTACAAAAATCTCACCAAATCTTGAAAGTAACAACCATCTGGATCAGGCAAAAGACTTCTAGAGAAGGATTTGGAGCCAACCCAGCCGTTGCTACTTACGTACGTTGCTTTCACACCTTCTACGTTAATGCAAGGCTCTCCCCAAAGTTACCATGCCTGACATAACTGAAGCTGTTGTACAAGTAGCATTCCAAAAGGTAGGCAATTGGAAGGCACCAGGAGTTGATAAGATTCATAACTTCTGGCTGAAGTGGTTCCAGAGCACAAGGTATTTGCAAATCATTTTAATCTGATGATTGTCAATCCAAAATTAGTTCCACAATTTTTCGCCAACGTCGACCAATTACTTGACTTCCTACCATCTACAAGGTCTTCACTTCAGTTCTGTGCGCGAACTTTTCAAAGCATCTTGATGTTCACAAATTGATAACTGAGGAGTAAAAAAGATGCGCAATAGGCTGCCGAGTCTGTAAAGAACAGGTTATAATCGATGCAGTAGCTGTCAAGCAGGTTGTCCACCAAAAATGAAATATGTCGACAGCCGACATCGATTAAAATCAGCCTTTGACTCCATGTGTGTGTGACTCCATTTGAAGTGTGTCCGGATGGCTCAAGTGGTTAGAGCGCTGGGCTGTCGTAGCGGAAGGTCGCGGTTCAAATCTCGCTGGGGGCAGAGGAATTTGTTATCGTGATTGGATGTCGGACACCAGTCGACTCAGCTGTGAATGAGTACCTGAGTCAAATCAGGGTAATAATCTCGGGCGAGCGCAATGCTGACCACATTGCCTCCCACAGTGTACTGTGGTGTACCGTTACGGTCTTGAATGAAGTGCTCTAACACACTTCAAGGCCTTGATCCAATATGGATTGTTGCGCCAACGATTATTATTATTATTATTATTTGACTCCATATCACATTCGTGGTCACTACAAATACTACGCTTGTACAAAATAAACCTGAATGTGATTCTTCTCCTGAGAACAGTGAGGAAGAATTGGAGCACGAAGTTATCGGTATCCTCACAAAGATCAGGAGATATGTCAATCAGGTGTGGGATCTTCTAAGGGGACTATCCCATCTTTTGCATGAAAGCAAATATGGGTTGCAAGTCAAACATGGCATATTGTCGAAATATACATTAAGTCTTTTAATGTATATTGTATGTCAAAGACGAGGACCAACTTCGCTACTTTCTGGACATCAGAATCTAATTCAGCGGGGATATTGGCATGCAGTTGGGTTTGGAGAAATGTCGCATAAAAACAATTGTTCAGGGAAAACACACGGACCACGAAGGATGCAGCCATAACAACATCCAAATTGAGGGTATGGATTCGGACGACGTCTACAAATACTACTACGACAACCCCCAATCTAAATTGCTGTGGGAATTTGAACGGCGTCTGGGTCTTGTCCTTAAAACTGAGCTGTACGGGAAACGGCGGTCTAAGAATAGTATAGGTCCCAGGGCGAAACGTGGATTGGTACCCACGATGGAGCATAAAACCTGGGAAATGCCTGCTGACCCAACACCAACAGCTTTACTACCAAACCCTAACTCCACGTCCACGTGGTGACCGCTGGGAGCTCTTTCTTAACGAAAAACTGCAGACGGAGAAGGATGAAGGCGAGTCTCCCGCGCCTAAAAACGGGACAAATTGTACCAACTGGTCCTCCAGGTTGGGGGTTGGGTAGGGCTGACAACCCTACACGGAAAACAACGGTTGTTGCGCCGTTGATGATGATGATGATGTACCGGAAAAATAAAATCATGGCAATCAAGACCTTCGCCATTCCCGTCGTTCCTTTCGGTATGATACAGTGGAGTAATATGGATTTAGAATCTGTCAGTAGACGGGTATGGGTATTTCTTGCAAACAACAACATGCACAATAGAGCTGTCGAAAAATTGAGGATGACCATCGCACGTCATCAAGGAGGAAGGAGAGTACTTAATTTAAAAACATTTCAATACAATCAAGTGCATTCTCTTCGTGAATATATCTTGGAGAAACAATCCTCTAGCTAAAATGACATCAGGCTTACTTCAATCCAATAGAAGATAGACATGTGGAAAGAGAAACCTTCACTGAGGTCATATCAATACTTTGTTGTTGGCAGATATTGATATCGAAGCCTCCAACAAATGGTTGACTAACGGTGTACTATTTTATGAGACCGAAGCATTCCTAACTTCAATTCAGGATGCTTCGCTCCCAACAGAAAATTATAAGCGGTACATCCTTCATGACTCCTCAGTCACCAACTCCAGTTGTAGGTCATGCAACTGCGAAGATGCGACCACCCCGCACACAATATCTGCGTGCAGGATGTTGACTACAACCAAGTACACCGGTCGATATAACTCCGTCTGCAAGATTCCCTTCTTCTCAAAACCTTGCGTTGAAGTATAACTTAGTGGCAATCCTTATTATAAGCATACTCCGTAGAGAATCTTGGAAAATGGTCGGGTGTGGCATCACACTGTTGCGACGGAAGAACCGGCGTGCTTCACAATCGATCCGTAATTACCTTGGCGGACGATATGAAGAAGATCGAAGCAGGCCCATTCGTGATTTCAGTGAGAGGATTAGTCCCCCAAAATTTGCATAAAGCACTGAAAACGATGGATCTTAGGACTGGATATATAGCAGCTAATATCTCCTAATTAAAATAAGCACAGCATGGCCAACACGCGTACGTCCTCGTCATCATTCCCGGTTTGACGAAATGCTCTTCAGCTCTCCGAGTCTTCCCAAGAAGCCATTCTGTGAAAGTAGTCTTAAGATGTGACCTATCCACTGCACTTCCGCCATATAATCAACACATCTACCGGTAACTGACCCCTGACTCGATTTAGTTCACCGTTCGAAATTTACACACGGATGGCACATCGGCGGCAAGTACTAACAATGGCTTGGCGCTTTTGGGTAATAGTGGTGGTCATTTTCGATGTACTGTTCCTATATAACACTGGCCCGGGAAAACCTCAACTTGTCGTTGATGTTGAGGTATCTGCATTTCTAAATTTTTAGAATGTAATAATAAAGGCGGACCTAATGTTGTTATTGCGTCGGTTGGCAACAAGTTCTTTGAAATCTTCACCAGAAAAAACACTACCAAGATAATTCCACGAGAGAAGAAACCGATATGATCCGCGTAATCGAGGTATCCACGTCCTTTAAACAAAACAGCGTGGAGAACGTCACTGATACCAAGGAGGAATAGTACCGCTGAGAAGGAGCAACCTTGCCGATCCCCGCTCTTCATTTTAAATTCCGAAGTGAATTAAATCATGAAGAAAGGAGTAGTAAGCTACTAAAATTTTTTTTGAATATAATATATCTATAGATAGGTAGGAGGAGTAGCGCGCAGTGACAAGTGCCAAAATTAACTGCGCCATTATATATCAAAGGTGAAGCAGGCTGATGATAGCGTCCCCCTGGATGGAAGAATCATTGAATTTACGAGATCCAGCCAGTATTTATAAGGGGGCGATTCTGAAAACCGTGCTGGTCATAAAGGCTTCTCAATGCAAAAAGTACGAATTATTTGTGGATAAATTCGATTCTGTAGCTGTGTTGCCCGTAAGCTGGATTCCAAACAATGCAAGCATATTCAAGCAGTGGGCGTGCAAATATTATAAATGAAGACTAAGTGACCCAAATGTTTTTGAACTCGCCTTTTGATGAAACCAAGTTGTTTATAGGCCGTGGACAGGGTTTTGTGATATCGCATATTAAAGCACATTTTGTAATCCAGAACTACACCAAGATCAATAGCATGATCAACTCTGTCCAGTTTCAGGTTATCGACAGAGTACATATCGTATTGCATGTTTCCGAATAGCTGTCGCAGTCGACTCAGCTGTGAATGAGTACCTGAATCAAACCAGGGAATAAACTCGGGCGAGCGCAATGCTGACCACATTGCCTCCTATAGGGTACTATAATCCTGTAGTGCACCGCCACGGTCTTGGATGAAGTGCTCTAACACTTCAAGGCCCTGATCCAACTGGATTGTTGCGATTATTATTATTATTTATTAGTATTCAAGCTGAGGTTACCATGGATAGGCCAACGCTTTAGAGATTGCAGAACAGGTGAGAGATGTCTGACAATACAGGAGATAAGTCAGAAATAAAAATGCTAAATAGAAAAGAGCCTAAATTCTTTTGGGTAGGTGTCATTGAAACTTAACAAACTGGTTTCGATCAAGAAGATAGGATTGAAGCCAGATAAGCAAGGAACTGAATACCCCAAAGTTACGCAATTTGTTCAATAGAACATGATGATCCACCCACGCGAAAGCTTCGCTGAAGTAAATCGCGTTCACCGAGTTTCCTTTTTCTAACTCACAGAGGACTTTAGAAACTAGAATGATGACATTAGTGAAGGTCGATCTGTCTTTTCGAGACCCATGTTGTTGCATTGATGGCTCTGCTGATCTCTTCATGGATTAAATATATATAATCAGAAGGACTGAAAAACTCCGCCATGCTATTAACATAGTATGCTGGTCCCAAGCCCAGGTAAAGGAGGAGGGTTTGAGGCAACGTACTCTGTACTATCCTCAGTAAAACAAAAATAAAATGCTGAGATCGGAGAAAGAGATAAATAGAGTATAGTTGGAGTTATTCTATTATACTATGCTAAATCCTACCTGGTCTCTCTTGGTGACAGGCCCCGCGACAGGCTGACCAAGAAAATGCATACAGTGTCGTTACACACATGATGATCGGATTGAGTCACAAGCCTCGGAGAAATGCTATGGCGTCCACCTCAGTCGACGCGGTAGGACGGGCCCCGGTCCTGTCGAGTAATGGGCAAGGGTTCTTGACGCATGGACGGTGTCAGGACGTAAGCAAGTTAGTCCGAACAAAACAAACAAAACGTATACGTGTCTGCATGCTAAATGTTGGTACCCTAAGTGGAAAGACCGAGGAACTCGCAAGAACCCTTCGGAAAAGGCGCATTGATATCTGCGCTCTGCAAGAAACCCAAAGGTCTGGTGCAAAAAGCTGCGACATTGTATGCGAACGCGGTAAAAAGGGCTACAAACTTCTCTATTTTGGTAACCCACACACTCAATATGGTGTTGGCGTTGCCATTTCAGAGGGTTTCCGTGATGCCATTAAAGAAGTCGAACGATTTGATGATCGGCTGATGAAGCTCACTATTATATCAGCTGATCACACTATTCACTTCTTCACCGCGTATTCACCACAGACAGGTTGACCTGATGCCGAGAAAGATGCCTTCTGGCAACTTCTCGATGAAAAGACTTGTCACGTGCCTGCTGATGATTACATAATCATTGCCGGCGACCTTAATGATCATGTGGGTGAAAAGGCAGACGATAACAGGTGCCATGGAGAAAAGGGGGGCGGAGCTCGCAATGAGGGTGGCGAGCGTATAATCGATTTTGCGGGCACCTATGACCTTGTACTTATGAATACATGGTTCACCAAACGATTGTCTCATCTTCCTACATTTTATAGTGGCAACAGTAAAACGCAAATCGACTATATTCTCATAAGGCGCCAACATTTTACCACTGTCACTGATTGCAAAGTCGTTCCCTATGAGACCATCGCACCTCAACATCGGCCGTTGATTGCCGTCCTGCGAATTAAGCCACCGATAGAACAGCCTGAGGAACGCACTGACCCGCCGCGCATTAAATGGTGGCGATTTGGTGAGAAAAAAGAAGAAACGGTCTCACTCATACGATTGCCGACCATTACGAATGTGGAAGAATCATGGAACCAAATGAAATGAAATGATCTACAAAGCGGCGTCTGCAACTCTCGGGGTCACCAAGCCGGGTAAGCGGTACATCAACCGAGATACTTGGCTTTGGAATGATGATGATGAAATGAAGGTTCGTGAAAAGAAACGCCTCTACCATAAATTTCTCGACGATAGAACGCCTGCTAATTGGCAAATTTATAAGAATACTAACCGGGAAGCAAAGAAAGCGGTCGCTGTCACCCGAGCGAACCATTTCAAAAATCTATACGATAAACTGCACACTTGCTAAAAGCCGTAATGAACGCACCCAGGATATCGAACACTTCTGTTGCGTTAATGACAAGAACGGTATTTTGCTTACCAACGGTCGAGCCGGAACGGATAGATGGCGAGAATACTTCGAGCAGATTTCAACTGTAGAATTTGCTCATCCTCCACTTCCCCAATCAGTGCCGACATTTGGACCAGTTCCACCAGTCAGCGCAACTGAAGTCAAGGAGGCGATAAAACAAATGAAATCGGGGAAAGCAACAGGACCTGACGACATCGCATTTGAGCTCTGGAAAGCGAAGAGCTGGGACCCAACACTGTGGCTCAATGAATTCTTTAACCGGGTTATTCAGGAAGGAAGAACACCATCTGACTGGCAAGAAAGTGCCACTGTTCCAATATGGAAAAAGAAAGGTAGTCCAGCAGAATGTTCAAATTACTGTCCGATCCGGTTACTTTCCCATACCATGAAGATTTTTGAACGCATTCTTGACAACCGTATTCGCGAAATCGTTGAAATAACCGTGAATCAAGCCGGATTTGTCAAGAACTGCGGAACTACTGACGCAATACACGCTGCGCGGTTGCTCATGGAGAAACACCGTGAGAAGCATGGCCCTCTTTACATTGCCTTTCTGGATCTAGAGAAAGCGTTTGACCGTGTACCACACGAACTCATCTGGTATGCTTTACGACAACACTTAGTGCCAGAAGAATTCGTGCGCTGGATTCAATTGCTCTACCACGATCCGAAAAGTAAAGTTCGAAGTATGGTAGGTGTATCAAACCCGCTTCGTTCTCTGTTGGTGTTCATCAAGGAAGCGCCCTGTCACCACTCCTCTTTGTTCTTGTTATGGACACCGTCACACGGGTTATCCAACGTCCAGCGCCCTACACACTGCTTTATGCAGATGATGTTTTCCTAGCATCTGATAGCAAAAATGATCTCGAGCAACTTGTTCAAAAATGGAATGATCGCCTCATGAAACACGGTCTCAGATTGAATTTAAACAAAACTGAATTTTTGACGACCAATCCCCATGAAACAGGCACAATTACTGTCAGCGGCAGTGATTTGCCCAGAACTGAGCGATTTAAATACCTCGGGTCAACGCTATCAGCCAATGGAGAACTGCGTTATGAAATTTCTTCCCGCATTAACGCAACCTGGATGAAGTGGCGTTCCACAACTGGTGTTCTTTGTAATCGACGTATCAACGAACGTTTCAAATCTAAAATTTACCGCAATGCCGTCCGTCCAGTCGCTCTCTATGGTTCTGAATGTTAGCCGACCATAAAAGACAATGAACGGCATCTTGCGGTAATGGAGACGAAGATGCTACGTTGGACTAGTGGCGTCACAGGTTTAGATCACATTCGAAATGAGGATATCCGCGATCGTTATGGGGTTGCACCGATCGTGGAAAAATTGCGAGAGAGGCGTCTTCGATGGTATGGTCACGCAATTCGTGCAAACGAGAATTCACTTGCTAGGATTGGTCTGGACATCGAAGTCGATGGTAAACGACCAAAAGGCAGACCTAAACAACGGTGGCTTGATATGCTAGATGGGGATTTGAAAGCCTCGAGGTTGCACCCAGATCAGGTATTCGATAGAGCCAAATGGCGAAGCTGATCACGACGAGCCCACCCCGTTTGTAAACGGGACAAAGGCTGAAGAAGAAGAGAAGGACTTTGAAAGTAATCAGCAAATAAGTCGTAAATTGTCTGTGGATAAGAAGAAATTGTGCTCCCCTCTCCAAACATGGAAGTAGGGAAACTAGTTGTCTTCCTAAGTCGAAAATTTTTTTTGGATCCTTAGATCCTTGAGTTAATATATGACTTATGCTATAGGATTTTACGATGAATTCCCTGGAAATCGCATCGCATTTCCCGTAAAGATTTTCGTTGATATGTTGTTGATATGTATGGAGATTATTTCCTCGATTACTTGAATGTCTCAGATTATTATCATGCCAGGGATCTGACCGCCTATTCTCTTTTCTTTACGGCAGCTTCTGCTTTTCGAAGTAGGGCAATGATGAATTCTCTGGGTGCACATTATGCTCGTTTTCCGAGATTTTCCGTGTTATCGAAGCTATCCCACAAATTTCTGTCCCCTGTAGTCACCTTTCATGACAAGCAGGGAAACCTTTGAAGGTTTTCTTAATCTCATAAAATAAGCAAGAAAAGTGGCTTTCAGTGTTGACACAGACGACCTCCTAAATATCCCAGTAAGAGCTAAAGATATCACCTCTGCTCGAAGAAAACCATGATTTCTCTCCGTAAAATCAGTGTGGAACGGGGTGGAACTGGTAATCAATTGATTGAATTTTCGAGACTACCACAAAACAAAATGGTTAAAGAAACAAAAATATTGTTAGCAATTAATTTAGCTGAAAAGATTCTTACCGAAAATATTGGGCCAATTAGTGAAGTTAAAATGTGAATTATATAATATTTCCTTAGTTCAAGCATGTTTCTATAATTTGTTCCGCTCACAATCATAAACGTCAATCAAAAAAGTAGATAGTAATGAGATCGTAGTGATACCAAAGGAAGAACTGAAAATTGTTGAGAAATTAATGACCTAATTAAACCCGAAATTAGCACTAATGTATTCATATCAAGTCTGGTTTTCAGCCGAACCAGATATTTTCCACAGCTCAAGATATATAATAAGTTATTATGCACCTCCAAATTTAATAATTGAAACATATTATATGATTCATAAAACCAACAACAAAGTGCAAGTATCCCAAAAGTAAGATAAAAAGCTGCAAATGTCCCGACAAAAAGGGCAAACAGTTTTTTCTACAGAAAACAAAATCAGAGGCGAAATATTTGGGACCCCTAATTTTTAGAAGATGCCGAATCCTCAACTGCAAGGGAAAGATGAGCGTATCATTTTTTCAGCCAAATTCCTCCAGTTTCTCGCCATTTCCCCACCTTCTAGACCTAGGCTGTTTCTAACTGCTACCGCAACGCTTACTTTCTTCACCTGGGAGCCGATTTTTGACAGACGTCAGACTGCAAGATGCTATGCACCAACGAAGACTTCCAATATAACGCAGGAGGGTGCTTTCTATGAGCAATTACAGACAGTTCAGGAGAGGCTTCGTAAAAGAAACATTATGATCGTGATGGATAATCTGAATGCCAAGTTGGGCTCTGGTAACACCTTATTCGGATATGTGATGGAGAAGCAGGGTCTGGGCAACTGTAACGATAATGGTAGAGGGTTTTTGGATTTCTACAGCTTCTACCGCCTCGTCATTAGTAGCATATTGTTCGAGCACAGAGCCTGCCATAAGGTCAGTTGGGTTTCAAATAACCAATGCAATACAAGCAATCAGATTGACCACTTCACGATCAGCAATAGATTTAGGAATTGTCTCATGGACGTACGTTGCAAAAGAAACGCTGACATCGGACTCAAAAAAGACCATCATCTAATGATCGGCTACGCTCATTTGCATTTTGCATCCGCAACTTCTCGTAGAAATGGAGCGCTGCGACCACCAAGTTCAACATCGGCCGTTTGTATGATGATGCTATTGCTCAATAGTGACGGAGCTGTCATATTGATCTGACGCCAGATACACTAAGTAATTCGTCTGAGAATATCGATGAGCATTGGACTGCCATTAAAAAAAGCTTTTTTTCCATTGCTGTACAGGTCGTCGAGCGCTCCCTGAAACGGCGACATAAATTCTGGCTGACTGCGAAATGCTGGAAGCTGATCAGTGCACGGAAAGGACTGAAGGCTCTATTGATCGCTGCGAGTGATGGCGAGTGTGACTCACTCGAGCATCAATACTGAGCGAAATCATGTAAAAATCATCATAATGTGCGCCGTGACAGAAGGGAGTTTGCTATTGCGCTGGTTATGGAAGCGGAACATGCCGCAGAACGCAATGATTTCAGAAGCAATTACTCATGAAGAAACTTGCTTGTGGTCGCAAATCTTTCGATAGTCCTGTGAAGGCCGTTAACAGTTGTCTGGCAGCTGAAGAAGTTCTCAACCGTATCACATCCGGCGAAGTTCCTCTTCTTGTGGATGAAATTGCAACTCACCGTAACATGCGGATACGGACTGTTTCTTTAACAGAAGAGAAATCATTTCGGCCATCAAACCGAGTAAAGCTCCTGGGCTTGACGGTCTCCCTGCATTTAGTTATCATTACTTATCGGTGCACCTGCATTTACTGCAGATCTCATACTTCCCCTCGGTCGAAAATCCTGGCATTGCGAGACCTATCCCAGAGAATGGACGAAGGGCATGATTGTTAAGTTTCCAAATTTCCACTCTGAATTCTCCATCTTTGCAAGATGGCATTCCGGAAAAACAAATAGTTATTTTCAGAGTCAACCATGATGCCACAAAATATCACGTGATGTACCTAGGAATGTTAAAATCTCGCAGAATAGTCAAAAGCGAAGTCTGACAGTTTTACATTTTGTTATCCATATTACTTTTCCTTGTTTCTAATTATGTTTTCGATGCTGCCTTGTCCCAGGGACGTGGAGAAGTATAGTGGGCTACTGCATTTTTCCTCAAACACCTCGACTCTTACCGGGTCATGGACCTCTGCCAAATGGATCTGGATTTGAAAAAAGAGGCGAATAGAGTTGAACTGAAAATAAACACCAATAAAATCAAGGTTCTCAGTGTCATCGGGTCATCGTCCTCTCACAATCTGTATTAATAGACAGAGCATCTAAGGCGTTGATCGATATTTAGAGGACGTTGTTTCCCGTCAACACCGCTAAATCCGCTCATGCAGTTGAATCAACACCAAGATCAAGTTGAGATTGCTCTGTGCTGGTCTTTTTCTGTATTGCTATATGGGACTAGCTTATGGAAAGTGACCATTCCTGTCACTCGAGGGCTCTGACCCTTCGTCAATACCTAACCGCGTCGTATAATCGAAGCATGCCGGCCCAATACTGCTATTACCCAACAACTTGGTCTAGGAATGGCCCCCATACCGGATCTGATCGGAAGACGAAAGTGGCAGTAAATAGGCTATATATTAAGGAGTGGCTACGCCATAGAGTGGAATCGACTCTCCCAAGATGGACGATGAGTGGATCGCGCTAAGAGCACTTGGTGCAAAAGGGTAGATAGGGACGCAGGCATCTCGTAAGTTCTGGGGGGTGCTGAAGGGTAATTCAAATTTAAGCATGGCGCGTAGGTGCGGTTTACGGGTTATATCCTACCAAGGTGTAAATGGCAACCATATTATTAATATAAACTTAAGCGTAGCTTCTAATCTATTTCCCAAAAATATAATAACAACGATATTTACCCAATTTGAGTAAACAGCGGTATGGAGAGAATTTCGAGTCGTGGACATCAAAAAAGTGCAGCTTCATGATGTTTTTCAGATTTTTCGGTTGAGTGGTTTCTGAGAATGAGTCCACGAAAGAAAATATTATCAGTTGCCGGCCCCTGTACTTTCCGTATATCCAGCAAACGTCAAAACTGAGACCGGGATCGGAAAGCACTAATACCAGACCTTTCATTTGATAGTCCACACGACTGTATTTGGTGAAAAAAAAATAAATCCCATTTTGCATGTATGGCTCGCCTCCTTTTAAATTCTACATGGAAGGATGTAACCCACTGCAAGTGTTGGCAGTAGGCGTTTTCGAAAAAAGTGCGTGCGACAGACAGACAGACAACATCTGCAATATGCAGCTACAAAGGCGTCTAACGTTAGCTCATTGATTGTTAGAATGCAACCGAATATAGGGGGCCTAAGATAAAGACGTCGACAACTCATTTCAAGAGTGGTTACGTTGGTTTTATTGCTGAGTAAAATCAACAATAAAAGAAAATTAGAAAATTAGTTGCGCTTACCGAACAACATCCAATAACGCTGATGTATAATATCTGAGATGATGCTATCAATATCTTGCCCTACGGATTCACGAACCATGTTATGAAACTGGTGACTCTAACGCCGTTCGACGATAGTCGGCAAGGAATCTACCATTGGTAGAAAGGCAGAAACGATGGGGCGAGTGCAAGAAAGGACGCTGGGCAGATAGATTGATACCGAACCTCAAGAATTTTACGCGAACATGGTGGCGTTTGAAGATACTTCCACCGGTTTGGGCATGATGATTCGCGGAGCAGTCCAACATGGGAGTACGTAATGGAGAGTGCGAAGTAGTATACTCTTCCGTTGTCCAGGATTCGCATCATACAATACGGAAGTGAAAGCGGTTAAAGAAACGATAAAGAATATCTTCGGAATACTACGGCAAGAGGAGTTTAGTAGGAAGAAAGAAAGGGAAGGGGATCTTCATCACGAATAGCAATTAAATACTGATCCAGCGCTGCCACATAATACCATATATTAGTGCCGCAGGCGGAGTGGGTGAACAGTCTAGCGCAGACAATGAACTCAGAATCGTCAGCTAAGGCAACAACAACAATTACTCCTAATTTTGCTATAGGTTGCATCGAGCAACAATGCTTCGAAACACTAATAAAATCCCTCGAATTGCATTTGGATATAAATCATTTCGCCTTAGCCTGAAACGACCGCTAGAAATGCATATCAGGTTTATGGTAAAAACAATGAGAAAAAGTTTGATGATCATGTTTGAAATATTTAAAAATTTATCTGTTATTATTTGCAATATTTAAATGAATTTTTGGGGTTTTGGAAAGTTTAAAATTAAGGGGAGCTTTCGGATAAGTTTTCAAAATATGATTATATGCCGTTATTTGTTTGAGAAACTATCATAATGGGATGTATTTCAATGGGTAGATATTATGTAAGCGCATCAACTTTATTTTTTTCGGATTTTTGGTGGTTAGATAGGCTCTGAGAATAACACCTATTTCACTTTGGGGGGACATTCTCCTTTCGTATCTATGTTGGACCGCCCCGTTTCACCGAATTCATGATAATACCTTAAACCGTTTCAAATTAAATCAGATGTAACAGCCATTCGGGCAGATAGGCGAACTGACATTGAATCGATTTTAATAATGTTTTGTTTTAGCTCAACCTTTGAAAAGGAGGTTTTGAGAGTGGCAGAGATAATGAAGCTTCTGCATAATCAATTTGTACATCTCATTATTTGTCGTTGCCCGTTACAGTATCTTATGTTCTTCATTCCTGCAGCAGTGGTTATCTGTTCCAGACTGGATTGGGGATACGACTTCTAAGATTGTCGAATACTGGAACTCATCGGTTTACATATGTAGGGTTGTCACTCTTCGAAGCGCTTGATCCAGGAAAAGTACTAAAGATATCTGCAGTTCTTGCAAATTGCTGGTGGTTTAACTTACGCTGGGTTTTTATTCTCAGGTCGATAAACTGAGCCATAAACATTCTATTATTTGCAACCGCAGAATTTAAACAGTAGAAAGCATGTTGAAAGGAAAATAACAACAATTAACCATTTCTTCTGGGCAAAAACAATAACCACATCTATTTTCCTTTGCGAAGAAATGGTGATGAAAATAAAACCCCAGTTCAGTGCTTTTACTAACAATAAAATTTCATTATACACCTCGTAAAAGGTAAGCTATAATGCCCACGAAATAATTACAATTTGATCATTGAAACAATGAACACCACCGGAAAAAAATATTAAATGATGTGACTACACTATTAAAACTCCAAAGGATTTTCAATGAAAGAATAACTTTGCTGCTTCGCAAACCACTTAATGTTGGCAATTTTTTAATTAATTGAAAAACAAGAACAAATGAAAATTATAAATTCCTCTGTCTGCGCTCATTTAGTTCCTGCCAAGAACAATTAGCCACTAAGGATGATTTAATGAAAATGTGGCAAATTAAACTGTGTTACTCTCAGGTGTTTGTTGATATAAAATCCAGAATTTATTACATATTTCCTTTGAATCGCGCGGAATCTGATTTTATATGTGGAATACAAGCAAATTCACGCATGATGATTTGAACGAGTTTGCGTGAGAATGGGTCGTTTTCAAAGTGCATGCGGCAATTGTCTACGCCATTATTCGCATTGTTTAACATTTTTTTCCAACACTCCTCGAGTAAATTAACGCATAATGCACTCGGTTAATTTCTTCCATGGAGCGTGAAAAAGTTAACATTGTTAACTGCTAATTACTTCAGATTAGTTTATCGCAGAATTTTGATAGTCCATCCAATGCTGTCTTATAAATTAACGCAAAAAAAATATATTTTACCACCAGTTTAAATTATAGACAGTTCATTGTACTCATATCTATATTCATGAAATGCAGTCCCTTCCGTGAAAGTCCTTCCTTTCAGCGGTTTACTCTGACCTAACTCCCGGAAGCTTGGCAGGAAAATGTCAATTAGAAGCTCTTTCGCCTCATTTTTTAATGTCACTTTTATTAATAAATAGTGAAACTTTGATTTCCTTTTCATTCATTGTCGTATTAGTAACAGAACATTAAACTTTGCTATTCAAAGCGGCAGAACTCACATAGTTTAGGTCATGGAACTTGGGTTTTATATCCATTAGACTCTGTTCTTCGAAGCCATGGTTACCTTAGGTTGGAGCCAGTGAATTTCTTTGGCTCTCATCGGGCATCCGTGAATGAAGATTTATAATTGGTCATGATTATTATTATGCAGTGCAGTGAATATCTCTTCGGGACTTTTACGATGATAAATAGTCATCTTTCCACACAATTCATATGCGGAACATATAATCAGCGATTCAAGGAAGGAGATTTTTATTAATTTTATTAAATAAAAACACTTTACAGTAGCATCCATCTTTGCGGAATAATGAAAAAACTTAGTCTACCGGATATTTTTCGACCATTCATGCTAAATTGAATAATTTTAAAACTGAATTGAATCTACATCTTCTAAAGGTCTTATCAAACCAGAACAGTGATGTGCCGATGGGCGGAGTAGCATGCTTTAAAATGGCGTGCCAGATCTCGCTCCTCAATATCTTCACAGAGCATTTATCAAAAGAAATATGCGGAATTTTTGAGCGGGCTGCACTTTTCGAACCCCAAAGTTAAACTAATGAAATCATTGTACTGAAACGTCCAGATAAGCATCGATGAAGGTGGAAGTGTAGCACCACCACAGTTGGAATAGTATTCGGTCACATTTCTCTGTAAAAGTTAGCTAAGAAGACATCTAAGGAAAGAGGTGCTCTGTGCTTTTGGGCTGACCTTTTTAAGGTACACTATAGGTCATAGTAAACCCTTTTGAGTAACTATAGCTGAAGTAGTTCGTGTAATGTTCACTTACTTAGTCCCTTAATTGTGAGCGAGAAAGGCATGATAATGGCAGTCTATTCAGGTTGCGAAGGAGAGCATTTAGGTTTTTTCATTGGAAAAAAAACCTTATTTAAGTCGGTTCAATGTATGCCGTTTGCGCATATGCTGAACTTCCACCGACTGAAATGTCCCATATTTCCCCCATACTCTGGTATTGCTTCGCGAGGTTTCTTAGTTGTTCACTTCTCACCCTAAATTAATTAGTTGTTACCGCTTTGCCCAATGTTAATTGTAGTCACTTCCCTTCTTCACTGCCATTATCCTTCTGAATCCTGTAGCCGTTGTAGTTACATGGTTTTACGCTCCAACCAACTATACCGTTTAGCAGGTCCCCAAGTCGATTCCGAAGTTTCTCCTTGAGCTTTCAAAAATCTTGGACAGGTGAAGAAAATGGTTCCACATCTTCAGCTATACCTTGCATGAAGGACAATCCGGTGATTCATCTAAATAGGATCTGAAGAAGTACTTTCTGTAACTAACGTGCCCGCTTAAAAGCTGAGTCAAATCATAATTCGTCTCCCCATAATTCGCTAGTGTACTTACAATATATTCCGAATAGGCCTGCGTCCACTGTTATTCTTCCCCTGGCCCCATGTTGTGTACCATGTTGCCAATGACCTTGTTTACATATGTTTGCTTCTCATGTACAAGTGATTAACCTCAACGGCTAAAATATCTATATCTTTGGAATCTTACGATCACCATCTTCTTCCACTGATTGGAAAAAATCTCGGAATGCCAGGATCAACGTATGAGTAGAAAAAGCAGATTTGCAGAGTCTGCAGGTTTTGCGATCAATAACTCTGCAAGGAGTCAAGGGACCCTTAATGGCGGAGATGATTTCACTTCTGTTTCAGGCCATTTCATCCACAAGAGGCGGAACTTGTGAAATATTTCGTCACCATCTTCAGGATGAGGACATACACTATGACGAGTAGCTGAAGAAGTTGACTTCAAAGTCCCTCGCATGACCATTGAAAGATTTGCGACCATGTATAAATTTCTGAAATCATTGCGTTCTACAGCATATTCCGCTTCACTGACCAATGCAATATCAATTTTCTTTTGTCAACACTAAGTTGAAATTTCGGCGATTTCGCGCGGTATCGGCGTTTAAGCCCGCCGAGCTTTCAGTCCCTTGCATTCAGTGACCCGCTTCCACGATTTCACAGTCAATCAGAACTTATGCTACCCATGCACCTTTCGAAAGTGACCAAAAACTGGCGTAATGGCTGAAAAAAAACCATTTTTGATGATGGCCGGATGGTCATCAATATTCTCGGGAAGGTTACCTAGTGTATAAGCCATCCGATCAGCAAAATAGCCCTCCCATTGTCTAGCGACAGTTGGATGATATATCGGTTGATTATTGATGATATTGCATTTCGAGGCTGCAGCGAACGCAACACGCAAGCGGGCATAGAGACAATCAAATGGTGATTCCTTTCTAGGCCGATGCCAGCACCTCCCTTATTATGCGCTGCTAGGAGACAACTTCTACATCTACTGCTGATCCCAAAAGATCAATCAAACAATGTACCACCAATGAAACTGCTGAAATCCACAAACCCAGCACCATTATCGTTGCGGTCAGCAAACCCCACTTTCCGATTACATGCCCAAGCGAAGTGTTGTGGAAGCCCACCGTGGCACTCAGATCATAATGTCATCTTAAACAAACATCTCTTGAAACGTGTGTAGTTGCTGGCAGAGAACATGCTTCCCTTGAAAGGTTTTCAACTGCCTATTCCTGCCGCTAAAAAGGATGTCTAAAGTAAGCACTAATGAAAGCGAAGAATCACCGACATATGCATATTTGTAAGAAAATAAAATATCTAATAAAGGAGGAACTGGTTTTGAAATTTTTATTTTTGGTTACAGAACACTCAAAATTCGGGTTTTGTTAATAATCATGGCAACCAAGCCAATATCAGAGCCGAATAAATTCACGGGATTGAGAAAAGTAGTCGCATCGCTCTTCAAGGATATCGCTTTTTATTGGCAAATTTTCGAAGATCACTCCTAAGGGTCATTGCTTCAGGTTGAGAACGTCGTTCGATTGTATTAAAATAAGTAAAGTAGAAATCGAAATGTTATTCCACAGCATCACACGCCCTAGATCAAATCTGTTCAAAAAACTCCAGGGACACCATCTACATCTAAAATTGACCCGCTTTTACCCCGATGCATTCCCGTTATTTTTTGCCAAAGCGAAAATTGCAGAAAAATGCCAACAAGAAAGGAAGAAGAAAAACCTCGACAGTAAATTTAGAGTTTTACAGAGAAAGCGGAGAAAGTGAGTCCCCTAGTCATATTAGACAAAGAGGACTATGATAACTGGATGAAGGATAAGCTGGAGAATGGACCTTGCAGAAGACTCAGGACCGATCTTTTGTCACAACTCGTAAAACAGATGGACAGAGTTATTAAGGAATGCGAACCATTTTTGCGAATCAACAGACTGAAACCGAACTGTCTTTCCTGCTATATATAGTCAAATGGTCAGGGAAGGAATTCCAGAATATTTACTTGATGGCGGGCTGCACTTATTCGAGAAGTAACTTACTCCTGCTGTTAAGTGCGCGGACTACTCTGTTCGTGGACGAGCGCCCAGTACATTCAAAAATTATATTTGGCTTTGACGGTTTCGATCACAGGGCAGAGGCGATCTCATCAGACGCTGCCTCACCACCTCTACCCTGCGGAGCAGCGTGACCGAAAGCGGCAACGGGTGGCATTCAGCTCGTTTTTATTGAATTCAGACCCTGACAAGGGAATGAATTATAACGACCGAAATCGTCTTATTAGCTTAAACCTTCCGTAGGATAGCCTTGTACTCTAACCACTCAGCTATCCGGACATTCATTCTCCTTAAGAAACCACACCTCTACTAACCTCGTAGTAAATATATTAGTATCATCATAAAGGGAAAACGTTGCCTTTCGATACCTTTGGTCTATTCTTTGTGCTAACAAACCACCCCCAAGCTTTTCTGCTATAAACAGTTAACTCATTTTTAGGTAGAAAGGCGCCACTTGAATGAAAAGCCGCATCTTTCACCACTGCTCTGGCATATTCAGAAAAGGCAATAGTATGAACCAGCTCAACCAAATCTTTGCCTCAAATATACAGAGAAAAATCCTTGAACGGTGTCAGTTACATCCATAGCTGCCTAAAGTATCAAGAGATTCAGGAAGAGAGCGAGGAAAATTCCCGGAGTCTTCACTTCCTACAGAAGGTAGGGTAGCCTTTCGCCAGAGAAGGGATAGTCCCGTACATTGATCGCCTTTACCTCCTATCGCTCCTCCGTCCAACCAAAAAGTCTTTCCTTGCAAAATAGAGTTCACAAAATTTTCCACTACCTTTCCCGCAATTCTAATTTAAATTCTAGTGAAACATTGTACAGTTAACAGATTCATCTTCAGCGAATACAGTTTGGCACCTCCGCTATCAATCTTCAGATCGAAAGTTCTAAATTGAAACAATTCCGGGCAATATCGTCTAAACCTATAATCATTCTAATGCAATGAGCTTGGAGAAAAAATTCTTGGAGTCCCAGGTAATACTTTTAAATTAATTCAGAAGCAGCAACCGCCTACAAATTTTATTGGTATTGCCAAGAAGTGCCGCAAACTCGCAACTTTAGTCAAGATCATTCCATCTTGAGTGAGCTGGAATCGTTTTTGCCGCGGGCGCTGGAACCCTTCTTAAATCACTGGAGGTGCTTTTCGTTGAGTGCAATTTTACCCGGATTCATGTGAATTAAAGTTTGAGCCAAATGAGATTTATGTATTGTTGAGGAGATGAGATGTACATTCTTCTGGTACATGTTTTCGCAACACTTTTAATGGCCATCACTTAAGACACTTAACGGTGAACCGCGATGGATCGTTGGGAGCCCCAGTGCACCAAATGATTAGAGTTCAACTCAGTTGCATTATAAATTAGCGGAAAGATGCAGATTACCATATGAGCAAGTTCCGATGATGGGTTGATAAGATAAATGTGGAAATTTGAGAAGATTCTTTTGAAATAATAACGTTTTTCTTAGACTGAGATACTAGATAAGTGTACTATTATGCTCTTATTACAATCGTTAAACCGTAGACCGAAAATAGTTTAGTTGTAGAAATTACTAAATAATTAATAGAGATGTGTTTTTCAAACAATAGTACATAACTATGATCCTTGTGGTGAGACCGGAGCGGTGAAGAGTTAAAGGGTAGTAGTAGGATATTAGGATAATTCCAGGAAACGGAATTATTGAGCAATAAGATATCTGACTTTATAACTATTTTTGAAAGTGGACAATAGCCTGGAAAGCGAAATTACAGCGAAACTTTTGTCTTCCATTTCGGCCAACAATGCACCCACATGGAGCAAAGCAGTTGGACGTGGCGGTCTCCTCGTAGTCATTTATCGTTGTATCCGCGGTTACTGTAGATCTGCTGCTTCCACTCACATGGAAATTTTTGGAATTCGAGACCTTTCCTAGAAAATGGAAGAAGGGGATGGCCGTTAAGATTCCAAAGTAGGGCACTCGTTTTGAGTGTGATAATTGGAGGAGTATCTGCATTCTCCCTGCCATCGATAATAGCTAGAATAATCCCGGGATGCATCAAAGAACATTTCGGAAGCTTGATCGACAGTGCGCAGGCTAGTTTCTGCCCCTGATCCGGTGAATACCCTGCCGGTTATTTTGGAACAGAGCGTGGAGTTTAGATTTTCGCTTCACTACTTTTTATCGATTCCGAGAAAACTTTCAATAGGGTCAAGAGCGAGTGTATATTGCGTGCTCTACGCGGGAGTAGCATTCCAGAAAAAATAGTAGCTAAAAACTAGTAAACCTAGACGAAGTCATATCACGAGAGATATCTCTGCTGCGCTAAGGGAACAATTCAACCTTAGCGGAATAGAAGAAAGCGCGATAAAGAGAATTAAGAAGGTATATGAAGGTACACAGACCGCTATCATTAACTTTCCGGTTGAATCATAAATTAAACTGATTACCGCGGGCAAGGTAAAAATAGGTTGGGCCGTGTGCGAACTTAGGGAGTAAGTATCTTTCAAGAGATGCTTCAGATCCCTCGATTTCGGTCGCTTTGCAGCAGCATATATTAATGAGCACGATAGGTCGAGAAGCTGCAGGAAGTGTGGAGATGAGAGCCATCTTATCAAAGACCGCGATGCATATTGTGCAAAGCGAAAAAAGGAGTGGACGACCGGCACGTTGCAGGCTATGGGAGATGCCCGGCGTATAGGAGGGAGATGGATCGTAGGACTAAATGAGGTTGATACAAATTAATCTCAACCACTGCGAGGCAGTTCAAAACTGTCGCAAACCATTCGAGAGTCCATTGTGGACGTGGCGGTAATATCTGAACCTTACGGAAATTATGATAGTGCTGCGTGGGCGATGGACTCATCTGGAATCGCGCGATGTGGACATGCGGTATTCCCCAAGGGCCCGTATTGGGGCCCCTGCTGTGGAACATAATGTATGACAGAGTGTTTGGCCTTCGCGTGCCAAAAGAGGCAAAATTGACTGGTTTTGCAGACGACCTGGCGCTGATAGTAGTTGCAAAACACCCCCAAAACGTGAATCTATATGGACGTGAAACCATTCATGCCTTCAAAGCATACCTCCAAATTATGAAACTGGACCTGGCGAAGATAAAACGGAGGTTGTCCTTATTACCAAGAGAAACAATACTGTCAAAATTTGGGTTGGTAATTACGAAGTCGTTTCAAAATCGATCTTCAGATACCTGTGGCCAATGATGGATGCCGAGTTGAGCTTCAAGGGGCACCTGAATTATGCGCGCGAAAAGGCAGCGAAGGCAGCTCATCTCTGGCAAGATTGATATCTAATATTGAAATGCCAAAATCTAGTCGCCGGCTACTTATTGCAGGGATGGTGAAATCCATAATGCTATATGCGGCTCCTGTCTGGGCGTATGCACTGCATAATACAATAAACCAGGGAAGGGTAAGTTCGACATACCAGCCAATCGCGCTGGGAGCAGTATCCGGGGAGGTAGTGATTACTTTGGATCTTCTAGCAAATGAGGCACACTGTCTTCACTGGAGGAGGACGGCGAATTCGGCCAAAGTGACTTCCGGAGAGCAACTAGGAAAGTTCTGTACAAGAGATTGCAGCAACGGTGGGATAATCCCGGAAAAGGCCGCTTACCCATGTACGGATCCCGTGTATTGAGAGATGGGTCGAGCGGAAGCATGCAGAGTTGAATTACAGCCTAGCGAAGTTCTTTACGGGACATGGTGGATACAAGAAGGTACTTCGGATTGGATGAGTCCCCAGACTGTCGTGAATGCTCCGCTGCACCTGAACACCCAGAGCATGTTATGTTTAATTTTCCGAGATTCGCGAATGAAGGAGGAAGGTTAAACGATGCCCTCAACGCAGTTATAGGACTCCACAATTTCGTGGTGGAGATGCTGAAATCGGAAGGAAGTTGGAGTACGATAAACGCAACAGTAACTGCGATACAAGGAAAGCTGCAGGAACTGAATCGAGCCCGAAAAGCGCGCACTTAGTTGCGCTGGTGTAAACCAGAACCCTCCTCGCGAAGAGATACTTCACGGTTGTCTCGCGGGGATATGGACGTAGAAGTGGGAGTGATTTTCATGGGCGAGAAACCCACACACTACTGCAACCTGGTCCAGTAGTCTTTTTAAAATTTCCACCTACACCCATAAAAAAATATCAGTCTGTGTTAATAGACAATGTTTATTTAAGGTGAACATAATATTTATATCTTCAATATATACATACTTCTGAAAGTTTGAAAATATATATATGTAGGAATTTGTAGCTATTTGCGAAAAGAAAAACGTGCATTGAAAGTTCCTCACATACGATGAATACAAAACCTTTACACCTGAAACGCCCAGCTTTCGGTATTCCGACTTGTTTGTTTTTACAAAGGGTGATTTGGGAATAGTATCCATGCTTCAGGCTCTTCACTACTTTGTGGACTTCCCTAGTATTGTTGCTCGTTAAATCACTCGTCAAGAAGTTTTCCTTTCTTTCGCGTTACTATTTGCATTACCACTTATCGGAGATTTTCGTAATTATCATATCTCTCTTGGTCCTTGTCTTTCGCTCCATATATTGTCTGTATACCTTATTTTTTTTTTTATGAAGCACTTCTTGGCATTCATCATCAAACCGATGGCGCAAGTGTTCATATTCAACCACTTTTTTGCTGTTTTGATAGCATGTGCTCGGCCATACTAGGGTATTTTCTGTAGGCTTCCCTGAGAGGATTTGAACGAATAGAACCTAATCGTTCTTACAGTTTTGCCTTGCACTATCGGAATGGGTTAGTCTTTATTCTGCCAGTCTTTGAAAGGTGGCACCTGTAGGCACCAATTTACTATGTAGTGATCCGAATTATTGTTTGCTCCTCGATGTTATCTCACGTCGAGGATGCTGGTTGAAGGTAATGCCACCTGTGACGCCCATATCCTTTTATGAATGCGCTTATGTGGGAAGCCTTCCCAAGGAGGATAAAAAACAAACGATTAACTAGTCAGGATTTCCCCTCTGACAATCAGCTGAGAGTGAACACTGAAGCCATCCACAACTCAACCCTCCGCGACACCTATAAGAGGGAAATGGATACCGCAATAAATGCAGTCAACAGAGGACCTGGGGATGAAGCACCAACAAATGATTTTCACAACCACCTGAAGAACGTTATCATGGATACGGCCACAAATATACTTGGCCCCAGCCGCAAAAGGAGTCGGAACGGCTGGTTTGACGATGAATGTAAGCTAGCAACGGAACGGAAGAATGCCGCATACCGAGTAATGTTGCATTCTCAAAGAACGCGGGCACGCGCAGAGACTTATCACGAACTCCGTCGAGCGGAGAAATGACTTCACAGACGGAAAAAGGAAGCCTGGGAGAACCAACAAGTCTGTGAACTAGAAAAGTACAGGGAGCAACCGCACCAGGCGCGGAAGTTTTACCAACAAGTCAGCAGGATGAAGCCTTATACACCTAGATGCTCATCCTGCCGAGACAAAGAGGGAAATCTGATTTCCGACAGAATGGGCATATTTTTTTTTTTTTTTTTTTTTTTTTTTTTTTTTTTTTTTGGAGTAGGGTAGGTGAATGCGTTTACGCACAGAGTGTTGGACTCCCGCAACAGCACGCTGGCGGACTATCAACTAAACACCTCCCTGTCATCAGAGAACTAGCCTGGAACCGTTTGACACATTACTTCGGGCTAGCCCTCCCGCTCTCCCGGCTTTGGGAGCCTTCAAGTCAGGGAATTCCTTTCACCAACGGGAGGGGAGGGGAGGAAGGGAGTTGTTAGTTCAGACAGAATGGGCATATTAGAGCGATGGGTTGAGTACTTTGATGAGCTACTGAACAACCAGAACATCGGCGAGTTGGAGGTCCCGCCAACTGAAGACGACGGGCAAATACTGCCACCACCAAGTTTAGGAGAAACAGTCCGTGCAATTCATCGGCTAAAAAATCATAAGTCGCCAGGAGCCGATGGAATTACAGCCGAATTGGTTAAATATGGAGGCGACCAGTTACACCAAGTGGTTCATCAACTTGTGCTCAAGGTATGGGACAGCGAATCAATGCCTGACGATTGGCAACGAGGCATTATCTGTCTCATACATAAAAAGGGAGATATCACACAGTGTAGCAATTATAGAGGTATCACGTTGCTTAGTACCATCTATAAGATATTCTCCACTATCTTGCTAGGCCGGATAGCCCCATACGCCCAGGACATCATTGGCCCATACCAAAGAGGCTTCACTCCAGGCAAATCAGCAACAGATCAGATTTTCTCTGTGCGGCAGGCGATGGAAAAACTGTTGGAATATGGACAACAGTTGCACCATCTGTTTATCGACTTTAAAGCCGCCTATGATAGCATAGCCAGGGTAAAACTGTACACGGCCATGAAAGAATTCGGTATCCCGACGAAATTAATAAGACTGACTAGGCTGACCCTGACCAATGTGCGAGGCCAGATAAAAGCAGCAGGATCACTCTCAAGACCATTCAACATCAACAACGGTCTACGACAAGGGGACGCGCTATCATGCGTCCTCTTTAACCTGGCCCTCGAGAAAGTGATCCGTGATGCTGAGGTGAATGCAAGAGGTACGATCCTCTTCAAGTCCACCCAACTACTGGCCTATGCTGACGATATCGACATCATGGGAAGAACCACCCGAGACGTACAAACTGCCTTCATCCAGATCGAGCAGGCGGCGCGAGATCTTGGGCTGCACATCAATGAAGGCAAGACAAAATATATGGTGGCAACGTCAGCACCGAAGACGAATCAACCAACAACATCAAACCGCACTGGTCAAAAACAAACACGAAGAATAATAAAGATAGGAGAATACAACTTTGAGACCGTTGACAATTTCTCCTATCTAGGGTCGAAAATCACAACCGATAACAACTACGATGATGAAATCCGCGCACGGTTGTTGTCAGCCAACAGAGCCTATTTCAGCTTACAAAGACTGTTCCGCTCGAAACGTCTCACCATAGGGTCAAAGCTCTTACTGTACAAGACTATGATCTTGCCAGTCCTCATGTATTCCTCGGAAACTTGAGTTCTTAGCAAGAAAAATTGCGAACTCTTGGCCGCGTTCGAGAGAAGAATCCTCCGAAGAATTTTTGGCCCCCTACATGAGGATGGACGATTCCGTAGCCTAGACAATGACGAAATCTATGAGCGATACCATGACCGTCAGGTTGTGGATAAAATCCGGCCCAATAGGTTACGGTGGGTGGGTCACTTAATCCGTATGGATGAAGATGATCCCACCCGGAAAGTCTATAAGGGTAATATCTATGGTAGAAAAAGAAGACTGCCTAAGATGGAGCGACGGCGTAGGTCAGGACGCCAGACAGCTTTTAGGGATATCGAATAGGTGGACCTCGGCGCAAAACCGGGATGCCTGGAATTCCTTATTAAGGCAGGCCTAGACCGGATACCGGTTGTTGCGCCGTTGATGATGATGATGATGATGATTTAAAAAGAAAGAGTCAAAGTGATCCATACCTTTTGTCTAAAGTCATCAAAGGTAGTGAAAATTGTCATTACTCGTATGACCAAACAATAACTATCCGTCAAGCCAGTTTATAATTCCCAACTATCCCAGAGCAAAAAAGCAAGGCAACTGAGCTCGAATGTGAAGAAGGCGGGCATTGTCGTTTTTAATGTTCGTGTTATTGTGCAGCGGAAATTTGTTCCGCTAGGCTATGCTGTCAGTGACACTTCTATTTGGAAGTTCTGAGATGTATACAAGGAAGAAACGCCCGGAACTTTGGGATAATGCCCTCGTGTTTGACCTCTTAAGAGTGATCTGTCGTTCTCCATTCTCCGCATTCACCAGCTCTGTGAGACTTTTTTTCTGTTTCCTACAATGAAGAAAACCTAAAAAAGAAGTGTTTTGATGATATGAAGGCGGTCAAAACAGCTTTGAAGCGGGCATTGGACGATATCAGAATTGAGAAGTTCCAGAGGTCCAGAGCAATGAAACGAGAGAAGGATTCCCCTAGTCTTTCTTTATCACAAAGTGAGTGACCTAAGTTTTAATTGAGAGCGCTTCAACAAGATATGTTCAGGATCCATTTTCATGTCGAAACCTACCAAAGTAAGAAACTGAAACTAGAGATTACAGTATATACTTTTATTTGCTAATTTTTTTGATTAGTTCTGCTATTTGCTTCTGTTGAATTCCGTTCTGGTGCACGAAGATTCTTACTCTTGCTGAGGAGGCATGGCCAGGTGCTCTATTATGGTGTGCTGGTATTTCTACTTCGTCCCTAATTTAGCGATAGTTCGAGCCGCCAAATGAATCACTCACTTCCTATATTTATAACAATTATAGATAAAAAAGGTTTTTAAAGAACTGCGATATACTGGAAATTCCCAGTTTTATATTATATATAAAGCAACCCTACAGATATTCATAGTTGATGAAACACAAAACTATTTAGGAGTGGAATTCGACTCCAAAGTAAGGTTGAAACATCTTATCCAGGAACACCATCAGAAATCCTGCAGAATGCTTTGGTGCTGTAGGATTGCATTGCAGAATAACTGAGGATTTCCACCATAACACCATTTTGATGTAGGTATGCATCGCCTATTTACCGAGGGTAAACTTTACTAATAACAGGAAGCTACTATAGATCAGTTTTTTTAGTTGCCTAAATATTATGGGAGCGATGATAATTATTCCATCCACGACACAATTATTTTAGGAAATCTTTATGGAAAGTATTTTGAAGTCTAGGTACAGTATAGGGGTAGCTACGTGATTTTTTTCAGATTTTTCGGTTAGGTAGTTTCTGAGGATGGCCCCATAAAATAAATGATTACTTTCTTTTGCATGTATGGAGACCCCCTTAAACTCAATGTAGAATAACTTTACCATTGAACCAATGATATACAATTGGCTGCTCCCAATTGCAAAAATGAAAGGAGGTCGTCCTGACCAGCAATTCTGATTTAGGAAAGCGAGATCAACCGTCGACACAATCAATATGCATCCATATTGGCAAATGCTTTATAGGGATAACCCTAGATTTGAAGAATGCTTTCATCTGTGCAAAATTAAAAAAAAAAGTTCAAGCACTAGACAAGGCTCCGATATACATTCCATGCATTGTTCGCGAATTTCTCCGATGGAGAAAGCTGCCTTGTAACTCTTGCGATGGACAGAAAATATTCCCGTCAACTTGCGGTGTATCACAGGTTTCTGTCCTATGTCCCTTACTATGGTTGATTATGTATAATGGAGTGTTGACACTATGCCTTCCTAACAGCGTGAAAACCATTGGCTTTGCAGATGATATCGGAATTATGTGCAATGGCAGCAAGACGCCTAGTAGAAATTGAGATTTACGCAAACGAAGCTATCAATTTCTGATTAAAAAATTCCGACCTACTGTTCGCTGAAAATAAGAAGATAGTTCTGATAAGCAAGGAAAGGAAGGAGAGAACAGTGACAATGAAATTGGCTAAAAAATATTTTACTCCCAACCAAAAGAGGGGAAATGCACAAATGCGTTGCATCTAATAAACAGTATTTTGAAAGTAACTCAAAGGAATTTTGAAGAAAAGATAAAAACACTTCATTTATAACGAAAATTTAGTTATTTTTAGATTTTCTCTTCCATTTGAGAAACAACCTTCACCATCCACCTGACGTTAAATCTGACAGGTAAACTGGTTTTTCCTCTGAGGATATACAAATAACCTATATAGTTTAATATGTGAAAATTGAAAAAAAATTCGGATAAAATATGTAAATATAAATGGAGATCAATATCCCATCCAGGCTAGGATTACAGCCTTTCAGAAAAATGATCAATGGATATTTTATCGCGCTACTAAAAAGCAATTTGACCAAGTTTGTCTTGTTAGATATGGATCAGCATCTGTAGATTTCAATATGCTAACGTTTCCAAACAAACAAAAATTCAAAAATTTTGCAACTAGTTCAAAAAATCTACTGACCGGAATATCATTTCTCTGTCAGGGAAAAATTTAAATGGGTCTATTCAACTAGCAGCGATAGATTACGAAATCTTTTTGCTTGGAATCGCTCGAACATGGAAATCATTCATTCATATCTAACATGGCATATTTGATCAAATGTATCTTTTATAGCGCGTTGAAGAATCTACTGATCATTTTTCTGAATGGCTTGTCTAATCCAGCAATGAGAAGCCTGCCAGCAACAAAGTAATTGAAAAACGTTGAACCTAGTTGCATATTCAACTATTCTTAGATTGTTACTAAAAAAGATAAATAAATTCAGCGCTCCCCTTAAAAATGCCTCAATAAAGCAAGAATTGTTTTTGAATTTAATGATCGGTAACTGGAGTATATTAACCTCAGTCAAAAATATGAATAGCCGCATTCTTCAATTTGACGCACTTTCAATTCGCACATACTCCAAATTGGCTATTTGCTCGATTAAGAATGGAACACAAGAATCAGATGCATTCCATTCAAAGATACAAAGCACTCTAGCAAGAAAGAGATACAAATCAGGCAAAAACCAAATCAACCACGGTTCAGAATGTTAGCGCCGTACCAACCGCAATCTAATCTGTCGATTAGACCTGTTCAATCTATAAATATTGTAATGGCTCAGTATGTGGTCGCGGACAAATGTGGTTGGAGTGCTGTGCTAACGGCCCGCCGAAACCCATCGGAAAACTAATTCCAGACGTCTTCACTTTCCAGATGCACGCTTCCGAGCAGATCAAAATCAACCGTGCGCCGTGCTCTGTCATGCGGTCATAAATTGCTAATCCGTCTGCGTCCCTATCTAGATCTTCATCTCATCGACAATGTAATCTCATCCAGAGGTGAATCAATGGAATGGCTGCAATTAATTCACCTGTCCGCGTTTTTTGTCACTCCCGCACAATTCAAATACCGTATGATATGGACCGAACTCGCAGCTATTTCAGGAATCAATATTTGCGATCGTGTCTGCGGTATCTACATCTTATTTAGCATGATTTCCTCTGGGAAGGATGAGTTGGAAGCGGTGATTAATTAACTTTCTAAAGAAATGCGAAGCGTCTGAGGCTAAACGTTCCGATCGATATTCAAAACGGTTAACCAATTATGGGTGGTACTCGTAGTCCAGGGAGATGTATAGGTGACGGCGGCTTCGTGACTGTTATTGTTATTTAACTCTGGACGGTTTATTGAACTTTAAAATTTAGCTGAAGTAATCGCATTATGCAAAGTTAGTTTCGAATACCACCAGCAAAGTTGTTGACATAACCAGATCACCCGCCACATCACAAATTCAAATGATCTATAAGACACTGTGACCAAAGCCAACGCGATATAGCCGTCAGTTTCCAGTATATTGTCAGCTCTATCAAGGACTCTATAACTGGCTTGAACAATTCTGGACCGTGTCGAGATTTTCTGTTGTAAAATCTATGCATCAACACTCGAAGTCCAAATATCCCTTAAATTATTGCATTCATAAAGATTCTTTTTTCTTAACACTCATCTCTTCTTGCACCTAGCAACGCGGTCAGGACTCCAAAATGTGTAGACCAAAATATCCGTGCCGCGGACGGCCGGCCGTCCAAATCTACCCGCAAACGGAAGAGGAAGGCTCAGCAGAAGAGAATTTCGGTCACTAAGGAAGAAGGACTACAGGCTGAATTCTGCTTGTCAGAACCTTCTCCTTCATTCTTACCGGGTAGAGCGGAAGAAAGGTAAGCTGGTGACGTGGACGCTACTGGTTTAACGTCCCGGACACCGTGAACGTGGAAAGGCCCCAAGCCGGCGGCAGAAGAGGGCACTGTGAAGGAAGATGAAGCACCTTGGGAATGAGGGCATGAACGTGGCTGTACCACTAGGTGCGGTAACGTCCAGATAATTTGGACCCAAGAAAGCGGAATATCCGGCGGAAGGTGGGGATAAACTGCAAACCCCGCTGAGATCCACACAGGATGCACCAGACTCTTCTGTCAGCAGTAATGCGCACAAGAAGCGTAAGACCAACACATCTGCTATGACCAATGCTTTATTGTGCTCCGCACCAGGGCTTCCATCCATGCGTCTCGCGGGGATTAGGACCGGTGTGCCGGGAAGTGATCAAATCAGCGAGAGAGATCTCAATGAAGCTGGTCCCTCCCATAGAAATGCGGACACGGCGGCGAGAAAGAACAGGAGTTTTGTGGAAACTGCAACCTCCGTTCTCACTGCTACCGTGGGAGCTTCCTTCAAGGATTACAAAATGTCAAAAGGACAATTTACCATCCTCCGGGAATGCCTGTGGAGAAAATGCTGGAGCCTGAAACGAAGCCACGATTTAACAATCGAGGTTTTCGCGATGGGCTTCTCCATTTGGAGTGCACTGACGAGGCTGCCTTAAAGCGGCTCCAGCAGGCAATCCCGGCTTTGAGTTCCGGCAGTAGGATATTGGATATGGGTTACCGGTCCCTCGAAGGAAGGCAGAGGACATCATCCGCATGCTGGGTAAACAGAACCCGGGCATGGACTTTGGACACTGGAGGGTAAAGTTTATGAATGCCAGCAAGAACAAATCTACAAACGTGAAGGGTTTCAACTTGGTATTCGAATTGGACCAAAAGAGCCTGAATGTGCTAAGGGGAAGTCACCATATGGTGCTCCACTTTTTCCTAGACAGACTGAAATTCAGTTATATCAGAAAACTGTAGAGCATCATCTCCACTTTGAGAGCGAGGAACAATGATGGTCTTCGACTCACACAATATAGAGCAAATTGCAGCATCTTCGGTGCGTTTTCCCACAATGTAGCTGCGCGGAGGATAGTACATACAGGGGCAGAACCCCCGTATTGGAGCTCGCACTGGTGAAGGGACTACAGATTGAATCCTACCTGCTAGTAACTTCTCCTACACCTTCCAAGGAACAGGCGGAAGAAAAGGAAGCCAGAGACGTGAATGGAACTGACTTGATGCCAGTTCGTGCAAACTAATCAAGGCGTTAAGTGGAAACAGACGAATGCGGGATGAGATTAGATTTTTCATGGATGAGGACATGGGAAGTGCGGTACCTCCAAGTGCGAGACACGAGAGGATCGAGTCTCTGGCTGTACGGTGTGGGGAAACCCTGTCATAAGCGGACTGCGGCATACGCTTCTAACTGTTTTCCATAATACAATAGACTAAGTTTATGTCGAAAAACATAAAGATTGGTCAAATCAAACTGCAGCATGCCAAAGCCTCCTCCTATCTGTTGGCGGCGAGACTGACAAAGCTGCAGGATTATTTCTACATATTTCTGGTGCAAGAGCCGTGGGTTCGATTGAACAGAATCTGTGGCATTGGATCAGTAGGGAGCTAGAGTCTTCTACGATGAAAGATCAATAAGACCGAGAGCTTGCGTCCTCATATCAGGACGGATAGAGGCAACCAGGTTCAGATAGTTCTGTTCCCAGGACTTAGCTACGGTCATCATACAATATCAGATAAACGGCGAGAGGAAAAACATCATAGTTGCCTCCGCTTTTTTACCCTATAATTCTTTGTATCCTCTACCTACGCAAGAGCTTAAGGATCTGGTGGCGTACGCAGAATCAAGTGGTCTGGAATTCTTAATAGGTTGCGATGCGAATGCTCAATATATTTGTTGGGGCAGTGGCAAAGCAATTTATTTGATTTCATCACTTCAGCTGGTCTTATGACTGCAAACGTAAGGTGCGCCCTTACGTTTGTGGGAACAAGAAGAAGGGAAGTAATTTACTTCAAAAGTGTTGGAGTTGATTACACCGTGGTGAGTGCTAGACGAGGTCTCACTATCAAAACACTGATACCTAAAATTCAATCTGACTATTGCAGGCGAACAGTTTGCAGTACAAAGACGGAACCCTAGGAAAATGGATTGGACAAAGTTCAATGAACTTCTTGGCAATAAAGTACAGTTCCCTAGGCGACTAAGGACTCCTTTGGCGCTGGAAGATGAATTGAAAACTCTGAACTGCAAACTTTTAGAGTGCTATAAAGAGGCTTGTCCTATTTCCCGAGGCCAAAGCGGTAAAACGGTTCCTTGGTAGAATCGGGAACTGCAAAAACTCAGGAAATCAATCAGGCGACTTCTGAACCGTGCTTGCAAAAGTAATAATAGCGAAGACTGGTTAAATTTCAAGAACTCACAACATGATTATAAGAGGCTCGTTAATTGTTCGAAACGAGACTTCTTTAGAGCGTACTGTGAGGAACTGGACAGGTAGGGAGCCAAAAATTCTTCGGAGGATTCTTCTTTCGAACGCGGCCAAGAGTTCGCAATTCTTCTTGCTAAGAACCCAAGTCTCCGAGGAACACATGAGTACTGACAAGAGCATAGTCTTGTACAGTAAGAGCTTTGGCCCTCTTTGAGACGTTTCGAGCGGAACAGTTTTTGTAAGCTGATAGGTTCTGTTGGCTGACAACAACCGTGCGCGGATTTCATCATCGTAGTTGTTATCGGTTGTGATTTTCGACCCTAGATAGGAGAAATTACCAACGGTCTCAAAGTTGTTGGTTGATTGATTTTTTGGGTTGACGTTGCCACCATATATTTTGTCTTCTTTGATGTGCAGCCCAAGATCTCGCACCGAGCCCCGCCTGCTCGATCTGGATGAAGGCAGTTTGTACGTCTCGAGTGGTTCTTCCCATGATGTCGATATCGTCAGCATAGGTCAGTAGTTGGGTGGACTTAAAGAGGATCGTACATCTTGCATTTACCTCAGCATCACGGATCATTTTCTCGACGCTAGGTTAAAGAGGACGCATGATAAGGCATCCCCTTGTCGTTGCTGATGCACCCTTGAAATAAAAGCTTCTATCCTGGAGAAACGTGCACGCCCCTACAGATGAGACTGCAGAGTTGGAGAAGGATACCTTCTACGAGAAAGATGAGCGGACCCACGAAGCCTGCCCCAAGTATGATATCAAAATCATACTTGGAGATTTCAACAGTCAAGTAGGGACGGAGCCCATATTCAGGCGATACGTCGGCTCCCATAGCTTACATAGGGATACCAATGATAAACGGACTGCGGATTATTCAGTTAGCAGTATCGCACGAAATGGTTGTTAGAAGTACCTGGTTTGCGCGGAAAGCGGTTCACAAACATACATGGGCCTCTCACAAAGGGACCACTTTTAACCAAATTGACCACGTGCCAACTAAAGACGACGGACAAATATTGCCACCACCAACTATAGGAGAAATAGTCCGTGCCTTCATCGGCTTAAGAATCATAAGTCGTCAGGAGCCGATGGAATTATAGCCGAATTAATTAAATTTGGAGGCGACAAGTTACACCAAGTGGTTCATCAACTTTTGTTCAAGGTATGGGACAGCGAATCAATGTCTGACGATTGGCAACGAGGCATTATCTGTCTCATACATAAAAAGGGAGATATCACACAGTGCAGCAATTATAGAGGCATCACGTTGCTGAGTACCATCTATAAGATATTCTCCACTATCTTACTAGGCCGGATATCCCCATGCGTCCACAACATCATTGGCCCATACCAAAGAGGCTTCACTCCAGGCAAATCAATGGGGCGCAAGTCTGGCCTTTTTTGCTTGGATGTCAGTTTGACGTTTGAACTATTCGCCGTGCTTCAAGCCATCAAGGTGGCTTTCAGGATGGGTGAGGAAAGTTTCTATTACAAACTCTCTGTACTTGTAAGCTACTCAAATAAACTACGCATCGCATCACCAATTGGGAAAAATACATGATTGCTTCTGGCCCCCTTTTTAAGTCCTTATAAGTTCTATGGTGCGCGGCGCACGCGGGACACCCATTAAATAAACTTGTCCATGTAGAGGCGCGTAAGGCTCTGGACTCTTGTCCCACAAGTTTGGTCAAACCCTCCCCCTGCAGATGTTCTGAAGGCATTTCAGGAACACTCCTATAGAGAGTGGGAGGATGACTTTTGACAATATTACGTATCAAAGGACCATTTTTCTCTATCATTCATACTGCTTCACTCATAATTCAACCGGAGGCTTCACGTATGCTTACTTCCGAAGAAAAATTACTGAATCGCCTTCAGACCATCCACATATATAACAAAGCTTTTTTCAAAAGGTTTGGAAACATAGATTTGGACAAATGTAACACTTGTTAACTTAGAGAAACTAACGAACACATAATCTTCGAGTATAAGGACTATGCCCGGTTTCGGGTTAAATGTACATTGCATAATAAGCTTTTTAACCTTCAACAAATCTTTGTGAGTAGAGATACTTGCATGATTGACGACCTTTTATATTTTTTTGTTTCTTCGCGGCACGGCATTTCCTGTCATTCCCGTTCTTTTTTTCTTTCATCGATCTATCAGTACCGATCGGCTCTCAAATGGTTAGTAGAGTTGCGAAGAAGTACCTGATCCACGCGGTGTCAGATATCTTGAAACTACCGAGCAGCCTCTATGTATTCTTGTATCAAGTTGCTCCCGGCTTCCTGGTCTGGGCGGGGGGCGTTTCGGATGATGAAAGCAGACAACCTTTTATTTCACTTGAAGCAATACTGAATCCTGGTATTCCGGACCTCAACCATCCTCGATTCTACAATGCATTCTGGCCACCATCATCAACTACGACTTCAACTAAAAATACTAACATGCATTATGGCGTGAATTAATTTTTTCAACTTAAATATTATCAGCTCAATAGCGACGAAACATTCACTACCCTAAAACATTAATAGCTAAAATTGATGGACAAGGGGTAGCTTTGTACTGATGAAGGGGGTTAGCCCCTCCCGAAATATATATTTACATTCAAAACTAAAAATTGTAGATTGGAGGAAGCTTCCCCTTGTCTATAAATTTTAGATTAGGCTAATAAGTAGCAGACAAAAATCTAATCTCTTATTAATAGCTAATACCTGTTAATCTTACAACACGTGTCGAGTCTGTTCGAGCAGGCTTCGGCGCTTATGTGCTTGTAAGTGTGTCGGCTAATTGAAAAGGGATCTTTTTATTATTCTTCACCATTTGTCCCGTTCACAAGTGGGGTCGGCCCGTCGTTTTCGGTTTCGCCACTTTATTTTATCAATTGCCTGATCTGAATACAATCGCGAGGCTTTTAAACCCCAATCCAGCGTATCAAGCCACCGTTGTTTCGTCCGGCCTTTTGGTTGTTTACCATTGACTTCGATATTTAGACCAATCTTGGCAAGTGAATTGTCGTTAGCGCGAATTACATGACCATACCATCGAAGACGCCTCTCTCGCAATTTTTCCACGATCGGTGCAACCCCATATCGATTACGGATATCCTCAATTCGGATGTGATCAACACGTGTCACGCGACTAATCCAACCTAACATCTTCGTCTCCATTACCGGAAGACTAAATTTGTATTTGACTGTTTCTGGCCATGAACAATAGTGTGTTGCTGGCAATATAGGCAAAGTGCCTGCCATCAGTCCTGTTGGTGCAGTTTGCGGGACTGTTACTCTGCCGGGTACCAGGGGACAAATAAAAAACAGAAACCTCAACTACAGTATAAAATCAGGAAATGTAATTTCCTCGGCAACAACATGAAGTTGGGACTCCTCCTTTTGTTTTACTATATGTGAGTAGCACGTGGGAACTAACTACAACGGTGACACAAAACCTGGAAGATTTTGTCAACATTCTTCTGCAACATATTGTCGGAATCTGCTGGTATGATACAAACACAGACATTTTGGGGGTCCTCGGGAGCTGAATGCATTTAAGTGAACCGTGAACAATGGCGAGGAGGCGTGATTGACGGCAATGATTCAGCATAAGGTGAATGGCAACCACATATTGGGCTTTTTTGAATTGGAGTAAAAGGAGCTATATCTGGGACCATTCCAATATTCTTGCAATTGTAGACACTATTTCCGTCTCTAGTGAAGTGTTTTCCATCGCTAGGAGCACTGGAAGTGCCTACTAGGGGCAATCTTCTTAATTCTGCACTTTCCTACAAGAATATATTCCAGACGTGCATGTTTGGGCTACTTGTCCGTAGTGAAGGGGTCTAATCTATAAAATGCATCACAACTGATCTCCACGTAAAACAACTAAGTGGATGGTAACTCCGGAAAATTATAGTATGATACACGCTTTTCATTCACAGGACATGGCAACCAATTGCATATCTTCAGGAAAATCGGGCGAAACGCTGTTTCCTTTACTTATATATAAACGCACTGAAAAGCTTTGCAAAAAGTTTCACTCTTTATTTGCCTATACCCAGGCAGCAAATTATATCTTATATCTAAATTTGAAAAAGTGAAGATATCGGTTTTAAATAGAAACGAAACTCTGGATGCTGCCGCTATCTGAATCTTTCCCGAAGCTGAAGGAGGTGAATGCTTTCTCTTTATATGTCAGTATAAAACGAAGGCAATGCGATTCCATGAAGCTTTCATTAATCTAAGCGGCTTCCGTCTTGAATATAAAAGAAAAGTTTTTCACTCGAGTTAACTTTTTGCGTGCCAAATCTTCTCGTCGCAAGGGGCTTGGGATATGAATTAATGAGTAATAGCCCCGGTTTACAAATTTTTACTTTTAAGGTTTTGTGTGAAACAAAACCTTATTAAAATCGATTCACTGTCTGTCTGTCTGTCACACGCACATTTCTCCAAAACAGCTAAACCGATCTGAACGATGCAGGAAGTGACATAAATTTAGGTGCAGTTTAAAGGGTGGCTCCATACATGTAAAGGGGGGGATGTAAACATTTTGTTCATCGAATATAGTCATGTGGGGTATCGAATGAAAGGTCTCAATTAGTACTTTCCGAATCTGGCATTAATTTTGAACTGAATTGTAAAGCGCGAATAAGGAGTCAAACATACAAACTTAAAGTGACACAAGACTCATTTTCAAACACTACCCAAGCCAAAAATCCGAAAAAAAAAAATCTGGAAGCTGCGCTTAGATGAGGTCCAGGCCTCAAAATATGTACCATTCCAATATCTGCTCAAATGCTAATGGTATATTACCAACTTTTAGAAATTGTCTGAAAAGCTCCCCTTAAGTTCGTCCTAGGAGTACTAAATTAGAACAGTCTCGTGCATATGCAACTAAAATTAATAACACTTGAAGTTATTAATTTAATATATTTTATTGATCTTCATCCTCCAACAGTTCCAACTAGACTCCCCTTTTCTAATCCTTTATGCTACCTTAAATACCTATGATGCTCGCTCGTTTGTGCATCCGTTATGCAGGTGCACTTAATGATGTTTATGATTCTATTGGTTTGTGCATCCGTTATGCAGGTGCACTTAATAATGTTTATGATTCTATTAGTTTGTGCATCCGTTATGCAGGTGCACTCAATAATGTTTACAATGTTTGGGAATTAACCGTAAATGGGATATCTCCCTTGGCGACCAAAGCGGATATTTAACCTCTCCCCTATTTAACTTGAAATTCTCCGTAATTTTACTGGATTGCGAGCTATTTTCAATTTTTTTGTGTCCATGATATAGGGTAAGTATTATGATAAATAGTATTAACAGAAATGCTCTTACAATTGAACCAGATAGGTAATTTATATTTTTATGAAATTTTAAAATATTGATATGTTCCAAGTTTCTCTTATTTTCTAAAACTATCTCTTTGAAATCAATGTTTTTGGTGAAATTATAATCCGTATTTTCATTATAAAAGAACCTGTCAATAAATTTTACATTTGTGTTACCAAAGGTTTGATTTAGTATCTGGATTGTACAGTTATTGATGTTGATTAAATAGTTACCATTTAGGTGTATGTTTCTGTCGTCACAATAATTAACAATATTAGTTTGTTTAAGATTCTTACAGAATATAGTGTTATCATCAACCTTCACAATTTCTGTTCCATTATTTTCTACAAGTACGTAATTATTTCTTGTAATACTCTTACTCAAGGGTTTCAATTCCCTTTCATAATTCAAGTTTTCATCATAAACATATTTTGTTCCATTTTTTCTATAAAATACTGATCTTCTAACATTGCTTGTAAATTATTCGTAGTGGGTAACGATATAATTAATTTGTACTCTTCAATTTTGTAAGAATTTGGAATTTTAAGGGACAAAATTAATGTGTTTTCCTTATACTTCAGTAGTCCGGTTCGTACGTTTTTGAGTTTATAAAAGTCCAGTTTAGTCGTCAAAATTTCGGTTGCTGTTAGCAACTTGAGTGAATCAATCCATGTTTCATCATTACTATGTTGTCAATAATCTGATTTAACTTCTCTTCCAAAATTCGGAGTTTTTAAAATTTGGTCTGTTTTCAGTTGTTTTTTTTTTACTAATAATTTTTCGTTTTCTGTGAGTTGTTGAAAGGTTTTACTAATTGCGTTTCGGTCTGACTCTATCAGATTTTTAAGGTATTTAATCGAGTTATTAAAATGAGAATTGAGTTCAATTTATTTATTAAGGTTTTGAACTGCATTTTCACAATTCTCTTCTATTAGCTGGATCTGTTCTACTATTTCCTGTCTATCTGTGGTGTTGCTAATAGTAGAAGTTGCAGTGCAACTACCCAAACTGAGGTCATCACCTGCAAATTTACGAGGACGTTTTATATTAATGGGATGTTCTCTACCTAATTCTTTAATCCTATATCTCGGTTCGTTCTTATAGTAATTACGTTTATAGTTCTTAACTGGAATAATTCTCCTAGTCTCCCTATAATCTTCTCTTTTCTTATTAAGCTTATTTATATATTTATTCTTGTACTCCTTCAAAGTCTTTTCAAGCATTGCAGGATCAGCCCGTACTGCTTGATTCGGAGTCATTTTGATAGAAGAGTGATATCTATCGTTATAATTACTTACTGCCCTATGTATTTTCTGTAATAAAGTTAGATCTAATTTCCTCATAGATACTAGTTTTTCCTGTAATGTTGAGTGAAACCTTTCGATATCACTATTCCCTGTATGGGTATTAGGTTTCGTGAAATGTAATGCTATACCTTGCTCTTTAAAGAAGTCCTTGATATTAATACTGGCGAACTCATTATCGGTAATAATTTTCTGCGGTTTACCAAATTTAGAGAAGTGTTCTTCCAACACTTCGATCTTCCTATTCCAATTTCTATTTTGCAAATGATAAATATAAGCTTTTTTCGTCAGCTTATCAATTAGCGTTAGAAATGCCTGCTTCATGAAATAGTATATATCCATATGCAAAATTTCGTTTATACTAGTGGGAGTTTCACTAATTTTGTATTTAACTCTGAAAGGCTTACGTTCGTATTTGGTTTCCAAACACGTTTTACAATTATTAATAACTTTGGTTATCTCCTCGACTAACTTCGGGTAATACAATTTATTTTTTAGACTATTAAAGGTTTCTATAATCCCACTGTGCATACTCTCAACTGTGTGATATATGGATATCTGTCTATGGATTTCCTCTGCTGTTTTTATTTCTCTAGCCCTCATTGTAGCTTTGATAAACTTTATGTTCCTATCGTCTCCAAATAGTTCAATTAATACTTGCTGAATTTTATTAAACTGATGGTATGAAAGTTCGGTGTAGATTCCTGTTATACCTGGTCGAATATACCTTCTTAAAAGGTCAACCCAATGGTCCCTATCCCTAGTCATATCCATATATATTATTCTACGGTTATGCAATATTTCTATTTCCTGATCTACGTCATATGCTAGTATTAACTGCGTTTTATATTTATTTACTATGGTCTCTTTAATAGGAATGTGATCCAACTGTTGTTCATCTTGTGAATGAACTGTAGCGTTATCTGACAAATCATTGATCGATTGGTTATCAGTGGAATTTTCTTTTTGGTTAGTGGCTTCTGGAATGCGACTCAAGAAGTCTGCAACCTTGTTTTCCTTACCTTTGATATACTCTATATCAAACTGATACTCTTGTAGTTTCAGTAACCACCGTTGATTACGTTGACTAAATTCTTTCAATAAGTTTTCCATTTCACTTTTTTCTTCTTTATTTAAATGACTTAAGTCAACTTTCCCTTGTTCGGCATTAAGTTCAAAGCATTTGAGATTTTCTTCACTTCCTGAAGAATCTACAAATATTTTACTACCATTATTTAGGATGAGACATTTATTCTCAAAATTGAAGATTTTCACAATTTTGGATAATATGTCCATTCCGATTAAAAAGTCATACGACTTCCCTAATAAATCCCTCTTATACCATTTGATTCCACCTTTTGGATCAAAGTTAAATTCTGTTGGAATATTTGTAATTACTCGTTCAACGCTTTCCGTGGTTGTATGGTTTATAGTCTGCAAACGGATGTTAGTCTTATCGAAGATTTTAAACTTGCTACAATCTACTCTAGCAGAGTTCACAATGCTCATTGTTGAACCTGTATCTATCAAGCACTTGTACAGTTTATTATCAATGGTAAGATTAGCAAAGATTTTGTTTCCGAGGCCTAATTCATAAAAAAACTCTGGTTCAATATTATGAACCTCCTCGTTTACTGAATTAGACCCGGGTGATGGGTCATTTCTATTTTGGTTTGATCTTCTATGGGTCACGGTACCTATCTCCATAGGTTCAGGTGGTGATCGCCTAACCTGGTCAGAACGATTCCAGGAATGTTGTCTATGTTGAGTAGAATTATTATTATTTCTAAACCCAGAATCTCGGAAGTTATTTAGTCGAGAATTTTGTCGATCTTGCCAAAAATGTCCCGAGCTACGTCTGTATTGATTTGATTCTACCCTATTTGGTCTACCAAAATTTGAATTGTATTGTCCATGATTACCGGATTGTTTCTGTCTATTGTCCTGTTTGTTATGGTGTTTTCTATAGTCCTGACTGTTATAATTCTTTCTTTCCTGATATAGTGTTTCTCGGTCTAAATTATCTTGATCGTAGCCCACGTACGAGTATAAAATTTCTTTTACTTCATGTAAATCAAACAAATTTCTTATATCACGTGACAAATTACCACTAACTATTTGCTTAATTCTATTCACTAATAACGCGTAGAAAGTTTGGCGAGTTTCCGCTGTATTCGATTCATAAGTGGCGAATGTATTGATTTCTTCTATAATATATTCAATTTTAGAGTTAAGATCGGAGATAGAACATACTTTGAGTTGCGTTATTCTTTTCGAAAGGTCCTTGTAGTTCGTAGATGGTCGAAAATGTTGTTTGAGTAAATTTCTAGCCGACTCCCAGTTTTCCGGACGATTATTTAACAAAAGTTCCTTTGCCGCTCCTGTAATTTTTATGTTATAAATTACCTGCCAGGCTTCTTCCCGTGATTCCTCATCAATAGCACTAAGATGACCACCAACGGTTGTTAGAAACTGCGTTAGCTGCTTCCTGTCTCCCGAAAACTCTTTTATGTAGGCAATTTGTTTTATTATTGTTTCTGCTCGATTTGGCCGTTGCAAATTAGCTAAATTCTCCAAAGCTGCTATCAATCGTTGCGCTAATACGTTATCCATTTCGGCTTGAAGGATGCGTCGATGGTAAATAGCTAGTCTGTCTCTACGTTGAGTCTTGAGGTGAGTCTATTTCACTGCACTTTTATATTAGATTTTTTTTTTTATTGCTAGGATTCCAAACCAGCCTCAGAATGTTTTTTAAGACGGATTTATGCTTGTTACTCCGCCTCCTAGCTTTGTATTTATTTTAGTTAATATATTTTTTTTTTATATTATTAAACGAATCGCGACACTTGATTTTTTTAGTTAAAACAACTTTGTTTCTAAAAAATTGCGCCGGTTCTTGAACGAATTTAAAGCACGTAACTTCGCGTATCACTGGATCCTGCTCGATGCATGGATCCTACCGACTGCGCCACTAAAATTAATAACACTTGAAGTTATTAATTTAATATATTTTATTGATCTTCATCCTCCAACAGTTCCAACTAGACTCCCCTTTTCTAATCCTTTATGCTACCTTAAATACCTATGATGCTCGCTCGTTTGTGCATCCCTTATGCAGGTGCACTTAATGATGTTTATGATTCTATTGGTTTGTGCATCCGTTATGCAGGTGCACTTAATAATGTTTATGATTCTATTAGTTTGTGCATCCGTTATGCAGGTGCACTCAATAATGTTTACAATGTTTGGGAATTAACTGTAAATGGGATATCTCCCTTGGCGACCAAAGCGGATATTTAACCTGCGTGCCAAGTTTCATGGAAATGCAACTAATAGGGTCAAAGTTATGGCAGTTCAGACGAATTAACAACACACTAAGCCATACAAATAAGAAGCAGGCGTCATAATTGACGAGAATAATTAACATTCGTTGATACGTCGATCACGAAGAACACCAGTTGTGGAACGCCACTTTATCCAGATTGCGTTAACGCGTGAAGCAATTTCATTACGCAGTTCTCCATTGCCCGATAGCATTGACCCGAAATATTTAAATCTAGAGTCAATGCTATCAGCCAAAGGAGAACTGCGTTATATTCCTCACATAGGGAAATACAAAACCTTTTATACCTGAAGCGTCAAGCTTCCGGTTTCTCGACTTGTTTATATACTTTTGGTGAGGAAGTCCATCCTAGAATCATGAAATTTTGCAGTATGATATGGAGCATTTGTTTACTTTTGACTCCAAGTCATGGTTTCCTTGGCTTGGCATTTTGGGAGCTCTATAACACTACAGTATCTTCGTGTTCATTACCGCAAGATGCCCTTCATTTTTATAGTCTGAGTGTTGGCAGACTATAAACGACAATGAACAGCATCTTGCGGTAACGAAGACGAAGATGTTGCGTTGGACTAGTGCCGCGACACGCTTTGATCATATCCGAAATAAGAATATCCGCGATCGCTATGGGGTTCCACCGAACGTGGAAAAATTGCGGGAGAGACGTCTTCGATGGTAAGGTTACGTAATTCGCGCTAACTCACTTGTTTGTCTGAACATCGAAGTCGATGGTAAACAACCAAAAGGCCGGCCGAAACAACGATGGCTTAATACGCTGAATGAAGATTTAAAAGCCTCGCGATTGTATCCAGATCAGGCATTTGATAAGATAAAATGGCGAAACCGATCACGACGAGCCGACCCCGCTTGTGAATGGGACAAAGGTCGAAGAAAAAGAATAAGGATTCCGCTATTATTGAGAATTTGACGAAAAGGAGCTCAATTCGTGATCACTAGTTTAGGGGAGAATTAGACTCTTCAAAAGGTGCTGTGAAAATGGCGGAAAGTGGAGAAATTTTTCGAAAAAACTTGATCACTCCTATCTCCGTTAATATTGTGAAATTTGGAGGAATCTTGAGAAAAAACTTTAACGCTTATGTCTCCGCTAATATTGAGAATTTCGAAAAAGGAGCTTAATTCGCGACCACTACTATCGGGGGAGGGTCCGAGGTTCAAAATGGTATACTAGTTAGGGGTCTGGGTGCCAGGAAAATTGCTGAAATTTGGAGGAATCTTGGAAAAAACTTTAAACGTTTATATCTCCATTAATATTGAGAATTTCGAGAAAAGAAGTTCAACTCATGATCACTACTATCTGGGGAGGGTCTGAGCTTCAAAATGGCATATATGGTGGGGGTCAGGAAAATTGGTGAAATTTGGAAGAATCTTGGGAAAAACTTTAAACGCTACTATCGGGTGAGGGTCTGAGGTTGAAAATGGTATGTAACATGGGGGGCCTGGGTGCCAGGAAAATTGCTGAAATTTGCAGGAATGCTGCGAAAAATTTTAAACGCTGATATTTCCGTTAATATTGACAATTTCGAGAAAAGGCGGTTAATTCGTGATCAGCACTATTGGCGGAGGGTCCGAGCTTCAAAATAGTATGTAGGTTGGGAGGTCTGGGTGCCAGGTAAATCGCTGAACTTTGGAAGAATCTTGGGAAACGCTTGTATATCCGTTAATATTGAGAATTTTCTTGACGCCCAGACCCCGCACCTATATACCAGTTTGAAGTTCAGCGCCACCCCCCGATTGCAGTGATCACGGATTAAGCTCCTTTTTTCTATATATCATTTGGAAGTTCCTCCTGAACTAGAGAAAAGGAGCTTAATCCGTGATCACTGCTATCGGGGCAAGGTCTGAGCTTCAAAATGGTATACAGGTGGGGGGTCTAGGTGCCAGGAATAATACTGAAATTTGGAGGAATCTTTTGAAAAACTTTAAATGCTCGTATCTCCGTTAATATTGAGAATTTCGGAAAGTGGAGCTTAATTCGCAATCGCTTGTTTAGAGGAGAATTAGACCTAGCGGTATATGGTTTGGGAGAGCTTGGCTTTTTAAAGGAGAATTATGCTTACAAAATATTATGTTATGTTGGAAATGCTGCGACAACGGCCCAAACGGACATTAGGCGCACAGAGCAGCAATAGTTTTTGGGAGAACTGGATCTAGCTTAGGGAATGTTGCCTGATCCTGGGATTCGCATAAATGTATTTGGTAGAAGACGTGAAATTATGCTGGAACGTAAAGAAATCTGGATCTGACCAAAAGAATACTTGGCAAGATATACGGTGTCTTCTACCACGCTTATTCAAAGGCAGAACAGGGCTTTTAAGAGGAACGAGTCTTAAGCTTTTCCTTTGTAGCAAAATGCAAAAGTTGAGGGGCTGCACTGTAATCGATTCTAAGGTCGTCAGCCTGGATGATGGACGACCAATTGTGAGGTAGGTACTCTGCGGCAAAAATCAAACTGCACTGAAGGTATTGATTAATCTTTTGATGGCCTCGAAAGTGTGTATGTGTTGCAGAGTGTGCGATTGAACTCTTCTTGTAGTTACCACACGGTGACCACTGTGGAAAAGAAGGGCACAGGTCGCTTTTAAGTATGAAAAAAATGAAATCTCAGAAGCCTATCAAAAGGGGGTTGAATGTCTGCCGAGCCGGATTGGAACCAGACTCTCCCCCACCTTAAACACATACATGCAGCGGTAGTAGTTCCCACCGCCTCGTCATTGTTAGTAGAGTGTACTTTCACAGGGCACACATATGCCAATGCATCAACGGCATTTTTCGATAATAATACTTGTATTCTTCCATGAATTTAAAGCAGCAACAATTTTTTTAAAATCCTGACCTGGTATAAACTAAAACTCAAATAAAATGGCTGGGATGCTTCATCAACCTTATCGCTGGCATAGTATACAACTTTGGAACCACGCGCGGAAGGAAACAAGGACATCTGACATATGGTCGCACATTTTCCATTATAAAATTATCTTCCTTATTGTCAACCGCTTGAAATAACACTCTTGTCAGAGGGGTAGCCATGCAAGACTCCGTATATACGCAAGGTTTGACTTTCCTTTGCTTGAATTTCTCAGGGTCATACATAAATATATGTGACTTCCCGTCTTTGTCAAGCGGGCCAGTTATGCTGGGTCTAAGGCGAGGTGGTTTTATCTGTGGAACCGGAACTTTCGGCTTCGCTGGTTTTTCCGGTTTATTAGGCTTCGGTCGTGGAGGTGGCACTATTGGGATAGATGGCGGATGTGACGGATGTGACGGACGTGAGGGATGTGACGGGCGTGAGGGACGTGACGGACGTGGTGGTCGTGTCTCATTTTCTCCGGGGATTTTTGGTGGTTTCGAAGGTTTCTGAGTGCCTGGTGGTTTATTATTTCCAGAGCTGGTCTGTGAACCTAAAAATGAAAATAATTTAAAGTTAATGAAATTTATCAAGAGTTAAATTCTTTAAGAAATTGACTTCTTATGAATAATTTTGATAAAGCAGATGTACAGGAATATATAAGTTCGCAAATAGTGCATCTCGAGCTAAAGAATCTGAGTGGAAATGTCCAAAGAATCAAAGAAGAAAGGGGATCTCATGTTTGATCTGAAAAGATCCAACATGGGCAAAATTAACAGCTTTTGCACTCAAGTTAAAAACTCGCTTGGGGAGAAGGCGTGCCATGAGATCTACATAATGTGTCGGAATCTCGATGAAGTGGCATCGAAAGGAGAAATTTACACTGCCTTGAACGAACAATTTAAGTTAGCAAAATTTGCGGAAGAGTCCATTGTCAATTTACGAATGGCAGTACTCAAATCACCACAATAGGATTATAGGTAAAGGCAGCGCAAAAGTTGTTCGCGGCTGAAAAAGTTCGGATCGGATAGGTTGTCTGGCATTTCGGAGGACAGATCTTACTTACGAAGTGCTTTAAATGGCTCATATTTGGACACCACACGAAGACATGAACGGCGAGAAGTATATCCGTAACGACCACCAGGCAATCTTCTTTGAGCTATGGGTGCAGCCACAGGACAGAGAAGCATTATATCCAAAACCGAGAAAGATGTCTGGTTGACCAGCAAAAGCTTTGGATGAGCAAACCCTCATAGAGGTGTGGCTAGACCAACCTAATAAAGAAGGCGTCTCTACAGAAAGGGCTGTCCATATGACCCAATGCATCGCCAAAGCATGTGACGCGTCCATGGCTAGAAGGTGCTCATTCCCTAGTAGAGGAGTAAACTATTTGTGGAATAATAAATATAGCCCGATCAGTCTGCTACCAAAGTAGAAGAACGGCTCAGAGGGCGGTAGGCAGAATCGACCAGGGGCAAAAAGAGCGCGCCTAGCAGGAAGCTCGCAAAACCCTCAGGGTCGTCATTAAACGAAGGAAGAGGAAATGCTCTAAAGAACTCTTATCAGAAGCGGACTTAACCCCGTGGGAAAATGAGGGGCCGATTCAGCGGTCGTTCGTCTCCGCAGGTCACGTGCCCTTCCCTCCTATTAAAAACCATCCAGGGGTTACTTCCTTAGCAAAGGAAAGGCATTAACAACTTCCAGAGAATGTGACAGCAAAACCGTCAGTCCGTCTGTGAAATCCGCGACAAAATAGGGGAAACACAGCTCCGGGTCTGGATGCCGTACCGAATGGGGCCCTGAAATCTAGACCGAACTTGTTCGCTGAGTTGTTCGAAACACGCATATTCGAGAGGATATTTTCTGTCGCAGCAGAGGTCAGTACTATTGCCTACAGTTGGTAGACCTCCAGATGAGCCAACCTCCTGCAGACCTATATGTCTTTTGGACACTGTAAGGAAAATGCTAGAGCGAGTAATCCGCATCAAATACTTGGGAGTGATGATAGTATGGTCTTGGCAATGTGCTTCATATCACCGTATCCGTCTTTTAAACACTTTGCGGGAAATATTAGAGAGGGTGATTTATAATAGGCTGCTCTTGTTTATTGAACCAGCGAATGATCTACTGGAATGACAGTATGAATTTCGGCAACCTTGTTCTACGCTCGAAGCGATAGCGATGGTCATCGATCCGACTCCCGGGGCAACGGCTGCTGAAAAAAGATGTGCGGTGTTGATGCCAGATGTCAGGAATGCCTTTGATTCGATTAACACCGGTAGGATTAAGGACACTTTGGGTATCCCTAGTTACTTAGCGCTGTTAATCGAGAGGTTCATCTTAGAAAGGCAAAGGTGGTAGATTCTGCGGACGACCTGCCGATAGTTGCAATTTTTAAATACCCCAAGAACCTAAAACTGTAAGAAGCTATTCAACTTGTCATTTTTACGTATGGAACTGTGATGACTTCTTTGAATGAAAGTATATACGGAAAACAACGCTTATTTAGGTGCCAATCGCAATCACATATTAAACCAATCAAGGCAAGTTTCCAAAAAGACCTAGTTCACAGCGGCACTTTAATACTTATTACATTACGCACTAGGCATTAGTGTCTAGAAAAGTACTCCAAAGACCACTTTCAAGGACCTTCAAAACGACTAATGGGACGGATGGACCAGCGAGGTAACCATCACAGATGTTAATCTATCAAAGCTAAGTTGACTTCTCAAACATTTGAAGAGTTTTTCAACACCGTGGTTAACAGATTTCTTGTCGCTGCGACTTTAAAGATAAGCAATGAAGGCCCTAACTAGTTACCCCAAAAGAAGATAGTTATGATACTCGCTAGCTCGGCATTGGAGAGCCACTTACCAGCGATCGACATCGACCGATTGATTTTGGTGTTATATTGCTCCGAAATATTCTCGGATCACACGCTCGAACTTTGAGCGTGCCTGTAACAAGGAATAAAGGCAGGCCCGTCGAGAGGGGGGACGAAAGGGATTGATTAGGCAATATCTAGGGGAGACGCATGATTTTCACCCTTTACTCAATTTTTTTCCTTCCAGCGCTTAATAAAACTGGTTGAAACTTCCAAAGTACAAAAGCATTCATTCGCAATTTAGCATTTCGTCCAAAATCAAAAGGATAGCCCTATGAAATTCCAATGAAATAACGACTGTAGGTGGTGCTCAGCTCTCTACTTAACGCCAGTTTGTTTCGAATCTTCCAGATAAAAGCAAATCCCATAAAATAGTACAAGTGGTCCATGGAAAACTCAAGTATGCAAGATGCAGTTGGCGAAATCAAATCAACCCAATTTCAACCTACGAAATGAAGTGTGCTGAAGAACTTCATTTCGAGATCGAAGTAATATAGTAAATTCTGCCTTCACTTCAGATTATTATCCTGAGGTGACCATTCACGGCCGAGTCAACCATGTTCTACACCTACCCTGCAATGTAAATCCCGCTGTCATAGGAACTACGAACGAACGTCCTTGGAATACTCGTCTGTAAGCTGCGACACTCTTTAAAACTAAGAAGAAACAGCTAAAACAAGACGGGATATGCTAATCTCAAATTGACTTCTTAAAACCCGCATTACAAGAATTACTTTCCCTCCTATTAGGGTAATAAACTGAACATAATCTAAAGTGAATTCAGCTTTTAACTACCTGGTTTTTCATGACCCTCATCATTTGGTGTTTGAGGAGATACTGGTTTGTTAGGCTTTGGCGGTCTTCCCGGTCTTACTGGAATCCCAGGCCATGGCTTTGATGGTGAAGATGGTATTTTCTCAGGTGGTTTGTCCTTATTCGGCTTATTTTCTTTGGCAGGTTTACTTGGTTTTCCCGAAGGTACCTCTTGAGGTGGTTTACTTGGCTTTGTTGGCCGTGAAGGTTTCTTGTTTGTGTCTTTTTCATTATGAGGTCGAGAAGGCTTACTTGGTGGTTTAATTGGTCTAATTGGTATTATGGGTGGCTTAAGAGGCCTCGGTGGTCTTTTGATTGGTTCAAGAGGTCTGAGTTCACTGTCAGATGGTGAATTCTTAAAAGGTCCTTGACATAATCGTCGGTATGGATCACGATAGTGTCTGTTCATTTCGAACTCTGGGACTTGATTGCTTGAAATGAAATAAAAACGGTAATTTTTAAAGATCAGATAGGTAAAATGAAGCGATTCTGAAGGATTTAAAACCATGTCACAAGTTAGCCGGAAGAAATAAAAATACTAAATATACTTACAAATCTCCGTCTATTTGTATTCCAACATTCGCTTTCGAAGGCACCTTTCGTAGAATGCCACCACCAATTTCAATGTTGATGCTACTCTCACTTTCCGAATCAGATTGTAATATGTGCCTCAGGCCATCATTTTGAAGAAACTCGTTAATATCCTCCATAGCAATGTTAAATTCCTCGTTTCCCTCGCCGACACAATTGGCAGAATTAAGGTCCTTAGCTACTTCTAAAAATTGTTTTACCTGATGACGACGTATGGCAGCATCTGACTTTGCGATAGTAAATTCAATGGGCTTCATTCGATCCGTCACTTGGGATGCTGGTAAATTTGGATCGAACAATGGAAATAGTGTGATCCTGTATTGACCTTTTTCCTTTTTAATGTGTAATCGAGGTAGCTGTGTGGGCTTTGGTTTCGCTTGCTCTTTGGCAGCTTCCTTCTCAAGTTGTCGCCTCTTGACTTCAGCTTTGGCTTGAGCCTTCTGCTGCCTGAAATAGTCCATTATCCGTTTCGTCTTTCGGTGAATAGCACCAGGCCGCCATCCACGCCGGCTTTTTTCCAAATTGATATTCCAATGCCAGCCCATATCTCTGGGAACGCGTAAAATAGGAGTTTTACAGTACCAGTGACCATAAGCACGAGGTGGGTATCTTCGCTTCTTCTTACATTTGTCGAAGAATCCTTCTTCGATTCTTTTTAGTTCTTGTTCATGTTTGCTGGTTGGAAATAACAAATGCAGAAGTGAATAGTTGAAGTTTGAATTGACAGAATTTTAATTTGAATCTGAAGCTTCCTTCGCTTCTCATTTTGAATTCACCATCTACTTGATAGCGGACCAGACCATTTGGAAAGAAACTTTCTTTCTCGCTTTCTGGTCCACGGATCCATCTGTTCTGCGTTAGAACCTAAGTTTGGAAAAATAGACGACTTGAGATTTCGTCCAGGGCAGGACGCTGGCTTTGCCTCTGCCCTGGGAGAAGCGTGACCGAAGTGGTTACTGCGTATTGTTTGCCCTCTTATATACGCAAACTGCAAGTCGTTTATTATTCTGAAACTTGAGGTCTAGTCCAGAACAGAGGAGCCCATGGACCGGAAAGCCAGAAAGAAAGTTTCCTTCCGATTGGTCTGGTCCGCCATCCTTAAAAAAAATTTAAAGCAGTCTCGGACGGCTGAGGTATGAACTTATAGGCGGTTTTTATCATGACTGCAATTCATACCCATGGCTCCTTATGATTTATTTAGGGGGGGGGGGGCGCAAATAACACATAGTAACCACACTCACGCTACTCCGCATCATCGAATGCCCAGATAACCCCAGTTGTAGAAAGTTGATGGCCTACAAAATATTGACAGCCCAAAGTCTTGAAGAAAGATGAAGACTAAGAATTTCTTTTGATGGACTCACTGATTGGAAAGGAAGGAAAAATTATTAGCATTTAAAGAAGTGCGACAGCCAATTTTTGTATGAAATGTTGTAGAGCTGCAAATGAGCGCGGGGCTGCAGTGTCCTCGTTCGGTGGGACTGTTCTTCAGCTTCATTATCATCGCACATAGCATTAAATGTAGGACATAAGTTCACAGCTGTGAGACACGCACAAAAATAAGGAAAAACATCCATGACGACTGGGATTCACCCAGTCTTCTGCTATGGTTGCGGTCGCGCGAACTATGTTGCACTATGCACTATGCACTATGTTGCATTTCACAGCCCACCCCAATTATAAGGGCACTCCATCTTCCGACATACGTTGTTTCAAAGGTATTGTGGTAACGTCTTTCATAGTAACTCCAAAAGTTACCGTGCTGAAGCAATCCAACACAATCGCTTTGACGAATGCGGTTTTGACACCACCATCTTTGCATACAAAGAAACCGATAGTTTCTGCTTTGAGGCTATTGCATATAGGGTTGCAACAATACCGAGCGGGAAAAGTACAAATCTTCGATTTAGCAAAGGTACCGACGATAAACCCGAAACGCTCTACACTTAGTGCACGTCAATATTCGTTATTTGCTACCATCCTTCCCGCTTCCTCGCAGTTCTCATTAGTGGGCCCAGCCATGCAATTCTACCCCATGCGGGTGTCACAACGTTGGGTATACGAGTTCCAAAGCTAATTGATACCAGAGCCACTGTAAGTTGTGCCAGCTTCGAAATTCGTGTTGGAAATTATTACCACCAATCGGTACAAATAGGAGAGGCTACGCATCGAACCCAGGGAAGCTGACGGGATTAGGCACATATTTGCACTGAAAATGTTATGAGCGTCAATGAACAACAACTGAAGGGCATCGGCAGTTTTCCAAGTTTTCCAAGAAACGCATTTTAACTGTTGCCCTGAATTGATACAAAGAGGCTCAGAAACCGCTAAAGAAGAGCATAAGGTCGGCTATCCGATCGTCATAGAGACCTTTCTGCGAAAGGACTAGCTCGCTTGGGGCGATCTCAAAGTTGAAACGAATCCCTGCCAAAGAATATTACTAGCAGCATTATAGCCTACCTTACCGAGAAACATAAAGAGCGTAGTAGAAACGGCGAACCATTTGTCTGACGTGCGCCGAAAGCCACATGAAGTCCTCACGTGAAAGACTGGAAATTTAAATACAGGAAAAATTTACCGTTCTTCCTTAGTCTGCTTCCTAGTTCCAACATCCGCTTCCTTCCCCAATTTTCCCTTCTCCTCCCATTCCTTTTCTTCTCCCACTTCCTTCTCAGCTATGTCTTCATCAGTTTCGAATGGATCTAATTGCTCGCGTATTTTATGAATAATACTAGTCCGACTTTTATTAGAAAGATCACTATCTGAATCCAAATACTTTTTTCGTTTTCTCTCCTGGTTTTTAGCCCACCTCAAGGCTTTTGCCATATTTGGTTCAGAATCATGTTTTATTAGCAAATTTTCAATGTCCATCGTAGGACGTGCCATTGACTGACCAAGTACTTCTTCAACTATATCCGCAACCATAGTTTTGCGGCAGATATCCTCTCGAGCTTTTTCTTCTTCCTTAATTTTTTCTAAACCTTTTTGTACTTGCATACGATTCGCTACATTTTTTAGCATGACACCTACGGGCTTCTGACTAGAGTGCCTTAATTGGCAATTTATGCACTCCTTTTGGCCGGAGCATAAACATACACCTAAAGGACTTATATCCTTTTTTCGTTTAAACTTTTGGACATCAGCATTCCACTTCTCTAGAATCTTTTCAGCTGTTAAATTTTCATCGTACGCAGTCCCCTCAATTGGCAGACCCATTTTTGCTTGGAAACCACACTTTGGACAGGAAGACTGGGGTCGCATCCAAGACATATCCTCACAGCATATAGGGCATGACCTGCACAAGAACAACACAATAATTATAGCAAATATACAAGGCTGGCTTATTTACCTGGGCTCAATTTTAAAATCGTTTTGAACTAGTTTTGGTGCACTGCAAGTGTGGACGATGGTACGCTTTTTTTGACAATCTTCAGTCATTTTGAATACTTGGTTGACCAGCTCATTCACTTTCATTGGCTCAGAGTATTTTCTTGAAACAGTGTCAACAGGAATGGGGTTTCGATCCGTTTTCAAGTTTGAAGAGGATGTAGTAGGTGTGGTTGCTGAAATTAACAAACGTAGTTAGTTCTTCATTAGACTTTTGGGTGATTTCCAATGTAGATAGCGCTAATAACAAATATAGTCATTGAGCTGGTAAGTGCAAGCCTAGAAACAAGGCAAAAGTGCAGTAGAACAACATCCGAATTTTCAGCTTTAAGAGAAGGTATCCATCGAATACCATTCGACTCTACTGTGTATCTGAATCAAATCAGGATGATAATCACAAGATCTTTAATTAAGTGCTCTAAGACAGTTGCTAGCCAAACGTCATCATCATCATCAACGGCGCAACAACCGGTATCCGGTCTAGGCCTGCCTTAGTAAGGAATTCCAGACATCCCGGTTTTGCGCCGAGGTCCACCAATTCGATATCCCTAAAAGCTGTCTCGCGTCCTGACCTACGCCATTGCTTCATCTCAGGTGGGGTCTGCCTCGTTTTCTTTTTCTTCTATAGATATTGCCCTTACAGACTTTTTTGGCTAGATCATCTTCATCCATGCGACTTAAGTGACCCGCCCACAGCAGCCTGTTGAACCGGATTTTATCCACAACCAATCAGTCAATCCAATGAAATTAAAACAAATTCCGATGGCAGAATTTGAACCAAAATTCTACAGATTTGCAGCAATCAAAGGTATTTCCTATTGTGGAGACCGCCGCTACAATAAAATCCGCCGGAGCGTAAATTCGCCTGCAGCGGGGTGCTAGAGCAGCGCGCTGTCAAAGCGTCTCGTCTGGTGAAAAAACTGCGTTGAATCTAGCGGTAAGGCTGCACCGCTAGATCTGACCACCAGGAGGCTGCCTTCTTCTTCTAGTCGACGAGCTCGGACGGATTTTGGTTGTGCTTAATTAATAAAATAGATTTTATTGCCGTTATATGTGATAACGTGGACACTTAATTATTCGTTTCTTTCATAAAATTTGAATCTTTCATTTTTACAAAGTCTTTCAATTAAAAAAGTCAGCAATTGTTACAGTGGTGACCCCGAAGAACATGACCCCCTGTGGAACCCAATGTGCTCAATCACCCTGGTCAAACCCCGAGTGACTTCACACCAACGTTGGATTGTCACATCGCCTGCAAATTGTACGTGGTCAAGGAGAAGGTCGAACGTCGTGCCCACCGAGAAGTGTCAGTTTCTGCAGCAGCGATTTTCTACGCCAAAAATTCTATTTGTTCATCAGGATTTCCCCGTGCTTTTCGCCGGCTGCAAGAGAAGCCAGTGCGAAGTTTTTGGTAGTATGCTTCGTTCCGGATGTACGCTACCGCAATTTTCGCTTCGGTTCTTTTAATTTTGCTTTTTCGGTTGTTTTGGGGGGTGGTCCAATATACTTCACTCCAGCGATAACCACTGAGCAAAAGGGCGCAACAAGGCCCGCACAACCCGTGCCGTAGCCGTGCGTGTACCGCTTTTAGTGGTCCCGCTAGCTCGAGGCGCAACTTGCGCTGGTAGGCATCACATCTGCCGCCACACGTTTCAACCACGCGCTGGTCGGGCTAAACGGGGAATGTTGCAGGGTTCATATGAAACACTAAAACAACGCGTAATACGGCGTCTGCCAGTGAGTGAGACAACCAACCTCAATCACTTGCTGAGGGAACTCACGTTGGGCGACGGGACACCCGGTCAGTTGGTTAGGGAAATGAAGCAGCTGACTGGGGACATGGGTCGGAGGCCACTAGTGCCATTTTGGCATCTGCAGGCTCTGGGTTACTGGACATACTAGCGGTAACTGCCTACAAAATCTATGAGGTATATTCACGGCCAGCGCTGGGGCTGAGAGGGGGCTGGGGTAAGATGTCGAGCGACGCCCCGGATAAACTAGCGTAATTACAACAATCAATGGCCTCATTGGGAACCATCGTAGCAAAATTAGACGACACTGTTACTGCTCTCCATCCGCGACGAAGCCCGCGAAATAGGTCGAGATCCGCTCCTCGAACTAGGCGCTCCAATTATAAGTCGTCAAGACCCTCGACCGGTACCAGTATATGCTGGTACCACCGGAACGTACACGTTGCGCCTTTGCAACAAAAAACTTAACTTTTCGATATTTCTGGAGACAACTACGCGAACCACAACACCACGTCGCCTTTGCGCTTAAGCAGTCGCAACTATTTGATTGACGTAGGCGCTGAGGTTTCGTCTCTCCCTGTATCTGAAGTAGAAGGCAAGTAGAACTGAATTTGAGACTTCGCCACAAGTATTCTTGGCGTTTCATTATAGCGGACGTTAGCACTCCCACTCCCACACAACGCAGGTCTCTCATTAATCCCACAACCAACTTTACGGGGACGATCTCCACTTGCCAACCCAACGCTATCCATCATTTTCGAAGACGGAACATAGCTTCCAAGCGTAGTCGGTCCGAGCCAGTAGAGCATGATGTTCAGTACCACATCAACATCAGCGGTTCTCCCATGTTCTCTACGGTGCGTCCACTACTAATACAGAAGCTCCCTGTCGCACGGAAAGAGTTTGAACAGCCAGTCCCTCAGACAGATGAACAGATCCACATGTCCCTAAACCAAACGCCAAATGGAGACCTTGACTATAGACGCCAAAATAATGCTCACACTATTCCCGACCGATAGCCCATACCCCTAATCTATGACTCTGCGCATTTTCTCGCTGGTAGTGGTATTTCGTCTACCTTGGATTCAGCCAAGACCTACAATCAAGTCCCTGTAGCTCCTGAAGACATTCCGAAAACGGCAATATGCACATCTTCGGACACTTCGAGTTCACCAGAATAAGTTGCAGATGCACATGCATCCACTCTATTTTACGAAACCTAAACTTTTGCTTCGTTTACATAGATGATATTCTGGTTGTCTCCTCTTCAGAGTCTGAACATATTGCGCACCTCGAGTGCATTTTTAAATATCACCTTTTATTGTCTTGTTCTCACCGTTGAAAAGTGCAAATTCCTCCAACTGCTGGTGAGAAATCTCGGCCACAATATAACCCCTGATGGCATCCAACCGGACCCGGACAAGGTGTAAGCAATCGCAAGCGAACTGTTAACGATCTGAGAAGGTTCGTGGGCATACTAAACTTTTACCGGCGTTTTCTACCCAGGGCCGCCCACCATCAATCGATTCTTAACAACCGGACCGAGCAGCAAAGATACTTGACTGATTGAGTCTTTCACAGCTGCTATTCAGACATTTGAATCAACCATTTGGTGGACGTCATTTCCTCAACAAGATGCACTCCTAGCCGTTTTCGTTGATACTTCAGACATCGCCATAGGCACTGCTCTTAAAAAAAGGTAATCAATTCTAGCAACCGTTGAGCTTCTTCTCAAAACAGTTGAACCCCGCCCAACGGAACTACAATATCTGGTTCTCAGTCTGATAGGTCATCGCACTCTCCCTATCTACCCTGCCCTAATAGGCAGAGCAGTCGATTATTTTGTATATTTAGGAAGCGTTGTTTCTGTCGACGGCGGCGCAGAATTGCATGTTACCCACTTCTTTAACACTGTGCTAGTGGCAGTGAAAAGGTCGCAAGGGTAAGCAGGGGCGGCAATTGCATTTTCGGCTACGCCGTGCTGTGAAATCCACTCTCGCAGAAAGATGAGCAACCGTTTTGTGAGAAAGTGACTGTGACAGACAGACTGACAGATTCAGGCGAGAGAAGAATAACGTCATGATTGCCGAGCGTATCTGATCGGAGCCAGCTCCCACGGAGTGAAAGTATCACTGGGTGGCATAAAAGGTGAAACGAATCACAAAAAGGCCGCTGGACCCACAGAATGTGGGGAATTCATTGATGGATCAAATGGAGTAGGCTCTAACCTAACACAGCTTTTAAGCAGACACGGAAGTTGGCCAGCATACCTATATCGATTTGGACATGACGATCGGCCACATTTTCAAAGTGCCCAAACAATGCATAGGGCGTAGAAGACGTGTCATATTAATGCTGGAGGTTCGCAATTCAAAGGATTGCATTAAAAGCAGAAACCGGGAAGCAATTAATACCCGAAAAAGTCATGGAGCATATGTCGAAATCGAAGGGGATATGGGGTGAAGTTGTAAAGGTGATCATAGCCACCGATAAGAAACTTAAGCAGATAGGATTAGTTGGAAGAACAAACGTATGGGGAACACGAACGTGAACACGAGTACAGAATAAATCATGCACCAACTGTACGACGCAATATTATGGGGATTCCCAGTGGAGAGTAAAAGGAGGAGGAAATGTTTTAGAGCCTAAGAGTCCCACAGAACGGTCTGGCAAGGAACATCTAGAAAAGAATTGTACAAAAATGACGGCGCTAGAAGGAAAACTGGACCAATATTCTGACTCTATGTAAAGTACTGGTTCAATTGAAAAGACCTGAAAGTAAATTACCACCCGTAACAATTCTTACAAGACTTTGGGTTGGATATATTTCCCACCTATCTTGAATCTATAATTACACCCAAATACCAAAAGCATGGTATGCTACTCGAGTTCACGAATCATAGAAGGAGGTTGAGGTGTATGGATACGCGACCCCGCAAAGAAGTCAAAAATATATTGAAATGATTGGAGAACCGAGCCTCAAGAATTACGAGTATGCTAGAAAAACCGTTGATAGCGGTGCTGGTCTATACCCGGGAGTTTCCCGCGAAGTAAAATGGAGTAAAGAAGGGAAATTGAATGATATTAGAGAGAGTGAATAGTAAACACCGTTGCCGATGATTTGCAACGTGAACTACTCACGAATGCTGGGAAAAAATTCATTAACAGCTTATTGCATGAATCCGTAAGAGCATGAAAGAATAAAATAGGTCTTCGAGGAAAGCATGTATTTATACCCACGATAGAAGACGAAACACGAATGGCACCTGTTGAAACAACACGAATAGCCCTACTACTAAATTCTATCTTCATCTTCACGTGGCTCATAAAATCGTGAAAAGCTGGCTAAATGGTCCTTCAAGTTAGGATTTGATATAGGGCTGGCGACCCTACCTGGTAAAACTAAGTCTCGGACTGGATTAGACTTAAAATGACGGACTCGGTTACGAAATAAGAAAAACCTGCGATCCCTCTACAAAGAGAACCTGCCCAGTAGCTAGTCAACACACTGTCCCAGGCTTAAATCACCACTTTGCAAAGAATGAGCGGAAAAGTCACTACTTTCCACAAAAAACTACCATACCATCTATTTCAATTGCTATCCAGTACAACATGTGCCCGGAGTAGGTTTCCTAGTCAGCCAAAAAATGAAACCCTCAATATCGACTTTCAAAATGTAAGCGATTGGCTAGACTTTCTGTGCTTCGAAGCGAGTCTTGTAAAAGGAAAGACTGCAGAGTCGGGAAAGGCCACTTTATACTGGGTACTGAAACTAACTCTCAAAGCCTGCCTCCGCTATGACATCAAAATAATGGGTCGAGTTGTTCCAACCAAATCAGTAGGAGCAATACCCATGATAAAATACAAAGATATGGCAGACCCTGCCTAAGATGGAGCCGCGGCGTAGACCAAGACGCCAGACGACTACTAGGAATATTGAACCGGAGGACCTTGGCGCATGTTTGGACTTTTTTACTAAGGGAAGCGTAGACCGATTGCCGATATATGAATAAGTCGATGAATGAACCATCTATTCATGAAGTTCAGTGGAACTGTGCAAAAGCGCATTATCCAGGGTCATCAAGGAATGCGCGTGAAAAATGGTTAACGAGGTCAATATGACATTTTCTTCCGATTGAAGAAATTGGATGAATTATATAATAAATTTGACAATTATCGTCAGCCAAAATTTAGAGTCAAATAAAATAAATCAATTAAAATCAAAAGCAAGCATTCTTGAATTACTTACTAGTTTTACTATCGGCGTTGTACGATTTACGGTCTTCTTTTTGGTAATCAGTTTGCCACTTGGGACAGTCCGGCATATGTACAGATGAACTTCTGGAGTCTGCTTCAACAAAAAACACAATACAATATTATGACCAAAATGCTGGAATAGCGAATTACAATCATAAGTGGCGGCTTTAGTTCTCTTCCTCTTTACTCTTTTCCCAAATAAAGCAATACAGGGGTTATTGTCACTATCTGGGGTACTTGAAGGTGAGGATTGGTTAACAGTCTCAACCTCATCTGTGTTCGAACTATATACCGAGCGCGAAGAAGCCACTGATGATGTACTCAGTGATGTAGTGGCTGTCGAAAAATGTCCAGATGCTCCGCTCTGAAATAAGTCAGATAGACCATCGATGGCCTTCCGATGGTTTTTTTTTTAAATCTACAATTACAATCGAAATTTTTCAATTGATTAACTTACTAAATTCTCACAACATTCAGTTTGATTGCAGCTAGGAAGAATACTAAAATCCTTAACCAGTTTTCCCTGCACAACTTTATAGCGAACCGGGTCGAAATCAGTTTTACATAAATCCTCTCCCTTGCAAGACTGCAGAAGATTAGGGCCATTCGATGTCGTGGTCATGTTACCAACAACAAAAAAAATATCATTAGGATTAAGTACTGGTTCCAGCTCTTTGAAAACTATCATCTTCCCTTCTTTATTGACAGCCGGTTCTACTGGAAGGCTGTCAGAAATACGAATATTTGACATATAATTCGTTAGCAACCCACTTTTTATTCAAAAATAGGATTAAAGTCTATTAAACATTAAAAGTCTTACCTTGCTATATTTCCACATTTTTTTAACACTGACATATTAACCGTCACCGTTCCTACGTACTCAGAATGTTTAAATAGGTCGCATGTATGCTGGAGGGGCTTGTCTGAAGGCCACCCGCCTGTACTTGCTTCCTGGGGCCACTCGCAATAACACTCTCCTATGATGAGTAACATTCTCATTAATTGATACCCAACTCCTCCATTCCCTTCGACTCACCGACAATTTCTGCTGGCTGGTGTTCCTCATCTTTCCGGAAAATTGTCAACTTGAAATCCTTATTTGTTAGCGAGGCACGCATTTCGTTCGCATTTTCGGAAAATTCAACGCCCCTGTTGGGGACAAAGTTTGCGGTGTTAATTCTACTTGCCGTGATCGGTAGCAAAATATCATTCCATTTAAATTCCGCGAAAACATCCTCAGGACTAAGTTTTAAGTCCTTGGATAACTCGAGATTCGTAACGATAACATCCAGCACATATTGATTATCGCTCATCGTACTGACGATTTCGATTAGGACTTAAAAATATTTTTTAAGCAAATATAAATGACGAAATAAAATTGAAATGGAGAATTTCATATAAGCATTTGCTTATTAGTATTTTTTGAAAGACATTTAGAAATGAAATGTAAAACAAGAAATCTGGAAAATAAATGCTTTCCCCAAAAGAAAACTTCTAAAATGACAATTTAAAATGGAGGACAAGTTTCTCTTGGCACACTTACTAATTTGGTTTCATGCCAAAAACATCATATTCGCAGTGGAGAAACTTAGCACTTAATGCTGTCAACTTACTTGCGCTGTTATATTTTATCATATTTTTTTGACGCAGATACTCTACAGCTTCACCGAAAAGGGTCTTGACTGCAATTGCATATAAAGTGCTGACAATTTGGCCCTCTTTCTGGTATTGATTGTGAATAGTCAAGTCCGTCACTACCTATGCACTACACTATCCTCAGTGACCTAAAAATAAAATTCTGATATCAGGCAAAGAGATAAATTTAGTAAAGTAGGAGTTATTCCACTATAATTACTCCTACCCTATCTCTCTTGGTAACAGGTCTCGCGATAGGTCGACTAAGAAAACTTATTCAATATCGTTAAAATATTGGTTGCGTCGAATAAAAAGCATTGCAAAAGGCTAAGTCGTTTTCAGGCAGGGATGGGCCCTGGTCCTCTCAAGAAATGAGCTAACGCATAGACTATGTCAGGATGTAAATAAGTTAGTCCGGGCAGAAGAAATACATGTCTATAATCTAAATAATAGTATCTTCACGCTACCACTGGAAAAACAGAGGAACGCCTAAGAGATACATTGATATCTAGGCTCGACAAGAGAATCCATGGTGTGGTGCCAAAAGCTGCGATATAGGACAGAAACGCAATAAAACTGGCTATTAACTTCTCTATTCTGGTAGTTCACGTACTCAATATGGTGCGGCATTGCCCTCGGAGGATTACCATTAAAAAAGTCGAACAACTTTATGACCGGCTGGCACGATTCATTACTTCAGCGAATACGAACCGCAGACAAGTCGACCAGATGCCAAGAAGCGAGTCCATTAAAAAGATGCGTTGGACCAGTGTGGTGATAAGCCAAGATAACATCCGAAATGAAGACATCAGTGATTGATGTGTGATCCACCGATCGTGGAAAAGAAAAGCGTATTCAATGGTATGGACCGGCGATTCGCGCAAATAAGAACTCAGTAGCTAAGATTGATATGAATGCCGAAATCGATTGGAAATGACTAAAACGTCGGGCGAAGCAATGATGGTTTGGCACGTTCGATACTGATTTGAGACCCTCTCAACTCCATCCAGATCAAGCCTATGTCGTAACAAAATGACGCAATCGATTAAGACGGCCCCGCTTCTGAATGGGTCAAATGCAAAAGAAGAAGAAACAGAACGTGTCCTGAATAAAAATGAAGAAAACCACGATGCTTTCCACCTGCAGATTATATCGTTGCCATATGTGTGGGATATAACGCGACAACCACATCCTGGAGTAGCGGAATCCATTGCATGGTATACCCCCAGTGAAGTTGTCGCCGTTTCTCAATGTAACGCCACTTCTGCTTTCCAGTCCCCACCTCCTCGGGTATCTGACCCATGCGCCGACCAAGTTCACAATATTCATTGAAGCCAAGCAGACACCCCGATGACATCTCCAAACGAAACCAAAAAACAGGCTTTTAGACCAAAGGGCTGCAAATGGGTACAGGATTATGGTAATTTGTACAGCCGACCGGCCTATAGGGGATCATCTGGTCAGACCCAGCACAGCCTGCAATTCGCATTGAGCACGCAGACCTTAATGGTCCATTGTACTTGATTCCCCCGTCTAACGGAATATAACGGATTCGCTTATGTATCGCAAGATTTCTGTTAGTGGATTTGATGCTACTGACTGCAGTTGGAGCACATCAGCACCGAAAATCTGATGTCTAATGCGTCCATAGCCGCGGCACTCACATAGAAAGTGTTCTGTGGATTCCGTTTTCTCGTTACAGGATGGACACGTATCATCTTGGATAATCCTTGTTCTAAACAATTGCCCAGCTAGTGAATTATGGCTAATCAGAATGCCCACAATACTTCTGCAAGTCTTCCTGCTTTTCGACAGGATAAACTCTGCAGTATGTTTGCTTGGTTCTGACAGGGAAAGTTTGATCTGTCTACAAGCATTAAGGCTTCGCCACCTGTCCTGGTTCCGGTCCGGGCATCTGGAAAGTTCATGCCTCTTTTGCTAAGGAAACCGAGATTTCATTTCCCTCTACACCACAATGACCAGGTATCTAGAGTAATTCCACTGTACTGAATCTAGAAGCAGAGTTCAATCGGTTTCTACATTCCTGAACGATTTTTGAAGTGATCCAAGTACTACTCAATGTCCTCATGCAGCTTGACTATCGCTACAGATTGCGATGCGCCTGCCCTTCAACCGCTCGTCAATCATCCAGATTGCCGCCCTTAGGATCGGATACACATCAGCCTGGCCATTATGTATTGTTCGAAGGAGAAAGCCCACCTCATTTTTATTCGAGAGGTGGACTCCTGTTTCAGAACCTTGTTCGGTTTTTGAGCCATCGGTGTAGAAGACGTCAATATATCCTGACACGCATTCTTCTGGTTCGTCGCAGTTTTCTCTTCGTTTCAATATAACTTCACATCTTCTACAAAACAGATGTATGCGGATCCGAGAGGAGTCGGAAGACATTGTGAAAACTGGATTGAGTTCTCCCAATAATTCTTTTAATGCTCAGTACCCCCCCCCCCCCCTCCATTGCTTGCCTATAGATCTAATCGAATTATTCTATGAGCTGCTCTCATTGCAGTGCTCTAAATAAACAAAACCAAGGGCTGCAAATTGAGAAATGCCTTCAGAACTGCGCCAGACAAACAGTTATTTTCAGTGTGGTTAGTTTTCAATGAAAACTCTTTTATTTCACCTTAACCCACCACACTATGGATGCATAAGCGAACATTGGCCTAATGATAGCAACATATATCCACATTAGTACCTGAAGCCGAAATCCCCATGTCAAGGCAAAGGTCCGCCTACACAGCACATAAGCTGTGAGAGATCGTTTCACCTTTACTACTACATGTTTGTGCCAAAGAAGCTTATCGTCTAGAAGTGCTCCCAGATATTTCACTTCTTTGGAGAGTTGAAGTGCTGTACCCTTCATCTCTGAAATGCAATGTCCGTTCAATTTTCTCTTTTTTGTAAATAATACCATTGTGGTTTTATTTGGATTTACTTAAAGTCAATGCCTGAGACACCAAATGTCAATCAAATCAATGGCCCGTTGTGTATTTCTACACACCATTCCGAGATCTCGACCAACAGCCAGTATAGCCACGTCATCCGCACAAGCTTGAACGTGTATTGGCAGATATTATCGTTCGCATAATAGTGAGTTGATCAGCATATTCCATAGAAGTGGCGATAGCACACCTCCTTGAGGGCCGCCTTTCGTTGCTTTCGTTGTTAGATAGCGATCAACACCCACTTCAGCACACAGCAATCTCTGAATTAGTAATGTCCACGAACACCCCCATCGCGTACTCACCCTTCAGAGTTGCATTCTCTATATTTGAAACCAAGGACCTTTGAAACAGGACTTTCCTTTCCCTTCCTGCATGCTGCAGGTTAATTTGACTAACTCTTGTGTTTGTAGCCATAAGTGTGCTTTTTCATGGTACAGGGGGAGGAGAAGGTTCTGACATGCAATCCTGTAGTTCCTTCTCCTTTGTGGCTAAAGTTTCCTTCTACCGATCCTTCTTCTCCCGCATTTTAGAAGAATTAGGCAGCAGTGTCACCGACAGACGGCCATAGTCAAATTTCCAGTTCCTCTCATTAAGGGAGTTGCTGTACTATCCTTTTTGGCTGACCGCGCAATAGACACCGGGTGTAGGTTTTCCACCGAAATGGAGAGCCTGTCTCCCACAGATTTCTCCGTGGGGGAACATGAATTAAGTGTCTGTCACGACCTGATTTCTCAAAGTCGCGGGTGGATTCGAAGTTTGTGATTTCTTACCACTTGGAGAGCTACCATCCTTTGTTTCCATCTTCATGTGTTTTTGGACACCCTTAATGTAGTAGTAAACTACCACAAGCTTCCCCACCACAACAATGTGGTGTCCGAGGGCGACCAGGCTGCGTATACAAGGCAAACAATTCGTTGAAAACTTCAAAGAGACCATTAGTTAAAGGGGTAGGGGAGCTGACATTCTGTCGCAATAGCTACGAACGGGCTATGAAGGTCTAAATGGCGTCAATTCTACTTCACTTGCTGTTCTCAAGGCAGTCATGGTCTTAAGAGTTTGTGGCATCAAGACGTTACATCACAGCGCTTATTGATAATCCTTATGACCTTAAGTGAAACTTACAGCGGCGAGCCACCATTCGTTATTGTTCAATATCTTCCTTGTCTTTCCCATTAAGGGCTAGTTGCTCACTCTTTCCTATCTTATATTTTAAAGAGATTATCCGAATTATGTTTTTCTGCCCGCTGGAAAGCTGACAGTTTCTCTGGTTTGTTATTCCTGTCTTTCTCTTAGACTATATAGACGGCCATTCAGACTGAAATGATTCCTCCTCCCCTTTCCTACCATACTTAGTGTGACATGCAGCACGAGTACTTTAGCCACTGAATAAGGATAAACCTGTAATTATAAATGCACCAGAAAACATTCCTTACAGTGAGTACACAGGCAACAGTAGAAAGTCGATCCTGTGAGCGATTTGACTAGAAGTGGAACTTATAAATAAAGACAACAAGTCTGGATACTAGAAGCTTGATGCTTCAGGTATAGAACGTTTTATGTTTGTGAGGAGCACACCGCAGCGCTCCATTGGCTGATAGCATTGACTCGAAATATTTGAATTGCTCAGTGCTATCAGCTGCAGTAACCTCCCGAGAACTGAGTGAATTAAATATCTCGGGTCAATGCTATCAGCCAATGGCGTAATGAAATTGTTTCACGCATAAATGCGACCTGGATGAAGTGGCATCACACAACTGGTGTTCTTTGTGATGGACGTATCAGCGAACGTCTCAAATCTAAAATTTACCACAATGTCGTCCGTCTGCACTCCCTATAGTTCTGAGTGTTGGCCGACTGTAAAAGACAATGAAAGGCGTGTTGCGGTAATGGAGTCGAAGATGTTGCATTGGACTGGTGGCGTGTCACGTTTTGATTACATCCGAAATGAAGATATCCGCGATCGATATGGGGTTGCAACGATCGTAGAGAAATTCCGAGGAAGGCGTCTTCGATGGTACGGTCACGTAATTCGCGTTAACGAGAATTAACTTACCAAAATTGCTGTGAACATCGAAGTCAATGGTAAGCGACCAAAAGGCCGGCCGAAACAACGGTGGCTTGATACGCAGGATGGGCATTTGATAAAATAAAATGGCGAAACCGATCACGACGAACCGACCCTGCTTGTGAAAGTAACAAAGGCTGAAGAAAAACAGGAAGATGTCAGGAGCGATGAGCGCATGGCAGCTCCGTGTCACATAGTTAAAAATTCCATTGTCCTCTAGTTTTTAGAAAGCGATTTAAACAAATCATTTGATGGATAGCCCTGTATTGATAATAGCCAACCTCATACGCTTCAGACTCTGAGTTCAATATTGTTAGCAAATACGAAGAATTTAACCTACAACAGATACAAAAAAGGGCTAGGGGGAAGTAGCTTCTTCATTAATGGAATTTTAATATTTCATTCGAATGTCAATTATTCTCGTTAATTATGACGTCAGCGTCTTATTTGTATGGCTTAGGATGCGATAAATTCGCTCGAAATTGTTAAGTTTGAACTGCTGTAACTTTGTCGGATTTTCACAAGATGTGGCATGTGTATGCACGAGACATGTCGGTGCAAAATTTAGTACTCTTAGGATGAACTTAAAGCGAGTTTTTCAGTCAATTTCTAAAAGTTGGTAATATACTATTAGTAAGTTTATTTGAGCAGATATCGGAATGGGACATATTTTGAGGCCGAGATTTCATCTAAGCGCACCGTCCTAATTTTTTTGGGATTTTAGGTTGGGTAATTTCCGAAAATGACTCCTGTCTCACTTTAACTGTATACATTTTGATTCTTTCCTCGCACATTTTACAATTCACGCCAAAACTAATATCAGTTTCGGAAAGTAATACAATAAATACAACTTTGAGACCGTTGACAATTTCTCCTATCTAGGGTCGAAAATCACAACCGATAACAACTACGATGATGAAATCCGCGCACGGTTGTTGTCAGCCAACAGAGCCTACTTCAGCTTACAAAGACTGTTCCGCTCGAAACGTCTCACCATAGGGTCAAAGCTCTTACTGTACAAGACTATGATCTTGCCAGTCCTCATGTATTCCTCGGAAACTTGGGTTCTTAGCAAGAAAAATTGCGAACTCTTGGCCGCGTTCGAGAGAAGAATCCTCCGAAGAATTTTTGGCCCCCTAAATGAGGATGGACGATTCCGTAGCCTACACAATGACAAAATCTATGAGCGATACCATGACCGTCCGGTTGTGGATAAAATCCGGCTCAATAGGTTACGGTGGGCGAGTCACTTAATCCGTATGGATGAGGATGATCCCACCCGGAAAGTCTATAAGGGCAATATCTATGGTAGAAAAAGAAGACGAGGCAGACCCTGCCTAAGATGGAGCGATGGCGTAGGTCAGGACGCCAGACAGCTTTTAGGGATATCGAATTGGTGGACCTCGGCGCAAAAAAGGGATGTCTGGAGTTCCTTATTAAGGCAGACCTAGACCGGATACCGGTTGTTGCGCCGTTGATGATGATGAATATGTTAAAAATATTATTAGATTTTATTTCAAATAAATAGAAATTATAACTAAAAGAAAAATTTTAATAATTAGCTTATTTAAGCCATTAGTTCATCTCCTTTATCTGTGCGCCTCCATGTATCTGCAAAGTTAATGAGATTTTTTCCCGCAAAAAACTAAGAATATTCTGTAATGTATCTACAAAAGGTGTTGCAAACAATAAATTAACACCAGTTTAGCGTTACCAACTACTTTTCTTCCCAAAGTGCAAACTGCGACTAATTGGAGTAATCAATTGATCGCACCTGACTTTTTCCCGCTACAGGTAGCAATCACTATTTTCCTCATAAAGATTTAATTGAATAACAATTTAACAAACCCGACAACAATGATTGATTACAATGAGTAATAGAAGTTCTTGTTTCCTAAACCGCGAAGGATATATTTACTGTCCATACAAATCAGTGTGACCACAGATGCATACAAGTAGAATATACATTCATGTAAGTACGTATATGCAGAGATACAATCAGTACTCACCTATATTGCAGTTGCAGGCATTAAAGCAGACAATCCAGTCCCCATTCGCGATATTTCCAGTCGCACGGCATACTCTTGATAATAATCCTAGACTTCCATTAGTCAAAGAATAATTACCGAGTAGTGACCAATGCTTTATGTCTCGATATGAATACGTAATTGTAAGATCAAGTGCATGATAGGCAGCGAGAGGGTTATAAGAAAGGCTACAACCATATCATGTCCTCGTCTGGTGAAAATCAACAAACAATTTACGATACAGTGGCCATTGAAAGTATAGCATTTGGTGTTCAAGAGCGCATTGTCCTTAAGTGGGTAGACAACGTATGCGCCAACATATGTGCGCACATGCAGCAGCTATTGTTGAGTTAATGAGAATTTATGTTTTTCAGATTATATACAAGTGAATAGCATTTAGCCATGATTCAATATTAATAATAAACAGAAGGACAGTATCAGGAAGTTCATTGATGAATACATAATCGAACGTTGGTTACATAACTGGCTGCATCCGCAACTGCAAATTTATCTGCAATACTCCTCGCGGTAGCTGAAATTTTCGAAATGGCAAACACTCTCAAAACTGAATCCACTTCTCTCATCTAGAATATAGGACAGGTCGGAAAATGCAAATTAACATGGAATTCGCCGGTAAATTTTTATTCAGATATAAAAAAAATTGCAACTTTGTAATAACACTTTCCACCATCAATGTTCAACACAAAACCATAAATCTTTCACATGAATCTTTTGTGCGTAAAGATTATCGAGATACAGTAATAATCGATACCTTGCCGTCTACTATACTATAAATAGCATTCAGTGTCCGTATCTTATGATTATAAGTCATGCAATATTTATTAGTTTTCAATTAAAATGCTAATCTTGGAGTATTCCTTTTCACACGGTTTCCTTTGAACATCTCAATTACTTGACAGAGGTCTGGGGAATGCTCATGTAGCTTTTTCAAATTATATTTTACGCTCACTTTCATAAGTCAGTCACATTATACAGGTACTTACAGTTATATGCCTTCTTGTTCATAAGACCTGCACCATTTATAAAAGTTATGGTTATTGGAAAAAAATGGTAAGGGATGGGCGAAGTTCAATGTTCAATATGCGTATATTGACGGTTTTATGAAAGTAATCCAGAGAAGGATCGGGGACGATTCAGATGTTATGAAATTTTTAGTTCTGTTAAGGTTTGTCAAAAATGCGGTATCCGCTTGTTATTGCATCTGCATGCTCAATGTACAAAATCTTTCCTTATGACCTCGTGGAACCTTCAACCGCGATGCGATGAGTTAAATTCAAAAGAACCCAAGAGAGCGACATTTTTTAGGTACCAAGGATCGTGAACGGCAGTCAAAGAGTAGTATTGGTCCCAAGGTGAAATATGGATTGATACACACGATGCAGCATAAAACCTAAGAAATGCCTGCTGAACCAACAGCTCTACTAACAAGCCCTATTCCCACCTCCACGTAATGATCGCCGAAATTTCTTTTTTAATGAAGAATTGCGGATGGGAAAGGACGAAGGTGGAGGGAGTCATTAAAGGAGCTTCGGACTGGATTGACGACACAACGATGCACTCGACAGCAAAAATGGACGAACGATTTGCGCAGTTTCTTATGAAACAAGCGCTCCTTGTACAGAAAAGGAACTGCCAAGCAGCTAGCTAACACTCTGTCCCAATATAGGGCTGATGTAATAGCGTTAAAACAGATGCATTGGAAGGGAAGGGTTTCCTGAAGAAAATCCACAACACCTTATATTATAGCCGCTAACCAGTAAACCATGTCTCGAAGTAGATTTCCTAGTCAGTCAGAAAATGAAACCTACTTCGCTTTGAAAACATAAGCGAAAGGCTACGAACCCTGCATTTGTGAGACGAATTGTAAGCTTCATTAACATTCTCGCCCCGACAGAGCAGACTGCAGTGTCGGAGGAAGATGGCTTCCACGAGGCAGTAGAACAAACTATCGAAGCCTGTCCCAGGTATGATACTAAATCATATTTGGAAATTTTAACAGCACACAATTTGTCAGTTCGCGTACCTTACCTAAAAACACCAATGATAACCGAGTGCGGAGAATTCAGTTTATAATATTGCACGCTGTCCCTGGTTTGCACGAAAGACTGTCCACAAACAAACGTTGGCCTCTGCAGAAAGGACCCCTTTCATCCAAATTAACCAAGTGTTGATTAAACGCCGGTACCTCTTGGCTTCGATAAATGCCAGACCATATAGGGGAACCAATATAAACTCAGGTCACTATCTGGTTGACATGGTGCACTAAGCTCAAATGGCAATACTACATCGAATCCTCTCTGACAATCAAGCAAGAGTGAACAGAGTGTATTCCGTAATAGATACGAAGCATCAATAAATAATCTTCACTACCACCCGAAGAACGTTATCATCGGTGCAACCCCAAACATATTGGGTTTCAATCGCAAAAAACGTCGGAACGACTGGTTCGACGTTGAATGTAAGCTTACAATAAAACGGGCGACTTATAAGAGGAAGCGACTACAAAAGCATTTTGCTCTTTTGCTTAATTCAAAGCCCGACATATATAATCCATACCCTGGCAGATAGTTTTGAAGAACATAATTCATACCCTTGTCAGGTTTCGAATTAAGCAAAAAGGGCAAAATGGCGCTTTCTGCAGGTAGAGCGGCGAGGCAACATCTGATACGATCGCATCTACCCTGCGATCAAAACCGACCAACCACACATTTTTTTTGAAAGTATTGAAAACGTGCCCAAAAAAAGAGGGGCCCGTGCACCAAATGGAAGGAGGGAGGAGTTCTAATCAAACTAGTGCCATCAGCTGGTTAGGAGCACTGATTCCTGAACAAAATAAAGACCAGAAAGATTTTCAACATATGCTACAGGCACAAATTTTTTCGGCTATACAAGTACTACCTGAAGTAGTACAAGTCGGCCATCATGACTGCCAAGACGCGGTCCTGATTGGACTATTGCCAGGACATTAAAAGCAACAGAGAATCTGCGAGACTCAGTGAAATTCAAATGACAAAGCAGTCTATCCCTTCCTAAAAAACTCGGAAAGCTTCTGGACGGAATCTTCTGGTGAAACCTTGGAGCTGTTGGTTCAGACGCACTTCCCGCCATGGTATCAGGGATGTTTTCCTCCATTATTAGTGACATCATGGACGGAGCATTGGAAATGGTGTGTTTGTGGGCCGCAAGATGCCGACTCGACATAAATATAACCACAACCGAACTGAGGCTATTCACCACTAAGCAGGGGCACCCGAACTCCAGCTAAATAAAGGAAGCTTAATTGTAATCCTGGATCTAAAGCCAAATTGCACATTGAACATTTAACTGAGGGTTAAGAAAGTCGATATAACCTCCTATGTATACAATAGGATCCTCACAAGGAAATGTGGTCTCCGCCCTACCCGACAAAACGCTCTCAATATACTGCTGCACATCCTCACCCTAGACTTCGACATTAAATATGCTGTAACATGCAGTGCTATCAGACTACAGGAGTCCGAATGCTAGACAGCGAAACCCTATGGCTGTAGCAACATCCCAGATGAAGCTCTCCCGCCGCATGCAAAGCGAACTTCACGAGAAACTTTGGTGTGGGCTTTCCAACTAAGGCAGACTGAAAGACTGACGGCGTGCTGTAAGGTTATGACACAGTATTTTTCACCGACGCATCGAAAATGGTTTGTGAAGTCTGTGCGGGAGTGTTCTCGGATACATACAGTGTATTCCAAGCAAAAGTACTGGCGATACTGAAAGTCAGTCGATGGCTTCTGACTAACAACCAAGCGGCCATTAAGGCCTTGGTTCAACGGCAAAGTCCTGCAGATTGATAAGGCACGGGCGGTACGCTCAAGGTCACTCTCCTCTGGGTTCCCGGTGATAAAATGGAATTTGCGAGCTGATGGAATGGCCAGGTAGGTCTGTGCTCTTGGTAGTCCTACGGTAAGCACAGTCTGTGCTGGCAACAAGGAGGGGGGGGGGGGGGCAGAATCTTCACGCACTACTTAGCAGCGACGGACTTTAAATGACAAAAGCTCACCACCTTCGCCAAGTCAAGAAGACTTACAATAAAACCCGATCGCGAGAGCCAGACGCATAGAAATGCATACAAGATTAAGGCGGCCTACACCGGACAACGGCATATAGGCAACCATATCGTTAAACCCGGCATATCCTACAATTCGCATTACCGAAGCGGCGGAAAAGGGGGAGAAACCCTCAGCACTACCTTTCCAACTATCCTGCTCTAGCTGGAGTTAGACTACGCTCACTAGGTAAACCATTCTTTAAGGACCTAAAAGAGACCTATAGCTGCAGGATGGGAGAGCTACTTTCCTTCGAAAATGCTACAGGGCTGTCTCTGAAATTTAAGCCCACTGAACTCTGCCCCCTTGTCCTTACCACAACATTCATGGCCTTGGAATTTGTGGAGTTTCTAGCATCTACCGCTACAAAATATGTAAAATCCATTTTCTCCGAATATAGCCATATTGAATATTAAGGGAAAAGTTTCGACTGTTGCTGTTCGAAGCAGGCCTCAGCGTTAGCCCATCGCCCGTCTCATACCAAAGAAGTCTCTGCAAGAGCTAACTTTCGATTATCAGAGTTAAGTAACCAGTGACACACAGTTTAGCAGGGCGCCATTGATCCAGCCCCAGTAGGCTGAGTTAAATGCATTCCTGACATACAGCATCACCACCGCGCAAAAATTATCAGCGGCTGATGCCTTCCGAGCCAGGTCCACAACCGTTGCTATTGCATAAACAGTCGACCGTGCTCTGCGAAACCCATACTCCCGCTACGATAGAACGAAAGGAAGCAGCCTGTTGTATATCACCCTCTCCAGCGTCTTCCTCATAGTGTCTAAAAGACAGATAGGGTGATATGAAGTAAATGCGCCTGGTAGTTTTTGGGACTTCGGTAGCAGAATCAACCTCTGCCTTTTCATGGGTCGGGTAATACTCCTTCCGCCATCCACGATTGAAGTGTGCTTATGAACAAAGCGGACTCGATTTAAACAGCCAACTTCAGGGATTTCTTCCCGGCTATGCAATCCCGGCGCTTAATTATCCTCAATTCGTCCACAAATCCAACGTAGTTTCTCCTCGGTCACCACGGGAGATTGTGAAGACTTGCTGATACATCGTTGGTTGAGGTCCACTTTTTCCTGAGAGGAAAAGGATTGCAATTATTTTGAACAAGTGTCGTGGGCACGTCACTTGTGATGATTTTTGCCTATGAATCATGTTCATTAAATCTACCCACGGGTTCAAGTCAGATCATCCCTTTCGCCAACGAAGCACTGAGGAAAGCCAGATCGACGATTGAGCCTAGCGCTCTGCCTCGGAAGGTGGGCATGCATCCAGCATTGGCTAGTACGATGTCCAGCTCTGCGAAGGTTTCAAGCATGTTCGTCGCTCGACTTCCCCAGTTCAAGGTCCACGTGTTGAAATCACCGGCAATGATTTTGGGGCAGTAGTCTCTAGTGTCGAACACCAAACCATCTAGCAACCCTTCATATTGCGCTAATGTTGCGCTGGGAGGGGCATAACAGCTGTAGATATGGACGACGTTGACTTTTGTCCCAACTCAACCGACTCCTGTCAATGCCATAGTTTCTTGAATGACTTGTCGTCCCAGTGACCATATCGCCGCGTTTACCGATGAGTCTTTCACCCATGTGGCATTACCGTAATTTCGGTAAAGTTCACATATTACCGCCACGTCCATATTCGACTTATGAATGGTTTGTGACAGTCTTGAGCTGCCTCGCAGTGGTTGAGGTTAATTTGTATCAACCTCATTTAGCCTGCACTTACAACGTGCCCGTCGTCCACTTCTTTTCCCTTTACACAACATGCATCGCATTATAGGTGGTATGAAAGGCTGTGTTGAGGGTGGCTTCAATGTTAACTCTCACCTGATTTTCAAAGGGGATGCTATGTGGTCTTGTTACTCGAGCTCGAACCATCATGCCAACGAGATAGTGATCCGAGTCTATTGGCCAAGCGCAGAGTACATAGCTTTCCCATACGTACGCTGATAACACCAGGTTTTATTTTTTGATCGACTAAGAAGCCTACTCTGAGAACGTGGTTTACTTGATGGTCACTATAATATATGGTGTAGTGGCTCTTCTACCGGAAACCAGCGCATCTTTTGTAACGCCGTTACATCAGCCCTATATTTGGACAATCCACGTTTCGCCCTGGGACCTAAACTACCCTTTGACCACCAAAGTGATTAGTTCGACATGCTTAATACAATGACAAACTTTATATGCTCCCATATAAGAAATACACAAAATACTTAATTCGAGAGGGCAATTGACAATATAATCCTTTCTGAATTATCTGCTTATTGTTGCAGCTAGTGAAGCAGTTGGCTGAAATCGTTCTAAATGTGGAAAAAGTAACTAAAAATGTAGCTAATGGTTACACCAATGTTAATATCGTTTAACCCAGGGGCAGTGAGAGACACGTCTCCGCTGTGTGGTCTAAGGCCTAAGTTGGATCTGAACAAGGCTGCATCCACTAAACAAAATGACGGACCGGACCCATTGGAGAGAACCTTTCCCAATTTTTTTTGGTACACGGACTCCTCTTTTTGGACTAAGCACCCAACTTATTCAAAAAAGGACGGCCAAGGGTTTGGTTCACTAGTATGCTCCGGCAGTAGATAGGTCACATAATTTGAGGGGTTATTGCTAGCTAGCTATGCCTCGCAAGACCAAGCAATCTAGTGCAGAACAACTGTCAAAATTTTGAGTGAAGTGGTCACGCCAGAAAAAAAAACAGTGATGACGAGTAAGCATGGCTGAGAGGATATACCTGACTTTTACAGGAGCCACGCATAAATTGAGGCAATATTTGTAGCCTCAAAGAGGAATAGCAAGTTCATATGATTGATAGCTAACATCCGAACCTCGTTTTGAATTAATGTATTCAAAAAAGTACTACTAAAGTACTACACAAAGCTTTAGCCTTGCGTATTAGCATTGGTAAAAGTGATAGAATGGTCATTGTAATCAATTCAAAGAATCAGTTTAGAATGCCCTTTATTGTCCATTGCCTCACAAAGAGTAAAATATTGCATATCGGCATTGGTTCTTTTTACACACATAAACTCACATGTTCCATAAACTTCATGCAATTTTATGCATCGAGCCCTGCATGGAAAAAATCCTCTCTGTTGACCGCCATGCGAATCAATCATAAAAAAATGGATTATATATTCAATAATTTTTAAAACCATTGTAATCTCCATTCCACTGCATACTATCCTGGAACCTGCGCATTTTATAGATTCGCGACAAGAGTCCAGATGATCTCGTAAAGTCCATCTCCCCAGTCACGGATAAAATGTTTAGCAACAAATGTGACAGTCGGCTCGTTTCTATTGCAAGAGTTGATAAATTATGGCCTATTTTCATGGTTACGTTCGTTGAATATTGCATGACCTTTTGAACAGTTATTAATTGATAAGAACATTTATAAATGTTGGAATTTATTATCGAAGTGCAGGATTTTATAGACGGTGCATGGGTAGGAAAGTGGGCTACGTAGTTAACTGGTATGCATGCCAAGGGATTGCAGTAGGGGCAGTGGTTGTGATGGGTCTCATGCTCGAGTTTTCCAGCAATTGGTAAATGTGTTAAATACGTGGAGATCTGCAAACTCTACTCAGAAGACGCAAAGTTAATACTACGATTATATTTCGTAAAGAGGATCCAACTGTCTGTTAGAGGTTACAACAGTTTTTTTGTTAAATCAAGGATGACTCCAGGATCAGACGTTTACGAAAATCAAAAATCTCAATTTCAAAATCAGGATCAGTGACAATAAAGATAAAAGAGAGTACTAACTAGGTCCAAGCTCCAGTCTCTCATGCTTCCCCTATTTGTGAAAACGACAAGTAATAAAAATGTTTACTAGAAACGTGGTTTAAAAATAGCCTATGGGAAGATGGAATTGCCTGCAGATGAGTACAGCATATAGATAAGTGGATATACGACTCATACGCGGCTCATACACTTCTATCTTGTCCATTCTCAATATCTTCAGAAAGGCATAAAGAAGAGAAATCTCGAGATTCTTGTTTTGATTATTGTATTTTAATTCACTAGACTAGTCACTTTCCACTTAAAATGCACTAAGCTAAGTAGCATGTGATATCAATAAAATGATTATACTCGTTTTCCTACAATCCGAATTACTGTCGATAAATGAACATGTAACCAATTAAAGAAAGTTTCAGCACCTGCTCGAAATGAGTGTTATGACCTGCATACCATGCGGAGTAAGGTATCAATTTGCAGTGATGGAAAAGTTGGTTAAATGTGATAGTAATTAATTTATATGTAGCTATGATGTCCTGGATGTACAATGTCGAAATACATAAGATACATTGGAATTCAAGTAACTCCGAGGTAATTTGTCTACGTTGTGATTGAATGCATGTTCAAAAGGCATCATTATACCAGGTGTAACCAAAAAGTAATGTGACTCTTCATGTTTATGTTGTTCTCCTCAAAATAACCTCTCTCAGATAAAATAAAATTTTGCTGACACTTTTTCCAATCCTGGAAACATTTATTGGTATAGCCTTGGACTCTTCCAGGGAGACGGTCTTTATCTCCTCAATCATTGCAAATCTCCGTCCATGAACGGATCTCTTCAGTGTTGAGAACTCTAAAAGTGGCCAAATCCGCAGTTATGACTCTTTTGAGCAACTCAGGACCATCATTGACATCATTGAGTCAGCGAGGGTGCTGCTGGTCAGAATAAAGCAGTTTCGGAAGAAACTTCACTGAGACGTCTCATGCCCAAAATATTTTGTAAAACTACCCCTCCAGCGAAATACTTCTGGCCTTCTTATCATCATTTGCTTGGCTTTCTTGGAAGAGCTTATATATAGTTTCTAAACATTTTTTTACTCAGAACACCGTATGGAACTCTCGAATCACACAAAATTCTTCCAACCTTTATGGATCTCAGACATGAACAAATAAATCGGGAAACCAGAACCTGAACCCTTCGGGTATGAAAGGACATACACAAAACCTTATATAAAATAAGTGGACATTTGTCCCATTAGCATCTAGCACGTAATGTATCTGCATATATTAGAATAATCGGAATATTCATTTACATGTGCTACTAACATTCAAAGTTTTAGTAGAATTTGCACTGAAGTGACAACCTTTACCTACTATAACTTTGTTAGTAATAATAGTAGTTATTGTTTGGGAAAATGAGGGACCCTAAGTCTACATCCACTTGATGTTGAATCGAACCAAATGGAGAGCAACTTACTCTCACGTTTTTTGGTCCACGGACCCCTCGTTTGGGGCATAGCACCCAGGCATTCAAAAATCGGGACTAACAGTTCGGTCCAGAAGGTGAGGCAGCGTCTGATGAGTTGCCTCTGCCCTGGATGAAACCGCTAGTCCCTTTTTTTGAGTAGTAGTTAGTATTTGAACAAATATCGGTATGGAGGGTATTTCGGTGCCTAGTCAGATTTTTTCAGATTTTTGGGTTTTGGGTAGGTTCTGAGAATGAGTCCATGAAAGAAATGATCATTTTTCAGCTCCGGACTCACCACTTGTGAATTAAATGTCAGAATTGAGAACCGCTTTAAAAAGTACTATTCGAGAGTTTTTATTTGATACCCCACATGACTGTATTGGGTAAAAAAATGTGCACCTTTCTTTTACACTCACTGTGCGTTCACAGTTCGCACCTTCCTACCAAATTTGGTCTCAATCGGTATAACCGTTTCTGAAAAAAATACGTGTGACAGACAAACGAACAGACAGACAGATAGTAAACCGATTTTAATAAGGTTTTGTTTTACACAAAATCTTAAAAATGATAGCTGAAACGATGAGCACATATTCGGGACGAGCGTAAAAAATACCGTAGGTATTCCGCAAACTTCAAAAGGTCAGACCTCATACTTGATAAATTCCTTAGTTTTTATGATTTGGTAGTGAGGTGGAACAGGGGAAAATAGAGTTTATTATTATCATTCTGTTAAGGGAAAGTCGCACCGCGTCCTTGAAGAACTATTGTGCCCCTTTTACTGGTTATAGTGTACCTGTTGATCATAGTATCTCAAGCAGGCCTGTAACCGTTAGGAACTTTAGTATGTTCCCCACTTCCAGAAGTTTCAGCTCTGCATCTGGTATTAAGTGTTCTCGCACATGTATCGACCTACTTTGCACAAGTGCCGGACACTGTCCCAGGACGTGCATAGAGGTTTTGTCCTCCTCCTCACAGAACCTGCAGGCAGTGGAAAATAGAGTTTATTGCTGACGGAAATACAAATTAAAGTAACCTACAAGTGCCTACCTTTATTTTCACCCTCTCTAATTCTGTACCTCATGATCCCAGTATAACCAACTCATCAGCATTGATTGACCTCAAAAATTTCCATAGCTATTGAAAGGATACCTATGTTTTTTTTTGCCCCGGCTATTATCTCTCCTCTCTTCTAATTAACTTATAACCATCGGGTAACCTAGTCTGGTCTGCTCGCCTATCACCTTTGTTAGTATTTTTTTCTTCTCGCTTTTTGTCTTAACATAAAAAAAAACATGGGATGGGAAAATGCCTAGAAATATACAATGGAGAAGTTCTCCTGTAGTTTCCAACAACTTCTCTCCCTCTCTCGCCTCCCCCTTTTATCCCACACCAAGACTATTGCGATATGACAAGGTCTCAATTCTCATGCAACCAATTACAAGACTTCTTATGATAAACTGAACACTCTAAATAACGAAAGAGATCTGTAACAACTTGTCAAAAGCCAAACACTTCTGCGCAGTTAATGAAAAGAACGGTACATAACACGGTAACAATGCGACTAAAGGCGATATATATTTGTGGACTAGCGACTTGAAAATTTTGAAACTTTATTGCTACCGAAACATCAACAATGGCTTGGATCGGAGCAAATTTCACAACAACGACCTCTGGCTATCGAAAACGGACTAGGATTGGTTACTGGAATGCACGCTCGCTCCTCGACAACGGTAGTGAGGGTCTTTAGAATGCTCGCTTTCTCCAACTTGAGCGGGAATTCCAGCGATAACGTATAAGCTGGGCGTGTTAGGCTTAAGCGAAGTAAGATGGTGGGACTCTGGAAAGTACTTCCTCTCTCTTTCTGCAATGTACTGTCCGGTGCCAGGTTGTTTCTGACGACTTCTCGCAAAGCTGAAGAGCTGCGACCTCCCAAGTTCAACAACAACAGCTCGTATGATCCTTCTATCACTCGACAGTGGGAGAGGCATCTATAGCAGATATATTGAGTAACCCCCCTGAGAATATCAATGAGCATTAGGCTGCCATCACAATTGCCCTCTTCTCGGGTGCTACACAGGTTGTCGGCTACCTCTCGAAAGGGTGGCATAAGATCAAAACGGATCAACGAAACAAAGGGGTTGAAAGCTCTATTTGCCGCTGCTAGTGGTGGCGGGCATGAAGCGTTCGAACTCCGATACCGAGTGAAACTCCGAGAAGTTTAGTATAGTGCACGTGTTATTTCAATGATCAAAGAAGCAGAAGGTGCCGTAGAATGCAGTCTATACCGCATCACGAAAGAGCTTGCAAATATTTACTTTGATGGTACTGTGAAGAACGTTAACAGTCGATCTCTCATCCAAGAAGATGAACAACTGAAGAAGTGGAAAGAACACTTGGTTTTCAAGAGTATCACATCCGATGAAGTTTCCCTTCTTGTGGATGAAATAACTCGTCACCGTAACATTCGGTACGGACTGTTCCCCCAAGCAGTAAGGAAATCATTTTGGCCATCAATGCACTCAAACGGAGTAAAGTCGATGAATTTGACTGTCTGGAGATCTGCTACTACCACTCGTACGGAAATCTTAAAAATATGAGACCTTTCCAAGAGAGTGGAAGAAGGCTATGATCGTTAAGATCCCAAAGAAAGGGAGTTGTTTTGACTGCGAAAATTGGAAGAATATCTGTTTGCTGGTGTCGTAGAGGTAATGGCTAAAATAATCCTGGAATGCATCTAAGAACACCTCGAAAGCTAGATCGACAGTGAACAGACCGGCTATCGCTTTGGATCTTCCTGCATTGACCATAGTGCGAGTCATTTTGAAACAATGCGCGGAATCCAAATCTTCACTGCGCCTGTTCTTTATCGATTTCAAGAAAGCTTTCCATAGTGTGACTAGGAAGTGTGTCTGGTGCAAGAGGGGCTAGGAAGAGATATGATGACGCAAAATGTCACTTGCAGTGCCAACGTTAAATCTCGGAGGATTTTGAGGTTGGAAGCGGTGTCCACCAAGGTTGCATTATGTCACCGATATTATCTCTTCTTGTTATCGGTGACGGTCATCATGCTGCTTTGTCTGGAGGACGTAGAGAAATTTAATGGACAATGACATTTTTCCTCAAACCCCCAGACTAAGCTAATGTCATCTGTTTGCTCTCTCCCCGATCTCATCGAGTCATGGACCTTGGCCAAATAAATGGCTCTGCATTTGGAAAGAGACGCAAGATAAACTGAAGTTAAACACCAGCAGAACCATGGTTGTCAGTCTGACGTGTTATCGAACTGTCCCTATCTGCATTAATGGGCAAAGCATCCAAGAAGTTTGTATATCTAGAAAGCGTGGTTTCTGCCGGCGGTGGCACCAAGCTGGATGTTGCCCGACGCTTTGGTAGCGCTGGATCCGCTTTCGCTGCCCTGTCTAAAATCGGAAAATGCAACGCGACGATTGCATTGCAGGCTACGCCATGCAGTGAGAAGAAGGAAGCAATTTATTCCCCCATGACCATCTAACCATCCTTCATGACGGGGCGTTGGTCAGGATGGTTGGCTGTCAGTCTCTTAATGTCGTTGCCAAGGATTCGAACCTGGTCGTTTTGGATGTTTGTGCTGTCCCGCTGCTGTAGGCACTTGCGAGGGATTAAGTGTAACGATAATGAAACTGAAGCACAGTCCGCCAAGTATAGGGTATTCACACAGTTAGCTTGTGCTTTAATTTTGCTATCATCACTGTGCAAGTGATAAGCTCACAGTAGCGAGACACATATAAAACTAACACAGATATCTATATGTGACTGGGATTCAAACCCAGAGCAGCGAAATCGGTAGGCTGACGCTCTACTCCCTCAACCATTGCGCTATAGTGATATTAAATGGCTTCCAAACGTCTGCCAAAGAAAATGGACAGGCATTGGGGATTCAAAACCCTATCATTACTGGATATTTTATCGTTTTTATCGCGGAGTTTTCAATGTCATACACTGATTCTGGAAACGAATTAGAGTGAACCATGTCACCAATGTCCACCAATGATGTGAATTATTGCATTATAACTGATGACCTCCCGACGTTTGTGGATGACAGATGTATTCAAACTGTCCAATGGTCTTCCAAACTGATCGTTCAGCTCCTTGGTAGAAGCTCAAAACACACCACACCCGTCCTCTCTCATCAAATTAAGGGCATAATTTTTCTTTAATGAAAGTCTGCTTTCCAAGTCGTGTAAAAAGTTGATATCTAGACCGTTTGCAATGCGAATTTATGTAAATGATTCCTTTCTCCAGTTATCATCCTTTTCAAGAAAGGATCGCTTTCTTCACATTTCAGCAGCATGTCGCATTTAATCAGCATCGTCAAATCTTCTTTAAACTCAAATATCGAGCTTGTTAACATATCCAAATTTCTTTAAGTACAAACGACCACCTTTTTTACGAATCTTTTTTATCTTCAATTTGGGTTTAACTTCATCATTGCGCAATTCTGCCGTCATCAATCTCGGTGGCCTCTCCTGACCAAGGAAACGTTCAGTATCAAAATTTCCAGCACCAAATTTATAAGAGCATTGTCACTGTAGACTTTACACACTTTTCCAAAGACTTCGCTCACGTTTTTCCCGCTACGGAAGTAAAAGATTAAAATATGGCAAAAATCCTGTTTGTCCTTTCATTTTCAACTTCTTTTGAAATCTCAAACAACAAATCGCTCAGTAAATTCTAAACCCTCTACTGTCAAGCCGTATCTGATAAATAAATATATATACCAACAGCCGGAATAATGCCAAATTTACACATTATCTGCTGCAAAACGCAATACAATAACTAAATAGCGAGAGAGAACATAGAAAGACTGCTTTTTGGTCCCTTATCTGAGTACTAACCATTCTCAATAACGCTTAACCTAGTTAACCACTTGTCACTTCGGCTAATTGGAACACATAATGATGAGTTTAATTTTACTGGAGCAGAATTGTAGGATTAACATCCAATAATATATGACTGGTCACAATAATTTCGTCTGCAAATTAAGCCCCTTAATATGTTGGACTATTCACTATAACTTATACTGGAACCATATAATTTCATAACCTGCAGTAAATTTACAGGAAATAAAAAACTTCAACTTGCTTCAACTTTTATAATTTTGGATTGTATAATACTTGAGGGGGGTTTTCCCCTAAATTTAATATAACTTTAATTAAGCTGAATCTGGATCGCATATATTTTGAGGCCTCGATTCTTTAGATTTTTCCGTTGGATAGGTTCTCAGAACAAGATTTATCTTAATAAATGATGGGTATCCTTTGACCCCTAGCTTTCTCATTTTTTAGTCAATATTAAAGGTTGATTCAGTTAAAAAAATTACTAATGAACCCTATAAGACCCCAGATGGCCATAACTTCAGAAAACAAATGCAACCTACTTTGGCATATGGAGAGCTCCCGTAAGATCAAAGTCACCATTCTCTGGGTATCCAGTCATAGAAACTTATAGAGGACGACAGACTGGCTATGTGAAGCTCTCCTCTCGGTGGACTCGGCGTCTCGCTAGCGACTTTAAATGGTGGAAATTTTTTCATGGTTTCATGGCATGTGTTTGTAGTCCTAGTCACACTCCTTGACCTTAAGATCCACGATTAAATTTTGTATTTAGCTACAAAAGTCTTCAACACTAGGCGGATTTATTAAACTTATCAGCTCTAACATGAAACCTCCTTTTCGGTTCTCCTGTATGCTGGTAATATACATCATATTTCCTCTAAATCTTTCAGACTTAAAATGAATCCTTACCTTCTCCCTCTTTTTCGTAGTATTTTCTGTCGCAACTTCAATCCAACTGTCACGATCCTTTCGCTTCATGGCTTGCTGGTACTTGCTTTTTGGGTGCAACTTTTTCATCCCAAAGTGACGAGCACTCACAGCTTGTGTCGCCTATCTCTCTTCGTATTACAGACCCTTCCGCACCTTTATAGTATTATAGGCATTCCATTAAGCGACCAAGTGCATTTACCAACCCACGTAATCGGTGGAAACAATAACTAATAAATATTTCACAAAAAGAGTGGAGAACAACCTACAATGCTACAAACCACCACAGCCATCAGAGATATTGTTAAAGATTCAAATTAACTGTGATCAGTAGTACATACTAACGAGTGGTGAAATACAAATTGCGACTCCTAAAAATAACTTCCATGATTTTAGTTTTCTCCAGCGAATGTGTTTGTATTGTATAAAAAAAGTAGAGACATCTGCACTGCGTTTGTAATCAAATAAACCTCAATAATAATTTGCATAAATTCCATAATCTTTGTTCGATTCTTGAACTAAACTCAAACCAACACGGCGGCATCAGAAACGGTTTCCCGTAAAATTTTCTCCGTGGAAATATTCTCTATTAATGTCAGCACTCGCAAGAAAAACATCTTTATTAAAAGACGTTTGGTACTGCCACATTTTGCACTTTCCATGTAGTAATAACACTGCATGTATCTTATTAGAAGGATGCGATCTTGGACAGGTGTTAATTATTGTAAACATGATCCAAGCAAAGAGTTCATAATGAACGTGCTTCCACGATGTTTAAATCTCAAGCCAAATGACCGGTGCGGCTTACCTTTTTCCCGATAATTATTCGATAGGTTAATAGCTGAGATATAGCAAGGAAGGCTGGGGAAATTGAAAACACCTTCGCCACCGTACCATGTTCCACAGTTCTTTTGCGTCGGTTCGGATTCTCATTAAGGAAGCACTGACGGCAAATAAGAAAGTTAAAGATCGCACCTCGTTCTGTGTCTTGCAATCCTATGCGAATATGTGGGTATATTTGCAATGGCAGAACTAACATCTAAGACATCTGGTGAAGATGGACTGGTAGACGACTGGTTGTGTTTCGATTGCAATCTTACTTGTAGCAACGGTTTCAAGACGTAAAGAACCTACAATATCTTATCTAGATACAAACTGAACTTCTTAGGCCTTTTTGGGCACTTTCTACATTCCCTCTGTTTACTGTTATTTGAGAAGACTAAGTTCAAATCGAAGTCATACGTATTTCACTACTGTACGCAATTTGGTAAGGGTTGTCGGCCAAGATGTACATACAGCATTTTCAATATAGATCGAGTAACCGACTATATTCCATTTTCAAGAAAAATAAAACGAATTCTCGCCCCTGCCCTTGCCCTTTCGATATCGACGAAAATCATTTAGAAAAATTATAAATAATGTCCATCAAAATTCGAAGAACCGACAATTAGAGGAGGGAAAGAAGGGAAATATCTAATTTGGGCACTTAATTGCAGATGGGTCAACTTCAGAAACGAGCTCCAAAACCAGTCAGTGCCCCTTCGACTGGGCAGTTCACTGCCATTGACAGTAATAGTGCCTGTTTCATGGGGATCGGTTGCGTTGCAAGATGCGATCATTCCACTTTTAAATAAGCTGCTCGAGGTAATTTTTGCTATGAAATGCCAGCAAAACATCATCTGCATAAAGCAGTATATAGAGCGTTAGACATTGGATGTCCCGTGTGATAGTGTCCACAACAAGAAAAAAGGCGAGTGGTAAGGTGGCGCTTCCCTATTGAACAGATACACGAAGCGGTTTTGATACACCCGTCACACTTCGAACTTTACTGTTCGGATCATGGTAGAGCCATTTAATCCAGCGGTGCTGTCGTATAGCATACCAGATGAATTCGTATAGCGCACGGTCAAACGCCTTCTCTAAATCCTGAAATGCAATGTAAAATGCGCGATGTTTCTCCATGAGTATCTGCGAGCGTATATTGAGTCAGTAGCTCCACAGTTCTTGACAAACCCGACTTGATTCACGGTTATTTCAACGATTTCGCGAATACAGTTGCCAAAAATCATTCAAAAATCTTCATGGCATGGAACACTACCGGATCGGTAGATAATTTAAATGCTCTGTTGGACAACCCTTGCAGTCAGATGGTGTTCTACCTTCCTCACCTGATTGAAAAAGTCACTGAGCAATAGTGTTAGGTCCCAGCTCTTCGCATTCCAGAACTCAGATGGGATATCATCAGGTTCTGTTACTTTCCTCAATTTCATTCGTTTTATTTCCTCCTCGACCTCAAGGGTGATGACAGGTGGAAGTGTTGCAAATGTCGACAAAACTGGCAGACACGGCGGATGAACAAATTCTTCCGTTGAAATCTGCTCGAAATATTCTCGCTATCTATCCCTCGTGTTCGATATCCTGTGTGCATTCGTTTCGGCTTTTGACAAGTTGATACAGATCTCTCCCGCTATCTCGAATGACCAGTTTTTGGTGGAGATCTTTGACAGTTGACATTCTTTTAGATTTGCCAATTGGCCAGCATTTTATCGTTGAGAAACTTGTATTAGAAGCGTTTTTTTCCGCGAATTTTCACTTCAAGATCCGTATACCAACGTCAGGTATCTCGGTTGATGAATTGCTTACCTGACTTGATCACCCCGAGGGTTACAGAGGCCACTTTATAGATCGTATCTTTAATCTGTTTTCACGATTCTTTCACATTCGTAATGGTTGGTAATCGCGTAAGTGAGATCATTTCTTCTTTCTTCTCTCGAAATTGCCACCATTTAATGGGTGGCGATTCAGTGCGGTCCTCATGCTGTTTTATCGGTGGCTTGATTCGCAAGACGGCAACCAACGGTTGATGTTTAGATGCCATGATCTTATAGGGAATGGCTTTGCAATCAATGACGGTGGAAAAATGTCGGTATGAGAATATAGTCGATTTGCGTTTCACTATTCCCACTATAAAAAGAAAAGACAATCTTTTGATGAACTATGTATCGACAATTACAAGGTTATTTGTGTCCTCAAAATCGACTATACGCTCGCCACCATCATTGCATGCTCCAAACCCTTTTCCCCCCTTAACACCTGTTACTGTTCCCGTTTTCACCCACATGGTCATTAAAATCGCCTGCAATGATACAGTCTTCAGCAGGCATGTTGCCAGTCTTTGCGGTCCGTCCTGTCGCGTCGACTGAATGTTACGCCCTAGCATTTTTCCGAGGTGTATGGCTCAACACAATCATTTTATTTTTAATTGGACGCATTAACTTGGTCGACCAGTCGTGGGACCTGTCACCAAGAGAGAACAGGTAGAATTTAACTTAATGGAATAACTCCAACTATACTTCATTTATCTCTTTTCATGATCTGAGCATTTTATTTTTGTTTTATTCAGGACAGTACAAAATATGCGCCTTACACCCTATGTATGGTTTGGTAACTGAGCTGCAAGTATTCATTTGAGTACGGCCTTTCTCGGAAGTCACGTTATTTTAACGGGAATCCACCACCAATTTGAGCCGGAAACGTGCACCTCCATTGACTTGACGAGGAATTTTAACGTTTGTTGTTACTTTTTGGAATTAGGAATATCAAATCATTATCGGAACCTTTTCGCAGCAGCCAACGAAATTGCTACAAGCAACTGGAACTTGATGCAGGGTACAACAAGGCGCCGGTGACCCTTATTCCAAACAATGATACCCCTTTTTCCGCAGCAAACGAAAAGTGGTCCTCAACCAACGCCTCAACAGGACATCTTTATAATCCTTATAGTTACTGAGGAGGAACGACGGGGGAAATGTGGACGTATTAGAGATAAGCAGGCTTCGAGTTCGTAGAAAACTTTAAACAAGGATCTCAAGTTGGGTTGAAGTTCCAGTGATTCGCAAGCATGGTAGAAATAGTGTTTCCCGCCCAGTGTAAGAAGCAAAAGTTAGTTCTTCTATCGAAGGCCTAAAGCCCATCCGTCATGTTTTATGGTCCTCTCTGTCCTTTTGATACTATAGGAATGATGTCGAAGAGGGTGATATATAACAGGCTGATCTCTTTCGTCTTGCTTGTATCAACGATATCTATCAGAGCGCCAGCTCAACGAACGAGATAATATCAATGATCATAGCTTCAGCTTGGGAGATGATATCCGTTAGTCAATTCTGCAAGATAGTGACTCGAGATATCACGAATACCTTCAATTTTACCAACTGGGGTTTTGGCACCTGGTTTAGGCTAAGTTGGGTGCCCTTGGCTACTTGACCCGGTTAATGAAGAGTTACTTCTTGCAAGGTATTTCTGATACGAAACAGACGACGAGTCCAGAGAGTACATTATAACAACAAATGTTTTTTAAGTTTCCATATTGGCGTCTCTGCTGGAAAATGGCATGTACAATGGGTTGCTTTGTCTTCGCGTTGACTAGTTTTGCAGACCATCTTGCGATTATTTTTGTTGCGAGCAGGTAGAACTATTTCATGAAGTAATTCGCGCCCACAAATCATGGCTACAAATGGTGAAACTGAGCCTAGTGCGATAGGGCGATCCTCATTATGAATTGCATGAAAAATGATGATGTGAGCATCTGAGTTGGTAATTACTGAGTCGTCTCAAAATCGATTATTAAAAATCTGAGGACACTGATCAATATGATATGGGTCATCTTTGGCGAGAATGATACCTAGTATCGGAGGACCCAGAAATATTAGGCGGCTCCATATCACCACCTTTGTTCATTTTGGAAAATATGCGGCTTCTTTTTGGACAAGAGCATTGAACAATGTTGTGAATCGAATCTACTGCATCGTGAGGCACGCTATTTCTACCAGTTAAGGAGGGTGAAACGGTCCGAGATGACTGCGGCCTTCAAACGAGCTATTACGAAGGAAATGGCAGTGAGATGATTCCTACAAAGGTCGTCGATACTTTGAGGATTTTCATCCAAAAAGAAAAGACCTCATGGAATTAGCAGCTATAATAATTCAATTTATGTTGTAAGAATTAATGATTGATGATGGGATTATTATCAGGTCTTATCAAGTTACCCTTTGAATTTAAGACCTTCTCCTCCTGCTCCTATCTCCCAGTAGAACTCTATAAAAGCGTCTCAAATATTAAAGGGTGTGAGATGTCGGATAACGAAGGATATCCCAACTATAGCATTGTCATTTGCAGACAAAAAGATTGCCAGAGGAGCAGGCAATTCGTCAGGGGTTTCCCTCATTCAACTCCGTCTTCCTTGTTGGAGAGATTTCTGGCTCCACTATTCCCCTTTTCTTTTCCAGGTCAAACCATATTTTGATTATTTGGCCTCATATTTGACCATAGCGAATTCGCGTTCATCTTTTCATCAGACAACCTCCTTGATCTTCACAAATGCCGTTTAAGATATAGTTATGCTTTCATGCCAACCAACCCTATCCAGCTGTGATGTGTTACTTTCACGTTTACTACTTTCTTCCAAAACTTGAACCCACACCCATTCGCCAACGGCAACTCTACTTCAACACAACAGACCGACCGATAGGCAAATTCGAAAGACGGCTTGAACTCGAAACACCTTAAGAAGTTCCATATCTCATTTCTTCTGCACATTTCTGGTTGTGATTGCATGTTGATGGCGATGCTGAATATGGTGATGTGGTGATAAGTGAACCGGATACCGAACTTTCTAAGATTTGCACAGCAAAGTTCTAAGGTCTTAATGTCGTAAAAGTTTACTTTGCAGTTGATGGAGATTTAACGCTTCTTTGATTTTGCGGTTTATAGTTTGGTCTGGGAAGTACGTGAGGCACAGTTAAAGTGCTCACTTCAAATAGGATTTTTATGTTGATTGTTGATAAGCTTCTGCGGAAAGTTAAGTTGCAAAGCTGACACTGTATGCAACCTCCTGCGATGTTTACGTCGTCACACGACTTAGTGAAATTTCGATTTATTTTACGTATTATGCGAGAAACGCAATATGCATGTTCTCTATATTAAATTGACAAGCGTTCTACTTCGTCAACGGATTAAAATGCAGTCAACCGTCTTCCACATTTACTAATACGTCCTATGCCTTTATGAAAACCATTAATTAACTGCAGTTTGCATTCCAGGCAGCACGAAACGTATTAAATTAATACTAAATCTAATATTGAAACCATCAGTGATAAGTTCGAATAAGGATGTTCCGCTATCCGACGTTCCCAAGGTATGACAAGAAGGCCTTATTTAGCTTTACACATAAAAATGTTCAAAAATCAACACTTCCTCGGTGTATCATTTGAAGTATGTTTTGTAGTGCCACGGATATGATATGAGCTGAAAATTATAAAATTGATCGCCGCGAACGAACACAATTACGATATGACAAAAAGAAACCATGTCTGTTTATCGCATCAAAATATTCAACGATTTGCAAACCGAAAGCTCAGAGCTCAGGTAACGCAACAGAGAAAATACTATTTTTTCACTGAAACCGCTCTATTGCTCTACTGCTTTCTGCCAGTACTCCGAATGGGGTTATCACTTCTAGATCCGGTCACGACATTAAGCCTTTTTCAGTCAATCTGGCCGTTACATCATTGTTTTATCTGGACACTCATATGATGCGCTAAGTTCTGATGGCTCAGCCTAACCTCGCCGAATTCTTAAGGTACTGATTGATTTTATGACTACAATCAGAACCCCGCTGTGACACGTAACAAATGCCAGGCTATACTAAATACATGGCTCAGTATTCCTACAGATGAATGCAAGACCTACCTCCATCTATACCGAACTAAGGAGTAAGACACACTACTTGAGATGCAGTTCCACGTTTGAGACCCGAATATCTATTGTCCGTTTAGACGTAACCACAACCCCCATGAAACTCCCACCAACCGCCAAGTGCTAATAAATAGACTGAAAGTACATACCCCAGGAATTCAGAAGGCTATACCGGTTCCCATGGTACCAAATAGCCTCTGGAGAGGTTTCGTGCCCGAAGCCACTTCAGATGAATCGCCGTGCTAACTCGGGTCTGATCACTCTAATTAAGACTGGGAACATTCGCCTACTACATCATGACCACCAAATCAAAGTGAGTACAGCGTCTCCTGGTGTCACCATGTGAAGGTTTTCCTCGGCCACTTACCGTTGATTCGGTCGGCTAGGTTGCTGGTCCCCTATCTCCTCGCCACCTCAGAGTACCTGCTAAAGGTGCAGTATAAGTAATATATAAGAAAAACACAATTTTAACTTACTATAAATTCGTCAATTACTATAAATTCAACTACTTTTCGAGAAAAAACAGGTTTAAAGTTGGGAAAGACATGACATTCGTTGTAAAGATTTTTGAGTCATGAAATTGCCGTCAGCCTTCTCCACCGCAAATTGCAAGAGATGAGATTGCACGTGCCAGAAATGCACCCAAAGATTTACTGACAGTTTTATCCACTGATTATGATCAACAGGTGTACTACCCTGCATCCTCGCAGGCTGTCAGTTCGTCATATTTGAAAGCAATGCGGAAGGTGGAACTGTTTGGAGTTACGAAAATCCAGCCTGCATACATGATTGACCAGACCACACAAGCAGAGGGGCCAATGTTGTTATTAGCATGTTACATGGCCTTTTACCGAACCGCCTCCAGTTAACAAATTAGCCATGTTTTGTGGCAATGCTGTAGGAGAGAACAAAAACAATGCAGTCATCCAGTACCTAGCGTGGCGTGTTCACATAAATCACAATGAAAGGATTTCCTTAAAGTTGGTATGTGAAAGAGGAAGTCTTGAAGGTATGGAAACTGTCACAATTTTAAAATCGACATTTTAGCCACGAGGGCCCCTTCTTCCGAACTGATCACATATACTAAGCGCAACTGATAAGTTCATAGCCTAAGGTGCTCAAAGGGTAGTATAGATCCCAGGGCGAAACATGGATTGGTCCTCCAGGTTAGAGATTGGGTCGGGCTGACAACCCTACACGGAAAACAACATGTTACGAAGTCACAAAAAGAGCCTCAGACTCGATTGACTACACAACGACGAACCCGTCAATGACAACGGAATAACGATTTGCGCATTTTCTCATGGAACGGTTTCCTGGATAAGAGTCACTACACCATATATTATAGTGGCCATCCAATAAACCATGTGCTTCTTAGTCAGCCAAAAAATGAAGCCTGCTTTTATCGGCTTTGAAAACATAAACGAAAGGGCCAAGCCTGTCCCAGGTATGATATCAAAATCATATTTGGGGATTTTAACAGCCAAGTAGGGAAGGAACCTGTATTCACGCGATACGTTGGCTCCCATCAAAATACAAATGATAACGGACTGCAGATTATTCAATTAGCAATGTCACACGAAATGTTTGTTGGAAGTACCTGATTTGCGGGGAAAGCACTCCACAAACATACGTGGGTCTCTCCAGACGGGACCACTTTCAACCACATTGACCACGTGTTGATCGAACGCCGCCACATCCCAGCCTTGATGAATGTCAGAACATATAGGGGCACACATACAGACTCGGATCACTATCTCGTTGGCATGGTGCACTTGACAATCAGGTGAGAGTGAATACTGAAGCCATCCACAGCACAACCCCCCCGCACTCCGCACCCCGCACCCCACCTATAAGTGGAAAAAGGGGATGATCGTTGAAATGCTAAAGGAGATGCCCCGTTTTAAGCGCGACCATTGGAGGGGTATCTGCATGCTTCCCTGACGTCACAAAAATCATAGCTAAAATAATCCTGGAACGCATCAAAGGACACCTCCAAAGCTTGATCGACAGAGAACAGACTGGTTTCTGCTCCGGATCGTTCTCCATTAACCACATCAACGCCCTACGGATCATTTTGGAGCAATGCAAATCTTCGGTGCACCTGCTCTTAGCAGTTTCGCCAAAATTTTGAACAGCGTGAATAGGCAGTGCATCAATCGTGTTTTACGTGGGGGGGGGGGGGCAATCTGGGGAAACTAATAGTTGTTATCAAAGCGACATATGATGGCGCATAATGTCATATGTTGTACCGCGATCAAATCTCAGATTTTGAAGTCTAAAGCGAAGTCCGCTAGGATTGCATCCTATTGCCGATATTATTTCTTCTTGTTATTGGTGACATTCTCCGTGCTGCCTCCGGAGGACATGGAGGAATTCAATGGACAACGACATCTTTCCTCAAATACCCCAACTACGCTGAGGACATCTGTTTGCTCCCTCACCGGGCCGTGGAGTTTGGGCAAATGGCTCTGGATTTGGTAACAGTAGAGTTGGACTGAAGACAAACACGAACAAAACCAAAGTTCTCAGTTTAACCGGTAATCGCACTCTCCCCCGAGGAGCGCATGATTAAACCGCGTGGCACCGATTATAACGCGGGCCTCAAGCTAACACCCTCATAGAGGATGACCTAGTATTTACACCATTCTCTTCAATCTCTTGCAAAATAAGGTTTTAATGGATGCAATTTTTGAAGATTTTTTTTACATCTCTGCAGTTTTAATATTTTGTATGGAAAAATTATTATCGTGGTAGTATCTCAGATTACAACAAATTAAGATACACTGCCCACCAGCATATCCGGAACCCACTTTGGTCGTAAAAAAATACAAACGGTTATCAAATTTTGTAGGATAAGTTTGAAGTGGTATAACTTTGACACTAACAGCCGAATTTCCATGAAACTCGGCATGCGTATGTGCGACACTGTCCTCTATGCCCGTGCTAAATTTATTACTAGGATGAAATTAAGGGGTGGTTTTCAGTCTTTCTAAAAGTTGGTAATATAGTATTAGTAACTTTATTGGAGCAGATATGTGAGTGGGACATATTTTGAGGTCTAGATTTCATATAAGTGAATACAAGAAACCTTCAAAAGGGCTGGAGAGAAGTTGATTTTTCATAAACGGGACTTTAATATTTCACGCGAATATCAATTATTCTCGCTAATTGTGACGTCAGCATCTTGGCGTAAGCTACAGTAAATTTGTGCGAAATTGATAAATTTGAATTGCCATAACTTCCACAGTAATAACCGGAATCCCACAAAACCGCAGTGGCAGTATTATACGCGATTCTATATTCTATGCTGTTGTAAAATTTGGTACTCCTGTGATGAACTTGTTTGCTCTGGATAGATGCGACCATGGAGTTGATCGCATCCCAGTCTTCCTAACATGCTAGTATTCTTTGCAGCAGATTCTCTGGTACGAGGACCTCTCCTAGAGTCTCCTCTAGGTTCTTCCTTTCCTCCACAAACCTTGAACAGTGGAAGAATACATGCTCTGGGTCCTCTGGGACTCCATCGCAGTTTGGACAATCGAGTGAGGTATCTAGTTTACACCTGAACAGGTACTGGCGATATCCTCCATGCCCCGTGAGAAACTGGAGAAGATTATAATTAATCTCACCATGCCGTCTCTCTAAACACTCCTTGATGAAAGGGATGAGCCTGTGTGTCCACCGACCCTTTCCCGAGCTTTCCCAACTCCCTTGCCATCTATTTAGAGATCTCTCCCTTTTCGTTTGTGATAACGGAGAGATAGACTTCGCATTATATATATTCGTCATCTTATCTGCCAAGATGTCAATGGGCATCATTCCAGAGATGACGAATGCTGCATCATCTGAGACAGTCCTGAATGCCGATCACACGCTTAGGGCTGTTCTTTTGTAGACTGAACTCAGTTTGTTAGCGTTAAATATAACCTGCAATGCCTTTCCCCAAACTGGAGCTGCATAGAGCAGGATCGAACTCACTACCCTAGCTATAAGCAACCTGGAAGCATGCCGTGGCCCCCCTACGTTCGGCATCATCCTTGCCAGAGCCACACTAGCAGTGGATGCTTTGTTATAAACATGCTGTGGCCTATTGCTAAGCTTCGTGTCTATCATCACTCCCAAGTATTTGATGGCAGGCTTAGAACTGATGATATGATTCCCAATTTGAATACGGGCAAAATTTCTTTAACGGCGCTTGGTGATGAGGACTGCTTCCGTTGTTTCCTCCGCAAGTGTCAGACCAGAACTCACTAGCCAACCCAGCATCCTCGAGGTGTTTTGCGACCACAACCAGCGCTATATCATCGTTGTAGCCCACCACCGTGGCTTTCTCCGAAAAGGGAAGATTAATAACATCGTTGTACACGATATTTCACAGCAGTGGGCCCAGTACGGAGCCTTGTGGGACACCCGCGGAGACAACGTACTCCTGAGGTCCGTCATCGGTGTCATACCAAACCAAACCTCCTTTCTTGTAAATAACTGTTGACAATAGCACCGAGATAAGCAGAAATACCAATCTTCGCCAGACATAACCGTATTAGGTTCCAATTGGCCGAATTGAATGCATTTCTCACATCCAGGGCCACTACCACGCAATATCTGCTAGTACTGCCCTTTCCGCGGATTGCATCTTCGCCAAGCCAGTAACCATTTTGATGGCATCAATGGTTGATCTGGCTTTACGGAACCCATTACTGTCGATCTAAGAAACCTCCCTGGCTCTCGACAACCGGGAGTAATCTATTATAGATTACTCACTCCAGTATGTTGCCCACAGTGTCCAAAAGACAAATAGGTCTGTAGGAGGTTTGCCAGCCTTAGGCAGTACCACCAACTTCTGTCGTTTCCATGATGGAGGAAATATCCCCTCGGACATGCACGCTTCGAACAACTCAGCGAACATGTCCGGTCTGGTATTCACGGCAAGCTTAAGGGCGTTATTCGGCACGCCGTCCAGACCCGGAGCTTTGTTATCTCCTATCCTAGCGCAGATCTCCAGTAGCTCGTCACTGGCGACGGGCAGTATTGATGTGTCGTTCAGAGGTCGTTGGAAACTGTCTATGCCCTCCTCTTGCTGAAGGAATAATCCCTGGATAATTTTTAACAAGAGTGAAGGCACGTGACCTGCGGAGATGATCGGCCTCTGAATCGCACCTTCACAATTCTATAGGCGCTCCCCCACGGATTTACGTCCGCTTCTGAACAGAGCTCCTTAAAGCATTCGCTCTTGCTCCGTTGCGGGCTTCCTTATAGGCGCGCTCTTTTTGCCCTTGGTCGATTCTGCCTACCGCACTCTCAGCCGCTCTTCTAGCTCGGTGACAGGTTGATCGAAGGCTGGCCAGTTCAGCATTCCACCAGTAATTTGGTCTTCTACTGGGAAATGAGCACCTCCTCGGCATGGACGCGTCACATGCTTTGGCGATGCATTGGGCCACATGAACAGCTCGTTCAGTAGAGGGGCCTGCTTTATTAGGTTGGTCTAACCACGCCTCCATGAAGGTCTGCTCATCCGAAGCTGTCTGTCTGTCTGCCTATCTATCTGTCTGTCTGTCTGTCTGTCACACGTACTTTTCTCAGAAACGGCTATACCGATTGACACGAAATTTGGTGAGATAGTGGAAACTGTGAACGCCCAGACATGCAGTGAGTGATATCCTTCTACGTTGAGATTTAGGGGGGGGGGCATACATGTAAAAGGGTATGTAAAATTTTTTTTCACCGAATATAGTCATGTGATATATATAGAAAAACCCCCTTAAAGCCTTATAGAAAATTGGAATTTTTCCGTTTACTCAAATTTAGAGTGTTATCACTATTATTTCCTCAATAGAAGTGCCTGGAAGATATTTTTTCTGGCTAACCTAGTCTTATCTTGATCATATCTCCATAAATTTCACGCCGAAGTCAATGCTAACTGAAATAAGCGTAAAAACAAAAAAATGGTTAAATTTTTCATAATAGTCCACAGCAGTGGTTAATTAAACCACCAATGTATCCTGTTCATAAAAGAGTGCAGCTACCAGGTGTTAAATTTCACCCCGACATACGTTATCAACCTTTTAACTCATAAGAAATCAAAGGAAGTTAGTCGAACCGAGATGCCATGAATTGAAAAATATGCCTGCATATGACCCTTCAGGTTAATCAGCACACATAATCTACACAACGTCCTGCGTTTTGCATCGACATGTAATATGTTAAGCAAAGAATGTCCTTGTGTTAATAACTCGTGCTTCAATTGGGGAAATATTACTTAACGAACTCCTTCACAAATCTGCCATCTTTCCAAGGGGGCTGAAATTTGCAAGTGGTTATAAGTATCTCTGATTATATGATTATATCTGTGGAAAGAATGAATAAATCTCATCTGCGGATATTAAATCTTTCTTTATTTGTAAAGATTATTTATTACGTTCATAAAGTGGTTTATACAATTAACAGAAAACAATGTACAAAATTGTTAAATGTAGAGTTCAGTCAATTATTGCCATTTTACTTAAATACAAATACGCCCTATATAAATGTCGCAAATGATTTTCTTCACTTCTACGGCTAAAATCTATCTTTCCTAGTTACAACGTTACATTATTATCTTTTTATTATCGTTAGTGGGTAGAAAAGTGTAGAAAACGCTCGAAATTCTAGAGTAGAAATGCATGCGATCTTAGTCTAAACTTATACCACACTTAAGCCCGACTAATTGATGTGTTACTGTTATCAGCTACTTGTTATTATTATGTAAGTATGTTACGTTAAAGTCTTATAATTTGTGCGTTCTGGGATCTTATTAATACGAGTATACGCGATACAATCGATTAGAGACGGGCATAACCGGTTATAATTTCACTTTCTGTATCTTTCCTTTACGTATCGAAATAAGAATACATTTTGGATAGTGGCAAAGTTAAAAATATATCATAATTTCAGTTGTTTAATTTAAAATAAATAAATCCATCAAAATAATCCACTATGCCCTTATCTAATGCAACTGCGAAATCTATCGCATACACTCTCGAAATAGATTCGATGTTCAATAGATAAGTTTCCGATAATACGTCGAAGGTTTGTGGCTGCTCTTCTTATTCTGTTGAATAACATAGAATCCTTTTGGTTTTCCGTTGCCAGGGAAGTAATTGTGAATGCTGTTTTTCTTCGATTTAACAGGAGCATAGTATGTTGGTGATTTACGCTTGAAGGATTTCGTATCAGCTGCACCGTATTTACTGTAAGATTTTTCCGCAGTGTCGTTTTCCCAAGGTTTCGACCAAGTCGGAGTGTTTTTCATGTCAATTAGCTCGGCAACATCAACATCGTTTTTGGGGGTATGCTTGCTTCGTCCTTCACCTGTGATTAGCTTCTTGATAATTGGTAGATTCCAGTGGTAGATGCGTCCAGGTTTACCGTTCAATTGAAATCCAAATGAGGAGACCTGTAAAAGAATTTTGTTTTTTTTTAGTTTGTAAATTACTGTTGAAGAAAAGTTGGTAGACTAGTTTTCCCATGAGAATTAGTAGAGACTAAATGCCCTAATAAATCACGGAGCTATCAACCCAGATGAAATCTGCATTAGTTCGACCACAGAGTCCTAATTTCAAAATGCTATATTATAATAGTAAAACTTTCTTTTCTTATCAGCTTTTATCCGGCAGAATACAAAAGAAATTAATTAATTAAAAAGAAAACATTTAAAGAAAAATGATAAATACCCCATGAATGGAATTTCGGAGCCGATAATATATCGATTAACACCGTCTGAATAAAGATGACTTACTAAAAGAGAGATAATATCGTAGAGAACAAAAAATTAATCTAAATTAGTTCTTCTGTTCTCTCTTGTGCCAAATACTTAAAACTGGTACAAATTAAGATTTGTTTCTCAGCGTTTGTTTGTAGTTTTTTGAATCTTTTTTGCCCGAAATAAAAGATCACTTTTCAGACCAGAAGGCAGAGATATTTTGATTTTATTTGCATACCGTCGTACTCGTACTTCACGGTCGATTTTGCCCGCTTTTTAAAGAAAAAGCTAAAGTTTATGAAAGTAAATACAAATAATGCCGACAAAGAGCTCAAGATGCTTTACTAGTTTACAAAGGTGAATATTTTGTACAGCGCTATCAAATACAATTTTTCATTGCCAGCTTGTAGTGACCATGGCTTCGCGACGGGAGCAGAATCTCATCTCTTTCTGAATTAATTTGCTCAAATAATGCATTTCATAATGTGCAATTACCCTAATGTTCGCCGCAGACTGCACATTATTGAATGCATTCGGGCGAATTAATTTTGACAGAGGGGAATGATTTGCCGCATCCCTAGGCGCACGATCATGTTGCTGCAACATGAACACAACAGAGTTCAAGGCGAACGTAGCGGCATGGGGAGCGATTCTTGGTTGAACAGCTAGACTGGCGGGTGAGATAGGGAAAAAGGTTTGGATTGGCACCGGAGACAGCCGTGAAGACGGGATGTAAGGATCGAGGAATTTTCGCTGGAGCATCTGGTGGTATCAAGCAGACCCTTTCCTGACGCTTGAAGCGATCTTTCCCACATCGACACAGCCAGGAGTGTAAAGGGATACATCGGAGCAAAGCAAGTTGCTGATTGTTTTAAAGGCGCCAATGGAGTTGTTATCCCAGCGAGCGTGCCACATAAACCTGAGATGATTTGTTCAACACCAATGCTGGTATTGTTCGCTATTTGACTTCTGCATTGCAGAGAATTGTGATTATTACAAATCCTGTGAACTCGTATGTACCAATTGCCGCAAAGTTCTAAAATTCAAAGGAAAGTACTATCACCGTCGTCTCTTCGGTGTTTTAACTTTGGATATTGTCCTTGCTCGAAAATTCATTTCCGATTCATGTAAAGTTGACGCAAATAACATTGATATTCCGGTGACCGGCAACCCGATCTTGAGGAGATCCCAGTGCGCATCCAAGAAGCTGGCACAGACGGCTAAGGCTGGAGCGAGAAGAGGGTTAAAGCGGTTTTGATATGTGCACGTTCCGCGGAACAGCGAGTGTTCTAAAAGATTTTGGTTAAGAGTTTGGTAATGCAAGAAGCGTGGTTCATTGCTAACCGTACCCAACGCGACGTATCAAAAACCAGCTCTAAAACAACTCCCAAAGTTTCTTTTTGAAAGGAAAATTCGGTTGAGTTTTTGTATCTCAGAGAAAATGAAATAGTAGACTATGTAATTATGAAATTCGAGTTTTAATGTTCTAAATATTTTTAATCCACAAACAGAATCAGCATCACCATAAATACATACCACGCCGAGCTCAGAGTGAATCAACGTTTAAGTCTTAATTTTTTTTATTCGATCTCATTTCTTTTCTTTTTTTTTGGTTTTACATACTTCCTCAGACTTCCTCCCTCTCTCTTCGTCCTTGACCCCGCAAAATCATTTTAGGGACTTCCTCTGAAATAATGGCCTGAGGATGTCAAGGACGGGAGGGAACCTCAGGGACCGCGCCTCAATAAATATCGGAGGCAGAAGAAACTATGATCCGTTGTGGATCTTCCCTCTCGATCGCGGCACACGGATCGGGAGATTTATGGCTCCACGCGAGGTCGAGCCGTTTTTTTTTTAATTTCCAGTTAAGCTCGCGTTCTGGTTTTTTTCGTTAGGCCGTCACGAATTCCTTCGTTGGTTGTCTATTTTGAAATCCGGTGCGGACCCACGCATCGGTATAGACACGTTAATTTTGTATTAATGACACGTGAGGGATCAAAACGCTCAAAGGACCCCCCACATTCCCGAGTCTGACTAGCACAGAGGGGTGCTAGATCGCGTCGACCGAGCACTTTGATGGAGCATCAGTCTTTATGGGTGGACCTTCGCGGTCAATTTCGCCACCTAGATGCTGAGGAAGAAAAATTTTTGAATTGGCCGCCAGGGCAGGACTTATTGTCCTACATATCGGTAGCACAGGTAGACACTCCGACGCATCAGTTGCGAGGGCACTATACCTGACATAACCTTTTCTACAAAACCCTCAGTGTCAGCGATCCAAAGATGGAAGGTACTGAAAAATCTCATGGTGAGCGATCTCCAGCATATTTTCTTGGAAGTGACAAATGGCTCGTCTCACTGTTCTGAGGGGTGGAACATCGAAAAAAACAACGTTGGAAAATTTTCCGAAGCTCTCTCAAGAGGGGTAAATCAGCAAAAAGACCCAGACGCGGGTAGAACAATTGCGTACCGTCCTCTGTGTATGTTGGACATAGCGGAGGAAGCCGCTTCAGAAGCTCTTGAAGCCAAAACTGACTGACACAATACGTGCTGCGAGACACTGCTGACTAACACAATATGGTTTTCGAGCGGGGCGATCCACAATTAATGCAATTGATGAAGTGGTCGAAGCGGTGAAACTGGTTGAGACACACAGCCGTCACTATCGGCGAGTGGTGCTCCTTGTGACCCTAGACGTAAGAAACATCCTCAATTCTGCGAGGTGGTGTTAAATGCTTGAGGTGCTGCAAAATCATTCCCACACTCCAGAATATTTAGCGACTATTTAAAGAATCGTGCCTGGTTGAACATAGTCAGTGCATGCTGGGAATGATGATGCGGTGAGTTAGCAGAAAGATGGCTGAACATGGATTCTCCGTAGCGCAAGAGAAAACCGAAGTCGGTGTCCTGACTAAGGATGGACTTCCCACAGTCCTTCCTATTCAGGTTGGTGAAACCATGGTCTTGTCAAAGTGGGCTGTCAAATACCTCGACTTCATATCATAGACACGAAGATGAGCTTGGTCTCTTGAGGTCCCTTTTTCAACAGTCCGTCCTCCTTTACGATTCCCAGGAGTGGACTGAATCCCTCAGTTAGGAGCTATACCGGAAACACCTAGCACAAGTACCAAAATGAGGGCGAGTTATGTCCGCCGATGGCACTGCCTCGAAGCCAGTAATAATGGGGTAGCAGGAGTTATTCCCATCGGTCTCCATGCTGCAGAACAGAGGTTTTATATTTCACGTAATACTTTGCGCCAATGACTTCACCTAAGAATATGGCATCGATTATTACACTAAATTCTGCCAATCGACAAGATCACATCTGGTACTGAAGATTAAGTTTCTAAAACTTAATTACTAATGATAGTAGATCAAAAGCGATACATTCAATGTAGAGTAATTTAATTGGATGAGTTTCTGTTAACCAGAAAACGTACTCATGAGATGTTTTAATATGATTAGAAAGATCCATTTTCCGATAATTTGATATATTAAGCGATAAGGACGTGGGTGAGTTACCTATTCGCTCATTATATTGTGAATGGAATGAAATTATTCAAAAGGTAAGAGAATAGGATATTGACATCTGCTATTAATGGCATCGAAAGTTTATGGATTATCGGAACCCCTAACTTTCTTTTGCATCAGTTACTTTAGTAATAGAAGTGAAAGTCCAAAGCCGAAAGCTAGAATTATTGCACTACACTAAATCGTACCTGAACTCCGCCCGCGACCGGTCCCAGGACAGACCGACCAAGAAAATTCATCCAATGTCGTTAAAAAGAAAATTACCATGTAGAGTCACAAGCCTCAGGAAACTGATAGGGCGTCCACCTCAGTCGACGCAGCAGAACGGGCCCCTGTCCTGTCGGGAATCGGGAAGGGGGTTTGACGCATGTACAGCGTCAGGACGTAAGTAAGTTAGTCCAAGCACAACAAATATTGACACCCTGACTGGAAAAACCAAGGAACTCACAAGATCCCTTTGGAAAAGTCGCATTCATATCTGCGCTCTGTAAAAAACCCGATGGTCTGGTGCCAGCTGCGGTATTGAACGCAGACGCGAGAAAAAAGGATATAATCTTCTCTATTTAGATAGCTCGCACACTCAATACGGTGTTGGCATTGCTATCTCAGAAGGTTTCTGTGATGCTATTAAATAAGGCAAACGATTAGATGATCCGCTGATGAAGCTCACCATCATATCAGGTGATCACACTATTCACTTCTTCAGCGCGTACGCAACACAGATAGATCGAGCTGATGCAAGGAGGATGCCTTCTGGCAACTTCTCGGTGAAAAGACCTACACCGTGTCCGCTGATGACTGTAACATCATTGCAAGCGACCTTAATTGTTATGTGGGTGAAAAAGCAGACGATAATAGGTGCCATGAGGGAAAGGGGTTCGGTGCGCGCAATAAGGGTGGCGAGCTTATAATCAATTTTGCGGACACCCATGACCTTGTACTTATGAATATATGGTTTATCAAACGATTGTCTCATCCTCCTGCATTTTATAGTGCAAACAGTAAAACGCAAATCAACTATATTCTCATAAGACGCCGAAATTTTACCACAGTCACTGATTGCAAAGCCGTTTCTCATGAGACCATCGCACCACAACATCGGCCGTTAATTGCCATCCTGCGAATTAAGCCACCGCACTGGCCCGCCGCGCATTGAATGGTGGCGATCTCGTGAGAAGAAATAAGAAATGATCTCATTCACGCGATTACCAACCATTACCAATGTGGAACCAAATGAAAGATACGATCCAGAAAGCAGTCTCTGCAACCGTCGGGGTCACCCGGAGATAATTGGCTTTGGAATGACGATGTTGAAATGGAGGTCCGTGAAAGAAAAGCCTCTACCACCCATTCCTCGACGATAAAACACCGGTCAATTGACAGATTCATAAGAATGCCAACCGGGAAGCAAAGAAAACCGTCTTTGATGCCTCAGCGGACTATTACAAAAATCTTTACGACAAACTGGACACTCGGGATGGCGAGAAAGATTTGTATCTACTTGTCAAAAACCAAAACGAACGCACACAGGATATCGAACACTTCTGTTGCGTTAATGACAAGAACGATACTATGCTAACCAACCATCGAGCCGCAACGGATAGATGGCGAGAATACTTCGAGCAGATTTCAACTGAAGAATTTGATCATCCTCCACTTTCACAATCATTGCCGACTTTTGGACCAATTCCACCTGTCAGCACAACACGGGTGCCGTACTCCTTAGTTCGGTAGAGATTTAGGTAATTTTCGCATCTACCAGTATGAATGCTAAGCCATGCACTTGGCATAGACTGGTACCGTTGTTGCTTGTCTCAGCGGGGCTTTGATTGTGGTCACAAAATCAATCCGTGTCTGAAGAGGACCGTAGGATTAAGTCTCTACGACAGATACCTACGTAAAACACTCATGGGCTTAACTGTCAGCGCAACTGAAGTCGAGGAAGCAAAAAAACAAATGAAGTCGGGGAAAGCAACAGGACCTGACCACATCACATCTGAGCTCTGGAAAGAGAAAGGCGATGTCCCAACCCAACACTGTGGCTCAGTTAATTCTTTAACCGGGTTATTCAGGAAGGAAGAACACCATCTGAGTGGCAAGAAGGTACCACAGTTCCAATATGGAAAAAGAAAGGTAGTTCAGCAGAATGTTCAAATTACGGTCCGATCCCATACCATGAAGATTTTTGAACACATTCTTGACAACCGTATTCGCGAAATCGTTGACATAACCGTGAATCAAGCCAGATTTGTCAAGAACTGGGGAACTACTGACGCAACATACGCTGCGCGGTTACTCATGGAGAAACACCGTGAGAAGCATCGCCCTCTTTACATTGCATTTCTGGATCTAGAGAAGGCGTTTGACCGTGTACCACACGAGCTCATTTGGTATGCTTTACGACAACACTTAGTGCCAGAAGAGCTCGTGCGCTGGGTTCAATTGCTCTACCACGATCCGAAAAGTAAAGTTCGAAGTATGGCAGGTGTATCAAAACCGCTTCGTGTCTCTGTTGGTGTTCATCAAGGAAGCGCCCTCTCAGCACTCCTCTTTGTTCTTGTGATGGACACCGTCACACGGGATATCCAACGTCCACCGCCCTACACACTGCTTTATACAGATGATGTTTTCCTAGCATCTCATACCAAAAATGATCTCGAGCAATTTGTTCAAAAATGAAATGATCGCCTCATGCAACACGGTCTCAGATTGAATTTAAACTAAACTGAATTTTTGACGACCGATCCCCATGAAACAGGTGCAATCACTGTCAGCGGCAGTGATCTGCTCAGAACTAAGCAATTTAAATACCTCGGGTCAACGCCATCAGCCAATGGAGAACTGCGTTATGAAATTGCTTCACGCATTAACGCAACCTGGATGAAGTGGCGTTCCACAACTGGTGTTCTTTGTAATCGACGTATCAACGAACGTCTCAAATCTAAAATTTACCGCAATATCGTCCGTCCAGTCGCTCTCAATGGTTCATAGGTTTGGCCAACTATAAAAGAAAATGAACGGCGTCTTGCGGTAATGGAGACGAAGATGCTACGTTGGACTAGTAGCGTCACACGTTTAGATCACATCCGAAATGAGGATATCGCGGTCGTTGTGGGGTTGCACCGATCGTGGAAAAGTTGCGAGAGAGGCCTCTTCGATGGTATGGTTACGCAATTCGTGCAAACGATAATTCACTTGCCAGGATTGGTCTGAACATTGAAGTCGATGGTAAATGATCAAAAGGCAGACATAAACAACGGTGGCTTGATACGCTAGAGGGAATTTGAAAGCCTCGAGATTGGACCCAGATCAGGCATTCGATAGAGCCAAATGGCGAAACCGATCACGACGAGCCGACCCCGCTTGCAAATAGGACAAAGACTGAAGAAAAAGAAGAAGTGTATCAACGTACAACATACCTTCCAGATAGCTGAGAACCAAAATTTCACCGAAAAATTCTCTCTCTGTTTTGATCTTTCCTCAGAATTCAATCTATATTTTCAATACCTCGTTAAACTCCTTCGTAAGCACATTTGCACATTACACAAGTCGATCAATACAGTGAAAATATTTCCTGAGAAGTTCAAAGACCCAACTTCACTGGAAATTAAAATCTTGTGAGTTTATTTGTTAGTAATTTTAGCCACTGGCGCTTCCTGGTCAAGAACACCTCATAAAGTTGAATTCCAGTATCTCCCTCTATTTTTATGTGCGCCGCTGACAGTTTAAATTCAAAATTAACCATCTGTAATGACACTGCATACATTTCTTTGTAAAATTATCACAAGGCCTTGAAATGCATCAGTAAATTCAAAGAAAACCATACACAATACAAACATGAACACATGAACAAAACGAAAGATTTAAGCCAGTAACCCGATTGTAAATAAACACAAGAAAAGAATAAATAATGGAATTCACATTCTTCCACAAAAAATTCAAAACAAATAATTAAGCACTCGATGGTATTTTGTTTATCTGTTTCAAGCAATGGTATGAATTGCTGTAGGTGGGACAGGGCTAATCGGTGATAGCGCAAGACATGTACTTTAACATACTTGAGGATTCCGACCTTAGTGCCTATCATACGTACATATATGAAGTGAAATTGATCAGTGAATGTTTTCTAATCTGTAAAATAGGTATTATATTTCTCTATTAGTTCCAGAACCCAAATCCAATTAGTGAGACAATTTATCTTAATTTGTTTATCGCCAGATAATAGCTTGTTAGCTTTAATTTCACAACAAGCCTAATTGTCTCATTTCTCTTTTATGTCATTTACATATCTTTATATCGATAACAAATTCAATAATGTTGACAAATTATATTGGGGGTTATTCAACCGCTTAATTTGAGCATTTGTCAGAACCGTTAAATTTATTCAAATTCTCGAAGATGAAACGACGTAAATTATGCAAATGGCGTTTTAAATAACAACCTGTTGGTTAGATACACACAGATTTATCCAGGGCCGATGCGCTTTTAATCATAAAATTATTAAGAACACGATATTGAAAATATTTTAGCGATTAAATGATAGTTTCCTGTCAGCTCTCCACACTCTTGAGTCGCATTCCTAGTTAGAGGACGGCGTGTGGCGAAACCAACGTCAACATTACTTTGCATTTTTTACTGCAGATTTTTCAGCCGTATCAATGTTGTTACATTGAGAAGCGTATGGAATGGGTTACCACTGCCGCAGGGTTGATATTCTTATTTAACATAAATAATGTCTCGTTCAGCCCATTCGATTAAAGAATGTTTAGAATTTATATCAATTCATTTTGAATCACGCCCTGTGGGCTCTTGATAATTCTTTGCTGGCTAATGTGGTTTTCTTGGAAGCGAATTCTTCCTCTCCTCATTACAGCCATAACAGACTCTCCTTTCTATATTAATCACTTGAAGATTAATTTTCAGAATACACATACCCATTTCTCATCAAAAACAGCAATCACATCACTTGGCTTTCAATTGAAAAGTTGCTTCCGCTCATTTATCATTGGTGGTAACCCGGAGTTCAAGAACATCAAAGAGCGATTAAAGATAAAATTTTACGATAATCTACATTCACTGTTGGCGTCTTAGAATCAAGGTGGCAATATTTCAGCTTTTAAGTATGCGAGGTGCGATCCATGACAGGCACTTTTCTTTCAATTTCATCCCGGGGAATCAAGGTTGCTAAACTTTCGCTACCTGTTCGCAACAATTTCAACTATTTGCAATAACCTGGACACAATACAATTTTAATGGCAAATCTCGAAAAAGCGCCCACCAAATTCCGATGTATTAGCCCAACATTAGAAATTGTATCTTTTTACAGGGGTCAATCTTCTATCCAAACTTTTTTCTTTGATCTGAATGCATTTAGCTTAGGTATGGATGGGCATTGTTATTTGATGTTATTTGGATACACACACCGATTTCATTAGAACTTAGCAATGAAATTAATGAGAGCCATTTGTGCGGATTATTGTGAGTAATAAACGTTTAGTCATTTGTTAACGAAATGGCTTAATTGAGGGATGGAAATTAAGATTGATTGGAACTCATCAATTTCTATAAACGGAGGAATTATCGGTTAACCGTCCTCACAATTTAGATAGAAACGTGAATAAATTCTCGGGAAATTTTGGTTTTTTATATGGTCGGATGTTTATTTAAGTGTTATAACAGTACCCTGAATACCAACAGATATTTTGCTGCATTTCGAATTCAACACTGAAGCATTAACGGTGCATAAGTACATTGTTAATCACAGATGAGTTCATTGTTCGTTAATGAAGATCAAAGCGAGCTCTAAGCTTCATCAGGAAACTTGCATATCAAAACTAATGCAAAGAGTTAAAAATACTTCAACCATCTATTCACCTTACCCGATAATTCAGTAACTTGAAATGCAGTGTCATACGGAGGCACGTGACGAAAGTGGGGCGACCTTTTCCAGGCTCAAATCCCGATCGTTTTGCATCTTTGTGGGATATGGGCATACACATGGACACATCAGGAGATATACATGTATCGCCATCCTCAAACGTAGGCCGAGTAGATGGAACTAAAAGTAACACCCGTGGTTTAAAATTGGCTATGAGAAGTGTAGCCAAAAATCAAGCCAAATATAAAAGAGAAAAAAGTGATATTTTTTCGTCGCATGGGTTTGACAGCAAAATACCGGCGGTTTTTGGCAGTAGGCAAGCGGGCTCCTGACTGCCGATACACAGCAACCGTATTGCATTACTACTGGGTACTGTGGCATCTAATGTTACAAGAGATAGAAGCGAGATGGAAATTAGCTCCACGCCGGATTCTCTCAAGAAGAACTCCAAGGTCGATGACAACGCTGGCCTTGACTAATTGAGAATCGCCGCGAAATTAGGAAAGCAATGTAAATAGTTCGTGCATGGAAACGATTGGCTTTAGTGCAAAAGATAAGAATTAAAAAGACGAAATCGGAACAGCGTTTTTTTTTTCACTTGGGGAATGCATGGGAATGAAGCAAGAAATTATGTGACCCTCGTCACATTCAGATAATCTCGCTCTCTCAATTCGCTGATGGATTATGTGGTTTGAGTTTATCTCTTCATAAATTTGACCAGGCAGGATTGCCTCTTGTCTTGGTCGTTCCTTATTTGCTTTAGAAAGTGCACATCTCCCTTGGAGAATACACACGACCTGAAGTCTGCCTCTCAGCTCTGTTTTTTCAAGGACTCGCTGCCCGATATGCACTTTAATGCAATGGGTGCAAGGAATTTTAGATAATCCAGATTTGATCATATTGTTGACTCGGTTTTTAACTGGTCCCCGAAGAGGCAACAACCGTTTCCATAGTTGCCCTTTAAGCGAAAGAGAGATTTGCGTAAACCCCAAATGTTATTTCCATTTTAGACTATTTATCCAGAGTAAACGTCGTGAGCGTCATTGAAAGGTCATAAAATGTTTATTAAACTGCAAACAGCGCCGTCGGTGCTCCTATTAGGTTCGGCCACTTCTAGAATATATTTGATCTCTTCCACCATACTCCGGGGCTTAAGGGGAGAGTTAGCATTAAATCATATGGTTGGAAAATGTGATTTTGCGCTGATAGATGTATGCTGATGACCCAATTGGTTCCCCACAGATCTTCTAGTCTAATGTTTCCTGTTTACTCCTTCTTAATATTCCAAAAATTGTTTGCGGCACTTCCTTTTCAGTCTCCATTGTTATATGTTGGTTATCGCGTGGCTTTCGACTATTCTCATAATGGAGCAAAAGTCATCCTCATAACTGTTATACAAACTTGGCATCAGACTTGTCGAAGCTAGCTCTGTTTTCGGTTTGGTCATGAAGATCTCGCTGTTGTTGAACAGAAGGGATTGGCCATCAGCGCGCTTTCAACTGCCTGCAATATTCCATCCATAAGATTGAAATTTTCTTCTATATAGATTACTTTTCCAATGTGGACAACTATGTTGGTGACTAGTCTGAGTTTTTGACAACCGATTCCCATAAAACAGGCACAACCACTGTCAGCGGCAGTGACCTGCCCAGAACTGAGCGATTCAATGCAATCAGCCAATGGAGAGCTGCGTTATGAAATTGCTTCACACATTAACCCAACCTGGATGAAGTGGCGTTCCACAAATGGTGTTCTTTGTGATCCACATATCAACAAACGTCTCAAATTTAAAATTTACCGCGATGTTGTCCACCGTGTCGTCCTCTATGGTTCTGAGTGTTGACCGACTATAAAAGGTAATGAACGGCGTCTTGCGGTAATGAAGACGAAGATGTTGCGTTAGACTTGTGGCGTGACACGTTTTGATCACATCCGAGATGAGGATATCCTCGATCGTGAAAAAACTGCGGAAGAGGCGTTCCGATGGTATGGTCACGTAATTCGCGCTAACCAGAATTCACTTGCCAAAATTGGTCTGAACATCGAAGTTGATGGTAAATGACCAAAAGGCCGACCGAAACAACGGTGACGCGCTAACAAGAAGTCACTTGCCAAAATTGGTCTGAACATCGAAGTCGATGGTAAACGACCAAAAGGCCGACCGAAACAATGGTGACTTAATACGCTGGATGAGGATTTAAAAGCCTCGCGATTGCATTCAGACCAGGCATTTGATAAAATAAAATAGCGAACCGAACGACGAGCCGGTCTCACTTGTAAACGAGACAAAGGCTGAAGAAAAAGAAGAACTACAGGTTACTTCACTAACTAAAAAAGATAGTGGTAGGGTGGAGGGTAAGGTAAAAAAATGTCTGATTGAAAGCGTGTCTGTTTCGACCTATTCCTAGCATACCAATAAAAGTAAAGTAAGTAAAAAGTAAAAAGCCCTACCGTGAGTAACTGTAGACAGTATACCATGGGCTGCCGGCTAGTGCTTCTATGCTCTGGAGAAGGCCAGACTATTAAGGTTATACATACGGGAACTGTAGTCGACCAGAAAGTGGAAAAATGAATAGTTAATTTCATCCAGGAGAGCTATGTATATTGCAACGCTATCTTCTTTGAGTGAAGAATCAGTGAGATAAAATCGGGTCGGAGTTTTGGGTAGAATGAATTTGAATACTTCTATGAAAGTATCGACTACTTCCAAGGGAATATGGTTAAATTTAAACAAAGTATCTCGTTACAGGAAAACAAATGGATTAACAGACAGTTATTTTTATAGAATTTTCTATCCAGTAGTTACCTTTCTGCCTCCGATATTCTCGACATTTTCAAACCAAGTGGTACAGCCACAGTATTAAGTAGCAAAAGTGACAAGAGTAGTAAAATTCCACACCGCCTATTTATCAAACTGTTTCTACCCCGCAGATTCAAGCTGAGGTAAAAAAAAATTGACAAAACTACTGAAAAAGAGAACAGTGAACGGTGAAGACACGCCAAGCAAAATAAGTTAGCTCTCAACGGAAAGCGCATTCAAAGTAGTGAACGGCAAAAAGCGCCGCGGAATCCTCCACAAATACTCAAGACCGAGTACGAATCGAAGTCCTTGTAACAGACAATAAGTCCGAGCTGTCGCGAATCCGCGAGAAAACTTTTAAAAATGGAAAGCTAGCTCTGAGGAAATACAAGAGGGCGCTCTTAGAAAGCAGATGCCAACATAATCCATAGGCTCCAAGTGACCGTCATCATATTTCAAACAACGATTAAACAGACGTTCAAAAGGCTCAATCCTGAACCGATGTCAGTAATACAACAACATCCACCGGAAATCATTAAGTAAAAACCTCATGTAGAGGCCCAGCAAAAGCAACAGCACCAAAGCAGGTAAAACTTGCACTTGTTAAATCAACCAGAAGCCATGCGACCAAGCAAGCGACTACACACTCCTCAGTGACACAACCGCGAACGACTAACACCAGGAAGGTATTATAATTCCATTAATGTCAACACTCGTTGTAATAGACCCTTTGAATGATTTCAAACAAACCAAGCAAGACATACCCCTCCTAACTATTACTTCATTGAGAAGTCAGATAATTCCGGAGACGTCTCTATAGCCAAAAAAGTTTCGTAAAGGCAACCATTGCCTCGCCTTTGCTTTTCCGGCTCAAGAAATTACTGAAGAATTAAAGCTATAAGGAGTGTCACTTTCAACAAAGAAGTTCAAAATAAACTGGTATTGCAATGCAAGAGCTGCCAGCGTGTGAGTCATGCGACAACCCATTACTTCTCAACCTAGCTTCAAGTGTGGCCACGTTCATGGTCTGAAGTAATAGTACAAAACACTGGAGAAGGTGCCACAGTACACCAATTTCTGGAGCAATGGCTGCCCACAAACTACCGAAACTGGTCAAATTCTATTAGGGTCGTGATGAGGAGAAATGCCCAAAACGGAGCACCACCCTCCCGACGCACTCCCATTCAAACCACTCGAACGTCGAGCCATTCTGCTACCAGGTTTTATTCGCAGATGCCTTGTGAAACGGTGCACACCAACCGTCCATCCCCATCCAGCAAACCCTATCAACGGCTCAATCCCAATCTCCCCGAATTTCATGGACGTTAAGATCATCAAGATCATCAACCGGACTCGCAGGCACAAGTTCCAGTTATTCTTTGACGAACACAAAGCCGATATAGTGCTTCTATATGAAACTCAGTTTTCGCAACTTAAACTTTTCCGTACTTACGTCCTTATATACAATAGTCGCATCATAGCTGGTGGTACAGCCATCCTTATCGCTGCAATATTTCTATTTTACCAATGTGTCTCATCCGCTACTAGCTTGAAATGACCCGAAGTTACACTAATTTCTAATAGTCCTAGTCCTGTTGCAGTACCTCGATACCCCCGGCTTCCAACGAATTCGCTCCTTCTGCGGCTCCCAACCAAGAGCACCAGTAATAATAATTAACTAACTCTGCCCTGATATGAAACCGTAGCTGTCTTCGTCCCTCTTTCTATTTTTTAACTTTGGGTGTTAAACCCAAAAAGAGAAATCCGTGAACCATAAAGGGTGAGAGTAAGTTGCTCTCCATTTGGTCCGGCCTAACATCAAGTGGATGCAGACTTAGGACTCATCAATCCCTAAACAAAAATTATAGTTAAGTTTTAGGTTTACCAACCCACCAAAAGCCAGCCCAGAAGGCAAGGTTCTTTAGAACTAAAAACTTGGAGATCAAAATAATTTGGTTTAAGATATTAAGAGGTGGGGATACAAACAATTTCCATCTTCTCGAGAAAATTTAACAGAACGCTTAAGTCTATCTTAAGCTCAATCAATATTCAGATAATTATTCCAATTAAACCTAGTTGCAATCCATAGTTCAAACATACATATCTCTACATATGTACATCAAATGATAGAAGAAAGGTATAAAGAAGGTGTGATGCAACAAAATAGCGAAGATATCACGCTGGTTCTTGCCTGCCAAATAAGACGTTAATTCTATCAGTCGCTTCAAATTATACACCATAATTGAAAAACGTGATGTATCACTTTGAAAAATTGGCAAACGAAGAAAATAATACTAAAAGGCTTTAAGCAAAGAAATAATCAACGAAATTAATCACAGGAGGGTGGGTATTATCACACGGAACTACCACCCATAGGTTAATGTGATGATTTAATTAACAAGATTACAGGCTATTGGAATGAGGCAATGATTAGGCAAAAGGTATTTCAATCTTCGCGAATAATGTGTTGTTGATTAAACTTCCAAACGAAATTCCTGTAACAAATGCAAGGTTTTTCTGGCTTGGGCTTGTATCTATTGTTCAATTAAAGAGTTGGTAGTGATTACATTATGTTAGTGAAGATGGATAATGATGAAAAGCACACAAAAGATGCTTTTTTGCTTAAATATCCAATTATTGGCTTTAGCCGGTGACTGAAAAGAAGATTCTTTTTTGTGTAATTAGTACTTCGGTATTCCGAAAAAAAAGATTCCAGTCGATTTTTTGGAAGATATTGAGTATATATTGTTTATGAAACCTACTTGAAAGGCTATGTTGCCAACTAATTTCTTACATCGGGTCATCACATGGTAGCTACTTTTTTATCAAAGCTTCTCCATGTAACCAACTCTGTAATTCTACGAAATAGGAAAATTGTACAACATATAGCCAAAGGCCAACATCGACCATAGGTAACGCAATTGCTACGAATTAACCCCACCAAGAACCCTCACCGAGCATGGTTCGAAATAAGGGGAAAATAGTTCCACTGTGGGTAAGGACTGGTACTTCTTCAACGTGGTCAGGCGAGAGGTCATCGACATCACGGTCGCATCTCCTCACATCGTGGCTTTAATCGGAGAGTGGAGAGTATCAAACGGTATCACACTCTCGGATTCCAGATGCATTGATTTCATAATGGGCATGGATCCGCCTCAACCCACTCCATTTCGGAATCCACGGAAGACAGATTGGGTGATGTATAAAATAGAATTGAGCGCCCGAGTCACGATCCCTAGGAAGCGCATCAAATCCATTGCTGGAATTGGGAAGACAACCCAGATGATCACAACTAACAAGAGAGAAGCTTTCGGCTCAAGTTGCCAACGAATGGTAAAACACAATGGTGGAACTCGGAATTGGCAAAACAGAGGAGAACGACAAGGATGCTCCTCAATGGTGCTCTGAAGTGTGATTCAGGTGCTATCTGGAATCGCTATAAAGAGGTACAGAAGGCTTTAAAGAAGAGCATAAGATCCGCTAAACGATCATCATGGAGACGCTTTTGCGAAGAGACTAACTCTTTTGAGGCAACCTCAAAGCTGAAGCGGATTCAGGTTAAAGAACGTAGCCCCGAAAATGCACTTGTACTGATTTGGAGGTCTGCATGCATGGGCATGTTTACGCGCAGGTCGGGTAGTTGGGAGAAAAACACCCACCCGTCGATAAAAATGGCAATGGGAAGGACACCCAGAACAAGGAACTAATAAGGAGGAAGAACAGAGAGTAAAAGTTATGGTGCAGGGACTCGGATCACCAGAACCGATGACTTTAGGGAGTGGCAAAGCAAGCTCCCAGTCGTCGATATGACTCGACTGCAAAACCTCGGTAGTGGATTACTTGACCACCGTTGCATCTAATACTTCAAGTAGTCTGGAGAAAGAAAAGTTTAAAGGGAGTACATTACTCCCGAGAGAGCCTGTTTGAAAGAGGCGGAAAAATGATTCGTAGACTGAGCACTCGTCAGCTTATAGTGAAGTGACTACACCTGGACGGAAGATCTCGCAGGAACTAATGCCTGATCCATTTAGGAGAAGCTCGACGATCCTGCCATCTCGCCTGAAGTCAATGACGGATGGAAATCAGGGAAGCTCCCGAAAAACTAATAAATACGGATGTGCACAGGGGGAGAGCCAAACAGAATGACAGTGTTTGAATACGGACGACTACCAATAGTCAGGCTGAATTCTAAAAAACAGTGATCTGAGAGTGTGGCATCATCTAGTACTCGCCAGTTTCTAATCAACTATAACAATTTTGAAGTGCAGATTGTTAGGTCAATTACTTCACTTCTTCTTGGCCCCACGAATGTAGGAGCGCACCCTACGTTCACGGTCATCAGACCAGCTGAAGTGATAAAATCAAACAGCTTTTCTCCTGTAGGATTGCATTTGCTACTGCCCCAACAAATATGCTGAGCGTTCGCATCACAGCCAATTAAAAGTTCAAGGTCACTTGATTCTGTATACACTACCAGATCCCTTAGTTCTTGCGTGGGCGGAGGGTACAAAAAATCAAAGGGTAAGTAGGCAGAGGCCACTATAACGTTTCTCCTCTTACCATTAACTTGGGTATTGTAAGTTCACCACAACAAGGTGCTGGGAACAGAATTGTCTCAGGGTGGTTGCCTCTAACAATTTTGGCATCATAACGCAGGTCCTCGTTCTCGAGGATCTTTCATCGAAAAAGATTCTAGGCCCCTTGACTGATCCAATACCACAGGTTTTGTTAGAGCGAACCAGAAATATATAAGGACAGTCTTGCAATTTTGCCAGCTTTGCCGCCAGTAGATAGGAAGAAGGTTTGGCTAACTCGTATGTTTGTAGCCAAAAGTGCAGTCTAATATGAAAACCACCGCTAACTGGAAAGTCTTCTGCGTTCAGTTTGGATCTCACCGGAGTTATCAGCTTGTCCTCACCTTCCACCTTCTTGCATCCGTTGTGTAGCAACGTCCATGTCCTCATTCCCAAGAAACTTTACCTTCTTTAGCAGTGCCTTTCGTTGTCGTCGGCAAAAAGCCCTCCCAAATTCACGGAGTCTAGGCTGCATGGATCTATTCTCACATACCAGCGTTAGACCAGTTGCTTCCACATTACCAGGCTCCCTTTCTTCCTTTTTCCGAAGGTTCTGATAGGCGAGCCTGTAGTTCCTTCTCCTTTGCGGCTAAAGTTTCCTTCTGCTGAACCTGCCTCCCCCGTATTTTAGAAGAGTTAGGTAACAGTGTCACCGACCGGCCTGCCGTAATCAGATTTCCAGTTCCTCTCATTAAGGAAGTTGCTGTACTATCCTTTTGGGCTAACTGCGCCGAAGACACCGGGTGTAGGTTTTCCACTAAAGTGGAGAGCCTGCCTTCTACAGATTTCTCAGTGGGGGAACATGAATTAGGTGAGGCTTCCGAATTCCGTGTCTCGGCCACGACCTGATTTCTCAGAGTCGCGGGTGGATTCGAAATCTGTGACTTCTTACAACTTGTAGAGTTACAATCCGTTGTTTCCATCTTCATATGTTTTTGGACACTCTTAATGTAGTAGTTAACTACGACAGGCTCCCCCGCGACGGCAAGGTCAAGGTGGAGAAAGCTCTAAGGGAAGAGGCACAAGTACAGGCTAAAAAGTAGGAGATTGTGATAAAATGTAAAAATATTGATGAAGTCACTACGCGAGACCCTAGAAAACAGTTTGGACCAATCGGTTTGCACGAGTCCGCATTCAGAGAACTCAGAAATCGCGGCACCAAAACCCCTAGGGAACAGCGTATAGGGATGTTATGAAGAAGATAAGAGGACTAACACCACAACTGACCTGCCCGCAACTTCAGAAGAATCAACAATGATATAGTGTATCACTGCTCTTCCCCTCATAAAGGAGAATGCAAAAAAAAATATAAACAGGCGCTGAACGTCTTTACCATACTTGTGGTAACCGATTCTCCGGCAACTCTAATTTTCTCAGATTTGCCGGAGAATCGGTGACAATAAAGCTCCTGATTTGGATTCCAAATATAGTCCTTAAACTCGCTGTTAAGACTAGACCCGACTGGTTTATCAACGTGCTTGCTAGAATAAGAATAAGTTTTCCCCGATTGGTAAAAGTGGCAAAAATTAATTTTGCTCCCGAAGCCCAATAGACAATCAAGAGATGCATCATCATACCGCCCGATTTCCCTTATCGACACGGTAGGAAAGATGCCCGAAATGGTTTTCTAGAATAAACTTCTCTCTATCATAGAACATAGGGGTCATCGACGCGGCAGTTTGGTTTTCGTCAAGCTCATTCAACGACCGACGCCATAGGCGTAGTTTTAAAGCTGGCTCTAATAAATGTTGCGCGGTGATAACATTGGACACCACATGGTATGGGTAGAAAGCTCACTTGCTAAAACGAGTGTGCCTAGTTATTTGACTAAGTTCCCCGAAAATGACCGATACGGATGGGAGATCTAAACTAGCCCGTCTCAGCCGATATACCACAGGACTCAGTGTTGGATCCTCTCCTGTGGGAATTGGTGTACAACGGGGTCCTTGTCCTTCCCGTGCCAGGGGAGGCCACGATAATCGGTTTTGAAGGGGAACTAACCGTGGCTGTCATCGCAAAACAACCTGAAGGTGTTGAAGTGTTTGCTAGCAAAAGATGTCTACAATATGTGGCATTTTAGACGATGGGAGGGGGGATTATTTTTCAAAAAAGAAAGGTTTTGGCCTAAACCCATGTTTGTGAAAATGACAGGTTTCAAATGACCAATTGCTATCAAAAGAATTTCTCATGCTTCAGGAGAATCCCACACTAGCGGAGATTTTATCCAGTAAAAGCTAGAAAGGTAATTTTTGCCAAATGCAAACACCAGAAATTATCATTAATGGAGGCTACTCGATGACCCTTCATTACCTCTGTTGTCATAAATCATGCAAATATAATATAATGGCTCAATGAGTACCTTCGGTAAAGTGAATTACCTGCAGTTCTACATCAATGTGCACCAATGGATAATAATGGGCTTCCTCGCCGCAGTTTTTATTATATTGAAGGATGGCCGACTAGTACTCGACAAGTATCTTTGCATGTTCCACTTTCAAGTTTCATTATCGATTTATTGTCAATAATCATAAACATGACAATGCAGCACTTGGCCACTCGTTCCACCAATAAAATATGTATCAGTTTTACGAGTAGGGAAAGAATGTTTTTCTGGGAAACCCTAAGACCTACTTTTTATGTGTCTGGTTTACCCCGCATGCAGCCAATAATTCAATGGAGACTTGAAAATGGCTTGGGGGATATTAAGTATTCTTGGTACGTCTGTGGGATAGATGGGATTATTGCTATTGGATCACTTAATGGGACTTGGCTGTAAATTGAAGCTATGTAGATTTTTATGCTTTTAAAAAATAAAGGATTGATTTCATGTGTCTTTTCCCATTTTTGAATCTACGAATTAATAGCTTCTTCCTTAAAGGGCATGAGACAAGCTTAACCTTCAATACAAATTTGGTATTTCTTATATGCCTCACTAGGATACGAACTGCAAAACAAGTCAGATGTATGCAAACATTGAATAGTATCCTCCAAATCTGCAAAAGTCCAATTGGTAACATTGAAAATTACTCACCTTCTTCGTTCTGGCGCTCCCATGGAAGTTGTTGTCATGAATCACATTCTGGGAAGGAGCCACCGCGGTCTGTGGAGGTGACGCCGCCGGATATGCCGTCTTGGTTACAGCGTTCGCGTTCGGATTAGTATAATAATATGGATTCGGTGGAAGTTTTATAACGAACATGTGTGAGTCATCAGGACGTGCATGATGACGTGATTCAACGGCCAACCGCTTGCGACTATGACTCGCGGGTATACGTAGTTTCGATAAACCCAGCTTACTAGAAAAACACAAGAAGGTGAAAGAATGCAGAAAAATTAAATTGAATCCATTAGAATATGGGGGAAAAGGTTTTATACGTAAATTTATTGCACATCAAAATTAGTCATGGTATCGTGATGAAAATTCCAGTGTCTATGCGTGGTACTTACGTTAAGAGTTGTCTGTTGCTCACGTATGCCTTCTTGTTGCCGGAAGGGTTGATTTTATTTGGATCATGGGTTCGAACTTGAGCGTCTGTTTCATGGAGTACTCGCGGCTGCTTTTCCTCGATTGGAGATGGTTTTATTCGGACGACTCGTGAATCTTTGGTGTCTTTAATGGGCGATCCATTGGTCAGGACACAAATTGCCAGTAGAGTTAGAATACTGCAAGTAAGAAAAAGACATATATGAATAAAGTATTTTCAGAATAAAAACAATAGGAGGCTAACTTAACATGCATTTCTGAAATCTCAAGCCTCTCCTATGCGTGTAATAAAGATAAGTCTATTGAATCATAATGCTAGTAAGATTTAAGTGGCTCCAAAAGGTCGAATTGACAAGGTAAGTCTCAGCACACCCGAAAAAAGTCTTCAAAACTATGCTAGCGCTTGAATAGACCGATTTCCACGAAACTCGTTAGGATCAAGCTCCATATTACAGCCTATATTGCTGCGTAATTTCGTGGTACTAGGATGGACTTAAGGGGGGTTCTACAGCCAATTACAGAAAATTATAGTAATATACTGTTATTAACTTTATTTGAAGGGATATCGGTATGGAGGGTATTTCAGAGCCTATGCACCATATAGTAGCAGCCTCTTGATTTTTTTCAGATTTTTTGGTTCGGCAGTTTCTGAGAATAATTTATCGTTACCGCAACAATCCAATTGGATCAGGGCCTTGAAGTGTGTTAAAGCACTTCATTCAAGACCGTAAAGGATTACAGTACCCTATAGGGGACAATGTGGTCAGCATTGCACTCGCCCGAGATTATTACCCTGATTTGATTCAGGTACTCATTCGCAACTGCGTCGACAGGTATCCGACGTCAAATTACGGTACAAATTCCACTCACCTATCAGTTGACGAAGATAGAAGTCACCTGTCAGTTGATGCCAGGTGCTACGTGCGGCACCACGAAATGCCTATTCACGTATGTTCACTAGAAATTAGCTAGTTACTTTAGTTTGGTGGAAGAATCACAACTCCCCCTTAAAATTGGCTATTCAATGGCCTCCAGTCTGTGGGATTTGCGGAATTTTGCGAATCTGCGATTATCCTACTGAGGCAGAGAGTCCGCAGATTCTTCGTTAAAAAAATCTTATCGAGTTGTCTTCGTCTGAGGAGGCTGAATAAATGTATATGAAATGCAGGGTCATCGTTTCCGCTTCTTCAGATTTTTTTGGTTTTTCCGTATGGTATTTTAAGGAGTAGTGTCACATTAAAAGCTCTACTATGGTTTTTATGTCCTACATTTTAAGGGACAACCAAAATGCCTCTCTAGTGGCCTCAGTGTCTGTCCATTTGGCTGCGTAAATCCTTGCAATTTTAGCCGTAAAAGTTGATAGTGAGATACCAACTGTTGGCTCTGACTCTTTTTTTTTTCTTTAGCCTTTGTCCGGTTCACAAGCAGGGTCGGTTCGTCGTTATCGGTTTCGCCATCAGGCCGTATCAAATGTTTGACCTGGATGCAATTTCGAGGCTTTTAAATACCCAGCCTATCAAGCCACCATTGTTTTGACCGACCTTTTGGTCGTTTACTATCAGCTTCGATTTTCAGACCAATCTTGGCAAGAGAATTCTCGTTAGCGTGAATTGCCTTTTATAGTTCGTCAACACTCAGAACCATAGAGAGCGATAAGACAGACGACATCCCGGTAAATTTTAGATTTCAGACGTTCGTTGAAACGTCGATCACAAAGGACATCAGTTGTGGAACGCCACTTCATCCAGGTTGCATTAATGCGTCAAGCAATTTTAAAGCGAAGTCCTCCTTTGGCTGATAGCGTTGACCCGAGGTATTTAAATCGCTCTGTTCTGGGTTGACAACTACCGCTGACAGTGATTGCGCCTATTTTATGGGGAAGGGTCGTCAAAAATTCAGTTTTGTTCAGATTCAATCTGAGACCGTGTGATCATTCCATTTTTGGACAATTTGCTCGAGATCATTTTTGCTATGAGATGCTAGGAAAACATCATCTGCATAAAGCAGTGTGTAGGGCGGTGGACGTTGGATATCCCGTGTGAAGGTTTCCATAACAAAAACAAAGAAAAGTGGTGAAAGGGAGCTTCCTTGATGAACACCAACAGAGACACGAAGCAGTTTCTATACACCCACCACATTTAAAACTTTACTTTTTGGATTGTGGTAGAGCAATTGAAACCAGCGCAGGAGCTCTTCTGGCACTAAGTGTTGTCGTGAAGCATACCAGATGAGTTCCTGTGGTGTATGGTCAAACGCTTTCTCTAGATCCAGAAATGCAATGTAAAGAGGGCGATGCTTTTCGCGGTGTTTCTCCGTGAATAACCACGCAGCGTGCATTGCGTAAGTAGTTGCGCAGTTCTTAACAAATCCGGCTTGATTCACGATAATTTCAACGATTTCGCGAGTACGGTTGTCAAGAATGCGTTCAAAAATCTGTATGGTATGGAATAGTAACCGGAACGGACGGTAATTTGAACAATTTGCTGGACTACCTTTCTTTTCCATATTGGAACTGTTGTATTTTCTTGCCAGTCAGATGGTGTTCTACCTTCCTGAATAAACCGATTAAAGAATTCACTGAGCCACAGTGTTGGGTCCCGCTCTTCGCTTTCCAGAGCTTAGACGCGATGTCATCAGGTCCTGTGGCCTACCCTGATTTCATTCCTTTTATTGCTTCCTCGATTCCAGTTGCACTGATAGTCCTAGAGGGTTTTACGTGAGCACCTGTCTAGAAGACTTAATCCCACGGTCTTCTTAGGACACGGATTGATTTTGTGACCACAATCAAAGCCCCGCTGAAACAAGAAACAACGGTACCAGTCTATACCAAATGCATGGCTTAGCATTCATACTGGTGGAAGCAAGACATACCTAAATCTCTACCGAACAAAGGAGTACGGCACCCGTGTTGAAACGCAACATCACGTCGAGGCCTGAAGGTCGCTTTTCGCTTGAGCATAACCACAACCCCCACGAAACTCCCACTAGGGGGCCAACCGCAAACAACCGAGATGTACTCACATACAACAGGAGTTCACCCGAAGTATGAGGTTCCGGGGACTATCCCGGATCCCATGGTATCAGTATACCCCTGGTAAGGTTTCGTGACCAATTTGCCACTTCAAATGAGTCCCCGTGCAGACTCGGGTCTGATCGCCCTGATTAGGCCTTTGGAGCATTCGCCTACTGAATCACGGCCGGCAAACCAAAGTAATTACAGCGTCTCCCGGTGCCACCACTATGGAGGTTCTCCTCGGCCACTTGGTTTTGGTTTGGCCGATAGGGTTGCCGCCCCACCTTCCTCGCCGCCACCTCTGAGCACCAGTTGCGCTGACAGGTGGAACTGATCCAAATGTCGGCAATGATTGTGGAAGTGTAGGATGAGGAAACTCTTCAGTTGAAATCTGGTCGAAGTATTCTCGCCATCTATCCGTCGCGACTCGACGGTTGGTAAGCAAAATACGGTTCCTGTCATTAACACAACAAGCTTTTGGCAAGTCCATACAAATTTCTCTCTCGCCATCCCGAGTGCCCAGTTTATCGTAAAGATTTATAATGGGCTACTCAGGTGGCAGCGATCGCTTTCTTTGCTTCACGGTTGGCATTCTTGTAAATTTGACAACTGGCGAACGTCTCATCGTCGAGAAACTTGTGCTAGAGGGGTTTCTTTTTACGGACCTTCATTTCAACATCGTCATGCAAAAGCATGTACCGCTTACCTAGCTTGAAGACCCCGAAAGTAACAGTGGCTGTTTTGTGGATCATGTCTTTCATTTGACTTCACGATTCTTCCACATTCGTAATGGTTGGTAAATGCGTAAGTGAAATTATTTCTTCTTTCTTCTCAGGAAATCGCCACCATTTAATGCGCTGCAGGCCAGTGCGTTCCTCACGCTGTCTTATCGGTTGCTTAATTCGTAGGACGGCAATCAACGGCCGATGTTGAGGTGCGATGGTCTCATAGGGAACGGCTTTGCAATCAATGACGGTGGTAAAATGTCAGCGTCTTATGAGAATATTGTCGATTAGCGTTACACTGTTCCCACTATAAAATGTAGGAAGATGAGACAATCGTTTGATGAACCATGTATTCATAAATACAAGGTCATAAGTGTCCGCAGAATCGATTATATGCTGACCACCCTTATTGTGCGCACCAAGCCCTTTTCCCCCCTGGAACATGACCATTAAAGTAGCCGGCAATGATGATATAATCGTCAGCAGGCACGTGACAAGTCCTTTTTTCGAGAAGTTGCCAGAAGGCATCTTTCTCGGTATCAAGTCGACCTGTCTGTGGTGCATACGCGTGAAGTAAATAGTGCGATCAGCTGATATAATGGTGACCTTCATCAGGCAATCATCAAATCGTTCGACTTCTTTAATGGCATCAAGGAAACTCTCTGAGATGGTAATGCCAACACCACATTGAATGTGTGGACTACCAAAATAAAGAAGTGTATAACCATTTTTACGGCATTCGCGTTCAATGTCGCAGACTTTGGCCCCAAATCAGCGGGTTTCTTGCAGAGCGCAGATATCAATGCGCCTTTTCCGAAGGCCTCTTGCGAGTTCCTCGGTCTTTGCAATTAGGGTGTCAACATTTATCATACAGACACGTATTTGTTTTGTTCGGACTAATATATTTGCGTCCTAACACCGTCTATGCATCAAGAACGCTTACCCATTTCTCGACACGATCGAGGCCCGTCCTGCCGCGTCGACTGAGGTAGACGCCCTAGTATTTTTCCAAGGCTAAATATTAGTACTGATCATCTTGTTTCTAACGACATTGGATGCATTTTCTTAGTGCGCCTGTCGCGGGACCTGTCACCAAGGGAGATCAGGTAGGATTTAGCATAGTGGAATATCTCCAACTATACCTTATTTATCTCTTTCCCTGATTTCAGCATTTTCTTTTTGTTTTACTGAGTATAGAACAAAGTACGTTGCCTCAAACCCTCCTCCTTTACCTAGGCTTAGGACCAACACACTGTGTTAATAGCATGGCAGAGAATGTTAGCTCTGACTCTACTGTTGTGGATCAATACCCTTGGGATATTCAAGTAGCCTGGTACCCACATCAGTTTCAGCAGCAGACACACCACCGCACTTAGTGCTGATAATGCTGCCTGACTATCGGAACAGATTCGGATGGTGAGACCCAACCATATTTGTAGCAAACATTGTTCTCATACCATCGTCACATAATTTTTATTATTTTTTTCCCAATTGGCGTATATTCCATACGATTTCCCAATTTAACGACTGTATAAAATGATGCTAAAACTCGTTTTAGTCTATCAAATTCGGTTGCGGGAAAAACTCACGAACTACAATATCCAATTTCAAGCAATGAATCAATTTTACTCATAGATACTCAAAATAAGTCTAAATTCATCCCAACTGACACCTCAGGGTCGATCACTAGAAGATGACTAAACTCAAAAGGCGAAAATTCCAAGCGCCAGCACATAGTTTCACTGAATGAATAAAAATGACAATGGCTAATTCGAGAATCAAGACAATGTACATAACAATTCGCTGGTGGCATGGAATAACTGGGTAAATCGATTTTCACTCAAAGTTGAGTTAAATTGATTTATAATTAGCTGTCACGCTCCTATTGCAATTTAAAAGCTTGAAACCTCATTTCATTCCATTCTATTAAATCTAACCATTGGAAATTTAATGGTGCAAACTTTTTCAGGCCCTGGAGGAAGACTAGAACTTATCATAAAAAACTTAACCTATTTAGAGTGAAAGTCCCAGTTATTCCATTTGACCACCGAATTGAACTGAAGCTTTTAGTTAGAACAAAACTTCATTTATTATCCTCATCTCTTGCCATTTCACTTACATTGAGCTCTTGTATAAACGATGCCGCAAGACTTATAGTTCAAAGCTATAAAAAATATACAAAAAATATATAATATATAAATATACCAAGATTAAAAAAGTACGAATATACCATAATGAATAGGATCATTTCTTGTGAAACGAAGGCAGCAAATCCATGTGCTTCTATATTCTCTCATTTCATCTCATTTAATCGGGTTACATTGAATAACCCATTTGCAATCATTAAACATTCTTACACTTTTGTGTACATCACGAACACCCTTTGAAACTTCTGGTAAATATATAACAGGATAATCCCTTTTAAGTTTCTTCTCACACATTGCCAATATGCACTTCTATCCGTACTTCTATAAACCTTTATAAAATGTAATGAACTTGATCACAATGCGCTTGATATGTAGGTGCAATCATTGCAGAGTTCAAACCATTTCTTGGTGCTTTTTCTGCATTACTCACTTAAGACCACTCTAATTGATTAGTTCAGCACGTTTCCACCATTCCAAATGTTTTGCTTTGAAATCAACTGAATGGGGCTCAACCTCGACACTGAGCATTCAAACGTGCTATAATTTGTAGTGGAATAGTCTCATTTGAGTATTGAATTAAAATGGAGCAGATTTATCCATTCAATTGGAAGAATGTGTTCTGATTTTTTTTCCAAATAACGCGCCAAAGGAATACATGTCAGGACACAGGTATTGCAACCAATATGCAACTAGCACTGAAATAAGAGGAACGCGATTGCTTCACCACATTTCCACAGCAGAGTCTCCTCTTTACAACACAGGCTGTGATCCATATCTAAACGCCTGAAAAACACGTAGGAAGCAAAGCAGTTTCCCGACGTTGAATCTGAAAGCTAATGATCCATCACTTAGAAACTGCAACTTCTTGGCTACTGCCTTTGGAATGACATCATACTCGTATAGCGTGCCTCAGTACTCATAACGACAAACAGCCATTATAAATGTTGCTCGTGCGGGCTCACTCTTTAAACCGCCTTGGAAACTATGAAGACTTATTCAATTTAAGAGGACATAAAACGCGGAAGAAATTCCATAATGTTGTAAAGATGCCTTTCAATGTGAAAGAGCACTTGAATGGTGAGAAGATAGATAGGCGACAAAAGCGGACTTTACAAAAGCGTAAATGGAGAATCATTGGAAAGTCTTTGTGCTAGAAGAATTGATACAAAGTTTCTTTTTGAGAATGAAGCAATAGAGAACATTCATTTGGTTCACTACATTTTCTTAAGTAGGGAAGGAAATCTTAAATGATCGATTGGATTTTATTTTGCACAAAGTAGATACAACTTTAAAATTTCCATACCGAATAGAGAATGAGAACTTAGAATGAACAATTGAAAGACGATATAAGCCAGATTCCTCAAGCATTGGATTAAACTAAACTAAAAACCGAATTCCGTAATTTCTACTCAACGCCTAACATGAAAAGAAGAAAGTGAAAAGAATGGCCACCCACTTACAGCTCACCAAGCACACCCAAGAGGTAAAGGCGACAATATACGGAATAAACCCAACCGAGCCTATACCTGCATATCAGGAAAAAGAGCATCCTAGAAATGAAGCTCAAAACCATCACCGCAAAACACGAACGCCACATGGCAGTTGAAGAACCTAAGGTAGAACTCATATCTCACTATGTAATCAACAGATCTGAGGTACATTTAACCCATAAGCAACTCCTTTACAAAGGACTAAATTATGACATCAAAGAACCCACTTTTCCTAAAAAAGATATCATAATGGATGTCGACAGCACCAAACGCAAGGCTACGGAGAAAAAGAAATCGACTAACAGCAAAAAATCATTAAGGGATCAAACGAGAAACCCGTATATTACTTACCTGTAAACGAGAACAGTGGTCATTATGAAGAAGGATACATATGATGACCCAATATAGATAAAAAATAGAAGGAGCTTCACCTTATAAGAGTGGAAATGGAAGAATATCACAGAATGCAAAGCAACTATTGCGAAAGCCAATGAACCCAGAATGGCTAAGCTTTTCTCTCTATTTCAGAATCAAGTGCTAATGACTAAGGCGGGAAGAGCCATCCCAGAATCCTAAAAAGAAGGCGAAATTGACCGTGAAAGCCCGCCCACAAATTTTGAAGCTCCATCAAAGTGTTCCGTCGACAAGTGCTTTCACGCCTACCCCCACATAAAGCGTTTAAGCACTTCGATCCCTCACATGACATTGCACAAAAATTCACGTGTCCTTGGGTTCGCACCGGATCATGCAAAATAAACAAATGGGGCTATTCCCATGCACCTTTTGAATTATCATGACTTGAGTTAATCTAGAAATTCAAAAATAAACAATTCGAGAAACCGGAAGCCAGCCGCTTCAGATATGAAATGTTTTGTGTATTCCTTTTATAATAATATATCATTTGAGTGTGCTTTGAACCGAATATACCACATGCATATATTATGTCAGAATACCTACATTCAGTCTTGAATTTGCAAAGAAGCGACAACTTTGATCTATTATAACTTTGTTACTAATAGTGCGATTTCCACCAGAAGCATGATCTAGTCTACATCTCTGCAAAATTTTCTGGTGCTAGGATGGACTTAAGGGGGGTTCCGCAGCCAATTACTAAAAATTATGTAATCTACTATTATTAACTTTATTTGAACAGACATCGGTATGGGGAGTATTTTGGAGCCTAGGCCCCATATAGTGGCAGTATCCTTTTTTTTCAGATTTTTCGGTTGAGGTGCTGAGGTGGTGCTGAGAATGGGTTCGTTAAAGAAATGATCACCTTCGACCCCCTGCACTACCCACCTTTCCAACAAAAGTCAAAACTAAGGCCAGCTTCGAAAAGTACTAACTGAGACCTTTCATTTGATACCCCATATGACTACATTTTATGAAAAAAAATTTACCCCTCCCTTTTATATGTATGGGGACCTCCCCTTAAAGTCAATGTACTGTATGCATCCACAGTTCCCACCTTTCCACCAAATTTAGTGTGAATCGCTACAATCATCTCCGAGAAAAATGCGTGTGACGAACAGACAAACAGGCAGACGGACAGACACACAGTAAACTGATTTTAATAAGGTTTTGTTTTGAATAGAACCTTAAACAAGTCGGGAAACCGGAAGCTGGACGCTTCAGTTACGAAAGGTTTTGTGCATTTCTTAGTACGTAGCACGTGATATATGCATATACAATATTATGTGAGAATATCCACTTTCAAGTGATATTGACATTTATAGCCTTGAATTTGCAAAGAAGCGACAACTTTGACGTATTATAACTTTGTTAGCAATAGTGCGATTTCCACCAAACTTGGTAACATCATGCTCTATGTTACACCCTATATTGCGAAATTTCGTCGTCCTAGCATGAACTTAAGGGGGGTTTTGCAGCGAATTACTAAAAATTATAGTAATATACTATTATTAACTTTATTTGTGCAGATATCAGTGTGGAAGGTATTTCGGAGCCCAGGCACCATATAGTGGCAGCCTCTTGATTTTTTTCAGATTTGTCGGTTGGGTAGTTTCTGAGAATGGCCTCCGTAAAGGAATGGTCACTTTCAACCCCCCGCACTCCCCACCTTTCCAACAAATGTCAAAACTAAGTCCGTTTTCGAAAAGTACTAACCGAGACCTTTAATTTGATACCCCACATGACTATATTTGATGAAAAAAAAAATTACACCCCCCTTTTGCATGTATGGGGACCCCCCCTTAAATTCGACGTAAGAGGATGTAACTCACTGTATGCGTGAGCGTTCACAGTTCCCACCTTTCTACCAAATTTGGTGTCAATCGCTATAACCGTTTCCGAGAAAAATGCGTGTGACGGACAGACAGACAGACAGACAGATGGACAGACAGACAGACAGACAGACAGACAGACAGACGGACAGACAGACAGACAGGCAGACGGTAAACCGATTTTAATAAGGTTTTGTGTTTACACAAAACCTTAAAAACGGCTCGACCGCGCGTGTGGAGCCATTAAACTCTGGACCCGAATAACAGGATCTAAAAGGAGGATACGCGACCAGTCGTATGCTCGATCGATGTTTGCTCCGCCTCAAACTGATAATGAGGCACGGCCTTTGAAGTTTCTTCTCTACTTTGGCATCTTCAGGCCATTACATGGTAGGAACAATCTCCAAATCTCCCGCAAAACTCACTGATGGCATCTCAACCTCTTGTGATACAAGATATACTCAATAGAAGAAGCACCGAACGAATCGTTTCCCGCTACAGTATAGGAGAATAAATAAGCAAAACACGGAAAAAGAGAAACGCGAGAATCCACTATTCTTTGTCTGAAATCCATGAACGATATAAGAATTCCCCAATGGGGACGGCCGGACCAAATGCTTCACGCTCATCCCTTCTTTCCTCCCTACAAGAAGAGAAGATGAAAGCCAAATCACGACGAAATCCACACCAATCTAATGATCGCTGTTTGAAGTCCGAAAATTGACTGAAAACGAAGTAGAGGGAACAGCCAAGCACGCCTCACGCTATATACATCTGTTTCGAACCGAATACTCGCCATCAACCAACATCCCCAACAACGAAGAAAAAATGTCTCTTCAATCGCTACGAGTATCCAAACGCGAACATTTCCAATTTCATGTATGATATCAGAAGCGAGAAACAGCGAATATTGGGAACGGCCAGGCATAGCACCTCGCTACAATCCTCCCTTTCCAACTCAATATGCGTTCACTCCGCTTCCTCAACACAACACAGAAGTAAAAACATTGTACTTTTCTTCCTTCAGATTCAAAAAGCTAATCGCATGCAAAGTATTGGGGATGACCAGGCATAGCACCTCGCTACAATCCCCCGTTTCCTACCAAATACACACAGACGATCAATTTCTTCCTCGCCACACAAGAAAAAGGATCACTAACCGCGCGTCGAAATCTAGAAAGAATTGTCATTCACATAAAGACAGGACAGTTCCCAAAAGCTCCGACGGCACAACCTTTCAGCCTCCAGCCATCAAGGTCCGTATTCCAAAGACTTGAGAGACGCTCCCTTGCGAGGCTTAGAACCTCAAAACACCACATAAAACGAAAGTCAGAGCAAGGCACTATACAGGGCCTGAAAGCATCTCCAACGGCACCAGAGAGGCTACCCTTTCCAACAAAACGCAACACACTTAAAAGAATGACTCAGCTTCCATGGTACACTATAAGGAAAGGATAGGAAAACTCTACTCTACCAGATGGAATGGAAAAATGAGGCGTACGAAACCTTGCTTCTGGAGAAAAGGGTTGAAACCAACAAGCGAGCTCCACGCGCGCGGTCGAGCGATTATTTTTAAGCTTTTGTGTAAAATAAAACCTTGTTAAAATCGGTTTATTGTCCGTCTATTTTTTTGCCGATAGGAGATGGAACGCGTCAAAAGCTACCGCAGGCTCCTGTCACACGGTTCTGTGGGACTCTTACCCACTAAAACCAACTCCTTCTTTCTCATTCCACTCTCCCCGCGGGACTTCCATTTGGTATTACGTCAGGAGGGTAGATCAGAATTTATTCTACGCTCGTGTTAACATTCTGGATGACTTCTTCCTGCCTAAGCTTCTTACTGATGGCTGCAATCACCGGATATCCCATATGATTCTGTGAGTCCAGCAGCCTTTTTCTGACTCGTCCCACTCCTCCTGCCATTCCACGAACTGTCGCCATAGGGTAGGAGATTCTCCGGTGAGATATGCTCGATCGTAAAGTCGTTTTCTTTCTTTCGCCAGATCGGGACCATTCCTGCTGTCACGCAAGCTTCTTCATTGGATATTGTTTTGTAAGCGCAACATGTTCGGAGTACATTTATGCGATACGCAACTCCAATCTTTCTCTTGTTTGCTGTATTTTTCAGTGCATCTGCCCCGACTGGGGCTGCATACAGTAGGATTGAACTGACCACCTTCAAAATAAGGAGTCGACGGCTCAGCCTAGGGCCATTTATATTTGGTAGCATTCTCGCAACCAACGCTCCGATATTATATGCCTTGGTTGATACACCCCCACCTGTAATCTAAAGTTTAACCTCTGGTCAATCATTATGCCTAAGTACTTAAGCGCAGGCTTGGAATGAATTGTTTACGTTCCACTTTGTCTTCATGGCTTCATGGAAGTGAACTTTCTCCGATTGATAATAAGTATTACTTCCGTCTTATATTCTGCGAGGTGTAGACCAGCATTCTCTAACCAGGATTTAATCTCATAGACTGCTTCATTTGCATACAGCTCGACTTCTTCGAGAAGGCGCGCAACAACCGTCACACCAATATCTTCCGCGAAACCAATGGAAGCCACAACAGTAGGAAGGTCAAGCGCTAGTACTCCGTTATACACAATAATCCACAAGAGTGGCCCTAGAATGGACCCTTGTGGAACTCCGCATGTCGTTTAGTATAATTTCATTCCTTCATCTGATTTGCAGCACAGGACCCTATCGATTCGGAATTCGGCAACGATAGGCACCAGGTACTTCGCCACGCCTAAGTTTATTAGGGACTCAAGTACCTTGCTCCATCTAGCGGAATTGAAAGCGTTCTTCACATCGAGTGTCATCACTGCACAACGTTTGTCCTCGTCAAGTGCGGCCTTAGCTTTATTATCTACTAGGACAAGGGCATCCATTGTAGACCTCCGCTTTTGAAAACCGAACTGGTTCTCGCCGTCCTTTTCGGCAATTGGAAGTAATCTCTTATAGATTACTAGGTTTTATTGGTTTATTGTCTGTCCTTCTGTTCGTCTGTCTATTTGTCTATCTGTCTATCTGCTATAAGCATTTTTCTCGGAGACGGTTACATCTATTGACACCAAATTTGGTATAAAGGTGGGAACTGTGAACGCTCAGGCATACAGTGAGTTACATCCTCTTACGCCGAATTTAAGGGGGGTCTCCATACATGCAAGATAGGGGTTTAAATATAGTTATGTGGGATATCAAATGTGTTTGTTATTTTTGTATGTCGGGTGATTCCCCTTTCATTTATTTTTCAGGATCCGGTGCGCACTCACGCCTCGGAAAGGGCACGTTTTTTGTTTTTTTTTTTTGCAAAATAACATGTGAGGGATCGAAGTGTTCGAAATACCCCCCGTCATGAAAAGACATGAAATGGGAACAATTTTTGGGAAATTCAAGACGGCCTACAGAAACATTCACTTTGAAAGTGGAAACAAAAGGGAAACCCTTTCCTAGATATAAAAATATATAAACCAGAATATCGGGGCAACTATCTGAATGCTACCTTTCTCCTTGAGAGTAGTGTTACCAAAGTGATTACAAGGTATTATTTGGTCCCTTATCTATGTATATCAATAAACGCTACGTCAATAGAGCAAAAACAGTCTAACGAAATTAGGGCAGTGTCCTGTGAGTTGCCCCAAGAATACAGTCAAAATCTTCCCTGCTTGTCATCAAACCCTACGGTTCATTTTGGAACTCGCCCCTTCATCGATTTCGGGAAAGATTTCGATAGTTTGGAGAAATTGGTAACTTTTATTAAAACGACTAGTGGTGCAAAATGCCATGTGTTGCATCGTAGTAAAATCTCAGAGCAATTTGAGGTCGAAAGCGGACTACGCCAACGATGCATCTTGTCACCCATATTATTTCTTCTTTTTATCTATGAAGTTCTTCATGCTGCCTTGTCGAGAGGAGGAGTTCAATAAATGATCACATCTTCCCTAAAATACCTCGAAAACGTTGTTGACATCTGTTTGCTTTAAAGCCGAATCTCGAACCTTGGCCAAATGATTCTGGATTTGGAAAAAGGGGCAAGTAGAGTTAGACTGAAGATAAACACCAACAAACCCAAGGTTATCAATCTGACGGCACATGGCATCCTCCCTCTCTGCATAATTGCATAACATCAAAGGCGTCAATCAATTTGTATATCTAGAAACCATGGTTTCTGCCGACGATGGTACCATACAAACAACGTGACAATTCCATGGGGGAGGAACGGGTATTAAAGTGTCATAAAACAACAAAATTAATGTCGCATCATCTTGTGGGAAACAAAAATTGTAATTTTCAACTGTTCACAACCATAACAGACAAAGTATGAACTGATCAGTCTCCTGCCGAGAATCCACACGACACAGTCGCACGTTGTCGATAATTTCATTTTCCACAGCCACTCGCAGATTCTCAGCACTCTTCACTTCTGCATTTCTGCTTATTGACGTAGCGACTAAGGTACGACCATTATTTTTTTCGCGATGAGAAGTTAAATATTGAATGCACACATTTTCATATCTTTCGAAAGGATGAGTAACGTTAATTCGTGCAAAAAAAGGCGTAATTTTGTAAATATTTATTGACAACACAGTTAAAATCTCATTTATTAAAATCAAATGGTATATAAAGGTATAGCATTCGAAGAATATTGTGAACAATTTTCATCAGAGAATATTAAAGAATAAGACATTGGCAGCAATTATTTGGAAGCGTTTCCAAAAGTAGAATTGCGGTAACCCCCCCCCCATAACTTGCTGCTTGATCATCTGAAATCAAATAAGTCAGGAAACCGGAAGCTGGAGGCTTCAGGTATGAAAGGTTTCGTGTATTTCTTTTATAAAGACATTTGAGTGTGCATTTGTCCCATTAGTACGTAGCACGTAATACGTGCATATATTATGTGAGAATATCCACTTGCAGGTGATATTGAAATTCAAAGTCTTCAATTTGCAAAGAAGCGACAAATTTGACCTATAATAATTTCGTTAGTAATAGTGCAATTTCGACCAAACTTGATATGATCATGCTCAATGTTACAACATACATTGCCTTCGTGGTGTTAGGATAAACTTAAAAGGCGGGTTTTGTAACCAATTACCAAAAATTATAGTAATGTACTATTATTAAGTTTATTTGAACAGATATCCGTATGTAGGGAACATAGGCATCATATAGTGGCAGCCTCTTGATTCTTTTCAGATTTTCCAGTTAAAGAAATGATCAATATCTACCCACCGCACTCCTCACCTTTCCAACAAATGTCAAAACGGTTTCGGCTTCAGAAAGTACTAACCGAAACTTTTCATTTGATACCCCACATGAATATACTTGATGAAAAAAAAATTACACCCCTCTTTCGCATATATGGGGACCCCCTTTAAATTCGACGTGCAATTATATAACTCATTGTATGCGTGAGCGATCACAATTCCCACCTTTCCACTACATTTGGTATCAATCATTACAATCGTCTTCGAGAAAATGTGTTTTGGGGGGATTTTCCAAATAACTCTTATTGTTGTGCTGCGTAAGAACTCCGACACATCACTCCAGGAAGGCATCTATGATCACATCTTCATAGACAGTCTTGAAGGCACCCAAAACATCTTTGGCAAGAGTATTACCCGCGTGTTTGAACGAATCCAATAGATTAGCAGCTGCACTTTGTTGCCATTCCCACCACGACTCCGCACTGAGTCAGGTATGAGACGTAGTTGCTTATATTCCTTAGTTTTGCTCCGATTCATCTTAAATTTTCTCACAATTTTCTTGAAAGTTTTTCTATTTAGAAAATCATATAAAGAAATGCAAAAAAAAAAATTAAAAACGTTAACCCCCCGCCTCCCCCTTAAAGAAAAGCCCACCTACTTTGATGGTAGTGGTGGGGCAGAACCGAATCTGCCTGGTCACCACCTTCGACCCTTTGAAGAAATTAAAAAAAATTAAAATTAATGGTAAAGCTCAACACGTAGGCATTAACTACTTTTCAAAATAAACCAGGATTGACCACCTTCATTTTCTTTTGGTCAAGTGACAGGCTTTCTTGAACCAAATGATGTAGAAGAATAAATTAATTAACAGAAATATCGCTTTTCTGGATGACAATCCATGCCCATTTGCTATCAAAACATTATCTGCAAATTCAGGTAATTGAGGTGCGTCCGCGGACCCGACTAATTTTCGTTCATTATCTGGTTTAATGCGTGAAAATAAAATCATCTAAAGAAAATTTTGGTTGAAAAACAGAATGTATAGACTGAAAAGACCACCATCGTATAAACCGATGGTAGTTGTGGGGCAGAACCGAATCTGCCCGGTCAACCAATGCCAGTCCTTTGAAGATATTTAAAAAAATTAAAATTAACTTTTCAAAATAAACCAGGATTGACCATCTTCATTTTCTTTTGCTTGAGTAACAGGCATTTTTAGACCAAATGATGACTGAAAAGACCACCACCGTATAAACCGAAATCTAACATCTAATATCTATCTATAAAAACCTGATAAACAAAGTTGTATACATAATATCGTCAATTATGTTCCTGGTTCTTCTTCACATTCCAGATAATCAATCAAAAAATTATTCCCACAAAAGCACCAACTCTCAGACAAAAGCCATGTAGACTTTCGCCAAAATCATTGATGACCCAGAAAGTCAAAGACAACTATCAATAGACACCTTTTATTATTCGATTGTGGCTCGAAGTGACTCGTTATCGTGTCGTGCATCACAGAAACCTCTCAGGCTGTAGTACTGCATTTCGCCAATAGAATTCCAGCAGAGACAAGTGTGTCGAGACACCGTAAGCAGTAAAATTACAAACCCAATTCACATTTTACAAAGAAATTTACTATCTAGTTAAAGAATTGACATTGACCTTCAATTTACATAAATATATAGTGATGCCGGTGGTTATCTATGCACGACAAAAAAGGGCCTAACTCAGCAATGACTAGGTGCCCATAGCAACCACGTACAGAGTATGCAGGCAATGGCTACTTGAGGAATTATCTCGGATCTAACTTGCTGCTCAGCAGTGCACTTAGTCATGCTATCAGTCAGGTTGTAGATAGATAGGCGGTTCTATCTGGGTATAAAAGATGCACTACAGATTCTTTCTAATGGGAACATCACGTTTAGGGTAAAATGTGTTGTTAGATACAATTATAAATGATGACGAAGCGTTTATTCATTCGTGTGGGAAAGTTGCACTTATGCATTCTTTTCAGCTTTGTTGCGGGATCAGCGTTTTGCAACTATTATCTTTATTGAAAAGATACCTTAATACCGGGAAAGCATCAGGCACCACTTTGGAGAATGTTATTGATTGCAGATTGTGTAACGTTGGACTCCACACATTGGAAGTGGTGTATGCATTTGGATACACATAATAGTTCGAATTCCCAAAGGAAATTATAGAGCACAAAAAACCACCGCGTCATAAATCCACGTCCTAAACAGTGAAATTCCGAACCCAATCCATACAATCAGCTCATCCCAAAAAAGAAAGCCCTTGTTTCTACTCCATACACTCCATCCGCTCCACCTAGTCAAACTATAAGAACAATCACGATAATTTCCATATGAAAAGATTTCTCCGTCCGTGATCTAAGATGAAGGCAAACAAACGCACATGTAAATTCACTGGGAAATCTCAGACTAACCAGTTGACCAGAACATGCTGAGCTGGTCCACATTATTTAGATACCCTCGCAGATAGTCATCTTCAAGTAACTCAGGTAGATTACCTTCCTATAACAACCGAATGGCAAGAGAATAATCGTTCTCTAAGGTTAATGGTTATTCCTGTAATTGATTAATAGGATAACGAGTGCGAATAGTCATCGTGGTGAACCTCAGTGTAAAGGTGCATACGCAGTCTCTGATTGATGAAGAGCTTGAGAGCTAATGTGTTTGCTTGAGGAAGTCGTTACACTGGAACGAGCTGAAATCATCATCGTGCTGAAGGGATTTGCTTAACGAAATATGCTAAGTGATTTACTTGTCTCCTTATTTCCTTGCTTCTTCCCCCTCATCCCATGTGGAACGCATCCAATTTAAATTTAAATTATTTGTTCTATACAAGCAACATGTCCAGTGCTAGATACGAATGAACAAGTTGTAATTATGGTCATTGGAAAGAATTGCAATAATCGTGAGATATTACCATTGGACATGAAAAATGGATTGGAGACAGATCTCAGTTGGGTCGAAGATCTCTACGAGCTTCTTTGGAACTCTCAGATACTTTTTTAAGCTTCTGAGATTCCAATCCATAAGACTCTGTTAATGCGAATTCAACTTTCATTCCGACTTTTAAGAGTTGATCTGATCCGATCTACACGTATAGCATCCCTGGTAATGAAGATTAACATTAGAGTAGGAGGTGAGTAGTAAAAAGCAGCCTGATGTAGGATACCAAGAGCAAGTGCAAAAATGAAGAATCAAATGAAAAATCGACATTGCCCAATACCAGAAAAGAAGAAAAGATGACTTCAAAAGACATACTTGCTCAGGAAACACATCGACTGGTGCCGTGAAGTAAAAGCTGACAAATGTATGGCAACATACGGAATATATGCGTTTAGTGGGGATTACACGATGCAATCACTGGCAATTCAGATGGGTAGAGTTCCCGATTGGTTGGTGGGCAGAAAAACCTATACTGTACATTAAGGAATGTATTTAACGAAAATACAGCAAAATAAGCGACCCTCAAAGGACACAGAAATGGTTACAGACAGTATCTGCAACTTCTTGAAATGGGTCACCCTTGCACTAGATTCTTTAGTATACCCGAAGAGTCAGGACACATGACGTTTCATTACCCTGATTGGAGACTGAGAGAAAGAGGGTAAATAAGACGCAGAAAGCTAATGTATACTCTGATGGCATATTTAGAGAGATCCTCAAGTCAGGGCAAAATTAATAATTAAAAAAGTGTAAAAAATTGTATTGACGGAGGAAAAAAAAAGGTTTTAAAGTTTTCTCATGATGCCAAGGTAAACTAAAAGACAAGCATGAATTTTACTAGGTTAGCGTTAACTTGAGGATCTTAAGCTGGTCTTCATAGTTATCGAGAGCCGAACGTACAACCTCAGAATTTGAGAGGGCAAACCGCTGCCAGTCAATTTTTCTCGGTAAGGTGGGTGAGGTAACTAATTATTGATGGCCGCTCTGAGGTGCCCAATTAGAGCTACTGTGCACCGTTCTGCTACCAAAAATTATTAAGACGACAACTGCTATGGGTAGAGCTAGCGAGCAGGGTCCAGCTAGCTCAGAAGTTCATAGCCAGCCTGTAATATTCACAATCAGCAACAACCCCCACCCTGAACTAGAAATCCAGCCCAAAAGTATTCGCGATCGTGTCCTGTTAGAGACGAGCCAAATACTCCTTGAGTTAGCACAGCTGCTGAGCCCTCACCATTTAAAGTCAGCGGCTATTAAAAAAAGTACGAGCAGATTCCACCCAGTCACCAGCGAGGCACAGACTCTGTCTACCGAAACAGTGGCAAGAATAGAGCCCCACCTGACCCGTCCGTCAGCTCGCTCAATCCCCTCTATATTCCTATCAACGGGAACCTAAAGGAAGGTGGCTTTGAGCGTATTCCCCCTCCCCCACCAAATTTTTCAGTGCATCCCTGCATTGCCCCACCAGGCTGGTGAATCCACGGCGAGTACAAAACCATAGCGTCAGAAATACCTACATTAGCGAATCCAAGGAGACCGTACTGTGTGTATTGAAAAAAGCCCCCGCACCGACTTTCACAGGGCACTTTTAATTCGTCGGTGAAGAATATTATTTTATAACCTGTCCACATATTACCGGGTCTCCATTCTGCCTTGATTACAAAGGCTATTACAAATTTCCTCGCTAAGCTCAGTTTAGATGTGTCACAGCTCGTTGGAAATGCCTTGAGTTCCCGAGATAATTTGTCTAGGATGTTAGTATGGCAATAGGGGTCAAACATCCAGATTCACAAATTCTGACAACACTTGGAAGTATGGAAGTTGAGGGGAGAACTGGAGAGCGACAATAGCACTGACATGACTACGCTGTTCTCTGAATCCCATTAAGCTTGCTCTTAGAACCACTTTTTGCTCAGCGCCTGCTACCTCATAATACAATCGAACGTTAGAAAGAAGTGAACCGCGGCTGTGTACGTTCACAGGACCATCTTCAGCCGAAACCCCCATTTCTTTACAAAGGCCCCCTTGCGAGCGTAAAAGCCTTTATAAGCCTTTTCAACCCTGCTTTATATATTCAGTTTTCAATTTAACTTAGGATCACACCAAGATGCCTTACATTGGAGGAAAGAACCAATCCCTGCTCATTTAAATACAGGAGGCAAAATTCCAGTACCCTTGTCTTGATGGAAATAACATTAGCTCAGTTTTGGTTGGATTTATGCCGAGCCCGCATTTTGCAACCCACAGACCTTTTAGCGAAGACAAACCTCCCCGACATTAACACCACCAAGTCGCCGACTACACCTTCATCCGCTTCTGTATAAAAGGCTTAGAATTTCATCCATCACTATCAATCAAAGAACCGGAGTGATGGTGCCTCCCTGAGCATGTATACTATCCAATGCGTAACACATCCCTCCAATCCTATTCTAGTTAGAGCTTCCTTGATGGCTTTGGTAATAACTTTGTAAAATGTTCCCTCCATATCCAGGAAGGCAGGTACATTGCTTGCAGTATGATGACCGCTCGATCGTGCTAATTACCTCGTGAAAAGTGATTTCGGTGGATTGGCGTGTTGTTGTAACATGCTGAAACTTGGAGAAGGGCGTCCTCCTCATGATCGCAGTAGATATCCAAAACGCGCTTTAAGGTCTTCAACACGAAAGGGGCGAGGCTGCTTGGTCGAAAGTCCTTCGTAGACTCATGGTCGTGCCTGCCTGCTTTTGGTATGAAAATCATCCGTGGCGTCTTTAAGATGGTACGTATCCCAAACACATGGCACAGCCCTTTCTTGCTGCTTTTGTAGCAATACTGGTATTAGACCATCTGAGCCCAGAGGTTTATATGCGGAGAAGCTTTCCATAGCTTAGTCGATTTTATCTGGGGGATGTACATCCTCCAAAAAGGATTCTAGCACACAGTTCTCATCACTGGCTTTAAAGTGTGTACGGATTACCAACTCCAATATCTGACAAGGAGTTTTCAAGCTTTTTAAAAAAGGATGGGCTCCTATGTTCCTTGGCCACAATCTACGTTTCGCAGGCTCGTTAGTGCTTTCAGTGTTCAGACAGTGGTCCACCCTGGCAGTTGTACCTTTTCAGACAGCTCTGTTTGGAGACTTCATGGCCGATTTGTACCTTTTCGGGCAACCCTTGTATTGCTGCCAGTGATTGCGCCTGTAGCTGATGTTGAAGAGCTTCCTAGACAACATGCTGATGTTGAATAAATCTTCATTTCACTACAGTGCTAGGCAATATATTATTACACGAAAATTCCCATTTTAATTTGCGAAAAAAAAAAGAATTCCAAAAAAGGACAGTTAAGAAGCTACAAGGCTTATAGTGCAAAGAAATAAAACGTATAACACATCGCACCCTAGTTACCATGAGTTTTCATCAAATTGAATTTTAGCTGATTTTTTCCCTCTCATCATCCTTTATAAAGTTTTATGTAAATGAAAACCTTATCCAAATGGCTTCTAACATATTATAACCCGCTTGACTTTTTTTACCAGCATGTCTCTCTGTCACTCTTCAGTTGCCCAGAAACGTAAGAAAGATAGGTATGAAATTTTTAATATGATCATGCGATAAAAGAACTAGCTTGTCGCTTTAAGTTTATTTGACATTTAAATAAACATCAAAACTGTCATTTAACATTTAAATAAAGTCTGCATTATAGCAAACTATAAAGCTGGAAAGTTTGGTACAAATACAATTATTGTTCATGTTTTAAAGGTTTTAGAAAACTAACAATTGAGTTTCTTCGTCTCCCTTTCACAATGGTAGCGGTCTCTTAGTGAAACATAAATTTATCCACTCCTTTTTAAGAAAACTTTCCCTCTGTGGGCTATTTTAACCCTGTCCACTCTCAACTCTCCTCAACTTCAATAATAACACGAAACCTTCCTTCACAACTTCGCCCTTTTCAAACTATGTGCCTCCTTTCACATTATTTATCGCAATTTATCACACTATACAGAGAATATTCAAGGTTCCCTTGGGAAAGTAAAAATCTCAACTTGCCTTCCTTGCCTATACTGTCAACGCCTGCAGTTTGCCCATTTAAAATTTCTCAATATTTAAAATTTTGAGCATAAGATAAGTGACGTGCTTGCTGGTTTGTCTTCAGCGATAAGTTGCAGATACCTTTTGTCCCTAGCAGCGAGCAACGCGGATAGCAACTAACGAACAGACTTTGAACACCTAGCTCATCACTTCTTAACCGCTTCCCTAATTTTTGTTTAGGGAATGAGGTGTCCTAACTCCACATCCACTTGGTGTCAAACCCTCATGATCCACAGACTCCTCTTTTTGGTTCAAAAATTAAAAGAGGGACTAAGACGGCTACGGTTTCGTACCAGGGCAGAGGCAACTCATCAGACGCTGTCTCACCTCTGCTCTGGAACCAGGTGAAGGAGAAACCTAGAGAAAACTTTGAGTGAAGCACTGATGTCGGCAAATGTGATGTGTAGAATGCTAACATCGCAGGATGATTGGGATACGATCAACTAGGAAGTAATTTAGTCAGCATTGCACTTGGCCGAGATTATTATCCTAATTTGACTCAAGTACTCATTCACTGACTGGTATCCGACGTCAAGTCACGATACAAATCCCATTGCCACCAGTGAGATTTGATCCGCAACCTTCCGTACGACTCAACTCAATGATTGTATCAATCAAGGACAAACTGCAAAAAGTGGAAGAGGTGAGGAAGGCACGGTTATGCACGTCGCACATAGAAGATAGGAGAAAGAACTAAAGTTAGCTAACTCAGCCCCATGATGTAATGCTCGGGGCAGGGGGAATCGGGTGTGGTTTTAGTGGGTAAATATCCAACACTCTGCGTGTCCAGCACAGTTTTTTGAAGACCTTCTTACAATAACAAAAAATCGGTAAACCGGTAGCTGGACGCTTCAGGTATGAAAGGTTTTGTGAATGTCTTTTATAAAATCATTTAAGGTCATCCCGTGTGTCGGGTTGGAGAAATCGATTTTTTTTTTTTGCATGAATTGTATCTATATATAGTGGAGAATATGTTGGCAAAGGGATTTTCCGATATTCCGAGTCCTTCAGAAACTACAGGGTTAAACAGGTAAGGAGTTTGCAGTCGCGGCTAGAGTACTCGATGAGAAAGAGCATCGAATCTTTTTTTATCTGTTAGTTTTTTACCTGAGCCTTATAAATTCGAACACAGGTATAAATATAAAAAGATGGAAAACCAATCAATTGTCTAAACTTATTTGCTGTTCGGAATAAAAAGGATAATCCAGTCTAGGGTGAGCACTGAAAGACGTTCAAGTTATAATCAGTTATATTTTGTTTTAAGTATTGTGCTGTTTCTGTGTTCAGTGATTTTTTTAAATGGATCATACGAAAGGAGATCGCTTTAACGTTCAACGTCATGCTCGCATTAACAAACGAATATTTCATGAGAATCGATAGTTATCAGAGAAGAAAAAGGACTTCGCATCAACATCAGCAAAGAAACTTTTAGCAAGCATGAACATGGATGTTCCAATTGCGACAAGTTTTGTATATTGGATTTTGCTGGAGTTTTCTCGGGTATTTCTGCAAATTTCTGCAAATAATAAAATATACCTGGTAATAAAAAAGGAATACGTAGGACATGTCGAGAAAAGAATGGGAGCGCGGCTTAGAAATGCAAAGAAGAATCACAAAGGCATTGGTGGAAAAGGGGCTGGAAAACTTACTGATAAGGATCTCACTACATTTTCTGGGCTGGCTATTCGTCGACACACAAATTCGATAGAAGGAACGAAGCAAGAAATTTGGGCAACTTTCATCCATAAATGTTCTACAGACGAAAATCCTCAGCATCAAAATTGTCCAGCAGGCGAGGACAGTTGGTGCAAATGGCGCAAAGCGGAAGCTAAAGGAGAACTGGATAGTTTTCACCACGAGAAGGCACCTTTGACTGAAGAAGTTCAAACAGTCATCAAACCAATCTACGAAGATTTGTCACGAGATGATCTCTTGAACAAATGTTTAGGAGCAGAGACCCAGAATAACAATGAGTCGTTAAATGCATTGATCTGGACTTTCGCTCCTAAACACCTTCATTCTGGGGCCAAGATCGTAGAAATAGCCACTTTTCTGGCTGTAATTATTTTCAATGAAGGATTCAATGGCATTCTCAAAATCCTAGTGGCAATGGGATGTCAAGTTGGTCACATATGTCAGGTTTATGCCGACCGCGGTAATAAAGCGCGAATTTGGTGGTCCGAATGACGACCGACTGACCTCGCTAAAAGAGCCATAATTGAAACCAGAGAGCAACAATCGGCCTAACAAGACTTTTTTGAAGAAACCGAGGGTGCTCTCTATGGACCAGGTATAGCAGATTAATGGTGAATTTAAATTTCACTGTTGATAATCACATTTAAATTTTCAAATGCGTTTTTCTCGAAACTGCATCTTGAAAATCGGCTGCCACCATAGCTCAAAATCTTTCCAACCAAATTCTTTGAAATTTTTACGACTTCTTTAGTACATATTTCTACGGTCCGCAAACTAGGATAATTGCAATCGGACGGGTAGTTTTTTTTTTATTCATAAAAGAAGCCGTAAAAAAACACCAAAATCCAAAAAATCAAGTTTAAAAGCCCACCAAAAATTTACCTTTTAATATTTTCTAATTATCCTAGTTTGCGGACCGTGGAATATTGTCCACATTAAAATGCCGTTTAGTTTTTTTCCCTCAGATGAACACAGCGCCCTCCAGCGTGGCAGCAGAAAAACACCTTTTTTTGGACATGGGTGCATAAATTAACACCTATTCCGAAAATTAGCTACGATATCAAGCTGAAAAATTTATCACATATACTAGAGATATCGATAAACACATGGTGAAAAAATCACGTTTCTATCTTTATCCGATCCTTCAAAATAATTTTCCAAAAAAAGGCAAAAAAAACGGCCTTCACACGGGATGACCCCCTTAAGTGGGCATTTGTCTCATTAATACCTAGCATATAATATATACATATAATCTGTGAGAATATCAACCTTCGCGTGATGTCGACATTCAAAGTCTTGAATTTGCACAGATATCGATATGGAAGATATTTCGGAACCTAGGCACCATATAGTGGCAGCCTCTTGACTTTTTTTAGAGATTTTTCGATTAGGTAGTTTCTGAGAATGGGTCCGTGAAAGAAACCAACCCCCCGCACTCCCCAGCTTTCCAAAAAATGTCAAAACTAAGACGCGCTTCGGAAAGTACTACTTTAGATTCTACATAGAACGATGTAACTCACTACATGCCTGAGCGTTCACAATTCCGACCTTTGCACCAAATCTGGTGTCAATCGCTATAACCGTTTCCTAGAAAAATGCTTGTGACAGACAGACAGACAGTAAACCGATTTTAATAAGGTTTTGTTTTACTTATAGTCCTCGCCGGTCTCCTTAGTGAAGGACGATGTAATACAAGGCAAAAAGATACTCAAGAATTTCAATTTCATTATCATTACACTTAATACTATGTAAATGAAAAGCATTCAGTAACAGGACAAGTACAAAGAAAATATAAGTATCTTTAATTCAACCTAAAATTCGAACCTAGTTCGCCAGAACCGCGACCAAGAAGTTGGTCCAGTCATACGACTAACCAACTGCAAAGGTTTGAAATTTGTTGACGCGAACCAAAGAGTCGACGATCTGTTTTGTTGTACACTAGAGAACACTATAGTCGGCATTGGGATCATCCATCACTATTACCCTCATTTAACCCAATTGCGAAATGTCCGGCATCCATCACTCTCTTCTCTTCTCCTCTCTCCTCCTCCTCTATTCCATTACCCCCTCATCGTCCTATTTTCAATTACTCCAAGCCCCTCCTCTATTCTTTCTCGAGTGTTCCCCCGCTAGTTCCCCTGTCTTTTCATTCTTCCCTCCATCTCATGTTCTTTTCTCCTCTCCTTGCAGCTACATCCTTCGTTCTTCATCCACTTCCTTCCTGTTTTCCTCATTTGCTCGTACCCTTTCCTTTCCCTCATATAATACATATACATATGTTAAACCGTCAATAATATGCTTATGGAAAATTCAAAGAAATCAAATAAGTGTGTATTTATCAGATTTTCATCTTTGAAAGTTCATAACTTTCGAGATTTCTTTAGTTTCCCTGTGGAATATGAAGTTATCAGCCATCACATGATCTGATTAAGTATCTACAAAATTTGAATATCATATTCAGCAAACATATCTAAATATAAAAAAATATAGACGACTCACGGTTTCATCAAGAGAAAACAGACCAGATTCGAGAAAACCTTTGAAGTTTGTCAATTATAACAGGCTCTGATTGCTCGGATTGCGTCTGACGGCAGCCTCTTGATTATTGTTAATTCGTCATCATCAACGGCGAGACAACCGATATCCAGAACTGCAGACATCCCGGGTTTGCGCCGAGATCCATCAATTCGATAACGCTAAAAGCTGTCTGGCATCCTGACATCTAAGACAAGGTCTGCCACGCTTTCTTCTTTTTCAACATAGATATTGCCTTCATAAGCTTTCTGACCCTCTCATCGCACCCTATTGAATCAGATTTTATCCACAACTAGACGCTAATAAATTTCGTCGTTATATAGGCTACAAAATCGTCCATCCTCACGTAGGGGATCAGAAAGTCTTCAGAGGATCTTTCTCTGGAACTCGGTCTAGAATTCACAATTTTTCTTGCTAAGAACCCAGATCTCCGAGGAATACATGGGGACTAGCAAGATCATTGTCTTGAACAGTGAGAGCGTTGACTCTATGGTGAAACGTTTTGAGAGGAACAGAGTATTACTTATTTATTGTTTATTGTTAATTAAATAACAAAATTTGAATATCGCTAAGATAACGAAAATATCGTCGAATCATCTCAAGATGTAACGATTGCGTGTGGGCGCACTGGATGCGCCATGCCCCATATAGGGGTCAATGCCAGCGATATAATCCATATTTTCGAACCTTCGCCGCCCAACATGATCAGATTTTAATTTTAGTCCATTATTACCCGCTTGGCACACTTGATTGGCGAAGTTCCGTATTTCACCTTTTCAAGTTCTAAATTTTAATCAGTGTAGACCAAAATATTTTCGAAAATCGAAAGTCAATGCCCCGGAAAGAAAGTTATCCAACAAATTTGGAACCCACCTGTCAGACTATGGAAAATTAAAAATTTTAAATTCTATATAACTCAATTTGTTAACCTAACAAAAACCACCTTTCCTGGCTGAGCTGGCGATAAATAATCTCTTAAATGAGAAGAATGTTTCTCTCATTTGCATTATCGCTAATAATTATGAATGCAAATATTTTCATTTTATTCAAATTTCACTCATTAATTTAATTAAATTCTCAACCAACACTACATAAATATATTAAGCGAAGATACATATATTCAGATAAACCTCACCCATTCGCTCCTATTAAATCTTGTCACAGACTGGACAGCAGAAATACATGGACCGATAATAATCTACATGTGTAAACATATCCTTTTTGATTACTCTACAATGAAATTAATTTCCTGCTGTCCTGTAACATTTCTCAATCCGCAGAGGATTAGTTTCAATTCCCAACGCCAATTATGGTAGTAGACACAGATGGTGTCATGCTGATTTAGCATGTGCATGGCCGCAAACAAAACATAGATTTGTTATTTTAATCTTATGTAAATCAGGTTAATTATCTTCCATTGAACTTTGAAGATTTTCATATAATAAATAATATAGCAAAGTTGCTTACAGCAATGGACCCGGGTCACCTCTCAGAAATAATAAAATTTGGAATATCTTAAAAATCAACCGTTAATAAAACAACACTATCCGGTTAAAGGCCTTTTGGTTTACAGGCAAATTTCTGAGAAATGTATACTTTGCCGACAGCAAGGAAAATGCTGGAGAGCTAAAATTAATTCTTTAATTAGGTTTTCCGCTGATTTATAAGAGCTTAACTGTCAACACGACTTTGATGCCCTGAGAAGTTTCTGCAAGGTCATGCCTTTCGTGGGACTTCAAGTGCGACTCGCAAAGAAGCTCCAAAAATTGTTACTTTTTTTGCAAATTATGGAGACGGTTGGCTGAACGAGAAAATTTGTAAGTTACATTTTATGGTTTAGATACAGTTGGGCTGAATTACAGTACTTAATTAGTTATCTTTAATTTTGGAATGTAAATTACATCTTGGTGGCAATTAGTATCACGGACTATGTTTTTAAATTAACCCAAAAGTTTGACTACATTCTTATATCTACAAGGCCATTATAGAAACAGATTCCCATTAACAATTCGTGGCAACATTCCACACAAAAACACAGATCAGGAAGCATGTGAATATCATAACCAGAAGGGTGTTCTCTCCCAACTGAGAAAAGGGTTGATTGCTGATTGGTGACCTAAAGACCGATACCAAAGGCAAGTTTCTTGGAATTGAATAAAATAAAAATCACAGCTCTGGCTTTCTCATACTTCCCAATCCTCGCTAAGAAGGTTACAGATCTCAGACACCACAAGTACCCGCAACGGCAAGCAAGACCATTGATCAGGGTCGCGAACAGAAAAACCAGAGTGGAAATAATATGAAAAACAGGAAACGGGGTGGAAAGTATACGGATCTGCACTGAATCTGTACGAGCTCTCTATAATCAATTTTTTCAGTTAAAACTCCCGAGAAAAATTCAGGCGCGGAGCGAATTCTCCCTTACCAACCCCCCGAAGGGCGAGGATTGTTGAAGTGCCGAAAAAAACCTTTGGGGTAAATTTGAACAGAGAAATGAACTTCGAAAAGTGTAAGGGAAAGTCCGTTTTAGTAGCAGAGGTAATCAGTTCAAGGGCTGCATTTTGAAGGAAAAATGCGGCTATCAAAGCTTATAGATTATTTTATTTTTTTAGAAAATGGAAAATAGTAATGCAAAGTTGGAGTAGTTTGGTGTAATGTAATAAGGTGAACTACTTAAAATTGTCCCAGTACCTAAAACAGAAATTAACCAAGTCGCTGTTGGCTGTAAGATTGTAAAAATCAAGAACAGGAACAAGAACCAATTTTAAAAACCTTAAAAAAGAAAAAGCTTGCCAAAGCTAATAATCACAGTACGTCTAATAGGTATTATCCGCACTGAATAGTTGCGGACTTGGGAATGTTCTGTTTTTTCGTACACGGAGGTGGAAAATCTTAGAAAAACACGTCCGCCTGAGCGTCATCTACGAATAGTTCCTATAAGAGATAATAGAGAGGTTATAGTGAAATCCTCACCCAATCCTTTTCGCAAGATCTCATGAAAGCAAGCATGAAAGGGCAAGATTACTCTACCGGGAAGGAATACGCCGCATAAACGCGTCGGCTACAGCGGGAGCGTATGGGATTCGCACCCAATAAAAACACCCCAGGTCTCTCCAGCCACAGCTCCAGCCCCGCGGGGCCACCGTTTAGGTATTACGTCGCGGGGTAGGTTTGTCTTTGGACACCCGTCCTTCTCCTCCTTTCGGCTTTCCTCCTTCTTCGCTCCTTTAGTAACTCCTCCTGTATTTGCACAATTGCGGAGCAAACACCAGTTCTCCTCGGACCTCAGCATCTCCGCAACTAAATTCCCCGGGCTCACGTTGCTGCCCAACACTTGGTTCAGGTTCCTCCTCTCCACTGCAAATCTTGGGCAGTGAAAAACCAAATGTTCCGGACCCTTCCATATGCCACCGCATCTAGGAAAATTCGGAGAATTATCCAACCCAAAGCGGTGCAGATACTGTCACCGTGTCCCGTGAGGAATTGGGTAATGGGGTAGTTGGTCTCCCCATGTTTCCGCCCAAGTCACACCCTAATGTTGCGAATGAGCCTGTCCGTCCACCGAACCTTCGTAGACTCGTCCCACTTGCGTTGCGTCTGAGCTTGCCGCATTTCTATGCTCTGTGTTCCCCTCCATTCTTATCCGTACACATCATAGGCACTAAACCACAGGTAGATACTATAATTCTAGGGTTAGGTTAGAGCCAATGATGTGTGCGGATAAGCTTTCCCAATACATTTGCAAGTCTGGGATCATTAAGTTGAGTAGACAATACTGTGACCATAATGTAAAGTTTCAAATTGCTTCAATTCAACGTTAAATAAGTTTGTTGTGTGAAACAAAACCTTGTTAGAATCGAGTCGATGTCTGCCAGTTTGACAGACGTCTGCCTGTTTGCCACACCCAATGTATTTGGAAACGGTTAGGCCGATTATCACGAAAATTGGTGGGAGCATGTGGTCCGTTGTTCCCTTTATATACAGTAAGTGGCGCCATTTTGTGTTTAAGGGCGGCTCCCCATACATACGAATGGAGGGTGCAAATGTGGCCATATGTGACATCAAATGAAAGGGCTTAATTAGTACTTTTCGAAATTGGTCCCGTATTTGATATCAGGTGAAACGTAGAGGAGTGAGGGCTCAAAATGTAACCCACAAAAAGTGTGATAGGTCTAGTTCTCAGAGCCTATCCAACCAAAAAAATGTGAAAAAATACATCTCGTTCCGATATCTGTACAAATAAAGTTAATAATATTTTCAAAAATTAACCGAAAACCCTCTCTAAATTCATACTATAAGTACCCTTGCAAAATGGATAATAGAACGTATAACTAGGGGAAGTTTGAAGAAAATCCAACTATCATTAACAAAGTTATTGAAGGTGAAAGTTTGCCATTTTTTGTAAATTTCGTGCATTCTAAAACGTATATGACGTCATCATAACATATCAATTCGTTAATATTACAATAAAGTGAGCTCACGTGAATGGAAGGTCACAGGAAAACATTTCGTTTTAGTTTTTCAATCATTTATATATCTATATCAATAACTCCAAACAGCCATATATATGTATTTATATGTATATGTATATGAAGCTTTGGGGTAGTGCCTAATTCAGATAGATTCAGATAGACATTGAACAAGCAGTATTCAATATACGTACTATATATGTCATATATATACTTTTAGTACAAAGTAAATCGAAAATAGGTATATGATCAATTTATTTGATTCATATATAAGTATAGCATTCGGTAATAGTTAGCAATGTTTGTTTAGAGTGAGCGTCTACGTCTTCAATATGTACGTATAGCTTGCAGTTTGAAAAAATTATCAAGGAATATTTTGAAAGTTTGAAAGTTTCTCAAGTAAGATTAATACAAAATCTTTATACCCGAAGCGCCATCTTTCGGTATTCCGACTTGTTTGTATCATATTTCTGAAAATGACGACTATGTGATTCTCGAGAAATTCAAGAAAGTGAGAAAATGATTGCATTGGCATTGGATTTGAATTAGAAGACTCCATCGTTGAAGGCATTTCGGGAACTATTTGATCAGCCATTGAAGATAGTATCAAATGGTTCCCGGATAACGGCATATAGTATATTTTCAAAATAAAAGCCTAGCCTAGAATGGAACTGTATTCTAATCGACTTCAAGTAAATAATATATCTAAATGATCTAACATGGAAATTGAGCAGATGTTCATTACCCCTTTTATGGACTGTATCTGCTAATTTGATATTGAAATTAAATTATAAGTTTTTGAATAAATCTAGAAATTTCTAAAGTGCCCGTTTTGGCATTTTATCAAGGATATTTCCATAAATGGTCCAGAGATTTTGTATCTTTACCGACTTCAGATCGGATGTGTGGAAATGTTTAAAGAAATAACACCGCATTTATTTTCTTCTTATTATTATTCTTTTAAGGGAAAGTCGCACCGCGTCCTTAAAGAACCATTGTGCCCCTTTTACTGGTTATAGTGTACCTATTAATCATAGTATCTCAAGCAAGCCAATAACCGTCAGGAACTTTAGTATGTTCCCAAACTTCCAAATCTTTCAATTTTGCATCTGGTATTAAGTGTTCTCCCAGATGCCTTGACCTACTTTTCACAAGTGCCGAGCACTATCCTAGGACGTGTAAAGAGATCACACCCCGCACAAAACCTGCTGGCAGTGTCCGTAGATATCCCTAGCTTCCCTAGGTGATAGTTTAGCCGACAATGACCAGTGAGAATTCCCACTATGAGTCGAAGGTTCTTTGTGGTAACGTTTAACCAATCCTTTGTGCGCATGGGTTCGTATCCCCAAATAAGCACCGTGGACTGCTCCATCCCTGGTAGGCCCGCCCAGTATAGTTCCCTCAACCGTTCCTATTAATTTCTTAGTGTCATAGCCATGAAAACGTTTCCGATTCCACAAAGGCGTTCTGGTCCGTCTCTTTTTGGCTAGTTCGTCCGCTGCCTCGTTGCCTCCCAACCCAGCATGACCTGGAAACCAGAGTATCCAGATCTTGTTAAACGGGCCGAGTGTATTCAGTCAGTCAGTGTAGCAGTTTAGAGTTCACCTGGTTGGTCCTAAGTGCCTTGATCGCTGCTTGGCTATCGGTGAGAATAGCAATGTTCTGCCTATAGTTCCTTTGGAGATTAAAGGAGGCACATCTATCTATGGCGCATATTTCCGCCTGGAATATGCTAGTGTACCTGCCCATTAGCTCGAAGTACATTTTCCTTGGACCAATGACACCGGCACCCGCTCCGTCTGTTGTAAGGAATCCGGTAGTGTACCAGGTAATCAGTTGCTGATTTAAGCCACTCCCAAAGTGTTTCAAACTTCTTATCGAACCTCGTTGTCATGTTATCCCTTGGTATCAGTAATTTGGGATACCGCCTAGGAAGAATATCACTCTTCCTTCGGTTTAGGCAGTTCCCGCCTCACTGATACTCCCGGCCCGGCCATCTTGAATATTGCCCTCCTTGCCTGCATCTGTATGTGCAAATGGAGACGGGTTAATCCCAGAAGGACCTCCAGACCTCCTCATTGCCCCACTGAGACACACGCAAGCCAGTTTTTGGAGCCTGTGTAATTCCCTGGCTTGTGTGCTGAGTTCGATTCTTTTAGCCCAGATTACCGCTCCATAAGTAATCATTGTCCTTACTATTGCAGTATATATCCAAAGTAGCATCTTCGGGCTGCAACGGCGGGCTTCAAGTCATTAGAGCCCTCGTGGCTTCTTTTTAGCCTGTGCTCCAGCAAAAATAGTTCAACTAACTTCACTCTGCAAGTTCTTCATGATTAAAGATAAAATAGCGTATCTTAAGCATGTAATGGCAACCAGTTCTGCCGATCCAGCTTGTTTTATTTATCTGTTTATGACAAGATAATTAGAAATTACATGTGACTGCGGCTTATTAGACGGTTCTGAATATGAAAGAAAACATTATGGACTCATTCAAACTCAAACTTCATCACAACACATAATTCGGTGCGGAACAACCCAGATGAGCATAACCACCAGAGATATCGTATTTCAACACTTCAGTTTTCCAGAACGTTACATCTGATTTTCTACGCACAATATCAACAAAAAAAGCCAACTGAAAACTTTAGTACTTAAGACAATAATAAAACACTTGATACCCGGTCACATGAGTTCATTGCCGTCTTGTGGTTGATTCTTGTGGTTATTGTTTACCTGAAGTTCCAAGCATTTTATCTCAAATCGGCGGCATGGAAAAAAGTAAGTTTCATTCAGGTACGCTTCGACAGTTCCACTTAATCATCAAATTAAGAAATTAAATAAAATTCATCCCAGCATCCAAGAAAGGCTCACTTCGATTAGATAATACACAAACACAGTACCCTGGGTGCAGTCAAGGTCTTCCTCTCTTCTGAGGTAAATTAGTCTAAACGAAATTGAACTAATTATGTTAGAATAGCGTGAAATAGATAATGATCCCGTTAGGTTTGAAACGAATAATCCAAGATGCTGATCATTGGTGAAAATTTTCTATGGCGATTGATGGAGCTGTTAATCTCCCATGTAATATGCGTTGGGGTTACGTGTTTTTGGAAGTAATTCATTTCTGGATTCGATCCGCCTACTTTGCCACAGCTCACATTGGTAGCTACCTTTTTTCAACTCGTAATGATTACGGCGTGGAGTTTATTATAAGACGTTTGATGGCAAATTGTAAAACCACAAAAGCATTCTTATGTAATGATAATAATTGTCGGGCATGCGCCTAGTGCGGATGGTTATAAAGAAAAATTAGAGATCAGTAAGGCAATGAATGACGTGCCCAGCTTGAAACGATATACGTTTATGAAAAGATATTATTCCATTCAAGTTTTTTTCATTATTTCAGAGCAGTTAACTGAATTAGGAAAATATCTACATTACTTTTGAGAATGAAAGAGGATGTCATTATGTAGACAATAGAGTTTGACCTTCAGAAATTCTTCATAAACGCCTGGAATAATGTTGTGGCTGTTCTTAGCGGGAGTTTATTTAATGATTAAGTAATCGAAAAAGCCATACTAGCGCCAACATAAATGGGAAGAGGAATGTAATTGACCTCGCCGCCTCATCTAGCGAATAGAGTTGTCATTGCAAAAAAAAGGTAATTTGGTAAGCCCCTTCCTCAAGAAGTCTAGACATTTCATTATTGGAACCCAAATTTTAACAACGGGGGACGTAGAAAATTTGTTTTTTTCATAAATCAGGAAAACATATAGACCCGAAGGAAAATCCGCAAATCATGATCGTATGGTACAATTAAGGATTTTCCAGGTATGACAGCCAGTTGCCGAATCATTAGTGGCCTAGTCCTTGGGATACTTATACATATTATGCATTTAAAAAATTGCACATTTGTACTACCACAGTTCAATAATACAATGATTTGCTGATGCCCAACATAGTCTTTCTAAATTGAACAGTGTTGACTCCTGCAATGCATACTTTGGAACATCCTTGTACTCGTCATTGTGGAAGTGTCACTGATGACTTTTTAGTAGGACTTCAATGGTGTGAGTTATCTCAAAAAAAATTAAATGGTTTTTCTAAAGAGTTTTTATTTTGAAATTTATTAAAATTATTATTACGTTTTTTTAATTCGAATTTCAGACTATTAATAATAATAATCGTCGTAAGCCTCTCCTTCTCCTACAAAGTTGTTCTTGATTTGTTAACAACCGAACGTGGCGTCACCGTTTTTCCTTCCAATAAAATTTGTCCTTGCTTCCTCGGTTCCTTTTTGGGGCTTTGTTGCGCATGAATTCATTGAAGCCAGCTCCGTTGTTTCCACAATTTTGGTTATTTTGTTGGGCCTTCACTCAGCCTTTTTGTCTTTAACTGTCTTTTGACGATCCAAAAGAATCGTTCACTCTCTCCCTAATTCTCTTAACCGCACTTTGCGTTTGGTGGGGTCGTCACTAATGTTGCCTAACTGACGTTTGCTTTCCTTAGCTTCGCTATACCGCACTCTAATGACCCTGGCTATGTTTTGAAAGGCTTGGTACATATTGAGCTTAGCTCTTATGAATTCGGGCAACTACATTATTTTCTCTCTGAGCAGAACGAACGATTCGTCCGTATTTAGAGACTTTTCCTCTGCTTAGTTGCCAATTGTTTACTTCCGTATTTTACCGATGTCACGAACTCAAGAAGGGGGCCTCGGACGGGATGGACTTTACAACGACGAACCTGGCAACGACAACAAAATAACGATTTGCGCATTTTCTCATGGAACGTGTGTTCCCTGTACAGACCGAATGCTCCTGAGCAGCTAGCCGATAGCCTGTCTCAATATAAGGCTGATATGACAGCGTTGCAAGAGATGCGATGGACAGGGACCAGTTTCCTGGAGAAGAGCCGCTACACCATATATTATAGCGGCCATCCAGTGAACCATGCGCTCGGAGTAGGTTTCTTGGTCAGCCAAAAAATGAAACCTGCTGTTATCGGCTTTGAAAATATAAGCGAAAGGCTATGCACTCTGCGTTTGCGAGGCAAGTTTAAAAATGTAAACCTCATCAACGTTCACGCCCCTACAGAGGAGACTGCACAGTCGGATACAGATACCTTCTACGAGGCAGTTGAGCGGACCCTCGAAGCCTGTCCCAGGTATCATATCAAAATCATACTTGGAGATTTCAACAGGGGATTTCAAGTAGGGAAGGAGCCCGTATTCAGGCGATATGTCGGCTCCCATAGCTTACATAGGAATACCAATGATAACGGACTGCGCATTATTCAGTTAGCAGTATCGCACGAAATGGTCCACAAACATACGTGGACCTCTCCAGATGGGACCACTTTGAATCAAATTTACTACGTGTTGATCGAACGCCGCCACCTCTCAGCCTTGATAAATGCCAGAACATATAGGGAGGCCAATATAAACTCTGACCATTATCTCGTTGACATGGTGCTCCGAGCTCGAATAACAACACCACCCACAATCCCCTCTGACAATCAGGAGAGAGTGAATACTGAAGCCATCCACAACACAATCCTCCGCGACACCTATAAGAGGGAAATGAACACGCGACACCTATAAGAGCAGATGAAGCATCAACAAATGATCTTCACAATCACCTGAAGAACGTTATCATGGATACGGCCACAAACATACTTGGCCCCAGCCGCAAAAGGAGTCGGAACGGCTGGTTTGACGATGAATGTAAGCTAGCAACGGAACGGAAGAATGTCGCATACCGAGTAATGTTGCATTCTCAAAGAACGCGGGCACGCGCAGAGACTTATCACGAACTCCGTCGAGTGCAGAAGCGACTTCACAGACGGAAAAGGAAGCCTGGGAGAACCAACAAGTCTGTGAACTAGAAAAGTACAGGGAGCAACCGCATCAGGCGCGGAAGTTTTACCAACTAGTCAGCAGGATGAAGCCTTACACCACGATGCTCATCCTGCCGAGCCAAAGAGAGAAATCTGATTTCCGACAGAATGGGCATATTTGAGCGATTGGTTGAGTACCTTGATGAACTACTGAATAACCAGAACATCGGCGAGTTGGATGTCCCGCGAACTGAAGACGACGGAATTACAGCCGTATTAGTTAAACATAAAGGCAACCAGTTAGACCAAGTGGTTCATTAACTTGCGCTCAAGGTATGGTACAGCCAATCAATGTCTGACGACTGGCAACGAGGCATTATCTGTCTCATACATAAAAAGGGAGATACCACACAGTGCAGCAATTATAGAGGTATCACGTTGCTGAGTACCATCTATAAGATATTCTCCACTATCTTGCTAGGCCGGATAGCCCCATACGCCCAGAACATCATTGGCCCATACCAAAGAGGCTTCACTCCAGGCAAATCAGCAACAGATCAGACGATATCGACATCATGGGAAGAAAGACCCAAGACGTACAAACTGCCTTCATCAAGATCAAACAGGCAGCGAGTAGCCCGAGATCTTGGGCTGCACATCAATGAAGGCAAGACAAAATATATGGTGGCAACGTCAATACCAAAAAGCAAATAACCAACAACATCAAACCGCATTGGTCACAGGGGAAGAATAAGGATAGGAGACTACAGCTTTCAGACTGTTGATAATTTCTCCTATCTAGGGTCGAAAATCACAACCGATAACAGCTAAGATGATGAAATCCGCGCACGGTTGTTGGCTGCCAACAGAGCCTATTTCAGATTACAAATACTATTCCGCTCGAAACGTCTCACCATAGGGTCAAAGCTCTTACTGTACACGACAATGATCTTGCCAGTCCTCATGTATTCCTCGGAGACTTGGGTTCTTAGCAAGAAAAATAGCGAACTCTTGGCCGTGTTCGAGAGAAAAATCCTCCGAAAAATGTTTGGCCCCCTACATGAGGATGGACGATTCCGTAGCCTACATAACGACGAAATCTATGGGCGATACCATGACCAGGTTGTGGATAAAATCCGGCTCAATAGGTTATGGTGGGCGGGTCACTTAATCCGTATGGATGCGGATAATCCAGCCCGGAAAGTCTATAAGGGCAATATCTATGGTAGAAAAGAAAAAGAAGAACGGATACCGGTTTTTGCGCCGTTGATGATGATTCTTTTAAGTTACACTAAGAACTTTACGGAACAGGTCCTACCTATTCTCCACTTGCATAGAAACAGGAACCCCTAGTCATTTATCGTTAGATATCCTGAAAAATAGTTTTTTTTTTGCTAGAAAAACAAACGCAATTTTCTTTTTTCGCATATAATTCAGGGGTAAGATGGTTCTTCCTGCAGTGTTCCTTATCCTTACATCAAATCAATTAATCACTGGCAAAATTATGAGTTCTCTAAGAAGACAGCACAATGGTTAGCCTCTCAATATCGCTGCGCAGTGTTAAGGGTGATGATAGCACGATAGCCAGCCTCTCAATCTCGCTGCACAGTGTTAAGCGTGATGATAGTGAAACTGAATCACAGTCTCACTATGTGGATGCCCTATACTCCATCTAGCATAACGAACCACCGTGAAATGCTTTTTGTTGAGAAGTTGGGGCAAGTCTTAAAACTTAACCCTTTCCTGTCTCGAATCCAGTGTCAGACACTGTAGGTACGATCCATAATGAGCCCATAGTGACATGCAGTCTATTTCCCAATGACGACTTCTAGCCGGCAGATCCCAAACCCTTTCTAATATTGAGAAGAAAGTAACCCCAACCACTTTCAACGAAGGAGGGACAACCCCTCACAACTCGAACGCGAAGAAAATTCAAGCAAATTAGCCCAAGAATCCAGAGATTTCTAGAAAACTGTCGTACTCACAAAACTAGAAAGATGAGGATGAAAAACAAGCAACTTTACAGAAAGAACGGGGTAAAACGGAAGCTCACACAGGAATAACATCATCTTGCATCTCCATTGAGGCGAAGTATGGCAGAATAAAAAAATATTTTCACATTGGGCGCCATTCCTATACCTCTATAAAACATACATCAATGCCAAGGAAGCATTCAGCGTTTCGCAAACTGCAATTATTTTGCAATTTTCTCCTGTTTCGTTGGCTTGTCAGATCAAATCGATTTTTAGTCCAAATTCCAATTTGACTAGTGCCTAACCTTTATAACTAGCAAAATGTTAACTAAATGAGATTCGACCGAAGAAATCAAGGATACCATACTTCAAAATTCAGAACAGTTCCTGGAGCCTGTTGATGAAAATAAACTTCAAAATTAGCACAGACAACATATAAAACTCCCATAAAATTAAACTGATCCTGAACTTGAACTCCCTCTCAGAAGGCCACCATTCTGGAACTCAATTACTTCTACGTCACAGAACATAATAGCACAACTAAGTAAATTGCTTCTGCAGGTTCAACGGTCACCAATGGTCACAATGAACGTATAATGGTCTGTTGCTGTTACCTAGCCCACATGCTCCCGTCATATTTCCTTTGAAGAGTCCCATAAAGTTACAGAAGGTGTTGTGATGGTTACGGGCTGAACTATTAATATTCACTATCATGCACATTTGTAGCTCCATCCACTTGGCGCCCAACGTGAATTATGGAAACAAATACGAGTAGTTTATGCAATTTTGTGTATGTTTAGACACAAACGTGCGGAAAGACGTCGCCACCCGTAACACTTTAATTTTCAACGTCTTCATATTGCCATTTCAATTTCTTAGAAATGTTTACATGCTCCATGGGCATGTTAATTTGAAAAGGTGACAGACATGTCGAACCTTTTGTCGCATGCAATTCTTATCCCAGACTAGCAGACGAATGACGAATAATTCTCAAGTCCTTTTATTATTCCTCGATGGTCTCGGGAATGTTAAGCGAAGCACTAAGATACATACGTACATACATTAACATATGCACATGGCTAGTGGACTAGCAAGGGGTCATATATTTGAAGAACACCTCGAAGAAAACAGTTTCGTGTGAAAGTTCTTGGCGGATATTTCTCAGAAAAGAATACTGAATGGATTTACTCGGAGAATTACATATTAATATGGCAGAAACTTATTATACCGTAGCAAGCTCCTTAATCGCCATGGCTTTATTTTGATTGTAGGATTTCCTCAAAGCACGTTAATGAGTACTGCGTTGTTTTAAACTATTGCGGAAACAACAAAAGAAATCCAGTAGAAGGTTTGTCAATGAAATAAGGGAATGAGACAATGAATGAGGGAATCTTTACGGAAATGTGGCTGAACCAGCCTAGTATACCAAGCACCTGCAAAAAGAGAACTATCTAAGTAGCATAATTCATTGCGAATAAACATTTAAATTCTCATTCACTTAATCCCCCGATATTGTCGTCACGAGTGCGTCTTCTAAGCAACGTGAAGACCCAGGAGTATCTGTTGCCTTAATCTCTGTTGAGAAGTGCGTCTGCCCGGGTTCTATAAATTTCTAAAACGTCTTTCTCGCTTATCTTAGGTTTTTCAACAATTTCACGTTCTCCTTGGAAACGATGTGGTCATTTGTGTCCTTTCCTACGATCAAACGACACACCAAGACTCATAAACCAAGGAAGAAAACGAGGCAAATTGTCCCTGCGGAAATTTCATCAAAAACCCAAATGGTTAGTGAATGAAGTCCACAATATGGAAAATCAGGTTGAGACTCGATCGGTCAAGAATTCATGCGAGTTCTCCAAGGCTCTTCAATTGTTCAGGGAAGAGAAAGACGAAGCCCCGATGAGTATTGTAAACAGTTAAAAGAAGCCCCGATGGGAACTCCCTCTTCCCGTTGATTAAGAAGATCTTCATGGCCAATGACGTTAGCTTCAGCCGCTCTGATGCCAAGGTTTTGGAAGAGATATATGCACGACATCTGCGCTATTATCAGGAAGGAAAAGGAAGTCGAAAATAGGCTTGGCTTAATCAATTGACTAAACCCCCGTATCGGGTTCATCCTGGAAATGGAAAAGAAAGGTCCTTTCTTAGACCTGCTGTTGAGTAGAAAGCAAAAAAGCAACTCCCAAACAAGTCATGTCCAGCACTTAAAACTATGCTCATCAGCACAAAGTCACCTCTTTCAACCACATTATCTACCGGACGCTAACCCTTCCCATTTTCTCAGAAGGCGTGGTGAAAGAGACGAAGCACATATATTTTAGGTCGCTAGACTGAATGAATACACCGACCTGACCATTAGCAATTTAATCCCCAAACGAAACAGGATGCTTCAACGTCAAGAGCCCAGACTAGGTCACAGGTCAGTGTTGATGGATGTCACGTATAAGCATTCCTTGAGCTCTAGTACCCTGGAGACCTTACTTTACAAGCGCGAATCATATTTTCCCCGAAGAAATAGGCGCCCATCTTTATTGTTACCAATGATGGTTGTCAGTCGATTGTGTGTCGATTCATCACCTAAATTTCCACGGAATATTCGTATCAGTTTTCAAAAAATGCCACAGATTTAATTTTTATATTTTTAACGAAGAGTTCGTACAAAAAACAATACGAGGCCCGACCAATTTGCATAAAAGATGCAACTGCACTCCAGATGTTCAAATTCTATGAAAAGTTATGCTTCGAGAAACTTGTGTTGAACACCCTCAAAACCGTTGTTACTGACCACATAAAATACATTCTTTTGTGCTTGCAGTGTCGAAACTGCACGTTCAGTTGATCCCAATCATTGCAATAACACATAACAAAATTAACTAAGCCAAAATGTACCTTAATATTTTTTACGTAACATTTAAGATCAAATTGAGCAATTTTTATGCCAGGAGATAAACATTTTTTAGCCGGTAAACAATTAAGGAAGGAAGGCCAGCGGTATATGGATTTTTTTTTTTAATGATTTGAAGTTGAAAACGCTCTTGGTTTGGTGTTGAACTTCTGAATTGTCTGAGTATGTAAAGAAAAATTTTGATAAACAATGGAAAAAGATGCTTTGGTTCCGGAAATATTGATGTTTGCACAAATATATCAGATCCGCCCTTCACTTAACCTTGTTAACGTAAATTGACCAAATTGGAATGCAGTTGTAGCATAAGCTAGGAGTTTGGTGTAAAGAAAAATACCATGTTCTTCTGCGGAAGGAAGAAATAGGATATCAACTTTCTAGACAATATAGGGGCAGATCAAATTAATGACGAAAAACTCCGGAGATCATGAGAAGGGCAGACACCACATATTATTTGGAAAAAAGAAAATTTAAATGGTCTTTATTATTAATTGTGCCATGATGTTGAGTTGCGTTCTTCACTGTTAAACATTAAGATGATTACATGTATTTCTAAATAGTTCGAAACGAGATTAACATACTGAAATGGTTGCTGATTTAGCATAAGAACAATTAAGGCACTTTAGTACAATATATTCAACCAAATACAAAAGGCTTGAACAACGCTCGTATTTGATAAATTTTCTCTAACAAAACCCAATCATGGCATCAGCAAGCTTTTTGTTTTTAGCAAGTGTCCTCACCAGATAGTTTTGATTGTCAATTGAAGTAAGAAACTTTTGCTTCTTCGAAAAGTGTAAAAAAGTGAAGGTAAAGGTTGTATTTTCAAAGCCATTCCCTTAGAGGTGAAAAGTTTATGGAGTCAATCTTTTGAACCCTAACCCCACAGGGATAAAGAAATGGATAAAGGAAGAAGCGGAAGGCTCTCATCCTCAAACCACGTTGAGGAATCAGGGCAGTCACCACCCATTCCAAAGTTATGGCGATTCAAATGGAGGGTATTTTGATACCATCATCGTAAAGTTTTATTTAAGGGGAAGAGTAAAGAGGGCATACAAGAGAAAGGAAAAGGTTCCGCCATTCAACCCCGACAAAAACCCCACAACGGTCACTACTTCCTCCCCCGATAGGGACTATTTTCGTACCATCAATAATCACCGTGTTGGCGGTGAGGGAGTAAAAGGGCAAGGAAGCGACTTATTTGTAACCCTTTTGCGCGGCGTTAATTGACCTAATAATCAATCAAGATTATTAATGATACGAAAATTGCCCCTTTTCGGAACGGCATAACCTTTCAACGGGGATAGACGCTCCAATTGTCCAACGGTGTAAGAAAATAGGAGGGGGGGGGGGAGGGAGGTTCTCCTCTCGTCCTGCTTTATACCGTCCCTAGTAAATCAATATTTTCACCATAATATCAAAATACCCCCGTTTGAAACGCCACAACTTTTTGAGGGAGAGGGGAGCGATCGCCACGGCTTTTTAATGAGATTTGAGAGAAGATTTCCCGCTTCTCTTTTCATACCCTTCTTTCAGGTTCACAGTTTAGTCCTACCTTGACTTGATAATAGCCCCACTTTAGGGCGTCATAATTTTTAAGGCAGGATGGTCGCGTGATCTTTTAACGTGTTTAGACTGGACACCTTTCCTTCGCTTTCGGATATACTCCCCTTAACAAGGTAGAGTTGAAAATTCAAACTTTATCATGATGATATAAACAAGTCGCGATACCGAAAACCGGGAGCTTCGAATATAAAGGTTTTTTGTTCATCTTATGTGAGAAACTGGCTATGCACGATTTTCCATTCGTACATAGCTAAGAATACAAAATATTCCGTCATATTTTGCCAAGCCCCACTTATACAAATCAATGACATAAATACTGTGTTCACCCTAAATAAACAAACATTGTCTATTACCGCATGACGATGCATGCATATATATATGTGCGCATCTAAACTGATGTAATGCATCCTCACACATTTCCACTTTACTCCGTGCACAAGAGCATACATATATATGTTAGGTACGTAAATTAGAAACCACTGGTAATCAGAAGACACATGTCTATTATATTGGTTACTACCCGCAAGCTTTATTAGCATATATATACATATACTTACACATGTCTATCTCGAGTAATTGACGCTGAATTGCGAATAGCTAAAAAAAATCAAAAGGAACTCCAATCGACCTCGCCGTTCATAAAAATTCAGTTTACACATATGAGGATGATGTCATACATGTCTTGAGTGCCCTCAATTTACTCGAAATGTGAAACTTTGACCTTCTATGACTTTGTTAATAAGAGTCGGATTCGCTTCAAACTTTTCAGGATTATCTCCTACATTATTGTCTTGTGACGTCAAATTTTGCACTCCTGGGATGAACCTAAGGAAGGCTGGAAGTTTCCAAAACAGGGTTATATACCATTATTACCTTTATTTGTGCAGATATCGGAATGGTATGTATTTTGAGGTCTAGATTTCATATAGTTGCATCACTACGATTTTTTTTCAGATTTTTCGTTTGGATAGGTTCTGAGAACGAGACCTGTTTTCTTTTCGGGGCGCTCATTTTGTGCCATATCTCCTCTATGTATCCCTCAATATCAGGAAAAAGCTCAGTTTGGAAATGTAATAATCATTCGATACCCAACATAACCATGTTCTGTGAAAAGAAAATCTACACCCTCCTTTCGCATGTATGGGGAGCCCCCTTAAAATTCAACACAAAATGGCGCCATTCGATATAAAGGGATACACAGGCCACATGTTCTCCCCAAATTATGTAACAATCGGTTCAGCCGTTTTTGAATAAATCGGGTGTGACAGACAGACACAAAACCTTACAAAGCACTTTGAAGGGCTATAAATTGGTAAGGATGGAGAGAGGTTAATGGGGGCCACGAGCTTTGAGGGGGGATTGGAGAGAGGGGGCCTCACCATTCGCGTTGAAACGTTCGGCGGCGAAACAAGCAACGTTGAAAAGTTCGCATCAGAGCGTGTTGCATCAAGACAACCCGCTTCCACTTGTGGGATACATGCTGCACTTCGGCGGGTACATCGGGTGAAAAATTTAACAAGATTACTGAAGGAGTTATGAAGAAATAAAAAGGCCGAAAAGACTGGAGGCAGCTGGGAAATAGACCTAACACCTATCTTCAACGCAGACTGTAAATCACAGATAAGTACCATGTCAAAGGAGAAAGATAATATGACCTTAGAACATAAATCGGGTATGACAGACAGACAAACAGACGGACAGACAGACATTGAACCGATTTTTATAAAATGTAAAATAAAGTGTAAACACAAAACCTTAAAAAGCACTTTTAAGGGCCATAAATTGGTAATGAGGGAGAGAGGTTAATGGCGGCCACGAGCTTTTCGGAGGAGGGGGGAATTGAAGAGAGGGGGCCTCATCCTTCCCCTCCTCACCTCATCTAAGGCTGGGGTTGAAATTTCAACCTTTACCAAAGTAAGTTTCGAAGATCGAAAGAAATTAAACCTGAGTTGCACAAAATTGGCACCATATCTGCCCATATACTTGCAGCTGTTTGATGCAATCCCCGATATGGTTTTAAGTCATCGACAAATCAAAGTAGGCGAAATAGTCGAGATCACAGGCATATCACAAGGCGAAATTGTGAAATTTCAACAAATGTGTGTGTGCCGCGTTTGCTCTCAGTGGAGAATAAACACAATTGTTTGGTCGATTCTGAGGCTATTTTGTTGCTCTTCTGTTGCAATTCTGATGAATTTTTGCTCCCATACATTGATATAGGTGAAACGAGGACCGACGATTACACATTAAAGAGCAAAGGAACAGTCAAAAGGAGAGAGAAAGTAAGTAGCTTCCCACGTGGTCCGGTCCATCATCAAGTAGATGCATCTTCATCAAAAAAATTCACTTCCCCTTAGATTAGGTCTAAACATACGGATTTCATTACAATATAATTCGCATTCATGTCGTATGTAAGATAAATGGAGCGATTACCAGTGTCTGATGAGCTGCCTGATGACAAAGCCGTCAGTCAATTTCGTTAACAAAACAGTAGGGTTTTAGAGAGCCTCCGAAGAAAGCAAGGACAGTGAAATCGACTGGCAAATTTTCTAGGATGCACGCCGAATCATCTATACCGATTACTTTGAAAACGGAAAAACAATAACTGGAAATTTTCAAAAGATGCCTTCCAAAATGTTACCTCAAAAATTCGGGAAATGCTTGGGAAAATGTGTTCATCTGAAAGGGGACTATGTCGACAAATAAAGAAAAAAATTCTTAAAATATTTCGTTTTTCTATCTTTTTGAAAAAACCTTTTGAACGAACCTCGTATACACAAATGGCCTGCAAGTATTCTTGTCAATCTTATATTTGTAAGGACTGCGGTCAACATTGTTATCCTTTCCATATTCAGCACATATACGGTCATACATATCAGCTAAGTATTTCCAATATTAGCTTTGTTCAGACAATTCCAGAAAATGCATTCTTGCATTTTCCTCTAAATGAAACCAAGCCAGGCTCATAATTGTTTCCATGCTTTTCCATCCGCGCTGCAGAAAATTCACCTGATAATTTTGATATTATCATATGTTCATTGAAATCATAATCCTATGTTAACGGAATTCTACTGGTAATTAAACATACACACTTCTCGCATACGCTTGAGTAACAATCAGATTAAAATGCATTCTCTTGCATCGCTTTCACGTTTTAAATTACTCACGCATAATTAACTTGTGAGTAAAGAAACAAAGAATGCTGATTAATTCTTTACTCCTCATTTATGTTAAGAGATGGTTTTCATTGCATTCTAAATACATACCTTTAATAGATTACAACAAAGTATCTATATATCTACATATGCTTACCTACTATCTTCTGCTAGTTTGGTCTGAAATTTATAGCCCGTATGCACGTGTACAGGAAAAACGTTCATCTAGCGGAAAGTATTGTACTTGCTTCTGTAGTATATCTATCAGATACGACCAATTTTCAAAAAAAAATAAATATATATCACACCGTTTTTCTCCGTGCCAAAATGTTAGCTCACATGGACACCCCATTGTGTCACAACATATGCTTTCTCTGTTGTCGTTTATCAAATTTCACGGTCATGCATCATTTCAGACAGATGAGCAGTAACAATGCAGGAAATAATGCAATCTATCTTTGAAAATTGGTTGGGGAGAAAGTTTATAGATTTGTTGGATAACTAGCCTCGACCTGATGTTTTCAGAGATTCTCTTTTACCTTACTTAAATTGAAAAACGTGTACAAGGCACTTCGCCTCATTTCCCCGATCAAATCGCTAATTGAAAACTAGTTAAACATAAATTATACATTTAATTCGCATTAAAGCTCAGGCAACCAGTGGAAATAAAAATTCTTGAAAAACAAAAAACCACCGCTTGAACTAGTGATTCCAGGGATAATGGCAGAATTTCATTAGTACACTTTTCAATAAGATGAACATAATTTTCTTTTTCAAGTAAACAACTCCAAATGAGTTAATCAGCGTAGAAAATTGTTATATTAGGAAAATTAACACAAGAAGAGGAATCTAGGTAAGCGTACTTAAGAGAAATTCACTTGTAAATGATGCGTTTCAAATATTTTGATACGGAGTTAGCCATGCAGTAAATTGAATATTCCTAGCATATATGAGTATCTTACTTTGCAGGAAAGATATAAAAACCATGAATATCAACATACCAGCATCCGTAATGGTTAATTTCAGTTATCTATTCAAAGTATCTCAAAAAGCAATCACAATAAATATTCATAAAAATTTTTAGTTGTTCAAAACTAAACCATTTTTCAAATATTTTAGCTTAAAATTGGACATAACTGCGACATTTACAGCATAAAGAGAAAACCAGATAGAAAGTATGCGCTTCTTTCTGAATAGATGGCAAAACGCCTAATAAAGCTAAACCTGAACCTAAAAAATCATTGTTGAGCAATAAAAGATACGTTGGAAGATATAACTTTATTCTGAAAAACATGCCAGGCCAATAAATTATATTATTTTGAATAGAATTCCAATCAATGAATCTTGAATGACCATGACGTTTTTCGATTAATTCTGATCTTAATTTGGCGCATATTTACATTAAATCAGAGTAAATTATAAATGTATAAAAGTGTCTGCTTTGAAGATGTTCTTCGCTCTCATGCTTTCACATGTAGTTTGCATATTTCAGATAGTCTCGGATGCATTGATTAGTTTATCTGTGCATGAGATTGAATATTGACTTTCATTTTCTGATTTTCATTCATTCCAAGTTTAGATAGTTGAATTTATGATAATTATATCTGGATTCCATTTTTCTCTATTTTTAATTTAGAATAGAATCGAAATTCATTCACAATGCAAGGTGAAATCCTAAAATGAAATATTCTTTATTGTTGCAAAGTTTCAAATAACCAACTTTATAATTTTTGTTATAATTTTGTTAGTAATAGTGCGGTTTCCACTAAACTTGGTATTATTATGCTCTATATTATGCCGTATATTAGTATCATATTTTATGGTTCTAAGATTTGTAGTCAATTTCTAGAAAATAAGAGTAATATACTACTGCTACCGTTATTTAAACAGATATCAGATTATTTCGAAACCTGGATACCGTATACTGGCAGGTCCGTCTTTCCAGATTTTTTGGGTAAGTAACTTCTAGGAGTGCATAAAATGTCAGAGCTGAGCTTTGAAAAATACTACTCAAGACACACATGACTATATTTGGGGAAAAAAATGGACACCCCCTTTTGCATATACAGTGTACAGTAACTTAGAACGATGTCATGCCAGTTTCAAGTATCAATTGTCAACCGTTTCTGAGAAAATGCATGTGACAGACAGACGAAAAAACAGACTGTGGAAAGATTTTAATAAGCTTTTCTTTTACCCAACAAAAAACCTGAATAGATTATGTACAAGGAGATGAGCACCTAAGCGCACGCGTTCCTAGAAATAGCCTCATTTTATACCGATGGACTTACCAGGGCGAGTTTTGTCAGAGTGCTTGTCTACAGCTGTTACGCCCCACCAAGTACAATAATCAAGGAGGAGAAATCAAGGAACCGAACGCAGAATGTCCACGGGCAAATATAGGGTTCCAGCACGTCAGAATGACTCTAAGTAAATGTAGGGGTTATTTATAAAACCCGACCTTAATGACTAGGGAAAAGCATATATATTCCAAAGTCGAGCAGATTTATCAGCCTTCAAAGAATTGCCATCATATACTAAGAACGGTATACCAGGGGCTCACAGGGTGATAGCCCTTCTTCTCAAAACAATAAAGACAGGGATAAAAGAGTTTCTAAACCACATGATTGCTTAAAGTAAAGATATCTTCAGATGGTTGAAGGGACTGTTTAACCCTGCGTTGGAACGACTGACGATCATTGAAAACAATTCAAAGTAGCAAGTGGCGTATCAGCTATAGATTTATTATCCGGGTGTACCTACATAAACCAAGGTTACCTTCGGTAACAACTCTTTTAAGATCCCTGAGGAAATCGTGAAGATTATGGAAGCCAAAAGGGAAAAAGCGAGTAAAGCAGTAGACTTGACGACTGTTAAATAAAATTGGCTAGACAATAGACCCAAGTCAAGGTCTCCTAAGGCGCAAGGTGGCCATCACAGGTATGATAGACAAGTTCTAGTTGATGGTCCCATGGATGATTGACGCTCTTCTCCAATGTGACACTATGACATTGGAAAATAAATTCAATCATCAATGAAACCATCACCTAAGATAGCCAGGGGAGTTCGGCGCAAAAGTTGCGTCTGTGGTAATTACGAGGGTAATTTCGAAGAATGACGTTAAAATAGTGTTCAAGAACCCTGGATGTGCAGAAACCGAGTATGTCAAGAAGAATCATCAATGCAATTTAGGCACCACTTGCGAAAGCCATAAAATGATAAGCAATATCAAGCGAACAGATTGGAACGCTTATGCAAAGCATCTGAGTAATAACATGGCTCATCTTGAAGGTTGCAATGATATTAAAAATAAACCAGAATTGGAGGCGATTGTGAAGGACTTCAGCAGAGAGATCATTGGCGCGTATGAGACCAGTTATCTGTTTAAAATGGTCACCGGACCAAGGAATGTGCACTGATGGAACAAAAACGTAATCAAGATGAGGGCAGAGGTTCGAGCTGGTTAAAAAAAACTGGAGACTGGTCAAGAGAAGTACTAACAGCATATACATAACAGTATGATCAGGAAAGCAAAGCGAAGTAATTTCGGGAGATCATAAAAGCATGCAAACTAAAGAAGGTATACATGCCTGGATGATGAGGAATTACTCGATAATGAGGAGGAGATAGTGTAGACGTCTCAAAACTATTCATTTCCCAAGATCCTATCTTCTGATGAAGGATAGTACAATCCTTTCTGACGCTTGGGGATGCGATAGAATTAGACTGCGATTAAGATTACTAAATTTACTAAATACAGGAGTGCAGGGCTATACATAATAATCCAGTCAAAACATCCATAGTACCATTCAATATCAAGCTTAAGCTGGAACCATTGAGGTGTTGAGCTGTCTAAACTGAAGAGAAATTGATATTCCTTTGGGGGCGGTATTCCGAGGTGGATAGCATGGAAACAAAGTCTCAATTAGACAAGAAATTTGAAAAACCAATATGTAACATTTCGAACTGGAAAGGTATGGTAGTGATTGCTTACACCCAGAATTGATTACTCCGTATTGCGACAGATCCCTCACAGCAGAGTTAACAGTCGCATCAGTTTCCGAAAAAAATGTTTTTAGCCAATGGGGGCACATCAGTATATTTCAAGCCGAAATACACGCCATAGATAGATGTGCTTATTTCAATCCCCAAAAAAATATAGGAATCAGAACATTGCAATTCTAAGATGCATAAATCCAACCAGGTATTCCCAAAACTAGTATAACAAAGCTTATGTAAATTAGATATCTTTGCCTAGTACATACTATTGTTCCTAGGCTATATTGGGATAGAGAATCATGAAGCAGTAAATGAGTTTGTTTGGAAAGTAGCGGAGATGATGGATGGACAGAATGGACCAGAACTATTTGCTTGAATTGCGAAAACATTCATGGTCATGACACTTAGAAAAAAGGAGGGATAATTGAGAAAACCATACAGGGTGTTCTTGCCAAGGATGAAATAGCCTAGTCTTTGCTTAACATATGACCCCTAGCCCTCAAAGGATTGGACTTAAGATTTCGTCCAAGTCGTCTATTTTTGTATATTTGGGTTCTACCCCAGAATAGAAGGGCCTCTGGACCAGAAACCGAGGAAGAAAGCTTTTTTTTCAATTGGTCTGGTCCATCCGCTTGATGGCAGACCCTCATACCCTCAAATAAAATTCATTTCCTCAACCAAAATTTACCTCAAACCATTGTTTAAACCTGACTAAGAATGTTAGGACATTGTTGGCATACTTTGTCCGAAATGCAATGAAACCTCCTCCTCTGGCTCCTTGAGGCCGGGCTCGATCGAAACGTTGAAAAATACAAATTTCTACAGAAGCAGGTGAAATTTCTCGGCCACATGACTACCCCTGAGGAAATTCAACTAGAAAAATACAAGGATGAAGTGATAAAAAACTTTCCCCTGTCAACCACGGTGAAGGATCTACGAAGGTTCTTGGGGATGTTAAACTCAATGCTTACTTTTTTGGGCTCAAGACCAGGGACTTCCGCAAAGTTGCGTGGTCTAATGAAGTCACCTAGGCGTTTGAAATGGTCAAACAACAGATTGTTGATGCTACACTGCTGGCATTTCTTCGACCAATTGCGCCCCTAGCTGTATTCGTCGCTGCCTCAGACACAGTAGCAGGTGCCACTCTTCACCAATAGGTAAATCAAACCTGGACACCGTTGGGCTTCTTTTTGAAACAACTCATCCTAGCTCAGCCTATCTACAGGGCATATAATCGTGAACTACTCGCCGGGTACATTAAATTCTTCCGCTTCTCCCTTGGGGGCAGGCCGTTCGCCGTGTTCACGGGCTACAAGCCCCTTAATTTCGCGATTGAACAAAAACCCGATAAAGCGTCTTCGCCAATTGAGCTTCATCAGCCAATTTACTTCCGACATCCAACACGTGTCTGGAAAAGACAACGTCGTTGTGGACGCTTTGTCTCGAGGTGACAGTCCCCGCCGCTGCCAATTATACGGCAATCCCCAACGCGTAGAAAGACGACGCAGAGCTTGGGAGTCTGAGGGTAAACTCCAAATGCAAACTCAAGGAGTTTCCTACCTTTGCCTCAAACTCCTACTTACTCTGCGAGAACTCAGACAAGGGACCTTGGCCATTTATTCCGGCCGATTTTCGCAAAGACATATTTCACACAATACACGATCTTACGCACCCAGGCATTAGAACGACGAACCTGTTAGTCACCGGAAAATACTTCGAGCGGTCCATGAACAATGACGTGAACTCATCGCGAGCAAGAAATGAAAAATCAGCATGCACCTAAAAAAGAAATTAAGCGTATTCCCTCGGTCTGCTAAACGCTTCAACACCATCTACCTCGATATCATTGACTCTTTGCAAGACCCGCACGGATACAAGTATTGCCTCACAATCATCGACAAAAGCAATACCTCTGACTGACATTACGGCACAATCATGCGCCGAGGTGCTCTGTCGAGAATGGATTCCGCGCTTTGGTGTACCAGCCGTAATCATGGCGGGCCAGGGAATGCAATGTGAGTCTACTCTTTTCTCGGAGTTAGGCAAGTTCTTGCCTTCAAAAGTCACAAGGTCACTGTATATCATCCGCAGTCCAATAGGGTGCTGGAACGGTGACACCGGCCGCGGTCATTGAATTTCGCAAACCTCCACCTTCGGACAGCCCACCAAAATGAGTTCCTGGCCAGCCCCGTGGTAATGGTGTACGAGGTGAATCTACGACTTCTCGCCGACCCTGTGCTGGATATCAGAGCAGAATTAAGCAACTCGGGCATGCTGTGCCTACTCAAGGACGCGGTTTCGAAACTCTTTCTGGTGGATGGATGCACCAGGTCGACACCCCCAGGGACTTCGAGTGATGCGCGCAACTCCCCATTAGGGTAGGCGCTCTTGGAACCCGGTGCATACGACGGCCCCTTTAAAATCCTGGAGCGAAGGGAGCACTCATCCAAGCTCAACGTTCGGGTTGGACCTAAATGGTCTCCATATCCAGGCTGAAGGCCTTCGCCGAACCGGGGGACGCTACAAAAAAGTGTACGCGAAACGTCAGATTCGCCCGGTAACCCCGTTGGCGGGATCACGTCTCGGGTTCCTCCGCTAAACCCACGCGGTTTTAGCTGGGGCCGGAGCGATATGGCGACACATCGGAGGCATGAAGCAAGAGTACATTTCTGGTGGTGAAATCGCCTCCGCAGACGCACTGTACTGCCGCCGACACGAGTGGCGTGAATTTCCATCCTTCTTTTCCAAACTGCCGACCAAAACAGACATGTGGCAGTCCCTCCTGCTATTACACGTGCTTTTAAGCTTATTTGAATTTAATAAAGAAATATTTCTGTTCAACTGCGACTTTGCATTCTGGACCAGACTATTTGTGGAAGGCATCCTCCTACACTTTCTAGATCCCAGTAGGAGTTAGATATATAAAAGCAGCTTCTCAATATATTTGGGTTAGCAGGTGTTAAAGGAAAGCAAAAGCTCGATAAACTACAACTCAGTGCTATCAAATACAGAAGAAGGTATCAGAAAACCCAATTTCCTGATGATGTCGAAGCTACTTTGATAAACTAAGACAGGAAGAAATAAAAAAAAACATATTTGATCTTAGCTCAGTTTCACAGCTTACCGACAAGATTGGAAAAGGGAAATACAGAATTCAAAGGAGAAGTGGCTTACGATTGGTTTTAAAATGTAACTTATAGGAAATAAGGAGCTGGAGACATATATGATTGAAAGTTTAAGTGACAAAGAGGTAGGTCTTTGATACGTAGAAACTTATCAGAAGTAGAAAAGTTTTTTGTTACTGGGACTTTTTCATGCTATTAGAGAAATTAGACAGCCAGGATCTCTGACAGCTCAGTTAACTTTTAAATTCATTATCACGTTGAAACTATTACAATAAAGGAGACTATTATTGTCGTACAAAGTAAGCAATGGACAAGGACCAACTTGTATGTTGGGAGTAGGACGAAGTCACAGTACCACGTGCACAACAGGGCTGATCTGTTACCATTAACTAGAAGCGAACGACAGACTTTACTTGAAGTCGAATTAGATATACCGATTATTGTTACAGCCATGGCATCGATATACACAATGTCAAGATAGAGCTCCATGTAAACCTTGCAAGGTTATGACTCCATCAAGCAGTGGACAAAGTATGTCATGCTCAGGAGTACTTACTTTTTTAACAGTTATATTCCCAACAAAATAAAATATCGTTTCAGTTAATATCATGCAATAATAGTTGATGTTATTTTCTCGTACATTTAATTGAAACATTTCCAAGCACAGACGTAAATAAACAGGATGCCTCCACCCAATTGCATAACTTGAATTAATAACACTTACTCAGTGTATTACAGAGTTGGAGTACCGAACACATTTTTTTAATAAAATACCTCATTAATTCAATTATACATTACAATTAAGATAAAAATATCCAAACCTGAGCAAAGAAAGCCAAGGCCAATGAAACCATAAATCCAAAAATCAACACTAACTTCTCCGCTAATCATTCCACCGCAGTATCTCAAATGCAAATTACCAAAGTTCCCATAAAAAAAAAACTCTTAAACTTGCATACTTGGCCATGATATCATCGTCTGCACAATTTTCTCGAAAAACCATGAAGAAAAAAGTCTTGGTAAATGTACACTTCGGAAACATTCATTATCTCAATTTATTTCGTTTATCCCACTCGGTCTTGGGCGAATTATGTGGGCAAACCATGAGGAAGAATTAACAACGTTGCTCACTCACCCGTTCACGTTCGACTATATTGCATTTGTCCAAGAAAAGAACTACCATTAACCCTAACCCTGGCCATGTATCAAGAGTGCAAGTTAGCTCTTAATAGACTCAAATCCTCAACAGAGTAATCCACACACCGTAAAGTAAACGAAGTAGAACAGCAAATTGCCTTAACCTGTATGAATTTCCTTTCCAAACTCCTACAATATTGAAGCATAAATTCTCCCTTGTATCAGTCCATGAATAATACATTGAATATGGTACAATGGGTGGTAACAGTATTTCAACAAGGATATACTTTGTAGGCGATGCTTCAAGTCTATATAGAGCAAATAAACTCTTTCAATAAAGATTGAATTATCCATTTAGAGGTATCAGAATGTTCTATCAAGTTGGGAGCTGTTTTCAACTCTATTTTCATAGAAGCGAGTGCTCCTTGGATCCTTGGGTATTCTCGTTCCTTCCTTCAAAACCTTTTTCTGATAAAAAATAATTAGAAGTAAATTTATTAGCAATTTTTGAATAATACCCAGAATAGGTCATCATGCATAAATAGGGTAACTTGTTTATTTAAGAAAAATATCTTCATCATTTACTATATCATCGAAATCGTCATACAAGGGAGGTCGAGCACCCAAAACCTCCATGCGCACGGGTCTGGTGCAATTTGTTGGATAATTTGCATTAAATTGGCTTTACAGAAAATTAGTGATTAAGATTAATGTATCTGGTGGCCACACATTCAGAATGGTGACGGGATTCCCATGGGGTCGAAGTTTAAATAAGAAAGTATTGTGAGATCATATTCTGATCCTATCATGATGGAATCCAAATAGATATTTTTACTGATATTGGCAGGAATATACAAATATAGAGTTTTCATTGAAGGATTTCCAGAGTACCGTGGATTTCTAGCATTCTGACGGCATTTCATTCCGAAAAATCTGCAACAGAAAACGGTATAGGATATGAGTTCCTACCATATCGTCGGACTATCAACTAAACACCTCCCCGTCGTCAGAGAGCTAGTGCGGAACCGATTGTCACATTACTTCGGGCTAGTCGCCAAACTCTCCCGCCTTTCAGAGCCTTCAAATCAGGGAATTCCTTTCACCAACGGGAGGGGAGAGGAGAAAGGGAACAGTCAGTTCAAGGAACCGCTACCATCCGGCTCCTCCATCGGTCGAATTCTATCTTCTCAGTCACGAGAAGGACCCGACCGTAATGGGCAACAGGGCTCAACCTATCAGCACTCCTCAGCATCTCTTCTACAATATTCTCTGGAGAGAGATCCCCTCTGTTTAAATAGAGCTGCTGACGACTTCCATGCCACCTTCCACAAGAAAAAAAAATGTGATGGGCGTCGTCCACAACTCCATTGCAAAACACACAATCCGGAGATCGCGCCTTTCCAATCTTGTGCAGGTAAGACTGAAAATCTCCATGCCCACTTAAAAATTGGGTAAAAAAATAGTCAGTCTGACCATGCTTCCGATTCAGCCACGCACCTAAGTTGCCGATGAGCTGCGAAATCCATCTGCCTCTAGTTTCATTTTGCCAAGAGAGCTGAAACTCGTCTAGAGTGCGTTGCCGTTCTTCACAAGGAACAACCTCCCTCGGCTCATCTCCCTTGCGCTTGTGTATGGCTTGACGCTCCTTAGCAAGAAGGGTAACGGGGATCACTCCCGCGATCACCATTACGGCCGGTTCAGAGACAGTGCGGTACGCAGATGCCTCTTGCAAAGCTCCCCGTCTCTGCACTTGTACGAGACGTTTACGATACGCCAAGAGCGTCGGCCCATACCTCTGTGCAGTAGAGGAGGATATACTCATCAGGAGACTTCGCAAGCCATTAGCCTACTTAACACCGAAACTATAGCTGCAGCCTTGTTCGTTGCTGCTTTGATTTGTTCAAAAAAGCTCATCTTTGAGTCAAGAATCAGACCGAGGTACTTTACCGCGGGTTTTGACTCGATTATCGACTCGCCGAACGATGTGGGACGCGGGGTCGGAATTCACCTTTTATTCAGGATGACTGCTTCGGTTTTTTCCAGTGCACGGTTGAAACCATGAATAGTCATCCATCCGCTTACCCGTCGCATCAATATGCCCACTTTGTTTTGGCAGTGCGTCCAGCGACAACCGCCGCGACACGATCTGCATGTCGAGTTTAAGTAGACTATCATAGAGAGCATTCCAGAGGTCCGGCCCTAGGACGGATCCCTGTGCTACCCCCGTCGTGACTTCCATCCTCCTCTGACCATAGATCATAGAACAGGGAGCGGTTCCTCAGATAGCCCCTCAATATCCGTAAGAGGTAGTTCCGCACGTGAAAAGTATTGTCTAGTGTGCTTAGAAGCCTTTCCATCTTACGGAATTAAAGGCGTTTCTGACGTTAAGGATTATGAGGAGCACCACCCGTCGAGTTCAACGGCTATGTGCCTCCGCTCGAACGGCATCCATGACTTGCATGACAGCATCGACTCGGGATCTCCCTGCTCTAAAACCGAACTGCCGGGGAGATAAACCTCCGCAGCGCGTATCACTTCAGCAAGACTACTTCAGATACGCTTTTCGAGCACTTTTCCAGCAGTGTTAAGCATACATAGTGGGCGGTATGAAGGCAGCAACTCGGGGTTGCCTTTCTCTTTGTAAATCAGCGCAAGCTCGCCACTTTCTAATGAGCAGGGAAAATGCCCTCTTTCAGACAAGTGTTGAACGCGCGGAGCAGTCGGTCTGACCAGTGTTAGAATACCAGTTTGTATGCCTCTGCGGGACCATCGAGTCCTGACGCCTTCTTGCTTTTCATAGAGACGACTGCCTGTTCCAACTCTTTTATAGATAATAGTGCACAATCCTGAGCGCTCTCCGCGCCGACATCATCATCCCATACGAGGTGCGCAGGAAATAGTGCCCTTACAATGCAGTCCATTTGCTCGACCTTAAGTGAACAGGGTTTCCGCAGAGCCCCGATTTTTCGGGTTACCAGTTTGTAACCGAGTCTCCATTCACCTCTTCAACCAGATAGTGCCAGCAGCGAGCTTTGCTCTTGTTTATTGCGCTGCGGAGTCTCCTTTTGGATGATTTCTACTCCGTCACTATGGTATATGCCTCCATCCGGTCGCTTAGACGTTGTGTTAAGCGGCGGAGCCTGTGACACTCCTTCCGGAGCTCTGCGATTTCCACTGTCCACCAATACATAAAAGGTTTGCCACGTCTCGATGCCGCCTGGGTATGGAGGCTCCGCAGGCCGTCGTTATCAGGTTCATAACTGAATTTACGACAGTGTCGGCTGCAGCGCCACCAAGTACCCTTCAACGGGGCCCCACCTGTTCCGGTGTTCACCTTCGCGGCGTTCCATGCACACCGAGAGTTTATGTCGACCACTTCGAAGGCAATGTATTGATGGTCGCTTACCAAGAAGTCTTCCAGAACTCGCCCGTCCAGTAGCGACACCAGTGATTTCGACGTGAAGGTTACGTCTGGAATGCTTCCCTCGCAGCCCGGGCTCCGGAACGTTGGGGTGGATCCACCAGTCCTGTTCTCGCTATCATTTCTCATTCGACGTAAGATAGACACTAAAAGACATTACCCCTGAACACCGAATCCAGACAAAGCCGTCCCCTCGGCCTTGGGTAAGAACCCTAAGGAGGGTGCCGTCCCGAACGATTTCTGCCCTATGAGCTGGAGCTAGTCCGTTTTATCATGTTCGATCAACAAAATTAACTTTAAACCCTAGTAAAGAAGCAATCTAAATTTCCAATTGACGTCTTCTGTCGTTTTTTCGTAATGGTTCGACATAAGCACTTCTACAGTAGCTCCCCCTTCAGAATACACTCAAAGTCAGCCTTGTTTGTTGTGAAAGGCAACTAAAAATATGGAAATTATGGGCTAGTAACCTATGATTTTCAAAAGCTTCGACCGGAACGCCAACAAAGTTTCGAATACTGATTGGTCCCGCCGCGAAAACTTTTGGGTATTGAACACTAACTGTGACTGGTTTCTGATATGTGCGTACGCTCCTCGGCAACGGTATAGAGGGTCTCCACAATGCTCGCTTTCTCAAACTCGAGTGAGAATCCCAAGAATATTAGCTCGACGTTTTGGGCTTAAGCGAAGTAAAATGGTGGGACTCTGTAGGGTACTCTTCTTGCCGCTATGCTTATGTACTCTAGAAAGCCAAGTGATAGCACACGCGAATCTGGTGTCAGAATCCTTCTGGCGGCTACCACAAGGCACGCGCTCTTGACCTGGAGCCGGTTTCTTACAGGATTCTGACTGCAGGATTCCGATCTAAGTTACGGAGCATCACAATTATACAGTGCTATACACGAAGTTTTTCGACATAGTGGAGAAGCACGCTTCCCCAAGCAATTACGGCTCCCTAAAAGTGTCATTGTGATCGCAATGTATCGTAATGGTGGACTCTAATAATACCTTGCTCGGACATGTGATGGAGAAACATGGTCTTGCCGACCGTAACGATAAGAGTGGGAGGTTTATAGATTTCCAAAACTTCCACCGCATCGTCATCGGTGGCACATTGTTCGAACACTGTCATTAAGTCAGTTGGGTTTTAACTAACCGACACCGTTCCAGCAATCAGATTGGCTGTTCTGCGATTTACAGGCGATTTAGGAGTTGCCTCATCGATCTGCGTAATCAGAGAGGTGCTAACATCGGTCTTGCAAGAGATCACCGTCTTATGGTCGCTTACTTGCATGTTACGTTCGCCACTTCTCGCAGGAATATACGTTAAATAATTCGCCAGAAAATGTTGATGAGCATTGGACCTTCATCAAAAATGCTCTTGTTCTGTCCCGAAAGTACATCACAAGAGATGACTGATTGCTGATTAAAAGATCTATTGGTATATTCATAAGCTCGAACATCGATACCATGCGAAATTCCGGAAAGTTGAACGTTGTGTGTACCATAACAAAAGGCAATCTTTTGTCGCGAGGTCGTAAAAAACTTACCTCATGTGAGTCGTTCACTCACCATACGAAAAAGTGGAGGAAATAATGCTCGAAAATCGTTATGTTGACATTTGAAAGATAGCAGAGACTATCAATATCTCTTATGGATCGACTAAGCCATTTTTATGCATCTAGATGAGCCAATTCGTCCTAAACAGCCAGATTTTTGGGCAGACACCACTCTCACTCTTTGCCACGCTGTAACATTCCAGTCTGATTGCCACTAAATTTGTAGCCAAACACCAAATGAAAGCTATCTTTCAGGGGCCGTACTGGTCCCTACAAATTTCTCCTGTTTCTTAAACACAAATATTCGCGCCAGAAGTCGATTGCGGTTACAGCCTTAGAAATTCGTTGAAGAAATTAAGGCCATTCTCGTAAAGGTCTATCAACATTTGTCTTATATCTTGTCGTTTTCTTTTAATCAATACAGACCAGAATTATACATATAACAGGTAGGGCATAGCACGTCAACCACACTCACGCGTGATTGCCAGAATTGCACTTCAGCTCCCCCAGGACTTTCCGAAATGCCCACACTCATAATCTACTGTTCTGCGCTAAGTGCTCTTAGGGCGATCCATTCAGCGACCATTTTGGAAGAGTTTATTACACTGCAAGGAGTAGCCAGAAATGCAATTGTCGCATTTCTTTAATGTATCACCTTTCCACTGCCACTTTCGCCTTCCGAACACAGTGCGTAAGAGTACCAGGCCTGAGCGCCGACCAAGTGTCAGGCTAGCGTACCCCGATAATAGAACGCAGACAGGTATTGACGAAAATTTTGAGCTTTCGGGCAACAGTAAAGTTCACTTTCCATGCGCAATTCCCATATAGAAACACAGAAAGAACACTAGCACAGAACAGTCTCAACATGATCTCGGTCTTGAGACTTCCACATTTCCAGATTTTAAACACGGCAGCGAAAGCGGATCTAGCGCTGTTAATGCGTCCGGCAAAAGTCCGCTCGGTGCCACTCTCTCAGAAACCACGCCTCCTAGATATACAAACTGATCGACACTTCACACGATGACCCATCAAACTGAAAACCATGATTTTACTTATCTTCAATCTAACTCTACCCGGCCATTTTCCCAGGTCAATGACTCGATGAGAGAGCAAACAGATGTTATCAGCGAGCGAGGTGTTGAGGAATGATGTCATCAGGGCCATTGAACTCCTGCACGTCTTCTGGACAAGGCAGCATTAGGAACGTCACCGATAACGTGAAGAAACAAAATCGGTGGAAAGACTTCGCCTTGGACCTCAAAATCCTTCGGATTTTACCTCGGTGCATCACGTGGAATTTTGCGCCATCATAAGTCGCTGTAATACTAGCTTCTAGTTGCTCACGAAAGCCCCTCCGATGTAAAGCACGCCAAATACATTCTCTTTTCGCCCCATCAAGAGCTTTCTCGAAATCTAGGAGCAGGCGAAGCAAAGATCTAAACTCCGCGCACTGTTCAAAATGATCCATAGAGTGCTAATGTGGTAAACTCAGGAAGATCTGGAGCGGAAACCAGCCTGCTCTCTCTCGATGAAACTTTCGAAATGTTCTTTGAAGCGTTCCAGGATTATTTTAGCTATTACCTCTGCAACGGCAGGGGACACGCAGATAACCATGCAATTGTCACACTCAGAGCGGATGCCCTTCTTTGGAATCTTAGCAATCACACCCCCCACTTCGACCCTCTGGGAAAAGTCTCGGATCCTCAAGAATGGAAGCAGCAGATCTCTAGCAACTGCAGGTTTGAGTGCATTGATTGCCGAAATGATTTTTCTTCTGTTTGAAGGAACTTCCCCGAATGTAATATGGGTAAGAACCGCGGTGAAGTGTTGCTTCCACCTCTTCAGTGGCTCATCATGGAGGCTGAAGAGTAGACCATTAACATTCCTCACAGGACTATCGAAAAATTTGCCACCACATGCAAGCTCTTTCGTGATGCGGTATACACTTCTGAAATCATTGCGTTTTGTGGCATCTTTGGCTTCCTTGACCATCCATAGTCAATAGAGCCTTCAGTATCTACCGTTCGTCGATCTGCTTCCACGATTCCGCAGTCAATCATATCTTATGACGCCCTTTCGGGACGTGGCCGACGACCTGCACCCGAGAAAAGAGCATTTTTGATGGCAGCCATGTACTTATCAAGCGGGTTACTCAGTGTAGCGAGCTAGACCATAAAAGCGGTCAATGTTAAACTTAAGGGTTCGTAGCTATCCAAACCTGCGAGAAGGGTGGACGCAACACGCAAGCGATGGCAAGCGGCCATCAGATGGTGATTCCTTTCGAGGCCAATGTCGGCGAACCCCAGCATACAGGATGAACCACTTGCCTAACTATTTTCAAGCCTGCAAGGAAATAATATTTTGCAACTTTATGTTACCTTTTACAATTGCGTTGGCAGACAACAAGGTGCAGACAACGAAGAAACTTACTCAGATCAGGACGTTTAAGCAGGAGAATTGAAAACTACAATGTTAAAAACCGCCTCCCTTCATCGCTTCAGAAGAAGAATTTAGGGCAGGCAAATATTCTTAGGGAACTTATAGATCAAAAGCCCCCTTTCCGCCCCAAGAAGTAGTGTAGACTACTAGCTTCTGGCACAAACTCCGCGAATAATATGGACAGGTTCGGCAATAATCAAGAGGCAAGAGGAGTGAAAATATACGCATTTTTGAATAAAACTATGATCCTTTTTTATGTAATATTGTAAATCTATTAACAATGAATTTATTACAGAGCCTTCCTAGAATAATAGCAGGATATTGTTTCAAAAATCTTCAATCCCAAATAAAGCCCTACTTCTTTGTAAACGTGAAAATGCAATTTAAATCCCTTCAAAATCAGTTTATTGAATCATTTTCGTTTAAAATTGTCCTAGGCTAGGCACCTTTATATAAACCTATGGCTGTGATAATACGATTTCGCAAACAAAGCACCCTTTTTTCCTGTCCAAATACTTCTACCAGTTCGAAAAACACAAAAACCCACATGCACACCACCCCCATCACCCGCAATGCTTCATAATACAACAAAAACATTCACCTGCAATGGGAAAAACATTGAAGGAAAAGACAAATAACAAGAAAACACAAATCGATTGTTTCCTGGCAGGATGCCGACAACGATATTTCCTTCAATAGACTGCCGGTCCCAACTCCTTCTATGAACAGTAAGTAAAAGTCAGGAATGAGCTACACACGTAAAATCAATAGCAACCAAAAGAGAGAAATTACCTTAGAAAAAAAAGCAGACACAAAACCAAACCAAAGAAAACATCCAGAAAAACAGGATAATTTGCCAAGTCCCTGAAGGCTTTTCTCGATAGCTCGCAAAATGAAAAGTCCTGCAAGTTTCAGTGCAAAATCGCTTCACCCTCGATTTATGTGAACATGAAAGACCGGATTAAGTATTTCTCGGAGATGGTTAACGCACGAAGGAAGTGAAGTATCTGCAAGGAGTTATTAGGACGGTTGGGAAAGGAAGAATTGTACAGCAGATGAGAAAGGCAGTGGTGCGTAAACTTTTAATGCAGCTAATTTCGATATTTGATTTTCTTTCAGTTCCGGAACTCTTTGTGATGAACTCACCACTAACACTTTTCAATCACTTTTCAATGTCGACTCCCAACTCGAAGGGAGCTTTCTAATCATGATCATCATTATTATTCTTCTTCGTCCGTTTTACAAAATGAAGGCTCAAATTAGCATTCTGATTTCAAATTCATCAAATCTATTAGCATTTTCAAGTCACAGATGCATCAGTTGACTGGCGATTCTTTTTTTCGGATACTTCACTCAAAATTGGAATTCCCATTTCCAACTAAATCATTAAAGATAATTTCTTGTATCTAAATGAATTCAAGTGTGCACTTGCCAAATAATCATAAAGTACTTTCTGGTAAAAAAAGTAACAAAAAATGGGGATTTTAGATTTTAGCCAAAGTCATTTTCAATGACTGTGTATAAATAATTCATTATTTTGCATCATTAGAATTATTTGGGAGTTTCTCTTCAGTGAAGATATTTGGATCTTAATATAACAAACATTCAGTTGATTGTTGGGCAAATATTATTCAGGGAACAAATCAATATTTGGAGACAAATAGAATATAAAATGACATCGATAAACACATGTGCCATCTACTCAATAAATAGTGGGTCGGCAAACGAGCAAAGAGCGTCAATGACACAGCAGCTTAACATAATCCCGGATATGTTATGGAGGGTAAGAACTCTTCTATCTGCTTGTGTCTGGGAAGGAAAGATACACACGAGAAGTGGACTACAAGTAATTCAAAGCATGACATGATTGGAGTCCTTTTTGCTTAAAGTATAAATTATTACAGAGAAAGAACCAAAAAGGATTTGAGATTTTCATTTAATTATTAAGGAAGCGTTCTTCAACATGTATTGCATGCTATTGTAGAGGAATGGTAATAAAAAAGATGCGAAGCAATAATTCCTTAAGCTAAAAAGCATGGGAGCAAAAAGTGGCACTGATGAAGACGTTGAAAGTCCATTGTACAGACCTCAGATTATGGTGGTGTAACCCACGAAATTTACATGCTCACTCCACTGTTTTTAGAGATTTGTCTGTGTACTCTCCGCATGGATAAACTAGTAGCGGATATCAGAGAACGAAATACTGTGCAGTATTGGAAAAAAGTATTGATTTCCCAAGCGGAGTATAACAGAGCATAGCATAGCCCCAAGGACTCAGATCCGTCTAACAGAATATCCCCGATCCGTTTATTCCAGTATTTCTGTTAGTGGATGCCACGGCGACTGGATTACATCAACACCAAAAACGTGCAATCTGATGATAGACAGGGCACTTACATAGGAAGTATTCCGTTAATTCCACTTCCTCGTTAATATAAAAGCTTTCTCTCTTTTCATCGGCTTCAAGGCTCCCTATGATAGCATAGCCAAGGTAAAACTGTCTACAGTCATAAGAGAATTCGGTATCCCGACGAAATTTATAAGACTGACTAGTATGACCCTGACTAATGCGGTAGGCCAGATAAAAGCAGCAGGTTCACTTTCCAGACCATACAACATCAACAACGGTCTAAGACAAATGGATGCCCTATCATGCGTCCTCTTTAACTTGGCCCTGGGAAAAGTGATTTGCGATGCTGAAGTGAATGCGAAAGGTAGCATCCCCTTCAAGTCTACCCAATTACTGGGCTATGACGACATTGACATTATGGAACGAGTAACCCGAGATGAACAGTCTACCTTCATCCAGATCGAGCAGGCATTGCAAGATCTCAGGATGCACATTAATGAAGGCAGGACAGAGTACATGGTGGCAACATCAGCACAGCGGACAGGACTGCAGCAGAAGTCGCGGCCTTGATTCGGCTAATGGCGAATGTTGGTTGACCTATATCTACCAGGAGACATCTCCTTATGGGAGCAATGCAGTCGGTTCTGCTCTATGGCGCGGAGGTATGGACTGATGCCCTTGACAAGGAGATGCATCGTAAGCGCCTTGCTTAAGTGCAGAGGCGGGGAGCTTTCCGAATGGCGTCATCGACAATTTAGAACGTACCGTGAGATTGATTACTTCCTTACCCAACTTCTAAGCAACCCCGAAGACTTGAGTTCTTAGCAAGGAATACCCCGAACCCTTTGCCGCGTTCGAGAGATCCGATGAATTTTTGACCTTTTACATGAGATAGATGATTCTGTAACCTCTTTTCCTCTTTCTTCTTCTTTTTCTTCAGCCTTTTCCCTGTTCACAAGGGGAGCGGCTCTTGGTGATCGGTTTCGCCATTTGGTTCTATCAAATGCCTGATCTGGATGCAATCGCGAGGCTTTTAAACTCCCATTTAGCGTATCAAGCCACCGTTGTTTCGGCCAGCCATTTGCATGCTACCCATCCCATCCCATCCGAGTGAAGTCCCTTTAGCGCGAATTGCGTCACCATACCATCGAGGATGCCTCTCTCGCAATTTTTCCACGATCAGTACAACCTCATATTGACCGCGTATATCCTGATTTCGGATGTGATCAAGGCATGTCACACCACTAGTCCAACGCAACATCTTCCTCTTCATTACCACAAGACGCCGTTCACTATCTTTTATATTCGGCCGTGATGTTAACGAAAACTGTGAGCTAACGTAATAATGACGGTCATTTCCCATGTGGTTTTTTTTAGATAACAGCACAGAGAGAACATATTTTAAGTGTAGAATAACCTCAACTTGATGTTGGAGAGGAGGCACAATGATTGCGATCGACCAGACTAAATACTTTCATTGATTGGTTGGCGTTAGTCTTCATTCCAATGATTATTCTTGTTTTATCCGGATTCAAATCAATTCATGCTTTGAGATGTCCCCAGTATAACCAAAATTTTTAAGGAATGATATAGGAGTCTGTTGAACTCACCAATATAACGATGCAAAGTAACATGAAGAACAATCCTTATCGTGAGAAGTGGCATTAGTATCAAACTAGATACCTTGATAAACTCTACTTTAAGCCGCAGATTGCTCAATCGGCATATATTCACTTGACTTTTGGTCACTTACCATCGACTTCAATGTTCAGACCAATCTTGGTCAGTGAATTTTCATTGGCGCGAATTATGTGACCATTGCATCGAAAACGCCTTTCTGGCAGTTTTTCCGCGATCGGTGCAAACCCATATCGATCGCGGATATCCTCATTTCGGATGTGATCAGAACGTGTCATGCCACTATCCGACTTAACAAATTGCGGTGATCGGGTAACCTAATCCGTATAAGTGACCCGCCCACCGGAACCTTTTGAGCTTGACTTCATCCACAACCAAAAGGTCGTAGTATAAATTCCATTATCATAGAGGCTACAGAATCGACCATCCTCATGTAGAGGGCAATATCTATGATAGAAAAAGAAGACGTGGCAGACCACACCTCAGGTGGAGCGATGGCGTAGGTCAGAACATCAGAGAGCTTTTACGGATATCGAATTGATGGACCCCGGCAAAATCGAGATGCCTGGAGTACCTTACTAAGGCAGAACTTGATCAGATGCTGGTTATTACGCCATTGATGATGATGATGAGAAATTTATTCTATTCTATTCTGAACTGATGTTCAGATGGTGAATTGTGGTCAGCTACACTACTGTTTATTTAGTTCTGACAGGGAAATTTGGTGTGTCTAGTGACATTTGTTCTTATGGAAACCTTATTTACAGTTTCTGATAACACCACCATTCGCCAATGCTACTGACACTCCAGCCCAAACTAGCAGTTCCTCTTTTGCTAAGGCATTCAAGACTTCATTTCGTTCTGCGCCACACTGACTAGGTACCCAGACTAGTTCTACCGTATTGAATCAAGATGCAAAGTTCAAACAAGTTCTATATTCCCGAACAATTTTTGAGATAATCAAGGAATTACTCAATGCCTTTAGGGCTACTTAGCTCTCGCTATAGATTGGGCTGTGCCTATCGTTCAATGACTAGTAAATTATAGAGGTTGACGCTTTGTGAATGTACTTTCTGAAAATCAAAAGTGGATTCAGTGCTCCCAATGTCAATTGCAAGTATCTGTGTCTTCCACATCCGTTGTTTCTCTATAAACCTAAACGAATTAATCTATGCAGTGCTCTGAATAGATATATATATTCAAATTGCCTCGATTACATCTGGAAATACAGTTCTTGATAATGAAACTAACGTACGAAAAACCTTTGTCACATCTTAGCCCACCACACTACGGGTGCGCAGGCGAAGATCGGTCTAATGATAGTATATGAGGCGTAAACCCCTGCAATCAAGCAATAGTCCGTCTCCATAACCTACAAGTTGAGAGCACTCGTTTCTTTTTGACCTCTACATGTTTGTTTCAAAGAAGCTTCTTATATAAAATTTTCCCAGGTATTTCGCCTCTTCGAAAAGTTGAAAGATTATTGTCCTCATCGTTGAAAGACAACGATCCTTCAGCTACCCCCTTTTTGTAGAAATTAGCTATCAGCAAATCAACAGTTTGTTATATATTTCTATACAGAGAGAATAAAGAATAAAGAGCAGACTAATTAGAAATTTCCATGCTCGCAAACATATTATTTGTCACTCAACGGATACGACCTTAGCGCTCTCTTCCGAATATCACGCTCAACCAGATTCTCGAAATATTTCAATGGGAATAATGTTAGTCTAATTTATTTGGAGTTTAAATTACACATCTTTTCCAAACTTTGACACGAAGACTACCCTATCCTTCTGTCGAGAGATGAGCCAAAATGGGGCAAGTTGGATGGGATGCGACACAATTTCTCAAACGACGCTGCTAAACTGGTGAAATCTGGAGAACCTTAAACAAATGATTGTGGATTTAAAAAAGAGGCAAAGAGAGCCGAACTGAAGATGAAGAACATCCAAGGCGCTGTTCGTTTCACTCTTCAAAAGAGAACAATGAAAGTTCCGAACAATTTATGTCTATTGGTAACATGGTTTCTGCTAACATTGACAGTAAGCTACAATGGTGAATCTATTTGTTGGAACTTCCTTTTTGGTGGAAAGGATGTATTTTGAAGCCTCGATTTCGTATAGATTGCATCATAGCATCACATCTGATTTTTTCCGATTTTTCGGTTAGATAGGTTCTGAGAACGAGAGACAGAACTCCCCATATGACTACCGTCTAACAACAAACATTATACCCCACGTGAATGAGGAGCCGCCTTAAAGTTAATATAAAATCAACCCACTTATTGCATATTGCATGTTTTTATCAAATTTCATGCCAATAACTTCAGCCGTTTCGCAATGAATTGGCTGATACAGGCAGATAAATGGACAGACAGACATCAAATCTAAACTAATAAGGTCTGGTTATACACAAAACCATATGGTCATCGTGGGGGTTGAATATCGACTTTCATATTGCAATGCCATTATTACCCATTGGTAACGAACGAAAGAAATAAATTGTCCACCTGTATAGGTTGTTTTTACTGCCAGCCAACGATACTACTCACATCATTACATCAAAACCATAAATCTGGGGCTATTTTGCAGATTCATTGTTTCCTATCACTTGGTAGAAGTGGACTCTGATCATTTCTTATCAATGGAATCACCGTAATAACATATCTCACGCGAATAAGTTGTACTCGCACTTTTTGTTGGGAAGCTGGTTACATGCCCAAGCAGATTGAGCACTGATTACAATTTGACGACTAAGTACTTTGAGGAGGAGATTCATGCTTTTGTTGGTAGCAGAAGTAACCCCCCCCCCCCAGCTCTTCAAGTTTCAGGTTGACAAAGTGGGTCATCCTAAAGCGGAGTGTCAGACTCTTCAAAACCATCAGTTTATTACCTTATTACTAAACATACATTAAAATCAGCTTACCCAAATTTAACAGACATACAAATACAAAACTCGACTCACCTAGAAAGAAATAAGAAAAATAAAATTTAGAATACAAACTGACCATCATGAACACAATTGATTTAAAAAAAAATGCATTTCCATTCTTATATACATTCTCTAATATTTTAAAAGTAAGTGGTATGGTCCATTTTTCTTTAGAGAATCCCTTTGGGCCATACCATACATATATCTACCAAATTCTTGACTCTAATAATAACTTTATGGAACAGTTTCATGTCAGCCTCTTCCTTCGTATTATTAATTTATTATTATTGTATCCTCGATAGGACTGGACGATGAACATAAACATCCATCATGAATCGGGATTCGAACCCGGGACAAAGAGGTTTGAAAGCTAACAACCAACTAATTCAACCCCCGCACAATTAAAGAAGTATTACGGCCATAATTCAACCAAACTGGCACTCAAGTTGGTATAGGACAGAACGCTATCAAGTTACTTTTTGATGTCAACGGAAAAGCAAGTAAATAAATGTTGGTCTCTGAAACAAAGGGCCCACCAATAATCGACCTGGACCAATAAACAACATGGGTTAAGTTAGGCTAATAAAAAAAATAGAAGAAACCGTAACACCAAGCACTCAAACCAGAATAAGCCCACTGTATTATCCCCGAGTGGGTCTATTCAAATAGTTCTCTGCCAGCGCTTCGTTTTTACGAATCTAATGAGATCACCTCAAGAGAGTGTGTAACGTTTTCGTTGTAGTGAATCCTAGCAGGATATTCTCGCCAAGAATCCTGGAAAGACAAGCAGACGCATACAAAACCCAGCTTCCACTGGGCTCATTAGAAGCCCTACTGGAATAATCATGTCCTTCTTTCAGGTTAGTACAAATGACGGTCTAATGTCCTCAGGTTCCTTTCCAAAGGTGTTAGCATGCAGCTATGCATTCAACTGTACGAATTCTTGTGCCTTCGATCTACAGAAGACAACTAACAGCGGTTGGCATGATATCAAAAGCCCTTTCTGATATCGCGGTGGTGGAGTTATACATTTATTAAGACAATCTGCCCCGTCATTACTACAAAAAACGCCAAAGTTTCTCGCACCCACATCAGGATCACTACATTTAGCCAGCTGAATTTAAACTAAACTTGGAGATAGTTCCATTCCAACTTTCCAAACTTTCTACCAACTATTCACTTGCAATGTGGTAACTATTTTTTTCGATGGTTTCGTTTAGTCTCATTCTCAGACTTTACAAAAATACCCTCACGCTGGATAACCTCTAGTATCAAATGCAAAATTTAAAAATGTAGATAAAGACTGCCCCAGAGAGCCTAGTACATGAACTGACGATATTGACGAAACAAACGAAAGTCACAAAATCGCCGGAAAGTGAATGCTTTAGGCTCTCATTGTTGAAGAACTTTAACTGTATGACTGTTCTATATATTCGAGAATACTCTTAACTTATACAGAGATTCTTAGTACAGGGACTTCAGACTATTTCTCTAAGGGCTTGACAAGCAGCAAATTCACAAAGAAAGAATAACTTCCGCCTATCATAACTTCATTAACAGTAGTAAAATCCACTTGTATCGTATTCGGAGTTACGAATCTAATTTACAATTAAAAAAAAAAATTATTAAAAATCCACGAATAATCGATATATATGCTGAGGTCAAACAATTGACTACTTGATAGACTATTGCGGAATTTAACTCTCTAGGAACTGCTCCCCTGGGGTCTCTCTCTAGGAGTTAAACTGTTTATCTACCAAGAACACTAGTGCGCGGTGACACCCACATCCAGTACCAGGTGACCCCTACTATTAAAAAAAGCTAGTTTGCAGTCGAGGGATTGACTTGTCGTTTCAATGAGAAAGCCTGACTTTACTGTACTCCTGTGGCCCCTCTTAACAACCATACTTGTGTCATCCATATGAGCACTGGTAGCAAAAAGAACAATAAAAACAAATAACAAACAGGACCCATACTATAGATAAACTGATGTATCAGGTACACATCCCCGGAAAAGCGAAAAATCGATGATAACGGGCAAGAAGAAATAAATTGGGAGGTTGCTGCGAAGACCACAATCACAATCTGTCTTTAGAAAGTAAGGACCAGAATTACGTCTAAGATTGCATACAAGGCATCAATATAAAAATAAGCGTCAGTAGCACAGGTGCCAAATTTTATCTGCGCTATCTAAAGGAACACCTCGAACCGGAGAACTGAAACCTTCAAAACAGCTATGAGCAACAGAGATCAACCCTTTGTGGGACAGAATGCCTACCAGTAATTAAAGCCAAACCAAACAAGGAAGAAACCTAAGGTAGCTCAGGGGTAAAGGTAGAAGCCAGGAGGACCGAAATTAGCTAGCTAGCAGAATAAAGGGTAACCCACATCATTTCCGGGGTAAATATTCACTCATTAGGAGGAGGAAATCATCGAAAATCATCAACTTATCGTAGGGTTAATACGTAGGGGATATAGCGCCAAGGTTGTCTTCAGCGGCGTAACGTGACGATGAATACGGTGAAATAGCGCAAGACCACACTTCCTAAATTGACAGATGGAAGGGAACAGAACTGCCGACATGTATCGGAAACAATCTACTCGGGTACACATGAGGACAGTCTACTTTCCTGAAACTGAAACAATGGAGACTGTGAAGCTTCTAAGCCTGCGATCGCCCAAAATGATGGCATCCGCAGAAAGCTGTGCGGCGCGTTCCAGCAAAGCGGAGGACAACAACCCACTTTTCAGAATCGGGTTGGAGGACCGATCTATTGAGTTAATCACAAGCAACAAGGGCCGTATCATTTACAAATTCGATAATATGTTTGTACATGTGCACAAGGGAAAACCAAAAAGGGATACTTACGAAAATATATCAAATAGAAAATCAATCGGAATCCAAGAAGACAGAGCGTGAGCGAGCGAGTATATGGACTTGCTGCCTATTGAAGAGGAGAGGCACTAAAGGATAAAGGCAGACAGTTACAGGCAAGTGCCACGTCAGAGGATGAGCAGGGTACTTTGACACTGGAGAAGAGGTACAATCATCAATAGAACGAATAACCAGCACTAAGATAGTTCGGGCAAATCTTTACCGTGTAAAAGTTGCATCTGCAGTAATTGCAAATTTCCAAGAACACCGGGGGCGGATTTGTCGTTTGCAGGTAACATCAGGGGTTCCTTTTGCGAAAAACCAAGCGTCCATGACAAGAATCGTGAGTAAAATTTTAGAATTCAGAATTTCTGACTGGGGATCTCATGGCTGTGGTAAGTTCGATTGGAAATCAGCGGGAGAACTCGAGAAGTGATGGGGCCTTTGAGTTGCCTAGGAGATCCCATCGTCAAAAGTCATTAAACTGTTGAAGTAGTGCGAAAGGAGGGCGCTACCACTTCTCCTTGGCTGCGATGCTAACGCATACAACGGTATCTGGTGAAGCAGCGACAGCTGGCGAAGAGGTAAGCACCTTCTGAAAGGAATTTATCCATAGCATAAGGTTGGAGGTATACAATATAAGAAATAAGCCAGACTAGCAGTAAGAACTGGAGAGTGTCGGAAGAACTCTCTAAGTCGAATCAGGAAATAATAAAATTCGACGTTAAAGGGAACTCTGAAACAAATAAAATAGAAAGGAGTCAAATGAGAACAGATTGGGATTCCGGTGATATCAGGAATGAACTTGAACTGGAGATAGTAGTGGAGAAGTCATCATTGACGCGTATGAGGGCAGTTATGTGGTTTAAACAGTCATTTTAGGGTTGAAGAGGAACCTAGTCAGAATGAGAAATGAAGTCGGAAAATATTTCAATAGTATAAAAAGAACCCAGACTTAAAAAATCTCAACTATACCATTTTATCAAAATTCCTCCTTCTAATCCATTTGATTCAAAAGATGAAGAACATTGAAGAGAGTAACAAAAGTTCGTTCCCCAAAGCCTATAGTAAAACAAAACAAAATGCTGCCATTTCCATTAACGTGTTCAATAGTTCTTAGTTGAGTCAAAAAGTCACAAGACAACATTCTCTCTTCGATTTGCAATTCCAACTGTAAAGTACTTTCCATAGTCTCATGAGTAAATCATTATCGTATCTTACAATATAGAAGGCAGATCACAGTGCATGATATCCAAAGGGTAACCAAGGACCGGATTACATGTTAAAAAAAAATACGAACTTATCGACGACCAATAAAAAATTTGCTGATGAAATATCTTAGTTAGGTATTCTCAACGCTTTTGTTCTTGATCAATAACAGTTTGGGGCATGCTAACATGGCCTCGTCCGAGCGTAAGCAACATAATATGAGCCACCCTCGAACCCCCATGTTCAACCTGGCGACCAAAGTTGAATCAGTCACTGCGGTCATAAAGGTGAGTTCACCATGAAATTACTTTTCCTTGCTTTTTCCTTGATATACAACGTATTTTATAGTAATTTTTCTAGGACCCTAATAATTGCAAAAGATTAATTATGTTTAAAATTTGTTGAACACTGAACCCGCTTGATGACAGACTGGGCCAACTGTGGAGAATCTGGGACTGAAGAACATCCAAAAGGTGAGATACATACTTATCCACATGCACATAAAAGTAACTCTTGAAAAGGTGCAGAGCTACGAGGATGTGTGGTGGGTTAACAGCCAAAATTTCGGGCACATAATCCAAAATTGTGCACAGGAATGCGAAGTGCGCGAATAGTCACCAAGCTCAAGATCCTTTAACTAGAGGGCCACATCGCAACAACTGCGCCAAATTGATTATCCAACTAATTATCCCAGACTACCAGCTTATAAGAAGATGGAAACTAAGAGGAAGACACCAAATTAAGCAAAGTCTCTCAAGTCAAACAAACTTTGCCACAACTGTCACAAAGCGTGATAAGTCCTAGCTGTCAGAAGACTCTTCTCAAACCGGTGGCTCAACCCAGTCCCAATCAAACGTGGTCTCCGCCAAGGAGCAGAGTCAATTTGCTATTATTAAACTCATAATCATTTCATCGAATTTGATGTTGCCGATGCTCGAAAATATATCAGAGGAACTTAACGAAACCCTACTCACCTAACCACGGATAGTAGGCAGGTTTCAGTAGTTTCCATCTATAGATGCTTCTCTCTAACTAAATAACTAAGCCTCATTTTCGGTGGGGACTTTAACCTAAGGCACACCTTAAGGGGCGGTATAGTCGTAGATCAGAATAGAAAAACCCTACTAAAATAGATCTAAGCCAGTCATCCACCAGCTTAATTTGAGATGGTCTTGCTTGATTCACCGACAAAGCATGCGAGTCAATTTATCGTCGAGAGGTCCTTGCTGTCTGAGAGAACAACTTAGGCTTTGACGCAACATGTTAAAAATCTTGAGAAGTATGTCTGATGATTTCACAATTGAGCTTCCTCATCTTTCCAACTGCAAAAGCTGGCAATAGCCACAATAAGATCCTTTGCATACATAGGCTGGAATAAAATCAAATCAGACGTAACACCAAGGCGGAACTTGAAGAAATTCGCAGAAAAAACAGAAAGAAATGGACAGAAAAAAAGAAAAAGCTATCATCGTGTCTACCGACACCATTGAGCCTGCTGCATACAAAAAAGTAAAACTAAAAAAATCAATGAGTTTCAACACAACCCACTCTCACATAATATTAGTCCTTGCGGAATCTTTTGAAACTCAACTCAATTCGGATTTTAAGAAAGTATGAAGTGGGGCGGGATGAACCTCTTGCCGGTAACATCGTGGATACCGCAAAGTTTCATTTAAGGCCAAGTCTCTCTTTATCTTCACGGTTGAGATTCCGACTCCCAATATCGCACAGACCTTATTCAATTCGCTGATGATATGCCTATCGTCGCATCAAACCTCCACCCCAACAGGACAACCAAAGCAGTTGCATGGTAAATTTCTACAAGTATAGAGAAAACACAACAAAATAAATTAGGCAAAATTGCAAATCTGTATTTTAAGGAGAAAATCCTGATACTTGAAAGGTTAAAAGCCTAAAGCAGAATCAGGAAAAAAAATTTAGGAAAAACTTTGAGTATACAGACATGCGAAACGAGCCCATCTAACATCCTTGACATATACTCATACTGCACGGTAAATCGCGACAGCGACCACTCTTCAATCAGAACAAGATTTCTATGCCGAAATCCAAACAATGGAAGCAGCAGATATTGGAAAACTCCAAAATGGCGAAATAGTATGCAAATATGCCGGAGGGTTGTAGGAAATCTTGCAGACATGTGAACGACATCACGAAGTCGACAGCACCTACTCACAGGCAACTGACGCGTAGGAAACCCAGATAACTTCGAAATAGATGGGACGACTCAGTTGACAACACAAGCTACAACGCTACCCGGTTCCCGTGATTGCACGACACGGTCGCTCTATCGAGAAGAGTGGGGTGCCTTCCCAAAGTCGCTAATTCAGCAATTTTTACAAGTAGGGTAAAACAACCCCGTTGGCCACATTATCAAGGATTTGGCGGGAACATCCTTTACTTTTTTTACACTTGTGGTCTGGTAGGGGTACATTTAGGCTTAGCTCAAAATATCATGTAAGCGCTATTGTATATATAATAATAGTATTAAGTTAGGTGAAGTTTGTAATAAATTTAATTTAATTTGATTTAATTAATTATTGAATTTTAACTTAAATAATCCTTCTCTCAGCTTTGATGTGGGCGTAATTAAAATAAAATTTAACTGTCTTCTGAAAGCCGGAAAGCCGGAAGCTCGGCGCTTCAGGTATAAAAGGTTTTGTTTGTTTCTCCTGTGCATATATTAGAGTGCAGAACTATAACATTTATACATAGCCCGCTGTAAATATGTATTTAGCATGTCAGAATACTCACTTTAGTGTGATATTGATGTTTAGTACTTAAGGATGCAGTAAATTTACACGGTAAAGACGAGTTTACAGTACTGTAACTATGTTAGCAATAGGATGATTACATGCTTCATACTATAATCTATATTACTACGAATATTTATAGCTCTAGGATAAACTTAAGGGGGGTTTCTAATCAATTTGCCCGAAAATTTGGTAATATACTATTTTTAACTTAATTTGAGCAGATATCGACATGGGGAGTATTTTAGGACCTAAACACCGCATAGAGACAAGTTCGTGATTTTTTTCAAATTTTTCGGTTGGGTAGTTTCTGAGAATGGGTCCGTGAAAGAAATCATCCCTTTCGATTCCTCGCACTGCCCGCCTTTCCAACAAATGTCAAAACTAAGACCGGCATCGAAAAGTACTGATCAAGACCTTTCATTTGATATCCAACATAACTATATTCGGTGACAAAAAAAATGTGACCCCCCCCCTTTTGCATGTATGAGGACCCTCCTTAATGAAAAGGATGTTATTTACTGCATTCCTGGGCGCTCACAGTTCCCACCTTTTCACCAAATTTCGTTCCAATTGGTACAGTCGTTTCTGAGAAAAGTGTCTCTGCCAGATAGATCCACAGACATTGAACCGATTTTAATAAGGTTTTGGTTTGCAAACAAAAAAAAATGTATGAATACCCGACAACCACCTTTGCTGATGCAGGAAAGAGATGAAGCAATATCTAATGAGTTGCTTCTGTCCTGGACGAAGCGATCATTCCCCACTTTTAGTGTAAGATTAGCAAGAATAGCTAGGTAGAATACGGACTAAGCAGACCTTAGGATTCGTTAAAATTATTTTGTGGTCACAATTAAAAATAATGCCCTAATGGTATCAGTTGACCGATCTACGCTGAGTTAAATCGTAGATGCTAGAGCTGCACCTGAAAAAATGGTATTTTCTCGTGGACTGAAGACTAATTCTCAACTAAAGTAACGAACTAATCACATATATTAATCTGTTCGAAATAATCTGACTTTCCAAGAAATAAGACTGACATCTCTGCTATCCCAACAACTCCATAAGTATTCATTCGCATACATTGAATGTAAAATTTATCTCTCGATGAAAGTTCACCGAACTTTCTCGTGATATTGTAGACAAACGATGGCAATCAATAACGAGTCTGACAAAATTATCATAAACAGACTTCGAAATAGTGAAATACTGTAAATAACAGTCCTGGTGCAGAATTGATCTAAAGTCTTTTATTTTTACATAAAAAAAGACTATGGAAGATCAATTTGATTTTTACCAAACTCCTGTGCCCTCTATCCATATAATTCCAATATCCCTTACATTTAGTTACATATGTACATATCAATGGTAGGGGCGGAAGTCACGGTACAAGTACCACTCATCCATTCTGAATTACGAAGCCATTTGAAAAAAAGATGATTGGATTGGAATTTAACAAACTGAGCCAATTTAATTATCTACAAAAGTCAGACCAAACTCAATATAATCCAAACACACTTCAACAGATATCTCTTGCTCTTGATGTAACCCTTTTCGTGCAAGGGATGCTTTTGCTATAGTAAGTACATCTGTACTCATATGTACAACGTTCTGGAAATTTTTCTATGGCTCTAGATATAGCATATGTATATGAAAAAGTACGTATTCGCACAAATCATTTCCAGGATATTGCGTTCCAAATTTCTTAACCCTAGTAAAAGCCCGAAACTGTTAGGTCTATCCCCAAAGCAGTATAGATTAAAAATTAATTCTCTGCATAGTGCACACTTAGACCACTATCCTTTAAAAAAATTTAACACCGAACCTGACCTATCTCATAAGCTTCATCTTCTACGCGTTACGTACCTTATGGAATGTATCCTCAGAAGATTCATTTTCTCTCTCCTCTGATTAATCGTTGCGATTGAATTTATTATTCAAAGTGAAATTTTCTCACAGTAGCCCTTTTTCAACACCACCAGCAAATAATACAAAAAAGTACACAAGAATCACGCAATCCAACTCAAATTACATACACCGTGAGTCGATATAGATCTAATGTCTTGGACAACTAATGACTCCACCAATTCTACAAAGAATCAACTACGTAACGCTATCTTGTAGCAACTTAAGCGTGAAATAAAGCACTTATCACTTCACTGATTCCACTTCTTGAAGAAAGCCAGTTACGCCACAACACGTCCGTCTTAAGATAATGTTGCAAACCGACTGTTGTCTTCGCCGGCGGTCTTTACCACTTTACCACTGCAGCGCCTCTAATAGAAATCGGAATGAAAATGATGACCAACAAAAGTACCATCTCAAACTCTAAATCAATTCCATGTCTGCGAAACGTCTTAAGCGCTCCCTTGGCCAAGACGATGGAGAAGATGCTGGTTCCATATAAGATATAACAGTAAAATCCTCCAACACATATGACTCTATGACGATGATGATATTGAATGGCAATGACGATTGGGAAAGAACCGCACCGTGCAGCACAACACTACCACTGACTGCCGGCTTTCTGCAAAAATCCACCTTCCCTGGCCCTGGTCTGGTTCTGCTTCGGAAAAAGAAGTCCACCAATGTGTTCCATATGTGAGGATTATCGGGAAGTTGCAGTGCGCAGTATCTTTCATATACACAAGTGTTACGCTGTCACGTATCCAAGGCATCCGTGCAGTCGATGTCTGCATATCCAATTCACCTGAACCGTGAACCTTTGGTTAGTCCTCAAATATTAGCGAATCGTGCAAAAGGAATCAGTTTAAATAGGTCGAAAAGGATTTGAAAAGTTCAAAATAAATAAATAATGTAGGATGACGCTAATGTAAATCGATGCAAGCCAGCATTAATGGCATGCTGAATGCAGTAACTCAGATAGTAAATCTAGGACTCACTACTAAAGGGATTAGATTGGTTTTTCGGAGAAGGTACTTGCTCATTATTTTAATATGATAATAATAATAATCGTTGGCGCAACAATCCATATTGGATCAGGGCCTTGAGAAGTGTGTTAGAGCACTTCATTCAAGACCGTAACGGCACACTAGGAGGCAATGTGGTCAGCATTGCGCTCGCCCGAGATTACCTGATTTGACTCAGGTACTCATTCACAGCTGAGTCGACTGATATCCGACGTCAAATCACGATACAAATTCCACTGTCACCAGTGAGATTTGAACCGCGAGCTTCCGTACGACAGCCTTGTGCTCTAACCACTCAGCTATCCGGACATTTTTTTACTAATTTTTAATTTATTATAAAAGTACAGATATTTCGGAAGCAGATGGTCTTGTATTGTTAAAAAATTTTTTTTTTTAAATTTTCCTCCAAAGAGACGTGGTTTCTTCATCAACTGGCTTCACCTTCTGCAAAGATGGGAGTGTTACGAACATCCTAAACAGCAAAGTTAGTCAGCTGACGGGTACTTCACCAGCTTGTACAGATGAGACCGAAAGCAACTCTACACTCTGAGAAACAGACATCGTTAGTAGCCAGACCCACCATGCCTTCGTGTAGTCCTTTTACGATAAATTTGTTCTTTCTGGAGCGGTGCCATGCAGAAGGATGCAAATCCTAACTTTGTAAATCACAACCTTCCTAACTTCTTAACCTTATAAGCATTGGGCAGTATTTCCAACGCTAAGCAAATCTGACAATCAGGGTAAACCTGGAAGATATACGTTTATTTCTCAACAAAGATTCCTTTTAACTCGATACACGTTTCCCCATTAAATAGTTTCTTTCCACTCTTGGCTTATAGTAAAAAAATTTGAGATCTTCAACCATCAATAACGAACTGGAACATCTGCATCCTGAATTTCAAAAATCAATCTAGCATTGGCCAGAGTTTCCTCAAAAATAGTCCTAACTACGTTTGGAAAAGGAGAAGGAGAGTGCCACTATAATCTCAATCAATATCGTCAGTAATCCAAAGGGATAGACCGTGATTAACGCGCAATGCCTCACATAGCGATCTATGGCAATCATATACATATTCTTTGGAACCCTCACCAACACAAAACATGTGAAGTGATGCCCTTAAGTTTCATCTATAGTTATAAATCGACAGAAGATTTGGATCCATTTCCACGAAAAATCGCTACTTAACTGACAATCTTTTTGGAAATGTCCTGTATGTATGTTAGCTCCCGCAATTTTAGTCTGTGCTCATCCAGTACCACTTTGTGGATATTTTTTACCATATCTAACCTGACCACTGTGATTTTCGTTTGGTAAGTCGTACAGCCTCGTTTGAACCTAATTCCCCCCTTGACGATAAAACGCCTGCTAATTGGCAAATTTATAAGAATGCCAACCGGGAAGCAAAGAAAGCGGTCGCTGTCACCCGAGCGAACCATTTCAAAAATCTTTACGATAAAATGGACACTCGGGATGGCGAGAGAGATCTGTACCGACTTGCTAAAAGCCGTGATGAACGCACACAGGATATCGAACACTTCTGTTGTGTTAATGACAAAAACGGTACTTTGCTTACTGATCGTCGAGCCGCGACGGATAGATGGCGAGAATACTTCGAGCAGATTTCAACTGAAGAATTTGCTCATCCTCCACTTCCACAATCATTGCCGACATTTGGAGCAGTTCCACCAGTCAGCGCAACTGAAGTCGAGGAGGCAATAAAACAAATGAAATCGGGGAAAGCAACAGGACCTGACGACATTGCATCTGAGCTCTGGAAAGCAAAGAGCTGGGACCCAACACCGTGGCTGAGTGAATTCTTTAACCGGGTTATTCAGGAAGGGAGAACACCATCTGACTGGCAAGAAAGTACCACTGTTCCAATATGGAAAAAGAAAGGTAGTCCAGCAGAATGTTCAAATTACCGTCCGATCCGGTTACTTTCCCATATCATGAAGATTTTTGAACGCATTCTTGACAACCGTATTCGCGAAATCGTTGAAATAACCGTGAATCAAGCCGGATTTGTCAAGAACTGCGGAACTACTGACGCAATACACGCTGCGCGGTTACTCATGGAGAAACACCGTGAGAAGCATCGCCCTCTTTACATTGCCTTTCTGGAGCTAGAGAAAGCGTTTGACCGTGTACCACACGAGCTCATCTGGTATGCTTTACGACAACACTTCGTGCCAGAAGAACTCGTGCGCTGGGTTCAATTGCTCTACCACGATCCGAAAAGTAAAGTTCGAAGTATGGCAGGTGTATCAAAACCGCTTCGTGTCTCTGTTGGAGTTCATCAAGGAAGTGCCCTCTCACCACTCCTCTTTGTCCTTGTTATGGGCACCGTCACACGGGATATCCAACGTCCAGCGCCCTACACACTGCTTTATGCAGATGATGTTTTCCTAGCATCTGATAGCAAAAATGATCTCGAGCAACTTGTTCAAAAATGGAATGATCGCCTCATGCAACACGGTCTCAGATTGAATTTAAACAAAACTGAATTTTTGACGACCGATCCCCATGAAACAGGCACAATCACTGTCAGCGGCAGTGATCTGCCCAGATCTGAGCGATTTAAATACCTCGGGTCAACGCTATCAGCCAATGGAGAGCTGCGTTATGAAATTACTTCACGCATTAACGCAACCTGGATGAAGTGGCGTTCCACAACTGGTGTCCTTTGTGATCGACGTATCAACGAACGTCTCAAATCTAAATCGTCCAGTCGCTCTCTATGGTTCTGAGTGTTGGCCGACCATAAAAGACAATGAACGGGGTCTCGCGGTAATGGAGACGAAGATGCTACGTTGGACTAGTGGCGTCACACGTTTAGATCACATCCGAAATGAGGATATCCGCGATCGTTATGGGGTTGCACCGATCGTGGAAAAGTTGCGAGAGAGGCGTCTTCGATGGTATGGTCACGCAATTCGTGCAAACGAGAATTCACTTGCAAAGATTGGTCTGAACATCGAAGTCGATGGTAAACGACCAAAAGGCAGACCTAAGCAACGGTGGCTTGATACGCTGGATGGGGATTTGAAAGCCTCGAGATTGCACCCAGATCAGGCATTCGATAGAGCCAAATGGCGAAGCCGATCACGACGAGCCGACCCCGCTTGTGAACAGGACAAAGGCTGATGAAAAAGAAGAAGAATTGGGAAATCTCCATGTTTTGTTATACGAGAGTTGTTTCAAAAATAAGGTTCCCACATTTTTTCAGGCACAAGGAATTTTTTATTTGGAAAAACGAATAAATCATTGGAAACGTTGATCTTCAAAATATTTTTCTAGATAATCGCCATTTTTTTCTATGCACTTTTTTTTTGACTAGTAGTCTTCACTTTTTCAATCCCGCCACAAAGAAGTCCGCTGCTTATCCGTTGAAAAACTTCGTCTTGCCAGGCCTCAAGGGGGATGCGCAATGACTCCCCAGCCAAATCCCCCGATTAAATCCTTCGTTTGTAACGAAACAAGCGGACGGGCATTGTCGTGGTGCAGTCCTATGCCTTTGGTGAGTTTTCCCCTACAATGATTTTGGATTGCCCATCTGAGCTTTTTCACGATCTCACAATAACTTGTCGAGTTTATTGTGGTCCCTCCAGGCATAAACACGATAAGCAGTCCAACACGCCGATCCCAAAACACCGTTGCCATGACTTTTCCTGCTGACGGCTTCTGCTTAAACTTCTTTGGTTTGGGACGGCTCGGCGTGTTTCCATTGGCCAGATTGTTGTTTTGTTTCCCGAGTAACGTAATGACATCACGAATTTCTACTGGTGGTAACTTTTTGCGTTCAAAAATGGGATGACCGCACGAATTTCGCACCTGGCGGTGACGGCGATGACGAGCTCCATCCTGGATGGCTGTCAGGCCGATACTGACCGTCGCAGATGGGCGATTGTTGTTGGGATCGATGGTGGGGGAACCAGCGACCAAAACGGTGTTGCCAGATTTCGGCATCATATAATGGCAACTTCCTAATTTTTTAAGGATTTTTGGGTTGGGGTTGAGAATGGGCCCATACAAGAAATGGCCACTTTTCAGCGCATCCCACTTAGGAATTAAATGTCAAAATTGAGATCAGTTTGAAAACTACTAACCTAGCCCTTCATTTGATAACCTATATGACAATATTTGGTGAAAAAATCTTACCCCTCTCTTTTGCATGTATGGGCCCCACTTAAATTCAATCGGTGCAACCGTTTTCGAGAAAAATGCGTGCGACAGACAGGTATTAAACCGATTTTAATAAGGTTTTGCTTTACACAAAACCTTAAAAGGAATGTTTTAAGCATGAAAAACTACTCCCTGGTTAGCATGACTGATATTTCATCAGACAGTACAGGTAAAATCGAAAGATGCCTGATATCTGAGGAACAGACCCGGCTAGTATTCCATTTTGTCAAAACAATGACTGAGTCATGGTCCGTCTTGGCTAAATTTGTCTTTCGCAGGAGCTGCGCCTTGCAGCGAGACACAATTCATGTCTTCGTTAATAGCAACTTATCTAACTTGTTCCCCTCTTAAAAGTTATACAGTGCTTACAACGTTTGGCAAAAATAACAATCAAAATAAGTTCCGCTGTGTTTAGTACCATTAACCCAATAGTGCGAAGATAGAAGAAGTACAAGCTAATAAAAAAGATACAAAAAATCAGAAGATATGCCTTGATTTCTCCACACCCTCCCTTCAGCGCGATACACTTTCCGCAGGGATGATCAATAGTTTGGACACGTTTTAAACGAAAGCACTATCGATCTCATGAGTTTTTAGCACAACTTTTAGCGGAACCATAATTTCTCACCAGTGTTGGATTAATCTTTAAAAAAAGTGTTGTGTCAGTTTTTGGGGAAAAAGTATTATTTCACCAAGATAACCGCTTGCTTGCATATCGTCGTTAACTGCCAGTTATCTGGATGAAACAACACTTTTTCCCAAAATACTTCCGCCATAACCTTGTCAGAAGTAAGTTTAACATAAGAGAGAGAAACTAGAGGTCTACCAAAAATGTTGGCAAGTCCGGTCGAAAAAGAAGAAGAAGCGCCACTATAAATAAGACTTAATGGACGTGTAATTTCTAGGGGAATGAGGAAAATCTGCATTCCGTCACTCTTCAAGCAGTGTTAGTGACGTAATTCACGCTGACTTGACTGGAGAATATGGGCAATTATAGGTTTCCTCAAACGACTGCTCTACACTGATGACATCTGAATACCCTCTCACACTTACAACACTGCTTGCTATTTCGAAATCGAGGTCTGCATACCCGACGACTTCAAGGTATTGTCCTGATATAAAGAGCCTTTAAAGGCTCTCTAATCTTTAAGAAAGTCCTCAGAAAGGTGGACAACCAATACATAAGGTCCATACGTCAAGCGAAGAAGCCTTAATTATGAACCCTTGATCAGCAACGTCTCGTCGACGAAGCGAGAATCTTACTCAACTAAAAAGGTAAGGCTGTCATTAGAGAACCATCACCAAATCATAAAATTAAGGTAATCGAAACAGAACACTCATGAAGCAGGCCGAAAAATCAGAAATCTGGTCATGAACCACCACCTCTCTGCATCGGTTTGAAGTTCAAATTGCAAACACTACGGCACTCGTCCTCATACTGCACGGGTAGTTTCGTAATGGACAGTGACATCACACACAAAACTTTCAAGGACTGTCAGCAAATAGACCAGAGTTTGAGGAGCGGAAGGGCGTGTTGCAACAACAAACTTGCTGTACGAACGGGGATGCCAGTTTTTTATCCGCAGATTGCCAAGAGGATTTCCGGTCAACTTTTTAACTAAATCCGCTATGTAGTATTGAGCGGTGTTGCTTCATATAGGACCGGAGGAACCTTCTTCGACTAAGAGCGCTGCAATTGATAATCTTATGTGGGACTATTGTGCTCGGGTCCTACTTACCGCTTCCTTGATGTGTTCACTGTCCTTATCAGGCGATTAATCTGTCCGATATATCTTATTACAATCGCTGCACGTTAGTCGGTAGGTATCGCTGTTTTCCTCCACTTCCAGTTGAGACTTTTTTATCAAATTCCTGATCTTATTGAATAGGTGGGGGAATACTTATCCGCCTCGTGGTGGCTTCCTTATGCTGCGAAAATAGTGTTGTATAGGCATGCCTATTATGTTGCTTAATTTTCCTTACCAGCAGCTTCTCAATAGTCTAGAGATAATACCCATTCTTGACAGCAGTGTCAATAATATGCTGTCGTTCCTTATTGAAGCTGTATTCCGAAAGAGAGTATGTGGTCGGTCGGTGAATCATGCAATTATAGACTGTCATTTTTGTGGAAAATGAACGGTGTTAAGTTGCTGGCATCATTCTCTGTGTTGCCGTTGACTTACGGTATATTTCGAACTCAAAATTCCCGCTGGAATTGACGATATTCCGATCTAGGAAGGATAGAGCACCATTCTTTTCTACCTCTAGTGTAAACTAGATTTTATGATGAATCTTGTTTATCGAGGAGATGATCTTGTCGATATCGTCTTTTCCAACAATCGCAACTACGTCGTCTAAATACCTAAACCATACTTTAGATATGATTCCTCTCGACTCAATTTCTTCTTCGATTAATGTCGTGAATCTTTCAGTGAGTAACGGCTAGAGGAGGTTCCCCATCGCTACTTCCGAAGTGGTTTTGTAGAATATATCCCGAAATGTATAGTTTTCATTCATGCCTGGCAAATTGGAACTTTTCTTCTCCATTCCAGGCCAGATCCAAACTGTCTCAGCGATCTTTCGAGTCCGAAAATTGACTCTTTCACTGGCGTGTTGGAAGGCATTGTGCCTTCAGTCGAACGATTGTATCGATCCGATACAACGATTGTCGTCCTCACCAATCCTCTCAAAGCGTTGCAGCTTCTGTATTAGTTCATGGGAGTTAGCCACTGAATACTTACGCTCGTCGTCCCAAAAGCCTGGCAATCATTGATCACCTACTTGGTGATGTTGTACCTCGGTGAGTCCAAATCGGTAATGATTTCTCGCATCTCATCTCCCTCATTGTGGATTTTCGGTTGACATCTAATTCTTGGGAGCACATGATTTGGCATTTCGAGTCGCCCAATGGTCGGGAATACCAGACTAGCTCCCTTCAGCACTCGGCCGACCCTTTTGATAGATTGGGAAAGCGGGTTGTTTCGCAATTCGTAGAAGTTTCCACTCTTCAGTCTCCGAACAACAGTCTGGTTATACTTGGCTTTGTCCGTAACGATGATGTTATTTCCCTTGTCCGCCTTGAGAAAATATAGCGGTTTATCACGAAGTTCCCGTATTGTTTTTGAACCGCGTTTATAAATTCTTGGTCTTAAATAAAGTGCTCTAATGCACTTCAAAGCCCTGATCCAATATGGATTGTTGTGCCAACCATTATTATTATTATTTTTTTATTTAGAAGGCGACGTCTCATTATAATTTCACACTCAAAAGCCCGGTGTAGTTTCGCGGTTAGTTGCTCGATTGGCATACCCGATTCTGCGGCTCCTACTGCCATCTTGAGATGAGTATTGTACGCCCATAATGCGATACTATTCTGTTTAGTATACAGAAAATTAAGAGTCACGGTGACATGTTGCATCTCTAAATTCAGAGCTAATTTGCTATTAACGCGACCCGATTCCAGTATTACGCGATGGAACTTCGGTATTACGCGGGATTTCTTCAAAAAGCGGATATTCTCGTTGTTCCTCGCTATTATTTTCTTCCGCCTCAACAACACCATCAACCTCGATTGTGAAGTCAAAGCTCATGCCAACGACACAAATTCCGTCACACACAAAATCAACTTATTGACCATTTTCACGTCCTCATAGCTACCAAAGGTGTGACTGAGCCAATTATGGGTGTACTTGATGCTTCGAAAGAAGCAAAACCACAAAGGTATTATTTATTGCCTTCCACAGATGAAGGGTACCACTCCAACCCAAGCATTGGAAGAGTCATTGGGAGAACTGAATCTAGTTTTCGCAATGCCTTTCGATTCTCAGATCCCCATACATCTGTTTGGTAGAAGATATGATGTTATCTTGAAACGGAGAGAAAACTGGGACGAACCAGAAGAATGCGTGTCAGGATATACTCGAATAAAAACGAGAAGTGGGCTTTTCCTTTGGGAAAATACACCACGGTCTTTCAGATTGAAGTGTATGTAATCCTAAAGGCTGCATCCTGGATGATTGACGAGCGGTTGAAGGGCAGGCGCATCGCAATCTTTAGCGATAGTCAAGCTGCATTGAATTCTTTCTCTAGGTTCAATACGGTGGATTTACTCCTTTAGTACCTGGTCCTTGTGTTGTAGAGGGAAATGAAATCTCGGATGCCTTAGCAAAAGAGGATTCAACTTTCCCCATGCTCGGACCGGAACCAGCAATTGGGGTGCCGGTAGCATTGGTTGATGCTGCAATCAAAAACTGGGAACAAACTCCCCATAATGACAGGTGGTGAAGCCTTGATGCTGCTAGACAGACCAAACTCTTCCTGTCAGAACCAAACAAACATACAGCAAAGTTTATCCTGTCGAAAAGCAGGAAGACTTGCAGAAGTATTATGGGCATTCTGATTGGCGATAATTCATTAGCTGGGCATATGTTCAGAATAGGAATCATCCAAGATGATACGTGTCCATCCTGTAATGAGGAAGAGGACTCCACTGAACATTTTCTATATGAGTGCCCGTTTACGAACGCATCAGACATCAGATTTTTCGTGCTGATGTGTTCCAACTGCAGCGGATAGCATCACATCCACTAACGGAAATCCTGCGATATATAAACGAATCCGGGATATTCCGTTAGACGGGGGAATCGAGTACAATGGACCACTAAGGTCCGAGTGCTCAGAGACTTTGCTTCTCCCCCGCCTCAAACACACACACACAGATCCAAGTTGAAGATGACACCAACGGCAAGATGTGTGGAACTACGAGAACGAAGTACATGACTAAAATTAAAACGAATTTACTCCCCCTCTTTAGCCGCATTACGCTGTTGGATAAACCTTCCAAAGAAGTCTTTGAAGAGATTATCATCGTCTGTAATTAATTTTTTAATACAGTCTATTCTTTCACGTCACCCAAACTGGTAGGTTGGTGTCTGGGCTTGGTAAATGTGTTATGCCTTATTTAGTTCCAAGGCTGCGGTACTCTATAAAAGTATAGGCGTTTCCATAATAATGCCAATTTAAGCCTTCGTTTTAGATTTAGTCAAACTCCACCTCTTACCAATTAAGTCAAATAAGTCAAGTATCTTTCAAAGTAGAAGACATGCATTTGCTCAGGTGACCTCTCCTTGCATCTCTTTTATTCCGACAAGTATCTTCCCAAATAGCGAACGATTCCTATCTACCTTACCAGCTTAAGAGAGTACAAAATTGAAAATTCATCGTTGATCGATGGATGTTGGAACAAGGGGCATCTCATGCCACTTATTCGAAAGGAAAGTGCCAAATTAATGATTTCAAATCTCGTCCAAAAAGATGCTCTCGAATTTATATGTATGAGCGAAAGTTATTAGCTACTGCGAAATTCACGGCCAAAAGTAAATTGCTACCTTTTCGAAAATGCATTTCACTGAATGACAAGCCAAATCGAACATTATTAACCCGAATTTGTCTTGATTGATCTTCCCTTCCTTGATCGATTGGCTGTAGATTTACGTTTTTCTTCAAGATTACATCATTCCAATTCCGAATTTTTGTAATTCTTACAATGTCAGACTCAGCGGGAATTCAACATTACCTTTGCGTCCCGATGCATCTAAGAAAATGGAAAGGGGAGAGAACTTGTAGTGCTAACAACCGAAAACACGAACCTTCATCAAATGCCCAATTAGCTAAATCGAATGTATTACACACTAGGTCTGAAAGTATTTTGGGTGCATACGTTTGGAGAACGACTAGCGTGGAATCTTTTGTATGAATGCAACAAGCCGGCATAAGTGTATTGCTGACCTCCCATAGTGTGGTTAACGCGCATCCACACTATGGAGGGCGGCCGGCTAATGAATTGCTGCCACTTTCCAAAGACTCCATTTGTTTTGGAATCATGGGAGAAGCACAGCAGGGGCCGTACACAAGGTGAGCTGGGTTCTTCGTAAAAAATGTAATGTGATGTACCAATCATCGAATTGAGCGGTCTGTTTTGTTCTTGGGACCAGAGGAATTTCATACTAAACTTCTTTGATTGCTTTTCACTGTGGACTCTTTGATCTTCCCTAAATAGTCGCGTACGCACTGAGTGTGCTGGTAATTATATGACTTATTTTGAGCTACAAATATCAAATACCAAACCCAACACTCAATTATCTCGAAAACTGCCATGTAAAAGGAAAAAACCTCTATGACTACCACAAACCAGTCAGGTGAGGTCTCAATTAGTGCGTGCAATGGCAAGAAAAGTACTTTTCTCCCTTTAACCAGCATCCAAGGCTGCATGGACAGACCTTCTTAAATCATCATATCCGGCAACGTTATTACTTCTGTCCAACATGAAGTATCAAAACGGAGCTTCAATTCCAGTTTAACTGCCATCAACCTAGAACTTTTATGACTCTAATAAAATCCTTAGATCTCGTGCTCCGCGCCGTAAAACGTGAATATCAAAGTGTTAACTACGCGCTTGACCACTGCAACATGGTTTCAACTAATGGCCGCCAACAAATATCTACAATTTGTCTCATTTCTAGCCGACTTTGTGCTGGGCTAATTACATATTCAAATTTCACCAACAAACTGCTTGGTCATTCGCCCAAACTAATCGTTATGTTTGCTTACGCCATTGCTAAATCACTTGCCTAACTCAAAGATTTGGGTTACTGACCCAAAACACCAAAAATTTCGTACGTTCTCAAGATATATCTGAATGAAATATTGGCGGGAGGTTGTAGTTTCCCATTCAAAAGCACACACTCCGTCAACAAGTTTATGCGTCATTTCGCAGATAATCTGTGAATTTTCAGTGTTAATCAGGGATTTCTTCCATACCTAGAAGTCGTTTAAGCCAGAATCATAACATCGTATTGCAATGAGCAAGCAGATTTTTAACGGTACGCTAAATCGCTAATTATTTGAAAACGTGGTTATACTCGTATCTGATAGTCTTACTTTCGCTTCCAGGGAAAAGATGAATCAACGAAATTTTAATAAAATACGCTTGGCAATTAGAAAACAACAATGTTAGCGATCAGTTGCTGCTTTTTAATCGTTTATTTGTATCTACAGATGAGCATTCACTTTAGCCTAAATTATATCTGACGATTGATGGAAAACGCAAAAGCTCATCATATCAGGGGAATTCTAACGTGATTCACATCTCAGCCATTCTGCAAAAAAAGACCCGGTAAACTGACGATTAGAAACCACAAATAAGCAGGATTTTATGCAAAATTTTCCCGTGAAAAGTGAATAACACAACACAGCAGGAACTAGGTTCAATGATTATCAAGATCGATTGAACCAACGAGAACCATTTTAGCATTTGAAAATATTAGATTTTTTTAACCTGGTGAAATCTTCGAAAAGATACAAGAGGCGGGCCGCGCCTAGAATACCACGTTTTCGTTTACGTTTATTGGGGTATAAACCAGTCATCGTCGTCAAAGGTAGTATAGGTCCCACGGCGAAACGTGGATTAGCACCCACGATTGGACATAAAACCTGGTAAAAGCCAGCTGAACCAACATCAACAGCTCCACTACCAAAACCTATCTCCACCTCCATGTGGTGACCGCTGGAAGCTCTTGCTTAACAAAAAGCTGCAGACGGAGAAGGATGAAGGCGAGTCTCCCGCGCCTAAAAACGGGACAAATTGTGCCAAATAGTCCTCCAGGTTTGGGGTTGGGTAGGGCTGACAACTCCATACGGAAAACCGAAGTTGCAAAGCCACAAAAGGAGCCTCGGACTGGATTAAGAAGACGACGACAAACCTGGCAATGAGAACGGAATAACAACTTGCGCATTTCCTCATGGAACGTGCGCTCCCTGTACAGACAAGGAGCTATCAAGTAACTAGGCGATACCCAGTTCCAATATAAGGAAACCTACTGTTATCGGCTTTGAAAGCATAAAATATAAGCCTCATTAATGTTCATGCCCGTACAGAGGAGACTGCAGAGTCGGAGAAGGATACCTTCTATGAAGCAGTAGAACGAACCTTCGAAACCTGTCCCAGCTATGATATCAAAACCATACTTTTATACATTTTAACAGCCAAATAGGGACGCAGCCCGTATTCAGGCGATACGTTGACTCCCATAACTTACATAAAGATACCAATGATAACGGGCTGCGGATTAGCAGTGCCACACGAAATGGTTGTTGGAAATTCAAACAAACGTGGGCCTTTCTAGACGGGACCAATTTCAACCAAATTCACCGTAACACCTATAAAACGCAAAAGGATGCCGCAATAACCACAGCCCATAGAGATCCAGGAGATGAAGCATCGACAAATGATTTTCACAACCACCTGAAGAACGTTATCACTAATGCGGCCAGAAACATACTTGGCTCCAGCAGCAAAAAAAGTCGGAAGGGCTGGTTCAACGATGAATATAAGCTATCAACGGAACGGAAGAATAATGCATACCGGGTAATGTTGCATTCTCAAAGAACACGGGCACGTGCAGAGACCTATCATGAACTCCGGGGAGCGGAGAAGTGACTTCACTGACAGAAAAAAGAAGCCGGAAGAACCAACACGTCTATAAACTCGAAAAGTACAGGGAGTAACCGCACCAAGAGCGGAAGTTTTACCAACAAGTCACCAGGATGAAGCATTATACACCTCGATGGTCATCTTGCCGAGACAAAGAGGAAAATCTGCTTTCCGACAGAATGAGCATATTCGAGCAATGGGTTGAGTATTTTGATGAGCTGCTCAACAGCCAAAATATCGGCGAGTCGGAGGTCCCGTCAACTGAAAACGATGGGCAAATGTTGCCACCACCAAGCATAGAAGATAGAGTCCACCGGCTTAAAAACCATAAGTCGCCAGGGGCCGATAGAATTACAGCCGAATTTATCAAATATGGAGTCGATCATTTACACCAAGCGGTTCATCACCTTATGCTGAAAGTGTGGGACAGCGAATCAATGCCTGACGACTGGTGACGAGGCATAGGTCGGACAGTCCCATTCATCATCACTCACACCAAAGAAGCTCCATTCCAGGCCAAACAGCAACAGATCAGATTTTCTCTCTGCCGCAAGCGATGGAAACACTGTTGGAATATGGTATGAGATAAATACGAGAGGCACCATCCTCTTTAAGTCCACCCAACTACTGTCCTATGCTGCCGATATGGACATTATGGGAGGAACAACCCGAGGCGTACAAACTGCCTTCATCAAGATCAAGCAGGTGGCGATCGGCGCGAGATCTTGGGCTGCACATCAATGAAGACGAAATATATGGCGGCAACGTCAGCACCGAAAACCAACCAACCAACAACATCAAATCGCACTGGTCAAACGAGAATAATAAAGATAGGGGACTACAACTTTGAGACTATTGATAATTTCTCCTATGTAGGGTCGAAAATCACAACCGATAACAGCTACAATGGTGAAATCCGCGCACTGTTGTTGGCAGTCAATAGAGCCTATTTCAAATTACAAAAACTGTTTCGCTCGAAACGTCTCAACGGAAAGTCAAAGCTCTTACTGTACAAGGCAATGATCTTGCCAGTCCGTATGTATTCCTCCTCCTGAGTTCTTGGCAAGAAAAACAGCGCACTCTTGGGAGGATGGACAATTCCGTAATCTACATAACGGCCAAATCTATGAGCTATACTGACTGACTGGTTGTGAATAAAATCCGGGTCATTAGTTTGCGGTGGGCGAGTCACGTAATAAGTATGAATGAGGATGATCCAGTCCGGAAAGCAAAGACATCTACAGTAGAAAAAGAAGACGAAGCAGACCTGGCGGCCTCCACTCTCTAATCGTGGTGGTCGCCACCTCTTCTTAAAATATTATGGGGCCTCAAAATGGGTGAAAGGTGTGGAGAAAAAAGCAAGTGGCCCGTTTTCTCCAATCCCGCTAAAAAACTAGTGACAGTCATCCCTCTTTAAAAAGTAATGGGGTATTTTCATTTCATCTCTGTTTATATAAGGTTGACATCTGCCCCTTAGTAGGGTGTTTATCTTCAGTGTTGCCTCTCTTTCCAAATCCAGACCCATTCGGCCGAGACTCATGACCCGATGGGAGGGCAAACAGACGTCACTAGCGTAGTCGAGGTCGCAGTCAGCTAGGCCTGTTTAACACTCGAGAAAAGAGCATTTTTAATAGCAGCCCAATGCTCATCGATATTCTTAAGCAGATTACTCAGTATATTTGCCGGTTCGACTAGCAAGGTACGTCTCCCACTGTCAAGCGACAGCTAAATGATACAAGCGGTCAATGTTAAACTTGCCAAATCGCAACTCCCCAAACCACGCAAGTGAACGTAAACAACCATCATATGCCGATCTCTTTCGAGGGCGAAATGAGTGCCTCTTTTGTTACCTACATCTAGGAAAGAACTCCTAAATCTACTGCCGATGGCAAAGTAGTCAATCTGATTTCTCATTCGGTGTCAGTCAGTTAAAACCCAACTGACCTTATAACAGCCTCTGTGCTCGAACAATGTGCTGCCAATGACGAGGCGGTGGAAGTTGCAGTAGTCGCCAGGAGCATGTTTTCCCAGTACATGTTCAAGCAAGGTATTGTCAGAGCCCTTGGCATTCGGATCATCCATCATGATAATATTGGTGCCTAACACTATACAATTATTACGCCCCTTAACGGATACCGGAATCTTGCAGTGAGAAGTGTATCAAAAACCCGGCTCCCAGGTCAAGAGAGAGCGTACTTACGGTAGCTATCAAAAACATCCCGATACCGAATTCACGTCTGCTACCAATTAGCTTTCTAAAGTACAAAAGGACACTGCCATAAGTGTACAAGAGGGAGAGGAATACTCTCCAGAATCGCAGCATCTTACTTCATTTAGGTCCAGAATTTCCAGCTTATATCGTTGAAATTCTCGCACGAGTTGGGGAAAGCTAGCATTCTGGCAACTCTCGATACCGCTATCAAAGAGCGTGCATACATTCCAGAAGCCAATCATAGTTTGTTTTCGATTGTCAAATGTTTTCATTGTGAAGTCAGTCCCTATCCAAGGCGTTGTTGGCGTTTCCATAGCAATAAAGTTTTGCAGGTTGCTAGCCCACAAATTTCTATTTCGCCTTTTACGACAAGCAGGGAAGACTGTAATGTATTCTTAAGCTCCAATCCGTCTTAGACGTCGAACACCTAAAGGATTCTACCGCGATATGGTGCCTGATATTTTGTGCCATCATATGTCGCTCTGACAATATCTATTAGTTTCGCTAGTGTCTCTCGTAGAACATTCTAGACACACTCCCAATTCACGCTGTTGAAAACTTTCCCAAAGTCGATGACAATATTCCGTAATGATCCGAAGGATGTGGTCGTTACTGGAGGATCATACCTTTCAAGCCTTAGAGATGCTCGTTGATACAATCCAGGATGATTTAAATTAATATCTTTCCGACAGTAGGAAGCACCCAAATACCCCTCCAGTTTTCGCACTAAAGCCAGGTGCCCTTCTTCTGAAACTTAACGGTCATCCCCTCCTCCCACTCATTGCAAAAGATTTCAGTTCTGTACGGGGACCGCTAAAGCCTGCGACTTAACTCCGTTGACGACAAAGATATCTTCGATTTTGTCTAGAGGAGCAGTTTTCCGCGCCCAGGACCATAGAGAAGAAAGGCCTGGGGTGAAAATTATTATGCGGGCCTCCTATTATCCCTTTTTTCGTTGTAATTTCTACTCCGGACCCCCATGAAAATTACGGGCCGGGCACCTTTCTACTCCTCTCTCATCAGGCCTGGTCACCTGCACGCTCTTTCGTGATGCGAAAATGATGCAAGTTCTTCTTCTCTGACCAACGCAATTGTGGAATTCCCTTTGTTACGTTGCACAAGTCGATCTCCAGCGCGTAGTACTCATTACCCCCGCAACCATCAACTGAGCTCTCAATTACTTACGTTTATCGATCTGCATTCCCTGGTCAGTGATGTTCACTGCAGGGACGCCAAAGCAAGGGATCCATTCTCGAAAGAGGGCTTCGCAAGATTGCGCCGTAATATCCTTCAGAGGTATTGCCTCAGGCCACCGCGTAAACCTGTCGATTATCGTAAGGCAATACCTGTAACCGTGCGAGTCTCGCAAAGGTCCTACGATGTTGAGGTGTATGGTGTAGAACCGCTTGGTAATGCGAGGAAATGAGCCCACTTCTTTTCTTACATGCCTGGTGACCTTACACTTTTGGCAGGCGATGCACTCTCTGGCCCAGGAGTTGACGTCCTTATTCATGGAGCGCCAGAAGTATGTCTCACCATAAGGTCAAAGCTCTTGCTGTACAATACTATAATCTTGCCAGGCCTTATGTATTCCTCAAAGACCTGGGTTCTTAGCAAGAAAAATTGCGAACTCTTGGCCATGTTTGAGAGAAGAATCCTCCGAAAAATGTTTGGCCCCCTATTTCCGGATAGCTGAGTTAGAGCACAACACTGTCACACGGAAGGTCGCGGTTCAAATCTCACTGGTGGAAGTGGAATTTGTATCGTGATTTGACGTCGGATACCAATCGACTCAGCTGTGAATGAGTATCTGAGTCAAATCAGGATAATAATCTCTGATGAGCGCAATGCTGCCCACCTTGTCTCCTGCAGGGTACTGTAATCATGTAGTATACCGTTACGGTGTTGAATGAAATGCTCTAACACACTTCAAGGCCCTGATCCTATTGGATTGTTGCGCCAACGATTATTATTATTATATGAGGATGGACGATTCCGTAGCTTACATAACGAACAAAATATATGAGCGATATCATGGCCGTCAGTGTCAGGTTGCGGAGGGCGGGTCACCTAATTCATATGGGTGAGGATGATCCAGTCCGGAAAGTCTATAAGGACAATATCTATGGTAAAAAAGAAAACGAGGCAGACCGTAACTGAGATGGAGCGATGGCATAGGTCAGGAGGCCAGACAACTTTTAGGGATATCGAATTGATGGACCTCGGCCCGAAACTGGGGTTTCTGGAGTTCCTTACTAAGGCAGGCCTAACCGGATACCGGTTGCTGCACCGTTAGTGATGATGATGTAAATGTGCAGATGGAAAGAAGAAGTATGTGCATCTACATCAAATGGACAAAAAGGAGGGTTAATAAGGTGTTTATATTCCTCTTAGCAACAGCAGTTGTACAGTAGTAAAGCAAATAGAACAGGAATTAAAACCCAACCTCGTCTCCGTCGCTAGAAGTAATTTCTTATTCAGCAAATATCGATATTTCGGGAAGAACTTGTTCCCTTCTTTAGTGGGGTGTATACTGTAGAAAAGACTCCTTACAGAAAGTATGGATGCCCCTATTTTTCAAACAAAAACTGCAGATACCCAATCTAACAACACATTTTGTGTTTTATGGGAACTCTAACTGCATCAGACAATCTGATCTGCTGCAAAATATATTCTTTTCATGCTCCACCAACTGACAATTTTTACCAAATATATATCATTTCAGAATCCATATTTCGCTATTGTAACGATCCATCTTCTCATCTTTTCCTTAGTTTGACGACCTGAACTTTTTCTTTCCATCCGGTGGTAATTGCCATCATGTCACGCTATCTGATTACATTCAGTTAAGCTCAGGTGAATTCCGGCTCACTTAAATAAAATAAAAGATCGGAGACAAAAGGTAAAATCTAGACTGTGGACAGCACAGTACACTTTCAGCATCTGCACAATGATATACGAGTACACAGAAGGTAAACATACTTTTCTTCAATTGTCTCGAAAGATGATAGAAGATAGCGTGCCGTGAGAAATTCCAGAAGAAAATCGCACCAGATATTCGTTTCACCTGGAATAGCTGCTCCATGTCACATTAGCACATCTAGGAAAGTGCTTTGAAAAGTGCTGAATTCAAGCGCCTACTGCAATTAAATGCGTAGATATGGAAATTGAAGAGGGTGAAAATTGCTCCAGCAACCGTTAACTTTGTGCCATCTACTAACTAATTTTCTCTACCTCTTAAATTTGCAAAACGGGACAAACTGAACTGAAGAACAGAAATGAGGGAAAAGATAAAATCCGATCTATTCAGGTCAGTACAATGCGTTCACTCTACTAAAAATGTAACGAAAAAACCAGAAGTTCATATCTGATTGCATTCTGTTCTAAGTTCAGATTTAGATTTGCAAATGCCGTCATTAATCAACATTGTTGGCTTTTAGTCAGGTCGGACAACTTCAAAAATATTGACCCAGCATGTTCTCGAATTTAGTTATTAGATAAAACCCAGAAGATTAGCAGAAAGCTCTTGCCGCACAGACTAGGTAATCCAATCATGATAAAGACTCCGAAATACAGAAGAAAAATCCGATTAACGACTGGTAGAACTACATTAATTTTATATTGTATCATTGATCACAAATGGCGGTAAGTGTAAAGCATTCAGTGAAAGATTCGCTGAGCACGTGTTACACATAATATTCAAAGAAAGCAGCTTATCTCTGTGCATAGAAGGTAAGGATATTACTATACCATTGTTTGGGTTGATTAGGATACCCGAAGGTGAGCTGCAATTGTATCTTCCTCAAATCTTAATGATTAAACTATATAATATACTAATTTGGTACCCATTCCGGAGGAATGACCTCACTTATAAAAGCAATCTCTACCACTTATTTCTAGAATATAAAAGGTTGTAGGTGGGTGGCATCATGACTGCATAATATTTAAATCCAAATCTCTTTTAAGTTTCCCTCTTTGAAAGCCATTTTGTAACGTGATTCATCGAAAAAGCAGATACAATCTATAGTAACCACCGTATCCTGTCAAAAATGGAGTGTCGACATTCAACAACATTCTTACAAATGCTGCATGCTTGGTCCGGTCCTTCATCAAGTGGATACGAACTCAAGACCCTCGCATCCTCAACAAAAAAATACTCTAGGAGCCCCCAGAACTGAGCTTGACAGCAATTATTACTCGCAGATATTTGATTGCAGGCTTCTTGATGACTGGCATCCACTAGATTGCATCTTGCAAATCTTTTTGACGGTTCATAATTAAGAACGCTACGATTTTTTTTTCAGCCAAACAATCCCTTTCTAACCAGGACTTCACGATGCTTACTGCCTCGATCTTGGTAGCTTTCATTTCCTCTGCGTGCTTCACTATGGCAAAAATGGGCAAGTTATCTTCAAAACTGGCAGTCGTAGCATATTCTGAGTCGGAAAGCTAAATCGATTTGCTCTTTGAGGCTGTCGCTCATTCTGCACCTAATATCCAGGAAAATCTACATATAATTCACCTTTAATTCAGCTTTAATTGGAGGATTTAAGCGCGCTTTTGATATTCAACCCCACACAGCACAACACCCAGCAGCATAACTGGGTCTCTTATCAGGTTCATCGCCATACTTATTGCGTTCACACAGGAATTTGGATGCCAAACTGGGGTTCCAATAGACCATAGCCGACGTGAACGATGGACAGCAGCCCGTTAAACATAATAAATTGCATCATCTAACTATTATATCTAACAAACGGATCGGAAGTGATATTGCTGGCTCTGAGTTTGCGAAACAACACAAACTTCTATAATGAATTATACGCTTGAAGACTTGGATCTACGGTCATTTGGGCTGACAGAAATTCACGAAGAAAGAGCTATGTTAAATTATGGATATTCACCTTTGAGGTCCGCCCGCACCTACGTACAGCTGAAACATATTTGAACGCCTCTCTGTTCTCTTCGAAATGTAAGGTATTCCGTGGTCCTTTTTGCGCAAAAAACCGCGAAACCACGAGACATTATCAGATTGTGTTTGGAACTAAGAAAATAACGATTTTACTGTATGAGGAATCAAAAAGCTTGAAACTAGTGCCTACCTAGTGTTAAACGGAGAAATATAGGATCTACACATCCAGATCAAATCGACTTCTAGGTAAATCCACTTAGCCGCAATTAGAATTTAATTCTTAGGACCCACATCCTACCGTGGCATTTCGAGACCTTAATTATACTAAAATGGCCCTTTAGCTCTTTTGTAAATGACAGGTCTGATTTAAATTCCCATCCATGATGCTCATGCACATGCTCTTGTGCCAATGATGACATTCTAGCCTCCGAATCTATCACAATACGCAGCAAGTCTTCGTTTTGGGTATGCGCCCATATTTCTTATGGTAAACCCGGGACGGGAATATTTTCTGCAACTTTAAAGGCTTACCTGATAACACGGACAGAACCCAACTACCCTCCACCATAATTAGGCCCATCCTCTGCAGCATACTCTCAGGAGGAAGTGAGTGCTCTTCCATCAGTGGAGGTGGGCGGTCCAAGGATAATATGGGCGAAACGTGATCTGGAACACATGATGGAACATAAAACCTGGGCAACGCCTGCTGAACCAGCAAAAACAGTACTACAAACCCTAACTCCGCCTCCACATGGAGATCGCTGGAAATTCTTTGGAGGTGAATTTCTCGCGCCCAAAGATGGGACAAATTCTACCAACTGGTCCACCAGACTAACAGTTCGGCACGGAGCCACGAAAAGATCGCCGGACTGGATAGATTACACAACGACGAACCCAGCACCGAAAATGGACAAAAGATTTCTGCATTTTTCCATGGAACGTTCGCTCCCTGTACAGGAAAAAACTGCTATAATAGTGTCGCAAGAGATACGCTGGACAAGAACTGGTTTCCTGGAGAAAAGCCACTACACCATATATTATAATTGCCATCCGGTAAACCATGTGCTTGGAATAGAAAACATGAGCGAACTAGTATGCACTTTGGGTTTGCGAGGCAAATTTCGAAATATAAGCATCATTAAATTTCACGCCCGTACGGAAGAAGGACCGCAGAATCGAAGAAGGATACCTTCTGCGAGGCAGTAGAGCAAACCCTCGAAGCCTGTTGTAGGTATGATATCAACATCGCAATTGGAGAATTTAACAGCCAAGTAGGGCTGAAGAACGGCGGATTGAGGATTATCCAACTAGCAGTCTCGCACGAAATAGTTGTTGGAAGAACCTGGTTTGCGAGAAAAGTGCTCCACAATTATATATGGTGTCACTATTAACCAAATTGACCACGTGCTAATCGAACGCCCCCACCTCTCAGCCCTAATAAATATCAGAACGGGAGCCAATATAGACTCGAATCACTATCTCGTTGACATGGCTCGCCGGGCTCGAAAAAGAATTCCACCTCGAATGACAATCAGCTGAGAGTGAACACTGAAGCCATCCACAACACAGCCCTCCTATCTAGGGTCGGAAATCACAACAGCTGCGACGGTGAAATCCGCACACGGTTGTTGGCTGCCAAAAGAGCCTATTTAAACTTACAAAAATTGTTCCGTTCAAAACGTCTCGTCATAGGATCAAAGCTCTTACTCTTCAAGACAATGATCCTGCCAGCCATCAAGTATTCCTCGGAGGGTTCTTCGCAAGAAAAATTTCAAACTCTTGGCCGCGTTGGAGAGAAGAATCCTCCGAAAAATGTTTGGCCCCTACATGAAGTTCGACGATTGCGTAGCCTACATAACCACGGAATTTATGAGCGATACCACGACCGCCTGGTTGTGACATTTCAAGTAGAAATCGGTACAAATATAGAATAGGAAAAGTCAAGTCATAAATACAGAATACTTCCTATGTGGAATGGTAAGTCCAATTTAATTATTCATATTATTTTTTGCTCGTTAAATTGAACGATTCAAGCTAACTTTAAGGGCATTGCTCTACAATATCACATCGGTTCACTTCGTATGAGACTAGGAACCCGATTGCTGAGTGTTTAAACAATGAGTTGTATAAACAAATTATTCCTCATCGTGAAGTAAAAGATAATACAATCAACAGGGGAACGGGACGTTGAAATTAGTCCTTCCCTGCCTGAGATCAGAAAACTAAATGGGTGTGGTCATTGAAGAAGTAAGAGGCACAACACCAATCAACTGCCTCGGTGGAAAATAGTTCACTTGTATCGACCTCAACCAAAGAAACACTAGCTTTCAAGAAGGAGTTTTATAGCTAATCACTGGAACAAGAATAAACCAACCAACGAATATCGGGCCCCACATTGGGCGCTATTTACTTGAGAGAGAGAGTACCTATTATGCTTGAAAACAGAAAACAAATTGAATGAACTGAAAACTACTAGAATAAAGGAAATCTTTTAAGCCAATCCTCCCGCAACTTTACAAAAGTTCCACTCAAGCCGCGAATCATGACACGAGGGTCACAACATTACCATTTCATTATTTTACCTCTAGTTTAATTGTTAACCGGGAAACAACCACCTTCTGAAAAAGTGGTCTTGTATCTACCATGATCCATTGGTGACGTTCAGTCATCTCCAGGACATCTGCTAGCTGCGGCTATTGCGGCATCAATTGCGCCCTTATGGGTGTTACGAAGGCCTGTGTTGTGAATGGCTTTAATATTTACTCTCACCTGATTGTCAGAGGAGATTGCAAGTGATGTCGTAATTCAAGCCCGGAGCACTATGCCAACGAAATCGTGATCCAAGTCTATATTGGCCCCGCTATATGTTCTGACCAAAGCTGAGAGGGGAGGCGTTCAATAAGCACGTGGTCACTCTCGTACTTTATCACAATAACCAAGTATCAGTTCATCACGTTCATCGCCGCTCGCTGCACAAACCCAACTTATGTTCATCGATCCGCCTTCACACTAACGCACGAAGCTAGGTTTGGTGTCGCCCTTTTGGAACCTTTTCCGCACCAGGAACAAAAGCACTTTTGATGGTGGTCCAGTCATCAATATTCTTCGCCGGGTTGTCTAGACCCAATAATAGGCATAAACGAAGGTAAGCGGCCATCAGATGGGGGTTCCTTTGGAGACAACATCAACTCCTCGTTTGCTCTGTTTTTTCTTTCGAATTTCCAGAAGATAACTGCCAAATTTACTTCTGAGCGCAATCCTGTCAGTCTGAGTAGATGTTCGTTGCCAGTCAGTTAAAACCCAGCTGACCTTATGATAGGGTCTGTGCTCGAACAAAGAGCTCCCAGTGACGTGGTGATGAAAGTTGCAGAGATCTACAAGCCTATCACATTGCTGTTCCGGTCACCAAAGCCAAACCTCCTCATCATATGCCTGCCCAAGACGCTGTCAGCGCCCACTATGATCAATCACCCACCACAATCACAATGTCACTTATAGGAGGCATCTCCTGAATTTTTTGAAGTTACTTATAGGAAGTCTCCTTTTCCTCTATAGCCGATATATTCGTTGTTGATGTTTCTCAACCTGTAGAAGAAGCTCGCACTCAAGATCCTGTCAATAGGCGTCAGCAAGAATTCGACACCGGATTCACGTCTACTACCAGGCTTTCCAGAGTTCAATACTACAATGCCGATCCTCCGGAGACAAATTCTCCGGGCAAACCTAATTTTCCACCAGTGTAAAATTATGTTGGCTCATGAGATGATGGATAGTGATTTTGTAAGCAAAAAACACTTCTCCCAAATTTTATTGAAGATGCTGAAAGACGATTCGTCAATCCTAATTGCTACGAGGTAAATGTTCATTTGTCAGAAGATGCTAGAGAACGGGAAGGCTAATTTTTAAGCAGGATTAATTTAAGCGAAATATGTTGTCAAAGGTTCCACCCAGGTCCTCAAAGAAGGCGCCAAGGCGGTACAAATTTTTAGGTCCACGAGCCAGACGAGGTAGCATGAATTTTACCTACGAATGGGGCATTTCAACAGCTTGGTGACCACAACTTGTGCCTAGAAACAGGAATTGGTGATTAAGTCTAACTCGTTTTCTAGTAAGTGTGCAATTTCAGAGATGACTACGGTCAGTCGTGACTAAGGTAAATGACCAACATCAACTCGATATATTACCATACCTAATGTGTTACATCAACTCCATACATTGTCATACCTAATCTGTTATTTGAACACCAATATCCAAGGGCAGCAATTTCGAGGGGAAACATATTGTTCAGCAGCATATGACAATAGCCCATACAGTAACTCCATCTATTGCTGGATTTTGGAACAGTTCTTGGAAAGACGATCTTACGGAGAAGGCGGTTCAAATGGTCGGGCTCATCACTTTGCGAAGTTCGTTGAAGATATCTGAAAGTGGCTTAAGCGGACAGGGACTGACTTGAAAATCGTTTCCCAAAAAGCATCGATCTTCTTCGAGCTTCGCAAGAAAAGGATGTTTCTTAACCTTCCGAAAGAGAACTGTTGCGCTGGAGGGAGAAAATGGAGGTGATAGTTAAAGCAATTCCTGGAGACTTTCGAAAGCATCTCAGAAGCTGTATCGGTAAACACCAACATGCCATCTGGTCGAGATTCTTCTGTATTAATAACATTTATATATAATAGATCATAGTGAACTACCCTTTATTGACTTCAAGAAAATTCATTAGAATTCATTCTCTGTGGATGATCTTGTGTATAAAGACAACCGAGAGCAGCTCGTCACGAGTTTCTACAACCAATGTTGTAAATGAGAGGCCTAGAAAGTTCATTTTGACTAACAAAAAACCAAAAAGACAGAGCTAAATCATAGACAGAAATAGGCGAATATTCACCACATCAATCCGCCGTTCAGCATTGAAAAGTATTTGCTAGCCAGGCTCGAGGAGGCTGTGGGGAGGTCTATTAAACATTTCAGACCTTTTGGCACAACCACAGAAAAAAACAGAAGTTTACGCTGAACTGAAAATTTGATTCATTGCAAATGAAAACCACAGAACATTATCACAATGTAAAATTTGAAATGCTTGAAAGATTAAATGAATGAAGCACAAAACGCTCAGATAAGAGAAATTTGTCAAGCTAACCCACCCACAATATCTCAAGCAATCCGTTCAAGCCGCAGATCACTTCAGTGTCAAGACCAAATCCTATAATTGACGGTCCAGACTACTTTCTATCATTAACGCTTTTACTTCTTGTAATCTAGTCTACATGGGCAATATGGTGATGACGTAGGCCAAGAGGCTAGGCAGCTTTTACGGATGCCAAATTGGTGGACCTCGGCGCAAAACGGGGATGTCTAGAGTGCCTTATTAAGGCAAGCCTAGACCGGATACCGGTTGATGATGATGAATATATGATCTGCTCTGTGAAATAAAACTAAAACTAGAGAAGGAGGAGAGGAACTAGAGGAATATCTTCTCGTCTTAGCAGATATCCGCCCAGCAATCTTCATCAAACTAATTACCATCAAAATGAATTTGATCAGGCATAATCATCAAAGTGAATGCATCTGACCAAAATCTCAGCTCCAACTTTTAAGTTGGAATGGTAATTCCTATAATGCGCCATGTCAAGCCACATGAGAATTCAACAATAAATTGAAGACTCGTTTGTCCAATAATTTTATTACGGAAGATGCTTATTTTCTCCGCCAATAATAGTAATCAGTGTCACTATAAATGATTATGGACTATCAAATATCGATCCAGCGGCATTCCCACAGTTACCATGAGTAGGAGTTGCAGCAAATAAGCTCATCTATCAAATCAGATATTCGCCATTTCATCTTCTGGTAGGAGTATCTATTAAACAAGCGATAGTCTGCGTCCGTTGAATTGAGCACGATAGATATAGAGATTTGTTTAACAGAATTTCCCGAATGAGGTTTATGTGACGCCTGGCCCACATAGCTAGTACCATATGACATTAGGAGAATAATATGCCTACATCCGAGTGAGTGTTTTCCAACATTACCAATTTCATATTGGCTGGCTGAAGAACAAGCCCCCATCAACCATGTCCATTTCCCGCAGCCGCAGCGGATCAAATTCCGATCATTGTTTATGGCAATTACATATAATTTTCTAATGACTGTACTCGTGTAGCTTTTAATGGAAACATCCAACATCAGTTGCCCTTCCAGCGATTCTGTGCATTTTATGTTAATTTGAAGGAGATGCTTGTGCAGACCTCCTGAGAAAATCTCCTTCAAAAAACGGCAACCGCAGAATGGTATGTACTGTGTCAAGTGTCACTGGTCTCAGAAGGCTGATTAGCCATCGCACTACATATTGCGGAAGCAACTAATTGTTGTCACAATTGAAGTGCAACATGTACACCAAATGACCAGTTTTAGGCATATGTGCCATATTTGGCAACTATTCTCTGGAAACATACTCGTCTATCCGGCACCGGATTGATTCCACCGCAGTCCGTAGCTGAATGAATAATGCAATACGTAAACAAGGAAACTAATCTTTAGCGATTACTGCCAAGGGAGCCGTGCCGAGGGTATGCGATTTGTAAGTTGTGACCAGGTTTTTTCCCTGACGACACCGTCAACCAGACCATGGTATTGATCGCGCAAGACTCCATCAACGCGGTGATCATCACGTGCCCAATGGCACATCAGCTTTTTGTTCTCTCATTTCTTACAACAGCTTCTTGTATCACTTGAATGATGGTAATCTCATGGAGATGCTCTTGTGGCAGCATCCATTCACCGCAGCCGCTGCTTTCCACGCTTGGACATTCTTTTTTTGGAATGGGCTTATTTCCACCAAGTGTTGAATAGATTTGTTTTGATGTGTTTTCATTGTAATGAAGATGGATGGATGTTGTGTTGTGGTTTCGTACGGATATGCAGGCAGTGTCATTATAAATGCCCAAGTCAAGTAAACTTCCCGTTAGGTTTTTGATAAAAACGCATTTAGCAGGGTCGGGAAGATGGACTGCAATCAATTTCAAAAAGATGGTATTCAATCATGATAAATGCATTGAGAGAATTCGAAACCTACTGAACTACTTCCTGTTCCTCTTCAGAGTTAGACAAACTTACCCTGAATGGACTGTAAAGCTTCAGATGGAAATTAGTCCTTCCCTTATAAATGTACATATGTATCGCACCTCAACCACACACCAATGTCAGAATATTGTACTCCTCCGACCGGGCACTTCCTTGTGTTTCGCTATCCGACTTACGCCCTAGATGGTCTAGGTCAAGGTCGTTCAGCTTCTGCTCTTCTGTGGCCAACTGGTCCACTTCCCTGCTCGTCGTACGCTCTCAGCCTCTTTGGCCTCCGCAATTCCTTGGGGGCCTCAGTAGAGTTTCCACCCGATGTGTCGTCCCAAGTATACTTCCTTGGTTTCTCCTTGTACACGTCCACAGGTCTCCATGGTTTGGGTGATGAAGAGGCGTAGAAGCTTCCCTGTCTCAATCGCCAACATGTGTGCCCTGATATATCAGTACCAGTAAATGTCAACAGTTATGTTTTCTTCCAGCCTGGCGTTTTAGGGACTATAGTCCAAAACCAGTCCGCCATGCCTTCTGTCACGCAATCTAACAGGATAAGACCTGTTTGAAAGCGTATGCCGATAAACACGAACTCCTTATTCCATCCCTCACACATCCCCATGATAATGAGATCTTCAATTATTTCCTGCTCTTTACGAGTGAGTATTTGCTCCCTAAATACTTTCGTCAGTATGGTGACATGAATGCTCTTTATTTATCCTGTCTCCTGGCTTCATACCAGAGATTTTCCCTTTCTTGGGCTCGAGATGGCTTGTGAGCACTTCCCTCTTGTGGGTTGATTTCCGCTGCTATGCACTTCCTTGTCTTTGATGCTGAAGACTTAGGTCTATGCTAAGCCTTTTTAGGTCTTCCTTCGGATACCGCAGATACCATTTAGCATCTACGCCACTTGAAAAATATTTGCCTGTGTGTGTGTGTTTGCGGCGGAGGAGAGCCAAAGCCTCTGAGCACTCACACCATAATGGTCCATTGTACTCGATTCCCCCATCTAACAGAATATCCTGCATTCGTTTATGTATCGCAGGATTTCCGTTAGTGGACGTGAAGCAGCAGCACCGAAAATCTGATATCTGATGCATCGATCGGTAAAGCGCTCACATAGAAAATGTTCCGTGGATTCCACTTCCTCATTACAGGGTGGACACGTATAATATTGGAGAGTTCCTATTCTGAACATATGTCCAACTAATGAATTATGGCCAATCAGAATGCCTACAATACTTCTCAAAGTCTTCCTGCTGTTCGACAGGATAAACTTTGCAATATGTTTGTTTGGCTCTGATAGGAAAAGTTTGGTGTGATTAGCAGCATTAAGAATCAGCCATCTGTCTTTATGAGTAACTTGTCCCCAGTTTTTTATCTCAGCATTATTTAATCTTCATAGTTCAATCGATTTCTACATTCCTGAACGATTTTTGAAGTGATCAAAGGACTGCTCAACGTCCTCAATGCAGCTTGACTATCGCTACAAATTGCGGTGCCCCTGCCCTCCAATCGCTCGTCAATCATCCAGGTTGCAGCCCTTAGGATCGCATGCACTTCAGCCTGAAAGACCGTTGTACATTGTTCCAAGGGAAATCCCCACTTCTCGCTTTTATTCGAGAGGTAGACTCCTGCTCCAGAATCCTGTTCTGTTTTTGAGCCATCCGTGTAGAATATGTCAATATATCCTGACATGCATTCTTCTGGTTCGTCCAAGTTTTCTCTTCGTTTCAAAATAACTTCATATCTTCTACCAAACAAATGTATGGGAGTCCGAGAATCAGAAGGCATTGCGAAAATTGGATTCAGTTCTCCCAGTAACTCTTCCAATGCACTCTATACCCCCATGTCCATTGTTTCCTCAGTGACCTAATCGAATTATTCTGAACTGCCCTCATTACAGTGCTCTGAATAAACAAATCCAAAGTCTGCAAATTGAGTAATGCATCCAGAGTTGCGCCGTATGTCGTGCTCGTGGCACCAGTGATACCCAAACACACAGTTCTTCGCAGTGTTTACAGTGAAACCACTTTTATTTTACTTTAACCCACCATCCTACGGATGCATAAGCGAACATCGGCCTAATGATAGTAAAATATATCCACATTACTACTTGAGGACTAAGTTCCCATGTCGAGGCAAAGGTCCCCCTACACAGCCCATAAGCTGTGAGAGCTCGTTTCATCTTAACCTTTACATGTTTGTTTCAAAGAAGCTTTTTGTCTAGAATACCATAACTCCCAGGTATTTCACTTATTCGAAGAATTGCAGCGTTGTACCCTTCATCTCTGGAAGGCAAGAGAGCATTCAGTTTTCTCCTAGCACAGCCACGTCATCCGCATTAGCTTGAGCGTGTATTGGAGATTTTGGACTTCAAATAGTAGTGAGTCGATCAGCACATCTCCTTGAGGGCAGCCTTTTGTCGCTTCCGTTGTTAGGTAGCGATCAATACCCACTTCAGCACATAGCAATTCCTGCGTTAGCATAGCGTATATCGACTTAATTAAAGTTTCATCAACACCATGCTCTCTGGAAGGACGCACAGTCAAACGCCCCTTCAATGCCCACGAACATCCCCATCACGTACTCGCCTTTTAGAGTTGCGTCCTCTATCTATAAACCCAAAGAGTGAAGTGTAGACTCACAGGACTTTCCATGTTGGTAAGCGTGTTGTTTATCATTTAGTGGGTGCGACCTTAGCGCCTTCCCGCGAATGTGATGCTCAACCAATCTTTTCAAACATTTCAGCGAAAAGCTGATTTGACTGAAATTCTTTTGATTTGAATAGTCAGGCTCAGGCATGAAGACCACCTTCTGCCAAGAATAAGGCACGTAGCCCAGAGCAAGACATCCATATTTCTTAGAAGTCGCTCTAAGTGCTCTATTCCCTCCTTTAGTATCGCTAGGTAGATGACATCCATGGCAGGTGCTCTAAAGTGTCCAAATGATAGTATAGCAACTCTCGCGTTTTCATTGGGAATTGCAGTGTCCCCATTCCGCTTGCAATACCTTCGTGTTGGGAATGGTTTGCAGAAACCGAAAGTCTCTTCCTCCCACTTCGGGCAGTGTACTTCCAAGAGAGTCTGTATAGACTCAACCCTTGAGTTCGTGAAATGGAAGTCTCTCTTTCACGTTCCAGTTCCTCACAGTATACTCTAAAAGAGTCTCGTTTCGAACGTTTTACGAGCCTCTTATATTCACGCTGTGAGTTTCGGAAGTTTAGCCAGTCTTCGTCTTTATTGCTTTTGCAAGCATGATTTAAAATTCGTCTGGTTGATTTCCTGAGTCTTCACAGTTCCCGATTCCACCAACTATTTTATCGCGTTGGCTCCGGAAAATATCACAAGCCTTTTCAAAGCACTCTAAAAGTGTGCGATTCAGAGTTCCCAATTGATTTTCTATCGTTAAGGATTCCTTAGTCTCCTAGGGAACTATACTTTGTCGTCAAGAAGTTCATTGAACTTCGTTCAATCTGTTTTCCTAGGATTCCGTCTTTGTATTACAGACTGTTCGCCTGCACTAGTCAGACTAAATTCTAAGTAACCGTGATCTGTGAGTGAGACTTCATCTAGCACTCGTGAGCCTCTAATCAACTCTAACGTGCCCCCACCTGATAGGCAAGTTTGTGCGCAGTATGGGTTCCCGCTCATCTGTTTTTCGATTTTTTAATACTTTTCTTTAATACAATTGTATTCACTTGAATTCCATGAATATGGGGGTTAGGAGGGAGGAGGGGTAAGTCCAAGCATGCTCACTAAAGCGAATAGGTGTCAGTGAGGCTCCGTTCAAATACACTTAGTTATCCCCAACTGCAAACTGTTTAATAAGCACTATTCCCCCTGGATTGGGGAGGTGTTTTTCGACCCTTCAATCTTGATCCGTAGCGTTTTGTTTATAGTAGGCCACCCCCTGCAGAGTGTCGCTGTCATTACTCACTAACGATGTTGGTAGACGAGAGGCTTGGCTTCTGGGAGCCATACCGACTCCGCAGACTGTCTTTGATCCATCGGTGACGAATACAGTCTCGTAACTTTACATCACGTCGCTAGTCTCCCACTTTCTCATGGTGGGAAAGACCACAACAAAATTCCTTTTAAAACTCTTCTTGTATGTTTAATCATAGGGAATTCAAAGAGATTTTGAGATATCTCTCCTTGGATGCTACCTCTACGGCCGTAGGGCTTCGTAGCTGACAGCACTGCATGTGACAGCATATTTAATGTGGAGGTCTAAAGGGAGAGAGTGCAGGAGTATATGGACGGCACTTGTGGGGAGCACTGAACCCCAGTAGCATCTACACACGCAATTCTTCGAATTCTGTTAAACTTGGTTCTATAAGCTATTTCGTGCCTGCGCCACTATACAATAGAACCATTCCACCAGGATGGGACGAACCATGACTGTGTACCTACATAGAATCATGCTCGGCCGAAAACTTAATTTACTTACAAAAATTGTGGATTTTCCTTTCATATTATTGTTTTGAGATTCAGAGAAACGTGATATTTCCATGATCGTCCTTAAATGAATATTGAGGGCGCGCTCTAGAGTCTTCCATGGAGTGATACTGATTTACCGAAAGTCGTACGCGGACTCATGTCCGTGCCTACAACTTTTCGTATATAAACGACCTACTCATGTATCGCCGTGTGGTACATATTCAAGTGAAATACAGTTTCCGAAATTATCTACAAGCCACGGCACAACCCTTGCTTTCTATTTCTCGACGATAATCTCAGACGACCTAACCTTGAATCAAAGGTTTGAGTCAAAGTCATCCTCGCTAGCTGGACTACCAGCTCCAGGGTTTCATAAAAGTATTCCATTCAAAAGGTCCCCGACTTTTCAAGAAAGGATGAGCACTTATGTTCCTTAGTCAGAATCTCACAGAGCCTCCCAGAATCATAGGTGCTTTCAATGTCAATCATGCTGACTGACTTCTAGCTATTCAGGCAATCCCTGTATGGTTGCCAGTATTTGCTTCTGTAGCATATGCTGAAGACCTCTCTTGTAAACTTCAGAGGCGTTATAACTTTTTATGAAATAGTGACCACTGTAGATGTTTAGACGAGGAAAGAGTCTGACAAAATATTAGAATAGACTCATTTGCAACGCCATAACTTTTTAAAGGGAGGAGGAGGCTGGCATCCACTCCTACTCCGTGATAATATAAAAATACACGTTTTAAGGGAAATGACCGCCCCTACCCCTTTATAACTCTCCGAAGAAGTGAAATATCTGGGAGTTATTCTAGACAAGAAGCTTCTTTAGAACAATCATGTAGAGGTAAAGAGGTTAAGGTGAAATAGGAGAGTTTTCGCTGTTCCAGATTCAATATGGTGGATTTATTCTGGGTACCTGGTCATTGTGGAGTAGAGGGCAATGAAATTTCGTATGCGTTAGCAAAAGAGGCTTCAACTTTCCCCATGCCCGGACCGGAACCAACAATTGGGGTGTCGGTAGCATTGGCTGATGCTGCTATCAAAAACTGGGAACAAGCTTCCCATAATGACAGGTGGCGAAGCCTTAATGCTGCTAGACAGACCAAACTCTTCCTGTCAGAACCAAACAAACATACAGCAAAGTTTATGCTGTCGAACTTGGAAGTATTGTGGGCATTTTGACTGGTCATAATTCACTAGCTGGACATATGTTCAGAATAGGAATTATCCAAAATGATACGTGTCCATCCTGTAATGAGAAAGCGGAATCCACGGAACATTTTCTATGTGAGTGCCCTGCTTACGGACGCATCAGACATCAGATTTTTGGTGCTGATGTGCTCCAACTACAGCGGATAGCATCACATCCACTAACGGAAATCCTGCGATACATAAATGAATCCGGGATATTCCGTTAGATGGGGGTATCAAGTACAATGGACCACTAAGGTCTGAGTGCTCAGAGGCTTTGCCCCTCCCCCACCTCAAACACACACACACCCCTTGAAAATTCAACTTTTATCAAGAATATTACGACATGGAAATTCTGAAATTGAAAAAACAGTTTAAAAATCAATTATTCAGTCTGTATCCTTTTAATTGATAATAGGAAGTATGTATATCATTTTCGCGTTTGTCAGAATGTAAGCTTACTTCATTTCCTTTCATTGTATATATTAGCGGAGCTTTCCAGTAGAGATAGAATTTTAACCCCGCTCCAAAAGATACTGTCTCATATGGCTTGTTAGCTTTTTTGCTCCTCACTTTTCGCCTCAGCACAAAACATCATTAGTCAAAGCTATCTTTTGGGCCATAAAAACATAACATATCTAAATTCCGTTCCTCCTGCTCGCTTCACTAGAGATGCGCACTGCTCGTGAACAATATGTAATTTCATTAATGAACCTTCCAATAAAGTTTGTGGTGCCGAGTAATTAGGCACTCCCGGTCTTGTGGTTTCTGAAACCGATGATAGTGTGGCTGCAACACGCTCTTTTTCCTTATTCCCATTCAGATTTGCTCAATTGCACCGCTCCGCAGTGGATCTTCGGAGGCTGGCGTCATGCCTGCTGCACTCGCCCTATAAAAGTGGATTTTTATTGTTCCTTCGATTAAAGGTCGTGATGCACGAATGCACGGGAACCGTTAGAGATCGTGATTGAATGGGCCACGGCATGCTGTGTGCATCAGGCATTTGGCAGGCTGTCCATCGATGGATTCTCCTGTTACCACTGCACCCAAGTGCATTCGAAATGAGATAACAATTGCGAAATTGTTATAACAATTGCACTGCACCGTACTCCTGAGGAGCAGTGCCCATGGACCCACTGTGTAATTATATTGTTGTGCGAGCAGCGTGTTTTCATAGTGCTGAGATAGTACGTAATGAGGTTCCAATTTGTAAACCAAATTTCATGTAATTCCTGCCTGGGATTCGTGGGCGAATAGCGGAGATGAGATAGTGGCAAAGGATTGAGCTGTTGCACGCAATTCTTATGACATCGTAAAATGGTAATATCAGAACGCATACTTCTGTCTACACGTTTTAGGAGCGATGAGCGTGTCGATTTCCTATGGTTTTATTGCTATAATTACGGTCCATATTCATAAATTATAATACTTTCCATGGATGGTACGGTATTCAAGGTAAATTCTATAAAACCGTACAGTTCCCACAAAGGAACCATTCATGGAGAAGAATATATGACCGATTCAGCGGAATGTTTAATAAAGCCTAATTGATTTAAATTTCCAGTCTAAAGGTCAATGTCCTACCAAAATAATTAGCATTTCTTCGCAGATATATTTGTTGAAATTTAAAATTTTAAGTCTTGCAACACCTAAACCACGCCGGTTATTCTTCTAAGGGGCCAGCGATACCAACATAACAGTTGGCCTGAAAATTTCGATGTTCGATTTTACTGTGCTTCTCTCTCGATTTCTGCTGCACTGTCTTCGGGCTTCATCTTGTTGCGGATTTCACTGAGAACTAAGCCAGTCCACAGTGTCCTCCATTGCGCAGTCTATTAGTATAAGACCTGGTCGAAAGTCTGTGCTGGTGAACACAACCTCGAATAAGGTCCTCCTGTTCCTGTGTTCCTGTGAATATTTGCTTCGGATATACTTTCGGCAGTATAGCCAGTGAAATGTTTTTTGTCACGGACCTCCTAGCTCCTATCTTCACCCCTAAACTAACCGGGGGTTTTCTCCCTCTTGGAGGACCATGAGTTTCAAATAAGACCCTCACCATGATGACCGGGCTTGGCAGGGTAGATATTCTTTCCCGACTACTCGTGGGCTCAAGACCTGGACTCAAATAAGAAATTAAAAAAACAGAGGATAGAAAAAGGTGGTAAGGTCAGACGCGTCAGGAGGACGAGGTGTTAGCTTCCAGCGAGGAGACAGTAGCCGTTGAGGACAGTGCAATCGGCGCCAGCAGTAGCACGGCTATGAAATCAAGCGCAAGGACCTCCCCGAACGAGACAGCAGACGAAAGTTTCTAGCGACGATTGGTGTTCCCACCTACCTCGCTGCTATTGTCGATAGCTACTTGCAAGAGCGGACGCAACCCAAGTAGTACATTGTCTCCGAGTGTGTACCACTCTGTTCTGGGGAACATCATGTACAACGATATACTTAGCCTTCCGGTGTCGAAAGAGGCCACCGTGGTGGGTTACGCCTACGACATAGCACTGGTAGTGGTCGCAGAGTATTTCGAAAATGCTGGATTTTACTCAAGCGAAACAGTTAGTACGGTTAAGGATTGGTTATAGAGTGGTGGGCTGGCACTCGCAGAGGAAAGAACGGAAGCGATCCTCATGACTAAGCGCCGCAAGAGAAATTACGCCTGTATTTGAATTAGGAATTGTATCATCACTTCCAAACCAGCCATCAAATACTTGGCAGCGATTATAGACGAAAAACTCAATTTTAAGCAACACATAGAGTTTACTTGAAAAAAGCATCCACCTCGAGTATGGCTCTGACAAGGATGATGCTTAACGTAGAACGACCGCGGCATACTTGCAGGCTGCTCGTAGCCAGGGTTGTGAGTTCTTACTGTATGTAGTACCAGTTTAGGGAAAGCACTGCATGTTTTAGGCAATGCACCTAATTGAGTGCGGTATACCGAAGAACAACCTTCAGGACCATCTCAGAAGATGCAGCGTTCATTATGTCGAGAATGATGCTGATTGACATCCTGGCAACCGAGATGATGAACATTTATAACACCAGGGTTATATCTCCTTTATCGTAGGCCATAGAGGATACCTTTAATACCTGAACAGGTTTAAACTGCACACTTGATCTAATTATCCAAACTGCGACGGGGTATCGGAGGACGAAGCGTACGTATTTTTCTAATGTCCTAGGTTCGTAGAAGAAAGGAGGAACCTAGAGGAAACTCTAGGTGAAATACTATCACCAGAAAATGTACGGAGACTGGTAGCTAACAATTCCATGATCGCAGCAATCCAAGATAAACTTCGAAAAGCAGAAGAAGTGAGGAAGGCGCGATTACGAACCCCACGGGTAGACTAAGGATAGCTAGCTAAAGTAAGCTAACTCCACCCCTTGATGTTATACCTAAATGTGGTTCCACAGAGTAGGAGAGGGGGGGAGAGTCGGAGGTAGTTTTAGTGGCGTGATCAGGCCAAAACCTGTTGAAATTTTCCACCTCCTTAAAAAAAAACTAATGGTTTCCAGCTTGAAATCCACTGCCGTCAAGCTGAGTGAAGCGAGTATCAGCCATAATACTCCTCATCCGAAACCGTCGTCGTCGTGGGCCCTCTCAAAAGCAAGTACTGACATGTGGGTTGGTCGGTTACCGAAAACCAGCTAACAAGTTGAAGTCCACTGGAGTCCTGCTCAAGAGCCGGTACCAGAAGTTCACGCATATTCTCAGCAAGATTGCTAAGAATAAGCAGGTCAGTACTGTCAACGAGTGGAATGAGAAGGACTTCGCATTTAGTGGTATTTAACCAGGCGATTGTTGAGGAATATAGCAGCAAACGCTGAATAGACGAGCGGAAGGTGAAGCCCACCGCCCTCAAGGGATCTCAAAACGAGGTCGAACGAAAACACTTTCTCGGTTCGTGCATCGCTAAGATCAGCGACGCTTGTGAAAGATCATCTACAACGAGATCTCCAGGAGGCAGGTCGCTCGCAACTGGTTGCCGACAATGGGACTCTTAGGGTAGAGAACTGGAGAGTGTCTGACCAGAGATGCTTCTCCGATGATAGATGGATACTTTTCAATCCAGATCTCGCTGCAGAGGTCTCCAAACCTTTCAGGAACCCCAGAGTATCGGCTGAAGGCAATTTGGTCAAATTATCTAGAACAAACTTTCCGGTACGCAGATCGGTAAGATTGGCACGACAGACAAACTGGAGTCAAAGGTCCAAACCACCTTTAAAGTCTCGGGCAAGAAGACAAAAATCTTCAAAATCTAATACAGGCGTAAGTATGGGCAGCTATACAAGGACTGCCTGAAAAAGTACAAGTCGGTCATCAACGCTACCAAGAGGCGGTCTTGATTTGATTATTGTAAGAAGATCGAAAGCACCAGCAAATCTGGGACCCTCAGTAAGATTCTGCCCTAGAAACATAGAAACTCATTGTTTCTACAAAAGTTGGCAGGCTCCTGGACGGAATCTTTTGGTGAAACCCTAGAGTTGCTAGTTCAGACGCAATTTCCTGCCAGTGTTCATGAGCCAGAGCTTTGTTTAGAGGGCATGCAGCCGCCCCAACCGTACAAGACTATCAAATTGGTAATTACCGAGGATAAGATTGGCTGACTTCTCCGCATATAAATCTCCGGGGCCAGATGGCATAATGACAGTCATGCTTTAGAAGCAACAGTAAAGGGTTGTACCAAAGCTTTTGGAGATTTGCCGGAACTGCATTTCTTTGGGATACGCATCACAGTGTTGGAGACCCGTACAAGTGGTTTTCATACTGAAAGCGGGCAGGCACGGTCAAGAGTCCACGAAGGACTTTCGACTAATCAGCCTCACTTTTTTCGTGTCGAAGACCCTGCAGCGCGTCCTGGACTTCCACTTAAATACGATTATGGAGAGAACGCCTTTCTCTGCCTATGTCAAAGGGAAATCAACAGAAACCACGAGATAATTGGCTCGGTTGAGTGGTCACCACAGTAGAAGCAGTATACACTAGCTGCCTTCTTGGATATAGAGGGAGCATCCAACCACGTTAGGACCAACGCCATCAGGGAAGCCGTAACCAGCATTGGATTGAATGTCCATGCTAAAAACTAGGACAATACAGTCGGGTTTGGGAGGTAGCCACTTGATCAGAGCTGTCAATAGAGGCACGCGCCTGACTGACGTCATCTCTCCAGTGTTCTGGTTAATAGTGGCGTATGCTTACGACTTGGTGATATTGGTCTCAGGGATGTTTCTCTCCATTGTGGATGACAAAATTGCAGGAGCTTTGGGGAAGGTGTGCCTGTGAGCCGCAAAATGCGGACTCGGCATAAATCCTACCAAAACGAAACTAACGCTATTTCCCTCCCAGACATGAGTACCCGAATTCCACCCCGCGCGGCTGAATACATAAAGTTTGGTTCTTTCCTCCAATATTAAGTATTTGGGTAATTCTGAATCCAAAGCTAAACTGGAGATTAAACATAGAACTGCGGATTAAGAAGGGCTGCATAGCCTTGGGGGCCTCCGGGCGAGGATGGCACATCTGTGCTGCATTCCATCCTAACGTACGGCTTTATTGTGGCAAGCTTTAAATCAGGCCAAAGAATCAAAGAATCACGCGAGGCATGCTCCACACCCCTAGCATAACATATCCAATCTGACCGGCAGCGAAGCGGCCATTAAGGCCTTATACTAAGCGGCGACATCCTCCAGGCTACGGGACAGTACAGAAACGCACTGAACAGTTTGAACGGAACATGCAAGGCCACCATCCGTTGGATTTGAAGGAAGTGTTTTCGGCTCCTCAATCTTTAAATGTAGCTTTTTGTTAATAGTAGGATCACGTCGTGCAGGGTGTGGCTACCACCACCCACGGTCTTGTTGGACGAGAGGCTTGGCTCTTGGAGGTCCACAAATAGTTTGGCCCCCAGAGAGTTATATTCCGCATCAGTTTATCCTGCAATTCGTTTATACCATTTATAAATATGCCAAAAAAGGGGAATTTCAAATGTCGATATCCCAAAAGCTAGTCAAGGTATCAAAAACTTACGTTTTTTATGTTCGTCCTTTTTTGTAAATGTATTGAGTGCAGTTGCAAACTAGAGGGTGATGAAAGTGAGCGACTTTCATCAAAACATAAATTTCTCGAAGTATATAGACATGTTTTTGGCAAAAGAATGAAATGTTCTTCCTTCTTTTATTTTCCCAAAAACTACCAGCTCGGTTACAACAATAAAAGATTTCGTTTCTATTGGGTGGTGAAAATTTAACGTCTTTGTACGTCACTAACACGCGGCGCCATCTATAGCTTCACATAAACATCTGCAGAAATTTCTTCAGATATGCAATAACACCAACCCACCCCTACTCCCGCTGTCACTAGTGAATACTTGACATTTCACTGTTGCGAACATTTTGTGTTTGTTTCGCGAGGTTTCCATCGAAGTTGGGTGAAAATGACTTCGCTAGAGCCGCCACAGAACAAAACCTGGGACCTGTCGTTGTACGAGCTACAACGCAAACCCCAGGAAGTGATAACCGATAACACAGAGATCGCAGTATCGCCGCGGAGCCTACACAGCGAGCTGATGTGCCCCATTTGCCTCGACATGCTCAAGCGGACGATGACCACGAAGGAATGCCTGCATCGGTTCTGCTCTGAATGCATCATTACCGCCCTGCGATCCGGCAACAAGGAGTGCCCCACTTGCCGCAAGAAACTCGTCTCCAAGCGCTCCTTGCGCCCTGATCCGAATTTCGATCTGTTGATATCGAAAATCTATCCCAGCCGCGAAGAGTATGAGGCAATTCAGGTGGGTGGAGAGATAAATTTGTACTTGCAAAAGATAGCTTTCTAGTTTGAGAGAAAACAACTTAAAATGTACTTTCACTCATAGGAACGGGTTCTCGCCAAATTCAACCAAACCCAGTCTCAACAGGCGCTCGTCAATTCCATTAACGAAGGCATCAAATTGCAATCTCAAAACCGCCCCGGGCGCTACAGACGGGGCACTGAAAGTGACCAACAGAACTCTAACCATGCCAGCTCGAGTTCAGCCTCGCACAACAATGGGACTGACTCCCGCGACGACAGACAGCAGAACTCGAATCCGCCGTCGGTTCGGAGCACGCCCTCGCCAGTGCCCTCAAACGTGAGCAGCAGCAGCAAACCTAAGCGCGCGACCTCGGTTTTTACCTCTGAACGCTCGGAAGAGTCCGAGAGTAACAGCGAAATGGATTGTCGGACCGAGGGCGACTCCAACATCGACACAGAAGGCGAGGGAAACTCCGAGCTGGGCATAAACGACGAAATCGAGCTGATTTTCAAACCGCATCCCACTGAAATGGCGGGCGATAACCAACTCATCAAAGCGCTCAAGGAGAACTCTGTGCGGTACATTAAAACCACAGCCAACGCAACAAGTAAGCTCCTTAAAGACAACCTTCATATACTCGGAAGTAACTTTCTCTTTCCATTTTCCCTGCAGTTGACCACCTCAGCAAGTATTTGGCCACTCGCCTCACCCTCGATCTCGATACTGAGCCCCCGGCCGACTACCGCGTCCTGAGCTTCTGCATCTACATAGCCCCGCAGCCCGGACAGCTCGTCATCCTGAACGGCAATCAGACCTTGCAGCAGGTGAGCGAGAAGTTCTGGAAGGTCAACAAGCCAATGGAGATGTTCTACTCGTGGAAGAAGTCCTAGGGAACGTAGAACCACTCTCTGGAGACAAGGGAGTGAGCGATCGAATCCTCTTCGTTCTTCGTCATTCTCATTCGCCTTCGTGAATCTTCACTGGATTCTGTTCTCTCATCGTCATGCGAATGTAGTGTTAGCGTTTCAGTTGATTTAATTCGTTCATCTTTACTTGTAAGGAAGGTAGAGGGCTTCGTCTTGCTTGGTTTCCGAATTATCCTTTTATTCGAAGCGACTCAGTTTAGGAAGTAGATTTAGGGTTAAGTGTGCACTTCGACTGTGAAGTGCGAGGTAATAAATGTCTATATTTAATCAGATAATTGTGATTTTTATTCCGATGGCCCACATCTCCGAAGAATTGTTGGCCCCCTACATGAGGATGGACGATTCCGTAGCCTAAATAACGGCGAAATCTATGAGCGATAACATGACCGTCCGGTTGTGGATAAAAACCGGCTCAATAGGTTATAATGGGCGGGTCACTTAATCCGTATGGATGAGGATGATCCAGACCGGAAAGTCTATAAGGGCAATCTCTATGGTAGAAAAAGAAGACGAGGCAGACCCAGCCTGAGATGGAGCAATGGCGTAAATCAGGACGCCAGACAGCTTTTAGGCATATCGAATTGGTGGACCTCGGCGCGAAACCGGGATGTCTGGAGTTCCTTATTAAGGCAGGCCTAGACCGGATACCGGTTGTTGCGCCGTTGATGATGATGATGATCCAAAAATGCCCTGTGATTTGGGCTCAAGAATACATTCAAACTTTTCTTCGTTCATCGTAAAGGGAGACCAAACGGGATAGAAATTTGACTGCTACCGAAAAGTCAATGAATAGGGGCTGACCCCAAACTACAACCTTTGGTTGTCGAAAATGGATTATGATTGATTTCTGGAATGTGCACACGTTCCTCGACAACCGTAGCGTGGGTCCTTAGAATGCTCGCTTTCTCCAATTCGAACGGGAATTCAAATGATATAAGCTGAACATTCTGGGCCTAACCGAAGGAAAATGATGGGACTCTGGATAGTACTTTCCGTCGTCTTGTGGCAATATGCATTTATAATCGAGAAAGGCGGATGGTAGCAGACGCGAATCTGGTGTTCGATTGTTACTGACCGCTAGCGCCCTCTCTTAACCTGGAAGACGATTTTTTACTGCAAAATTCCGGTCTAGGTTAAAGTACAGTGTGGAGATTTCCGATATAATGGAAAAGGATATTTTTTTATGAGCAATCACACGCAGTTGAGGAGAAGCTTCCTAACGACGACATTGTGACCATGATGGGTGATCTGAATGCTAAGACGGCCTCGGACATAACCCGACCGTAACGATAATGGTGGGCAGTTTGTGAATTTCTGCAGCTTACACCGTAAGTTTAATATAGTGGGCACCGTGACAAAAGGGAACTTGGAACTTGTAATTATTCTGATCAGGAAAGCGGAAAGAACTAAATGTTTTCAAAAGTGTATAACGCAAAGATTACATGTGATCACAAACCTTTCGATGGTTCTGTGAAGGATCGATTCCTTATGCACACTGACCTGAGATGGAAAAAACACTCTACCACGGTTCTTACTGGAGCTTAAACATATCGCCTTCGCCACCACTCACAGCAGTAATACCCCCGAGTAGATGCAGACGTAATATGGCTAGGTATTCCTACAGTATTTTTGGAGATTCGAGCAAAGTTTGCCAACAACATCTCCTATCGCTGCAACACTTACCATGGCTCCATGCTATCGGATGCGGTACAGCTGCTTAATAAACAGTCTATAAACTTAGCAGCCATTGAGGTCCTCGGCAACCCTTCTTTCTGCCCTGAAGGTGTATTCATCAAGCCATACAAGCGCTCCAATTCGCGGGTAAATTTCAGGACAACCTGTCTGCCCCGCAGAGCAATATATCTGTATCCATGTTTACTGTCCGTCTGTTTTATCAGAATGTTAGGGGTTTAAGGAACAAGCTGGGGGTCTTCAATTTATTCGCGCTGGCTCAGCAATACCATGCCATCTGAATCTCTGAAAGCTGCCTGGACGATGCCATAATAAACTCCGAGCTCTCCGAAGGGTACTCCACTTTCCGCTGTGACAGAGACTGGGATGCATCTCATAAGTCCACCGGCAATGTGATCCTAATTGCAATAAAAGATACATTCCCCGCCGAACCCGTCTTTTTCTCCTCTGGCTTTCCTTTTCACTGGGTTGCTCTTCGTGTCTCCACGCCCACCTTCCTGCTGTTCATTGTATCATGTCTGCTTGCCCTTCTTACCTGTATGAAGAATTGTTTGACAGTTTATCCAAACTCCTTACTGTCTGATTCCCTTCCCTCCCTATCTCCCTTTGTGGAGATTTTAATCTCCCGATGCTCCACTGGCCTCATCATCCTAGCTGTCCTTCCTTCCTTCCAATAATCTCTCCCATTTTTCCCTTCTACTTTCTTCCTTTATGAACACTTGCTGTCCCCTGAATTTCAATAACACCAAAAACTCCTTGGGCCGCACTCTCGATCTCTTCCTTTCCAAGATCCCGGAGCGCCATCTCTCTTTATTTCCTTGCACATCCCCATATGTCAAAACTAACGCCTATTACCCACCGCTTGAATTTGAAGCGAAGCTCCCTCGTTAAAACTTCAAAGCCGAGGGTAAATCTACTAAGTTCAACTTCCGCAAAGCCAACTTTGACGGTCTGAACTCAGCTTTAGCGTCTTTCAACTAGGTACATATTTTAAGCAATTCAACGTGTGATCAAGCTCTAAGCACCTTTTATAATATCCTGTCTCATTTCCTCTCCTGTTATGTTCCTTATTCCCCTGGTTGTCTACGTTCAAACCCAACTTGGTTCACAACGGAGATTCTTAATAACATTCGCCTGAAACATGCACTGCGAAAGAAGTTTCGGGCTTCTAAGAATGACGCCGACCTTCCTCGCTTTAAGACCATACGCTCTACTGTGAAGTCAATGATTAAAAAAGCGCATAAAAGGCACTTATTGATCGTTGACGCCGCCCTTGCTCGCGGTAACTTGTAACCGTTTGGTTCGACCCTAGCTATTCTCGTAATCGCACACAACCTCTCCCTTCTTCTATCAGTTTTGCTGACTCCCCTGTCGACTCCCCACAACAATCCTACGATCTTCTCTTCACCTATTTTTCTTCAGTGTTTTCTCCCTCATGAGCGATACCATAACCGTCCGGTTGTGGATAAAATCCGGCTCAATAGGTTACGGTGGGCGGGTCACTTAATCCGTATGGATGAGGATGATCCCACCTGAAAAGTCTATAAGGGCAATATCTATGGTAGGAAAAGAAGACGAGGCAGACCCTGCCTAAGATGGAGCGATGGCGTAAGCCAGAAGCCTGAGTATAATCTACAACAAAAGTCTAGAAGAATGCTACTTTCCCCATCTCTAGAAAGAGGCCCTTATGATCCCTGTCCTCAAGAACGGAGACCCTTCTCTTGCTGTGAATTACTGCACCATTTCTCTTCTCTCCTCTTGCTCCAAAATCCTCAAAATATATGTCAACGACTGGTTGACCTAGATCTACGACTTCAAACCTTCTGGTCTTTAGCAACTCCATTGCTAAATTCTTCAATTCACGACAGGAGTTACAAGCTATTTATACTCATTTCTCCAAAGCCGTCGATACTGATGATCATAATATTCTCCTCTCTAAACTCTCATTACTCAACTTCCCTCCCTCAGCCATCTCCTGTCTTTCCTCCTATTTCTCATACCGTTCCTGCAAAGTTTCTTTTCATCGTTACTTATCTCGTTCCTTCTCTCCTCCTCTCCTCCAAGGATCTATACTTGGCCCCCTACTCTTCCTGTTTTTTATCAATGATCTCGCCTCTATCACCTGACCATGTTTGCTTTATGCAGATGACCTTAAACTATTTGCCTCTATTTCGTCTCCGCTGGACTGTGCTCTCTTGCAGTCCAACCTTGATAATTTGATCCGTTGGTACTCGGTCAACAAGCTAACACTGAATGTCAGCAAATGCCACTGGATGTGCTATTCGCTTAAAGCCTCCTCAACATCCTTTTCCTATTCTCTTAGTGGACAACCCCTTTCACTGCTGAGTGTAATATTCGACGACAAACTGCGTTTCAATTCCCACTTCGTTGATATTATCAATAGAACTGCCAAAATGTCTAGTTTTATCCTACGTTCCTCCTCCCTCGTTACCTCAATTCAGTCCTCCTTAACACTCTTCATAGTCGATCTGATTAGATGTTCATTGCCGATTAGTTGAAACCTAATTGACTTTATGGCAGAGTCTGTGGTCGAACAAGAGGCGGTGGAAACTGCAATCTACCATTGTTATTACGGTCCCGATTATCGTGTTTCCTCACCACGTGTCGGAGCAAGGTGTTGTTAGAGCCCAAATTGGTATCCAGATTACCCATCAAAATCACAATGTCACGTTTATTAAGACTCCCCTGTATCATGGACACTAAAAAAGCAATCAACGTTATAAATCTTCACGGAGAAACAAAATAGCGAAATTTCTTGAAATTCTATCAAATAATTTATTCGCTTAAAATAAACAAAAATCACTGAGCAGTTTGTATACAAAAAAGCAAATACACTAAGCCAATGAAGTTAAGTAACTTAAGTTCTATGGGTAACAGTTTAACATTAGATACCTCTGCAAAATAATATCCACTGGATGAGTAACACGAATGATTTTAAGCACCTCTACGTTTTTTGTTCCATTAAATATCAACCCCCAATCATACACGGCAAGACGGACATCTCCACTAAGTGCACTTGTTTGTGAAAAAAGTAAGGAACTTGGTTCAGAATAAAAACTCCTCCAAGTGCAGAAAACTATCTCGTCCGCCTTGCGGGTCTTCGTCGTTATTTGTGATGATATCCTCGTTTTACCTTAAGCAGCAGAGCCTCCTTGAATTGCTTGTACGACGAGTTCAACTCGATTTCTTTTTCGCACTCCTCTTGGATATCAACCAGACAATGCCTCGTGCTATCAACGCTTCTCGACCGCGATAAACGTTTCTCCTTATCATAGGGTAGACCGAGATCACTTAACTCTTCTACTTCATCATCGCTGACTAGCCTCTGTTCCATTATCAGCTCCTTGACTCGGCTGTGGATATCCAACAATTGTTTCACTTCGGACGGATCACCTGTGTGCTTGTTTCGTAAGTAAGAATGAAACGACCTGAGAGCCTTCTCGTCGTTCAGGATGCCTCTCAGGTCGAGATAGTAGATTCGATGGATGTCATCTTCGTTTAATTGGGTACTGTCGCTAAAACAGCGGAACAGTCTCTTTGCATGGGAGTGTAAGTTCTGAAAGTAGAAGAAGTATCGCTTAACAGGTTTTCTTATGGAGTCTAGATTATTTAATTTGCCTGAATGACAATGAAATGAATTATCTTATCAGGAAAAAAAATTCACCGGAGATGATACGTCTGAATCCATATCGGTTAGTGCACTGCTATCATTTTAAAAGTCGGGAACTATTAGTCAGAAGCTAAGCTAAATGAAGTTCACATTTATACTGTTGCACAGGGTGATGAATAAATTTAAATAAATGCTATTGAGTTTTTTTTCTCAGAGTAGGATAAAATGCTTGGAATTATTGTAGGGAGTTATCTGCACAGACTTTTCACTCAGTCAGTCAGCTTCTGAAACCCTCTTCTAACAATACAATTTAGCTTTTAGTAGCAAGGTAAAGCCATGTTTGTATAGGTCCCTTTAAATATCCCCCCCAGAAGCACTCTATTGCCACTCAATTTCTCAAAACCAAGTAATTTATTGACATATCCTTGCATCGCTCGAATTTGTTGCATTTACGCAGTAAGCTGAACAAACTCAAACTTTCTTTTGAGACGCCCTCTTCCCATGGAGCTGGGGTTTAAGAGCACACTCAAGGTATTCCTTACTTATCATAGAAGACCATTAAAAAGAATGGTAATTTGTGCGCAAAATGTGAAATTTCGAAACAAGCTTGCTACCGAAAAGTTAGCAATGCCTTGGACAGGGACTGAAAACGGTTATTAATTGATTCCTCCAACTTAAGCGCGAAATTCCTGCGATATCGGCTGGATATTTCCGGTCTAAGCGGGGAACATTTCACTCCCTCCTGCGGCACTGTGCACTATGAAAACCTTAGTGAAAGTAGACGGGAATCCGGTATCGCAATTTTGCTGGCAGCTACGGCAAGACACGTTCTCCTTAACCTAGGATCTGGTTTCAGACAGGAACTTAACTACACGATTCCGGTCCAGGTTAAAGAACATCACAAGTTTTATGAATTTTTGCAACTTTCACCGTCTCATCGTTAGCAGCACATTCTTCAAGCACAGAGTTTGCTATAAGGCTAGTTGGATTTCTACAATATTGCAATAAACGTCTAATTATAATAGATCAAATATGTCGCGATCACATCTATTAAAGAGTGATAAATGCATTGCGGGTTATAGCATACAATGAAACCCCGCGTTAAGGAATTCAAGACGTTCTTTGAAGTCAACGTGTTCTTTGAAACGTGCTCGATCGACAAGAAGCAGGCTGATTTGTGTGGTCTTCCTATTCCGACCAAAGTAACATACTTCGGATTATTATGGAGCAGGAGGAAAGGCGACAACTCAATTGCGTATGTAATGCAATGGATTATCCCATAATGACCAACGAGTGGGTTTCCTTAGAGCTATCTGGTGTAAAATCGTGTGGAGATTTGTCAATAGCAAAAGCAAGTATGTGTGTATGATTAACGTGCTATGCTCGGAATATCGCAACAATATATGTTGAGAGAAATTTAACAACTAGTGGGAGACAAAGTTATTGTAGAGTTGTACAGGCGTTTGTGGTTCAAAAGAACTCTCAGACAATATAGTGTGCGGTATCAACTTCTTGGAAAAGTTGGCGAATAATGGGGAAAAAATTCATGAAATAATAAATACAGGACAGACAGCAACGACCTTCCGGAAACACAAACATTAACTATTCAAAGATCCAGCTTTGAATTTCGATTGAAATGGAGTCAGATCTGCATAGAAAAATTGTCATTTCGAGATTAAGTCTCCAAAGCATTTAGATGGGCCGACAACGTGTTAGTCCCTCCGTAAATTCACAGAGAAGGCCACATACATATATCAGTGTGGTTTGGTGTACAATAATAGGCGTAGACTTGGTCTGTCGCTATGGATTGTTGGTTGATTTGATTTTCTGATAGACCCCACGAACACTTGCCACGTTGCCAAGACGGATTTCGCTAGCAGCTGCCACACAACAATCACTCCCGGCCTTCCTTAAACATTTTGTGCCACTCAAAAACTCTTGTGCGGTTTAAGGCATCATCCCCATAAGACTGTTTAATGAGCTGAACGGTCTCTGACGCGGCTTTCCCGAGTTTAAAGCAAAACTTCACAGCGTAGCGGTAGTCGACGGGGCGTTCCGTGCTGGCGCGACGACACCACAAAAAATCTCACGTCACAAAAATCCACCTCCCGTCTCAACGTATGCCGGCAGGCGACTAAACTAAAATGCGCCTGAGTGATGGGGGACCTCTCTACCGAGCCGACCGGTCGGACCCGCATCCACCGCTCCGTTGAGGCTATTGCGAACCAATCCAAATACTTATTAAATGGACCCTGTAAGCCCGTATCCGCCGCTGAACGTTTTGCTAATCGATCTTCGTCTACGGTAATATTACGAACGCTTGTGCCAGTGAATGGATAGCGAACACATTTAGTGCACTTATTTTATACTTCCTCCGAGAGATGCGATTTCAATAACAGTTTCAATTTGTAAAATTTCCAGGTACTTATACGAATCTACTTTGGTGATAATTTGGGTGTGGAGGTTATAAATCTATATCCGGCATACCTCTCGTGATGGCTTGGAATCAATATTAGTCTAACCCAAATTCCATCTGGATAGGCTTTAGGGTATTAATAATAATCGTTGGCGCAACAATCCATATTGGATCAGGGCCTTGAAGTGTGTTAGAGCACTTCATTCAAGACCGTAACGGTACACTACAGTACACTGTAGGAGGCAATGTGGTCAGCATTGCGCTCAAGGGGCGCTTTAGGGTATTAGTACCTTCAAATGAATGCATCGGAGGGCATCAGTCCTCACCAGCAGGTGAGAACAAACTTCCGAGTTCCCCAGAAGTGTGGACCGCCGGCTGCGTGTGACGAGACGGTGAAGGGAACTTTAATCTGAGAACGGTCTCTCGTAGTAAACGCAACAATCCAGTCTCTCCAAGGCTGTCTCTCCTGTCGATGACCAGGTCGCTAGAGAGTCGAAGGTTCTCCCCATACACCAGCTCAGCAGGGCTGGCAGCAAACTAATCTCGGACAATTGTATGGAGGCCAAGCAGAACGAAAGGCAAGACATGCAACCAGAACGGCTCGTCTTCAGCATCCGGTGCCAACGTTCTACCAACCAATTGGACTGCGGATGGTATGCACGATGACGTTTGAGTCACAGGAGCTTTCTGAGCTCCGAGAAGAGAGTAGATTCAAATTGCATTCCCTGGTCTGGGATGATGACCGAAGGAACACGAAAGCGAGAATCCACTCTCAACAGAAGGCGAGTAAATGTCAAAAGAGTAGCGTCTACGTCTAGCTGTTGCTTGGTAGTTTCAAACTTTTGGACGGTTCCTGGAAACAACACAACCTCTCGCGAATCCTTGGTCTTAATACCAGACAGGAAGGCATTAATCAGTGATTGGTGGTGAGCAGCTTTGGGCAAGAAACGACAGTAGAAGTTTACCATGCCCAAGAACCGTTTTTGGCGGCGGAAAGCCTGCGATCGCTTGCACCTTGTCTGGACTCGTTGAATACCGTCAAGGGTGATGGAAAGGCCTAGAAATTTCACTTACTGCTCCTCCTCCCTTCCTTTTCAAGGAAGCGTTGAAAAATGCACGAAATTTGCCAAATGCTCTGACTTGGTGGAAAATGCGACTTAAAACATAATCCAAATAGGAGAAACAGAAGTCCAGGTTTCGTAGTACAAAGTGGATGAATCTCTGGAAGGTTTGCAGCGCATTGTATATGCCAAAAGTCGTCCGTGTCAAACTCCAGTCCAAAAGGTGTGCAAATTGCTGTATTTGGAATATTTTCGGGAGCTACAGGGAATTGGTTGTAATCCTTAACGAGATTCAAGGTCGAGAAAACACGATAGTTTGGCAAATAATACGCAGCCTTGGAGAAGTGGAATGGGATACCGGTCAGGAATCGTCTGAGCATTAAGGCGTTTATAATTTCCACAAGGGGCTTGTGACCAAAAGGAGCAGAGATGATCCACTGTTGCCTGCATATACCTTGCTGAAGAAACTGTTCAAACTCTTTCCGCGCAACGGCGAACTTCTGGGATGATAAACAGTTTCGAAAAGATCGGGGAACCAGTAGTGTTGATAAGGTGCTGGACATTATGCTTAACTGGCTGAGAGAGGCTACATTCGGTAGTGATGTTGCGGTATTTTTTTGGGAGTGTACGAATTCGATTAGCAACGTCTTCAAAAATGATAAAAAGAATTTTGTTGTTCGAGCAGGTTGAAATTTTCCTTGGTGACCGAAGAGGGGTTGTGGGGTCTATCAGGTACCTATGCTCCATATCTATCAGCAGCTCATAGTGACACAGCAAGTCTGCGCTTAATATGGTGACACTGATATCAGCCAAAATGAGGTGTCACAAAAAGGTCCTACGAGAGCCAAGATTCACGACAAATTGCAAGGGGCGTGGAGTTTTCTGTCGCTAATTTTAGCTACTAAGGAGACAGTTTGTTGGGGAGACGGGGAAGACCGAGACTTCCGCGCCTGTGTCTACCAGATAATTGCATCTACTAAGGGGGTCGTACCGTCACCGTCCCCCCAGCGAACATAATTTTTTGGAGTAGCGACAGAAGTGCATGGGCTGGTAAATTTGGTGGCTTGATTCGTAAACCTTCAGTGGTATCAGCACACGTGCGACTACCCGAACGCCATTTTGCGAGGCGGCCGTTCTCGAACTCGAACGCAAAGTATCCACCATCGTCATCAGAATGACCACATTGGTTGTAAGCGCGGCCAATTGCCTCCGCAATTCCGTCACGTTGGCGGACTCTTGCGACTCCTCCGTGACAACGGGGCGTGCGTGCACCTCATGTATCTTGTCCGCAGTCACCTCAAGAGAACCGTCGTCGGCACACAGTAAGATGGCCTGCGTGCCCTCCGGCAGTCACTGAAGCCACAAGGACTTTATTAGCTCCACGCTGACCACCAAACATTAAAACTGTCAGTAAGTGATCCCTGCAGCCGGGTAGAGGAGCACCCGCTCAGCACGTCAGCAACAGATTCCTCGTCCAGGCTGACTAACGCGTGATTGAATTTAATGGCGTCCGTCGTTACCTCGTGAGCAGGTTTCATTTGTTGGCTTACTATAGAAACTACTTCCTGTCCAGCGGATCCCTTATAGTCAATATCACCGCGAGAAAGCATTTACAATCATTGTTGCGAAGAAATAAAGTTAAACATGCTCCTCACAATGTTACAATTTTAATAGTTTCTAACGCTTCATTTACTGCATTCATTTTATATAAAAACCCAACGTTTTTGTTTAATTTGCATAACGAATGGGACTTTGTTCGTGTGTGTGACTTAGTTACTTCCTCAAGCGAGTTTCGCGCAGAAGACGAATTGCAGGCAGACGGGTTAAAGAAGAACGATTTTGTCATCAATATATCTGCGCTGAAACGCCAATATTGCTTGGACAACGCCGACTAAGCGAAGATCGAGTTTCTGGTTGGGTTTTACTTTTTATCTTGGAGCCGAACTTCTATTATATATGGGTATATATATTTTGGGCACCTCTACATTCTCATCTTCGACCATTCATGTCTTTTCCAAGAATCAGCCAATTTACACGCCGCTTTTAAATTATTCACCGCAAAAGTCATTTGCACTCCGATGTTAACCACGAATGAATAGAATATAAAGAAAAACCAATATTGAAACAAAAATCTGCATCAGGTAATTGATTTGTTCATTCAAGTTGGACAGTTTGCGTGTTAGCACCACGAATTTAAGCGAGCCAGATGCGTTTCGAGCTCTATAGATAGCACCGAGATGTAATTATTCAATTCAAAAAACAAAAGCCCTTCCTGGGGTCATTGGGTATTCAACGGGCATAACTGGCAATCTCAACTTTCTGATTCTCTGCTTGCGATTGTTTACCAGTTCTTATCAGGCTGTTTATTAATATAATTAATTTCTCCTCCTTCCCTCGAGTTTTTCGAGTAAAAATCGCTTTCATCTGTATTAAGGACTTAGCCTCATTAGGACCTAATGCGCTAATTTTAGGAACAAGCTTCTGGCGTTTAAACTAGTAACTTCGATCTTTATACGTGACTAAAATGCAAACAGCCTTCATTGTTTGTTAATAATTTTAGCAAGCAATTGTTCGAGTTTTCTTATCTTTCACGTAGGCTTGAAGTTGAAACGACATTTGTAGTCGAAATGGTGGTGCTTTGCGACTAATTCTTATTGAGCCTGTGCATATTTCAGGTGAGAATAACAGAGGAAGCAACGAAACACTTACATGTTTACTATGCGAAGACATTTCCGGAAGAATTCGCCACGGGATTCCTGGAATATTAGGAAAAGAACATCAGCAAATGTACATGGAAACTGAAAGAGAAAATATTAACCTGCTGAGATTCAGTCCTTTGTATCTCGAATATTCTGTGTCCTTTATCGTAGTGACAGGACAAGTGACTCAGAATCCAAATTCAACACATATTTAACGGCCAAACAACGTCGTATTACTTTTAAGGAAATTGTCAACAAACACGGGCACTATCAGTCCCAGCAAAACACGAAGCATTGGCTGACACCAGAACGGCTGACAGCCCCATCCGAGGCAACTGTTAAATAATAGCAAATGCCCAAACCAACAGCACAACATCACCCATCTCAACTTTGCAGCGGTTCACCCGCTAAAAGCACCGACAACAAACTTCAAATGTCAAAACAAATCCAAGAAGACTACCGGCTCGCTTATAGTTCGTTCTAGAAATTTACCGAGTTTTGAAAGAAAATCAAGGCAGACAGCTCAAAAAATGGCATCAACACGAAGCAGACGTGCCAATGCAGGGAATAAAATAGCAAAATTGCTAGACGAAGAGGAGGAAGATGATTTTTATAAGACTTCGTACGGAGGATTTCAAGAAGTGGACGACGATGTCGACTATGTGTAAATTTTATGTTTTTTGCTTCTGAAGTGTATTTTGTACTTGTGCGTCCTCCTATGCAGGCAAAAGGACGAGGAAGAGGACATCGTCGATTCGGACTTCAGTATAGACGAAGATGATGAGCCTATATCCGAAAATGAGGAGGAGCAACCGAAACGCGCCAAGAAACCCACTCGAGGTTATAAGGTATGTTTCCGACGATCTGTCCATTATATTTTCTATAAACATTGTCCTCATCTACAGGATCCGAAAGCAAAGAAACCAGCCGCCAAAACAACTGCTCCGGCGATTGCGAAAGCACAGGCTAAAGTCGAGAAAAAAGTGAAGAGAAAACCGAAACCGCGATTCACCGTCATTGATACTGGTCGTAAGTCGATTCGAGCTTCCACAGCGTTGAAATCAGCCGCTACCAGGCACCGTCTTAAAGAGCTAAATGAGGCTCGGAAGAAGAAGAAAAAGCTGCCAAAAGCCGAAGAATATATTCCTACTCAGGAGGAGCTGCTTGAGGAAGCGGCTATTACGGAAGAGGAGAACATCAAATCACTTGGTAAGAAGTGTTTCAAGCTCGATTTCTAGACTCAGCCCACAGAATCTATGGATAGAACATAGTTTTTTCTAAACTACCAGAAAGCAATAGTTTGAATTGGGAGAGAAATGATTTTTTCATGCAATATTCGCAAATTTAGTCGTTGCACTTTGTAGAGATCGCTCACATTCGGTAATGACCGGTGATTGAGCGATGGCCAAAAGACCATCTGAATTAAACAAAATCGACCAAGAGGGAAGAGCTATCCCAAAAAACTTAAAAAATGCCGGAATTTACCCGTTAAGGCGTAGTGTCCGCGGCCTTCTTACATGTGAAGCACCTCATTCGCCTTGGTCAGTGGCGACCCGACGAGAGAGTGCATTTAATAATATGCAGCACTTCTTCTTTTTCTCAGGTTTTTAGCACCAATTGGCTTTTCCAATTGTTTCAACTTCCTAATTCCCATCCCAATCTTCATTTATATCCAATAGTTGATATTTAAAACGATTAATTTTATTTAATTTACGAAAACCTACCACCTGGTACTTTTCCACGTAAATATTTCAATCAGCTTTCCTCTTGCATATCTAAAACATAACTCCTAAATCTACTGTTCATCGCAACGTGTTGAATATGATAGCTTGCTGCAAAGTTCTACAAATTTCTCACCGTTATCGTTACCGTGACCGGGGCCAGATTTCTCCATCACATGTTCGAACACGGTGTTTCTTGTAGAGGGAGGTCAATCCAGGTTGACCATGGCCACCCACGAGAGCAGAGTTAACTTAATAACTGAAAAAGTGGCGAAAGTTGACCGTGCAGGTCTGCCACGGAAGTCATCATCATCAACGACGCAACAACCGATATCCGGTCTAGATCTGCCTTAATAAGGAACTCCAGACATCCCGGTTTTGCGCCGAGTTCCACCAATTCGATATCCCTAGAAGCTGTCTGGCGTCCTGACCTACGCCATCACTCCATCTCAGATAGGGTCTGCTCGTCTTCTTTTTTCTCTACCAGAAATATTGCCCTTATAGACTTTCCGGGCTGGATCATCCTCATCCATACGGATTAAGTGACCCGCCTACCGTAACCTATTGAGCCGGATTTTATCCACAACCGGACAGTCATGTTATCGCTCATAGATTTCGTCGTTATGTACTGCGATGTCAGAGGCATCAACAAAAACGGTTAGGGGTGCATCTTGTTGAGGAAATGCCAAGACTGTAGCTTCGGCCAGTTGTTGATGGGATTTGGTTTTCTGGAGCTACATGGATTTGATAATATGCCTTGGCTAAATCCAAGGTCGAAAAGATGCTGCAATTTGCGAGATGATGCGCAAAGTCGTGTCTGAGCAGAATTGAATATCGGTCTGGAACAGTCTGTGCATTTAGCCTACTGTAATCCCCACAGGGTCGCCATTCGCCCTTTGGCTTAGGGACCATATGCAGTGGGGAAGACCAACAGCTGTTTGAAGGTCTATAGATACCCTGTTGAACAAGTTGTTGAAATTCTTTCCGCGCAATAGCCAGTTTCTGGGGTGGTAGAGGACACACCTTCGAGAAGATCGGGGAACCAGTGATGTTAATGTGGTGCTGCACATTGTGCTTCACTGGTTTGGGAGACTACACTCGGTAGTAATCTGGCTGAACTTTTGTAGAAGTGCCCGAACACGAGAGTTGGTAATGTCTTCTAAAAGTACGGAAAGATTGTTACCTGGGTGAGATGCCATTTGGCCCGACGAAATAAGGTTGGTCGTGGGATCTATAAGAAACATGTTTTGCAAGTCCATCAGCAACCCATAGTGACACAAAAAGTTTGCGCCTAGTATGGGAAAGCTGACATCCGCCAGGATGAATCGCCACGAAAACGTCCTACGCAATCCAAGATTCACGTCCACTTGCTTATACCCGTAGGTGTTGATTCGCGAGGAATTTGCTGCCGCCAGTTTCAATGGTTGCGGAAATAGCCGATGATGCCGGGGTACGGGAAGAACCGAAACCTCCGCACCAGTATCTACGAGGTAGTTGCGCCTGCTGAGGGGATCAAAAATCGTTAGGCGACGTGGCGCCAGGATCCCCCGCGAACCTAGTTTTTTGCGGTAATCGCGAATTTACACGGGAGCGTATATCTGGTAGCTTTATCGCGACGGTACCAGCAAATGCTTCGGTCCGTAGGCTGTCCTGACGACCTGCTACCCGATCGCCCTCTTCGAGTAGCAGACCGGGAGCGAGCTCGCGAACTGCTGCCCGCATTTCAGCCATACTGGCTGCTAAGGCGGCTATCTCGCGCTTTAGCTCGCCTACTTCGTCCAACGGCTGCTGAACGGGCGCGTATGCACCTCGTGCTAGTGCCTCCAAAGAACCGGAGACGCACGCGAGGACCGCTTGGGTGCCCTCCGGGAGCCGACGCAGCCAGAGCGACTTAATCAGGTCATCGTCAATCTTGCTCCCACCCAATTGCCTCATTTCGCGAAGCAATTGGCTGTGTTGTGGATGGCTTCAGTACTCACTCTCACCTGATTGTCAGAGGGGATTGTAGGTGGTGTTGTAGTTCGAGCCCGTAGCACTATGCTAATGAAATAGTGATCCGAGTCTATATTGCCCCCCTATATGTTTTGACATTCATCAAGGCTGAGAGATGGTCAATTTGATTGAAAGTGGTCCTGTCTGGAGAGCCCCACGTAGCCATTTTCCCCAATTTCCTTGGATCTTGGGATAACTCTTCCCCCTTGGTCGACTTTGATCAATTCGGATGGTTTTTTGACCTTCCCTCAATCACCCAAGTGACTATAATTCCGCCTGAAGGGAATAACTAAGCAAGATGCAATCGCAAGGCATTGCCGTTCCCGTGACAAATTCTATGGGTCAATAATTCCTTAGATTACGCAATGATCCATCCCCGGAAAATAAGAGGATAAAGAGGAAGAAAAAACTAACTGAACTGAATCAAATGTCTCTTATCCATTAAAGTTTTCAACATTATAATATTGTAGAGTTTCAGATATTTATTCCCTTGAGGTGATTTGAGATCCTTCTAAGGATATGACATAGTTTTAACGTGCATTCAGCAAAAACGAATTGTCGAGTTGAGAGAAAAACAGGTAGGCAACTCTCAACATCGAGATCGGTAAATTAATAGGCAGATAAATAGACAAATAAATAGAGAGAGTGGGCAGAGCAGAAATTATTGCGAATTCGAACACTATATTAAAAGTTAATTGCTTGTCGCTTTCTCTTCTTCACAGAAAAATTCCAAAAGTTAGAGCTAGAAAAGAAAAAAAACCCGTCCAACAAAACGAGTATTCACAGGACCGATTATCAGATACCATTCGATGGCAATGCCGATTGTCGATAAACCTCAAGAGAAGCCATCTAACGGTCCTGAAACATCTAGTGACATTAAAATGGAAGTCGATGACGATCATTCAAAGTAAGTTTACAGTTTAAGGACCTACACAGAGTCAACTGATACAAATCAAAATCTCTTTCCAGAGCACAAACATCATCAAATCTCCCCAAAAATCCAACCGAGTTGTGTGAGCGGACTTTCATTACCTTTGAAAATGACATAGACGACAAAGTATTTAATTCCGTTTTCAAACCGAAACGAATAAGTCCGAAGAGGAGCACGGTTTGTGCTCTAACTGGGTGAGTGTTAACCGCTTCTACATTCAATGCTGAATTGTGTAAACTAACATTTTCACTTCTACTTCTGCTTCTAGTCTTCCTGCAAGATATTTCGATCCTGTCACAAAGTTGCCATACAGAAGTATACAAGCGTTCAAGATTCTTCGAGAAGCATATTATATGCAGCTTGAGGAGAAGGGCAACCCAAACAACCCAGAAGTGGCCAAGTGGCTCGAATGGCGGGAAATGGTTAAAGAGAACCGGCTCAAACTTAAGAATAGCAACTCGAATGCGTAAGTTTTAGAATAAGATGGATGAAAGTGATGTAAATAATTTGGAATAAAAATAGTGATTTCATAAGATGAGTGGAGTTTTAATTTATGATCATTTAAAATGCTACTCTTCTATTGCATTATATATTTTAATGCAAACCTGAGCCTGAGCTCATTTCTTCATGAGGACTGGTATTTTAGGACCCAATGAAAAGCTGCTGCAAGGGTTTAAGGGATCATCCCACTTTACCAACTTCATAAAATCGATTTTTTTGAGGTTTTCGGAAGTAAACCACTTTGGAAAGGTTGTGTGAAAATTTCATACCGATCGGAGCACTCTATAGCACAGAGTACTCACAGCGTACTCCTACTCGAGGAAGCAGGTATACGAACACTCAGCAGTTCTCCCTTTCTTTTGACCCTCGGCGCCGTAGATACAGTTAAGCCCTTGAGTGTTTAACGTAGGTACCTGTCGTGGAGACTTAATCCTACGGTCCTCTTCAGACACGGATTGATTTTGTGACCACAATCAGAGCCCCGCTGAGACAAGCAACAACGGTACCAGTCTATACCAAGTGCATGACTTAGCATTCATATTGGTGGATGCAAGAATTAGCTAAATCTCTACCGAAATGAAGATTACGGCACCCGTGTTGAAACGCAACACCACGCCGAGGCCCGAAGGTCTCTTCTCGCTTGAGCATAACCATAACCCCCACGAAACTCCCACTAGGGGGCCTACCGCAAATAACCGAGCTGTCCTCACATAAAACGGGAGTTCACCCGAAGTATGAGAGTCCAGGGGCTATCCCGGTTTCCATGGTGCCAGCATACCCCTGGTAAGGTTTCGTGACCAATTTGCCACTTCAGATGAGTCCCCGTGCAGACTCGGGTCTGATCGCCCTAATTAGGCCTTTGGAGCATTTGCCTACTGCATCACGGCCGGCAAACCAAAGTGAGTCTCCCGGTGCCACCACTATGGAGGTTCTCCTCGGCCACTTGGTTTTGGTTTGGCCGACAGGGTTTCCGCCCCGTCTTCCTCACCGCCATCTCTGAGCACCGCGCCGTAGATACAAACAAATCTACCTATTATACATAGTAGCTGGTATATTGAGTCGTTATAATGTATTTCCAAAAGAGAAAGTAGGCGTTGAATCTTGCTCGACTGTCATTTGAACGCTAATGTCGTTTTGAATTTCTGATTGAAATTAGTTATCCATTTCCATTTCTTGAAAATGGATAGGAAACAAAGGAAAAGCCAGTGGAGGCGTCCATCATTGAGGGCCAAAAAGTGAAAATTTCAATAGATTCAGCGATGAAGTGAATACAGATTACACAAGTAAATTGGCTGAAAAATTTCGAAGGGCGAATGACAAATCTCTTGATATGGATTGCGATCAGATGGTGGAATATTGTATTTTGACTTTTATGACAGTGTTTTCTACTTTACAAATTTACGTTAAGTATAAAGTTTGTGAAAAAGATGTTGGGTTTACTCAACATGGATTGCGAGGGCTGTGTTTCAAACTGCTTGTTAGCTGGAGTTGTGGTGATAAATACATCGACTGGTGTCCTATGATCATGAAATCTCATATCTTGACGGACTGAATAACTTGCTAGAAAACCTAGAAGCAGCTTCTGTTGTTGAAACACGGAATCAAGCTGGAAATGTATCCTTTGCCATTAACAAAGCTAAATTGTGGCTGCTTTTTGAGCAACCACCGTTACTACTACTCCTGTCGATAAGGTGCAAAAATCTCAATGTTGCTTCTTTAGAGCATACTACTGAGGATAGTCTGTACCACAACGAGGGGTTTCTGGTATTAAGAGACACCGTAGTGGAAGTGACATGCACACCGATTTCGTCGATAACTTGCAGTACTGTCGTGAAAGTTGCAATTGAAAAGCGATGCTTTCGCTGACGACGAGGCATATGAAGACCTTGAATCACTTTAATATCGAAGAAAGCAGCTCTAGAGCTCTACAGTGAAACCAGTTTGACAGAACCACTAAGATGAGTCATCATTTTGGAAAGGGTAAACGGGATTATCATTCGCTAGAGTATTTCCAAACAAGGTTGGAACAACTGAAACAATTCTGGGCTTTATGCACAGAATTATACTTATAATACGGCAATATCCGATATATAACTTACTTCGGATCAACAGGAGAAGTATGAATTGACGGACGACATCTACAAATACTACACTCCAAGACCAATTCCCATACACAGATCAACGAATTCGAAGCCAAGGATGTCACAAGAAATCGGTTACTTCCTGGCCCTTACGCTTGAAGCGAATTTTTATTCCGAAGTTGAACGAGGATTATAATCAATGGAGAATATTCACTGATCTTTTTAAATGTATTGTAAATAGCAATGAAGGAATCTCTTCTGAGGGAAGATGCAAGATCTAAAAACTCAGTGGGAAAGGTTGTCAAAGTAACCCGACATCTGAAGGTCAGCAACGGTTTTTATCCAGGAGCCCACTGGGATCTATTGATAATTTATACGATTATCCAGAAGTGCCTTGATAGACTTTCTGATCCGTTGCTTCAGGACTATGAAAGCTGTTAGTTTGTCAGTAATGAAAACGATGTAACGTTTGCCGTAAAGATCATCAAAAATCATAAGAAAGGATATAACGTAAATAAAATTATCCGTTCACAAGTAAATGTTGCTGTGCTCTAAAGAACATCACGCCCTGCTGCATGACAACGCGATGAAGGTAGCGAAACGCTCTGTCGAGGGAAGCCCTTTGCTCCCGTCACTAATGGTACTGCGTCAACCATTCTATTGGCTACCAAGCACGGTATGCACCTTGACAGCTGCCATTTTTCTGAGCGATTACATTGATTCTGACTCTCAACGTGGTTTCATCATGAAATCAGTGTGTCAGTGCTAAACTACTCTAAATTCAACATCTTTAGTGTAATCCGAAAGGCCAAGTTTTTTTCTGCACCAGAGGAAGAAGGAGTAACTTGTTCACCCTCATTATATCAAGCATCTGTTTCGAAAACTAAGGCCTAACGGATTGAACTTGGAAAATTTGGCTGATTATACCTGGCACAACGATGTATTGTTAGAAGGTGATACGTACCATTCCTTCTTTTTATTTGAGAAAATTGTACAGATATTGCTTCGACCAACGCGCACACTGAATGCAGGTACGGGTACTGTGCCTATTGGAACTGGACGAAGAACGGAGCAGCTTATACAAACATCGGGAAGATTGAGGGTGGGGGGGGGGGGGGGAGGGTCAGGGCAGCGGGCTCTGGACTCAAGATTGATAAGCCGCTCCTACCAGTTATATAAACATTACCAAACGTTACTTAATGGAAGGATATGTAGTGGGACTACTATTCAAAGTGCAATCCCCACCAGTGGATGAGTTACCCAATTCACGGAAAATTGTGCATACTTGCTTTTTACTATTAGAAAGGTGATTAACTGCGTTTTGTCGCGGGTAGTAGGGCAAGCCAGTAGAAGTATGCGATTCAAAGTTTCCAATTGAACTTCACTGAAGGAGTCCTCGGTCTTCTAGCGAGCTGCACTTTATTGTCAAGACGTTGATAGAACTTTGCCCAATCCGTTTTCTGCAATAGCCACAGCAAATTCTAAGTAACGGTGGTCTGATAGTGAGAATTCGTCTAGTAGCCGCCAGTCTGTAATTAACTCTAACCACTTTAAACTGCAGAGTGTTCACATCACCTCAGCTCCATGAACATATGGGTGGACGCTACCTCTGCAGTTCCGTGACTGTAAATGAAGTGATCGGATTACATTTGCTACTTTCCCAACAAAAATCTTGAGAGTCGACACCACCACCAACTTATTAAGAGTTCAAGATCACTTGATTCTGCATACGCTCCTGGATTTCTTAGTGCTTTCGTCGGCGGAAGACACAAAGAACCATAGGGTAATACACAGAGCACCGGACCCAACACCACACAATTTTTTAGATCGAATCCTCCTGTACAATGAAAATGTCACGGCAGTCCTGCACCTTTGTCAACTTTGTTGGCAGCAGAAACAAAGAGACCTTCGTATGTTGCAGGTTGATTTTAACAACTTTTATCTTTTTTGACATGAACCTAGTATTATATATTGCAGAAAACAATTAGAAGCAAATGCCACGGTCGATGTGCCAGCAGGCTTCCCTCACAATTTACCGCCAAAGGCTTGGTTCTCTGACGATCGATTTAGCTAGGTCTTAGCACCGTTTCTGGTTCGATATCTGATCAGCAAAAATCTGATTTCATAAACTGGAATGGAGCCAGTTCCGCTCATGTTTCTGGGTTACCTTCCTTCCGCTTCTCCTGTTGAAGGTTTAGGTTAAGGTTCTAACAGGTAGGATTTAGCCTATACTCCCCTATACTCCATTCACCATTCTATCCTCTGGACGTAAACCCATTATGGAGAAGCGCACTGAAGGTGTTGCATTTTGCTCTCTTTTGTTTAAGTCAAAGACCATAATCGTTCTTCATTCCCCAAATGAAATTTATGTTCTACAGTTCTGAGTTATGACTGAATTTTAATCTTTGCAAAAAAGTGGAGCATTATATGTAGACTACCTCTGGGCACCTACCAAATCTTTTGTATTGAAACCCTGCACATCTGTGGATTTATCCTGATTGGCATTCATGAACCTTATCATCCAGTGTCGAAGATGAATACCCGCCGGGTTTTGTTCACCTAGCATGTGGTTATGTCCCCTCTTTCCTTCGAGGATTGAATATACAACATTTGACATGCTCCGTTCTGCTCAGTTTTCACGAAAGCGAATTTAGGTCGATCGCTGGAACTAATAGCTGAGATTGTCTGCTGGAGTCACTTTAAGGTAATTCCATCAGCGCACTGCAAATGTAACCCCCATTGATTATGATATCTTGGCTTTGGTCCGGGCTCCGTAATTCTTTCCTTAGGTGTTACCATAGAATGGTAAATTGTTCTTCTGACATTTTACCATTCCTAAAGGAAACTCCTACGAGAGCGATCGTAAATAAGCCTGTTGTTTGTGGATACGTCCCGCTCTTTCCTGTCCTCGTATAAGTGTTCCTATAGGGAGGACTTACCTCGCTGATTCCACACACAACACTACGATTCTAGTTCCCGCAAAAAACGTGGACGTAGGCCCTAGTATGGAGCACACTAAAGTGCCGCCCTCCACTGGTATGTTGGTCTTACTCATTACCGCTAACGGAAGAATCTGCTGGATCCATCTGAGTTTCGCCGGGATTACCAACTAGTCTCACCCTTCCGCCGAAATTTCTTCTTGCCTGCGTCCGTTTTCTCTGGACGCATATTCCCAAGCCTTTCTTTTGCCTTCTTCCTCTATCGTCAGATGGGAGTTTTCCTAGGTTGATACATAGTCCACTTGGACTAGGTTTCACATACCATTCTTTTGTAGAGGCGCAGGAGAAGCTTCTGCCAGGTAGGGTTAAACCTGTAGTCTTCCATTTTTAATCACTGAAGTGTTTTCCTGCCGAGCCTTCATCTTCCGCTTTAGGCAGCCGTAGTCGGGTTTCTACTTTCTCTCATTATAATAGTTGCCGTATTCTCCTTCTTAGATCTGGTGAGGTCTCCAAAATCCTCGTCTCATGCGATTTGATTGCTTATAGCCGCGGTTGTCTATCGATCTATCGATACGATACATACCATTTGAAACTTTCTCTTGTTCGATCCTCTGTGGATTACTGGTTTTGGAGCTGAAACTGGGTTTTCCAAAGTTAAAATAAATCAGTTTGATATTCCCACTATAATTACTAAAACAAAAATGTAAGTTCAACATAAATATTTCTTATATTCGGAAGCATAACCACTAACATATATGTTTCTATAAAGGATTATAATTGGGCTAGTGTTACAGGATTATCATTACCAATTCACTCGATAATGTGTTCCGATCACATCACAATAATTGTTCAAATAGGACATTTAGTTAATACTTTTATCTATAAAATTTCAGAAATACTTTGGCCAATATTCGGATGTTTTGGCAAGGATTAATAAATTTGGCCTTTAATACGTATCCAATCCGATCCTAAATACCACGCGTAAGTAATACTCTGTACCGCTGGGATAAAAATTCAATGTAACATTACTTCTACCTGAACGATTTCAATTGGCTAATACTGATTCTACCGTATCATACTTGGCATCAACGCTTCCAAGTCATTCAATTCAATTAGATCCTTAGCTACCTTGGCTACTTTAGCTACTTTTACCTACTTTCCTAGCAATGCACCTTTGCTAACCATAAGAATTTGGCAATTATTTGGTAAATGTTACTATAAAAATTGACACAACACTAACAGCAATAATATTTATATTTCTAACATTTAATACTTTTCTATCCTAACTGTCGTATCCTCATCGCGAATTTTAACTCTTCTGATCAATAAATCGAATAAGTCCTACCTTCGTTTCCTTTCTAAAACCCGTTTCGTCAAACTTTTGGCATAGGCTGACACTTAGGCCAGGGGAAGTTTGGTAATACTCTACTATATGTAAATTGTTATAGGTAATAAGTATAATAAAAAATTTTAAAAATCTAATCAACTTTTTAAATAAGTGTATCCTCGTCCTGTGTTTCGTACAACATCAATAACGAATGTTGTGACGGTGACCGCCCCAAATTTGCCCCGGCAAGGGACCCGTCTGGTGATAGAAGTCCAGCCTGAATACTATTGTTATCACGGTAGCCTGATGTAGACGAGGTTTGTGAGACTGAATCCCATGATATTTCGTTAACAGCCTTCGGACGTTCGTGTGATGTATGGGGGTGATCTGCGGCATGGGGAGTGATCTAAGGAAAAGATCACTTGAAAAAAATCCACTCCAAATATAAGAAAGCAATATACTTCTGTGTGTGAAGCACGTCCTCTTTTCAATCGGAAGGTTTTGCGACTAGAAGCTTTTGATCGTTGTAATCGTGGCCTTTGGTGTTCCGATGAACTATCATCCGCAGGACTTTCTGGAGACAATGGGGTCGTTGAAGTTTCACCAGAAGAATGCCTGAATTCTACGGATGAAACAAATCTAAGCCGTGGTGGCTGGGCTTTGTAGTGATGTTGTTGCATAGATTGGGAATGCGAAAGATGAGGCAGGGAACCGGTACCGATGACACCAGTAATAACAGTTGCTGAACCACTAGTGTGTGTTGCACTAGGAGTGGGAGTTGTTCCTTCAACACTGTGACTGTCACTGGTTATATGCTCTTTGTTTGTTCCAGTTGATCCGCTCGACAAGGACTCCCTCGGTGGGTGTAGTGTTTGCTGAGATAAAGTATCACTTGGGGTAGCCATTCCAACAGAACCACTGCGTGAATCAATAGTTTGAACTGTGGAGACATGTGAGTGTCCCTGTTGACCGGCAGCTCCTGTGAAGAGCGAAATCAATGATGGCCTTTGTTGGTGCTTTTGGCCGTCATTCGATTGAGCTTGGGGCTGTTGTGTATCGCGACGATTGGGTTCTGTAAGTTTAATTAATAGTGAAAGAAAATTATTGTTGTTTTAACATATTAGTGATAAATTATACCATATCGTTTTTCTTCCAGTTCATCTCTTAAGTCTCTCAATTCACGGGCGAGTTCGAGCAGTAGTGCTCCTTTAGATTTGATTCCGCCTTGAGGAGGCGTTCCCCTGAGACGTTCACGAATCAAAAATTGCATATGCCGCTCATGATCACCGATAGGCGGTTGTGAAATCTGGAAGGAGTAAGCATTTTTTTAAGGGAAAATAGTCTGGAAACACAGGATATTTTGACTTTAAGCGGAGCAATAGACTCTGACTCTGACTGTTTTTCTATCCCGAAATAGTATCATTTATTAATTATAATGATTTTAAAATTGAATTCTCACAAAGCGGAAAAGAAAACGCGGTGATTGGCTGACACTTCATGTGCCGTCACGAACCGAGCAATTTGATTCTTTTCTACATCAAAACTTTCGGTTCAGTGTTTGTTACTTGTTACTTTGCAAGTAAGGAATCAGTTTTTAGCAGGAAAGTGGGAAGTTGTTAGGAGTTAATGCGCAAGGACAATGTTCAAATGGCTTTGGGGGAAATAATGCCCGAACACAGATACACAAGAAACTTTACTCGCACCTTTACTTGGGCGTCGATAAAACGTACGTTTCAGGAAGGTTTGTAGGTCGCAAAAAAAAAATTATTTGCACTGAGCAGGATTCGAACCTTGGGCCGGTTTGATATTCTGCGATTTCTCTTATCTTGTGGTTCGTTTTGAATTAGAATAATAATGAAACCAAGTTGGAACGCAGTCATATATTATCAATTAAGATTGAAGTTCAAGTTTAAAAAATGTTAACTCATATTGACACGATCCTGACTGAAACTGAATTTAGTCGGATGATGGCGATTCACTCCCGAATGTTTCCTTTTGACACAGCTGAAAAAGCTTTTAGCGGGGTGGTTACGGAATTATTTGTGCAACAGGGCACGAAACACACAATGGCGCGGGCTGTTCAGTGCGTTCGAACTGGTTGAAATTTAAAGTGCTGATAATTTAGAAAGTACAGTATTTTTTCAAAAACGGCGGGGATTCGATTCTATATACTGTTGTATGTTGTGAAGTCCTTCAAATGGAAACATGCGTGTGTACAACGAGTGTATTATATGCATGGGACCATATTTGAAAAAAAAAATTGTGTGGAATTCTGATCCGGTCCAAAATTGTGTGTGAAATAAATGAAGCCTTTCGACATAGGGAAAAAGTTGGTAAATATTGAATTTTCAAACCCACCCCTGAAAGGATAACGAGTTTATAGGAGAAGGGAGAAAAATTGTGCCGGCGACCCTCCCTTAACAAGTTGTGTCCCCAAAAGGGTTTTTTTATATCGTCATTGTAAAGTTTGAATTTTCTATCCTACCCCGTTCAGTAGGGAGTATGGAAGCTTCTTGGTAGGGCATTCACCATTACGGTGTGCAGGGGGATTACAGAGAAGGGTCGCCCTTTGTCCTGCCCTCGCGCGGGTGGGAAAGGAATATAGAGCTAGGAGCGTAACCTCCTTGTACTTAGCGAAAATGATTGTCATGCCAATCAGCGTATTAATGATGCGAAAATAACCCATTATCGTCGTATCCTTTGAAGACATAGTGACTGCTAAGAGTTTTAGCGTGACTAGAAATGCGGGGGGCTGCCAAATCGAACTTAGCCTTGATATCAAAATTAGGCGCCATAACTTATAAAAGAAGAGTGACTGCCACAATTTTTCGTCAGGGTATGATAGAAAAGATCTCCTGCTTCTCCTTTCATGCCCTCTTTTCTTAATGCAAGCATGGAGTTCAAAATTAAATCCTACCGTTATGATATGAAAATAGCCCCTTTTGAAGCACTGCAACTTTTTAAGTGGGGATAGGCTCCACGATTCTTTATCGGAATTAAAAAGGAAGGAATAGGGTTGAAAATTCTATTCTATTCAAATTACGAGGATGATATCAAAAACGCCTCTTTGAGAGGTGATTAATTTTTAAGGAGAGGGGAGGAGGTTGAACGCCACGAATTTTCATCGGGTTTAAAAACGGAGCGACCTCGCTTCCACCTCCATAAAATGTACACCCCTGCGGAGATGTGTTTAGGAATTCAACCTTTACCAAAATTTTATTGAGTACATTTTTTTTTGAAAATCGTTTCATACTTAGTCCCCACAATTTCATCGAATTGCGCCCACCAGTTCTTGGAGTTACTTCTGGTTTATAGCTGTTTTGGCGTTTAGTACAATCTAATTCGCCTCTGACCTTATAAGGTTATGGGACCCAACATCTGAAGGCGTGGTTCAGCTTCATTACCTTCTCGATGAGATGAGATCCTCGAATATAGTGGACCATTCAGGACAGTTGAGTGAATCATCCAATCCAAAGCAATGCAAATACTTCCTATAACCATCGTGTGTTGTAAGGAACTGAGTCAGGTGGTAATTCAATCCGCCCTACTCAATCCGTTTCTCAACAAACAAAATCAAAATATGGGTCCAGCGATTCTTTTCGTAATCATCCCACCGCTACTATCTTCTCGTAGGCAACTCCTCCCTAATGGCTTTTTGGAAGTCTTCAGTTACCTCGAATAGGGCCCTCTTTCTCTGGTTGAGATAATGCGTTTCACCCATTAGAAAATTCATGGGGATCATTCCCGTGATGACACACAGTGCTTCAGTCAATGCTATCCTATCATCATCATCATCAACGGCGCAACAACCGGTATCCGGTCTAGGCCTGCCTTAATAAGGAACTCCAGACATCCCGGTTTTGCGCCGAGGTCCACCAATTCGATATCCCTAAAAGCTGTCTGGCGTCCTGGCCCACGCCATCGCTCCATCTTAGGCAGGGTCTGCCTCGTCTTCTTTTCCTACCATAGATATTGCCCTTATAGACTTTCCGGGTGGGATCATCTTCATCCATACGGATTAAGTGACCCGCCCACCGTAACCTATTGAGCCGGATTTTATCCACAACCGGGCGGTCATGGTATCGCTCATAGATTTCGTCATTGTGTAGGCTACGGAATCGTCCATCCTCATGTAGGGGGCCAAAAATTCTTCGGAGGATTCTTCTCTCGAACGCGGCCAAGAGTTCGCAATTTTTCTTGCTAAGAACCCAAGTTTCCGAGGAATACATGAGGACTGGCAAGATCATTGTCTTACACAGTAAGAGCTTTGACCCTATGGTGAGACGTTTCGAGCGGAACAGTCTTTGTAAGCTGAAGTAGGCTCTGTTGGCTGACAACAACCGTGCGCGGATTTCATCATCGTAGTTGTTATCGGTTGTGATTTTCGACCCTAGATAGGAGAAATTGTCAACGGTCTCAAAGTTGTATTCCCCTATCCTTATTCTTGTTCGTGCTTGTGTTTGACCAGTGCGGTTTGATGTTGTTGGTTGATTCGTCTTCGGTGCTGACGTTGCCACCATGTATTTTGTCTTGCCTTCATTGATGTGCAGCCCAAGATCTCGCGCCGCCTGCTCGATCTGGATGAAGGCAGTTTGAACGTCTCGGGTGGTTCTTCCCATGATGTCGATATCGTCAGCATAGGCCAGTAGTTGGGTGGACTTGAAGAGGATCGTACCTCTTGCATTCACCTCAGCATCACGGATCACTTTCTCGAGGGCCAGGTTAAAGAGGACGCATGATAGCGCATCCCCTTGTCGTAGACCGTTGTTGATGTCGAATGGTCTTGAGAGTGATCCTGCTGCTTTTATCTGGCCTCGCACATTGGTCAGGGTCAGCCTAGTCAGTCTTATTAATTTCGTCGGGATACCGACTTCTCTCATGGCCGTGTACAGTTTTACCCTGGCTATGCTATCATAGGCGGCTTTAAAGTCGATGAAAAGATGGTGCAACTGTTGTCCATATTCCAACAGTTTTTCCATCGCCTGCCGCAGAGAGAAAATCTGATCTGTTGCTGATTTGCCTGGAGTGAAGCCTCTTTGGTATGGGCCAATGATGTTCTGGGCGTATGGGGCTATCCGGCCTAGCAAGATAGTGGAGAATATCTTATAGATGGTACTCAGCAACGTGATACCTCTATAATTGCTGCACTGTGTGATATCTCCCTTTTTATGTATGAGACAGATTATGCCTCGCTGCCAATCGTCAGGCATTGATTCGCTGTCCCATACCTTGAGCACAAGTTGATGAACCACTTGGTGTAACTGGTCGCCTCCATATTTAACCAATTCGGCTGTAATTCCATCGGCTCCTGACGACTTATGATTTTTTAGCCGATGAATTGCACGGACTGTTTCTCCTAAACTTGGTGGTGGCAGTATTTGTCCGTCGTCTTCAGTTGGCGGGACCTCCAACTCGCCGATGTTCTGGTTGTTCAGTAGCTCATCAAAGTACTCAACCCATCGCTCTAATATGCCCATTCTGTCGGAAATCAGATTTCCCTCTTTGTCTCGGCAGGATGAGCATCGAGGTGTATAAGGCTTCATCCTGCTGACTTGTTGGTAAAACTTCCGCGCCTGGTGCGGTTGCTCCCTGTACTTTTCTAGTTCACAGACTTGTTGGTTCTCCCAGGCTTCCTTTTTCCGTCTGTGAAGTCGCTTCTCCGCTCGACGGAGTTCGTGATAAGTCTCTGCGCGTGCCCGCGTTCTTTGAGAATGCAACATTACTCGGTATGCGGCATTCTTCTGTTCCGTTGCTAGCTTACATTCATCGTCAAACCAGCCGTTCCGACTCCTTTTGCGGCTGGGGCCAAGTATATTTGTGGCCGTATCCATGATAACGTTCTTCAGGTGGTTGTGAAGATCATTAGTTGATGCTTCATCTCCAGGTCCTCTATTGACTGCGGTTATTGCGGCATCCATTTCCCTCTTATAGGTGTCGCGGAGGGTTGTGTTGTGGATGGCTTCAGTGTTCACTCTCACCTGATTGTCAGAGGGGATTCTAGGTGGTATTGTTATTCGAGCTCGGAGCACCATGCCAACGAGATAGTGATCCGAGTCTATATTGGCCCCCCTATATGTTCTGACATTCATCAAGGCTGAGAGGTGGCGGCGTTCGATCAACACGTGGTCAATTTGGTTGAAAGTGGTCCCGTCTGGAGAGGCCCATGTATGTTTGTGGACCGCTTTCCGCGCAAACCAGGTACTTCCAACAACCATTTCGTGTGACCCTGCTAATTGAATAGTCCGCAGTCCGTTATCATTTGTTTTTTCGTGTAAGCTATGGGAGCCAACGTATCGCCTGAATACGGGCTCCTTCCCTACTTGGCTGTTAAAATCCCCAAGTATGATTTTGATATCATATCTGGGACAGGCTTCGAGGGTTCTTTCTACTGCCTACCACCTCCTTCGATTCGCAACATTGCCTAATGCTACTGCCAAGATAGGAACAGCGTTTAGCAGAATAGATTTCACCATCTCTATGATGAGAAGCCGGTGACCATATTCCCGTCCCCGACATTAGGCAATATCTTCACTAGAAATGAATTAGCTTTTATTGCCTTCTCGGGCGCATAATCAAAGTGCATCTTGAAACTCAACTTTGCGCCGGTCATTACCGAAAGATATTTAATGTTCGATATTGAGACTTCATGATCATCAACCCGGATGTCAACAGTACTATTTTCCTTGTAATTGGTAATAGTCACCGTCTTCATCTTTTCTGTCGCCAGGTCAAGTTTAACCATTGGTAAGCATGATTTGATGGTATGAATATTTCCACGTCCCACGTTCGAAACGAATCAGAGTTACCTTCTCAGGGAGGTGGAGGCCAAATACTATATCGTACATGATGTTCTACAGCAGGAGCTTCAATACGGAGCTTTGAAGAACACTTGCCGCCACAATGTACTCTTTCGACCCGCTGGCCGTGTGATACCAGGGAAGCCTCTCCGAGACGGGGGGGGGGGATACTCAGTTTAGCCACTGTGCCCTTAATCCAATCTCAGTTGGCTGGCATTGCTGGCATCAAATGTCACCATTGCGCAGCACTTACCAACAACTAAGGCCTCCCGAACTAAATTCATAAGAATTGTATCAACGATAGAATTCTTCGCCGAAATTTCTACTGTCCCCCTGAACCTGCTTGTGAACCACTCGGGCCTGGCTGTAATAGAAAACGTGAGAGCCTTCTCCGTAATCTCGTCCAATCCCTTCCAGTTCCAGTAGTTCAGTTTTATTTTGCCATGCAAACTCTTTGATTAATTGTAGCATCGCATGCCTCTGTTATTCGTTGATAAAGCTGTTAACCTTGCTGTTCCCATTGGGCCGGGACCTCATCCAAGTGCTGGAAGGAATGTCTCTTTCTCAAAAGTCTCGATAGACTAGCCAATAATCCGAGCTTCCTGTCAACAAAGGCCTGGTGATCGCTGTGGGTGTAGGTCTAACTCATCTGCCAATCCTTCTCACTAAAGAAACAATTAAAATGAATATTGTCAACCACGGTGCCAAAAAGTGGCAAATTTAAACGCTTTACTTCCCTCGGTATTGAATTGCAAATCCAACGAAACACCCGTCGATACATATGGACTTATGCCTTTGCTAGCCAGTTCAAGAAAGGAAGTGGGGTCCCTTGTTAAGTGGCTAACTATTTCATTCCCTACTGCCCGGATGATTCCTCTTTGAGCTGCACTGTCCCTATTTTCTTATTTTTTCTCTCTTGTTACTTTGCCTTGGCCATTCTCTCATTTGTCAATCGATTCATTCACTGCAATTACTATCCACTCGCTTTTACTTCAACTCATTCATGAATTTCCGAGACGCCTACACTCATTCTCTAGTTGTGTTCTGCGCCACGTAATGCTAGGCCAGCTTACTCGTCAGTCGTCTTGGAATAGTGAGTTCCATTGCATGGCAATCGAGTTATCCTCATTTCTCAATGTGTGATCCATCCATTACTACTTCTGCTTTCTCGTCACCGCGTCCTCAGACATCTGGTCTATTCATCGGCCAAATAGGAAGAGTGCCAGTATTCAGACTTAGGACCTTAGTGTTGTTGCTTCTGCTTCCTTTTTTCTCGGTATCCGAAAATTTTACCGATAACGAGAAAAAAAAAGTGCCCGTGAAAAATGGAATCCTGGTGGTCTCCGTTGTGAGTTTCAAATTCTTCTGAGATTGAAACTCGATTCAGCAGAGGACATTTTATGCCATCATATAAATAATAATAACTCAATGGATCTAGACCTAGAAGCGTGTTAGAGTACTTCATTCAAGACACTTGAAGGCAATTGGTCAGCATTGCACTCGCGATTATTACCCTGTTTTGAGTCAGGTACCCTCTGGTGCCACGATATACCGTCACATGCCGCTCTGATAATAGCTAGCTAACTTAGTTTCTCCAGAATTCCGTGAATGTCCATAATGATATAGACATACCCGTTTTGACACTGTCGAAGGCTGCCTCAAGATTGATGAAAAGTAGGTGGAGTCTTGATCTAAACTCCGCACAGTATTCCACAATTTTCCGAAAAATGCAAATGTGATCGATACAAGAGTATCCAGATCGGAAACCGGCTTGTTTCCTGTCGATCAATCTTTCAAGGTATTCTTTGATGCGTTCGAAGATAATTTTACCTTGCTTTCTCACCACAGTAGGAAGCACGCAAATACCTCGTCATCAATCTTTCACTCACTGGAAAACATCTCAGACTCTTAGGATTTACGAATAAGTTGAGGTAGCAATTCTGCAGAAACTACTGCAGCTGCGCAGTTCTGCAGGAATACCGTCAAGACCACCTGCTGTACTTCGCTTCGGTGCATTGATGGCAAAGATAATTTCGCTTCTTTTTGGAAGAGCAGTCCGTATGGCCATGTGATATGATTCAGAACCGAGGCGAAGTGCTCTTTCCACGACTACATCTATTCATCACCGTGTTTAAGAAACCTTATGTTAACGTCCCTCATGGGACCATAAAAAGCTGCAGTATAAAATAACGAAATTGGCATTTATTGGCTATTTATCGTAGCTTCCACTACACTGTACTTCCCGTATTTTCGTCAAGGCAACAGAGCTTTAACCAATCGCACTCACTTCCTCAAAGCCATTAATAGAACTCTGAACTTCTTACTGTTTTTTTTTAGAATTTTACCGCGGAAGCTATTTTGGTTCTCACACTGTTATAGGTTCCCTTGGAGACAAAAGCTAGAAGCAAACCATCGGCTATGAAAGGGAACTGATTTTGCCGTCTAAATCAGGACCTGTTAAAATCCTACCTTTCGTGAAAAACATCCTCCTCATTTTAAAAACTCACCTTGTGAAGTATAAAAGGCATTAATACTATATAAAGTGGAGTTCGATGCGTAACGACAAACTCCATGAAATTCCATAAATCCGGAGCTGCTTCATTCCTACGTCCTAAATCTCGCATAACCCTTGCGATTCGAGGCCACTCGTTTGCCAGTCTTGTTTCAAAACATATACATAAGATTCGTAGAGCTTCAGTGAGAAATAAAAAAAATATTACGCATCTCAAATTGTAACGATCCAAAACTCACTAAATTACTTACCCAAAAATGCCGCTTGATACAAAGACCCTGCTATTCTAGCTGGACGTTTTGCATCTCTGCTCCCTGTAAACGTTAAAGAACCTGCACGTAAATCTCCTCCAGCTCGATTTATTTGGACAACGGCTTGTCCAGTTCGTCCAGCTGGTGGGCTCATTGAATTCAGCACAACAGTAACTAGGTAAGACACGTCCGTTTGTCTCAGTTCTCCTATATCGGAAACCCCGCGTCCTGAACAAACTTTCAAGCACAATGGCATGAGCAGATGCATTAAAAACCCTTCAGCCTTTTCTTGGGTGGCAAATTCGGATCCTCCACCACACATTTGTTCCAGTGAAAAGCCTTCGACGGGACTGACTACTTGAAGTGAGAGCAACCGAACAACAGTTGAACAGAAGAAGGCTGGTGGACTCTGGGACATCAAAGCTGCACCGGCACTCGATACTCCATCAGTAGTAGCTCCCGGCTCGTTTATGATAAGATTCTGCACAGTATTCAAAAGAGCCTTTATATGCTGCCAGTGAAGCACATAAGGATGCCGAACAATGGTCTCGTGGATTCCCTTCAACAATCCAGCTGCTGCTTCCCAGTCTGTGTTTCTTCTAATGGATGGCTTCTTAGAGATCTTTAGGAAAACTTTATCAAGTCGCCTTAAAACAGTAACTAGTGCATTTCGTAATGTATCATTCGACCATTCTGCTCTAGGAAGGATGCACTGCATATAACGCTGAAGACCTCTGCACGCCATTGATTCAGGATCGTATGGTGACACTTTCAACAGAGAATGTGCAATGTCCGCGAGTCTTATATGACACTTGGCGTCCAACAACTCAATAGGTTTTGCATCACTTGCTTGTTTCTTGGATAATTCCTGAAGCCTTGTTGAAGCTTTACTGAGAAATTCTCCTACTAGAGATAGTAAGACATCCCTTGGACGTCTATATTCTGTTCGAACCATTTCCGAATCTTCTGCTGAATCGATAAGAATTTTTGTCCTTGTATCGCTCACGTATTTTGAATGAGATTCATCTTCAAAGTCGATGCCCGGTGAACAGGGTGGACCACGACTGCAATTCCTTTGACTGGATCCTTTATGTTCAGGACTATTTCTGTATGGTCCATTGTAGCTTTTAGCAAGTCCTTCACAGTTATGAACCATGGTGCGAATAGCTACGGCTAGTTGAAGTAGAATATCTCGTTCTGACTTGCCTTGAAGGGGTATGTAACTTGGAGACTGAATTTGCTGCATATAACATGGTAATATTGCCTCTAGGATGATCTGGAATGAAAAATGGTTATAAAATGTCATGATCAGGAAACCACGTTCTTATCCTAAAGAGATAACCTTACCAGCATTTGATATCCCCTAGTGCTTTCTGCTGAGTAGGAGACGACCATGACACATAAAGTTATGCAATCCAACACGGTCACCATTTCATCTTCATCGTGGTAGCAAAAATCAATTGCCTTCAGCGGTTTTGGTTCCTTCACTAATTCAGCAATGTTAAGTGGATCGGGAGAGGGATCTTCTAAACTTAGTAACAGATTGAAGAGACAGCTCGATTGAACCTAGGGGTTAAAATAATATGTTATGAGAAGCTCGAAGTTGAGGAGTAAAGATTCTACTTTGTGAGCTTCGCCATAAGTTCCCTCTTCATCCGTATCTAAAATAGCGGAAACCGATCCAAACATTTGCAGTATGAAGGGTTTACGATTCAAAAGATAGAATTGTTTAACAGCATATTCAATCGTGGTTGTTATTAGCTTATTGGTTTGATGGAGTGAGTAGATTTGAAGAAGTGTTGGCATTATCATGAAGTATCTGAAAGAATTGCGGAGGAACCGAGAGGATTTAGAGGGAGGAAGAGAAGGGCTTGCAAATAGATAACTCACCCATTAGTCGAAAATATATTTTTAAAATTAAAGGCGGCATTGATAAATGTAGCCATCACGTATCGCATGATGCAAGAATCCTCAGCGTGAAGGATAGCTGCCCCTGATAGGACATTCAAAAACAATTGAATGTCAGCCGAATACGCGAAATTTCCAGCCATAGCTTCGAACATCCTAGCGATCAAACGGACCCACATAAATTTATGTAAGACATCTAGTCCATGAAGCTCCTGAAAATTCTTCTTTGGTAATTCCATTCACAGAGATTTGAGGCCTTGATACTTACCTTTCCAAATTCACCTCCAACATGGAGGTCCAAATCTGCTTCGAGAGCTTTCCTTGGGAAGGATGGTAATTTCATCAATTCTTCGTGAAGAAAAACGACCCGCTGAACGACCATGTCTACGTTTTTCAAAATAGCCCAAGTAAGATGCACTTTTCCAATTTCAACAAACTTTTTAATGAGTTCTTGTTTCTGGAGAGCGAGAAACGCTTCGTCGGTTCGCATTTGCAAAAGACGAACTTGTGGGTATTGCGAACGTTTGAAGAAATATAGATCCCTGATGTACCAGTTTGGATTTAACAGTTTATCTGTAATTTGAAGAATTTTTTTAAAAATTATGTTAGACAGTTTTTAGTAATTGATGAGTTTGTACAAAGAAGTTGGTAGCTGATCATATGCTGGCATACCTACATTGCTGTGAATCTAGGGACCTCCTAAAACTAGTTTCAACAGCAAGAAGACAACACACCGGAGATGCATCTCCCGGCCTATTACTTGAATTTGTATGCTAGAAAAAAACATTGTACTTGTTCGATGTTCTTCGGTCACTTGCGGGTGGACAACTTCGCGCATTTACGCTCGTGTTAGTGCTGTGCATATGATGCAATGCTTTGTCGTCTGGCCACGTGGTTAGAAGCATATAACCGCAGTCATAGCTGTTTATGGCTTGCCACATGGAATGGGGAAACACACAGAAGAGAACCATCTAAGCGCCAATGACACACCGACATACCAATACATGAACTACAACGGCTATAGGCAGCTAGCTAAGCTGTATCTGCCCCGTGAATACGCAATGACATTCCATGCTCCCTAAAAACTTGATTTCTTCAGTGTGTTTGCTCAGTATTCTTGCTTAGTAGTTAACAAAGTGCCGATGCTCGTATTGCTGTATCTGTATTTCAGAAGCCTGACTCGGTGATAAACTATCATATTAAACTACGAACTCCAGGACCGTTTTTTTTCTGTAATTGGGACCGGCCTCCATTACATAAATTCACAGGCGATGGAGTTCTAACTGAAATTGAAAATTCACTTCGTGCCAAACTCATCTCCTCCTCCTCTGGCTCCCCAATTGTGTTGCTTTACGTGTCTCCTCTGGCTCAATATGTTTCCTCCACGTTAAACGTCTATATAGATGCAGACCCAGGTACTTTACCTCATTCTGTTGCAGGATCATTATCCCATTGGCTGAGACCTTATCGCAATTTTCTCGGTTCAAGTACTTGGTTTCGGTTACGCGAAGCTACTTTTCAATTCCCCTTAGATGAATTTGTAAGTTCTTTGATGCAACTTGAGGGTTGGTGCAGATACTTAAAAAACGTTGAGATTATGAGATGGCTTAGGGCTTACGATTATGAGTGATTTCGAAATTCCATAAAACTCTACTGGAAGCAGGTTCTTTATTTTTAAGAACCAGGCTCTCGCACCACACTTTGCCGAAAGCTTGCATCACATCCGAAAAGATCACTGAGCAATACTTTTTATCCTCCAGTGTCTTCCCTATCTCACAGACGATCTTGTGAATTTGGTTGGATGGTTTGCTAATTTATACGCCTGTAGGATGCAATCTTCGTATCATTCATCCCAAATTTTGGAATTATTGTAATTTCTGAAAACATACAAGCCTTGGGGAAATATGCGTGGCGTAGAATTGCGATGAATATGTCAGTCACGTGAGTGATTGCGACCCCTGGGAGTTCCTTCAACATTTTTCCCGTGATTAGGTCATGTCCTGGAGGTTACTTTGGGTTCACTTTTTCTTTGAAGACTCGAACAACTTGTTTGGCTCTAAATGAGAAGCTTCCCTTCAGCGTACTATCTATCGGTAGGAAGTCTTAATTCCATCTGCGGTAAATGAGAGGGAGGGGGAATACCTCTTTCAGGTGTTTCTCAAATGCCCCCCTTGACACACTTCTTGTCCAGCTGCCCCCTGCTGATTTTAGTGGCGATTCGCGTTGAACGGGTCTCTTGAACCTCATTGTAGCTTTCCGCAGAGAGAAATCAGTTGATATAATGAGCCATAAGACTCCAAAGTAGCTATTAACTCCGTCATCCTTAAGGGCTTCTTGGAGCGATCGACTTGCTCTGGCTAATGTATCTGAAATAATTAAGACTTGCTTTTTTCTATTCGCAAATGCCAATATTTTGGGAACCACTTTTTCCTCCATCAGTGCTAACAACACTTGCGCGAATAGAAAAAAGCAGTCTTAATTATTTCAAATAATTTAATCGCTAGAAACACCGCGAAATTACACTTGGATCTGGTTAATTGTTTTTTTTGGGTCTCAAGATCTGCGAGCTTGCCATTGTCTTCTCAACTTGCGCTTTACTTGGACCATCTGTAGTATGCTATGCCTTTTACTATTTATTGAAAAATTGGCGATTTATCCGTGGAGTTTCGTTGAATTTCAACAGGGCTTTGTCTACTTCACCTCTGGTTTTCAAAGTGTTGATTTGCACAGGAACGCTTACGGAAATTCAACCAGTTCGTTGATTTACTTTCCAGTTTCCTATGTGTATTAATTGTTATAGAAGATACGCTCACAAGTGTTATAATGACGGAGGTCTGAAAACAGCTCAAAGACCAGCTGGCTCCTCATCAACTCCCACCTCACATTTTTAGTAACACCCAAAGTCTATCATAATGGTAATGATGGTTATCTTGTTAGTCCACTCCACTATTCGGATTAAAGTTACTTGGAGGTAGTATTTGCAGTAATTTTCTAGAAAATAAAGCTTGATATGGGATCTAATAATTATTCCGGTACCTAGTTTTCTCTTCCGGATGCTTAGTGTCATAGAAGTAGTACCCATTAATTTGAAAATTGCTTTTGTGAGTGAGATTTGTTTCGAATATAAGCATTATGTCGATTTCTTCATTAAACTGGAAGTGTCGCTTTTCCAGTTAATGCTGGCTGATGCCGTTTGCATTCCAGTGACATATTTTGAGCTGGTTCATTTGTTTCTGAGAGGGACCAGTAAGATCTTTTTCTGATAACGCATTATTTCTTACATCATGTTTTGCATCAAGATCATAGACTGGTTCATCACTTGAGTCAGGGAAAAGCCCTATCAGATTATGAGTTTGGGCGCTTGTATTTTCTTACCTTTGAGGTTCGGATTTTATAACACTAGTATAGCTCACGCCTTGCCGAGCTATGTTCTAAGAGCCTTCAGCGGCAGATATGCTTTCAGGAGTGGTATTTGTCTCGGCACGATGAATTCGTTGTTTCTTTATGAATATTTGTTTGCTTTGCAATTCAACACCATCAAAAACTCCTTGGATCACGGTCTCGATCTCCTCCAACCTGGCGTGCATTACCTATCCATATTTTCCTGTGCGTTCCTGTATGTCTCAACATTGACGCTTACCTTCCTACTCTTAGATTTGAAATGAAGCTTTGCTGGTACAACTCAAAACCTGCGCGAAAAGCTAAGTTCAATTTCCGCAAAGCGATTTCAATGCTCCCATCTTAGCTTTAGCATCAAACAGCTATGACCCCGTATTATCTAACTTAACGTCCGATTAGACTATTGATAATTTTACTACATCCTGTCCGACCTTCTTTCCTCCATACCTTCTTCCCCCACATGTTTGCGCGCCCTTCCAATTGGATTCAGCACGAAGATCCATAAGATTCAAAAAAAGATTCGCCTAAAACATTTGCTATATAAGAAGACCATGACCAGACCAGACATTTCAAAGCTATACGTTCCACTATTAAATTAATGATTGAAAAAGCGCATAAGCGATACTTGAAGAGCGTCGACGCCGTCCTAGCAGCCGATGATTTGAGTTCCTACCCGTACTGCCACTCAATTTTTTTCCCATCCCACCAATTCTATTCTGCTCTACTTCTTTTTCGTGTCTATCTCCTCGCCCCTGGAGCTATACGACTCTTCCAGATGCAGACTGTGTCTTTGCTCTTTTCTTTGTTACGTTCCTTATTGACAAACTTGACACAGCTGGTCTCGATCTCTGCCTAATTTTCCTTCCATCTATGCAAAATTTTCAATAAGACTCTCGAAAAATGTTGCTTTCCTCATCTTATTATCCTTATTCTCTTGAGCTGATATCCTACTCTATCTGTGAACTACCACCCTCTACTTTTATTTAAGAGACGTCAAGGATTGGTTGATCGCACGCTTCGTTCACCTCATAGTGAAAGAGCAACATGGCTTTGTGATACATCAATATACTACTTCAAATCTTCTCGACTTTGTCAACGTCGATGTTAAATGCCTTAATTGGCAGGAAGTACACGTTGCTTATACCGGTTTCTCTAAAGGCTTTGATTCCGCTAACCACAATGTACTCTTCTCCAAACTCTCTCTCTACTTCCTCTCCTTCATTATGCCATGACTCGCACTCTACATTTCTAACCATTCTGCAGAGTTTTCTTTTTATTCATTCATTTCCCTTCCCTATTTTCTCACCTGCCTGAGTATACTCTATAGGGACGACCTTAAATTATCTGCCTTTTTTTCGTCTCCCCTAGACTGTGTTGTCTTGCAATCCAACCTGGACACTCTGGTGCAGAGTTCGATGCACAAGTTAACACTAAAAAAGTACCACTCGTGGTTACTCGCTCAAATTCTCCCCAGCATCCTTTTCCTACTCTCATGGTGGATAACGCTATTACTTCAGAACTCATTTCAAGAACTGGATGTAACCTTTGATGACAAGCTTCGTTTCAATTTCGACTTCGTCGATATTATCATCTATCATTATCATCAACAGCGCAGCCACCGGTATCGGGTTTAAGCCTGCCTTAGTAAGGAACACCCACACCCCCCTGGTGGATCGAAGTCCACCAATCCAATATCTCTAAAAGCTGTTTCGCGTCCAGGTCTACGCCATAACTCCACCTGAGGGAGGGTCTGGTACGCCTTCTTTTTCTATCACAGATATTGTCCTTATACACGTTCCAGGCTGAAACATCCTCACCCATACGGGGGGGGGGGGGGATTTTATCCCCAAACATGTTGCCGTGGTATCGTAAGCATTGATTAAGCGACTTAAATAAATTCACCAGTTTCTGTATTCTTCCTAAAAAATTGCTTAAAAGAAGGGTGTGTGTCGCAAACAGGCTTGGCTTTCATTGGTTCGATTGCACATCAATTGATTCCGGTTTCGATATTCAAACGTAAAACTCTTTGGGATACTATCTCAACTTACGTGTTTTGTAGTCAATTAGACAATATTGATGATGACTCTTCTCTTCTGTTGGGTAAAAATCTAAAGCTTCTTTTAGCAGTTGACAAAACAACGTATCCTCCTGTACAGGAAATTGGGATGGGATATGTCCATCGTCTATGAAATACAGAATTGAATTAGTTTGAAGATATTCTTCAGGATTATATAGTACGTTACCGTCAAAAGGACCATGAACAACAATTTTCTTCGCTGCAGGGACATTAGCTGTGAGTAGAATGGAAGCATCGCATTGTTCTTTTCGAAGGATTTGCTTCAAATCCTTGAACATTATTCCATGAACACTATGAACAACCATCCATAAAATGGAAAGCGCTGATCCGACTAACTGTAAAGGGATAACAATAGGAAATAACATTTTCAGATTTTAATATCTAAGACCAACCTCCTGACTTTGTTCATGGGACGATCGCACATAGAACATAACATATCCAATGATATAATTATAAAGAGCAAACGCTGCCTGTTGTGGGAGTCGAGGAACAAACCGAATAAGATGCCTTAGAAGCTTGAACATTTGATCCTGTCGGTCTCTTGTTAACCTTTCCAGCACATATCTGAGAAATAGGGCAGAATCTTCTACTAGACAGTGCCAGATGACCTGTATAAATACGGAATAGGATTATTCATACCATTAGTTTAGATGGTTGATGGGTAAATTTTACCTGATAGGCGATTTCATAAACTGCATTCCCATCTGAGCCTACAGCAGCATCATCTAGACAGGCTACGATCTGCATCACTGAAGAGCATAGTACCGATGGGAATAAAGAGTGAGCTGCGTGCAAATGAGGAGCGATTCTAGTTCCGTCAGCGTCTTCTTCTCCTTCTACGTGATCCTCGCCAGGTGCGTGGTCCAAACCTGGTTCATGTGATGCTTGCTGATTTATAGGAATGGTGGTTAGCAGAAAACTTTGTCGTTCGGCACGTTGTTTGTCCTCTTGCTGTTGAATAGCATGACGAATAGCTTCAGTTTGTTGTTTCTTCCTGGTTTTGGTGGCAGTTACTAGGGAACGCTAGAAAAATTAAAGAGGAAAGTGTTCAAGTTGAAATGAATATATTTAAAAATTACTAGATTTTACTGATAGAAGAAACCCTTGAAACAGGCATTTTTTGGGACTGAATGCTGTATATACAGGCAATATCATCAATTATTACGAATGACAAAAAAACCTGTAACTATTGGCTACTGTATTTCCAAAATACGGAATAATTGTATATTTCGAGAGTAGCTTAAATAAATGAGTAAATGGAGGATAGCGTACAAGCATGATTACTTATAATCTCTTTAACTGTCATATAATTCCACATAATGACATTCTACTTATTCGGTCTTGCTGAGGAGGTGGTTTTCCCAGTATTATACAATTTCCCCTAATCATAGGTGACAGGAACCATTTAACACTTTTGCTATTTTCTAATGTGGTGTCTTACACTTTCTTCGTTACACTTGACCAAAAGGCAGGCCGAAACAACAGTGGCTTGATACGTTGGATGGGGATTTAAAAGCCTCGAGATTGCATCCAGATCAGGCTTTTTATAGAGCCAAATGACGAAACCCATCACGATGAGCCGACCCTGCTTGTGAACGGGACAAAGGCTGAAGAAAAAGAAGAAGAGTATAATCTTACATTGGAATATTGCCATTTAAAAAAACAGCAAGAATCTGCTTGATCGTCTTGATAAACCTGCAAAACCATCTTGGAATTTTAAGGTCTTTTCAAAGTGGATACCAGAAATGCTTACACCGTATCACAACCAGTGGCCAGCTGGGCATTCCCTTTGGTTTTGAATGCCAGACCCCCTTTAAATATTCTTCGTAGAATAGAGTCATTGTTCCTCTCTGTAGTTTTTACTGGTTTAATAATATGCATAATATGATTTTTGCCATCTTGAACTGAAATGTTTCGAAGTTGGTTTTCATGAGGTCAATTTTGAAGCATTAATGGAGTGCAGTAGTAGAGGTTTGTTCTTCTAGTTTAGATTCAACATATCTAATACCTGGTCAAAGGAATCATTCGCGATATAATACGAGTTTGTCATGAATGGGCAACAGCATGACGATTTGTGTCACAAGCTGGATACATTGCCGTTGGAGCTACTCTTCAAGAAAAAGAGAATCAAATCAGTCAGCCGTTGAGCACCAAACATACAAACATAACGGTACTACAGTTCTTATGATCATGAGTTACTCTCCGCGTACCTCGCAATTCAATACTTTCAGTATTCCCTTGAAGGCAGGCCGTTCACATTATTCACGGACCATAAACGACTCACTTTTGCTTTGAAAAAAAAAGCCCGACAAAGCGTACCGAGTTCACTTCCAACATTCAACACGTGTCTGGGAAAGATAACGTGGTTGCTGACCCTGTGTCACATGTTGCAGATATGAAGATCCCCGCCACCGCCGATTTTTTGGCAATTGTCAAGGTGCAGCAGGACGACGCAGAGCTTCAGGACCAAGCCATAAAAAAATTTACGGAGTTTTTCAACTTCGGCTCAACATCCAGTATATACTGTGAGACCTTAGACAAGGGACCAAAGCATTTTTTGGCCGTCCATGAACAGGACATTCTTGGGGCAGACAATATCGCATGCCAGAAGTGCAAAACTACAAAGCATGTGAGGAAAGAGCTGGGAGCGTTCCCTCGGTCCACCAAGCGTTGCTGCACAATCAACATCGACATCATCGGCCCTTTGCGAGACTCGCACCGTTTCAGGTATTGCCTCATAATTATCGACAGATTCCCGTTGCGGCCTGAGGTAATACCTCCGAAAGACATTCTTGTACAATCTTGTGCAGAATCCCTCTGCCGAGACTGAATTCCACGCCTTTGTGTGGCGGTAATTGTAATCACCGACCAGGGACTGTAGTTTGAGTGCTCCCTTTTCTCAGAGTTGGACAAACTCCTAGGATTTAAACGTCTCCGGACAACCGCTTACCACCCGCAGTCCAATGGGATGCTCGAAAGGTGGCACAGGACGCTGAAGCCCGCTATAATGGCCCAAAAAGACCCTTCTTGACCGCAAGCTCTGCCACGTATTCTACTTGGCCTCCGGACAGCCAATCGCGGAATATCGGTGTTTTTAAGACCAATAATTCAACACTATCGAATAGGAAAAACAAGTTTCTATTATTTCAAATAATTTAATCGCTAGAAATACCGCGTAATTACAATCAGATATGTAAATATTCCTGTGCAGTGCATTTCTATCGCGGAATTGAATAAATATCATTGGACGGAGTAATGAGATGAAAGAACGTGTTCGAACGATTGATTTCGAGTTTCGATGACTTAAAAGTGACTTTCAAACACATCTGTTGGTCAAATTAAAGATAAATTTTGTATTTACTTTTTTTTCAAGAAACGTCGTTAGCTATGTACATGAAATTTCAAATGGACGTAAAAATGAAATATGTATGTATTTCAGCAAGCCATTCAGCTGTTCCGAAATTATGATGTCCCGATGAACATTATTGAAGTTCGTTTGTGGACAATATTCAGGCTTATTGCAAAGTGGCCCGCAGCAGAAAAACTGTACCTTATTTCGCTAAAAAAAATGCAATTTCTCTGTGGTTGTTTCGAGCTCTTGGGTTTTGCTTTCGTATGCTTTGGCAGTCTACTTCAGAACACATTTGATATTGCTGAATACAATATGTTTCCACTATGTCGATTCTATGTTATTCAGTATCGTAATTTCCACACTTCTTCATTGAAACAATATGCAAAATGATACTACATTTTGTATAATACCAATTAGATGAACATACAAATAAATAAATACACATGATTTCATGGCCATCTACGATGTAAAAATACGTGAGGACATTTTTATCTAACTTAAACTTTCAGATTACGAACATGCGGTAACACAATTTAGTTCTAGTACTTCAAGATAAAAGAATAATAGAACATTACCTCCTCAGTTGTGGAACAGACGATTCTCACCGGTCCCATGGTGTAATGGTTAGCACTCAGGACTCTGAATCCTGCGATCCGAGTTCAAGTCTCGGTGGGACCTTCGATGTTACTTTTTTTTCTACAGAGGAAAATTATTTGAGACGAATACTTTTTTCACTTCCAATGAAAATTTGTTGTTAACTGGTTCCCTGCCAGCGGTCACATATGGATGGGTTAAACAGTGGCTTTTATTATAATAACTCATCGTTACGCGTACGTGATGGACGTTTTTAGTCATATGATGAATGTGGACCAGTTTAGAGGGAATTTGTTCTACCTCTTCATGATTTTCTGGCGATGGTCTGGAGGGACTGAAGCCCATTTTAGTGAATCGATAGTGATGGTGCGTACGTGTGGTTGATGCGCTATGCCCCGGAGGAGATAATGACCACTATATATGTTTGTAATTAGGTTGTTGTGAATGCAAATACATAGTCTATCTTAATTGGGTACTATAATATACAGCTTCGTAGTTAGAATAATGCGGATGCGTGGTGGAAATTATACGGCCTCCATGAAATTACATAATTTATCTCATTTTTCAATTTCTCTATTCCGGCGCCCCCAAAAAAACTCAGGGCCCATGCTCTTCCCCTCTCTCAACGGACCAGAGAATTCCGAAAAAATCATGAGCTCTGGTTACGTATCACCCATGAGAACCTGGTATGTGAGCACATGCAGCTTTTTGGTATTCATGGCAAAGTGAGAAAAACTCAGTAAAAGACGCCGTTTCTGTCGCTAGTAAAGTTCTAATTATCGCAAAAATCGATATTTCGGCAACGATTTATTCCCTGCTTCGGTGTAAGCTTTATTCAAACCTTGCAATTTGCACATTTCGGGAACAACTTTTCCGAAAGATTGGACTTTGGGATAATTCAAACTTTACTAGCGATTGAAACGGTATCTTTTGTTGAATTTCTTTCTTTATCTATATCGAAGGAAATACATATAACTGATAAAAAGATCGTTAGGAATTGACGCTTTAGGGTAATGCTTTTCTAGGACGCAGTGCGACCTCCCTTAAAAATATTGCTAATATATTGTATTCAAATTTAATTTTACTCCCGTGTACAAACAATCTAAATCTAATCTATCTAAGAACCTAAATCTAATCTTTCAGTATGTTTTCTAATTAGACGAATTATTAAACTTCATCACTTTGATAAATACATAATAAGTCTATGTTACATATCAGCAACATAAATCGTATATTTTAGAAGCAAGAACTTTTACTTACATGTCTTTCTTGATTTAAAGTGACCTCCATATCTTTCGTTTGCTGTCGAGGGCTCCATGGTGGATCAACTACTGGCAAGCTTTCAATTCCAATTTTAGGCGAAGGAAGAGTAAATTCTATTCCTGGGGGTGGAACCTTGAAGGACACGTGAGCTCCATCCTCCATCCGAGGCCACACTTGAAATCTGCATTTCCACAAAACTTGATATCTGAATTGAAAAGAGAATACAAAGAAATTTTGGCATCACAATAGATCAATAAAAAAAGGGACATGGCAACGACATCGAATTATAGTCTATGATAATTGATTGACCTGCACTATACTGTATTCTAAACTAAAAATCATTCAAAAAGATAATTTGAAAGTCGTTTGAAACTTTTCTAATGCTTATGTAATATTATCTTTTCAATTAATTCAGTTAATCAGATTATAAAATACAGGTACGCGCAATCTTTAAAGTATTGAGTATATTTACAATACCAGAAGTGATTTTCCACTCGCTGCTGGGCAATAGTTAATTGTGGAAAGACACGCTAAGGGTTTGAAAATCCTTCGGCTTACTGGACCAGCTACCAGAAACCCGACTCCAAAAATAGTTTTACCATTAGTATTTGACATTCGTGGTTGATTCGCGGTGTCAAATGAAGACATTAAAAATAACAAAAGAGATACTGAAAGATTCGATTCAGAGGCTGAAAGATATATGTTCAGTCCCTACCGAGAATTTCGAAATTATCCCAATAAAACTAATAAGGAACTTTGCTCAGAAGAGGACCCCCCAAAAAGTGTCAAAAAAGTTGTAAGAAAGCCACTCCGCCAATCATGTAGTCTAATCTTTTATAAGAAATTGTCCAGGGGTTCTTCTGATACCAAGAGAGGGAGGCTGAATGCGTACCCACTATCGCTTTTAAACTTTCTTTGAAGTTTACACCGTACGTGATTGTGAAGTTGTTGGAAACGTGCATATTAGAGAAGTTATTGCCTTAATTTGGAAGCGGAAGAAATGGGTGCTAATATTAGTAAAAATGTTGAAACTAGCAATCCTTCTATGGAACTTTTTGGCATTTAAATACAATAGGATAAATGTTGCAGTCGATAATTTATAATGGATTGCTCCTGGTTGTTAAAGGCCTGGGAGGGCTATCACGTTGGCAGAATGATAGTAGGTCAACCACTGACGCCAACAAACCGCTTACTTCCTTGGGGGAAAATACAATTCCCGAAAATAGTATTACCAATAAATATTGCATGGTTGTGACGCTAGATGTGAAGAGAGCCTAATTAAAAGATCCCAAGGACAATTTTATTATTGTGTACCGTGCCGTGGTTGGTATCGCTGAGGATTTTATATTGGGAATTATAAGGAAACTGATGTATAATGTACAATAGTGCATTCAATTTTCAGGTTTCGTATAATATTGAACACAGAAAGCCCGCGGTCTTCGTAAAACTTATTTACACTGAGGTGGTCAGCTTCATCTTGATCTATTCAGCACAAACTTGGGGATGTAAGAAACCAAGTGTGGTCTACAAATCAGCTGATATAGCGTTCGTCATCGTGGGGATGGTCTTAACTGTCTTATTACCAGATGAGACGGCGAGAACATATACCATAAACTCTACATAGCAAATGGAAACGCCAGAAAGGGGAAATCTATAAGTGAATGCTTCACTGAAGTACTGAATGTACCCAGAATAGTGAAGACAAGTAGTTCACGAAAAATCAGCATTTGCACATTCAAATAAAATTACCAGGCAAGAGCAAAATAATTCCGTCCCGTTTAATTTTCTGTTTTTTTCTGGGGATTCCTAGTAGTTTTACTTGAAACAGTAGATACAGGCTATATTGACGTTGACAGCCGTTGAAAACATAGCGTTAGCACAATTTCAAGGACTTCTCTATATCAGAAATTTACTAAAAAGCAATTGCACATTCCCGGACCAAGACCGTTACCAGGGAAAATCATTTGAATCAGGATGTGGGTGATGCTGTAAATGCTGGTTATTGTTTTAATATGTCGTCTTTCCAGCCTCCTGAAGCAAAGCTTACACATTGTTATTTAAGAGATTCTTTACTACTTTACATTGACAATTTTGCCTAAAATAACCCATGTGTTGTCTTTATGTACGAGGAATCTCAGTACGACCCATGTGACATAATTATGGCGGAGAACTGATGTTCCCTGTTTTCTCTGTGAATAGAGATTTCTCATTGGCGCCTCCTGTGCGTCGGCTCGACACTTTTATGGATGGCATACTTTTAAGAAGATTGCTTTCGAACGGAATTCATAAGCAGAGCAGAATGACAGTGAAATGTTACAGGGTTACAGCACAGAAATGAAGCTATCAATGAATGTGGCAGTTTCGACTAGTTCAAGACTAGCAGGTTTTAATTCTTTAGGCGGGACCCATTATGGAAACGGGAGGCAACAGAGATTGTAAAAAATGTGACTTAGAGTGTTTACCAATGCAGTTTCAATAGACTCACCGTGTTAGAAAATAACTATATGTTTTTTCACGCCGAAATGGTAGTTTCACCTGCCCAATTACTATATCGGGTGAAAAAACCCACTTCGGAACGCTCATTTATTAATTATAATGGTTTAAAAATTGAATTCTCCCAAGGCGGAAAATAAAACGCGGTGATTGACTCACACTTCTTGTGACGTTATGGAACGAAGAATTTTAATCTTATTTAGCGTACGGGTTGGTGTTTGTTACTTGTTACTTTTGAAGAAACCAATCAGTTTTTAACAAAAAAATAGGAAGTTGTAGCGCGATAGAACAATCCTCCAATTTACCTTACGTTCCGGTAGTAATAGTAACAGGTTGCATAGTAAATTCTAGTAAGTACAAGTACGAAAACAAAGGTAGCTAAACGAAAAGTTCAATATTTTGTTTACCACATATTATTTAAAGTTGAAATTAATGTCCATGTTTTTTTTTACAGTTGGTAGGTAAGTTTCAAAAAGAACTAGGTGTTTTTCCTTATACTGTAAATATTTTTATTTTTTCCTCTCGCATACAATTGTTTCGGAGACCACGTGCCTCGTTTCTCAGTGCTAGTACCTAATTAGGTAGGTAATTAGGTACTAGCACTGAGGAAGGAAGGAAAGAAAACACCTAGTTCTTTTCTTAACTATTATTTATACTTAGTAAAAGAATAGCGTTGTAATGTTGATTAGTAACTGTCTCCGACGATTGCTTTACTCATATCTTCCATTTTACAAGTAATAGAAATTAAATTAATGCGAATCTTCGCCATATTGTTGTATAGTTGATTTACATGCTCCAGTGTAAAAGTTATAGAGACAATGCAGTGGGGGGAGTACAGTTAATGTACAAAGACAAAGTTTACAGGGTTTTGGCGGAAATGATGCCCAAACACAGGTGCACAAGTAATTTCACTCGCATCTTTACCTGGGCCGCGATAAAATGCAAGTTCCTGGAATATGCACAGATTGCAAAAAAATTAACTTGCATTGAGCGGTATTCGAACCTTAGGCCGGGTGAATATTCTGCGGAATCAACTGAATCATGACAAATGAGTAATACTGACACAAAATTCTAACGCTCATACTGAAATGATCCTCAAAATTTAAACTTGACTCCAAAGAAATTGAATTTAGTCGGGTGATGGCTGTCTACTTTTTACGAATATTTTCTTTTGGGACAGCAAAAAAAAGCTTTCAGCAGGGTTTTATGGAATTAAAGGGCACCAAACAGTATTTCACCGTCCTTCTTGACATTTCACATGCGAAATTAAATTTCGCGTTTTGAGGTGTTAATGAGCAACTACCAGTTGCCGGTCTCCTGAAGTTTCTTATCGGTTGAAATTAAAATGCCTATTTCTAAAACGAGTTTTGACAGTTTTATTAGATTGCAGATATATTCCGGAGCACATAACGATGAAATCTATGAGTGATAACGTGACCGTCAGATTGCGGTTAAAATCTGACTCAATAGGTTGCGTTTGGCGGATCACTTAATCCGTATGGATGAGGATGATCCCACCCGAAAAGTCTATAAGGGCAATATCTATGGTAGGAAAAGAAGACGAGGGAGACCCTGCCTAAGATGGAACGATGGCGTAGGCCAGGACGCCAGGTAACTTTTTGGGATATCGAATTGGTGGACCTCGGCGCAAAACCGGGATGTCTCGAGTTCCTTGTTAAGGTAGGCCTAGACTGGATACCGGCTGTTGCGCCGTTGATGATGGTGATTAGATTGTACCATAGGAATGAATTCCGCCATTAGTGAAAATAAGACGGGCAACCTATTACAAGAAATTCAAATTCAAATAAAACCCACAATGACAATTTAGTTTGGGTCGAAACAGAGGTTGTTGATAAACTAATGATATCCAGACTCAAGTTGCTAGAACTGGTTCCTGCAAGAATTTGTACTAGTATGAAGAAAGACTGTAGATTAACACTAGAAGAAGCAGCTTCATTGATTTGATCGATCCTTTTATCATTGAAATTTCTATGCCGGGCCCCGGGAAATCCCTTTCCATCCCCTTTCGTCCCCCTTTCGGCAGATCTAAAAGTATGACTTTGTATGGAGTTTGGGGGGGGGGGGATTGGAGACTCCCTTTACAATTACAAACGAATAGAAAGCGTGCATTTTTGTTCTGCTGAAGATAGCCATGTGATTTATCAAAGGAAAGGTTTCAAATAGTACTTTATGAATCACTGATATTATCATATTTACTACGAAGCGAAATGTGTTGAAGTGTGGGCTTATTTTCAGAAACTAGACAACCGGGAATTCTTGAAAAATTGTGGGGTAGCTATGTAAAATCAAGGCCTCAAAATACATCCCATTTCATTATCTGTTGAAAGACAATACATAATTGATGACTCATAAGGCTACCTTAAGTTAAATTGGTAGCAATATACAACACAACTTCTTTTATTATATTCTGTGGAATCATTCATGTTATATATAAGAGATTACTTATCTTGAAAAACTCATTAAGTGAGTATCCAGAACTACAAAAACCCAACTCTTTGAATTAAAATATGTAATTACCTTAGAATAGCCCCAATTTTTATATTGGGATCTTTATGCTTCAAGGCTCGCATCATTATATCCGACGCAAAATTTGGTGCTTTTACAGAACCCAAGATAAATAATGATGCTGAAACAGCAGCAGTCTCCTGTAATTAGAAATTGGGAGTTGTTGCGTTGACTGCTTTAAATTACATGAAAATAATCATAATACGATAAAAAAGGCCTAAATTAAAATTATTAATTATTATTTATTTATTGTAATACGGAAGGCATTCCAAATTACCTGATTCGTTTCCAATAGTAATTCCCAGGCAGCTGGTAGAGCTTCAGTGAATAGATCTTCATTTAGAATTACCGCACCCTTCACCAAAGTCGCCATTGGGAAATGAAATATCTCTCGAACGTGATTTTTAACATATTTCAATATGGGAGGGAGATCTTTCTTCTTGGTTTCGGATTCTTGTTTTATATTTTTTGCTATTTTTTCAGCAAATTCACTGTCTGGGTCATCATGTAATAATCTATGGGAAAAGTATAAACAAAAGTTGCTTAATTGTGTGCTACTGCAAATGTATGCAAAACAACTAACTCGCTAAATTTTATATGTTCTTGGATATAATACGTAGCAGACAACAGCTAGCATCACTGCTCATTTTGGTAAATAAAGGTAACTTTATGAATCTAAGCCACATGAACCCGTGTCCGCCATTGCGCTTCCCTGGCCATGGGAACAGGCATTAGATTAGACTTTTATCGCATGCTATCTCAAATATCATCTATCACCTCAAATAATTAATTGAAGTCTGCAATAAATTTAAAAAAATACCGAATATGGAATGGAAAGAGGTTGCGGCAGGTTGGACAGGGGACTTGACAAAGAGAGAAACATTCAACCATCCCTGAACCGCAAACATTCGGGAGAAATGAACTGAGTTAACCAACAAATGATGGTATCAACCCTTTCAGATAAGACACCAAGGTTGGCTCAAATTGGGTTTCTGTGACTGTACCATACTAAACTAGAATCATTCATTTCCTCGGCTTATGTATCTTATGTACGGTTGGCATCCTCCGGACGTTTTCATTTGAAATTCGTTTCACATATTATGTATGCTCAGAAAGACAGCAAGTTTAGCTATTATCCTACAAACGCATGCTTTGGCATTCCAGGAAAAATGAATTTAATTGTTGATAGATGTATCAGTGATCAATTGATGGAAAGGATCACAGGCGACACTGGGATCTAATACACGGCTAGCACAAATCCTGTTAAACGTCTCCTGTATTTTAACATTAACAGCTCTGCTATCGAATCCTACCTCCACCTCCGCGCGGTAACCACTGGGTGTTTTGCTATCAAAGTAGCAGACGGGGGAAGATGAAGGCAAGCGTTCCGTGCCTTAAAACGGAAAAAACTATCCAGACCGGCCCTCTTGGTAGCGAGTTGAGCTAAGCCCTGACAACGCTTTCTCAGAAAATATCAACGTGTCCAGGAACCCAGGATACAACCTCGGATTAGACGGATCAAACGGCAGTACCTTCGGCAACACAAAATGAACTATCCTTTTTCGAACGGGTGCACTCCGGGATCTTCTTCAGGACTTACAGCACTGACGAAAGGGACAAGTGGTTCCTCAAATATCGGTATTCGCAAGGTTAATAAATAATACTAGCGAAAAGCAGATGCAAGTTTTAATTATTTCAAATTCTACAGGAAGTATTCCGTAACAACATTTGTAAATGATTGCGCACCTTACACAATGTTTACCAACGGGAAAGAACGAAGAAGCAGGGAATTCAATGTCACTTTTGTCATAAACAACACATTTAGACGGCTGATAGCTGATTTCATCGATTAATGAACGAATTTACATAATCCGAACTGCTCCATAGAGGCATAAGAGGACGGCAGAGCCTCCATAATGTAACAAACAATAATGGTTAAGACTCATCGAATTCGCCAGCAGCAAAAATTTTGTGATAGGCTCCATTTGCTTCTCCCATAAGAATATACATAAAATGGAATGGACATCACCAGGCAGGCAGATATTCAATCAAATCGACCACGTCCTCGTGGAAAATGGAGCTGGACGTAAGGACGATACTAGGTGCTAACCGTGATTCGGACTATTTTCTGGTTAGAGGAAAATATCACTGCCAATTGCCAAAAACAACCCCAGCCGCAAGAGCTCCTAAAATCAAAGTGAAAAAGATGAAAGACGACACGGTCAAAGTGGGTTACATGCCCACAATCAAGGCATATTTCGACGTACTACCTCATGTTAGTCCTAAGGGAACTACTGACCAAATGTGGTGAACAATTAGGGATGGTATTTAAAGTGCAGTTAAAAACACCCTTGGGCATGCAGGAGAGAGGAACCGTAACGAATGGCTCAGTGAGACCTGCTTGGAAATTATGATAGGTTTTAAACCGCGAAACACGCTCTGTAGAGATATGAATGGCAATATCATCAGCGCCGCGACTCTTGAACTCAACGATGACATATTTCCACCCTTTTGTCATTCCGGATGACCCAAAGAGCGGACACATGCCCACACCCTCGACTTTGTACGAATAAGAGGCAACTTAGTTTAAATTAAAATCACATAAAGCTCCCGGAATCAATGACGTCCTAGCCGAGCTCTTAAAGGAGTCGAACATACAAACTAATCAGCAGAATCTGGACAACCAAACAAACACTTGACGACTGGAAGAAAAGTGTAATTTATCCAATGTACAGAAAGGGTGATCGTCTGCGTTACCAAAACTGAAAGGGGATCTCATTGCCGTGCCGGTGCTACAAGGTGCTGACGAATATAATCGAACGACTACTGAAAGAGTATACAGACAACATCATCGGGGGATACCAAGGTGGCTTCAGATCCAGACAATCGACAAAGGACCCTATATTCGCAGTTAAGCAGGTGCTTAAAAAGTGCTGGTATTCCCAGCATCGACGTGCCCCAACTGTTCGTTGACTTCTGTCAGGCGTACAATAGTGTAAATTATAATGCTCTATATAGAATAATGATTGAGCTAAAAGTCTCACCGAAGCTAGTACCTCTAGTGAAAGCCACAATAGTTAACAATGAGGGCCAAGTAAAAATTAAAAATGAACTGGGGATGGTCTCGCCGTCACTGTCTTTAACTTGGTACTTGAATACGTCGTCAGGAAGATGGCTTCAGTTAATACCAGAGGCATTTTACTGATGAAATCCGCAAACTCGTGAATATTCTTGTCCGATCAATGATTCGTGCGAAGGAAATGTTCGAGCAGTTTGAGTCAGCAACGAGTGAAGTTGGGCTCAGGATCAACGAATTTAAAACAAAATACATGACCCAAACTCGAAAGACGACTGCATAATTTCGAACAGGTGGACCAATTCATCTACCTAGGAACAATAGTCTCGAAGGACGAAAACGAAAAACACGAAGCCAAAGGCGCATTACTACAGCTAATAAAGCATTTTATGCGGTCTTCCCCATCGAGATCGAAAAAAGTACACGGATGCAATAAAATATGTATCTACAAGAAATTAATCTGTCCCGTGCTGTTTTACGGATGCGAGACGTGCACCTTAACACATATGTCGAAAAAGCAGATCAATATCTTCTAGAGAAAAGTCCTCCGAAAGATTTTCGGAGCCGTAAGGGAAGAAGAACATGCCTGATAGATATAATCATGAATCGTATGAGTTTTTTCAAGACCCATCGACACTTGTCAAAATCCGGAAATTGCAATGGGCTGGCCATATCGAACGAATACACAAGGGAAGAATTCCGAGGCGAATCTTGGTAGGCAGAGCCGATGGTAGCCGACCAAAAGAGAAGGAAGTGCATTCAATGTCACGGCTACTGCGTTTGTGGTAATTCACTGACTAAAATTGGACTGAACATCTAAGTCGATGGAAAACGAAACAGAAACCGACACAGAACGCAATGGCTTGTCACACTGTATAACAACTTAGAGTACTCGAATCCACCGAGGTTTAATATGCGCTCAGCAAAAGTGGTAAACTCCATTCAAACGGAGGGACCTCTACGAAATGAGACAAAGGCTAAAGAGGAATATATATAAACTGAGCAATTAAATTAATACTGTCTCAAATTATGAATCTTTTATTTGACGTGTTTAAAATTATAATTATAATGGAGTCAGGTCAAACTCTCTCAATCGAAATACTATAGCAGTGAAAGAGATAGTTTTTCTTGGTCCCTATGCAATTTCCACGTAATTTTCTAGTGAGGATTATTGTAATTTTTTGACCGGGTACAATCTGTTGAACAAAAACTAATGATTTGCCTAGTATTTTCAGAAGATAGAAGATACTTATTAAGTTGTTAGACGGCTTCCAATTTCATAAACTGTGAACAAAGCACCTTTTTTCTCAATGAAATCTAAGCGTCGGAAAATGTTAAATACATAAATCAGGTGAACAACTTAACTTACCTTTCTTTCCTAGCCGATAAGCTATCTTTTCGCTTTGAGGGTGATGTCTGCGCGGAGCTCTGCTCAGATACTTTTCTAGTCGAGCGAGGTCGTTGTTCCCTGGTTTTCGTGAAGCGAGTTTCGTGAGATATTTCCTCAGCGTTTAGTATGAATCCAAATTCTTCACCATAAATCTGTTAAATGATATTTCATGATTCGCATATGAATTTGTTTTAGTTCACAATATGAAAGAGTTCGTAATATGTATAATATTTATAAATAACTTAAAACTTAAAAAAAAGTGAATTTCACTGCCTCCTGTGAGGATTGAACTCACGACCCCTGGTTTACGAGACCAGTGCTCTACCACTGAGCTAAAGAGGCCGACGAATTTCGATTGCCAGAAAGAACATTTATATACAGAAGTAGTAACAGCAAGAATTGAATTGGAAAACTTCATATAACAGTAAAATGGTTTCGCATTTGCTTCGATCAGGATAAACGTGAATGTGCGTTCACTTAGGATTTATCCATTTATAAGAATATTTCGGTACAGGATAATTTCATTCGTAGGCGGTGGTGTATATGAATTTGATATGCCAAATTGTTCACTTTAACGTGATAGTCATATTGTCTCAGGGTACAGTAAATTCACATGAAAAAGACAACTTTGATTTACTATAACTTTTTCAAATTCAACTTCCACTCGAAGGTCTGCGGTTTGAATTTTCTATAATTCAGATAAAATTGGTGCCGATAGCGTTTAGAGGGTGGATTATAAACAATTTATCTTTCATAGCTCCAACTTCCATAACTCGAACAAAAAGTTGAGTTTCAATCAACAAGTCGAATAATTTGGGGATTTCCCTGATTGAATCTTTCATTTACTTGGAGCACAATTGTTTTTCAAAGTCCACACCACAGTAGATCTACTATAGGCAGTACCCTTACAAAAATGACCCCATTTGCAAATGTGCTTGTAGAAGCTTATCTATACACATCAGAGACGCTAAACAAGGAAAAGGCATAATCTTCGTCAAATCGTATTGGTAAGAGAGAGATCGGTGAGCTTTTGCTATTCTGGTACAACTGCTGTGCTCACTCATATAGCAAAAAGTTGTTTCAGGTATTCACTTATACATAAGCAAATATTTGCCGATCTCACCAATACATTGGCAAGTCCGGGCGGTATGTCAAACACAGCTGATCGGGTTTTCGGTACATCTCGCTCATGCTCAAGGGCAAAACAATTTGAAATCGTGTGTACTCGCACTGATTTCCCCCCTTGAGGGGCAAGGGGGAGTGAGGTAGCTGTCTAGTATCTAACTGTGGTCCACACCTAAAACCGAAAGCCCTATGACGTTGAAAATCTTAGTCGCGACTGAATGAAGTGGATGAGTACGAACAACGTACGTACTATAAGTATAAAACAGCAAAAAAAAAGTTAAATCGAATACTTGAAAATGTCAACAAAGCAGTATTCAACTGTTTTACAGAACTGGAGACTAAAATACACCCATTTCTAGGGGAATATCAAACAATGGCGCATTGGAGTTTGTGAAGGATTTGATGTACAGTGCAGTGCCAGCGAATGAACACCGCTGATTTCAATGCAACTATGAAATTTAATGCATGTATGTGATATGTATTTTTTTTTAATACGCATCAGCATATTATTTTTCCACTTCTGTACTCCCTGCTTATACTAGAAAAAGTACCGTTATGTTTTGCTTTACGTTGGAATGTGCTACCGAATAGAAAAGTAATAGAGTATCGTCGCAAGTCGCGGTTTGTAGCATTATTACGCATTGGTAAAACGGACGATATTTACTGTGCAAACGTTTGACATCATTAAGATCAATTATTAAATCAGTAGATTTCAACAGTTTTAAAGGTAAGCGGCTTGAGGATGTGTGTTTTCTTCAAGTGGTAGTAAAATCGTGTAATTGACAGTATGGACAGAAAAGCTGATATTCCAGCAGCCAAAAAAGAAGCTGTTCTTGCCCTAATTCGTGGTAAACGGTAAAATTACCGAGAAATTCGTACATTAGAAGGGTAAGCCTGAGTACAGTTTCTACATATGCAAAAAATATCCATGGAGGGAAGGGTGGCCAACCAAGTCTAAGATGGAATTGTAAGAGCAAACGCAAAATCGCGCAGACAGTATGCCGAATTGTAGATGAAAAATTGTTCGAGAATCGCAAAGCAGCTTTTAAGAAAGTCCAAACAAATTCGGAGACTGGTGGAGTCTTTTTGTTCATTCGAGTATTGAAGCGTGAATGTGTTGAACTGATCTAAAATCATATGATCCCACAAAAAAGTCAAAATTCATAACAGACGATAAACAAGTCGGGAAACCGGAAACTTGACGCTGCTAGTATAAAAGGTTTTGTGTTTCCCTATGTGAGGAGCATAACGTGGTTCTCCATTGGCTTATAGCATTGACCCGAGATATTGAAATCGCTCAGTTCTGGGCAGGTTACTGCCATTGTCATAACTGAGCGACTTAAATATCTCGAAGGGCAGGTTACTGCCATTGCCAGAACTCAGCGATTTAAATATCTCGAGTCAATGCTATCAGCCAATGGAGAACTGCGTAATGAAATTGTTTCACGCGTTAATGCAACCTGGATGAAGTGGCATTCCCCAACTGGTGTTCTTTGTGATCGACGTATCAGCGCACGTCCCAAATCTAAAATTTACTGCAATGTCGTCCGTCTGCCGCTCCCTATAGTTCTGAGTGTTGGCCGACTATAAAGGACAATGAACGGCGTCTTGCGGTAATGGGGACGAAGATTTTGCATTGCACTGATGGCGTGACACGTTTTGATTACGTCTGAAATGAGAATATTCGCGATCGATATGGGTTTGCACCGATCGTGGAAAAACTGCAAGAGAGGCGTTTTCGATGGTGTGGTCCCGTAATTCACGCTAACGAGAATTCAACAATCAGTATTGGTCAGAACATCTAAAGCAATGGTAAGTAACCAAATAGCCGGCCAAAACAATGGTGGCTTGATACGCTGGATGGGGATTTAAAGGTCTCGAGATTACATCCTGATCAGGCATTTGATAAAATAAAATGACGAAACCGATCACCACGAGCCGACGCCGCTTGTGAACTGAAGGCTGAAGAAAAAGAAAAAGATGTGAGGAGCGACGAGTGCACGACAGCTCCATTTTCTAGAAAGCGATTTAAATAAATCATTTGAAGGAAAGCCCTGTGTTGATAATGGTCAACCTCATAAGCTTCACATTCTGAGTTTAATATTATTAGCAAATGCCAACACTTTAACCAACATCAAATATAAAAAAGGACTAGGGAGAATTAGATTCTTCTTGAATGGAATTTTAATATTTCACTCGAATTTCAATTATTCTCGTTAATTATGACGTCAGCATCTTATTTGTATGGCTTAGGATGCTGTTAATTAGCACGAAATTGATAAATTTTAACTTCTAGAACTTTGACACTAATAGTTGGATTTCCATGGAACTTGGCATGTGTATGCATGAGACTGTCCTCTATCTCGGTGCAAAATTTAGTACACCTAGGATGAACTTAAGGGGAGTTTTTAAGTCAATTTCTAAAAGTTGATAATATACTATTAGTAAATTTATTTGAGCGGATACCGATGGGACATCTCTCGAAGATTAGATTTCACATAAGTGTTTTACACAAAACCTTAAAAAGGGCTGCAGATAAATAGATTCTTTATAAATGTAACTTTAATATTTCACGCGAATGTCAATTATTCCGGGTAATTATGACGTCAGCATCTGATTTGCATGGCTTTGGAAGCGGTAAATTCGCGCGAAATAGCTAAGTTTGAACTGCTGTAACTTTGGCGTCAATTGCCAGATTTCCACGAAATTTAGCACGTATATACGAAATATTGTCCTCTATGCTGGTCTTAGGATGAATTTAAGGGGGGTTTTTCAGTAAATTTCTAAAAAGTAGTAATATACTATTAGTAAGTTTATTTGAGCAGATATCGGGATGGGACATATTTTGAGGCCTAGATTTCATCTAGGCGCACCACCCTGATTTTTTTCGGATTTTAAGGTTGGGTAGTTTTCGAAAATGAGACCTGTCTCACTTCAAGTGCGTACATTTCGCCTCCTTACTCACGCATTTTGCAATTTATGCCAAAACTAATGTCAGTTTCGGAAAGTACATGCCTTTCATTGGACATCCTACACAACTATATTCGGTAAAAAAAATTTTTGAATCCCCCCTTTGCATGTATGGGGAGCCCCCCTTTAAACTCCACCTAAATGTATACCACTCGCTGTATGCGTGGGACCTCATAGCTCCCATCTGTCCACCAAATTTCGTTCGGATCGGTTTAGCCGTTTTGGAGAAAAATGCGTGTGACAGACAGACAGACAGACATTGAATCGATTTTAATAAGGTTTTGTTTTATACAAAACCTTAAAAAGATCCGTTTAAAATACGCAAACCAATACAAGACATTCACTGCAGCTGACTGGAAAAAGGTAGAACTTTAATCGAAAGTAATTTCAAAGTATTTGCTATTGCAAAAAGAAGCTGCGACTAAATTTGGTTTTTTAGCTTCTTTTTAGTGACGAACAGACAACGAGAACTGTTATAAATGGAAAGCTGACTTCATTGTGTCAACTTTTTTATGCATTCTTTGATGTTTCTTGATAATAGTATGTTATGTTTCTGCATTTTGTTATCCGAGTATGAATTTAAGGAGGGGTTTCCAATTAATTATAAAAGTATAGTCAACTACTATTCTCAGAATGAGTCCTCTCTCACATTAAGTTTGCCCTTTTTAACTCCCTACTCTGCCTTAAAAAGTTATGGCACTACAAATGAGAAGTATTTTGATGTAATCATAGTAAAGTTTGATTTGCTAGCACGACTCTTGCAAGCCGAGGTCCCTACTCATTGAAAAGTTATCGTGCCCCGAAAAAGGGTTTTTTTTCGCACATTAACGAGCTTATTGGTGGCGTTCGTCGTCGCGATGAGCAGGGGGTTATAGAAGGGGATTGCCCTCTTGCCCTTCCACCCTTTTCCGGGGCGTCAGAACCTTTCAAAAGGAGAAAACTACCACAATTCTTGCATGCTGTTAGAAAAGATACTTTCTACTTCCTCCAGCATACCCCCGTTATCCTCTTCCTCCCCGAGGGTGGCAAGTCAAATTTTACCATGATGATACCGAAGGGGAGGGGGGAGTTGCTGACTGTTGCGATTTTCCAACACGGGATTTCAGAGAGAAGATCTAAACCATATTCTAAACCATTTTTACTTATCCCTAATTTGTATATTTTATAGATTATTAATAATTACCTTTCTCACTGCTTTTATAAGCCTAAATGAGGCCCTCATATGCCTTTGGTAGCAATATGGGTGGCAAAATCCTCGATGTGTACAATAAAAGTTGAAAGAATTCATCACTTCGATAACAGATTTCATCCATGGCATATTCTTTGCTGTCTCATCTGATTCATTGGAATCTGTCGGCGATTCAGGTGGTTGATCGTCGCTGAAAAATTGCGGACTTTATTAATGACGACATTAATAATAAACTATTCAAAATTTTTATCGCTACCTTAATATTCCCGGTGACTCCTCGCCACCGCTTACAATTCCTGGCTCTGATGTATCACTTCGATCAGAAAGAGATGAAACTTTGCGCCGAGACTGAATAGAGTCTGTCCGTTTAACTAGAATTTTAAAAGATATAGATCTTTTTAAAATTTGAATCGATAAATTCATTTACAATCAGCCTCAATATCTTTGCCGTCTTTCGTCCCCCGACGAAGTTTAAGAGAACGCCTTTTGAAGGAACCACCCGTTGGAGCCCCAGTTGTACCACGTCGTAGGAGGAAGGGACGAACTGCAGCCACTGGTCTACGTTGAGCTAAATAAAATATTAAATGAAATCAGCAAAAATGAATGAGTTCTATTAAATAACTAACTTATGGAGCAATACTCTACAAGGAAACAAAACCATCCAATTACCTGCGTTCACTTCCTCTCCTTGCATAGTCACCGTTGTGTTGCTACTATTTTCCGATTCATTGTCTGGTTCGTGTAGAACAAACGAAATTTTCCTTTCGGTTTGCGCTCCTGTTGGCACAACATATTGGGGTTTTGGATAAATTTAATAAAAGAATAAATTTTAGAAAGATTTAAATCACTCACCTGCAATTGATTGAAGACTTTGTGCCGAAGTTTGTGAATGACCCATTGAACTGAGTGCCATAGACCATCTTCGATTCGCTTCCCTGTAAACTTTGTCCCAAGGAGCAGGCTTGTCCTTATGTGACAGTTTTGAGGTTTTTGGAAGTGTTTGATATGTTTCGCGTAAAAATGACGTTATCTCGTAAAGAAGGACACAGGCGATGAGTTTAAGGGCGTATGGGCAATCATTGCCATGAGGATTAACGCAAGCTGTTGGTTTAGAAGATTAATAGTTGTAAAATGCATGAACATGTTAAAAATCCGAGGACGTCTTACCATCATCCAAAAAGTCCTCTTCTTCGTCTGTTTGGAGAAGTTCTCGTTGCTTTTCGGGGTCTGTTAGGGAAGAGTTAACCTGGTCGAATGTATTCTTTTCTGCGTTGACAATGTCTTCAAGTCTGGCGCCAAGAATTTCTGCCCACTGGCGAATATGAAATTAATATTATGAATTTTGAATCTTGACAGCAAGTTTGAATTGTTATCAAAATGATATTGAATAATATTTGAAACAAAGGACTCATTGTACGTATTTCATTCCTGCATTTGGCATATTTCTTCTCAAATATAAAAATGCTGAGTATTTTTCATATTTGTCGTTTTGGAGTGATTTGTAGTCAAAATTTCAAGAAATGAAATTCAGAACAGTTTTGTCTTTTCATTCCAGAAAATACGAAGAAGGCGAAAAACTGATTCCTGAAACACCGAATTCAATGAATAAATCATATTGCAGCCAAAAAAGGAACTTCATTTTTGAATATTTGATAAAGGTAGGTCCATTTCAGCGTTACGGGAAGCACTTGAGCTAGATTGGGCGCATACTAAAAACAACCCCGTCTTTTCAACATTGCTCCAATGGAGCAAAACTTTTTAATTCATGGGTGACTTTGGGGTAATCCTTCATGTTCCGAGCCTTTTCAGTTTTCGTTGTTCTTTTCTCCTATATTTCTATAATTGCGGAAACATTTGCATTCCAGTTTCACTCTAGCTTGGGTATTTTTCCCAACTATACATATTTTACCAAGATGTTTACGGGGGTTTAAAGGTAGCCTGAGGCAACGATCCCCAAGTGCCATCTCAAAGGACAAAAGAAAGAAGGAAACTGGCGGAAGGTTTTATACATGGGTAGGTTTTATAGGCTGGGTAGGTCTTATATGGTAGTCTATCGGGCTATAATAGAAATCCCAGGTAGTTATTATTCTAGCTGCGTGTACTGTATCATATCAAGTCGTTAAGTTTTCTTTCAATTAAGTACTAGTGTTAAACTTTGCCGGCAAAATCACACGGTATTGTGGCTCTTTTAATTATGTGTGGAAGGACACGCGGCGAATTTCGGAAAATTTAACTAATCTATTTGTATTAAAGTATTGATTCCTTTAACTTAAAGATAAGGCGCGAATTGGTGTTGGGGCTACAGGAAGCCAACTATCGTCGTTCTTGAAGCTGATGATGAAGGAGATTCAGAATCAAACGGCATGATAACTCCAGTCTGTTGAATATGAAGAACCTCACAGTTACATTTGTATCATAGTAAAATTTCCAGGAGTTCTACTTATTTCCCTTTAGGACAGAACGAAATTTCTCGCAGAACAATAATTCATCATACCAAAGCTTGGGTATCTTCCATTTTTTTAAAAAATTTAGTTAGTAATTTCCAAGAAGACGAGGCAGACCCTGCCTAAGATGGAGCGATGGCGTGAGTCAGGACGCCAGGCAGCTTTTAGGGATATCGAATTGGTGGACCTCGGCGCAAAACCGGGATGTCTGGAGTTCCTTATTAAGGCAGGCCTAGACCGGATACCGGTTGTTGCGCCTTTGATGATGATGATGGGAAATTTTTCCTCCCTACGACCCTCTTTGGTAAATTTAAAAAATGATGAAAGAAACTAGAGCGGGAAGGGTGCTCCTAAATATTGAGCTCCAAACTCCAAACGGCAAAAATATCTTATTAGGAACGCTTCTTTGAAGCGACGATGTTTAACAGGGGGTAACCATCCAAATTCTGGTTAGCGCTTGCAGAGTGTTAGGAATTCCGAGAGTAATAAGATAGTCGGAAGCTTAAATTTAAAAAATCGATTTTCCGATAGCCCTATCCGAACACACTGAACATTTTAAATGCGCCGATATCTCCATGAGACCACTCTAAGCATTACTTGACGAGGAGGACACCAGCCGATTCCACCATTTCAAATTCACACTTCCAATTCTGGAGTTTTCTTTGGATTGCAGATATTGTAGCGCTTTCTGCAATCCAATTAGCCTCTGACAACAGCATCGTCTTTACGAGGAAGTGATCATTAAAGGCAGCGGTTAAACTCCCTTTCTTTTCTGTGAATTTCAAACAATGGAACTTAATGTGCACGTCTTTTGTCGTTTGAAACACTCGGAAAGTTTGCCCTATAAAAAGCGGGTCCCGTAAAGAACTGTGTCAGATGGTCATTTACTTCACTGTCTTTTTACTTGATCCATTTCTCAATGCATGTGCTCAGTGTATGAGTCAAGCGGCTATTGTCGGAATTATCCCGCTTTTGTCACCATCGCATGTACATTTGCTTCTTTTGAAGGTGACTCCCTCGGATGGATTTGCTTCTTTTCTATGATAGAGATAGGACTCCTTGATAGCTAGAGATCTATGGGGATCATTCCTGCATTGACACACACTTCCTCCTTCGGCTCATACCGCTACCCACTGCTTCACCTAGGTAGGAGCGCAGGCAGCAGGATGGATTTCACCACCCCTGGAGTAAGCAGCCTGTGATCACATTTTGCTCCACCGATATTAGGCATCACTACTCTGATGCTTCCTCTGTTGCATGTTTAAGTGTTCCTTAAAGATCAACTTGATATCAACACCACCGGGCAGCTAATGAACAATATTGTGACGACCTTGTGATTACCAACCGAAATATTAGCAGTAGTGTCTTCCTACGATTGGTAATAAAGTTAGCTTCCCCATTCCGTCTGTCTTATTCAGTTTTACAATTCGTTTCTATGATGATGGCACGAATGGTTTCACTTTCATATAGGTTTATGTCCTCCAAACACGGGTAAGTCGTTCACAAACCCAATCAACGGCGCCACATCTGGCAGGCGAAGACCGAGCACTGCTCCAGATTTGATATCGTATAGCAGCAGGGGTCTCAAACATGGAACTTCTGGTACACCTGCTATGACAATTTACTCTTTCAGTCCGCACCAGGACAATTATCCGGCCCCCACATTCTTAGGCATTCCCAGCACCATTACCATCATATCAACGGTAGAAGAGGCTCGTCGAAAACCATACTTTCTGTTCCGATAGATCGCCTGTTACCTCAATGAACGGGACCAGCCTTTTGTGTATCACTCGCTTGAGCATCTCTCTTATAGTGCCTATGATTAAGGACTGATATGACGATATGAAGAGGACACGCCGGGTGGCTTTTGTGTTTTGGGTAGAAAGACTACCGCCTGCCTTTTACATTCGTACCACCATGGACGAATCAAATGCGCTCATGAGGTACTTTGATAGCTTTGCTTGAAATTTCGTCCAATTTCGGAGCTTTGATAGATCCAATACGTCCGCAGGTACCTAGTAGTTCCTCTTCGGTAGCTACAGGAATCGAAAAGACGTCTTGTTGAAACGTTAGTTGATGTCCGTTCTTCTTCTGCTGTTGAAAAGAGTTTTAATTTTTTGCAACAATTGCCGCGGACATGTCTGATCGCTTGAGGAGATTTTTGCCCCGCATTTTATTCATTACAATTTTGTAAGCAGTGCCCGACGGGTTCGTATTAGCCTTCATACAGCCATCTTAAGGCTACTTCGAAGATCCGGGTGTTTTTCCTGCAACTCCCGATGTTTCGGTTTCAAGGTCTCTTCGATCTCTAACAAACCGGTCTTAACGTCGAGATTTCCTGGATCCTGCTTGCCGGATCCGTTTTTTGCAGTGAGGCATTTGCTACGCCGATACAATTTTCCTGACCGCTTTTGAGGTTCTAATATTCCAATTTGAAATTAAAATTGTAAATTTCGAATTTGAATGTTTGGACTTCTGCCACGGAACGGAAATTTGTGCGTGTGGCGCCTTGCTTTGACGCGCTGGGCTGGCTTGGTAATTGTTTTTTTCGGAAAAAAAGGGAGTGCGAAAGCAAACGTCGTCATTTTCGATTCTTGTTCTCGGAATAATGGTGATAAGTTTGTGGCGCAGCAGGATTCGCAGCATTCGAAACTTATTTCGAATGTTGCGAATGCTAGTGGTTAGATGACGCCACCGGCGCTCTCCACACATTTTAGAACTCGCCACAGGAGTGGGGAGCAGGCGGTGAAAAAGTGCCGTTGGTTGGCGGCAGAGGGACTGTAGAAATAAGCAATTGGTCTCTTCTGCCTCCAGCCTTGACCGAGGACAGTCGCATTTTATCTATGTAACGTTTTCCCGTATTCTGTACTGATTTCGACGGCGAACTTTAGTAATTGAATTAAGCAATTGTGCATTAAGACTTTCGTTGGTTAAATAAAAATTGAAAATTTCACTGAACGTTAAATGTGGAGCGAGTTCTGTGAACTTTTGCAAGAGTACCATCCATGAAGGAGTTCCAAATATAAGAGTGTTTTGATGAGGATATGGGGGGTGTCATTTCTACCTAAAAAAGCTGGGAGTAGATCAGCACAAGTTAAAGCGTCTCGCGCACGAGAGTGCCCTTACCATTTTGGAAAGTGTCCGACAATTTCCAATAATAAACTTAAGAAAAATCTGAAAATTCAACAACCGTGAGGGATAAATCCGAGATTTTTATTCTACACGGCAGCCTTTGCCGCCGTTACGTTAGCCATCCTTTTTGCGGTCGTGTTTGGCACAGGCGACGATGTGCGCCTCAATACCACCTTGACCGCTTGTTGCGAACCGTGAGGAGGCGGTACCTGTGAAAGATGAGGATGCTGCCATGTTCACGATGAGAACATCGTCCATAGAATCCACCGCCACTCTGATCGCTGTCGAGAGTGAAGACACCATGTCGATGATAAGGTCAACAATATTAAGGATCAAGTTCCCCGATCGATAAATGAAAGGACTAGATTAGATCCCCTCCCTTATAAGGCCGTTTGGCATTTTAGCTCTTTTGGGAATAAAATCTTCGATGGGTATCACTCCGCCTCGAGACTTCTCGTTTCTGTTAGAGTAGTTTATCCCGGGTGGGTTTTGTTTTGTTAACTTCGGAGTCAACGCACGTGGTTAAATCTCGGTCTCCTGACAGGGAGGTAATATGTGAGAATCAAGAACTCTGACCCACATCTCGCCGAACTGCAAGCATTCGGGTTAGCTCCAGCACGTGTCGCCTGGTTCCATATATTATCTCGCGTAGTCGGTGTTCACGACTGGCAAACCTATTAGGGGAGTTTGGTTGGTTAACAGTCTTGGCGATTGTGTTGGCGTCAAGGTGATGCAACGATGGACTCTCATCGTAACAGAGTTGGCGCCCAACGTGGGGCCACAGTAGTTGCGTTCGTTACACAACATAACGTCGAATGCTGCAGTTACATATTAAAACAGCTGCTCCACCTTTTCCATGTTTGTTTTCTTCGGGCCGTGACATCTTTTTTAAAGCTGTCAAGAATGTCTATTCCTCGAAAATCCTGGTAGACATAGACACGACGTCCACATCTAAAGCGACTCTGTTCTTCTAAGGCAGAATAGTGTTGAAAGTTTAAGATTATAGTCATAAAATAATTACTAGCAATGGTGACTTTGTAGAGAAGTTTGCCCCAAAAAATTGATACATGTGAAGAAAAAATTATCATGCTAATGAAGGAAACATCGTCATCGTTTTATTGTTGATCTTGTTCACTAAAAATATTTAAATATATTTTATCATTTGAACTGTTCCGTCTTTCTTCTAAGGGACCGGTGCTCGGGACCGCAAGCATGATAGAACCCCGGTATGGAAACTTGATTTGAAAATTCAACAAATTAGCATAATCTCAATTGTTGTCTACTTTTTCTGCAAAACTAACGCTTGAAATATCATGCCAACCAACGGAAATCAGAATATTTAAATTTTAAAAATTACTTGAATAACCTAAAGTACAGGAATTAAGGATTTCAGAATTGCATAGTTCAATAAAGGAAGACAATTTTGAAGAAACATTTCCAAATGTGAGAAACCCTACGAGAATCTTTCAGTCTTAAACTGGTGACTAACTGCAATGGAGAGAGCTCACTTTCGAAATTGAAAAGAATGAACTATGAATTGCGAACAACTATGTTACAAGAGCGACTAAATAGATTATTCCTTATGTGTATAGAAAGCGATGTCCGTCAAGAGTTATACTTTGAAGGTGTTGTTCAATATTTTGCAGTTCAAAAATCTAAAAAAAGATTGTTTTTTTGATTAGGGACAACCCAAGTATATTTGATCGCATATGTATATCGATATTTTCGGAGTCAGTTTCCCCCTTCCTCAGTGCTCATACAAAATATTGAAGCGTAAAGTGGTAATATTTTTTTGTAGTCGGATTATTTTCTATTTTCTTTACAGAAGGTTCCGAAATTATGTCCTAGTGAAGATAGCCTTGCTTCTGAAACATTCGAATATGGCCAGGACCAACACCTACTCCCAAAGTCAGTCTAGTTTAACCAATTAGAAATAGGCCGGCCTATGTGTAAGCAGCAGTTGTGTCCAGAATTAAAAATGTTGAAGTTAAAATGAGGGTGGTAGACAGATAGACCGTAAATCGATTTCAATAAGGTTTTGTTTTACACAAAAGCTATAACAATCTACAGTTGATTTGTATACGAAATATATGTGACATATATTAATATATTATGTAAATACATATATTAACAAATATTGTCGAAAATTCCAATTGGAATCAAATATTCATTTTGACAACAGATATTACATGACGAGGTGGCCGAGTGGTTAAGGCGTTGGACTGCTAATCCAATGTGCTCTGCACGCGTGGGTTCGAATCCCATCCTCGTCGAAAGCTTTTTTAATTTTTATGAAGTGAAATTAAACAAATTAGTAAAATTATGTGGAGCAGAGTTCACTATTTTTGTTTGGTAATTGGTCATTTATACAATACATGCATTCAATAATTCAATAGTGAGGGGAGGGGGCTTACTGGAAGACAAAAACATGGTGGGCTATCAAGCCTGTCAAACTGACTAGTACGGCTGAAGTTTTGCGTAGATATCCAGCAGAGACAGAATTACAGGAAAAATATTGTCAGTCTAGTTGAAAAATAGTTGAAAGATAAAGGGTTGTTCCCGGGCTACGTGCCAGCAATCAACTTTTGCAGTCATACAGTTGTTTTAGCTGGAATTTGTTACCGGTGGATTTTGTTCTATTTTTTTGTGTTGTAACATTAAAGATCGATGTTATGCGGACAATCCAGATTGGAATCCGGCTCTCAAGAGCAATATTGGTCGAATTATTTCTGAAACTGAAGAATGGACCAATTCGTAGCCTAAATAACGCAGCATTTATAACGACGAAATTTATAAGCGATACCACAACTGTTGGTTGTGGATAAAATCCGTATGAAAACGTTGTGGTGAGCCGGAAAGTCTATAAGGGTAATATCTATGGTAGAAAGACAGACAGAAGACGTAGCAGACCCTGTCTTAAATGGAACGATTGCATAGGCCAGGACGCTAGACAGCTTTTAGGGATAACGAATTGGTGGACCTCGGCGCGAAACCGGGATGTCTGGAGTTCCTTACTAAGAAATGCCTAGACCGGATACCGGCTGTTGGGCCGTTAATGAGGATGATGATGAATCGTGGAAGAAGAGGCGAAACCATCAAAGATGTTTTGAAAAATTCGGGCGAAAGGATTGCTCACTACAAGGTTAACTGAGGGAGTTATTTGAACAAAATACTCTTAATATTCCATAATTAATCAGAAGGTCAGGTCTTTTCAATAAGACAATAATCGTTCAAAAACATTGAACAGTATTTTATGTATATCCTTCTGCTGCTTGAGGAAGAATTAAATCCGGGAAAGCAATAGCACCTGACGATAGCACATCTGAGTTCTAGAAAGCGAAGAGCTGGGACCCAACCCTGTGGGTTAGTGAATTCGCCAATCGGGTTATTGAGGAACGTAGAACATCATCCGATTTGCAAGAAAGTACCACGGTTCCAGTAAAGAAAAAGAAAGGTAGTCCACAGAATGTTCAAATCACCGTTCGATCCGGTTGTTGCCCCATACCATGACCATTTTTTAACGCATTCTTGACGACCGTATTCGCGAAATCGTTGAAATAACCTTGAATCAAGCCGGGTTTATCAAGAACCGCGGAACTACTGACGCAATACACGCTACGCAGCTACTCATGGGAAAACACCGTGAGAAATAACGCCCTCTTTACTTTGCTTTTTTGGATCTAGAGAAAGCGTTTGACCGTGTGGTACCAAACTCATCTCGTATGCTCTACGACCAGTGCCAGGAAAACTCGCGCGCTGGGTTCAATTGTCCTACCACGGTCTGGAAAGTAACGTTCGAAGTGGGGGCGTATCAAAACTACTTCGTGTCTCTGTTGGTGTTCATCAAGGAAATGCCCTCTCACTTCTTCTCTTTGTTCTTCTTATGAACACTGTCACACGGGGTATCCAACGTCCAGTGCCCTATACTCTGCTTTATGGGGATGGTGTTTTCCTAGCGCCTAATAGTAAAAATGACCACGAGCAACTTGTCCGAAAATGGAATGATTGCCTCATGCAATACGGTCTCAGATTGAATCTGAATTTGAAACTGAATTTTTAACGACCGATCCCAATGAAACAGGCACAATCACTGTTAGCGGCAGTGACCCGCCCAGAACTGAGCGATTTAAATTTCTCTGGTCAATATTATCAGCCAATGGAGAACTGCAACCTGGATAAAGTGGTCTTCTACAATTGGTGTTCTTTGTGATCAACGTATCAACAAACGTCACAGATCCTAAATTCACCGCAATGTAGTCTGCCCTGTCGCCCTCTATGGTTCTGAGTGTTGGCCGACTATAAAAGACAATGAATGCCGTCTTGCAGCAATGGAGACGAAGAGTGGCGTGACACGTTTTGACCACATCCGAAATGAAGATATCTGCGATCGACATGAGGTTGTACCAATTGTGGAAAAATTGCAAGGTAGGCGTCTTAGATAATATGGTCACGTGATTTTCGCGCTAACAAGAATTCATTTGGCAAGATTGGTCTGAACATCGTAGTCGATTGTAAGGGACTAAAAGGCTTGATACACTGGATGGGGTTTTGAGAGTCTCGCGATTGCATCCAGATTATGCTTCTGATAGAACAAAATGGCGAAACCGATTAAGACGAACTGGCCCCACTTATCAACGGGATAAAGGCTAAAGAAAAAGAAGACACTTGAAAAGGACATCCCCTCGTCCCTCTCTTATCTCTACTTAACCTCCACCCTACCTAGAATTTAAAATCAAATGACGTTTTTTTTATTAGGATTTAAAATAATTAAATAACGCATTTTTGATGCATTTCCTAATTTTTTAAAAGTTTTGTGTGAAACACGATCTTATTAAAATTGAGTCGATGTCTGCCTGTATGTCTGTCACACCCGATTTATTCGGAAATGGCTGCACCAATCGTCATGAAGTTTGGTGAGGCTTATGGTCTGTAGATACTTTTACATACATCCAGGGGCGCCATTTTGTGGTAAGTTTAAGGGGTGCTCCCCATACATGCGAAAGGGGGGTTCAAGATTTTTTTTTTCAGAATGTGTCCATGTAGGATATCAAATGAAAGGGCTCAATTAGTACTTTTCGGAACTCTCTGATCTCGCCTGAAACATAGACGAGTGAGGGCTCAAAATGTGATCCTCAAAAAGTGTAACAGGTCTCGTTCTCAGAACTTATCCAACAGAAAAAATCACAGTGGTTTATCTAATCGAAATCTAGCCCCTAAAATTCACTCCGTTCCGATATCTGCACAAATAAAGTTAATAATAGTATATTAGCAGATTTTAGAAATTTTGCCGTAAACCCCCTTAAGTTCATGCTTGGCAGTGGTATAAGCGATGACATAAGGCATAACTCTGGAAAGTTTGAAGGAAATCCAACTATTGTTAACAAACTTATAGAAGGTGAAACTTTTGCAATTTATGTGAATTTCATGCATTCCAAAGCATGCATGAAATCATCATAACATATCAGTTCGTCAATACCACAAGAAAGTGAACCCACATGAATGGGAGTTCGCAGAAAAACATTCCTCTTTAATTTCTTTTTAGGGATTGAGGAGTTATAAGTCCGCATCCATTTGATGTCGGACCGGACCAAACGGAGAGCAACTTGCTCCCACTCTTTATGGTGCACGGACTCCTCTGTTTGGGTTAACACCCAAAGTTCGAAAATGAAAAGAGGGGCGACCCGTCTACGATTTCTTACCAGAGCAGAGACAAACCCTCAGACGGTGCCTCACCTCTGCACTGGGAGCAGCGTGACCGAAGCGGCTCGCAGGCGTTGTACGCTCCCTTTTATAATTCGTAAACCGCAACAAGGGTACCAATTATATTCAGCGTAAATCCGCCCATAGTTCGGACTAAAACTTGGCCGGAGTTAAACAATTTCTTTTTAGGGATTGAGGAGGCCTAAGTCCGCATCCATTTAATGTCGAACCATACCAAATGGAAAGCAACTTGCTCCTACTCTACTACTATGGAAAGCAACTTGCTCCTACTACTACTTTATGGTCCACGAAGCGGTATTCAATATACGTACTTTATGTGTACATACATATGTATACTTTTATGCATGAAGTAAATCGGAAATAGGTGTATGATCAATTTATGTCCATGCATATATAAGTATAGTATTCAGTAATAGGCAATATTTGTTTGGGGTGAGCATAATATCTACATCTGTAATATGTACGTATATTTTGCAGTTTGAAAAAAATATAAACCAATATTTTCGGTTTTTAGTCATATACATAAGTTGAACACAAAGCCATTATACCCGAAGCGCCTACTTCCGGTATTCCGATTTGTTATATGTTACAATACATATTTACCTGGTGAAACATTTTCCCTGCAGCCCTTTGTAGGACATGTGTTCGTCTAGCTCCGGAAGCCAATGGTGCTCTAGCGTTGATGTTAGCTCCAGATGGTCGAAATGATTGTAGATTTTGTTTCATCCAAGTTGGCCACATGCCCCGATTACAAAGGTGAACGAAGTGGGCGCATTCTATAAGGAATGCAGCACGTGCAGCTATTGGTGCTTGTGGCTATAAAAAAGGGTTAAAAAATAGTTTATTGTTAAAAAGTAGTACATTGAATCGGCCTGCATACAAATAAATAAATTCTAAGCTGAAGTATGTTTTTGCAGTGTATTTTAAGTAATTATTGGTTTTGGATGAAATAATAAATGCTTTCGGTGTTACCTCCGCGTGGGTCACACGACAGAAATTAGTAGCAATCTGGATTCGAAAAATCAAACGTTTTCTCATTCTGCATACTTACCTATATCGTCCGAACCACGATAATAAATTTACCTTACTAAACACTAAAATGACGGAGTTGTAAAGGAAAATCTCCAAAAACCGCGCCTTTTTTTCATTGAAAATCCACAATAAAAATAAGAAATTATTAATGAAAATACATAATCGTGGTTCGGAGCAGAACTACTAACGTGTAGAATGATGTGTAAAAATTGCAGGCTAACCGATTCAACAGAATTTCAGTTGTGCTTCTCACCAGCTTACAAAAATTTTATTTTGAGGAAAACGCTCTCTCGATTTCTGGAAACCGTCACATAGTTAAACCTTTGAAATATAAGTGTCTTTCACTGCTCGAAATTCACTTTCTCCCATTTTCCGGGGTAAACAAAATTTTCATCTTTCAATTAACAATCAAAATGAAACCATAGGTCAGATATAACTGAGACTTTGGCAGCTACCTGGTGAGAAATGGCACTAAATAGAAGTCTTTTCTGATGCCATGACCGCCATTTCTTGAATTTTCTAAGGACATATTCAACGGTCTTCTGAAAGAAGGTTTGTAGCTAAATAAAATGTACTATATTTTCAGATGATGACAAATTTCGGTAAATCAACTGAATAATTTTAGAATCCGAGGTGAAGGAAAATATATTCAGATTTTCTAATTTTGATGAGAAAGGCATTGCTACCTCATCTTTTTTAAGGTTTTGTGTAAAACAAAACCTTATCAAAATCGATTCCATATCTGTCTGTCTGTCTGTAACACGCACTTTTCTCCAAAACGGCTAAACCGATCCGAATGAAATTTGGTGGACAAATGGGGACTATGAAATCTCACGCATACAGTGAGTGGGATAAATTTAGGTGGGGGGGGGCTCTCTAATCTTCGAAAGATGTCCTATTCCGATATCTGTTCAAATAAATTTACTAATAGTATATTATCAACTTTGAGAAATTGAGTAAAAAACTCCCCTTAAGTTCATCCTAGGTGTATTAAATTTTGCATCGGCATAGAGGACAGCCTCGTGCATACACATGCCAAATCCAACTATTAGTGTCAAAGTTATAGCAGTTCAAACTTATCAATTTCGTGCGAATTAACAGCATCCTAAGCCATACAAATAAGATGCTGACGTCATAATTAACGAGAATAATTGACATTCGAGGGAAATGTTAAAATACCATTCAAGAAGAATCTAATTCTCCCCAGCGATTTAATCAATGTCAATATTATCAGCTAATGGAGAACTACGTTATGCTCCCCACATAGGGAAACACAAAACCTTTTATACCTGAAGCGTCAAGTTTTCGGTTTCCCAACTTGTTTTATTTTTTCCAAGTCTTTATTTATAGCATCGTCCTTACTTAAGGAGCTCTTCTCATGCGATATTGAAGTCAACATCGTTGGCTTTATTCTTGTGCGGCGCTCATTTAATTTACAGCACAAAATTATACATTCTTCTTGATTTTTTTGGATTGAGACCGACATAGAAAGCTTTAAGAACTGGCGACATGGCCTCTTTAGCTCAGTGGCAGAGCACTGGTCTTGTAAACCAGGGGTCGTGAGTTCAATCCTCACAGGAGGCAAGCAAAAGCAACTTTTTGTTCCACAATAAGTTTTCTTTCCGCGAAGTATCTCATGGACTACTATCTTCCATATTTGTTTCAGATAACTGTAATGAGGTATTCTAATAATATCAAAAGCACTGATAAAGAACATGAAGAGCAGAACAATGTGGTGTTACATCATCAGTTGGTGATAACTTACATTTGCTTAGTAACATATTTCATGACACTGTGAAATAATACTAATAGCACTTTTTTCCGGTGTGAGATTTATACATTGGAGGACGTTTGTTTAAAAACACCTTTATTTACGGAAATTTTCAAATCTAAGAAACAGTTAATTCAAGTAGAATATGTAGAATGCGAAATTTGACAAATTTATTTGTCGGACAAGAAATGCACCTTAGAGTTCGTATCTTCAATTTTTAGGATGCTACATCACTCGTTACTGAGCCTTAATCTTATAGATTCTTTATTTTTAATAGTTCAGGTAAATTGATTTTTGGAAAAGGTTTTCACCCTCAACAGCATAGGTTCTACATATTTTGCAAATTTTTAAAATTTTTACATCCTCTTAGACCGCCTCCCGTTTGAAGAGGAAGGGGTCACTAAAATTTAAGTATCTAATACCTAGTTCTGGAATGCCCATATGCTCCTTGACTACGGTATCTAACCCACTCAGAATAGTCGTTTTCTCCAACTTGAGTGGTAATTCCAGTCGTGCAGACTGAACGTTTTGGGGATAAGTGAATTTAGATGCTCGAACTCTATGGAACATTCCTGAGAATATTCGTTTTATGTAGATCCAGAATATGCGTTTTATGGTGAAGGACGGTTTCTATGAGCAATTGAATGCAGTTCACGAGAGACTTTTTATAGGTGACCTTCCTAGCTTTCTATAACTTACACCCCTCCGTCGTTGGTGGCATAGTATTTGAACATCCATAAGGTCAGCTGGGTTTCAACAGCTTGACCATTTTTATTGGCAATAGCTAATCTTGAGGAAAGAGCTATCCCAAAACCTAAAGAAAATTGATGATAGGTAGTTGCATAAGCTGCTCAGTACTTAAGTGTAGCTCCACTAAAAAGTCCCGTCGATAGGTGCCTGCACAGGTCTGTGCTAGCTAGGCTCGGGATGTGGGAAGTTTCTTTTAACACTTCAGTCCCATATAGGTCAATAACAAACATTTTACAGGTCTTTCAATTGATGCGTTGGGACCGCACTGGAATCCAATATATGGCTTTGGGAAGCTGCGAGAAATTTTGAGAATGCACGCTATAAAAGAAGCACGCTGGTTCTACCGCGAGCGTGGAGCCTGAAAAAATCGTAACGCCGATTTCTGCGATCGGGAAGTTAACGAAACTTTGATGGAAGTTGGCCCAAGCTGTGTCTATTCCATTCTCAACTTCTCATCCTCACTCTGCTCTCTGATTTTAAAGGTGGAAGATCGGATTTTCGCGATTCCCTTTTAGTTGTTGAATTATGATTTTTTTTATATTTCATGAAGGGGAGCGACTCGCCGTATACTTCTTTCGTTAGATAAAAACTTAAACATAGTTAACGAGAAGTGAAGAAGTACATAGCAAAGTGGAGGAAGTAAAAATGACTATCAACTTTTTCTGGGGAGTCTTGAATGTTTATAGGCTTTTTCTTCTTACATCAAGAAACGATTAATTCTTCGCTTGAATATTTTTGCCTTATTTATGACCTAGTTATCTTCCACTTCTAAACAAGTCGTACATTATAGCGTAGCGTTCAAACGTATTCGCAGGGGTGGGGAGTTTCGACCTTGCAAGTTCTGCATGGATCACCTTAGTGATCCAATTGCCGTTCGTCAGGGTGGGAACTGTCCTTAATGAGCACTGGGCCGTAGTCAAAACACTGTTGTTTCTGTCGCAAGTCACCTTGTTGACGACGTTTAGAAGGAGCGCTATAAGATCTAGCCGCCTACAGCAACACGGAAATTGATCGATGGTCATAACGAACTAAAGATTTTCATGGCTGCTGCGAGTGACGTGTGACGCGGTTGACCTCCGATATCGTGACAAATCTCGAAAAGTGCACCATAGGCACTCAAACTCAGTTCTTGATTATATAATATTGGGTAAAGCATCACCTCTTGTGCTGCATTGTTCTTCCAAATTACTTTATCATCAATGTTCTCAATCGGGGTAAAGAGGGGGACATCCTCCCTTCCGAAAATGTTCTGGTACTTCTGCTTGCTCAAAAATTCTGGCATCCCGAGATGGTTTCTAGGGAGTGCAAGAAGGGAAGAAGTTTGAAAGGAGGAAGGGGTGCTTTTCTCGTCGAAAAATAATAGTCAATGTAAAAGTGGAACGTATTAAAAAAAATCGGAAGCTTCATTGATAATGAGCAGGGTGGCTCAGCAGCCTTTTGTATTAGACAATATAAACACTCTTGCGGGTCGTTGTAGGGCGCTGTGCGGAATTTAGACTACTATTTGACTTGCTGTTCATGGACTTCGGGATAGTTTCAACGGCGAATGTATTTGGAGTGTTCGACTAGGGCTGGATATTCCCAGAAAATTATTGGTTTTACTAAAGCGGCATATGGCGGCGCGTGCGGGATGAAGGTAAAATCTTTTAAAAGACCAAAGTGGAGTCCGCGACGGTTGTATACTGTCGCCGACACTATTCTTCTTCGTTGTCGGTGGCGTCCTTTTGCCTTGCCCGGAGGACATGAGGAGGCTTAATGGACGATGTAATCTTTCCTCAAATTCGGCCCAATTAGAAGACGGAAGTAGCGTTAATGTTCTAGAAACACGCATAGCTATGGTTGACGTTCTTAGATTTGATAGGGACAGAGGGAACCGTGCATAAATATAAAACAACATTAGGTAGTATCAGGGAAAATAATAGTTTTTTAAAATTAACGAAAGTCACTTGACCGTAATATGTGGACCAGTAAATCACTGCAAACCTGTCAATAAAAACATAGTATGTAGATAAAATAAACTCGAAGATATTAATCAAATAATGGCTAAGATTAAGATGAAGGATGCGAAACCATATTCTCGTGCTGCAGAATAGGATGGGCCATAATAAAAAAAAGGTTATAGGTAAGAGACTAGAGGAACATCAAGGCGATGTAGATGAAGCAGAACAAACAATATTGAATCAGCAGTAGTAAAACACACAACGACAGAGAACTGCAGCATGAAGTAAAAATTCTTAGATAGGTAGAAAGTTTGAAAATAATTGACGCATATAAAAATTATGAAAATTTCGAAACTTTTAAACTGATTACAACAAAAAAAAATGTGTGAAACAAAACTTTAAAAATTGAAGGATTGTATGCAGGATCATAGGGAGGAAATCCGAGCCCTGGATGAAAATTCTGCGGGAACCTTTTTTGTTATCCATTTTTAAGGTTTTGTGTAAACACGAAACCTTATTAAAATCGGTTTACTGTCTGTCTGTCTGTCTGTCCGTCTGTCTGTCTGTCTGTCTGTCTGTCTGTCCGTCACACGCATTTTTCTCGGAGGCGGTTATAGCAATTGACACGAAATTTGGTATAAAGGTGGGAACTGTGAACGCTCACGCATACAGTGAATTACATCCTTTTACGTCCAATTTAAGGAGGGGTCCCCATACATGCAAAAGGGGGATGTAAAATTTTTTTTCATCAAATATAGTCATGTGGAGTATCAAATTAAAGGTCTCGATTAGTACTTTTCAAAGCCGATCTTAGTTTTGACATTTGTTGGAAGTGTGGGGAGCGCGGGGGGTTGAAAGTGATCACTTCTTTAAGGGGGCCATTCTCAGAAACTACTAAACCGAAAAATCTGAAAAAAATCAGGAGGCTGCCACTATATGGTGCCTGGGCTCCGAAATACCTTCCATGCCGATATCTGTTTAAATAAAGTTAATAATAGTATATTACTACAATTTTTTATAATTGGTTAGAAACCCCCCTTACGTTCATCCTAGTATCATGAAATTTTGCAGTGATATAGGCTATAATATAGAGCATGATCCTACTAAGTTTGGTGGAAATCGCACTATTACTAACAAAGTTATAATACCTCAAATTTGTTGCTTCTTTGAAAATTGAAAATATGAATATCAACATCACCCGAAAGTGGATACTCTCACATAAAATATGGATATATTACGTGCTACGTACTAAGAAATACACAAAACCTTTCGTACCTGAAGCGTCCAGCTTCCGGTTTCCCGACTTGTTTCCACTGAAATATCTATCGGGTTCCCAACAAAACTCTGGGCCCAGGGAGAATTTCCCTTTCCTTTCTCTCTCTCCCTTGTCAGGCCAGACCTGCTTCAGGACGGTTTACAGATTTGGCGCTATGTGTTTTTTAGAACACTGTATTTTCCATGCTGATTCAACACTGATAGTTCTAATGCCAACTCCAAATCCAAGAGGGTGGTAGTTTCTTCACAAAAAATTGATTGGCATGGAACTCAAAAGTGATTTGGTGCCGGTTCTGAAACACATCGAGGAATAATCTGATGTAAAATAGACTATAAATTTGAAACACGGAGGATGTACTCCTGTTTGATGGTTCTTAAAATTTTCATCGAAAAGTATGGCGATAGATTGAACAGCAAATTATACCGCTGTGGGCTGACATAACATCTGATAGTAAACCGGAATCTGGTGTCAAAGCGTTGCTAACAACACCTGCAATGTCTACCCTAATTTCCTACAAACCGGTTTCAAGCAAGATAATGATTGCCATACTTCGCTTCACATTACAGCAGTATAGTATCGAAGGAAGAAAAAAAACGATCCCCGGTGAAAAAATCACATAAATAATACGATTTTGTTCAAATTTTCCTATTTCAGGCCCCCGATGAAACTTCGGGTCCAGGGGGAATCCCTATTCTACCCTTACTCGTTTCAAAGGCCTTGCATTAGTACAGCGAGTTGGACCAAAGGAGACTTTCGATAAAAACGAGAGTCTTTTTAGGATGGTATTGTCACTCTAATTTTATACTTTTGAAATTTCTATTGCCATTTTTAATATACCTCATTCACAGCTAATACGCCCTATTCACAGAACAAAGAAATTGTCATGATGGTGGGCTTCGATTTATTGGCAAGCCTGTTAAATCAGATTGACAATACTGCGACTAGCAATAAATTTATGAACTTCATTTTTTGATTTATTCGAATGGCCATTAAGCAGCCCACTTAAGGATTCAATTTTTGAGCAATATCACGACCGTCTGGTTGTGGATAAAATCCGGCCTAACAGGTTGCGGTGGGCGGGTCAATTAATCCGTATGGGTGAGGATGATCCAGCTCGGAAAGGCTATAAGAGAAATATCTATGGTAAAAAAAGAAGACCTGGCAGATCCTGCCTCAGATGGAGCGATGACTTAGGCCAAGATGCCAGAAAGCTTTTAGGGATATCGAATTGGCTGGCCTCTTAGCAAAACTGGGATGTCTGCAGTTTCTTATTAAGGCAGGCCTAAACCGGATACCGGTTGATGCGCCGTTCATGATGATGATGATGGTATGCCATCTTGCCTGTGTACTAAATTAGGACAGTTCCTAAGAGGAAAGACAGATTTTCAAACTCACTTCTATAAAAAGTAGGATTTCTTCGAAGGGAATTTAAGGAAGTACTATTGTTGTAATTTTTATATGAGGGAAGACACATTATTCATTGTGCCAATAGTGTTAATGTTAATGTTGTTTTGTCCCCCCACTGCAACTCATTTTATATTTTCATTCATGCACAACATAAATATCATATTTTTCCTAATCATATTAAAGTATTTACCAAATCTAAAACAGCGGCGACCAGTTGTGGATCAGGAAAAGTACCGGGCGCACAGGTTTCAAGCAGAAATGAAAGCCTCATCATGCCTTCACGAACTGGTTCAACTGGAATCAGCCTTCGCTCCTTTAAAACCACCACTTCAGATTCCTTAGGCCCTTCACCCAGTTCAGATGAGCTTCGTCGACTTAGATCTGTTTATGAAAAACAAGTTGATTACCGGGACAAAAATTTGAAACCACTTTAATACTTACAACTTCCCGCAGCCTCCTCAGTCCCTCCCACCTTCTTCTTTCCTTTTCCAATTCCAATTCGGTTCAGTCTGCGCTCAACCCTCCTTCTGGCTCGTTGTAGTGAACGTCCAATGCCTTCACCAGTTCGACGTCCTTGTACTTTCAATGAACCGTGCCTTATAAACGTCGAAGCTAAATCTGGATTAAAAATTCCAGATTCCAAGTCTACAGAGCATCTTTCCTTGGAAGCCCCTCTGAACCATCGAACGATTCCGCTCAGGCGTCCTACTGAGTTTCTCTCCGAACTTGAGGTGGAATCAGACAGAAGAGCACGTTCGCTGTGTCTGGGAGTAAGTGTGGGTCGAATACTAGTTGCTTTGCGCCGAAGGTTACCCAAAGGACTTTGGCTGATGCGACATTGTTCTTCAAGATTTTCTGTTTCTAGGAGACTCTACAGGGAGAGAGAGAGAAATGGAGGATAAGTGATTATGTAAGAAGCTAGAATAGAGACAAACCACCGCGCAAGTAGAAGAAGTACTGCGTTTTTTGAAAAATAGCTTCCTTTGACTTCGATTGTCGTCCTGTTGATTGTTTTGGCATTCGCTCTGTGGAATATGCCTGGAAGGATGAAAAAAAATTTGAATGTTGATGTAATACGAATAGCACTAGATGTAGATCTAGTTCATTTGTTCACTTTTTTATTTTAAAGGCTTGAAGTTAGTTCAATACCTTATAACTCGTGTGGTCTGCATGCATGGTACTTTCTTGTGTGGCCTTGGTGTTACAGCTAATATTCCACTGAGTGCTACTCTCCTGAATGGTCCCCCGTGAGCTCCTTTCACATAAGTAACTAACTGGCGAATATCACAATATAGCGCCAGATTCTCTTGACTCCTGAGTTCCTTGCTGGCTTCCACAAAACGTGTTATGAGAACCTTAAATACTGCAGTTATCACTTGACTTTCAGCTCCACCACTCAGACCGCCGCTGAAATTCGTTGAATATCCACCTTGGCCGCCTGGTGTTACGCCGCCAAGATCAGGAGTAAGATTTTTTAACCCACTCGAGGAACGTTTATGATCTAGACATAATGTAATATGGAAATGAAAAAGTAAAAGAGGCATGCGAGCGACTACTTCAAAGCACGTGAGTGTATGTGGGTAGTGATCTCTATTATATGTGAATGTAGCCAAATGGGAAGTTCACAATCCTTATTTTCAACTGCGAAGGATATTATGAATAATATATGCAGTATTTTGATTCATAATATTCAGATGCATGGGACCTTTACATCTGCGATTGATATCGGCCGCGTAGATAATAAGGATCACTTTTCTCTTAGCTCTACCATAATCTAGTAAGTCTATTCAATTTTCAAATACCTTATCTCATTTTTGAGCATGTACACTTTCTGTATGAACGCCTAAAAAGCCTGACATGCAAGAAAATTCTAGATATTGCCTATTGGCTACTTTCGTATAAAAACGAGAAATCTAGTAAGCAACTGTAACTCACTCAAGGGCGAAAGTAAAGAACTAGGATCAACGCAGAAGCCAACGAAGGCATGGAAGAAATCAACTATTTCGTGTATTGTTGAAGTTTTCACCATTTTTCGGAGATAACTTTTTGTCTGAGAGGACACTTGCCGCAGCATCCGGGACAATATTTTCTGACATTGAACACGCAAGAATTCTGCAGGCGGTCCACGTATTCCTGGAATGTTTCAAAGATGGATAAAAATTAGGAGTTCTGAATCAGGACTTTGAAGTAAACTTACCATCATTACACCCATGAGGGCAACCCAGATGAAGAAGCGCCCTTCTGACGATACCCATTGATATTTCATGGGCATGATCCCCCAATTTCAGAACACCTAGGTCCAATAAAAGTTCGCATATATTCAAACCAGCTTCCAACACCCTCAACGAGCAGACATTCGAGTCACGCTTGAATACGGAGAAAACTGAAAGCAAAACTACTTCATAATCGATACCCCCATCCCTGGTTATGTAGAACGATGATCCTGGTGCCTCTGATTCATCAGCTCCACTGTAGTCAATATGTGAGTCTGTGTGGGATCTAAGCATGTGACTTCTGAATCCTCCTCCACTGAGGCTTCCACCGTTGCTTAAGACGTCAAGTTGGGAGTCAATGGAACCCTTTAAGAGATAGACGGGACAAAATCTTTTATGTGATTTAGAATATTTTTATAATTTAATCTTGAGATTTATATATATTTTTGTCCTATGGTAAACATAAATCAACGACTTTTTGTGTGAGATAAATCACAGGTTGAAGCTATGGGAGCGTTGAGAGTTGTTGACAACAGAATTGATTAAACATTCGCTGAACGAGTGTCGATTCGCTATGTAGTTTCTAATTGTGAAATCTTGGATCGTAGTAAAACAACTACTTGTCAACCTTTTTGTCTAAAGTGATATATCCTTGGCTGACAGCAATTTAATTCTGGAGACTGGAATCTGCAGACGCTCAAACAAACTGCTGCTATACCCTGCTTGTAGCAGTCAGTCAGGATGTGATTTAGGTTAGGCTATATAAGGAGACAAGTTCCCACATGACTTCTGCTTGGTGATTGTTCAAAACTGTCCCTTGGTAGGTTAATAAAGTCAGGGACCGGGTAGGGAGTAGGCTCGTCTGACTTGCGAAGATCTATTTGACTGCTGGTAGTATTTTGGTAGCAAGCACCGGTGGATGAACGAACTGAAGCAACAGTTTGAGGATTATCTTTCTTGCACCAGGTGTTAACAGGACTCCAAGTAAAGATGGAACATCAAACAAAGGCGGTTTCGTGGGAAAGCTCGACGTAGAGAATGCGGACTCTGAATACCACTTTCAGCTTTATTTAAGACAAAAAAAAGATGTTAAGAGGAAAGAAGGTTATTAAGAATGAGCTGCAGCCGTCATTCACATCATAGTGAGTACAAGCCGCAGTGCCCTGTGCTAAAACTAATGACGATGAAGACATCTATCGTTTTGTAGCCCCAAAAAGATTGGCAAATGCAGATAGAGATTAGCAGCATTGTTTGCCTACGTTGACATCGTCCACATCAGTGCTTCCCCAGGAAGCAAATACAGGAACGGACGCCAATCGTGGTGACTGTGAACTGGAGCGGAAATGTAGGTCCAGGTGATTTTACGTGAGCACCTGCAGTGTAGGCATAATCCCCCGGTCCGCTTTGCCATGACTGGCACAGCGGTACTAGTTTATACTGAGTACAGGCTCAACATTTATGCTAGCAGATGCGATGCCTATCTAACACCTCTGGAGTAACTAAGGGTGCTGACTTATACCTGACTTATACAGCGCTACTCCATGCTTCAGATCACAAGCAGTTCGATATGGGCACAACCACGAACTCTATCAGGAGACCAAATGCAAATAACCGGGCCGAGAGCATAGCGTCGAGTAATTCTCATAGAACATATGTTCTCAGAGGGTCATTCCGGTTTCTCGTGCAAGAACCACTTCAGATCAGTCCCATGTAGACTCGGATCTGATCACCTTCTTCGAACATGAACGCGGTAAAAATGGCTATAAACCTCTCTATTTTGGTAGTCCACACACTGAATATGGTATTGCCATTGCCATCTCAGAGAGTTTCTGTGATGCCATTAAAGACGTTGAACGATTTGATGATCGGCTGATGAAGCTCACCATTATATCAGCTGATCGCACTATTCACTTCCTCACCGCGTACGCACCACAGACAGGTCGACCTGATGCCGAGAAAGATGCTTTCTGGCAACTTCTCGTTGAAAAGACTTGTCACCTGCCTGCTGACGACTATATTATCATTCCCGGCGATCTTTCCATCTGTCAGCGCAACTGAAGTCGCGGAGGCAATAAAACGAATGAAATCGGGAAAAGCCACAGTACCTGACGACATCGCATGTGAGCTCTGGAAAGCGACGAGCTGGGACCCAACACTGTGGCTCAGTGAATTCTTTAATCGGGTTATTCAGGGAAGAAGAACACCATCTGACTGGCAAGAAAGTACTACTGTTCCAATATGGAAAAAGAAAGGTAGTCCAGCAGAATGTTCAAATTACCATCCGATCACGTTACTTTCCCATAATGAAGATTTTTGAACGTATTCTTGACAATCGTATTCGCGAAATCATTGAAATAACTGTGAATCAAGTCGGATTTGTCAAAAACTGCGGAACTACTGACGCAATACACGCTGCGCGGTTTCTCATGGAGAAACACCGTGAGGAGCATCGCCCTCTTTACATTGCATTTCTGGATCTAGAGAAAGCGTTTGACCGTATGCCACACGAACTCATCTGGATAATACTTAGTGCCAGAAGAACTCGTGCGCTGGGTTCAATTGCTCTACCGCGGTCCGGAAAGTAAAGTTCGAAGTATGGCGGGTGTATCAAAACTGCTTCGTGTCTCTGTTGGTGTTCATCAAGGAACCGCCCTCTTACTAATCCTCTTTGTTCTTGTTATGGATACCATCACACGGGAAAACCAACGTCCAGCGCCCTACACACTGCTTTATGCAGATGATGTTCTCCTAGCATTTGATAGCAAAAATGATCTGCCAGTGGCAGTGATCTGCCCAAAACTGAGCGATTTAAATGCCTCAGGTAAACGCTATCAGCCAATGGAGAGCTGCGTTATGAAATTGCTTCACGCATTAACGCAACCTGGATGAAGTGGCGTTCCACAACTGGTGTCCTTTGTGATCGACGTATCAACGAACGTCTCAAATCTAAAATTTACCGCAATGTTGTCCGTCCAGTCGCTCTCTATGGTTCTGAGTGTTGGCCGACCATAAAAGACAATGAACGGCGTCTCGCGGTAATGGAGACGAAGATGCTACGTTGGACTAGTGGCGTGACATGTTTTGATCACATCCGAAATGAGGATATCCGCGATCGTTATGGAGTTGCACCGATCGTGGAAAAGTTGCGAGAGAGGCGTCTTCGATGGTATGGTCAGGCAATTCGTGCTAACTAGAATTCACTTGCCAAGATTGGTCTGAACATCGAAATCGATGGTAAACGACCAAAAGGCAGGCCAAAACAACGGTGGCTTGATACGCTGGATGGGGATTTAAAAGCCTCGAGATTACACCCAGATCAGGCATTCGACAGAACCAAATGGCGTAACCGATTGGAACCAGCCGACCCCGCTTGTGAACGGGAGAAAGGATGAAGAAAAAGAAAAAGAATCCCAATCGACATATTTGAAGAGAGCATGGTCTCTTCGACAATAAGCGCAGAATAAGTGACTTGCGATTAGAACGAAGCCAGAGACTACACTGGCAGCGCAGTTGGAAAGAGTTCTCGAAGAGTTTGCGCGGAAGCTTCCTTTGATATTCCCTTTACTGCTTTGGATCGGATGATTTTTCGAATTGTTGTCCTTGATGCAGCTGCAGGTCGGAGGACCTAGAACAGGTGTTTCACCATTTCTCTAGATTTGAGGTTGAAAAAAGGAGGCCGAACGACGTGGCTTCGTTATTATAGCCCACCCTGCTTCTTACGCCTATTTTCTGATTTTCGCAACTACCCCTCCCGTAAGAGAAGGGTCGCGTGTATTTGACACGTGATAGGAAGCAGAGGTCATATATGTGACACAACACAGGAAACTACTTTCAACTGTTAGTTCTTACGAATCACGCTTATGATACGAAATTGCAGCAGAGATTAGTACTAAAAGTCGGCATTTAATGGCATATACTCGTTGAAACTAAGCCAAGAATGGTTGACATTCAGACATTATTGATTAGGCTGACCCTGACCAATGTGATAGGTTAGATAAAAGCAGCAGGATTACTTTTGAGACCATTCAATATCAACAACGGTCTAAGACAAGGGGATGCTCTATCATGCGTCCTCTTTAACCTGGCCCTCGAGAAAGTGATTCGCGATACTGATGTAAATGCGAGAGGCACCACCCTCTTCAAGTCCACCCAACTACTGGCCTATGCTGACGATATCGACATCATAGGAAGAACATCCCGAGATGTACAGTCTACCTTCATCCAGATTGAGCGGGCGGCGATTAGCGTGAGATCTTGGGCTGCACATTAATGAAGGCAAGACGAAGTATATGGGGGCGGCGTCAGCGCTAAAACCAAAAGAACGAACAACATCGAATCGCACTAGCCAAACGAAAATAAAGAAGATAGGAGACTACAACTTTGAGACGGTTGATAATTTCTCCTATCTAGGGGCGAAAATCATGACCGATAACAGCTATGACGATAAAATCCGCGCACGGTTGTTGGCAGCCAACAGAGCCTGTTTCAGCTTACAAAAACTGTTTCGCTCGAAACGTCTCACCATAGAGTCAAAGCTCATACTGTACAAGACTATGATCTTGCCAGTCCTTACGTATTCCTCGGAGACTTGGGTTCTTAGCAAAGAAAACTGCGAACTCTTGGCCGCCTTCGAGAGAAGAATCCTCCGAAGAATCTTCCGTTCATCCTCTCTACATGAGGATGAACAATTCCGTAGCCTACATAACGACGAAATCTATGAGCAATACCACGACCATCAGGTTGCGGATAATATCCGGCTCAACATGTTGCGGTGGGCGGGTCACTTAATCCGTATAGATGAGGATGATCCAGCCAGGAAAGTCTATAAGGGCAATATCTATGGTAGAAAAAGAAGACGAGGCAGACCCTGCCTGAGATGGAGCGATGGCGTAGGTCAGGACGCCAGACAGCTTTTAGAGATATCGAATTGGTAGACCTCGGCGCAAAACCGGGGTGTCTGGAGTTCCTTATTAAGGCAGTCCTAGACGGGATACCGGTTGTAGCGTCATTGATGATGATGAAGGGTGCCTGTCAAAACTGTATTGAGGATCATTCAATGGATATTAGTTCTAAATAAATTTTACAAGTTTCAAAGTAGTAATTTAGTTAGCCGGACATACTCGGGATAAGGATTTATTTATGAAAGATAAAAACCAGTAATTCCAGGGAGGTCAGTTACTCCTTTTTTCCGTTGTGCGGTTTCCACATTCAGTATCAGGTTATTGTTCTCAATGGGCTCACATCGTTGCTTTTGCGAAACCACCCACATATAGAACTACAGATACGCATCTGCGTAATTGGGTAATGATCCTCAAGGCAGCGTAGATGGTAGTCTTGGAATATCTATCTCTGAAATGTGGATGTTTTCACCTACCTGTCGTTTCAAATAATCCGGAGATGGAGTCGGTGTATGCTCAGTTACAGTGATGATTGGATTCCTCGTGAAGAATGTAGTTTTCATCCCAGTCGACTGCGACGTTCTCATCGGCTTTTGAGGTTCAACGTATCTGTAAAATCTTAATAATGTTGGGTCGATGTTATATGAAAGAGTGTTTGGTGCACAGGGAATGATTTACAAATTCATACACAAATTGACGGCATAATAATCGCGATCAGGGAAAGCGGCAACAGAAACGAAAACTTCAAAGGAGAAAATAAAACAGGTAAGTGCAATATACAATATAGATACGAAAAGTGAGAAGGGAAATAGTTGAGTGCCCTATTCCCTACTTGAATACTTCAAGAATAGGAACCCACAGAGTATAATATTGAGCCAGCAGCAGGATAGTTAAAAGTGTGAAAGTAGCGATTTTTTTTTACAGGGTGGTGGTGCATATTACGAGGGATGCAAGACTTACCCGCTATCTAGAAGACAGCTGGGGAAAAGAGTAGAAGGAAATTTACAATTAAGAATTTAGATAAGATCGTTGCATTCATATTTGTACAGAAAAGAGTGTATAGCGTGAGACGTGTCGAAGGAAGGAGCGCAGCAGACATCGAGTATCATTTCCATCAATTCATTTCACAATTTGTGATTTCAGCATCCATTACATGTGAGTGAGGTACATATCTTGCCATGAGGGTATCAGTTGATAGGGTACTTACCTTAAACTGGGCATACTCTTTCCTTTGATGAGATTGCTGGTAGGTTCACGGGATATCATAGATGCTGAGCGCGACAATTTCTTTTCGCCAGTGTCTAGGCTGCGATGATAATCCTAACATAAGGGACATTTCGTTGTACATTAATTTTTTGAGATATATACATATTTATATTACAGCATGTTGCAAGGACTTCCCATTGGCACCAGTGTCCAGGCCAACTTTTTCTAGTGCTCTGTCTGATTTCGAAAACATTTTCGTCTCTACAAAGGCTCTAATATCAGCCATTTTCACGCGTTTCTTCTTCTCACTGCCTCGTCGTCCAGTGGTTGAACTACTATCATCTGATTTCCCAATGGGATTAAATGGAGAATCTTGACAATAGCAAATAAATATCTATGTGGGAATCTTTCAATTCCGTTCTATATGTTACCTGTGAGTAGGGCTGCTATAGGGGGTTCTGGAATCTCAATATAGTCTTTTGTTACTGAGCTTCCACTTGGACTATCTCGGCTGTTACTGCCAGGTCCTTGATACAGTGAAATTTCAATTTGAGGTATTGGCAATGAATTTGATCTCTTCCGGGGCTGCTGTTGGGGGATTATAGTCTCTTCGCTGATGTCACGTAGCCTGAAATACAGAATGTTGTCGTTGTTGAATACAATTAATATCGGTCATAAAAAGTATATTTTTGCCAAGGTCATAGAATGATGATAAAGGTTACAAGGAATTTTATTGACACTATGGCAGATTTGTTTCAGTTTTACTTGCACTGGTTTCCATGTACCTGTTATATAAAAAGTGTAGGCTCCAATAAACCCCCTCTTCTTGCCAGTGCGAGATAAACAGACAACGCAAGACAGCGACATCCATGAATGTAGCCGCTGCCACATCATACTTCCTGTAGACTGGACTCTTTGGGTCAGCATCGGTTGAATCCTTTTCTGTAGAAGAACTCGTCTTTATTTGTTCCGTTTTTGGTTTACTAGCTGTCTTCTCCAGTATTTTTTCATGGTCAAAGTCAAATCGAGTGGGATATTGCGAAGCCTGCTGTGTATGAATAGATTGTTTACTTCCTCGGCGACTTTGAGATTTCTGTAGCAAGCTGGCATCGGCCTGGAAATAGATTTATATGGTTTTATTATTTGTATTATTGGTATCCACATGAAGGCTTAGACGAATGACCGGTTGAAAAGCTTACAGTATAGAAGGATGGGTCCATTAGGAGAGGTCCTGCTGGCAGACGGAATATAACCACACGTTCCTCATCGAGGCTTGATGCTTCCTCAGGAATTGTTTCAGGGAACATAAAATCTTTTGGGGAAGATACCCAGGAGCACTGAAAGGTTTGTAGGTTAGGTGAAGTCATTATCAAAGAGGTGGATTGACTACAAGATTATAGTGGAAAACTCACAAAGAAAAGTTGCTTTGAAAGAAATAAAGGAACCCTACTTTTAGAAAAAGAGTTAAAAAATACTAACTTCTTCTTCATGCTTGGGTGTATCTGAAAATGAGATACTTTGCGGTGAGTCTGCAGTTGGCGACATTGCATTTGGATCAGATTGATTTCCTAAAATGACTCAAATGAGTAAATTAAATTAGGTAATCATATTACGATCTTTTCGCTACTTACTTGGTGGAAAAACATCTGATGACTCCCTAGGGCTCGGAGGACTTAATAGATTTCGGGCTTTCGGCTTGACCGGTGCAATAAAACAAGGGGCTCCGGGAGCTCGATACTCCCACATACCTTGCCATAGTTTGATACCATTTTCTAGTCGAAAATTCTGGAAGTCCGATTCTTTAAGGTGGTGTACAATTGGCGCAAATATGTATACAAAAAGCTAAAAATTAAATCGTTTAGTGTATATTGATTTTATATGGATGACATTTGTATTTACTGTAATCGTTGGCACAGAAAAGAGGTACTGGTTAGTTCTGTTGGTTGGGTCTTTCAGAGCAGGAAAATCTTCGGCTTCAGCATCAGCACACTCCTCTGAAGCATATAGGAGAATCCATTGCATTGTATACAGCAATTTCACTTCGGCTGCACCAAGCGCTTGAAGATCCTTCACCCTGAAAATGTTTATTAAAATTCAAAATGTAAAGGGTAGCATTTTCCAAAGATTTTCTTTTAAACATTCTTTTGTTATTATCAGGATCCTTCTAATCAGCGAAAAGATTGTAAATTAAGGCTTGCGACTAATTTATATATAGCCATTAATCAATATTGGTTAGTTTTCTTAATGAATTAATATATTATAATTGTTTGGATTGATAAAAATTTTTTAGATAGGTAGTTTTCACTTCTTTGATAGATATTCCTAGGTATCAACGAATATTTGGCATACCGGTGTGTCACAAGGTTAGTTGCTAATAATTTCGATGAGATGGTGATGAATAAAGTTTTGAATATCGAGTCAGTTTGCTACTTCTTCGTCTGGATCTGTTGTCTCTAGGACACCTGCCTACTCAAAGCGATTCCGAGCAATTTTTATTATATATGTACCATTAAGCTCGGGGAGGTGGATCATGCTGTTGCTTAACGTGAAAATAACATAGAAGGATATCATGCTATCCATTGTTTAACGCTTACAACAATACGATGTCGAAAGTCCTGCGGGGTCGTATATGTCTCGTCAGCAAAGGAAAATGAAGTCCTCTGGATTCAAGTGAAATGATGACGTTACGTTTGACGTTGAAGCTTCTTCTCCGTAAGATAGGATCCTAGCAATTTGTGAGCTTTCGTAGTTAGTGATTGCTTAACTTTATATACGGAAGTATCCTATATGAGGCATGTATAAAAATGGCTGAGCAATACTTTCTTACTTTAAAGGTGCTGTTTACTTTTTCGATTTTGTGTTTTTTGTTGGGATGATTTTTTATCAACTATTACTAAAATGTTGATAACAGAAACTTTTTGAACTTAAGAGACTGAACGGTGTTATACGTACCGAAATTGTATCTTCCTTCTCGACCATGTTTGAGATAACTATCCTTACCATTGTGTCAATGGGAAAGTGGGGCAAATGAACCTTCCTTTACTAGAGCAACCGAGATTTCATTTCCCTCTACATAGCAGTGACCAAATAGGTGCATTTTATTCAATCTAGGAATAGAGTACAATCGGTTTCTACTTTCCTGAACCATTTTTGAAGTGGACTGCTCAACGCCCTCAGTGCAGCCTGCTCCTCAACTGCCGCCGCACCAATCGCGTAGACTTCACTCTGGAAGAACGTTGCATCTTGTTCCAAAGGGAAAAGCCACTTCCCGTTTTTAGTCGAGAGGTAGACCCCTGCGACCGAATCCTGTTCTGTTTTTCAACCATCGGTGTGGAAGGCTTTCGTAGAATCCGCTATGCATTCCTCTGGAATTTCCCAGTTTTCTGTATGGTCCACGATAATTTCATACAGATGTATGGAGATTCGGCAATCGGAAGGCGTTGGAAGAAATGGATTCAATTCTCCTAATAACTCTCCCAAGTCTCTGTGCCTCTCTTGTCGGTTGTTTTCCTTTAAAACTAGTAGAATTAGTCTATGAGCTGCTGTCAATGCAGTGCTTTGAATAAATATATCCAAAGGCTGCAAATTGAGGAATGCATCTACAGCTGCACTGGATGTTGTGCTCATGGCACCAGTAATATTCAGTCACACGGTTCCTTGCAGTGCGGCTAGTTTACAGTCAAAACTTTTTGTGTCTCACCTTTGCTTACCACGCTACGGGTGCATAAGCTAACATCGGCCTAAGGATGAGTCCCCATGTTGGGGTAAAGGTCCCTCTGCCTAGTCCATACGCTGTGGGAGCTGGTTTCATTTTTTCCTCTACATGTTTGTTCCAAGGGGTCTTTTTATCTTGAATGACTTCAAGATATTTCATTTCTTCGGAGAGTTGAAGGGCTCTACCACTCATCTCTGGTAGGAAAAGTTCATCCAGTTTTCTCCTTTTGGTAAATAATCACAGCGTGGTTTTATTTAGATCACTGAAAGTTCATGCCTGAGGCACCAACTGCCAATAAAATCAATGGCACGTTGTATATTTCCACACACCTTTCTGAGATCCTCATTAACAGCAAGCAGAGTTATGTCGTCAGCATAAGCTTGAGCATGTACTGGGAGATTTTGCAGGCAGCCTCATCGACTGACTATTCACAGCTTACTGCTCAGTTCGACACTAAGTAGTAATACTACATGAAACTGGGAGCCATTTTTTTCGAAACATTTAAGGTCTACTGTATTTTTTAGAAGAACTTTCTGTGGTTCCCATCCAGCAACTTTCCACTGACTTATGTATGTAGTTGACATTGAGGTCTTTCTGTGGTTTTATACAAGCGACAAGGATTTTGTTGCTGGTTTCCAATTCACCAATCGCGTTTTAGCATATTTTTTAGGAATAAGATCTTGAAGAGTAAGTTTTCAGTTGGGCAAGGTTTCTTCCTGCGAAAAGGGTGGACTGTGAAGGGTTATCACTTTTCACTTTGCTTTACTACAATTGAATTTGGGTAGGATGAGATCGGTAGGGTACTGGATAGTATCTAGGAGCTTAGTTTGATACCTGCATTCTTTGATGTGATAGAAAAGAATAAATTTACGCGAAAAGGACATTTTCCACCTGCCATAACTTCGTTAATAACAGTAGTATTTCTAGCAAAGTTTCCAATGTCGTCCTCTCCCGCATTGGAATTAATGTCAAAACTAACGCCCGCTTGGAAAACTATTGATCGAGACGTTTCATTGCATACATAATCATGTACTTGATTTCCCTACGGAAAAAATTTGGGTGAGAATGTCACCAGGATCTGAACCTAGTAAAGGACCCCATCTTCTAGTTGAACAGATACAGTACAGCAAAGCTGATTTCCTTGAGAACCAAGTTAAATTCTCACTTGTGGATAATGTCAAAGTATGTGCACGAAAACATGATGTCTATTTACTGTACAAGGATCTGGATGAAGTCATATCTAAAGTAGAAATATACATTTACTTAAGGAAGAATCCATAAGCTTTTGTAAGTTTGGGAAAGTCATACTCAAATCACCAGTGCAGAAGTTGTTGATTATCTAGAAAGTATGCAGTAAGTTCAGCGCATGAACCCTAGTGAGGAAAAATAGAGAAACAAACGCTAGGGGTGCAGTTTATTGGAAGCTTTTGGTTATTCAAAGTGATGTAAACACTTTTCCGAAAGGATATCAAAATCAGTTGCCCATCCAAGGTAACCTCAAAAAAAAACTTCTGATGCTTAAAACTAAACCCAAGGAGGACGTTAAGATGGTTTGTAAGCAATGGACGACTAAATGTTCATAGGCTTGCCTGTTGGCGCAAGCCCTACCCGGAGAGAGTTTTTCATATAAGGCAATGTATCATCAAAAATATGCGACGAGTCTATGCGAAGGAGATGCGCGTTCTCAAAAAGAGGTCTCAACTTTTTGTGGAGTAGTGAAGCGTCTAATCTTCTTTCGGTTGGTTCATGATTCAGAGGGCGGTAGGTAGGACAAACGAGCGAAGAAATTTCAAGCAATCTACCGAACCAAAAAAAAAAACTGTAAGGCACTCTGTTAAGAATGTAAATCCGCTTAGGAGCCTATAGAGTTATGATGGGACAATTCAGAGAGCGTTCATCTAAGTAAATCATATATCTGGCTTTTCCTCTCTTGCAGGAGATTTTGTCAGAATTTTCGTTGGAAATTTGCAATACAGTAAGAGACAATAAAGTTTGCCAATAATGCCCTTAAACTTGTAGTGAAATCTTGGCCGGACAGGTTATCATGGAGGAAACAATGAGTGGCGGAAGCACATACTACTACCTTAAGCTGGTAAAACTCTAAACATCTAAATGTTATGAAGGCATGTTGAAGCGCTTCTGGTGTTTTTAAGACTCAAGGAGGTTTTTCAGATCGGCAGTGTCGCATTCGCACAGTTAGATCGGCCGTTCATGCCTTCAAATTCGTTTATGGCTGGAAATTTACGAAAAACATATTTGGTTTGGCAGATCCAAGCCTAATACGATTGTCCCCCGCTATTCACTGCTAATGCCGATAGGTATTTACAAAAAAGAAAGTTCTTGTGTGGCATCGATGATGGATCCAAAAGGTACATTGTTTTTGTGGGTATCTCATAGATTTGTTGCATAAAATCATTTACAATGTTGCACTTAATTTTCCGGTTCAAGAAAAGGTCAGCGTCGTGGATTGCGGTGACGACACTGCATTGGCTTAAGGCTGTCTTTTGTCTTCAGGACGATCACAGATGGCATATAAAGTGACGAAGATATGTATATAAGATGTCTGCCTTTCCTTTATAAAAGAAAAAGAGAAGAGGAAAGATGAAACTAACAGGGAGTAGTAAACCCAGTGATGGCCGTTTTAGGGATTGAGCAAACGGAACCCTAACAACTGTCCCGTATTGGCAAATACCTTGGTCTAATACCACTAGTTGCATGAAAAAAAGGCGAATTAACCGAGCATCTTACCGCCTGAAAAACTGGCTACATACACTTTTAGGAACCAGTATAATAAGCAACTTTAAAAAAATCCGGAAACAAAACATCGACAAAAGCTCAGTAGTCTCAATAAACTACACCCAAGCATCGAATTTGCCTTGAAGATGAAAAAGGAAGAGAAACTGCCTTTTTTTGGATCTGCCATGTTCATCAGCACAAAGTCGCATCCTCTAACTACATGATCCTTCCCATATCCACAGAAATTGTGGTGAAAGAGGCGAAACAGATTTTGAATGTCACCAGACTGGACGGATACACCGACTAGACCATCAGCAGAAGAGGATTCTTCAACGGCACACATTCACCAACCTTATTCTTCATCAACAGCCCAAAAAGGAGTAAACCTTTAGAATTCAATCAAATTTCCCTTTCGCTGAAGCGAAAGCTGGGGAAATATGGGTTCGACGTCGTCTTCAGTAGCAAGAATAGCCTCTTCTGAGACGAAGGACTCAAATGGCCAATTATATATACACAAAATTTCCTGCACCAATTGCAACAAATATACATCGGATACACGAGAAGGAAAGTGGAAACATGTCTTGAAGAGGAGGTAAAGGAGGTAGAGTTTGCAAGAAAAAGCGATCGGCAGATTTAAGATCGAAGGTAGCAGAGTTTCTCATGACGAATCGCAGCATTTCCAAGGAGGACGTAAGATTACTGAAACACATAAGGGATATGATATGTCGAAAGTATGGGAATTCACACAACCCAGAAAGACGCTCTTCTGAACAGGGATCAAGACAATGGGTACTTTTTATTATTCAAATTGGACAACAGGCATACTCGAAGGGATAATTATATAACAGTGCTGTCGGCAAGACAAGTAATCACAGGAAAGGGATTAATGAAGATTCAATTATCCACAGGATATGTCAGGCTAAAAGGTAAGGACGGTTTTGTATTCCTTTTCTATTTCGAAATCTAGTACTGAGGGAGACGATAAATAGTCGCCAAAATGTATTATACTTATCTATCTATTTAAAGAATAAATATTTTTAGTACAGCAAAAGGAAAAGGTTTCTGAATTTTATTTCAATCATTAGTGTTTTTCTCAAAAGCTCTATAAACATTGCGCTAAAAGTGATGAAGATTACATCATCGAATTTGGTGCGAAGGAACCAGTTGAGGGGTTAGAGCTAATCCTATTTAGGGAAAGTGCATTGCTCTTGTGCAAACTGTAGGACCTATTTTAAATTTTAGGATGATATTTTAAAAAAAAATTACTGTAATGAAACGTGCTATAACATTTTCATCATCATCCACGGCGCAACAATCGGTATCCGGGCTAGGCCTGCCTTAGTAAGGAACTCCAGACACCCCGCTCTTGCGCCGAGGTCGACCAATCCGATATCCTTTAAAGCTGTCTGGCATGCTGACCTACGCCATCTCTCCATCTCAGACAGACTCGGCCTCGCCGTCTTTTTCTACCATAGATATTTCCCTTATAGACTTTCCGGGCTGCATTATCCTCAACCATATGGGTTAGATGGTCCGCCCACCGCCAACCTTTTGAGCAGGATATTAGCCACAACCTGACGGTCATGGTATAGATTTCTTCGTTACGTAGGCTACGGAATCGTCCATCTTTATGTAAGGATCCAAAAATTCTTCGAAGGATTCTTTTCTCGAACGCGGGCAAAAGATCGCAATTTTTCTTGGTAAGAACTCAGATCTCCGAAGAATATATAAGGACTGGCAAGATCACTGCCTTGTACAGTAAGACCCTATGGTGAGGCGTTTCGAGCGAAAAAGTTTTTGTAAGCTATCCCATACCTTGAGCAACAGTTGATGAACCGCTTAGTGTAGTGGTTCGCCTTCATATTTAACAAATACGGCTGTAATTCCATCCACTCCTGGCGACTTATGGTTTTTAAGCTGATGAATTGTACGGACCATTTCTTCTATGCGTGGTGGTGATAACATTTGTCTGTCATCTTCAGTTGGCGGGACCTCCAACTAACCGATATTTTGATTGTTGAACAGTTCATCAAAATACTCAACCCATCGTTCCAATATGCCCATCCTGTCGGAAATTAGGTTTCCTTCTTTGTCTCAGCATGATGAGCATCGAGGTGTATAAGACTTCATTCTGCTGACTTTTTAAAAATTGCTCGCCTGGTGCGGTTGCTCTCTTTACTTCTCGAGATTAAAAACCTCTTGGTTCGCCCGGCTGTGAAGTTGTGGCGCGGCAGGATTCGCAGCATTCGAAATTTATTTCGAATGTTGCGAGCGAATAGATGTCGCGGATCTATCCACTTTGCGTGGCACACCAATGGAGTGGAAGATCTCAGAAAAGTGTGCGATGAGTAATTTTGTTTTTTGAGACCTGTCACTAAAATTTAATTATTCAGTTGGACTGGAAAAAGATTAAAAGTTTTTAGATAGATATCAAGTTGGGAATTGAGGAGAGGAGTCTTTTTGAGTTCGTTGAATTAAATAGAATGTTAAGTGTACATTAATGAAAACAACATATGAATTGTTAATTTAAAAATATCTTAAATATTTATAAGGATTGTTGAAATGAGAAGTGGTGTTAATTACTTAACGGATTATTAACGTAACGGATTATGTGGCGCGGCAGGATTCGCAGCATTCGAAATTTATTTCGAATGTTGCGAGCGAATAGATGTCGCGGATCTATCCACTTTGCGTGGCACACCAATGGAGTGGAAGATCTCAGAAAAGTGTGCGATGAGTAATTTTGTTTTTTGAGACCTGTCACTAAAATTTAATTATTCAGTTGGACTGGAAAAAGATTAAAAGTTTTTAGATAGATATCAAGTTGGGAATTGAGGAGAGGAGTCTTTTTGAGTTCGTTGAATTAAATAGAATGTTAAGTTTACATTAATGAAAACAACATATGAATTGTTAATTTAAAAATATCTTAAATATTTATAAGGATTGTTGAAATGAGAAGTGGTGTTAATTACTTAACGGATTATTAAAATAAAAAAAGTAATTGGATTACTTAAAAGTCGCTTCTTTGCTCGTGAAAAGTCTCTGTGCGTGCTTGCGTTTTTTGAGACTGCAACATTACTTGGTATGCAGCATTCTTTCATTCCGTTACTAGCTTACATTCATCAAATCAGCCGTTGCCACTTTTCTTGGGGCTGGGGCCAACCATGTTTGCGCCGTCTCAATGATAACGCCCTTCAGGTGGTTGTGAAGATCATTGGCTGATGATTCATCTCCAAGACATCTGTTAGCTGCGGTTATTGCGGCATCCATTTCACCCTTATAGGTGTTACGGAGGGCTGTGCTTTGAATGACTTCAGTGTTCACTCTCATCTGATTGTCAGAGGAGATTGTCGGCGATGTTGTAATTCGTGCCTGGAGCACTATGCAACGAGATAGTGATCCGAGTCCGAATCCGAATGGCGGCGTTCAATCAACATGTGGTTAATTTGGTTGAAAGTGATCTCGTTTCGAGAGACCCACGTTTGTTAGTAGACCGCGCAAACCATTTGGCCTCGAGGGGTCGCTCAAATGCATCCTAAAAAGTATCCTTCTCTGACTCTCCAGTCTCCTCTATAGGGGCGTGAACATTAATGAGGCTTATATTCCTAAATTTGCCTCGCAAGCGTAGAGGGCATAGCCTCTCGCTTATGTGTTCAAAGCCTAGAACACAAAACTAAAACTATTAATGGAGGTATCCATGCAAACTCTAATTACCTGTTATGAAGTAAAGCTCCTGCACAATGCATTAGATGTGGTAAAGCCGCCTGAAGTAATCTCCATCGTGGGATCGACTTCAATGCCTCGGTTAACGACGGTGATAGGCCGAATTGTATATTCTGAACTAGGACCTTCTCGAAAGACTAAATTTAAACAATATTAATTGGGGAATATTATTACAGGAGTGACAAAGGAAACATACCTTGCAAGCTTCCTTCAATTCCTATATTGGAAAGAGATAAAGTTTAGATTTGACCAACAAATGTTCTCATAAAAATTGTGAATTGTGAAGAAAAGAACATACGAGAATTGTATATTGAAATGTATATACATACATTCATTCATATTTAAGTTATTTACAAAGAAAAACATCTAAAGTTGGACAATATTCAAGTTTTAAATTCAAAGCACAAAATTGAACAGGAAATTCTATGCAACATTTGGAGTTGAAATAATCAATCTTTTCTCGTTTCGTAACATAGGGAACTTACATGATGTCCTGGTGCATGTTGACAAAACTAGAGATTGCATGTATTACAATGTTTATAAGTCGGCACATTTTTACATGTGTGTGTAAGCAGGAGACAAATACAAACATGGAATTCACATAAATATTCACATTAATGATAGAAAAAAATAATTAATCTATTTTAACATTTCAGATTTTATGAAATAAACTTTTTATTTATTTTAATTGTATACCTAAGCTAGTGAATGTAGTTTATTTGTCTGGCGTTTATTTTAAATAATAAAATTTATTTTTAAACAAAATAAGTTGAGTGGAACAAACGGAAAACATTTCTGCATCTGTGTAGAAGTGAACATAATTATTGCTATTTGTATTTGTGAAGAAAGCATCTTTACAATTTTGCATGTGTTTTGACCCTTCACAATGTTTTTTTTTTACATAATTTAACGTCCCATTGGTTTATTCAAACATTTAGGTGATTAAACAACGTTCAGAGGACTTCAGATAAATGAAAACATTAATGCAACATTTATATACAGCTTAGATATATAATTCATTATTTGTTTGCCATTTATTCTATGTGACAATTATGATTTTGTAGATTCTGGGAGAAAATTATAAAAAACTGCATTCCGCATTGCTATATGTAGACTTGTTTTCTCCAGTTTAAAGTTCATACCATACAACTCGCTTCGTGTAATTTTCCAAGTTTTGGCCGAATAAAAGGAGCTATTTGACGCCAAAGGAATGTTTGAATTGGCACTGGTAATCCAAGGTCCTGTAAACCGTCGTCCATCGGGCCAACATCGAACGATTCTTGTGTCGGAGTTGCCATTTTAGTAAGTTGAAGTATTTACATGCTCTGTGAATGATTTATGAAATTAATCTATGATATATTAAGTTTCGGTACTTGATACTTATTTTGAATGATTATGGGACAGAACAGTTGATAATAATAACAGAAACAGTCTAGCTTGAACCTAACCTTGCATCGCACACTTAAGTTAAAGACCGTTATTGTACGCTAGGAGATAACGTGGTCGGTATTACTCTTACCCGTGATTATTATCCTCATTTGACTCAGGTGCTCATTCACAGCTAAATAGACGGAAGTTCAAACCTATAAGGTGGTGGTATTGGCCAACGGGGGCATCGAAGCACGAGAGAGTTAAGGAAGATCCTGTGTTCAAATGTTCAAAATGTTCTCTTGAGAAAAAGGGCCTCACAAGGACACTCAAGTAGACTGTACAGAGGAAAAAATATCTGAATTTCAGCTGACCATGCTTCACTGCAGGGGGAGATTAAGGCAGTCTACGACCAATCCAACTTCCTAACAACCAATGAATCAACACTAGCGCCGTAGTCTCAGCCGATTAAAATAAGTGAACAGTTGAAAAAATATGTCTACATACTATAGTATCCGGTACCTACGCTAATTAAGAAATCGCGTAAGTAGCCCTAAATAATACTTGAACTCAGGTAGAATATTTTCTTGTAAAAAACTCCTGACGGAGAATAACAATAAATTCTTCAAACTTTGTCTGCGATGACTGGACTCTGCTTACTTTCTGAAAACGCCGAAATCTTGTCGGCCTAAAGATATTTGGCAAAGAATTTAAATGTTTGGCAGCATATTTTGTTGGTTGTTAACTGCTTGCTGGCTCACTTCCCAACCAGAAAATTTCTTTAATTAAAGCTATTCAGTGTACAATAATTGATTCCAGACAGTTTTGGAATGAAAATGGTGACGTTCTTAATCAACGAATAAGGCATGCCATAACTAATTACTCCACGGAGAACATTCAGTAAGCAGATACACGCAAGCCTGACGAGAAAAGGGGATTTTCTCGGGGGCCTATAATAGAAGTTTCAACGAAAAAAAAGAATAATAGGGGCCTACATGAATCTCACCAAATATCCGTATCATTTTCACCCTAGGCTCTATTTTTCTGCATAATTTTCCTGCAGCCTGGATTTTTCTCCCCCGGCCCTAGCGACCCGGCATCTAATTCATTTGAACTAGAAATGAGACCGCTTGTAGTAGAAATCGTCAAATATTTAAGAATGCATTTCGACTCCAAAAAATTTGAATTCACGCCGGTGGCCGAGTATCTTTGCCAAGGAACCTGAGGCTTCTATAGTGGCATTATTATCGTGCCTTAAGAAGACGGATATGAAAACATTAATAGAGCTTTTAACAGAGCAATACGTAATGAATTATAACTTAAACAGAAGCGAGGGAGTTCGGGTTCAGCCAATGTGAAAAAGTGGGGAAGACTTTGTATTTCACCTACAGCAACCCGGCTTCATCAGACCTCAGACGAACGTACTTAGAAAAGTCTTTTTCAATGGATAATAAATTTGGAAATTGGCAGTTTGCCTTGGAAGATATTTTTTCGTTTTATTGCCTAAAAGTATCTAATTTAAAGAAATACGTATTTCGGGGACCAACTGTTCCCTTCTTCTGTGTTTTATCTTCTATTCTTGAATTCGAAAAACCCAAGTTCCGAAGCCACAGAAGGAGTCTCGGGCAGAATGGAATTTAAAACGACGAACCCGGCAACAACAACGGAATAACGATTTGCGGATTTTCTCATGCAACGCTCCCTGCACCGACCGAATGTTGCTGAGCAGCTAGCCGTTTCCCTGTCCCAGTATAGAACTGATGTAATAGCGTTGTAGGTGATTTTTTGGACCGGTTTCCTGGAGGATAGCTACTACTCCCTATATTATAGTGGCCATTCAGTAAACCATGTATTCGGAGTAGGTTTCCAAGTCACCCAAAAAATGAAACCTGCTTTTATCGACTTTGGAAACATAAGCTAACGGCTATGCACAAACATACTTGGTCCCTGTCGCAAGAAAAGTCGGTACAGCTGGTTTGACGATGAATGCAAGCTAGCAATGGAACAGAAAAAGGCTGCATACCGAGTAACCTTGCATTCTCAAAGAACGCGGGCACACGCAGAGACCTACCAAGAACTCCGTCGAATGGAGAAGCGACTTCACAGAAGGAAAAAGGAAGCCTAGGAGAACCAATAGGTCTATGAACTCGAAAAGTTCAGGGAGCAACCGCACCAGGCGCAGAAGTTTCACCAAAAAGTCAGCAGGATGAAGCCTTATACACTTTGATGATCATCTTGCCGAGTCAAAGAGGGAAATCTGATTTCCGACAGAATGGGCATATTAGAGCGATGGGTTGAGTATTTTGATGAACAACCAGAATATCGGCAAGTTGGAGGTCCCGCCAACTGAAGACGGCGGATAAATGCTGCCACCACCAAGCATAGAAGAAAAAATCCGTCCAATTCGCCGGCTTAAGAACCATATGTCGCCAGTAGCCGATGGAAATAGAGCCGAATTGGTTAAATATGGGGGCAACCAATTACACCAAGCGGTTCATCAACTTGTGCTCAAGGTGTGGAACAGCGAATCAATGCTTGGCGGCTGGCAACGAAGCATTATCTGTCTCATACATAAAAAAGGAGATATCACACAGTGCAGCAATTATAGAGGTATCACGCTGAGTACCATCTATACGATATTCTCCGCTATCTTGCTAGGCCAGAACATCTTGCCAGTCCTTATGTATTTCTGGGAGACTTGGATTCTTACCAAGAAAAATTACGATCTCTTGGCTACGTTCGAGGGAAGAATCCTCCGAAGAATTTATGGGCCACTAGGTTAGAATATATGATTCCGTAGCCTCTATAATGATGTAATTTATGAGCGATACCATGGTCATCTGGTTGTGGATAAAATCCGGCTCAGCTGGCTGCAGTGGGTGAATCGCTTAATTCGTATGGGTGAGGATGATCCAGTCCGAAAAGTCTATAAGGCAATATCTATGGTAGAAAAAGAAGAAAAGGCTGTGCACAGTGGCAAACAGCTGAAATCTACGGTCCTAAAGATCTCGGATGAAAAGATGAAATGGATGGTCTTTTGAAATGGGACAAATAAATAAAATATTTTCTGCATGAATCAACTATTGAATAAATGGCGGGTTTCAGGTATCTGAAAGGCAACATATAAGCCACGATAGAGTTACTCACAGGCTCCAGGCAGATCATTGAAGAAGCGGAAACAAGTATAGTTATTGAGCTTAAAAAACGGATAAATGGGTTGAAGAGCTCTTCATAAATAAAGTAAGAATAGGAGACCTTTCCATCGAGGATGTCTCTCATGGCTAGGTTGGCCTGAATTCATATTTAGACAATCTTCACCGATCCTCTTCAGTTGAAGAGTATTCTTCAATCTCCAGAAATGTGAGACAATCGGGTGGAGAGGAACATGAACTTCACGATGAAAATGAAAAGCGGCCATCGGCGATACTCTCAGTTAGACTTGAAATGAAGCCATCTGTCGTAGAGTAATTGTGGATTCATATCTTTTCTAAGTACTAAATATTTTGAAGATACTAATCTGTGTAAACATTGCCTTCAAATTCTGGATCCTATAGACAGATAGTATTAAATTAATCTGTTATAAACAGTGCATTGGATCGGTTTCAATTTGAGATACGATAGCTTGCTCACTGTTCACTGCTACCTGTCTCATTGCCAGAATGCTGAATTCTGCGTGATTATTTTTGCATTTTCAAAAACGAAACTTATTCACGTTCACTGATGGCCTCCAGTCTTTCATGATTCTTGCAAAACCTACGCATTGGCAGAGTGTTTTGCCAAATTCACACGATTGCCAAACCTCAAGAAGTTCCCGCAAATTCAAACATGTGGGCAGAGTATTTGGCTTTGTTTGCGTGGGTATGCAATCGCTTGCAACCGATGCAATCAAGTGTCGATTTTTTTGACACAAATCAAAGGAGATTTTCCGTTGGACCATAAGAGCAAGTAGCAAGTAGTGATGTTTTTGTTCCGAGCATGTGGATCCGGCATTATGCTAACTGACGGTTATCTTAATGGTCAAATGTCAGTCACATACCAACACACCTTGTTTCGGATGTCATCCAGATAGAGTGGCCTAAAGAAAACCTTGCTTCGTTCCCAAAAATCCTCCTAACCTTTCTAAACTGCCTATTTAATACCCAAGGTGGACTATTTAATACACAAGGTGGCCTATTTAATACAAAAGGTGAGGTAGTATTTTAGAAAATTCAGAAACTTAAGTTGCTGACATTTCGTCCTGCGCGTTACTTCTACCTAATTGTATCTTTAATAATAATAATCTTTGGAGCAATAATCCAGATTGATTCAGGGCCTCGAAATGTATTAGAGCACTTCATTCAAGACCGAAACGGTACACTACAGGATAGCCTGTAGGATTATTACCCTGATTTAACTCAGGTACTAATTCACAGCTGAGTCGACTGGTATCCGACATCAAATCACGATACAAATTCCACTGCCACCAGTGAGATTTGAACCATGACCTTCCTTACAACAGTCTTGTGCTCTAATCACTTAGCTATCCGGATACAATTGTATCTTTATTCCTTATAAACTTGCTCAAAATATTGGGTTGGGAAAAAGGAAATGTCGTATTTTGTCAATAGATGGCGACACTTAAACATATCTTGTGTTGTATTTATCGCATCAGGTCATATTATACGGCGATTTGAAGCCGACAATCTGCTACGTTTGAGTCTCAAGTTAAAGCGCGTCAAAGATGGAGTCCACCAAGCAAGAAATTCGTCATATTTTACGTTTTTACTACCTGAGAGGTAAAAATGCAACGATGGCCGAAAAAGTTTATGGGCCCCATATTGTAACGATTCGCACAGCACAGCGTTGATTCGATCGATTTCGTTCTGGTGCAGTGGATGTCGAAGATACACTCCGTACTGGTAGGCTAATCGTCGTAGAAACCGATAAAATCGTCGAAATCATCCAAGTAGACCGCATGTGAGCACTCGCTCGATTGGCCAAGAACTGGGTACTGACCATAAAACCGTTTGGAATCATTTGCAGAAGATTGAATTCCAAAAAAGCTGAATGTTTGGGTGCGACAAGAATTGACGCAAACAAATTTCTTGGACCGAATCAACGCCTGCGATGCACTGCTGAAACGGAACGAAGCGGATGGTGACTGATGATGAAAAGTGGATCACGTACGATAACCTCAAGCGAAAAAGATCATGGTCGAAGCGCGGCGAGCCGACCCAAACCTTCCCCAAGTCCGGATTGATGGGCAGTGAGGTTTCGCTGTGTGTTTGGTGGGATTGGAAGGGAATCATCCACTATGAGCTGCTCAACTATGGCCAGACCCTCAATTCGGTCCTTTACTATGAGCAACTTGACCGGATGAAGTAGGCGATTGACCAGAAGCGGGTAGAATTGGTCAATAAGGATGGTGTTGTGTTCCACCAGGGCGACGCTCGGCCTCACACATCTTTGATGACCTTCCAGAAGCTACAGGAGTTCGGATGGGATGTCCTATCGCACCCACCGTATAGCCCGGATATGGCACCAAGTGATTACCATCTCTTCCGGTCCATGCAAAACGCTCTTGCTGCTACTAAATTGGCCTTAAAAGAGACTTGCGAAAACTTGCCTTCTAAATGGCAACAAGTTTGCAAACAAAACGGGGCATATTTGATTTAAATCGGATAATTCTAAGTATGTTAAATAAAGCGTCAAATTTTGATCAGAAATACGACATTTATTTTTTCCCAACCCAATATCATTTTAATTAAAACCAACAACCACTGAAGGTTTTTTCGTAGTTGCATCCTACACGAGCAGGAAAGGCAATATTAAACGGTTGCATCTAAAGAATGAAGGAGTGATATTCCTTACCATTGTCTCTCTATGTCTCTGTGTACACACAAACACTTGTTGCCAAGTTCATAAAAGGAAACACAAGAGCGCATATTTCGTGCACATCCAACTATGTACATAGTAACAAGCCAGCAACAAGTGTCCTCAGCTGATAGCTTTATCAATGAACCTGCCCCTTATGTACTCAACGCAACAGATGCAAAGGACTCAACAGATGCTCTCCAGCTGATTTTCTTTTGTCAGGACGAATCTATAGTAATATCCATCTCGATGTATACAATTTCCTAGACGCAGACTCCAATTTTCTCAAATGATGTCAAGTGATGAAAATTCCACCATCTTGAAAGTACCAAAGTTATATAACCACACGAAGAAAAAACAGATTTCACTCAATAATCCTCTTCTTTTCCACTAACCAACACTGAAAATGCTTCCTGCTTCATTACCATAAACCACTTAATAACTTTCCATAACGCACAATTATTCGCTATACCCACGGAGCTCTGAGCAAATCGTCCTCATTGGCACACCCTTAGCGTTTCCGAGATGTTAAACTATCATCGACTGCGACTATTCCCACGCTTAATTTTCACACTTTATAAAAAGCCACGCTCATTTCATTTTGTTCGATGAATAAACTGATTATTACCTTCAAACAATAAAATATTTGTTTGCACATTTTCACACGAGACGAAGGAGTTTAGCACGCGAACAGGACGACGTCTACATCATGGCTGCCAGTTGGGTTCGTTGCTGAAAATAGCGAGTCCTTGTTACGGCAATTGGGGGTGGATGTAGTCATTTTTTCTCTATGATAGTCTCCAAGGAAAAATGTGGCTACAGAGTGTTTAGAGGATTCAAGGATATGAGCATTTAGGTTTTATCTAGGGAATACTAGGAAACTAAAAATCGAGTAAATATTTTTTGCAACAAAGGACAATACGCCTCAATTACCATAAATTTCTGCTCGTTTTTTTTGGCTTTTTTTCAACTGAAAAAATAGTACCAATCAATTCCTCTTTTTAGAATCCTTTTAATGAAAAACTATCTTTTCAAAATATCTGTTTCCATAGTAAAAAGCTACCAAATGTGTAATTTTTTTGCTTAGTATTCTGTATGGCTCTATTCGCCCCATTTTACTCTAGTAATCATGGCGGCCGGGGTGGATTCGTGACAACGCGAAAGTAAATCGCAACCGCTACGATAGGCCAGGATTCGAGAGTATCAGGTCACTGGAACCAAGGACGCAAAAGCGAAGAAACAGCTGAAGAAAGTTGAATGGCTACATGAAATGCTGCCGGCAGACGGTCATATGATTTCTGTTTTGGATGCTGGGCCGGCATGAATGAATTCAAGGATATATGGGACAACTTACGGAGATTGCGTCCTGTTTTGTTATGATAGATGAGAGTGTTTGTAAACAATCGTCTTCGGATAACGCGGTTCTTATGTAAAGGTTGATAGTACATAACCTTCTTTGTGAGTTGAGTTGAGTTTCATTCATCTTTTGTTAGTTTTCTTTATTTTCACGTTATCTGGGAAGGACTGTGGATCATCAGACATATCCCCATAACTGAAATAAATTCAGTATAGAGTAAAACTGCAAAAATGATTTTAAGGAAGCGGAAAATCGGTCGCGCAACCATTCTATACATATTGTGGAGTTATGAATACTACTGAATACTGATAATGAAATAAAATTGAAGTTAATTTTTATAACTAGGTTCCTCCTCTTTTGCATGCTATTTTCATGTCTCTCTTGGTAATGCCTTGGTCAAAATGTCGGTGATTATATACTGTACTGTACTGTGTTAACGTATTTTCCTTCTAGATCGTGGACCAAAATGGCTACGGGAAGGATGCCTAGAGCATAAAACCAGCATACAAGAGGACAGAAGGAGTAAAGTACGGTGCTGGGTTCGAACCCCAATACCGGCGGTTTTCGGGAGTGAACAAGCGTCCATCGATATCCTTCGACCGCAGTGGCTCGTCCCTAATCGAGCTACTATGGCATCTAATGTTCCAAGTATAAGGTTTCTCAAAAGAAATTTTATATTTATTTAGCTTACTGCGTGAACGCAACATATCCGAGAGGCACGGGGGTTATGTCAATCGGTAGCCTAGCTCTTGGGAATTCAGTCGCTATGGAGCGTTTCTCGGGAGCAGACCGCGCGTTGTGCGTGCGGGGGTTTTACAAAAACGGCGATTCGGCAACTGTAGCGCGTAAAAAATTCTGCAGTATTCGAGGTTTTCGCCACTTAAATGATGCGCCAAGCATTCCTCTCATTCGACAGTTGGTTAAAAAGTTTGAAGAGACTGGTACAACGCTAGATAAATCAAAATCCGGGCGACCTAGGTCATCAAGAACGGTAGAAAACGTGGAGAATGTTAATCAGTCTGTTCGTGACGACCCGAACCTTTCAATTCGGAAGCGAGCAAGTACTTTAAATGTGCATAGATCATCATTACATCACATTATGCAAAAAGGCCTCAAGCTGCACTCCTACAAAATTCAATTGGTGCAAGAATTAAAGCCCCAAGATGCCAGTCAGAGGCTTAATTTCGTAAATCAGGTGATTGAGCGATTTTCAACGTTTACCGACATTTTGTTTTCGAATGAAGCCCATTTTCATCTTCATGGCCACGAAAATAAGCAGAGCTGCCGCTACTGGAGTGCAACGAATCCGAAACGTAAACATCAAAAACCCCTACATTCACCTAAAGTGACCGTATAAGCTTCGATGTTGGCACGAGGAATTATCGGCCCTTGCTTTTTTGAAGACGAAAGGGGCGTGCAGTTACAGTGAATTCAGAGCGTTATGTGAAGATGTTAGACAACTACTTCGTACCTGAATTGCAAAACTTTCCTGGTTATAACCAAAGAACATGGTTCGAACAGGACAGAGCAACTTCACACACGTCCAATATGCCTCTGCCACGTGTTCGTGAAATTTTCTCAGGCAAATTGATCTCCCGGAGAGATGACATAAATTGGTCTCCACGCAGTCCAGATTTAACCCCTATGGACTCTTTCCTATGGGGTTATCTTAAATCTAAAGTTTATGCCAATAAATCAACTTCACTTCACACGAAATGGCAGCCATCGCTGAGTTCACCTGCCGAAACGTCATAAGTAATTTTACTGTTCGATTAAATGAGTGCCAAGAACGCGAGGGTCTACATTTAGACGATAATATTTTTAAGAAATAAATCCCCAAAAAGCGTATTTTAATAATTAATAAACATTTTTTCTATATACGGCTTATTTTTTTTTAATCGATCCACTAAATATAAAATTTCTTTTGAGACTCCTTGTACAATAGATTTGGAGAAGAAGCTGTTCAAATAAAGTAGAACTCTGGCAATAATACCAGTATCAAAGGCGAAGAATAGGAAGAGAGGAGATGGCAACAAGGTGATTTCGACATCCACCGCATCTGCCCAAGAGGTAGTCCAGGACCAGAAAGTGGCCCTATTCAGGAGAAGCTAATCAGTTTTAAGATCCAATGTCCAAGATGGCAAAAGAAAAATCGCACGTAAGCTCTGCAAATGATAAAGATGAAGGAATATACAAAAGGAGACATCAAGTCAGGACTCATCGAGAACAGTGCTCTGACTGGAAGAGCTGCTCTTCATCCAGCATGAAGATAATGTAGTTGGGCATTCCGAAGCACAACGTGCACCAGGCCTGTAAAAACATGGTAAGAGCCATGAGAGTGCTTTATAATAAGTCATATGAAGGTCCGGGATGTCTAACGTGAGCACGTGCCGTGTAGGCATAATGCCATGATCCTTTTCGAACACGGATTAATTCGGAGAACACAATCAAGACTTATCTAACAATTCTGTCGTAACTAAGGGGTACGGCGCTCCAGTTGTACAGTATAACTTCACGCTTGAGGCTACAAGGAGCTCTACCCGCAAGGCTTCGTGCAAGATGAGTCCTTTGCGAACTCGGGCCTGATTGCTCTCGTCAAATATGTCGGGTATTATAGTGGGTCACAAGAGGAAGAGAGAAGACCTACGGGAAAGCGAAAAAATGCTGTCCCAACAATATTAGACGAAACTAATGTGACATCGAATCGCGTGGCCATCGATTTACAACCTTAAATAGTGCGGAACAAAGAGGGGAACCTCTAGGAAATCAACAGACGCCTAAAGGAAAAAAGGCGTTCTTGCCAGCTTTATAAACGAATCTAAAAGAGGAGGAGCATAACATGTTCCCAAGTAAGAACACCGTGTAGAGAGATGAAACCCAAAGGAAAAATAATTGTGGCTAGACCAAGGTCATTAATAAAGAGAGGAAGAAGAAATCCAAGGTGCGAATTCGTCCGTAAGCAATTTTGATTTCTAACAAGGGGAATTCATCGTAAGCGGAGATAATATGAAAAGTTAAAGATGACCCCGATTTATTAGACCTGAGCGAAAATGTCAGCAAGATCCGAAGTACCCAGAAGGGCGATCTCATGTTCGAGCTAAAAAATCCAGTTTGAGCAAAATTGTTTGCTTGGGGAGAATATTGCGATACGTTTCCCAAGAGATCTATCTCAATGACGTGAGATCCCTAGAAAAATCTACACTGCTTTGAAACAGAAATTTAAGTTGGAGGAATTCGAAGATACGGCTTTGGTATACTTGCAGGTGACTGATAGCCAGGGTGGTGAGTTGCATCTTGCTGTTGCAGTCTCAGTTTGGGGAGTAGTGCTGTATGTTATACATAAAGTGCATAAACTGAGTGCGTAGTACAAAGGAACAGAATTAAGAGTGTGTTATGTCTTGAGGAGATTCAGGTGATTCAGCAGGGCCGTGGAGAATACCGGCAGTCCCCATACATGTGAATTGGGCACCTCATCTGATTGTTTAAACTGCTTTGTACATGGCTTTTGTTGTAGACAACTTCATGGTCCTTTGCTTCTTAGATTTCGAGCTTATTGTTTCTCCTCCTAGTTTGAATATGTACACTTTGTCCGACTTTGGGTTCACGGAATGATCACCCTTTCAGATATCTTAATACTCGCTTTGCGACATCCCAGTATATCACATTGGAGTTCTTGTTGAGTTAGCTCAACATGCTTACACTCTGCGCGATGCCTGGCCTCGTTACCACCGTCAAGTACATTACCGCTCCGAGTAGTTTCCTGTATTATTGACTTTTTATCGGAATTTGCTCCTCAACATATCTCTTTTAAGTTTAACTTATACGGCCCCTTCTTGTTTAAACCCATTGCTTAGACAATACTGTTTCCCTTCTAAGTCTTTGACGTAGAATTCCTTTTTCAGTTTTATGACTAGTTCTCCGTTCAAATGTTGGCACCATCTTTTTCCAATTTGCTTTACCTCTTAGATCGCTTTTCGCAATCTACAGACCTGGTCGTTTGTGAAGAAGTAAAGGGGAGTCTCGTCGCTGCTTGTGGATTATGTATTCCAGGGACTCTATTAATCTCGTGGAAGCTTTCGTATACAGCTCCTCGCCAATGTCGCCGTGTAGATACGCTGCCGCTATATCCATTTGATTTATCTTCGCATTTATCGCTTCCACTTTCTTGTCCACCTTTCTCATCATGCGCTCGAGGCATGATCTGAAGCCATGTTCGATATGCATGCTTTCTCGGTCGTCTAGGTTTCCTCGTTTTCTTTCTGCGTAGGTTGTCCTGCAATGCGTCTCGTTGGCGGCTCAATTTCATGCTCTCCTCGAACCCTCGGTTACCTTCTCTAGTTCGGGTTCGCCTTCCCAATACGAATACTTTAGTCCCAAATATTTTTAAATGCTTTAAGTTAAGCTTTTGTAGTCCTCAAAGATTTCAAATAGTGGCTGATTTTCAATAACTTCACTGACATTGAAGTCACCTGTAAACGTTATGAAGTGTACATAAATTTCCACATTCAGATCTTATCCTTGAAGGTTGACGGTGAATAGTATCGAGCAACCTGTTACTCGTTTCTCTATGCGATGTAAACAGTTTTGCCGTTAATTTTTGTCGACAGCATTTGTCACTACCTTTTGACAATGGCTTGATTTCTGGTTCTGGCAGGTTCATTAAAGGGTCGCTATGTAAGTGCCTGAGTTCTGGATACCAAAGAGTGGCTTTCGACGTGCACGACCCTGCTGTATCCTTCACCTTGGCTTGCTCGCTGGCTTCTCTCAGGTAAAACAGGTCTCCAAAGATAGATATCCCCATTCAGATCCTTGATGATGGCCTCGTCTTTCCTGAACAAAACGTCTCGGCAGTGATGGGTGATTTTGGACACAGAAAGTAAGTTAGTTGTGTCATTCTTAAAGAGTACTGTGTTATGTTACACCAAATGTAAGATCCCTCTCACTTTCGCTTATTACGGCGCGGTGTCTATATATATGTGGAGTATGCCTCTGTAAGCTCCTGAGTGTTGACTGACTGTTGTGCGGATAACCTGTGACTAGGTACCGATTCTATCCTAAGCTAATAGGTGAATGTGTGTGTACGTTTGAGAATTATTAATATCTCGAACAAAGGCAAAGTTAATAGTTCAGACGATGCGACCACGGTTCAGTTTAACGCAGCGTGCAAAGCTTCGGAAATTGCCAAATTTTTACCATGAAAAAGTGGCTGCCGGAGATTTATTCTTAAATCACCTACCTTTGGTTAAGAGCAGGTCCCACGGTAGAAGCTACCATGCAGGCACAACTGACGAGTAGTGCTTCTCGCAACAGACGATGTCAACAGTGCCTTGGGGGTGCTTACAATGCTAGGCACAAAAAAAAATATTTTCATGTGACGGGCTTCCTCTGCGAATGTTGAGCGATTATCTAAGAGACCACTTACTACTCTATGAGACTTTCAGAGTTGAATAAAGATAACGTCGAGAGTAACAGAGGTATCTTTTCAACGCTATCTAAGATAGTCTGCTAAGATTCGATGTGGCAGAGGAATTGCACGTGAGTTATACAGATACACTGTTAATCAGGGACAAAATAGACAGGGTAAGACAGGGTATATTAGTGCGACAGGTAAGCGGATGAGTGACTGCTCATGCTTAGCACTGCGCGGGAAAACACTAAGCTTTGCTTAAAAAACTAAGCTTTAATTAAAAAATGAATCTCGACTTCGCGTCCCACGTCGATCGGCGGGATGATTATATAGTCCAAATCAACGGTTAACTTACTTAGATTCACGCCAAAAAGCGCGGAAGTACGTGCTGATGCCCTTGACAAGCATGCCTAAGTACAGAAGCAAGAAGTTTCGTACGGATGATCTTCGTTGCCTTCCTCGCTAAAGAACGCAAAAGCGGTTACAAATGCAAAGGAGAGGACCCAGGATATACACTGAATGAGTGACAACTCAGTGTCCGGATAGCTGAGTGGTTAGAGCGCAAGGCTGTCATACGGAAGGTCACGGTTCAAATCTCACTGGTGGCAGTGGAATTTGTATCGTGATTTGACGTCGGATACCAGTCGACTCAGCTGTGAATGAGTACCTAAGTTAAATCAGGGTAATAATCTCGGCGGAGCGCAATGCTGACCACATTGCCTCCTAGTGTACCGTTACGGTCTTGAATGAAGTGCTCTAACACACTTCAAGGTCCTGATCCAACATGGATTGTTGCGCCAACGATTATTATAGGCCCTGATCCAATATATTAGTGACAACTCTCTTGACAAAACAAGTCAAGGAGCAGATCGACTGCGCAGCTTATCAGAAACTTAAATCTGCGATTCTTCTTTTGCATTATCCTTTGTCCTGTTCACAAGCAGGATCGTCTCGTCGTGATCGGCTGGGTGGATGGAGTCCCTAGGCTTTCAAATCCCCATCCAGGGTATCAAACCACCGTTGTTCGGCCAGTCTTTTTGTTGCTCATCATCAACTTCCATGTTCAGACCAATCTTGACAAGTCAATTCTCTTTAGCGCGAATTACATCACCATACATTATCGTAAGACTCCGTTTATTGCCTTTTATAGTCGATCAATCAACAACAGAATCATAGAGAGCGACAGAGCGAACGATATTGCGGTGAATTTTAGATTTAAGACGTTCGTTGGTACGTTGATCGCAAAGAACACCAGTTGTGGAACGCAACTTCATACAGGTCGAGCTAATGCCTGAAGCAATATCATAACGCAGTTCTCCATTGGCTGATACCATTAACCCGAGATAATTAAATTACTCATTTCTGGGTATGTCACTGCCACTGACAGTGATTGTATCTGTTTCAAGGGGATCGGTCGTGAAGAATTCAATTTTATTTAGATTCAATCTGTGACCGTAGACCGAAGTTGCTCGAGATCATTTTTGCTACTGGACGCCAGGAAAACATCATTTGTATAAAACAGTGTATAGAGCCCTGGAGGTTGGATGTTCCGTGTCACAGCGTGCACAACAAGAACAAAAAAGAGAGGTGAGACGACGCTTCCTTGATGAACACCCAGAGAGCAATTGAACTCACCTAATGAGTTCTTCTGGTACTAGGTATCTGATGGGTTCGTGTGGCACCCGATTAAACACTTCCTCCAGATCCAGAAATGCAATGAAAATAGAGCGATACTTCTCACGGTGTTTCTCCATGAGTAACAGTGCAGCGTGTATTACGTCAGTAGCTCTGCAGTTTTTGACAAACTCTACTTGACTCACGGTTATTTGAACGATTTCGCGAATACTTAAGGTTAGGATTCTTCAGTAAATTTATGCAGACGTTGTAAAAAAGATAAAAAGATGCTTAAGCGCGCCGGCAGATCGGGTCTTGTTGCGCCTGGCGCATTGAGCTGTAGGGGCCGGAGGGCAACGGTTCTTTGATGTAATAAATTTCCTTCCTCTCCTATCCTCCTGAAACAATTTCCGCACTTGAAGAAGGAAAGGGGGTGGGCTAGTGGGGAATCAATTGTCAACCGATTCTAGGTTTTTTTTTTGGTGACGGGGAAGTATTTAGTTGGTAGACCGACGGCTTACCGTTGCGGAAGTCCAAAACCCGTCGTACGCAAACAAGAAGTTCTTTGAGAAGCCACATCGTGTCACCTAGGATGATCTTTGTCCTCGGACCATTTTTATTATTACCCTGTAAGTCACACCCCAATGATGTATGTCGGCATCCTCAGCTTTTTTGATTTTTCGAATCACCGGTTTTAAGCGGCGTCTCAATTGCTTGTGTATCTTGTATCGTTAGTTGCTACAGGGCTTTCCTTTAAGCAACTGGTAAAGTCTCCTTGCCGAAAACGTACAAGGTTGCGATTTCTATGTTCAGCAATGGTTGGATTGCCTACTAGGACGACTATTATGTAGCTTGTTTTTACTTTGCTTTTTTTCCCGTCAGTTTCCAGTATAGGCTTTTCGTAGCATTTTCAATATTGATTCATGAAGTCCGATAACTTCAAACTTCTTCTTCAAGGCCTAGCGAAGCTTTGTATTCCTGCTGATTTTATTTACGTCCTTGCAAACCATTAAGATACCCTGCCAGCTTGCCCTTATGTCTACATTTTGTTCCAAGGACTTTTCAATTTAGTTCAAGAATTTGTCCGCGTTTACATCGTTGAATTTGATGAGCTCCAACACTTCAACTTATTTCTGGGATCTCCTAATGCGACTGATATTTTCGCCCAAATTGGCACGTTTTCACTCTGCTGAGAATTGTTAGCGTTGTAGCTGGTGATAACATTCGCTCGTATCCTTCTCCTATCTCACCTTTCCTAGATGCCACCTTTCTCCAGACTTTTGGAGTCCACTCCCCTTTTGAGGCACTGCAGCTACGTTCGCTAATCCAGTTTCTCAAGAGTGGACCTCTTTGGCCTCTTCCCTCTTCTTCCCCGGCTTCCTCTGTGTTTTTCAATGGACGTGATTTGTGTTGCCTGGCTGCCCACTTTCAGTTCACTGGCAGTTTCACTCAATTTTTATCCTGAGCCTAGCCAAACGCCAACCTGATGCCTTTTGATGATCCTTTTTCTGGAGGAGTCCGTCCTACTCCTTCTCGTGAGGCTTATAGCATTTGATGCTGCAGTAACTAAGATTTCTATTACTGACACAATACGATCGTCGGATATGAACTCTTTATTTCAACATGATGTAACAATGACCAAAAATACTAGAATGTTATCGAAATAATACTGTCTTTACTTTGTTTCTTTTTGCCTTTCATATTTTGCATAGATTGCCATTTTCGCAAAATTTTGAATAATAATAGTATCTTGGCCAGATATTTAATGCGAAAGATACGTCCGGTTGCCACATACAGAGCTAGAGATTTCAAATGAGGTAACCTGTGAGTAACATTTCAGTTCCTTTTGTGTACAAATCGGCTTAAATGGATTGGTTTCATACCTTAACAGTGAAAACAAAAGTCATTCAATTTAAAATAATACTTTATTCGAAAGATTAGATATAAAAACTAAATCACCAAATTTACAAATGTTTGTAAATTAACTTAAGCTTTCTTAACAACATATTCTTCTTTGTATGGATGTGCTGCGATCCAATCCAAAGCCCTCAAGATGTAATCTGGGACTTGTGGAATGTGGTCACCTTGTGGATGGAAACCATTCTCATCGGCGGTGTAGGTAAGATGGATTGGGATTCCTTCGGGTGATACATAGGAAGAGGCCCCTTGGGCCTGGTGTCCACCTACACCTTGTTCTTGTTGGGAGATTCCGTTGGTGGTCTCGAATGCATATTGGTATGATCCATCTGGGTGAATGTCGCTGCCGAAGCTCTTGATTTCTGCAGTAGCTTCTGGAGTGCTGTAGTGTTGAGCATGTTGTGGTTGCGCAATAGCAACTCCGAGTACAGCGGCTAATACAATCTGAAAGTTTTTCAGTATAGTCAGATAAATGCATAAATTAACACCTTTAACGCAGTCTGATTTAGATTCCAATGAATAAATTTATTTTTTTCTATTATCAATCTATGAATGGAAAAGAAAATAAAAAGTTTGCTTATCTAACTTACAGACTTGAACATGTTGTTTTGCTTAAGCTGTGCTTGTTGGTGGAGTGTTACTCAGGGACTGATGCTGGTCCTGGTCACTATCGAACCTTATATATCTTAAATTATAATAAGATTGCAGCTTAACACTGTTTTGTAATTTTCGACATTTTCTGCAAAAAAGTTAATTTATCTCCATTTTGGAAAAATGGCAGGAGCAATCTCAAAATATCCGGGAAAAAAATTAACAATATATTTGATTTGCGTTTGACACACCTTCTTGGGTTGTTTTGAATTTCACACGCTTCAGTTTAGTCATCGGTTGCATTTTGGTCTAAATATGCAAATTGAAGACGGGTCAATATGATGATAAATCATGTGTGTCTATTTCACAGATAGTTTTTCGCAAGATGCCTTAAGCCAAGTTGGACTTAACTTTCGGGGATACTCTTAATTTTAAAGATTTTGAGGAATCTTTCATACTCAATTTTACTGTGCTTCGCTAATTTATTCATGTCTATGAAATTTACCTTGTTTATTATGGACTCTTGGAATTGTGCCTTAGAATACGTTTCAGAAATTCTTATTAAGGTAAAAACTTGAAAATTGTAAACTAAGCATTTCAGCTATGAAAGCACGATTGAACCTATCTAGAAATTCAGTTGTGTACTTTTTGTTTTATTTGTCATTTATAATGACAATAATGAATGAGTCTTTATCCGTTCCTGAATGATTGAGCCTATCTTACAATTAGATAAAGAGCTAAAACAAGAGCTTAAAAATAACCCTTAATTTTGATGATCGGATATAAGGCTGGCTGGCTGGCTGCCACGAAGTTTCGTAATTGTTAAAAGATAATTTTGGGAGTACAATCAAAACGTGTGGTTTAGAATGCGTTCATAATTTAGAGCTTTTCAGTGAACGCATTTGAGCGAGGTTCTAGGCTGATAGTTCTGTAGTTTGCAGCAAATGTATCCTCCCGAACTAGTTAAAACTTTGTTTCGGAGGAATATTCAATTCAGCTTTGAAAAAAGTTTTACTAATTCCATAGTTAAAACTTCAAGTACAATACTGGCATTCCGAGGAAACCTCAACATCGCGATATCGTTGCATAAAATAATAGAAAAGAAAATCGGTGGCGAATGGAACCATTAGATTGAGGAGAGATGCGTGAAACATCACCTCAGTGGGCGATGTGATATCAAACTACTTTTTCAGAAAATTGATTAAATTTCTATGAAGAATGATAAATTACAATATTACTCGGTGATATTTAGTGATGTTTTGTAATATAATAACACATCGGCACGGACATTGTAAAATATTACTTATGACGAGAGTAATATCAGCACCATTTTTCTACTGAGTGATCATGGGGTGATGTCATGATGCTAAGTGATGTTCGGATCATGCTTGATGATGGTAATGTGATGTTCAGTGTTTTTGGAAGCGAGAACCGTACTTAATGATACTTTAACAGGCGTATTTAGGTTAAAGCGAACAAAAAAATGATATTCACCTCCGCTGTTGTACATGTCGAGAAATTTTTCTAGGATAGTGGAGGTTGAAGAACGTACGTCTAAGCACGTATAAAAGGTGCAATAAACAGACCAAAACTACTATTCCCACGTAATACAGAACACACAAACAAAGCAATGAAAGTGAACATAATCGACTGCAACAAAGGTATATATTAGGTAAATCAATTAAATTCGAATTTCTATTTTAATTTCAATGTTACGTATGCAATCACGACTGAGATGACAGTAGGCAGGAAGACAATAATGCATCGAATTAGAAATGTATTAAATAATATCCGAGATAATTACGTTCCCAGCTTCCTACAACCTCATCCGCAAATTATTTTTAAAGATGTTCCGTTTGTGGACCTGAAGTTCGAACAAATGCTACTGCTGATATTCCAGCAGGTTAAAGTTTCCCGATTGAGGAGCCAAACAGGGTCGGGGTGAGATATTATACATTCTCGTGTCGAGAAGGAAATGTACTAGGGGTCGTTGTCCTGCTGGAAGACAAATGCAACAAATTAGGGCACACCGCATTAAAGTAAACTTCCTCTTCATGTTTTTTTTCAATGAATATCAATCAACTCACGGATTTTTATTTTATACCTATTATGACGTGGTGGACTGCATTCACCAAAACCGTTAGTTCGTTTTTGCAATTTTACGGAAATTTGGACCAGTTTCACTAAGTGACCACCGGCAGCACAACATTTCAAGTTCAAATTTTCGGCTATTTTGGCACTCAGCAAAACGTGGTATTGCTAAATATTGACTTAGTTTCAGTGTTTGTTGAAAAGTTTCCTGTTTAAACAAAAAAGCATCCAGCACACATTTATAACAAATTTATATAAGGTCAAACTTTTCTATTCCATGTGAATTAAATGCAGTCTAAGGTGTGTGTGACGCCATCATCAGCGGGAAGTGCACGGGCTGGAATGTGATAATTTATTTCACGGACCCATTTTGACATCGGATCTGATATCTGTTTAAATAAAGTTAATAATAATGAATTACTCTATACTACTATATACATATTACCATCCTTTAAGTTCATCCTAGAATCATAATATCTTGCAGTAAAATTGATGGAAATCGCACTATAACTAGTAAAGGTTAAACCTGTCGCTTTTGTAAAATGGGAAGTTAGTATCACTCTAAAGTGAATAGTCGGACATAACATACATTACGAGCTAGTTACAAATAGGACAAATGTCCACTCAAATATTCTTATACGAGAAATACGCAAAACCTTTATTTTAATTATTTAATTTATTTGTCATGTTCACAACATTGCTGTGTAGCCCGACTTATCGCCTTCAAAACGAGTTCAGTTCGAGGCTGTCATTCGATATCTCCTAATGAAGGAAAGAACTCCTAGCCCTGTGAGTTGGGAATGAAGAATACACTCAAAGTATTCCCTGCTTGTCGTAAGAGGCTAAAAACGTTAGAAATTTGTGTTCTAGCTACCTGCAAATTTTGAAAACCGACTGCTCCCAAAACATCAACAACGCGTCGGATATCAACTGACCATCGGTAATCGAAAGCGAACTGTGATTGAATGTGCCCACGTTTCTTGATAACGGTTCTTGGCCTAAGCGAAATAAGATAATGGAACTTTGGGGAGTACTCCTTATCCTCTTGCCACATTTACGGCAATATGCTTTTGTACTTTGGAAAGCCAAGTAATAGCAAACGCGAATCCGGTGTCAGGTTGTTTCTGATTTCCACCGCAATGCACGCTCCCTTGACCTGGAAGCCGATTTCTGACAATCTTCTATCTACGGTTATGTGCCAACAGGGACTTCCGAAATAGTGAAGGATACTTTCTATGAGCAATTACACGCAGCCAGAGGAGGATTTCTAAACATGACATTGTGATCGTGATGGGTGATCTGAATACTAAGGTGGGATCTGACAACACCTCGCGCGGACATGTGATGGGGAAACCCGTCTTGGCGACCGTAACGATAATGCTAGGAGGATCGTGGTTTTCTGCATCTTCTGACGTCTCACCATTGGTGGCACATTTTTCAAACACAGAGCCTGCCATAAGGTCAGCTAGCTTTTAACTGATCGGCACCGTACTAAGAATCAGATTGACTCTTTCGGGATCAGCAGTATATTTAGGAATTGTGTGCTGGATATGCGTAACAAGAAAGGCGCTGATATCGGTCTCGAAAGGGACCACCATCTGATGGTCAAGTTCAAGATCGACCGCTTGTGTGATGCGACTGTTGCTCGACAGTGGGAGAGTTATCTTGCTGATCGGACGGCAGATATACTGAGTAATTCGCCTGAGAATATCGATGTGCATTGGCCAGCCATCAAAAATGATTTTTTCTTGGGTGCTTCATAGGTCGTCGAAATCAATGGGCGATGACATTTTTCCTGAAACACTTCGACTACGCTGATGACATTTGCTCACTCTCTCACCCGGTCATGGACCTTGGCCAAATGACTCTGAATTTGGAAAGGGAGGGCAGTAGAGTTGGGCTGAAGAAATACACCAACAAAACCAACATTCTCAATCTGACGGGCCATTGCACTCTTTCAATCTGCATTAATGGGTAAGGCATCGAAAGCGTCGATCAATTTGTATATCTGACAAACGTGATTTTTGCTGACGGTGGCACCAAACAGGATGTTACCCGATGCATTTATAGCGCTAGATCCGCCTTTGCTTCTTTGTCTAAAATCTGGAAATGCAGTTATCTCAATACTAAGGTCAAGTTGCTAGATGGAAAAAAAAACTCCGAGATTTCGCCAATACTTGTCTGCGTCGTACCATCGAAGTGCACTGGCCTAACACTATCTCAAACGAAGAACCTGGTCGGGGCACTCATTCGCACTGCGATTGCAAAACGGAAGTGGCAGTGGATAGGTTACACTTTAAGAAGGGGCAACAATTGCATTGCGGGCTAAACCACGTAGTGGAATCCACTATCCTAAGATGGCCGACGAGTGGGCCGTCCCAAGGGCACTTAGCGCAGAACAGTAGAATGGAAGTGCGAGCGTCTCGGGAAGTCGTGGGGAGCTGAAGCACATTTGAGGTAACCGTGAACAATGGCGCGTGGGTGTTGTTGACGCGCTATACCGTATCAACGGACGAATGGCAACTATACGAATGCATGACACTCGGAGAAGTGAACGGCCTTCAATTGTACCGCTGATCCTGTGGAGTAAATTGGGTGTTGAATTGGTGATGATCATAATCATCTACGATGTTTCCGCTGCTCAAAAAACTGCTTGTCTCTCGGCGATATGGGTTCAGAACAGCCCGAGTTGAATTGAGTGGAGACCTCCAAAGAGTTTTTAGATCGTGACAAGCTCGAAGGTGATGATTTTCTCTACTCTGCCATTGCCGGAGCTAAAACTTGGGTTGCCCACACGTCTGAAATTAACAGACAGTCTCAAAACCGGTGTCCCACTTATCAATCTAAATACACAAATTGAGTCCATTTACCGTCTCGGTGTCAGCCCCAAATGCATAGTGTATGAAGACGCGGAATTTTTGCAAATAACGTTTGAGCGGTTGAAATGGAAGCACTACACTCACATTCATGTTGAAGATTGACTCCGGTATATAAGAAAACTATCCTCATAATATTTGTGATCATCAATTCAATTCAATGCGATACTGCTAATTGAATAGACTGCAGTACGTTATCAATGGTATCCTTATGTAAGCTATGGAAGCCAACGTATCGCCTGAGCATGGGCTCCGTCCCTACTACACTATTAAAATCTCCAAGTATGATTTTGATATCAAACCTGCGACAGGTTTCAAGGGTTTGTTCTACTACCTTGTAGAAGGTATCCTTCTCTGACTCTGCAGTCCCGTCTGTAGGGATTCATTTTTTGGCTGGCTAACAAGCTTATTCCTAACACATTGTTTACTGGATGGCCGCTTTAATATATGGTGTTGTGGCTCTGCTCTAAGAAACCGGTCCCTGTCCAGCGCATCTTATCTAACGCGGCTACATCAGCCCTATATTGGGACAGGGTATCGGCTAACTGTTCTATGAGGAAATGCGAAAATCGTTATACCGTTTTCGTTGCCAAGTTTGTCGGTTTGAAATCCATCCTGGTCGAGGCTCCTTCCGTGGCTTCGTAACATCGGTTTTCCCTGTAGGGTTGTCAGTCCTACCCAACCGCCAACCTGGAGGACCAGTTGTTACATTTTGTCCCGTTTTTAGCCACGAAAGACTCATCTTCATCCTTTTCCGTCTGTAGCTCTTAGTTAAGAAAGAGCTTCCAGCGGTAACCACGTGGAGGTAGAGATAGGGTTTTGGTGGTAGAGCTGTTGGTGTTGGTTCAGCCGGTGTTTCCAAGTTTTGTGTTTCATCGTGGGTACCAATCCACGTTTCGCCCTGCCTTAGCGAAAAGCAAATTATACTCAAGTGAAGATCATCAACATCGGTATACTCCAATCGGATCACATTAAATACTGTGCGATACACCACGGTAGAAGACTCACCTAGAAACAGCAAATAGAGGTGAAAAATCAACAACTTAAGCGCAACTTCAAACATTTTCTGTGGAGTGGATTCAACTGCCAAACTATCTAACATTAATTTGCTTCAGCGGTCTCAGTCTAATTCTGAGATGTATATCCGGTGCTCCCTGATATTTCCGCAACGTCGATTTTCATAGAAATTGAGTGTTCCTCTAATTAACCCTTAGTCAAACTGAAGAGTCACCCCAGTACAATGGTTAAGAGAATTTCATCTCATTGAAAATTCAAGTAGCTGAAAAGAGTTGACCCCTGGGCCTCAGGAAGGTGTCTGCGCTAGCATCAGTTTGACAATTTGGCTCTTTTATTTACATAAAAAATAAACATTGATCACCATTCCCTAAAAATTTGCTATTTAAGGTAATTTAAATCAATGAAAAAAAAAATATATGTATATATAAAAATAAAGAAGAATATAGTATAATCATTAAAAAGGAAATTCCAGGCAACGGCGTGGGATTACGTTAATAATTTAGAAGAAGAATTGAAATGTATTTGAAGCTTCCAATGTATGGTCCAAAAAAAGTGAAATAAATTATGTAAGAATCACGAATAGGAATTTCTTTAATCCCAGCAGATAACTAAGCCAATTAACATTTTTCGAAGGTTCAGTTTACCAATATTTTCAGATATCTTAGTACTTTCACAGTAAAAATGTGTACCTGTCACTCGAAATCATCTAGTTTTTCTGTAAGGTATCCCAATGGGTGTGCTTTTAAAAATAGTACCGAAATTAAATTTACTTCTTCAGTCTGCATATATTTTTTTCGGAAGCAATGCGATAGAAGTACCATACACTCCCCCCACGAAAATTCTTTCGTCAATTATTATTATCTGACCATCGCACTATATCCTTCATTTGACTGGGCATACTTTCAAAATTTAGTAACAAACAAAACCCAATACTTCGACTCCCTTACAAGTACTTTCACATGCATGGGTAATGAAAGTGAGAAAGCCAAGTAGGAGGAAATACAGAATCGTTTACTTTTCCCGTTTCTCACCCCAACCCCAAGGAATGTAGATCTGTGTCATCCAATTTAAATATAGTCATGCTTCCAAGTCATTTCAAGTTTTCATTGTGCATGGCCCGATCGGTTGTTTGGCTTTGGTACCCAAAGTTCCTATGTTGAATTTAGATTGGCATTTTCTCTGAGAGTCGACAGATTTGGCGTTTGCTCCGTTGATACGCAAATCGGCTGACCGAAGGTGGTGGGAGGATACTCGACGCAGGGGTGTATTGTGAATACCGTAATGATTAGACATTCTACAATGTATTTACGAAATGGATTTATACATACTATATATGTAGATTCAGATAATAAATGGTTTGACGCGGTATACTAGGGAGGTTACCAGTAATGACCAGGCTTAACCCAATGAAGTTTTTTGAGTTAAGGAAATGGTTTGACAAAAAATGTACAATTTTGAGCATTTATCTGAATGTTTACAGCTTACAGTTAGGATGATTCATTCAGCGGAAGCTATTAGGAATTTGGAGATTATTTAAATTCATTTCAATTATTTTTTATTTGTGATTGGAGCACTTCTGAAAGATATTGTGATGACTCAAAAATCATGACTAAAATAAAATAAAACAGGACTCCCGGAAAATCCACTTATACACATATAATTCGTACTGCGAAGCCTGTTGCAAATAATTTTATCAGTTACAGTTTTTATATATTTAATTAAATATTTTGATGTTTAATTTAACAGATAATGTACATATATTTGTATTTTATTTAAATTCGCATTTATATTTATATTGAAAAACATAGTATTGAGAGTCAAATTCTGCCTGAATATTTGAATTTTATTTATATAAATAATCTGAAATTATCCATTGAAATTTCATATCTGTATTTTTGAAGTATTGTATTAAAGATAGAATAATATCTTTCAAAATGTAGTCATACAAGACATAAAAGCTTTGAAAATAAAAGTCGTTTCCATGGGTAGGTTTGTCTATTTATAATATATCAAGCTACAGATGCATATATGTAACATTTTTATTCTAGTTTGTAACTATTTTATTATCTTTTTTTTTTACAATTTTGGCTTCGCTAAATGAAAAGTATATTTTTCTTGGAAATATTGCGTGGAAGATGGATGGAAAATATTAGGGTTAAAATACTTCATGCTGTTTCACCTTCTAAATTTTTTCTTTCTGAATAGTTTTAAAATAGGCATTTTCTGGATCGTATTCACGAATTCCGATACGAAGATACGAATATGAGCGAAATTTCTGTGAGTGCTCGGATAACCAGGCGACTCTATTTTTGGGCCGGTGATGCTTTAAGGCACCTTTCGTTCATCAAACATTTGGTCAGTCATCAGTCGAGTCCGAAGCAATCCGCGAGTGAGTTAAACTTATCAACAAAATGGTGAGGAATCCTTTAACTTTCTTTATCAAACTAAATTCAATCCTGAATTTTTTCTTGAAATTCCGAAAAATCGTTTAAAATATTATCGAAATAAGTGTAAAATGTGATATTTTTCCTTAATTTACAGGCCACCGATCTCAGTAGGCGTGAAATCGAAAGTAAGTTTTGGATATATATAACTAAAATTCACAGAAAGGACTATAATTCGTTATAAAGTGATTCTATCCATCATAATTTTCCTGCAACTTCTGGATATCATAATTTTCAAGTGGCATATAAGTTTGGAATTGAGTGTTTTACCGAAAAATTATACCAAGTTCCTCTGACCGTTAAAAATGGATTTCAGTGAAAGTTTTAGTATTTTACATAATAACGGTCTAATTACAATCAATGAATTTAAAAATAGCATTCGTTCGGTCTTCGGCAATGGGGAGAAACCTTTCAGATAACCGACTTTTCCCGAGATAGATTTTCTCGTATCGAATTTTCCTCACAGAATGTGTTTTCGTGCGAAGTTTATTTTTAGATATTTCAATGTTCTTGTATTTCGTCAGACTTTTATGGTTAGATAATGTGCCAAGAGTCGTGCAATGTGTTCTAATTTAAGAAAATTGAGACGAAGAAAATGAGCGGGATTATATCTTTCTATGGAATTTATTTAGGAAGCGTTACCTGTTGCGTTGTGAAATTTGAGTATGATTGAGTTGGAGACTTTTTTCATTACTGAATGGGAATGGGATTTTTTTTATATTTTCGACGTTTCCGGGGGCAACAACGAAAAGGGAAAATATGAAAGAGAGAAATGAACCTATATGCTACACAAATCCTTTCATAATTTATTAGAAATTTAAAACTTAATCCCGAAATATCAAGTACGCCTAATTATATAATATCTTTTCTACAATGGTTTCCGGAAACTTGCATCATTAGCAACAAATTTATAGTGAAGTTATCTTACGCTCAATCTAGTTAATAAGGTTGATGTCCTGCTTTGTATATTATCCCAACCAGTATTTAATATCCCAGACCAAGCCTTCTTTTTCACTGCCCTTCCATTGATGAATATATTTGCCATATAACATCCACAGTCATCTATGCTAAAATAGTCCAAGATGTCAAGCTGCAGCTCAAAAAACTTTTTCACATTTAAGATGAGGATATTCCCTTTATTCTATTATTATATTAAACCAAGTATCTATATTTCAACGAGGGCGATAGATACTGCAGTGGAAGTTGCTATCTTTTTGATGGATCTGTGAGTGAATTTCCAGTGCTTTTGTCAAACAAAACTTTCAGCGACTCAAAACCAAGCTATTTGCGGGGGTGCACTTGAAATTGAGACAGCCATCCAAATATGGTAGTATAGACCTTGGAAATATATGCCATTAGTAACAAGCAATTGGGGAATAATATTATAGTGTAACAGAGAATTATGTGCTATGTGAAAAAAGAATGCTGGCCCTCGCGCTCTCCCGTAGCGGTTCTGAATGATGTTGTTACAGATTTTGGACCAAGCATCCCATCGAAAATTTCTCACTATTCCTATAAAAGCAACTTCAAAGATTCTTAGATAGTGGTTTTCATGACTTATCTTTGAATGGTTTAGTTGAGTTTCTGGTGGGACACAAGGGTTCTATGATTTGGGAGTTGGCAAAATGATCGTCCAGGAGGACTATTCAGATTGTGCCACATTAAGCTATACATGAAAAGTGCTGGCAAAAGCTAAACTCTGCGTAATAACCAAATTATTGTGGTGCTTGTCATTTGTGTTACATCCTCGTTTAATGTCCAACAACTGGCGTGAGTCTCAAGAAGGATGATCCACTAGACTTTCATCTTTTTGGGGATGAAAAGTAGCCTCACCGGGAAAGAGTCTACTGAGGTGGCAGTTTATGAAAGGATTTAAATCCCCCGAATATTGGTGTCAGACCCCCCAATACTAGTGTTGGATCGAAATTTACTTAAAGCTCTAACGTGTCAAATCACTGAGCATTTGTTCCATAGATGTCAACCAAACTCTTCTCGTCGAAAGGTCCACTTTCATAATTAGGCCAAACGCAGAGCATAGACAAGGGTAAGGTCGCAGTATTCCTCTGCATTTCATGATACATAATGACAATTAAGGAATGTCGGGACGGCACTCTGCATCACCATAGTAGGAATCAGTGAAAATAAGGCTAGCACTGAGTCTGACACTTTTTCACCTAACACACTATCCTGCATATAATTTCGTACGGCACCAGGTATGAACACTAGCTGCAGAATCTACCTGAAGCTGTACCATTGCTTGTACCACTCTAAGGTTGACCAAAGTCATACGGAATGTAGTGTCAATACTATGCTTAGTTTAATTTATCATTCCACAGTGAAATTGGTATTTCCTTGATAGAATTGTGGGTAAGAGTTTTCGCCTCCTTCTAGTCAGCATATAGTGTTTATAAGCGTTTCCCGGTGAAGCCAAGAGAAACTAGTCACTCGGCTACCCGGTATTTTGCCGCTTTTGCATTAGTGCAGTAGTCTCTTGTCTACTTTTTATCACCATTAATGGCACGACAACTAGTGTTCGGTCGGAATTATAGATGCGGCGGTTTTATGCCAAACTCTGAGTTCGTTACTCCCAAGAAAATTTTAGTGCGTGGTATACGTATCGCAGAGTCTACCTCATCGCCTCTAACCAAAAATGTTGGCGTGGTAGATGTTCCAGGTAGTATCCTTCTCGAACAATCGGCTGATGAGTTCCCAAAGGATAAAGCCGCGGCATTTTGGTCTGAAAAATTTTGACAGATTAAAGTCGGCTCTAGTTCCTGTTAATAGTCATGCTCATATTTCCTTGACAATATTATTATTGGCTGTGAAACTTGATCCCATATAGGAAAATGGTTTAGCTTCTTCGAAGATGTATCTCCCTATTTGCAGAAGACCAGTATATCTAATGGCAGTTCATGATGTTAATGCCACTAAAAAATGCTTTTGCTTTTGCTCAGAATGTATACGAGTTGCAAGGATTTTCACTTATTGCTTTAAAATCGGAAACAACATGCCTTTTTTGCCGAATGAGAACCATGTTTGGGAAATTTCAGATATTGTATTAGATGTCTAAGTAGCTTTTGCATGGTGGTGTTATCATTACACGTGATCAGACCATCGGCTAGCTACCTTAAAACAAGGAACTAATGTATCATGAGGATAAGCAAACATCGTCGTTTCTTTTTCGTTGGCGCGTTCAATGTAGATTAAACGGCTTTCAGCTCTACAGACTTAAGTTTCACGAGTTGTTTACCATAATCAACACCCACATTCGTCCTCCCAATTGAGCTGTACAAGAAAATTGCCAAGTTGTTAGCAGACGATATGTTCTGTATTTCCAAAGTTTTATTGTTCTGGGTGATGGATTCTACAAGATCACAAGAACCTATGCCGCGCTTCAACATCTATCCATGAAGTGGCGTGTTATAACATGCTTCAAGGCCTAATATTGAAATTCGACTTTTGAACGCCCGATTATATTCGGGTTGTTACACACTCTCTGGCACTAAATGCCAAGCAGCCAAATTCGATTCTATTTTTTAAATAACAAAACAGTATAAAAGGCCTCTGTGGTAGTGCCCGATGGGAGGTTATTGGGAAGACCCACCAAGAAATCCTCGCAACTGTGAGGGGCATCAACCTTTTTAGAGCTTTACAATAGCATCATTTTCGGTCGGTAATTTCAGCTAAAGCTACAGTCTACTGCAAGGTAGTTTGCCATTTTACTCTCTAAATTTCTGAGTATGCCTCAGAGTTATGGAAACGAAGATACTGTTGCTATAATCTCGCTTAAAATAGAACAACATTCGCAGAACAGAACAACAGAAACGCGTTCGACGATATGACTATGACACCATTTCTCAGTGGTTAGAGCGCTACACTTTCTGGAAGATCGCGGTTCAAATCTGACTGGTGACAGTGGGATTTGTATTGTTACTTGACCCAGGATACCATTCAACTCAGCTACGACTGTCTGAGTGACATAACGAGGTGAAGTTAGCTCGCTATAGCTTGGTTTCTTCCTTGCCTAGTCTTTAGCAGTTTATGTTGGATAGATCCCACCATGAAGTTGATCACATCGCGCTATCTCGACATACCAGTATTTTTTAAATTTTCCGGTATCAGAACCTCTCCTGCAGTTTCCTTAAATTCTTCCCTTATCCACGAGTCTCGAAATTTCTGTATTAGGCTCAGATGTGGCAATTTGAACGTATTTCTCACGACCATGTTCACTACTACGTAAAATTTGCGGATAATACCCTTTCAGTGAATTCTTTTTCGGTCAAACCCTTAACTAATCTGATGGCACCAATAATTGATTTGGCTTTACAGAATCTACAAGCTCTCTTTTTCTCTCAATAAGTGGGAGAAGTCGTTTGTAGATTACTTGCTCCAACATTTTCCCCATAGTGTCTAAAATACTAATGAGTATGTAGGATGATAACTTACCTGGTCGTTTACCACAGTCTTAAGTGAATCATCTTTGGCTACTATCGCAATTCAGAGAGAGTAGAGCAAGTAATCCGTGGAACTAAACGACCTCTAGGAAGTCCCTTCGCAATTGTTAATGCGCTCACCCACAGATTTACGAGCTGTTTAAGACATTCCTTCCAGCCAACGAGGTTTTTATGGGTTTCCTAATAGGCTCTCGTTTTGTCCCTGATCAATCCTTCCTGCAGCTCTTTCAGCCTTTCTTTTGGTGGATCATAGGCTGACCAGTTCAAGTTGATTTGGAGAGGAGACATATTTTCAAAAGGAGTTCAAAATTTGTTCGTCCAGGTATAGTCAGGTGGGGTATCAAAAACTGATGCAAGGCGAAGTCTTGAAATCGGTTATAAGGAAGGCGAGTACTAGGTGTGAAAAATTGTAGTTTTAAATAAAGGTCCCAACCCCAAATTCTGAAAAAATCGTAAAGCCTCTCCTAAATGATAGTTAAACGTCAAAATACCCTCCATACTGACATCTGTTCTGTTTATAATTTTTATATTTCTATTCTTTTTGGGAATTGATTGTTCATCCTAGAACCATGAAATTCTGCGGTAACATAGATCCTAAAATTGAGTATGATACTAGAAAATTTGATAGAAATCGGGCCATTATTAAAGGCGGTGCCTTGCATTTCTTTCACCTCAGTCTCAAAATTACTCACCACGGCCTCGACTAAGACGTAAAATATAATATAAAAACTAGGCTAAAGTCAATAATGTGATATCTGTATAATCTGCACGAGCTGGGTACAAATGGAACTTGTAACTACCAATATACCTTTTTTGATTTTTTTTCGTTTGGAGTAGAGTTGGTGAATGCATTTACGTACAAAGTGTTGGACTCCCGGAAAGGTACGCCGTCGAACTACCAACTAACCCCCCTCGTCAGAGAGCTAGCTTGGAACCGTTTGTCACATTACTTCGGGCTAGTCCGACCGTCCGGACCCTTTAAATTAAGGAATTCCATTCACGAAATGGGAGGGGAGAGGAAGAAAGGAGCTGTCAGTTCAAGGAATCCCCTGCCATCCGGCCCCTCCACTGGTCGAGCTCTATCTTCTTTGCAGCGAGAAGAACCCGAACGTAATGCGCAACACGACTCTACCGGTCAGCGTTCCTCAGCATCTCTTCGGCAATGTTTTCTGGAGAGAGATCCCTTATATTTAAATAAAGAAAAAAGGTGTGATGGGAGTCGTCTTCAACTCTTTTGCAACATTATCTGCATAACTGACCAAGCGTGACTCTTCAGGCATGTCTAGTCTAAGCAGACTATCATAGGACGTGTTCCAGAGGTTCGGCCGTACCTCCGATGTGGCTTCCATCATCCTCTGACCTAGCGTCTTATAGTTAGTTAGTTCGGCACGAGAAAAATTTTGTTTAGTTGTGCCTAGAATGTCCTTCTAGCTTACGGAATTAAAGGCATTTCTGGCGTTACGTGGAGTACCACTCATCCGTTCGATGAACGGCTTCCATGATTTGCATGACGGAATCAACTATGTATCTCCTTGCTCTAAAGCCGAACTATGGTGGGGATCAGTCTCTGGCAGCAAGTACACCTTAAGCTTGTCTACTTCTGATGAGCTTTTCGGCCACTTTCGTCGGTTTTCGCAAGGCCCCCATTTTTTGGGTCACCAGTTTGTAACCCCACAGTCCCCATTCACCTTGTCGACTAGATCCTGTTAGAAGCGAGCCTTGCTCCTCTTTATTGTGCTGTGGTTATGGTACGTGCCTCGCCCTGCCCCCGCAAAATAAGTTTTACTTTTACCTTTACGCTCTCTGATGATCTATGTGCAGAAGTGAACTTGGTCTTAATCGTAGTTATGTTTGCTGGTTATGGAAAATTTTGAGGATATGTAACTCCGTAGTCTCTTCGCAAATTAGTGTTGGATGATGTGTGATTGAAGCTTGGTTTCGTTTGTCTTAGACCTGGTTATTAGCTGATAATGTTGGACTAGGAAAATTATGAGAGATGGAAAGGTGAATTTTGATATAGTTTGCTAACTTGGAAAATGTTCTTTTATTTAATTGCACACGTTTCTAATTAACTAATTTATTTTCAGGTGCCGAATTCGTTTTCGACATTTTGGGTGAGGCAGGTGAACACGCCATCGATGCCGTCGATTTGGGCGATGCATTGCGTGCACTTAACTTGAACCCAACTCTTGCACTTATTGAGAAAATGGGCGGCACCAAGAAGAGGGGCGAAAAGAAATTGAAACTTGATGAATTCCTTCCAATCTTCTCACAAGTCAAAAAAGAAAAGGAAATGGGCTGCTACGAAGATTTCCTTGAGTGTCTGAAATTGTACGACAAAAATGAGAACGGTTTGATGCTTCTCGCTGAATTGAACCACGCTCTCCTCTCCTTGGGTAAGATCTTTTATCTTAAGTTTTAATTGCAATTCATTAGTATTTTATCCTTTTGATGACAATAGGTGAAAAGCTGGATGACGAACAAGTTGAAGCTCTATTCAAGGATTGTGTGGACCCTGAAGATGATGAGGGATACATCCCATATGCCCGTAAGTATTATATAATGTAATCATAGTCGTATGTGTACAACAATTTAGTAAGATTTTACAAGTTAGGTACAAAACTTTAAACTTTAATTTATGTTTTTATGTTTGTACTTTATGGTTGACTCCTTTTTTGGTAGTTACATGAATATACTATTTAGCACTTTACGAAATAGAAATTTCAAAGGTGATTCCAATGTCAGTAAAATGAAATTGAGGAAATATTTTTAACAATGATAGCTTGAAGGAACATTTGAATCAACTTAAATGGAAATATTATTAGTATTTTTTTTTTGTGAATTAAATTTATGTTTCCTATGAACCTTTCATAAGCACAAATTTTAGTTTAGTTTAGGATTTAGTCTTTAGCACAGTTGTTAAATGATTGCACTTTTTCTTTTCCATGTGTGTCCATATCCTTTGTGCACCATCACCACTTCCCAACATGTATATACATGAACGTATTCATTACATAATATATTCCATATACGAACAATTTCCGTGATATTTGTACAAAAAATTACACCCTTCAAACACAAACAAAATCAAAAATATAGAATTCCTCCAAAAAATGATGACAACACCAATCAAATGGAACTAAGTGTGAGAAGCCCATCATAAGTAAGTATTGAAGAGAGGAAAAGCGCTTGAAAATTGGAACTAACTGGTTTTCTGCTTGGCAAATGAACAGGGAAAAGCAGAGAACACGCCTAATTTGTTCAGATAATTTTATAACATGAAAATCAGTCGCTGGAACCGTATTTCGTGAATAACTTAAACATTTTCCACTAATAAACTTTGTGTGTTGATATAAATGGTACATCGTTTACTGCAAATTAAATTCTGTTGAACACCAAACGCAATAGATCACAAACTACCATTGTGGGTCAGCTGTGATCCAAGTATTGTAAAAACACCATTCCATCAAAAGATAAAGATAAAACTGATTTGTTTTATCTACATCTTATAATTTCTTTGTCTATGCTCAAAAACTATGAGTTCAACCTACAGGAGATAATAAAAATATCAAATAAAGATTGCTACCAAAAAGATGCCTCCAAGATTTCCCAAATGTTGTTATGAAGGGAAAGATACATTTTCATTTCAACGATGTTGTGTTTGAACAAGAGATGTTTTGAGTTTATTCCTTGAAGGACGAGGCAAAAGACACACATCAGCCTACAGATGAAGAGTTCACTTTGAAAACAATCTTTTTTGGCATCAACTATATATGAGGACAAGATATTTTTTGCTATCGCTATAACAAGTTCAAGCTTTTTAACTTTCTCTTGTAAAACTTATACTATTTTACTTCGTTTTTAATCTAAATCAATTCAACGATGCTTTCGCTAAAAAACTGATACCTAATGAAAGTTTAATGCGCAGTGTTTATCTCACAAATGAAAAGCCACTCAAGTAAATTTATCTAACATTTTTCCTATTTTTTCTCCAACAGCGTTCCTCGCAAAAATGTGCGAAAAGAAATTCGAAGAGGAAGAATAATCACAACCATCTCTCCAATATCTTCTTCAATATTACCATCACCAGCAATAAGGAAATTTATTATTTTTTAAAAAAAATATATTAAATTTTAAAAATTTAATTTCAGTTTTCTTAATTTTTTTTCTTTCTGTTATTTCATTTTATCTCCTTTATTTTATATTTAATTCGTTTCGGATAAAGATTTTAAGAACAGAGCGCATTGCATATATAACTTATGTTAGAACTTTTTTGTATATATTAAAATTATAATAAACGAAAAAAGAAACACACACAGTAAACCCATCATCGATAACATCCGAATAGATTTTTGAGAACAGTGAGAAGCATCTTTCCGAATCATTTAACATCTTGTTAGGAAACGAAGAAAATGAGTAAACTTGAAAAATTTTTCAATTAACATCGTGATGGCATATTCGAAAAGTTTACTCATTTTTGAGTTTACTTTTCTATATTTTATTTTATCTAAAAAAACGAAAACGAAAACTTAAAAGATTTTATTGTTTACTCAAACAAGATTATAAAGAAATCTTAGAAATCAAATGCCATCTGAAGATTTAAAATAAAAAACAAAGTCGTTGTAAAAGACCACCATTTGCCAGGTAGTTCAAGTGTTTTCTTTTCGGTATAAGTCCACGGACCTTCATGAGGGAGTTCTCTTCAGTGTGTATTAAATGCTCACACCATCGAAGATGTCTCCCCTGCAATTTTGCAGATGCCCAAAAATCGGATGTGATCGCAGCATGCTCTTCTATTGATCCACTGTAATATCTTCATATCCATTATCGCGAAGCACCATTCATTGCCTTTGATAGTCAGCCAATACACAGTAACATTAGAAGACCAGAGGGTGGACAACACTGTGGGAGTTTGTAGATTTGAGACCATCATTCAAGTTGCGTTGATGTGTGTGTGGAGCAGTTCAGCATCGGGTGATAGCACTGATCCGAGATATTTGAACCGTTTTATTTGGGTCGGTAGTTAAAAATTCTGATTTATTCAGATTCAGTCGGAGATCATGTTATATGAGACGACCATTCCACTTTGGAGCAAGTTCCTGGGGATCAACTTTATTGTGAGACGTTACGAAAACATAATTTGCATCAAACAGCATATAGAGCGTTCGAGGTAGGATTTCCCGTCTGATATTCATGACTAAGAGGAATGGTGAGAGTTCGCCTCCTGGATGAACACTGATAGAGAGACGAAGCGTGTGTTTTCGTAATGCAGAACAGATGAGTTTGTATGGCAAACGCTCAAATGCCTTCTCTAGATTCAGGAATGTAATGTAAAAAGCGTTGTTTGTGACAATGTTTCTTCAGAAGTAACTACGCACTGTGTATTGTATTAATAATTCCATAGATCTTGACCAATCGGGCTTAGTTTATAGTAATTTGAACGATGTCGGGAATACGATTGTCAAGAATGCGTTCAAAAATGTTCATGGTATTAGATAACCACCGAATAGGATTGAAATTTGAACATTCTGCTGGATTGCTTTTCTTTTTCCATATTGGAACTGTTGTGGTTTCTTGCAAGTTAGATTCAATTACATGCTGCTCCCAGGGCAGACGCGAGGAAGGGTCTGATGAGTTGCCTTTGCCCTGGCACGAAATCGTAGTCATTTTCGTCCCTCTTTTTTTTGAACCTTGGGTGTTAACCCCAAAAAGAGTGGTAGCAAGTTGCTCTCCATTTGGTCCGGTCCGGCATCAAGTGTATGCGGAATTAGTACTTCGCAATTCCTAAAACGAAAAACTTCAATAACCCGTTCGAAGAATTCATTGAACCTTAATGTTGTGTTCCAGCTCTTCGCTTTCCAGAGCTCAGTTGCGGTATCATCAGTTCGTGTTGCTTTCCTCGATTTCATTCGTCATATTGCTTCCTCGACTTCAGTGTCAGCGACTTTTATGCTGACATAGTGAAGACGTTAAATCATATCGACTTCGAAAGTGATCACATATTCTCTCGCTGTAACGTTGGTGAAAATATTGCAAAATAACATTCAAAGCCTTAGGGCTAATAAATCAAACATAGAATATTACGCTAACAGCAAATGTTTTGATATTCTTGCGTTGCAAGAAGAAGAAGAACGATTCTCCCCTCTCTAAATTTATCTCTGGATTTAACCTTATTGCTAAGTTCATGGAGGACATGCTATTGGTGGTGCTATTTTGGCTTTTCATAAACCTATTCGCTTCCGCCAAGGGAGTTATGTTTCTGTCTATGATATCGTCATAGCGAAAACGCTCAACCTCTCTTCAAATTTTGTTATTGTTTCGGTTTATCTCCCCCCAGCATCTCCATAAAGAATAGGACTGTTGGGAGGCACTTAACTTTCTGTGAAAAAAATAACAACCTTCTCTAACGGGGGATCTGAATCCCGGATCCTCAGCAATGGCAAGGGCAGGTGTCTAAACGCTGCGGTCCTCAAATCCTCATTTATCTTCCTTAATAATGGTATGCCCACTTCTTACAAGCCACCGTCAATGTCAAACCAATTGGGCTCGATTCTTAGCATTGCTCTTGCTAATTCTGTCAGTCAATATTGGCAGTGGCATCTCATAACAGATAAAATATCTAATAGTCACCACATTCCCATCTGCATCTCCCCGCAGGTGCTCAATGTCTCTCCTAACCTCAAGATTGCAGCTTAGCGCCACAAGAGGATATTTCTACTCTAACGAACCTTTTGAAAAGGGAAATTGCCGATGCAACTAGACTTTACACTAATCATACTGGCCAGCCAAAGACGTGGTGGGTCCAGAGCTTAAGTTTTACTTTAAAAGAAAACAAATCGCCTATAGGCGTTTTAGGATTAGGTCTAACACTACAAATTTTCTTCTTTTTGAGGAGGCCAAACGACTGTGGAGGATGGTGCTTGCGAACGCTAAGCGGAAGCGTTGGCGTGAAGTTTGGCAACATAACTTATCAATATATACGCTGGTTGGCGCCTGAAAACCTATCGGCTTTGCTATAGGGGCTTAACCTCATCTGGTGCAATTTGATCCCACCAGAGGATTGGTCCATTATCCGGGTAGTACCCATCTCTAAAACTCTTACGGATCCTGAACTTTTGATGAGTTACTGCTCTATCGCCCTCATTAATGTGTTGCCAAACTATTAAATTCGATGATCAAGGTTCGTATCAATAATTTCATTGATGAATACAAAATCCTGCCGGCCAACTGTTACGCCTACTCTGCAGGCAAATCTACATATATCTGCTTGCATTAATGACGTCCTGTTGCACATCTCGATAGCTAAAGGCAAGGGTCAGCAGGTTCTGGCTGTGGTGCTGGATGTGAAGAATGCCTATGAGAAGGTGGATCTTACGACTCTGTGTGACTTAATGACACATTTCCGTTTTCTTGTGGAAATTGTTTTATGCCTATCAAGGATAATGTCCAATTGACGCCTGGGCCTGGGCAGCGTTCCAGTTGGCAATGCCATCCCCCAAGGATACGTTTTAAGTGCAATGTTGTTCAACTTCTATTCAGCATCCCTGCATTATAAATGATAGTACTGAAATTTTCCAATATGAAGACGATTTCCTTATTTTGGCAACCGATGACAATTGGAACTCGACCTCGAAATATCTGCAAAGATAGATTAATCTCTTTCTGGTTGAATCCCGTAGATTGGGCCTACCAGTCAACACTACCAAATCCCAATCTATATCTTTTAAGCGAAGCACACACACGCTTGCTCATATCAAGTGCATAATCTTCTTAGGCAGGGATATAACGAAGACTTGTTCAGTCAGAGATCCTTTGATCTCTAGTATTTCGAAAACCTGCAACTGGTTTTCTTGACGCTTCACACCCCAGAAAGTCATCGATGTCTACAGGTCGGTGGGAAGGCCTATCTTAGAGTACGCAACTACGTCCACTATGAATTCAAGTAATCGCCCTCTTTTCCTCCCGGTTTGCATTCTTATAAATTTGCAAATTAGCCACCGTTTTATCAACGAAAAATTTTTTCTCATTGACCTTCATTTGGACATCGCTGTTTCGAAGCTAGGTATTTTGGTTGACGAAGTGCTTATCAGACTTTGTTTACCCAAGGGTTGCATAGGCCGCTTTGTGGGTCATATTTTTAGCTTCATTCCATATTTCTTCGACATTTATTGTGGTCGACAGTCACATGAGTGAAATCATTTCGCGCGTATTAGCAGATATAGCTAGGAAATACAGAGTTAGCAGATACCGAGATATTTAAGATTAAAAGATAAAGAAGTGTGCATAAGGAGGAATCAGGTCAAAACATATCGAGAAGGGAGCCCTGATATGGAGGAATTGCCCTTCATCCAGACAAGCAGACAGATAGATAGACAGACAGTAAACTCAACCTTAAAAATATAGTGAGAGCCATAACGGAGCTTTACAACAGGTTGCAGGATGGAGAAAAAGCTCCTGCTGTCCTAGGATTATTAGACTGATATTAAACTGCACTGCCTATAACTCTGAAGTAAATAAACGCTTCAGGTATGAAAGGTTTTGTGGTTTTCTTATATAAAAACATGGGTGGACATTTATCCCATTAGAACCTAGCACGTAATATATGCATATATTATAAGAGAATACCCACTTTCGCGTGATACTGGCATTCAAAGTCTTTGATTTGTACAGAAGCGACAATTTTGACCTATTATAAATTTGTTACTAACAGTGCGATTTCCACCAAACTTCATGCTATATGCCATAGCATCCATTGGTGCTAAATATCGTGGCACTAGGATAGACTTAAGGGGGTTTCGCTGCCAATTACTAAAAATTAAAACAATATATTAGTTGAACAGATATCGGTATGTAGGATATTTCGGAGCCTATAGTGGCAGCCTCCTGATTTTTTTTCAGATTTTTCAGTTTGGTAGTTTCCGAAATGGGTCCGTGAAAAGAAATGATCACTTTCGACCCTCCACACTCCCTAGTTTTCCAACAGATAAAAACATCGGCATCGGGAAGCACTAATCGGGTCCTTTCATTTGATACCCTATATTTGGTGCAAAATGTGCACCCCCTTTTGCATATATGCAAGGGGTCTAAGTTCGACCTAGAATGATGTAATTCACTGTATGCGTAAATTTTCACAGTTCCCACCTTTCCACCAAATTTGGTGTCAATCGTTACCACGTCTTCCGAGGAAATTGCGTGTGATAGAGAAACAGATAGACAGACGGACAGAGATAAACAAACAGATAGACGGTAAATCGATTTTAATAAGGTGTAGTTTTTCACAGACGAGGGCCGTACTTTAGTTCAAACTAGGCCGGCTTCCTGGTGATATTTTCATGATTCTCTTTGCCACAAACTCGTAATATCTCTGCTGTCTATCTTAGTTTATAAGTTTTAACAGTTCTTTTTTCCTCATCAATTTATTTTAAAATTAATTTAAAAAAGGGGTAAATTTACTACCGCCCTACTATAAATAAAAATATTTATTTACTTTTTATTGCTTTCATGTTATGCATTGTTGACCCCATGGACAATTAGATGGGCGTTGGGTAACAGTAGCTGTGGTGAGGAAGTTTGCCTGTGATGGGAGGTTGACACTTGGGTTTGCATTGGATAACGAGAGTACAGAGTTAATAAGTCATATTTGTTGAGGTTTGTATTTGCGGGATTTTCATTTTGTATAGAAAGAAGTCTTAGCATTTTCTTTGAATTTTCCAAAAAATACAGGCTCAGGGTGGAAATAATCCGCACTCATTCTACTTAGGATTCAAGCGTTTATAAACTGAGGATTTCCAGATGCAAAGATCTCCTCAATTTCAATTGTAATCTTAGATATGAAAAAGTGTGAACACTGAATTTTCAAATTTAGTGCACATTCAGCTCAGAAAGGCAAATCGTCATGTCTAAAACACACACAACGCATACCTCGATTACGCTGATTTTATTTGCTTGTTCTTTCTCTGAATTAAGGAGTTTTACCAAATGACTCTGAATTTGGCGAGATGGGCAGCGAAAGTAAGGTTAATCAAATCCTGACCGATAGGTCATCACACTCTTCCAATTTACATTAATGTTACGCGAGGTACCGAACTTGATGTTACTCTCCGCATTAACAGCGCTAAATCAACCTTCGCTGTTTCGCCTAAAATTTGCAATTACAGATGCTTAAACACCAACAATGAATAGATAATCCTCAGTGGCAATGTGTTCTCTCTGCTATTATATGGGAGCCGCTTATTAAAACTAACAACTTTCAAGGCGGTTTGAGAGCTAGAGACTTTCATTCATTATTTTTCGTCATGGAATTGAAGCCGCTACAATCTCGAATGAAAAACTGTACCTGCACACGGCTAGTTGTCCGCAGGTATGTTGATTAGAAGGCGAAAGTCTGTAATGACCTAATGTGACTGTTGATGGTCAGAAGTGAGTGAGTGACCGGAGACGACTAAGAGAGGAGACCTATCACAAAAACCTAAAAAGATGCGACTGACCGTGAAGGTCCGCTCGCAAATATTGAAGCTTCATCGAAGTGCTCTGTCAACACGTATTTACATGTCTCTATGCTAGTCAAGCTCGGAAAACTGAAGGGAAGTCCTTTGAACAGTTCAATCCCTCAAAATCAACTCCCGCAAAACTCATGGATGGCCAAAATGCCACCCAACCTCAAAAATGTAATTGCCTCCTGTGCGCTTACCAACCGAGAAGCATCAATCGAATTGTTCCCCGTTGTAGAGTATTAGGTAACCAAGTCAAACAAAAGGGATCGAGAGAATTCAATCTTCGTTTAGAATTCGAGAACAAAGTGAGAATGAATCTATGAGTTCGGAATAGCACAACATTTAACCGGGTGCCTCCATATTCCATCAAAGAACCATCTCACCCATCACTTCATCCCGATGAAGAGGAAACAATACAATTTTATTTTAAATTAAATGAACGGAGAGATTGCCGTTTCACACAAAGTTAGGGAAAGACACTCCTCAAAAGCTCGGATGACAATATTTTTCAACCTACAGCCGCAAAGACCTGTAGATTCAGGAACTTCTGGATACCATACGAAGTCTCAAAGACAAACATCAGAAGTGGAAAGTTCTTGAGGTATACTGCCAAGGACACTCTATAAAATGAAAAGATAAATTTGGGCAAAAGAGCACTTGAACCTGGGGAAAAAGGCGTGAAACCTAAACGTGGAAGGTGAAGTCAAGTGTACGTGTAGCCTAGTCGGGTACAATGTTGAAAACTATTGCATCTCTGTCCGGCAAATCAAAATGAAGCTGCGAGTCGAAATAGGTTATCTTCCAGTGAATCAAGTATACGGAACCAAATGTCAGCCCCTCATTGAGTGCCATTCGTAATGACAAAATGCAATTAGCGATGGTCTAAGACAATCCAGACTGACAGGAGACGATCAAGAGGGAAGAGCTATCCCAAAAAAATATTCAAAGATGGCGTCCTTGGCGACCTTAGAAAGTCCAAATATTAAAGCTTAATCAAATTGTTGAAAGGAGCCCCTCTCCCTTCCTACATTCTCGCGCCTGGCTAGCGCAGAGGTGAAACTTCAGCGTTTGTGGGCGAACCTCCACGACCAATTTTATCATCTTTTTAGGTTTTGGGATAGCTCTCCCCTCTTGGTCGTCTCTGCCCACTCAGGCTGATCTTAGGACATCGCCAACCGCATTTAGTCATTACAATTCGCAGTGGATAGACCGCGCTATGTCATGCAGTGAAAACCACTATTTTAGGATGATCGCCGAGTGCATTTAATGGCCTTACGGAGTCAAGGCTAGATTGATCATCGGCAGTATCTTACGGGGCGCAAATCCTAAATACACTCATTTAGATTTGTCGACCACGCAGTCTAGCTGGAACAGATTTATCTTTCTAAGATTATCATGCGATGTATTATCAGAGATTTTTGTGGGAGGCAGGGAATCACTTTTTGTTGAAAATATTTAGATATCTGAAATAGCGATTATGTAATTGGAAATCAGAAAAGAATGTTCATGACAGGCTCACAGTGAAATGTCAGTAAAAAATCACTCAAGGTAAACGAGAAAATGCTTTCGAAAGTAGTTTCTGAAGATATATTTGACCTCATACGTTCGAAAACACAAAACGGAGGTCACAGTTTGTAGATTTTAACCAGCATTCTTCCTTTCGTTCGTTGTCTTTTTCCAATGATTGGGGATCACTCTTTCGATGTAACAGCTTTCCATCACTTACCGATCTAATTTGAAGGAAATCAGCAGTTAAAACTTTCTATTGGATTTTAATATTTATTATCGTCTTCGTTTTCTTAATATTTGATAGTCAAATTTACATAACTGCGCTTACAAAGAAATCAGCACATCTGTACAAAGGTTAACTCTAAGCTTCAGTTTGCTTTGTCGTTAAAAGATACATAAATTGTATCTGAACCGAAAGTTTCTCAGTCAGATACTCACCAGATGGAACTACCTACGGTTATGCAGAAAGCACGAAAACTCCGTATCATTTTCCACCCAATTCCTCCTCAATGAAATGAGTAAAGTTCGCGAGGAGACGATTGTGAAAAAGCTCACAAAAGTACCTTGTGCGGGAGGGCCACGGCTCACGGCTTGCGAATCTTCAGACAATTTATTATTGTTGACCAGCGATAAGAAAGTTCTCTTTCATTGGCTCTAACGTCGGCAATATCGACGAATACTAGGTCTCATCTCGGTGTCTTGAGCAGTTCAAACAGAAAAAAATTCAAATCTCTTATCGTGAGTGAATCTTCAAATTCCGTTTACCAAAATATCGAAGTATCTTTAAGTATCTGAAAGTGAAATTTTCATCTTTAAGTGCCGGATTTCTCTGGTTAGTAGTTTTCTTAAGGGAGGCTAATAATTTTGCGTCGTCGTTACATCTCGGAAAATTCGGCATCGTCTCTTGTATTTGTTGTCAGTGCTTAATTTTAGCATACGCTGACCGCGTCTATCACCATTGGGGCTACATTATTTATTTTCTAGTGCAATTGCTGAACCGGTGATCCGGTGTCCGGTGCCCCAAGTGCTAAAAGTGAAGTAAACGTTCAACGGCGTTCAGCTCGGCGCCCTAGTCCAGTGTCGTTTAGGTAGAATATTTGAATTCATCGGAAGGTGAATTAGGCCGGTCTGTGTGCCAGTGAATTATCTACAGAGTTGGTCAAGAGAAAAAGTGATAAAGATGGCGGAAGTCCTGGAAAGTTCACATCAAGAAGTTGGAAAAGTCCTTGAACCGGCAAATCATGAAGCCGTCCAGGGACAACCGCCTCAGCAACAACCCCAACAACAGCCTCCTCAGCAACCACAATCCCAAGTACTGAAATCAGAGCAAATTCACCAAGAACAACCTAGTAAGGATCATAGCCAGGAACAAAATAACAAAGGTAGGGATATTTTACTTATTAAATAAATGAAGCAACATTTTTCTCTTGATTAAAATAAAACGAAGAAGAGGACGATGAAATCATTCTATTAACTCAAATCAAAATATTAGCCATCTAATATCGGAAAATAACTTTAGTTTTCCTCATCTAAGTATGATATATTTCGTCCGTTCTTTTTAGGATATTTTGGAAAATAAAACTTTATCAGCAACAATTGCACTTACTTTCATGAATTTCAATGAAAACTCTAAAATGCCAAGCTTACAATAAATGTGGGGAGTTCCAAGGGTGGTTCTCACGGAAGGAGAGGGGTGTGAACTTTATTTTCTCGGAATATAGCCCAGTCGGGTATCAAATGAAAGGTCTTTACGAAATTAGTCTTATTTTTGATAATGAAAAAAAAAAGATAAATTTTATTTGTTAATGCCGAATAGTGAGTTTTTTATTCCTCATATACCGGTATTTCGAGGACCAGTTGTCCTCTTCCTCAATGAGTTTTTGTTGCTTTTGAAATTATCTGCGAATTGTTGTCCAACGTGAAGAAAGCGCAAACTCAAAGGCAGAAAGAAAAGCGTTCAGTTTCTAGTTTTCCGAAATGTATCTAATTTCCTGATGGTATATGGACTTAGTATTCAACATTAAATACTCACCATTGATTACATCTAGCTTGACTCGATATCTATCTAATAGCGAATTTTACCGTGGTGATGGTGGATGGTGACGGTGGAACTCTGTAGGTATACCGCTTCCTTTTGCGGTACTGTGATATTGTATTCCGGAATGCGGAAAGCATGATTTCGGTTTGACAAAACATACTATCATGATTTCGAACAGGATACCGACTGCAAGATTCCGGTCCAAAATGTGAAACATTTCAATAGTAGAATGTTCCCCACCAACGAAAACTTCCGACACAGAGGAAAATCAGGCTCTCTGTAAGCAACAGAATGGAGTCCAGGATAAGCTTTCTAAAGGTATGTGAAAGTGTAAACACGATCTTCTGTACCGTAAGGACAATGATGGATTTCTCCAACTTCCATCCACTTGTCATTGGCGGTACATTGTCCCAGCAGAGGAATGATGACGTACAAGCAATCACGCTGGCTACATTGCAATTGGCAATAGATTTAGGAGCTGTTTTCTGGATATGCGTAACAACAAAGGTGTGGATATCAGCTTCAAAAGGAATCATCCCTTAACGGCCGCTTTCCTTCGCTTTCGGATTGTTCCGCAACATTCGCGATCAAAAGCGAGTGAACTATCCAGCGGATCGAATAGCATATGCCCTGAATAATCCACTTAAGCGTATTGATGACTATTGAATCTCCATTATAAATGCTCTTTTGCTGGATTGTACTCAAGTCATCTGCCACGTTCTGATCAGGCTGGTTGCAGAGTCATGGAAGCGGATCGATGAACAGAAGGGATGAAAGGTTCTATTGAATGCTGCGAGCGATGACGAGCGTGAAGTCACATTCAATACCATGAGAAATATCAGAAGAAGGGGATAATCGTTAAGATTCCGAAAAAGAGCAGCTTCCTGAATGCGATAGTTGAAGTTGTTGATTTAGATCTTCGTTTCACCTGATCGTGATCGATTTCAAGAAGGCTTAGACATTTAGGAAGAATTTGAATTTTAAAGAGGAGTCCGCCATGTATGCTTACTGTCACCGATATCATTTATTCTTGTTATTGGTAACATTCTCCATACTGCCTAGTCCGGAAGATGATGTCCTTGCTCGAGCACCTCGTCTACACTGACGATATATGGTCGTTCTCTCATCGCGTCTTGGAACTTGACTCCGGATCTCGGGAAGCAAAATCGGACTCAACATACACTCTCACAAAGCCAAAGTTGGAGGACTGACGGGTCATCACAATATTCGTATCTGCATTACTGAGCGAAACTACGAGGGTGTCGAGTATTTTAGGAGCAACGATATTTCGTTTCCGTAGCTCCCTTTTCGTTGTTTTGTTTCAAATCTGGAAATGTGAATACAGGGACACTGCATTGAGCTCAATCCAATAGACGTAGATTTCCTCTTCTTTTCCAGAATGGGGGGCGACCCACAAGAATTTGTAAAAAATTTAGTGGAATCAATGAAGCATCAGATGGAAGTTGTGACACTGTGTGTGATGGATGGGGTGACCCCTTTAAGTTATGAGAGTCGATGTATCGGTTGAATACGGGCTCCGACCATATTTGGCTATTAGAACATCCAAGTATCATTTTGATGTCATGCCTGGGACATGCTTCGAGGGTTCGTTCTCTCGTAGACTCCGACTCTGCAGTCTCCTCTGCAGAGGCATGAATCCTTGATGAGGCCTTTATTTATAAATTTCTCTTGTGTTTTCAAAGCTGATAACGGTAGGTCTCATTTTTGGGTTGACTAGGAAACCTACTCCGAACACATGGTTAAGCGTATGGCAACTATAATGTATGATGTAGTGGCTTTTCTTCAGGAAAGCGTTCCCTTTCCAACGCGTCTCTTGTAACGCTGTTATATCACCTCTATATTGGGATTGGATTTCGTCTAGTTGCTAGGCAGCATTGGATCCGTACAGAGAGCGGACGTTCCATGAAAAAATGCTCGAATCGATTGTCCTTTTTTGTTGTCAGGTTCGTTGTTGTGCAGTCAATCCAGTCCGAGGCTCCTTTCGTGGCTTCCTAACAAATTGTTTTCCGTGTATGGTTCCTACTCAACCCTCAACCTGAAGCATCAGTTGGTACAATCTGTCCCGTTTTTGAGAGCGGGATACTCGCCTTCATCCTTCTCCGTTAACAATTTTTCATTGAGCATGAACTTGAAGCCATCATTACGTTGAGGAGGAGAAAGGGGTCTGGTAGTAAAGCTGTTGGTGTTTGTTCGACAGACGTTTCCCTGGTTTTATGCTCCATAGTGGGTATCAATCCACGTTTCGCCCTGGGACCTTTCATCATCATCAACGGCGCAACAACCGGTATCCGGTCTAGGCCAGCCTTAATAAGGAACTCCAGACATCCCGGTTTTGCGCCGAGGTCTACCATAGATATTGCCCTTATAGACTTTCCGGGTGGGATCATTCTCATCCATCCGGATTAAGTGACCCGCCCACCGCAGCCTGATGAGCCGGATTTTATCCACAACCTGACGGTCATGATATCGCTCACAGATTTCGTCGTTATGTAGGTTACGGAATCGTCCATCCTCATGTAGGGAGCCAAAAATTCTTCGGAGGATTCTTCTCTCGAACGCGGTCAAGAGTTTGAGCCTGAGGCTTTTACTACCCTTTAATAGCCTTTTTCAATTTTTTTTTTATATTTTGGTCGTATTTCATCCCGTATCAACTTTAGGCTGTTTTTGTCTGCAGATTTTCCGCGCCTGTCGTCTAAGTTGGTGATATTGTAATTCCTTACCTCGGGGGCGTTTTCCGGTAAATTGTTTGCAAGCTTTATTTTTCTTCCTTGTCGTTCCCTGCATATCCTCGGTTGATATAGCCTCTTATGTTCTGTTAGGTTTGTTCGAACTTGACGTGCACTAATAAAGGTTTGTTTGAAAGAGGGTTATTTTTCGTTCGACTAACGCTGGTAGCACTGGCAATGCAACATTTTCATGATTTTTTTCAGATTTTTCAGTTGGGTAGTTTCTGAGAATAGGTCCCTTAAAGAAATGATCACTTTCCACCCTTTCCACTCTCCGCCTTTCCAACGAATGTCAAAACTAGGACCGGCATCGAAAAGTACCTTTCATTTGACACCCAAAATGACTATATTCGATGAAAAAAAATGTACACCCTCCTTTTGCATGTATGGGGACCCCCCCTTAATCTCAACGTAGAAAGATGTCACTCACTGCATATCTAGGCGTTCACAGTTCCCACCAAATTCGTGTCGATCGGTATAGCCGTTTCTAAAAAAAGTGCGTGTGAGAGATGAACAGAGAGCAGCGATGTGCGTTCCTGTGGAGCTGGAAACCAGGGTTTGAAGTTTGAAGAGGATTCATTCATAGAGATGCTATTGGGAGGCCACAATCCCGGTGGTGCCGCTACAGGAAAGGTAGAGGAAATGATGTGCCGCATAATGAGAACATGCGACGCTGCTATGCCGAAGCGGCGAGTCCTCGCGAAAAAGCGCTCAAACTATTGGTGGAATGAAGAGATCGCCGAGTTACGGGAGACATGCTTTCGAGCTAGAAGGATCTGCCAGCGATCTAGAGGAAAACCGGACTTCGACGAAAAATGGTAAATATATGTGACCTCGAAGGTTCAAGGCTTAAGTAGACTACACGGACCAGCAGGCGCTTCAAGGAACCTTGCCCAGAGCCAGACCAAAGTCTCTGGGAAACAGCGTATAGGGTGGTTATGAAAAATATGAGAAGGCAAACACCACAACTGACCCGCCCGCATTTTCTGCTCGATATCGTAATAGCGCTCTTCTCCCCGGATAAAAATGAGCGCAAACAACACAACCAACCATTGGACGTCTACACCATACCTGCGGTGACTGAGGAGAATCTTGCGCAAATTTGCCGAAGAATTGGAGAATTGCCGTTCTGGATGATGTTCGCAATAGAGCTTTTAGACTGGGTGTTAAGACCCGACTCGACTAGTTTATCAGCATATTTGAAACATGCGTGGTAGAAGGAGTTTTCCCCGACCGGTGGAAGAGACAAAATCTAGTTTTGCTTTCGAAGCCGAATAAGCACCCAGGACATCCATCATCATACTGCCCGATTTGCCTCATCGACATGGTAGGAAAGATGCTCGTAAGGCCCATCTACAATAGATTGCTTCCTATCATTGAATATAAAGATGGATTATCGGAGCGACAATTTGGGTTTTGACAACCCCACTCAACGGTCGACGCCGTAAACGTTGTTTTGAAGCTGGCTCGAAACGCGATGTCGTCTAATGAATCCTGTGCCGTGGTGACGTTGGACGTCAAAAATGCGTTCAATTTCGCTAGCTGGGAATGGACAAAAAGCTTACTGACTAAAACGGGTGCCCCTAGTTATTTGACTAAGCTCCTCGAAAGTTACCTCTCGGAGAGGACACTTTGGTACGATACGGCTGAGGCATCCAAGCAGTATACCGTCACTGCAGGAGTATCACAGGGCTCAGTGTTGGGTCCCCTCCTGTGGAATGTGATGTACAATGGGATTCTTGTCGTTTCCGTGCCAAAGAAGGCCACGATAATCGGTTTCGCAGATGATCTAGCTGTGGTTGTCGTCGCGAAACAACCTGAAGACGTTGAAGTGTACGCTAACGAAACCATTAGCGCCATAAAAGTGTGGCTGGAGATGGTTCAGCATAACCTTGCGCAACAAAAGACGGAGGCGGCCTTTATTACCAACCGTTGGAAGAGGAATACGGTTAATATGCGTGTTGGTGGTCACATCATCACTTCGAAACCGGTTATTAAATACCTAAGGGTGATGATTGACGCTAAAGTCAATTTCCAGGGAAACCCGGACTATGCCTGTCAGAAAGCGACAAATACCAACGTATCATTAGCATGGATGATGCCTAACATTGGAGGCCCAAGGTACAGTCGCAGATTAATTGTGGCCGGAGTTGTTCGCTTCACACTATTATATGCGGCACATGTTTGGGATGAAGCACTAGCGTGTGAGGGTAATCGGAGGAGGGTAAATATGACTTACCGCTTAGTGGCGCTAAGGGTATGGAGCACCTTCAGAACAATATCAGGCGACGCAGCGAGTGTTATTGTGAGAATGATCCCGATAGACATTCTGACAAGTGAGACACGCTGCCTGTATATGAAAAGGAAAATAAATCCACCGGAAAAGGATGCAGAATACCGAAAAGCAGCAAGGCGAGAGTCGCTGGAAAAGTAGCAGCAACGCTGGGATGACTCCCATCTGAACCCCTACCATGAACTACCATCTGACACAATTCCTGTCAGGTCATGGTGGTTACAGGACATATCTGCACCAATTCAAGCTGGATGATTCTCCCATTTGTCCTGAATACGGTTGCACACCTGAGGACTCGGAGCATGTTTTGTTCCACTGTCCACGATTTTACTCAGAGAGGAGGAGCTTGGAAGACTCCCTGAAAATCAACCTAAGCCCGCAGAACAACGTGAAGAACGGAAGGTTTGGTCGCTTAAAGCCCAGTCCACCCCGCAAAGTAATGCTTTGCAGGGCCTCTGCGGGGAAGGAGGAAGAAGAAACTGTGGGTGGTTTTAGTGGGTGAGAATACCACACACCGCCGCAACCTGGCGCGGTAGTGTCTTTGTAAGTTTTCCACCTCCATCCATAAAAAGAAGACACACAGGCAGACACACATTGAACCGATTTTAATAAGGTTTTGTTTTGCAAACAAAACCTTAAAAAGCTAATCTATATCTTCTGTGGGGCACATTTCCCACCAGTGGGAGGATATGGAAGATGGTGATGATGATGGCGTGACCGTTTCGGAGGTCGACAAAAATGTTAACAAGGAATGGATCAGCTTCGTGGAGATTTTCTAGAATAGTTCACATCACTACTATCCACGCTAAGGATGACAGATTCATTAATTCCGCCCCATTTACCGGAAAGTGTGCTAATAAGAAACAGAGGATAGCGATAGTCAACGTCCGTTGTCGGCGGACTTAATCAATTTCATCACACATTTTATAATTTGGGTCTCTTTTAAGCATAGCATTCAACCCCCATGTTTCCCGCTCCAAAAATTAACAGGTTGAAATCAGGTCAATCCTTGGTATTGAGTTTCAGATTATATTGACTTGTAAATATTGAATCTAATTCATCTTGCTAGGAAATAGCTAATCAAGTCAGCTCAACTTTCACTTTCCGTATTGATTCTAATCATTACAACGAAATTTGCTCTCTGATGATATCATTGTCTATAAAAAACCCACGCAGTGTTACTTCTGCCACTTAAATTTAATTAGGGGACAGAACTGCTCGCACCACAGATTGAAAATAAACTCACGAACGAGATGAATGCCCGTCCGTCCCTCCTATCTGGCTGCAGCCGTTATGCTATTGTTAATTATTGTTGTTATTATTATTTCCATTTTTATATGCATTCAATTGTTAGATTGTTAGCATGTCAGATGAACTAAATGATCACGTTGCCCCCTGGCAATGCCGTTGATAATATTTATAATGAAACTAGAACTAACCGGGACAATTTGCACGATGAGATAATCAGCTTTTTTCGGACCCCGTGAATGGAGGACTGATTACTCCAATATCTACACATACAGTGGCCTGTATTTACCCGTTGACGTAGTGTTTTAGTTATCACTTCTAGTCAAACTTCAGGTGCGAATGGCTTTTCTGCGTGGTGGAAAGGTGTTCACACTGAAAAACGCTTGGGAAACGTACAATTAATTATTATTGTAGTGTCGATTAAGAAGTTTTATGGGAATTAACTTATATTGTATCTACATATGGACGACGCATTCATTATGCGTGAAATGTTAATAACACCGTTAAGATGCTGACTTAATGTCGGTCAAGAATGAGGGAAGCCTTACAGGCAATTTTTCACTTCCAACAATCCCCACTAGTGGATGTGTGTGGATTCTATGTTCGCAAAATTTAATTGGTGATGAGTGTAACTGTGCAAATTATATTAGAAGCATTAACATGCGTTTGAAATATCTTTCGGAAACTGAGGAGAATCTTCTGGAAGAATACTTTAGCTTTCCTGAACTATTAAATGGAAATTAGGTAGAAGCATGCATACTGCGTTTACTTCTAGCAATTTATTTCTCATGAAATTATATATAAATCACTACAGGTAAATGAAGGAATATGAAGACAAAGCTCAGCTTTGAAGGTTAATAGATATGACTGCAGTTATCTGCTTGAAATGGTATACATCGTCAATGGGTGCATTTTGCACTGTTGTTTGTATTGTTACTTGGATGACGAAGCTTAATCCATTATAGTACTTTTTAGTAGCCCCTATCTAGTCATGAGTTGAAAGTACGAATGCCGTCAGTAGTATACCTAATGTTTTCATGCAGCATTGGATAACAGTCTAGTTAACCAACTCTTCCAAAGGAGGAATGATTGTCTCCTGCACCACATTCTATGGCGAAATTTCAAGAAATCAAAGTTTTGGCAACTAACACCAATGATCGTGCAATAACTGTCAGTGACAGCAAGCTGCCTAGAACTAAGCGATTAAATTAACTCGGATGAGTAGTCTCAGCCAATAGTTTTTTTTTGGGAGTAGGGTAGGGGAATGCGTTGACGCACAGAGTATTGGACTCCCGCAACAGTACGCTGTGGGACTACTAACTAAAAACCTCCCTGTCATCAGGGAACTAGTCTGGAATCGTTTGACACATTACTTCGTGCTTCAAGCCTTCAAGTCAGAGAATTTCTTTCACTAACAGGAGGAGAGGGGCGGAAAGGAGTTGTCAGTTCAGGGAACCCCTTACCGCCCGATCTCTCCACCGGTCGAGTTCAATCTTCTCCGCAATAAAAAGAGCCCGAAGATAATGCGCAATACAGTTCCAGCTGCCAGCGTTCTTCAGCATTTAACTGACAATGTTGTCTGGAGAGAGCTCCCCTGTGTCTGCATAAAGCTGCTGATGAAAGCCGTCCCACCTCTCGCAAGAGAAGAAGGTGTGTTCAGCGTCGTCCGCCACTCCGTAACAAAACACACAATCAGGGAATCGCGCGTTCCCAATCCTGTGCAGGTAAGACTGAAAACCTCCATGCCCGCTTAGAAGTTTGGTAAGGATTACCTCCTCACCGTGCGTTCGATTCACCCACGGGTCTAAATTGTCGATGAGCCGCGCAGTCCATCTGCCCCTTGGCTCATTTTGGCAAGAAAGTTGCCACTCGGTAAAGGCGCGTTGACATTCTTCACGGGTAACCCGAAGCTTTGCGCTCCTTGGCAAAGAGGGGAACGAGGATCACTCCCGCGATCACTATCACAGCCCGGAGACGGTGCAATGAGCAGACGCCACTCGCAAAGCCCCCCGCCTCTGCACTTGAGCAAGGCGCTTACGATGCACGATGCAAGGTATCTAACCGCTGGTGTTGACTCTATAGTCAACTCGCCGATCGATATAGGACGCAGGGTAGGGATTCTCCTTCTGGTCAAGATGACTACTTCGATTTTTTCGAGCACAAGGCTGAAACCGCTTACCCGTCGCATCAATATGCCAAGTCTGCTTTGCTTCTGCTCAACAGTGCGTCCGGCAACAAGTGCTGCAACGTCGTCTGCATAACCGAGCGTTTCTTGTCCAGCCCTAGGATGGATCCCTTTGCTACTCCTCCATATCGGAATTTACGCATGAATCGGCGCTCGCTCATGGCAACGCAGGTATACTGCCAGCTAGAGAGTCAGAACTACTTACTCGGGCATTTCGGGGACGTCACACCCCATATCGTAAGCGATCCATCAAAGGTCGCTAACGACCCCTGAGGGAAGCCAATAGTAAACACGTATTAGCGGACTGGGTTACTAGGTGCAACTGCATGTGTGGACCATGAATACTCGAGACTCGTGTGCCCCAATCCAAAAAGGGAAGATCCAACATCCTCATTCTATGCTTGCCTTGTCTCAGGGGTCGATGAAGCACGGTGTGTAGATTTCGTGCCATAATATTTATATGCCCTTATAAAAGATAAATCTTACTTGACCTAGGAAGAATAGCGAGGAAGAGCTCTCAAATTTAAGAAAATTTTAATCAAGTAAACTGCTTTTTTATCTGATTAAAGAAACATAATAAGCGAAATAGTAAACACCACCATGAAAATAAATAATATAAAATAAATAGCAAGTATTGCGAAACAACAAAGGAAAAAATTAAAAAAAAAAGAAAGAAATCCCAGCTACAAAATGCTAAGAACTCATATTGAATACAATTTCCTTTATGAAATCATTCCAATATATTAATTTCTATAATACAGTATATACTTCCTTACTTTATTATCTTGACTCTATCTTAATATACATATATAGATAATCATACAAGATAATAATTCCATTGAACAGATATTTCTATGGTTGTGAGCAATAGATTCAAAGGTCAAAATTTACTTGATTGGTGCGAAAGTACGCAAGCCAATCCCGATGATATGACAGTTCCAAGGCTGTAGCATTCTAATTTTACTAGCCTCCTACGAATTATTGTAGTTCTTTCGAATACTTTTGGCCTCCTTTCAACGAAGCTTCTCAGTATTGGGACAGTTTCACACCCAATTCACCGGAACAACCGGACGTCAAATGCACAATCGAATCGCTTCAAATTTTCAATATCTTCCGAATGTTAATGTCTTGCTAAAGATCGACAAAATGCTATTGACACTTTGCAATATATGATTTGTGGCCCATCGCTGGCTTATGACATACCCAGCTGGGTGAAATACCGCTCATTTGAACCTGGAACTAGTTACTTCCAATGTTACAAATCGCCACTCATACTTTGGTAATTTCCATAAACATATTCAATAAACATACTCAAACTTTGTAACCTCAAAATCCTCCTGTACGATATCTTTCAAGGCAATCAATATAATATAACCTTTGTGTGAAGAATATTTAAAAATGGATATTGCTCTAAGTACTCCTACCTAAAGTCGATCGGGCTTGAGAAAATTCCAGTCATTTTCCTCAAAAGATGTTCTGCAACGATTAGCTCGTTCCTAGCTTCTCTTATAAACAATTGCTCGCTGAACGTCCATTTTCTCACGAGCTGGAATAGTACCAAGGTGACACTTGCTCATGAAAACAACAGAAATCCACTACTTCCTGATAGCCGCAGACCTACTTTCATCCTCTCAATCTCCTCCCAAATCTTCGCAAACTCACAAATCAGTTATCGATGAACACTGTGGTAGAAACAACACTATCCCAGGCTTTCATTTCATTGTAGATCTCCATTCAGTTAAAATCCTCAAGCGGGCTCTCAAGGCAAACAACACTATCCTAGCTTTTAACCCAACAATCGCGTCACTCGGTGTTCTTAAACAGCCCTGTGGTAGGTCCATCCAATTTAAATCCAGCAATACGCGCGCGACCTTCCCGTCACCAGAGAACTAGCATGTAACCGTTTGACACCTTACTTCGGGCTAGCTCCCCCACTCACCCACCTTAGGGCGACTTCAAGTTAGGAAATTCTTTTCACCAACGGAAGGGGTGAGAAGGAACGGAATTGGCCTGTGCCTACATAAAGTTGTTGGCGATTCCCATCCTACCTGGCAAAAAAATCCTCCGCTACTCCATTGCAGGAAACTCAGTCAGGGCGTCGTGCCTTCCCAATTTTGTGCAAATAAGACTGAAAATCTCCATCAATCTCATCATGCTTTCGATTCAATCAATAAAGTACCAACCGCCTCCTAATTCATTTGGCCTCTCATTTGGTCTATATTGCCGTTCTTGCCAAGCAGCCGCCTCCTTTGAGTTTTCTCTCTTGCGTTTGTACATGGCTTTACGCTCCTTAGCAACTATGGTAACGGGCATCATTCCCGCGATCACCATCACAGCTTTCTCTGAGACAATACCCGAAAATCTCCCCATCTTTGCACTTGGGCAAGGCTCTTATAATACTTCCTTGTTAAGGGCATCGGCATACACTTCCGTGCCGGAAAGCAGAATGGATTGCACTCATAAGAATACATCCCCTGGTAGATGTAGGAGAGTGTAGTGTGAATCTGCCGAAATACGAATACGGCTACAAATAAAGATTCATTGACTATAAGAAAGGTGGATTTTGGTTACTTTTAGAGCATAAATTCAGTCAGTGCAAACCAGTCGAGCACAATGCGTTATAATATAACTACTTCGGTGTTTTCCAGCGTAATATTAAAACTATGAATAGTCATCCATTCGCTTACCCGTTCCATCAATAATTCAAGTCTGATTTGCGTCTGTTTAATGGCGCATCAGGCAAGAAGTGCTGCAACATCGTCTGGTTAACTGACTAGACGCGGCTTTTCTGGCATTTGGAACCTTATCAGACAATTGTAGAAAGCGATCCAGAGGTACGTCCCTAGGTTAGATCCTTTTGCTACTTTGGCATGTTTTTCATCCTCCTCTGACCTTCTAGTGTCTTATTGAGGAGGGGCTGTCTCCCAGATAATCGCTTAATTTCCGCAAAAGATATCTCGGCACACAAGATGAAGTTTCTAGTGTTCCTAGCATATCTATCTATCTTGCAGAATTAAGGCAATCTCTGCCATCATGCATTACAAAGAGCACCAGCTGTGTACCTCAACTCAATGAACCACATCCATGACCTCCATAACTGCATCTAGTGATTAGATTTTCGTCTGCTACTTGTAGTCTAGCCTAAATTGAATAGACAAGGAGCAGCTTTCTCCAAACTACAATTTTTGGTTTTAAATATAATTATACAATTTGGGAGCCACTTACCCCCTTTCTCAGTACAAAGCTACCTAGTAGCTTTGTGCTGAAGACCGGCCTCCCTTCCGAAATATATATTTAAAATCAAAAATGGAGAAAGCTACCCCTTGTCTATTAAATCTACCGAATGTAGTCATTGATCTGTAAAGGTAGTTTAGGCTAACCATCTAGAGAAGATGTTACTCTGTTCGCTTTCATTGCCAAAGAGTTTTTGGCCTTCGATAGCAGGGTATACTCAGGGTCGAGGACATATAATTGCATCAAAACCTTCTGATGAGAATACCCTATGTGGGGCATAGGCAGCCAACCACCCCCGTACTGCTGCTGCCGGTTCGCTGCAATGTGCTTCAACTCACCTCACGATCTTCCGAGAAGCTTATAATTTTCCTCTACTGTTTCATCCTAATCTGGAGCGTTGGAGTAACAGTGGCAGTTCTTTTCTGAGTACTACTCTCATATAGCAGCACAGAGAGAAAATTCGCCCGTCCTTAGGCAACAGCCTGGACTTGATGTCGGTGTTGAGATAGGTGCAAATTTTGGATAACACAGCGAAGGCCTGATGTCACCATTTTCTATGTCGACAGTTTACCTGTCTACCTGTTCTCATTTAATCAATTATTGGAGATTTGAAGGTTCCTGTCAAGCGACCAAATTTCCTAATTTTTGGGGCAATAGCTACAGTTATACGTGAAATGTTCGGAAACTATTTTATAAATTTCGTTTGTTAGGAATATTCGACACCAATGGCATTGAACTATCGAGTACTTTTCGAAAACAATGCAGTTCCACTTAACGCCTTTGGTGTAGCATTGAAAACAATTTACCTTACCAGCTAATTTTCACCAAATAACTTGGTGTCAACTATATAAGTGGCGCATGAATATTCAAAAGTATCAGTTCAGCAGCAACTGCCGGTGTTAAAAAGTCTTAACCGAAATTCCCTAATAACTATTTTCCATTTTATAACAATGAAGTTTGCCGCCATCGTTGTATTTCTTGCTCTAATCGCCGTAGCTTCAGCTACATTTATTGGAACATCCGGTGGCTTAGGCTACTCAGGACTCGGCTATTCTGGTCTCGGACTCTCAGGGCTTGGATACGGTAATAACTATCTAGGAGGGTACGGTAACTCTCTAGGAGGATACGGAAACTATGGAGGATACGGCAACTACGGAGGATACGGCTATGGAAGCAGATACTATAGCAGTAGATACTATGGAAGTAGTTACTACGGAAGCGGTTACTATGGACTTGGATTAGGATCCTCGTATTACCCAAGCTATTCTGTTGGAGTTGGTGGTGGTGCATGGTGCTGAGGTTACAAAGTTAATTATTAAAATTTTAGTCGATTAAGAAGAGGAATGGGAATGAATAAATATTCTTCGATTATTACATCTGTTTTTTTTTCTAAATAAGTTATGAAACTAATACCCGAAAAAGGCCACGATATTCTCTACAAAGATTTGTTATAAATCCTGGCACTATGGTATCCAGTATTTAATCTTCGCGATCAGAAGGTTAATATATCGGTCAATTTCCCGCATTGTTACAGAACACTAACCTCTCGCATTATAGACAGATGACTCCAAGTTATTTGGATTTGTCATTGCCAATAATTTCAAGAATGTCTCTGGAAGAAAGCTGTTTTGTGCTTGTATGTCTAAATTTACAGTTACAGTTACATAAAATTAACATATGCCATCGGACAATTTCCAATCTCACAACATACAGGAAGTTACAGGCTAATTTCGTCCTCTGCTCGTCAAACATTCCTTTAACTGGATGGGAGTTGTAATAGTCATGTCCAGACTATCCAGAATCTAGCTGAGCTATTCAGGAAGGATATAGCATACGATACTGAAATTTGAATTTTTTAATGCTAAACAGAAGAATAATGCATCGTATTTAATCGACTTGGAATTTAGAAAACATATATATATATTTTCCAAATAAAAGTATCAACAAACGAACCGGAATACATCCTACCCCTATTAAGGAAGAAGTACCTACAACCAAATAGACCTCGTAATTATCGGCATTAGGTTGCATTACAGTCTCAACTGTGCTTATGGTGGCCAACTCATAAGGATCAAATACAGACATTGTCCTACAGACGAGATCAGGACTTCCAAAATTTTGGTGTATTAGCTAACAAATAACTTTGCGGCAATGGCATCCAGAAAGAAACTAAAGATCACTTTATACCAGTCTCTTGAGGAAGCAAATGTGGTCACCTAGAAACAATAGGTAGGTCGACCAACATGATTGAAAAAAAAAAACAATATTTATGTTGATCTACGCGCATTGAGGATTATGGGTGCACGATGATGCCATTTACGCATATATAATATATATACGTTGTATATAAATAAATAAACACCCCATGTTGAATTCAATGTGGTCCTGACTTACTTTTATTAACTTTATTTAAGCAGATATCGTAACGGATAGTATTTCGGATCCTAGATACCATGTGCATGTACCACGATCACATTTATGGTTTCCTCTGAAACAAAACCTTATTAAAATCGATTCGATGTCTGTCAGTCCGCCTGTTTCTGTGTGTCTCTGTCTGTCTGTCTGTCGTCATAAGCGATTTACTCGGAAACGGCTGAACCGATTGTCACGAAATTTGGGAAGAGCATATAATCCGTGTGTCTTAGAGTTTAGCAATATATGACGAAATATTCCGTGGAAAATCGTGAAGGGAGAGTTTCTCACATAAGGTGAACACAAAGACTTTATACCTGAAGCGCCCAGCTTTCGGTATCCTGATTTGTTTAGATTTTTCGGTAGAGTAGTTTCTGAGAGTGGGTCCTTCAAGTAATTGATCCTTTTGGACCCCGGCATTCTTCCCCTTTGTAACCAATGCCAACAACTTAAACCTGCTTCGGAATGTTCTCTTCGAGACCTTTCATTTGATACTTAACATCTCTTCCACATGTAATCCACCGCATGCGTGTGGATTAATAGTTTTAAGCTTTCTATAGAATTTCCGTAACCGTTTCTGAGAAAATTGCGTGTGACAGACAGACAGACAGACAGTTGACCAATTTTAATCAAGCTTTGTTTTCGAAAAAACCTTAAAAGGTACACATGTCTACAAGGCTCAAATCATCGTTTGTAAGGACAGGGAATATTTCCTTATTTGTCCTTGCAAACTTCCTCCATGAGCCAATCGTAGTTAAAGCTAAGTAGATGCAATCTGAAAAAGCGCGCTCTTCATCGATCCCATTTAAAAGCATAAAAAAGTAGAAGCCAGTCTAAATGAATTAAAATGAATAATGCTTTTGGTACTAGTAACATAGTGTCGTGGGAATCAGTAATGGATGGACTAATTTCAGGATTTCGTTACAGATGTATGAAGTAAAGACGTGATGAGCCAATTGCTTCAATCCTGGTGAAACTTCACACCTGGAAGCTAAATTCTGATTTAAGCTGCGGAGCCATTCTTCTGGAGGGGCCGTTTAGAATAACACCACAGAGTTTATCTGAGCTATGCTTTAATTGAAATGTAATGGTATTAAATGCATTTCACGGAGAACTACCTATAGGAGTACACCACTCGGTGCACGAAATATTCTATTCTATACGATTATTGTGCTTAAAGTCAGAGGATGAAAACGCGCACTGGAAAACAAGACCATGGACAGCCGATCAATCCTGTCAATTTTGCTACAAAAAGAAACCGATGGTGGACGCTGTCGAATTTTAGTTTAGCAAAGATCAACAAATGCATAGAAAATATTGTTGGCAGAAAAAAGCTCTAAAGTTTAAAAAACAATCTCTCTTGGTTAATAACTAATTGGAACAAAAATTTCCCGGAACTACCATTGTATGGTGCTCCTACTTACCTAATTGAAGTCCCGATCTTGTGTCAGGTTTTCACGAATATTATAGATATAATTCCAAATTTCATGGTGATAGCCTAACAGTTGTTGAAAATTGTCTTGTGTATGCGTGTTTTAAAATTTCTACAATTTCAAAATAAAGTTTAACCACGAGTTTGCATTAAATTTTTGCGACATTACATGAATTTTTTGGCTGAATCCCAGCAGTAAACCAGTAATTGCTGGAGACTGGATTGGACTGAATGGCGACAACTGGTCCTCGAAATATCGGTGTATTACGAAGAGACTGAGACCGAAAAAACTAAGTAATTTTCGATGAGAAAAGAAACTCTTCACGGTTACAACCGTGTTGTGCATCATAAATTTTTGGCAGATAGTGAAGCAATGAACAAAAAATACTATTTGGGCGTTTGTGTAAAGGAATTCGTTAAAGACGAAAGGATTTCAGAACGCCTCTATCGGCGTTGTCATCTTTTTATGGATCTTTCCTTTTCGGTTTTTTTGCGACAAAGAACAGATGAAGTGTATCATGGAGATCCTCAAAGTATGACATACTCTTAGGGCTCCTCTTCAGTATAACGCTGGATTGAATTCCAATTTACTTGTATTTTGAAGAACAAAGATTGTGTCGTGGTATTTAGTAGCTAGGTACGTGCTATAAACCCTTCACGAAAATACTAGAATAGAGAAAAATTAGACTGTACGCCGATAAGATGATTGGTAAATACCAACGAGGTTTTCGGTCTATTTTGCAATCCAAACACCTTCTGATAATTATTAGGTGCATAGTTCTATTGCATTTTTACTCATCCTTTGAATGTTACTCATTAATTAAGAAAAATTCAAAAATTAGGATTGGAAATTGATTGATTAAATACCAAATAAATCGTACAAATTTCGGGCCAAAGAAATATTTTGCTTACTCTTCACTTAAAGTTGTTGATTTTACCCATCTTCCCTGTTATCTTTCAATTTTAACAGACGTTATACTCCTGAACAATGCAAGGTCGCCTAACACTTCTGTTTTCAAATGGTATTATAGTAACACATCAGTTGTGTTATTCACGCAATAGAAGTATATAAACAAGTACCAGCATTTTTAGCACCTCAGTTCAGCAGTAACTACCAAATCTTCCAAAGAAAATTGTATTTCAAGTTCTAGGTTTACTTTTAATACACAATGAAGTTTCTGACCATCGCTGCAGTTATTGCCCTAATTTCTGTATCCTCGGCTACCTTTTCTGTAGGATATGGTGGTTTAGGGAGCTTAGGACTGGGCTATTCAGGACTTGGATACTCTGGACTTGGCTATGGCAGCAACTATTTGGGAGGCTATGGCGGTAACTCCTTGGGAGGATATGGCGGCTACGGTGGACTAGGATATGGAATTGGATACTATGGTAGCGGATGGGGGTCTTATTACCCAAGTTATACTATTGGCGTTGGAAATACCTGGTGTTAAAAATATGTTCCAAAATTCAAAATAAATATAATTTGAGTAATAAACGAATAATTCGAAAGAGTTCATGCTTTTCCTGAAAGGTCGTTAATAGAAGTTGACCGATAAGCCATTTTATTTCTTCATATCATACCAGTTAAAATGAGGCTCCCACCGGATATTGCTTAAAATTTGCCAATTGAATGACAGATTGTTGATGCCAGGACATTAAGGCATCGTTGGCAATGAATAGACTAGCAGATTGGCCAGTCAGAGGTTGGATTACTTAAAGAAAGGCTGGGTTTTGGTGTGAAGCAGTAGAACATTTTTGCTATCTCTTAAGAAGAAGGATATGGAAATCGGAAGGTTGCTTCCTAATTCCTTATTGGATTCGGTAATTTGCAGCCAATGTAAAGTCTGCTTAAACTTCAGATGAACAAACCTCGAAAAGGTGTTCTTCGGTGACAGAAGATGAAAGCAATGTTATTCAATATAGTGCAATAAGTCTAATATATATGAGGCATGAGCGCTTGGCGCTAGAGGTCCCCTACTCCCATTTCATTTTACAGAAGAAGTTTGTCTGTAAGATCTAGACTGCAAGAGAATATAGTGTTTGGTCTATAAAGCGGCTTATGGACTTATTTAGCCAAGGTCTGGGCACTTGCGAGTATCTTCATTATTAAGATATTCCAGATTATAGTTTATGTATAAAGCAAGGCTAATAAACCATCCAAATAAGCCTGAAAATTCGCGACCTCGTCTTGTGATTCAACCTGTCAAGAATTTAGAGGGAAACCATTTGTCACTCAGTGACAGAATAATGTCTTGCCTAATTAAATAAAGGCGCGTCTGTACATTAAACTTCTCTATGCCATCATTCGATAGTCACAAGAAATAACTATTTTTTTTTATCCCATATTGAGTTGACCTGATTTATGATTAGCTGCTGCGCTTCTTCGGAGCGTGAATGTTCTACAAATTGAAATTAACAAATCCCTTAATTCTACCTATTCAGAGTTTGATTTCTGGATTTTTTCCCATGCTATAGGTAAGATACAACGGCGGAAAAAAAAAGTAATTTTTAAAGATGTTTTCCGTTAAAAAACGAATGTATTTTCAATCTTTATGTTATATGTTACATTTGATTTTGTAGCAAACTTTATATGGAATAAGATGTGTAATCTCAATTTTTTTAAAAAATTGTCGTAAAATTTCGGCATTGCCATTTTTTTTTCGACGAAGAAAACGTGCTCATTATAGTTGTCCTAGAAGGGTAAGTCCTTTATGGTTAATAAATAATAATCGCTGACACAACAATCCATATTAAATCAGGGTCTTGGAGTGTGTGAGAGCATTTCATTCAAGATCGTAAATGTACACTGTAAGAGGCAATGTGGTCAGTATTGCGTTCTCCCGAGATGATTATCCTGATTTGACTCAGGTACTCATTCAGACGTCAAATCACGATACAAATCCCACTGTCACCAGTGAGATTTGAACCGCGACCTTCCGCTACGACAGCCCAGCGATCTAACCACTTCGCCCTTTATAGTTAAAGTGATGTCAAAAGGGTCCTAGTCAGAGAGTAGCTTCTAACGAATTCAGCATTTCGCAGACCAATTCCATAACACGGGAATCATGACAGGTATATTTTCCGGTGGGCAACGAAATTTGTTTTTTTGTTTCTTATTTGCGTTATATAATGTTGTTAGATGTCTAGGCATGTAAAACCGATTACTATTCGACCAAGTTGAAAGCCATTAATATTGGAAAAAGTTGTTAAGAAAGATAATGGTTCGTGAAAGAGCACGTTGGATAGAGTGTCAAAGGCTGGACCACTGAATCTTATGATTCAGCTAATCAAAATTTATCCTCTTTTCTATCTTTTGGAAAACGTCGTCAAACACCAAGTGCCCGCAACCAAACATGGAGGTGGACCTTTGTGGTTTTAATGGCTGCAGCCAAATACTGTAATTTATTATCGGAATCTATGATAAGGTAGCATAGATTGCGATCTTTGGGGACGGATTGGATTTTTTACACGTCAATAATCCGAAACTTTCAACTCGTATGCCGGAGAGTTGGCTGGACGACAATCATATTAACGCCCTTCTATGGCCTACAAAAATGCCTCACTTGAATCCGAAAGAACATCTATAGGAAATCGTTGACAAAAAGGTCAGGGAACGTAATTTCCCAACAAAAAGTGACCTACACACCGCCAATAAGTAAGAGTGCGTGAGACTTCCAATTGATCTAGTTTTTGCGGCTTGTTGATTCCATGTTTCAGCGCTGTCGTGCAGTTATTACCGAAATGATATGCGACACATTATTGAGCTTCTAAATCGCATACTTGTCCATTTTGTCATTCTCATTTATTCAAGTTTTTGGTGAAAAGATGGTGGAGTGAATTATATATATTAATTATATTATATATATAATTATTTTATATAATATATGCTATAAAATCATACATAAACATATAAAATAAATATTAAAAATGGATTCGTTCTTGAACAACATCTTTGAAAACTTTGGGCACGTTTTTTTTTTTGCGGCACTGCAGATCAAATCAAAAATCAATTCAAGCCAGTTTGAATGAAAATATGCTTATATGTAATTATTTTTGTTTCCTTTTTGTCATGCATCGTGCATTTCCTATGAAGTCTCCCTGAAAGCAATGAAAGGCAAGGCTGTAAAGAGGAAATCCAGGCCCGGCGTGTAAATTATGCGGGAAATCCTAGCTGAAAATTATTGCGGGCTCCCTTATTATCATTTTATTTCAATAAATTCTCTATTCCTGCGATAGAAATCCTCGACGTAATCTCACAAGTTTTCAATAATATTGGAATCTGAGGATTATGAAGGAGTTTTGTCTAGCAAATTGAACAATAACCGAATACGTGTTTTCCACGCTATATTTCGTGTCATTGGTTTTGGTAGGATCATGCTGCATGCTATAGCATACATTGCCGTAATTTCATGATTCTAGTATGAACTTAAGGGGGGTTTCGTAGTCAATTACAAAAATTATAGTAATATACTATTATTAACTTTATTTGAACTGATATCGGTATGGAGTGTACTTCGGAACCTAGGCACCATATCGTGGTAGCCTCTCGATTTTTTTTTCAGATTTTTGGGTTGGGTAGTCTCTGAGAATGGGACCGTTAAAAAAATGATCACTTTCGACCCTCCCCTCCTCCACCTTTCCATTAAATATCAAAACTACGACCGGCTTGGGAAAGTACTAACCGAGGCCATTCGTTTGATACCCTACATGACTATATTTGGTAGAAAAAAATGTTAAACCGCCCTGTTTCATGTACCCCCTTAACGACGTAGAAAGATGTCACACAGTGTATGCATGAGTGTTCCCAGTTCCTTTTTTGCACTGAATTTAGTGTTAATCGCTATAACCGTCTCTGAGAAAAATGTGTGTTACAGACGGACAGGCGGGCAGACGGACTAATTTATCAGCTCCGATACTATTGCCCTGAACCCAGAATTTTGATGACCCTTTCTCTATAAACTGGGCATTATCTCAGGGGGCTACAGTTGTAAAATACATAGCTCTATTACATTTTTACTGAAAATATTTAAATTATGATTGAAAACTGATTGATTGATTTGGTATCCATATAAATCGCACAAATTTTGGGTTAAATTGGTTACTCTGCATTTGCAGTTGTTGATTTGACCCATCTTCCCTGTTATTTTTCAATATTAACACACTCTATACTCCTAAACAATGTAAGGTCACTTAATACTTCTGTTTTCAAATGGTATTATAGTAACACATCAGTTGTGTTATTCACGCATTAGAAGTATATAAACAAGCACCAGTTTTTGGTACATCAGTTCAGCAGTAACTACCAAATCTTCCAAAGAAAATCATATTTCAAGTTTTAGATTTACTTTTAATACACAATGAAGTTTCTGGCCATCGCTGTACTTATTGCCCTAATTTCTGTATCCTCGGCCACCTTTTCTGTAGGATATGGTGGTTTAGGGAGCTTAGGACTGGGCTATTCAGGACTTGGATACTCTGGACTTGGATATTCAGGACTTAGCTATGGCAGCAACTATTTGGGAGGCTATGGCAGTAACTCTTTGGGAGGATATGGCAGCTACGGTGGACTAGGATATGGAACTGGATACTATGGTAGCGGATAGGGGTCTTATTACCCAAGCTATACTATTGGTGTTGGAAACGCCTGGTGTTAAAAATATGTTCCTGGTTCTGCATCCGTAAAATTTAAAATAAATATAATTTGAGTAATAAACGAATAGTTTGAATTAATCAGGATTTTATTTTCAGAAAGTGTATTAAATTGATAGATGAGTTATTTCATTTCTTAAGAAAAAGAAATTATAACAATGTTTTGTATCATTAATAATCGGAATTCTGCTGGAAACTTGGTATTATTTATCTTGGTCGGATGACTGCATCTAATAATTTCTTATGATCAGATTGGTTGGAAAATTTACTGTTGCTCAAATCCAAAGGTCGAAATATCCTATTTATAGTATTAAAAAAGATCAAAATCATCTACTTAGATCCGGAATTGGTAAATTCATAAGTTCGCTATACCTCCAGACCAATAACTTTACTTAATAGTGATAAAATTTGTAATAACCGTGGATGTTGTGGGGTGATCAAACGACTACTGTTAGCCAGGAGGGCACAGGTATATCTCACATAGAGGAAATTGTCAACGTCAGGCGACAGACATCCGGAGTTAAAGAAGAGTTGATGGTTGGTTAGTTCACCTCAATTAACACAGTTGTACCGTTTTTGAAGCGCAGACTCGTTTGATCTACATATATAATATGATGTATTGACTTGAAACTTATAAAACTCCCTCCCCTGATTTTGACTTTCAGAACCAATTGGTAGGGTTCAAATATGCTAAGGCATATCTGAAGTCTTCCAGGGAAGCTTTGAAATAATGACCAGTAACCGACTCTCTCTAGAATTGGGCAAGTGCATATGAAGTATGCCAGGATTTTTCTCTGATTTATGTCAAGTTTTTCAACGTGGCCGTATATATAGCTGTGTTTCAGGATATGCATATGTACATATATATTTTACTTGGTTAGTGCAATAAATTGTTCGTTATTGAAAAGGTTTTTGGATGCGCTTTCCCCAATATGGGGCAGTGTGGGATAGGCTCTCGCCTTTGGTGTTTGCTACAGTAAGAAACTAGTAGAAAATACTGCTTTTTATGGAATAAAGCGGGATTTTGACCTACATAACAGTTATGTCTTTTCCCGCTGAACCCCGTCCAGCTAGGTCGTCCGCTCCCTGATTCTTGATTATGTTCCTTTGATCGGTAATTCAAATTAAACAAACTCTGAACAAATTGCATAGACCCTTCAGTCCAATGCCCCACCTTGGGGCAAGCTCTGACTATAAAATAGCGGACTCAAACGGATTTGTCACTGCTTGGCTGTTTGTACGAATTGCTATATTCCGTGAGTGGATTACCTAATATTCCAAATATTCTCGTTCTGCTCAGATTGCCTTCAATCCTGCTTGAAACGCACAAGGTTGAGGTAGCAGGTTAAACGGCTCATAGAGGATGTGCGACTCTGAGTAGACCGCCGTTTCTACGTCCCCCTCCTTTTCGAATCCTCGGCAAATACCACACCGTCAAAACCTATTATAACTTTGCCGTTTTTCGACATCCTTGTGATGAGGCTAGCTCTTCTTGTAATAAAGTCAGTTGGATTAAATCCCTGTCCTCTGGGCAATAACTTCAGCATTTATTTTCTCACTGTTAAATAGCACTATATGGTCGCAAATATTTAACATTGTAGTCATGGGGGAGAAACAATAATAAAACATTCAGGCGCTCTGGAGCTCATGAACGCAAAGTACTCATAGTGCCTGCAAATACTATTCTCCATACCCTGTTGAGCTTCGTGGAATTTTAGCCTTAGCTTAATGGTTACATAAGGAGGAGGTACAGGGTATACACACAGTTTGCAAAAACTATTGACCATGTAAACACGGAATAACGAACAGTAGTCAGTGGTATATCCACCCCTATCCGGTGAATGGTATCATAAAAATCGCATCGAAAACTCAACAAAGTGTGAAAATTGTAGCTAACTTTTAAACGTGCAAATCGTACGATCATGTAACTATTTAGCTCTGATGCCTACGAATCAGATGATTTCGCTATGGTAAGACATACTTCCATCACCAAAGAAGGGAATGGTCGTCAGATGAGTCGGTCCTTTGGGATTATAGAAACACTAACTTTCATGGAGAGGTAAGTCAGGGATCTTTTCGATAAAAAAAAGTTTTCAAGTTGAAAAGGTGACCACATTCCACCTGATCAGACTTAGTTTACCGGCAGTTGACTGACTGTTCTGACAGCCAATCAGCGTTATCAGAACTAACTGGCTACTCCATAAGATGCCAGTTGACGTGATGCTTTATCAACTAGATTTTAAGTTGTTCGACTGAACGAAACTTTACTGATGTGGGTGCCAGGACACTCAAGCATCATTGCTAACGAGGACGCTGACAAATGGGCTTTGTATTATATATTGGGTCCAGAATTGATTTTTCGTTTCAAGCCGTCCACCATTAAGGTTGCTCTAAAAAGTGAAATCTCAAGAATTGGTTAATACAAACTTATACAAATACTACAGTCCACTGTTCTGTTATGGAACCGTTCAGACGAACATACCTCGAAAGGTGCCCATTAACGAAAGTCTGTGAACGGCACAGGTAGAACTCTGGCAGCAGCGAGTACCTTAATCATTGAGGTAAGTCAGATAATAATTAATGTTTTCAGATGTGTGAAGAGACATTGATAGATAGAGCAATGCTTAGAAACCTCCCGAATTCACGAGCTAAAAATTCGTTAATCCATCCTAAGGTCCAATATGTGAAGATTCTAGTGAGAATTAATTTTTAAATTAATTACATTCGGAGCCCTTTTACGAGTATTTAAAATTGTGACTCAATGAGAGGGTATCTCATTTACGTAATTAAATAGTTTGAGGAAAGACACTTCTATACATCAAACTTCTCCGTGCCGTCCAAGCAAGTAATCGTTTGATGGTCACAAGCAATAACTAGGTAAGTTGATTTTCTCCCAAATTGAGTTTAGTTGATCTATGAATAGCTGCAACACCCCGCCGGTGCATGGATGTTCCTCAAATTGAAATTAATGATTGACTTACATCTAATCGTCGATAATTCAATGTCTTTAAATCTAATTAAAAATCGGCTTAAGTAAATTTGAATGAAAATCGGTTTGTCTAGTTATTCCTTCCTTCCTTCCCTTCGTTTTCCTATTAAATTGCTAGTTAGTTAGGTGGATCGAGAGACATCGCCATCATATATTGGATATTTTCTATGAAGTCCCCTCGAAAGCAATGAAAAGCAGGCAGGGCCGTAAACCCAAGCTCAGGGTGCAAATTATAGCGAACATCCAAGCTGAAAATTATGTGGAATTCCTTAATTTTCCTTTATTTCACTAAAATCTCCATCCCAGTACCCCGAAAAAACTCCAGGTCCTAAGAAATCATCCCCTTCTCCCTCCCTTGTTAGGCCTATGAGTTGATGTCAAATACATTGTCCCAGTAAATCTAATGACGTTGATATTATTTCATCGCGAAGGGGCAGCAAATCTTTGGCAACCATAGAAGCTTGTCAAGGTCCTGATGATAGAAGAAATGGTTTTTTTGGGATGTTCTCCTTCTAGCTATTTTGGTAAGCGAAGCGTGTGCATGAACCTAATGATTTCTAGATTTAGCTGTGGGAAGCTATAGTTTCGTCGGTAAAGCAGAGAACAAATTCTGCTAAGGTAGTTGGTTTTTCCTCCATCAAGGCACACAATACCTTGTAAACCTTTTGGTTTGACATGTAGCGCAAGCGTATCACTATTACTCGAAGGCAGCGTATATTTGTATTTTTCCACTGCTTCCATAAATGTACCTCCTCCAGCATCTCAATATCACTTCGATAGTCTTTTAAGGTCTTTGCAAATCAATACTTCACACCGGGGGCAAATGCACTTTGCATTGTACTTCAGGAAGGACGAATATCCTATGCGGTTGCTCTAAATATGATAGTATTAGAATTCTGGTTTCCCACTAAAAAAACTTGGTTTTGAAAAAGACTACCAGCTAACAGTCTATGCTAAACTCACTCGCAGGACGTGAAAGCGTACTTTCATTGCACGATTTCCGCTTTGATAGAAATTTTTTGAGAAGACGACTTCGAATCAACTGAGCGATAATGAATGCCAAAAACCTTCAATAATCCAGAAGAGGACCCTTATTGATGGCACCTATTTCTTACTTACGTCAAAACTGAGTATTCGCTAAGTTACTCACCATAGAATGATGCACCCACTTTGGTTTTAACAATCGGTGGGTTGTATGTACTCGTGCATGGTACTAGTTTCCGCAGTATTACTAGAGGAACTCAAATGGGATCTCCTAGGAAAATTCGTCACTATTACCAGGCGGACATGTAACTTACTCTCCAGGGTAGAAATCCCTCAAATGATAGATATCCTTATGGCTTCGTCGTTTACATCATTGACGCCTTTTACCGGAACGTAGGAGCTACACTGTATCGAAAATTGGATACTGGCAGAATAATTAATTTGAACGAGTCGACCAGAGAGTTAATCCTCAAGGAGAAAACAGATGAGGAAAGCAAAAAAGAAGACTACCAATGCTCTATATGATTGAAAAAGCATAAAGTTCCAATGCCCCAAGTTCTCGAGAACGTTAGCAACGAAAAAATGTTGGGCCACGCCTCCTATGTGACTTTCACAAATATTGAAGGGAGGGTATGATGTCAAATGTGAAATCTGGCATGGACAGAACGAAACGTTCTTCCGTTCCAGCAAGAAGCATTAGAAGATGACTCTTGCACATCTTACCAAGCGGAACACTCTATTTCTCTGGTTCATTCTAGTATCGTCTTTTCCACTACACTAATTAAGACGAACGCAAAATATGGATAAATGGTTTTGGTTCATTGCTGAAGATCGTCCGCATAAACCAGAAAAAAAAACGAATGTAGAAGTGTAAGCGGTAAGAGGAATATCCGCAGGAAAGGTGTCCTCAATTGTTATTTTGACTCGGTAATTGGAGGATTGGATTGATACCACGAACGTCGTTGTGAAAAGAGTAGCCAAAGAAGGACTCTCTTGGCTGCCCCAAAGTGTTAGTCAGTTGCTCCCAAGAGCTAGCTTGGAGTCTAGCTAAAGCATGGTCTATTTCTGCTAAATTCGAAGTCTTGATGCAACTGTTCCTGGAAAGGGTGACATGATGGATGTATGTTGTATTGAAATGGTGACGTATCCTCTTCCAAAGCCAAGAACACTGCCGCTTATGAATAGATGGAGGTGCTTGACTAGGATTTGAAAAATTACCTTGTTGTGTCGATTGATAAAGTTCGAAATGGGGTAAGTGAAAAGTTTGAAACTAAGCAATATAACTAAGATATATATGAGCAAACTCTGGTTTTGCCAGAAGATTAACTAAAAACACGTATTTTGTGTGGAGGGAATCCCAAGGATCCGTCAACTGAATATTACCTGAAGACTATGGGGTGGCAAAATGTTGAATGATTGTTGTTGATTCTTTGACTGCTAGTCGTTCTTTTCTTCATTCTCTCACCAAATTAATGCCGCAGCACAAACATTTTAAGAAAAAATAAATTTCAAGATGCCATAATTCGCACTGAGTTTGGATGATCACTCTTCGTGGAAATTCTACTTATAATTTAGTCTACTTCGATGAACATTTAGGTTTTCAGAAAACAATTCTGTGGATTAAATTAAAAATTTTACGTTTCCAGATGAAGTGAGGGTTTTGAAAGAAGCCCTTGACCTGACTATTGGTTTTGAACCTAATGAAGTGGAATGACTGTATTAGATTAACACATTCGTTTCGGAACAATAGTATTCGCTACTTCTTTGCCTCCAGCTACTTCGGCTATTTAAAGCGTTTTGTCTACTGACAATGTAAGGTCACTTAGCATGTTTTTTCGTTCAATGTAAGCCACGCAACAATAGACATGTTCTGTGATGGAAGTATAAAAATTGGCGACAAGTGTATGGAAATCACAGTTCAGCAGTAACTACCAACGTTCTCTAAAACCGTTGTATTTCAAATTTGTACATCCTTTTTATCTATCTCTTGAGTTACCATGAAGTTCATTGTGTTTTTCGCCCTTATCGTTCTATCGGCGGTAGCTTCGGCTACTTTTAACATTGGTTATCTTGGCTCAGGATACTCAGGGCTTGGATATTCTGGCCTTGGATATTCAGGTCTCGGAAACTCAGGCCTTGGCTATGGTAGTAACTATGGCTACGGAAGCTATGGTGGATTAGGATATGGAAGCGGCTACTATGGCAGTGGATACTACGGCAGTGGATTGGGATCTTATTATCCAACTTATACTATCGCAGTTAGTAACGGCTGGTGTTAATACTGTACTCTGAACTTGTATTTCGAAATTATGTAGACTCAATATTTGCATATCGGGCAGGAAATAAATATCTTAACACGAATATTAAGGTTTGTTTAGAAATCGCGTTCATGTCACCTTATTTTCGCTGCAGGAAAGATCCCGGATTGACTTTCTGCCTCTTGCGTCATTTTTAAGGTTTTCTGTTAAAGAAAAAAGTCGGTTCAGTGGTCGGTTTTCCTGTCTGTCTGTTACACGCAATTTATTTGGAAACAATTACAACAGTTGGTAAGACTTGTCGCCAATGTCGTTCTTATTGTAGTGTCTTGCCTAAATACGCTGGTTAGACCCTGGTCCTTGACAAATACTGAAGACGGTACAAAGCATTTGATTAATATTGGTGGTCTTTTCTTATGTGCTGTTAATATATTGGAATGGATACTGATTATTTAGGTGGAAAAGATTTAACTTCTTTGAATTGACACTACAATGTTTCAATCACATCTACATCAAACTGGATGGATCTAGTTTTCTCCTTTTTGTGAATAATATCATTGTGGTTTTATTTGGATTAACTCAAAGACCATGTCTGAGGCACCAACTGTCTACCAAATTAACGGCACGTTGTACATTCCTACACACCGTTCCAAGATCCCGATCAACAGCAAGCACAGCCACCTCATCAGCATAAGTTTGAGATTATATTGGCAAATTTTTCAGTTTTTATAGTAGTGAGTCGAGTCGATCAGCATACTCCACAGAAGTGGGGACAGCACCCTTCCTTGGGGGCAGGCTTTCGTTGTTTTTTCTGTTAGGTTGGGCGATCTGGCGGTATCACAAAGTTTTCCCAGGCTTCGGTATGAAGACTACCTTGACCTTCTGCCAAGAGGTAGGCACATAGCAGAAAGCAAAACATGCTAGAAAAATATTTCTTAGCAATTGCTCTAAGTGCTCCATGCCTTCCTTTAGCATTGCTGGATAGATGCTATCCATGCCAGGTGCTTTGAAGTGTTTAAACAAGTCGGGAAACCGGAAGCTAGACGCTTCAGGTATAAAAGGTTTTGTGTATTTCTTTTATGAAGATATTTGAGTGTGCACTTGTCCCATTAGCATGTGGCACGTAAAATATGTATATATTACGAGAAAATAGCCACTTTCAAGGGATATTGACATTCATAGTCTTGAATTTGCAGGGGAGCGACAGTTTTGACCTAGTATAACTTTGTTAGTAATAGTGCGATTTTCACCAAATTTGGCAGGATCATACTCTAGCCTACATTGCTGCAAAATTTAGTGATTCTAGGGTGAACTTAAGGGGGGTTTTCCTGTCAATTACTAAAAATTATAGTAATGTGCTATTATTAACTTTATTTGAATAGGTATCGGTATGGAGGGTATTTCGTAGCCTAGGCACTATACAGTGGCAGCCCCCTGATTTTTTTCAGATTTTTCGGTTGGGTAGTTTCTGAGAATGGGTTCGTTAAAAAATGACCACTTTCAACCCCCCGTACTCCCCACCTTTTCAACAAAAGTCAAAACTAAAACCGGCTTCGAAAAGTACTAACCGAGACCTTTAATTTGATACCCCACATGGCTATATTTGATGAAAAAAAAATGTACACCCCCCTTTTGCATGTATGGGGACCCCCCTTAAATTCATCGTAAAAGGATGTAACTCACTACATGCATGGGCGTTCACAGTTCCCACCTTTCTACCAAATTTGGTGTCAATCGCTATAACCGTTTCCGAGAAAAATGACAGACAGACGGTAAACCGATTTTAATAAGGTTTTGTGTTTACACAAAACCTTAAAAAGAGTATGGCAGCTTTCACCTTTTCATTGGTAACAACCGCTTTCGCAGTGTTGCAGTTCACCTTACAACACTTAGGAAGGTGAAGTAGGAGGTGACTCCAAGGCTAGGGCGCTTAAATGACGCATGCTTCTCCTAGATTTCAGAAGGAAACGAATCCAAGAAGTGGCGACGGGAGCAGGTCTTGTAGACCGAATCCATTCCAGACTGTGAAGGAAGCTTCCCTGATGTAACCTTTGCATCAGAATCACTAGCGTCATAGGTGGATAGGTGGCGAGTTCTGGAAGATTTTTAGGCAAGTGACCACCAATACATCGCCTTCGAAGTGGTTGATGCTATTTGTTGGCGTACACTAGTCCAGCCTTCTGTACGTGAAACGTCCTGAAGGAGTCATCGTAGTTATTGGAACAGGCAGAGCACCGCTGGAAGGCACTTCGGAGGGTGGCGGAGTTTAAGCTGGCTCTGCCGTAAATTCAATGATGAACCGGTAGCGTGTTATAAGCTCCGCCGTTTGACACAACGTTTAAGTGCGCATGAAGAGGCATGCTTCAGAGTAATAGAATATAGATTAGCTAAAATCAACCACAAGAAGGCGTTGAATAGAACTTTTGCTATTTCCTCGAGTCTACTGCCTGTGTGATGGTAATCGAGTTATGGAATTATCATAGTTGTAAACTCTCGTATTGACCTCCTTGTTTTAGGAAAGTATGCATCGTTAGTTTTTAATAAACACAAGCTCACAACGTATCTGCAGTTCCTCGATATTTCCTGCTTTCCTACTAACGTTTACTCCTCATTCGGTATAATTTTGATAACCAGAAACTTTCCATGAAAATATTTACTAAGCAGCTTGGCAATGGCTTAGATCAAAATTCATGTTTAAGTACTATCATAACTTCTATGTATTGGGTTGGGGGAAAAGAAATGTCTTATTTTGTCAATAGATGGCGACATTTAAACATATCTCATGTTGTACTTATCGCATCGGGTCATACTGTACGGCGATTTGAAGACGACAATCTGTGCTACAAGTGTCTCTTTGACAGTGTAGTGATCGTACGTTTCAATCTCAAGAAATTCGTCATATTTGACGTTTTTACTACCTGAGATAGCCGAAAAAATTGTGAAGTTTATGGGCCCGATACCGTAACGGTTTGCACAGCACAGCGTTGGTTCGATCGATTTCGTTCTGGTGTAGTGGATGTCGAAGATACAGCCTGTACTGGTAGGCCAATCGTCGTAGAGACCGATAAAATCGTCGAAATCATCCAAGTAGACCGGCATGTGAGCATTCGCTTGATTGGCCAGGAACTGGGTAAGGACCATAAAACCGTTTGGAACCATTTGCAGACTATTGGATTCCAAAAAAAGCTGGATGTTTGGGTACCACACGAGTTGCCGCAAAAAATTGTCTTGGACCGAATCAACGCCTCCGATGCACTGTTGAAACGGAACGAATTCTACCCATTTCTGAAGCGAATGGTGACTGGTGATGAAAAGTGGATCACGTACGACAACCTCAAGCGATAAAGATCTTGGTCGAAGCGCGGCAAGCCGGCCTAAACCATCGCCAAGCCCGGAAGGTTGTGCTGTTTGTTTGGTGGACTTGGAAGGGAATCATCCACTATGAGTTGCTCAACTATGGCTAGACAATCAATTTGGTCCTCTACAGTGAGCAACTCGACGGTTTGAAGCAGGCGATTCAGCAGAAGCGGCCAGAATTGGTCAATAGGAATGATGTTGTGTTTCACCAGGACTACGCTCGGCCTCACACATTTTTGATGACCCGCCAGAAGCTACGGGAGCTCGAATGGAATGTCCTATCGCACCCACCGTATAGTCCGGACCTTCCGCCAAGTGATTACCATATCTTCCGGTCCTTGCAAAACGCTCTTGGTGTTACTAAATTGGCCTCAAAAGAGGCCTGCGAAAACTGGCTGTCTGAGTTTTTTGCAAATAAGGAGGGGTTGTTTTATAAGGGGGGGATAATGAAGTTGCCTTCTAAATGGCAACAAGTTTGCGAACAAAACTTAAATTGGATAATCCTAAGTATGTTAAATAAAGTGTCAAATTTCGATCACAGATACAATATGTCTTTTTCCCCAACCCAATATTACTATTAGTATTTTCCATTTCCCTGACAGGAAACATTGGATGTTTTATGTTACTTAATTCTCCTTCCCACATTTTAACCAGCTCGGAACTATCACAGTTGCATGAGCAATTCTGGTTACAATTCCATGAACTTTCGTTGATATTTCCCTGTGCTTCCCATACGGATGGCTTTAGCTTGACTTTCAATGAACACATATATGTACTTATATAGAAAACTTTATGCACAGTTATTTTTTGGAAATAGAAAAAATAAGATTTTCTTATCTAAAGAAGTATTTTATCGTGCAGTTGCAACCATTAACGGATTAGATACTATATCTGTTGAGTCACTCAAACTTTATGATTTAATACATAACAAATAATCATCACAAAAGGACCTGCAAAAGTTTAACGTGAAATTATTTACCTTACCGTTGCCGGTGTACAACGTTTCTTATCTTATCGTATTCGTGCATTCCAGGTGCGTTGTTTTGACCTTTTTCACCGTACATTGATAGTGATGTTATCAAGACATCCAACACAACGTTTTTCACATAGTTACATACAATGTTTTTGTTTTCGAAATAAACATCAATGTAATTGCAAATTAAATTAGGTGGCAAGACCTTGGGGTCTATCGCAATTGTAGAAAGTACTGAATAGGCATAGTAAATAGGGAATAGAGAACAACCACTAAAATCATTCATCAATCATGCCAGATCAAAGTTAGAAGTAACCATTGAAAACTCGCTTCGAATGAGACGTCACGTTCCCAAAAAGACAACTTCTTATATCGTAGGTGTATCGACACACAAAAATACAGGTATTCAACGTTTAGCGTAGATATGTAAATTCAGAAGACAGGAAGCAGAAACTGAAAATAAAACACAAAATTTTAGAAAATTCTAGAAAGACTGTGTCATCTATAGTAGCTCGTAAACATTTACATTCCCACTTGTTGGTGTTTACATATGTTATGTATATAAGTATTTAATATACGAATAGAAATAGAGAGTTCAAATAAGTTCATACTAGAAATATGTATGTTGATAATTTTCAATTTTTCTTTTGTACATCATACATACATATTTATGTTGATAACATGCCCACGTTACATAGATACGTTTTAGATATTTTTATCTATTTATTTCAAACTAGATATGATACAAATGTAGCGAATGCATATGCGAATTTTATAGAGGCAATAATAGATACCTGTGCAATTGGACTGGTATTAATATGAAGTTTAATAAAGTACAATAGTTTATAAATCTGTATAATCATATTCACGAGATAGTTCAAATATCAGCACGCTAAGTCCCAGTAATATAAATATTCCGAAATGTTCCTTTGTCTGTTTGCCAAAAATTTCGTTAAAATCATTGTTCATATATTATTCTTATCAATTCTTTCATATTTCTTTTAATCTTTTTTTTCATTTTTAAGGTTTTGTGTAAAAAAACCTTATTAAAATCGGTTGCCTATCTGTCCGTCTTTTTTTTTAAGGAGGTGGAAATCTTCAAAAGACTGGCCTGGGCACGCAGAGTGTGGGATTTTTACCCATTATTATTTATTTAGGTCTCCTTCTGTCTACCCGCGGGGTTCGCAACCACGCCTTCCTCTTCTTCTGCTTCTCGCAGTTTATGCTGGATTGCTGCGATCATGGAATTGATCGCATCCCAGTCTTCCTGGCAAGCTACCATTCCCGGACAAAATTTTCCGGTGATATCATTGGACCTAGAGCTTCCTCTAGGTTCCTCCTTTCTTCCACGAACCTAGGACATTGGAAGAACACGTGCGCTGGGTCCTCCGGGACCCCGTCATAGTTTGGACAATTAGGTGAGGTGTCCAATTTAAATCTGTACAGGTACTGACGGTATCCTCCATGGCCGGTGAGAAACTGGATGAGATCATAATTGATCTCCCCATGCTTTCTCTCCAGCCATTCCCCGATGGAAGGGATCAACCTGTAAGTCCAATGACTTGTCCCATCGCTGTTGCTATCTGCTTATGGATCTCTCACTTTCGGCTTTTTCCACTGCGATAAGGGAGAGATGGATTTGGTGTTATAAATATTCATCATTTCGGTTGCCAGGATGTCAATCCGCATCATTCCCAAGATGACGAACGCTGCATCGTCTGAGACGGTCCTAAAGGCAGAACACACCCTCAAGGCTGTTCTTCTGTAACCCGTACTCAGTTTATGTGCATTGCCTAAAACCTGCAGCGCTTTTTACCAAACTGGGACTGCATACAGCATTATAGAACTCACCATCCTGGCTATGAGAAGCCTGCAAGTATGCCGCGGTTCTCCTACGTTCGGCATAATCCTTGCAAGAGCCATACTCGTGGTAGATGCTTTTTGGCAAGTATACTCTATGTGCCGCTTAAAATTGAGTTTTCTGTCTATCATCACCCCCAAATATTTGCTGGACGGCTTGGAAGTGATGATACGATTCCCCTTTCTAAGGAAGGCGTAATTTCTTTTGCGGCGCCTAGTGATGAGGACCACTTCCGTTTTTCCTCCGCGAGTGTCAGTGCAGCACTCCCTAACCAAGTACTCTCTAAACAAGACTGATTGCTTTGCTTGAGTGCACCTCAGCATCCTTCTGATGCTTTGCGACCACAACCAGTGCTATATCATCGGCGTAACACACCACTGTGGCCTCCTCTAGAACCGGAAGGTTAAGTACATCATTATACATGATGTTCCACAGTAGTGGGCCCCGTATAGAGCCCTGTGGGACACCCGCGGAGACAACGTACTCCTTGGGTCTATCATCGGTTTTATACCAGAGTGTCCGCTCTTGCAAGTAGCTATCGACAATAGCGGCAATGTAGGTGGGAATAAAACAGAGACTTTTGTATAAGGTTCCAATTGGCCGAGTTGAATGCATTCTTCACATCCAGGGTCACCACCACACAATATTTTCTGGTAGAACCCCTTCCGTGAATTGTCTTTTCGGCCAAGCCAGTAACCATTTTGATGGCATCAATGGTTAATCTGGCTTTATGGAACCCATGCTACCGATCAGAAAGGCTCCCTTGGCTCTCGACGACTGGTAGTAATCTATTATAAATAACCCGTTCCAACATTTTCCATAGTGCCTAGAAGACATACGGGTCTATTGGAGGGCGGTTCCCTTGGAGGTTTGCCAGCATTAGGCAGTAGCACTGCCGCTTCCATGGTGTAGGAAAGATACCCTCGGACATGCACGTTTCGAACAGCTCCGCGAACATATCCGGTCTACATTGACGGCAAGTTTGAGAGCCTTATTCGGTATGCCGTCCAGACCCGGGGCTTTGCTGTCGCCTATTCGACTGCAGATCTCCAGAAGCTCGTCCCCGGTGACTGGTGGAATCGGCGTCACATTCGGGGGGCGCTGGAAGGTGTTAGTACCACCCTCTTCTTGGAGAAACAACCCCTGGATTATTTTCAAAAAGAGCATAGGGCTTGTGATCTGCGAAGATGATCGGCTTCTGAATCGTCCTCTCATGATTTTATAGGCGTTACCCCACGGATTTATGTCCGCTCCCAAACTGAGCTCCTTAAAACATTCCCTCTTACTCTGCTGGATGGCGAGCTTGAGGTTCTTGCGAGCTTCCTTACAGGCATGCTCCTTTTACCCTTGATTGATCCTACCTATTGCCCCCTGAGCCGTTTGTCTGGCTCTGCGACAAATCGATCGAAGGCTGGCAAGTTCACTATTCCACCAATAATTGGGCCTTGTAGTGGGGAATGAGCATCTCCTAGACATCGACGCGTCACATGCTTTAGAGATGCTTTGTGTAACATGCAGAGCTCTATCTGTGGAGGTGCCTGCTGGCAAAACATCCACGGGAGTCATTTCTTACCGCAAGATGGCGTTCATTGTCTTTTATAGTCGGTTAACATTCAGAATCATAGAGAGCGACAGGACGGACGACATTACGGTAAATTTTAGATTTGAAGTGTTCTTGTTACATCGATCAGAAATAACACTTATTGTGGATCGGCACTTCATCCAGGTTGCGTTAATGCGTGAAGCAATTTCATTGCGCAGTTCTCCATTGGCTGATAGCATTGACGCTCAGTTCTGGGCAGGTCTGGACGTTGGATATTCCGTGTGACAACGTCCATAACAAGAAGAAAGAGGAGTGATGAGAGCGCGCTTCCTTGATGAACACAAACAGAGAATCGAAGCGGTTTTGATACATCCGCCACACTTCGAACTTTACTTTCCGGATCGTGGTAGAGCAATTGAACCCAGCGCGCGAGTTCTTCTGGCACTAAGTGTTGTCGTAGAGCATAACAGATGAGTTCGTGTGGCACACGGTCAAACACTTTCTCTACATCCAGAAATGCATAAAAAAGAGGACGCTGCGAGAGATGACGCAGAACTATTTCCTTCTCCTCCATTCTTTCGCTTCTTTGGTTCCCGAAGTCCGCTTATTCCACTTGAGCGTTTTCTCTCTCGGTTGTTCGTTTGCGCTAACGTTTTCCTCAGTAACTACCGCGGCCGTACGGATACCACCATTTTGGCGTAGGAGCCCGGCAGCATGGTTCTCAACTCGAGCCCCGATTCACTTTCGCCGGCGTCACAGCGGATGCCGTTCGTTTTAATTACACACTGGTCGGGCTAGACGAGGAGGCAGTTGAGCTTATCACTGACGTCCTCGAGAACTGCTCTTATAGGCAATTAAAAGAGCAGCTCATAAAACACGTGTCAGTAAGTCAGACGGCTAAATTTAGCTACTTACTGACAGGGTAATGCTAGGTGACCATGCGCGAAGCCAGCTACTACGTGAAATGAAGCAGTTGGGTGGTGAAAAAGTCCGCACCGAGCTGCTACAGCCTTCATGGTTGCAGAGGCTGGCAGAGAGCCCACAGTCCGTTCTGACGTGTACGGATTCGATCCATTGGATACGTTGGCCGTCATCGCGAACATTCATAAGGTCCACGTGCGACCCATGGTTGGTGAGGTGTCTCACGACAACCAAAGCCAGGTGGCATAGCTGCAACAGATGGTGACAACCACCTACCGGGAGTCGTGTGTGCTTTGCCTTTGAGAAGTAGGATTAGATCAAACTATAAATCCACCTCCCGAAACGGTCGATCCGTTGGTAAGTCGTCGGAATCTTCGACAAGTACCCTGACTGTCGTAGGTTCACTGAAAAGGCTAAAAAATATACCAGGCCCTCCAATTTCTCACCAAACAAATCAGATTTGCCGGCAGTTCTGGAGACTGCTACCCGAAATACAGCACCACATCGCCTTACAATCTACGACCCCTTGCGCCGGTACAGCTACCTGGTCGATACAGGCGCTGAAGTTTCGATTCATTGAAAATCGCGCCAGCAAATTTTTCGTCGATCCGCTCGTATAGCTACAGGTAGGTAGACCTGAGTTTGGGATTTCGACGAACGTTTTCTTAGCGCTTCATTATCGTAGACATCAGCATTCTCATCTTACGCGCGGATTCCTTATGTACTATAAATTGCTAGTGGATATACATAATAGGTCCTTCACTGACCCCAGAGGTCATCAGGAAAAATTTCATCTTGCTCACCCCGCACTCTGTCCATCGTTTTTGAAGACGTTGCCGACGCACATATTCGCGCATTTCTTAAAAAATACTGCAACATTACTACCAAGCGTAGTCTCTCTGAGCCCGTTAAGCATAATGTTCAGTACCACATCAACCCTACTGGCTCGCTATTTTTCTCTAAGGTGCGCAGAAGCTGGCAGAAAGAGTTTGAAAAACTTCTTAAGCAGGGTATTTCCAATGGCGACTACAGACGTCTAAATACTTAGACGATTCCGGGCTGTTACCCCATCCCACTCATCCGCGATTTTGGGCACTCTATCGCAAACTGCCGTATTTTCTCGCCCTTCGACTTGGTCAAGGCATACCGTCAGATCCCTGTAGCTCCCAAAGACATTCAGAAAACGGCAATAAGCACACCTTTTGGATTGTGCAACATGGGGCAAACCTTTCAAAGATTCATCCACTCCGTGCTGCGAAACCTCAACTTCTATTCTGATAGCGTCTTCTACTGATTTCCAGCATTTAGAGCACGTCGAGTGCATTTTTCAAGGTCGCCTTGAGCCCGGTCTAATATTCAAAGTTGAAAGGTCCAAATTTCTACAATCGCAGGTGAGATTCTTCAGTTCGAAGGACCAAGCTGTTCAGCGTTGTATAATAATTTCGACAAAACCTAGGAATAGGGGAATGGAAGTAGACTTCGAGCTCTGCGAAGGGCACGTTGAAAATTTCTGCACTACGTGAGTTATAAAACGCAGGACGGCAGGTGATGTCGTCAGCGGCAGAGCAGTCCATCAGACCCGAGAAAAGTTTAAAAAATGTGCATAGATCCAGATAGGATATACGCTGTTGTAGGAAGAGAAGGTTCAGAAAGCAGAGGCGAGAGGGATAGTCCACACGAGGGAAGCTTTTCTTAAAGAAGAGGGAACGGGTGAATTTACGTTGCACATTTTCAAGGGCAAGACAGACAGGGTGACCAGATCACGGAGCAATACTCGAAAGTATTCCTCACGAGGGAATTGAAGAGAGCTAATGAGGGTTGGATGGAGTCAAAATCAGGAGGAGCGAAGTATAAAGCCTGACAATTTTGCAGCTCGATTGATGACATCGAGACAATGGGTGTCAAAGCGTAACTTATTGTCGAAAGTGACTCCGAGGTCTTGAGTGGAATTTAAGCAGGATAAAGAATGCCCGTTAAAAGAGTAGGAGAAAGAAGTGAGTAAGGATTTTAGGGAGTAGCAAATAGAGTGACACTTTCTAACGTTTAGCGCTAAACCATTAGTGGAGCACCAATGAACCAGAGTGTCCAGGTTTGTTTGAAGTCAACGTATATTTAGAGAACGTCGATGTTGACCATAAATATTTGGTCAATGATTGATCTTCCACGTTGAAAATTTCGTCAGTATATACCAATGGTCTTAATCAACCCAAGGAAAATGATTTTTCTAGTCCATTCGTCACTGCATTTGATGATTTCAACTGGGATGGGCCCTTTAATGGATTACTCCTCACCGTGGTCGACACCACCTTCTAATGTGGAAAGGTCAATGTTTTCGACGTGTTTGGCCATAGTTTCTGGCAACTGGAATAGTTAAGTTTGTAAATATTGTAGAAGTGAATTTTTCATTAGGACTCCACTTTCCTTATTCCATATATCCTAAAAATCCTCTTTGATCCTGAACCATTTAGATTCCTTTTTGTTTCACAGACAGAGTCGGGAGCGGTTGCGCAGATTATTATTAACAAATATATGTATTTATATTACTAGATTTTTAGTCACGACTGTATTTATATACACATTTATCTACATTAGCTTTGTTGAATGTGCGTATGCGTAGTCATATGCTGCATTTACTGAAAGTTTGTCAAAGTTATGATATGGTATAAAGGTACGCATTTAAATACATTTACGCTTAACATTTGAAATCAAACGCATTTCACCTATTTCCTACTGACATCATGCCAAATTCTCCCTCACCAAATGCAGGTAGACGAAGCAACCTGCTAAAAACCGACGCCACCTTTGTGAATTGCGTCTTTCAAGAAAACCAGCTCGTCTTCCAAATTGCGTAACCTTCTTCACACTAAAATATTTACTTTATCCTATTCTTACGTATACGAGTATGTACGTGTATATACATATTTATGAGTTGTAAATTTTCAAGCTGGTTTTGTAGAGTGACACAATCCGAAATTTCTAGGTGCTATCTTTTCACCTTTTCCCATTTCGAATAGAAAAGTGAAATCTATTGCTGGTTAGATCGACAGATCTGGATGTGATCACAATTCTAGATTGGATAATTCAGTTTTCTGCCCACCATGAATGAATCAAGTATGTGTAAAAATACTATTTTTGCATGAAATCATCTTAAATTTGTCACATCAATCAGTCTAAGCTCTGAAAATAACCACAGATATACTTCCGAACATATATGATAGATGCACGGATATCTGTTGTTTGTTATTATCATCTCGTGAGAATTAACGATTGAGGTGGATCGGCTAATTTGCATTCAAGAATATAAAGGAATAGTTTACTCGGACGTTAATGCACTTATCATGCAATGACTGCCTCGATGGGGCAATGGAATTAAGTACCAATTGTAGACTTTATCTGGGTTTATATCAAGTACTGATAAGAGCTCATACCTCATTACGTCATGTGAAATGGGACAAGTGAACAGCATGGAGTAATAATGGACGCTATTATGCAATTTGGAGTCATGCGTTGCAAATGTTCATTTAACAACCTTGTCATGATTTCTATTATCCATTTATTGTATTTTGTTTGCGAAAATTTTTGCTTGGATAGTTTACACAGTATCTGTCACATTATTGCTAAATAGTCAGCAATAAATTTTATGCGTTTAAAAATATAGAATTTTGGCGAAAAAAAATTTTATATGAAATTTAAGAACAATAAATCTTTTACTATTAAATTAAAAGCTATATATATAAACATAATAACATGATTCACGACAATGTATCTCCACTGAATAGTCTATCAGATCGTTACAAAGCCTGAACAGAATGCAAGCGACCATAAAAGTTTTTTGGTGTTGTGGAAGGGAGGTTTTTTGACAAAGAGAGGAGCAAACCTCCTATGAACAGACTCTAGTGTATAGCAATTGTGATACGGAGATCAAATCACGTTCAGAAACTTCGCAACAAACTTAGTAAACTCTGGCATATTAATGGCAGTTGAGCTTCCTTCCACTTCTTCTTTTTCTTTGGGCTTTGTCCCGTTCACAAGCGGGGTCGGCTCGTCGTGATCGGTTTCGCCATTTGGCTCTAGCGAATTCCTCATCTGGGTGCAATCTCGAGGCGTATCAAGCCACCGTTGTTTTGGCCTGCCTTTTGGTTGTTTACCATCGATGTTCAGACCAATCTTGGCAAGTGAATTCTCGTTAGCATGAATTACGTGACCATACCATTGAAGACGCCTCTCTCGCAATTTTTCCACGATCGGTGCAACCCCATATCGATTGCGGATATCCTCATTTCGGATGTGATCAAAACGTGTCAACTAGTCCAACGCAACATCTTCGTCTCCATTTCCGAAAGACGCCATTCATTCTCTCAATTGTTCAAATTGCGATGGACATGGAATTATGATAGTAAGCGGACTAGGAGCTCGTAAACACTAATAGAGGTAAGTATGCTCTAACACACTTCAAGGCCCTGATCCATTTGGATTGTTGCGCCAACGATTATTATTATTACGAGGGAGTAATATATTTATGGTAAACTGGAAGACTCAGAAAAGTAAGCCATTTAATGAAGGTACGCCAGGATATTTAAGCAGCAAAACAACTGATACTACACCTAGCAACTTTTCGATAATGGAGGATGGGCAAAAACATAAAAAGTACACGCTGTCTGTTATAAAAGGGAACCAGTTCGGATGAGTAACATGAGCAAACAGTCGATTAAGATGCTGACAGGAACAACAGAAATATACTGTTTAACGGAAATGCGGACACCATCCCCGATAGTTAACCTGATGCCTGAAAATCACGATGGCAATAAAAAGCGAAATCGCCATCCATTGAGTATACTAGAGTCGAGTGACGTTCTAGTTACGCAGTCATGCAGATGAATAACAGCTTGGTCATGAAGACCCTTACATGCTGATAATATAATGAAAATGACACTAAGTGCGTCGCCAACGTTTGCAGTTCTTCGGAAATTCACAATGCTGCTCTGGCATTTCAAATCCTTGACGAAGACGCCGGGAGCCAAAACGATCTTAGATTCAATCCTTCCAGATCATACTGACAAGCAGTTCTAACGGAGCCTATAATTCACGCAGGAGTATTCTCTTTTGTCAATTTAGCAAAAACGAGAGGAAACGGCAAATATTCCAGCATGCATTCGACATACCTCAAAATATCATCGGCTCCGGTGTTAAATCCCAATCGCTCCCCAGTTGTCTGGGGGAATAACGATGCGTCCATCAGGATCCTCAGTAGTTGAAGCAATTCTGATGTATCTCTGGCATATTCTGGCTGGCTGTTCGTAGGCAACTCACCTTAAAAGGCTAGATGTACCGCCGTTTTCGCTATGCCACAAGCATGCATGTAGCGATAAATTAGTCGATGGACGCCTTCTGGACTGCTGGACTGCTCTAACATGCTTCTTGGGCGGGAAAAATTTTGAATTTTGAATTTTTATAATCCCTTAAAAAGAAAGACATGATAGCCCTAGTTCGGCTAAGAACTACCTGAAAAACTCGGCGCTGAAGCCTCAGTGTAGACATATGGGAATTATGAAATTCCACGCATACAGTGAGTGACATAAATTTAGGTGGAGTTTAAAGGCCGCTCCCCATACATGCAAAAGGGGAATGTGAAAATTTTTTTTCACCAAAGATAGTCATGTGGGACATCAAATGACAGGTCAGGTGTGTACTTTTTTATGGGTAACAAAACCTTAATAGAATCGATTCGATATCTGTCTCTCCGTCTGTCTGTCTGTCTGTCACACCTGATTTATTTGGAAACGTTTCGACCAATTGTCATGAAATTTAGTGACAACGTGTGGTCTGTGAATCTATACATATAGCAAGCGGCGCCATTTTGTGTTGAGTTTAAAGGGGCTCCCCATACATGCGAAAGGCGGGCAGAATATGGGCATGTAGATTATCAAATGAAAGGGCTCAATTAGTACTTTTCGAAAACGATACCATTTTTGAAATCGGATGAAATGTATGGGAGCGAGGGCTCAAAACATGAACTCCGAAAAGTGTAACAGGTCCGCCGAAAAGCCTGAAAAAAATCACGAACTCCGTTCCCCAAATCAAGTTAATAATAGTATATAAGCATATTTTAGAAATTTTGCCGGAAGCCCCCTAAGTCCATGTTAGAAGTACAAAATTTGGCATAAACATAAGGAATAACATAAGGCGTAACTTTGGAAAGTTTGAAAAAAATCCAACTATTGTTAACAAAGTTATGGAAGTGAAACTTTCACAATTTTTGGGAATTTCGTGCATTCTTAAGCGCATATGATGTCGTCATAACACATCAATTCGTCAATACCGCAACAAACTGAGCGCATATGAAATGGGGACTCACCAGTAAACATTTCTCTTTTTTATACATCAATATGTCAATATCAATTACTCAACAAAGCCATATTTATATGTATATGAAGCATTGGGATAGTGTCTAATTTAGATAGATATATTTGTACATCAAACCAGCGGTGTTCAATATATGTACTGTATATGTACATATGTGTACGATCAATGTATATACGTCCATGTATGTCCGGTAATAGACAATATTTGTTTTAGGGTGATTATAACATCTAGCTGTAGTATGTACATACCTCTTATGATTTGGACAAAATATAAAGGAATATTTTGGGTTTTTAGCCATATACGAGTAGAAAAATGTTTGTTGAAAATTTTTCACATAAGATGAACACAAAACCTTTGGTCTTTATACCCGAAGCGCCAACTTCCGGTATTCCGACTTGTTTGTTATCTGTAGTAGGTGAACTTCTTCACATTGTTGAACTCCTCGTGTGCCGTATGAAGTTATTTATTATCAATACACTGCTTTCCAGATAAAAGTATTTTTATAAATGGTTCTTTAAAAAATAGGGAAGAATTGGATTTTTTACTATGTACACACAGAACTGCCATGCATTCATTGTTCCTCACATGGGAAACACGAAACCTTTTATACCTGAAGCTCTAGCTTTCGGTTTGCTGGCCTGTTTCTAAAATAAAGGTAAAGACAATTATATTTGTTCCCAAAATAAATGCATCTTTCTTCTTTATTTAAAAAACAAAAAACCATTTTTACATCCAAAATCCAAAATTTCGTAATTCTAGGATGAACTTAAGGGGGGATTCAATTATTAAAAATTATAGTAATATACTATTATCAACTTTATTTGGGCAGATATCGGTATGGAGGGTATTTCGAAGCCTAGGAATCAGATAGTGGCAGCCTCTTGATTTCTTTCAGATTTTTGTGTGGAGTAGTTTCTGAGAATTGGTCCGAGGAAGAAATGTTCAGTTTCGACCCCCACCTTTCTAAAGAATCTCAAAAACGACATCGGTCTGTACTGACCGAGACCTTTCATTTGATATCCCCCATGACTATATTTCGTGGAAAACAATTTACACCCCCTTTTGCCCCCTCTCCCTTAAATTCGACGGTAGAATGATGTAACTCACTGTAAGCGTGAGCGTTCAAAGTTCCCGTCTTCTCATCAAATTTTGTGCCAATCGCGATGACCTTCGAAACGGTCAAAAATCTCGTGTAACAAACAGACAGTAAACCAATTTTAATAAGGTGAATACACTCTCACCAAACTAACCTGGAAGAATTGCAACAATCGAGAAGTATTGGTTCATCGGAGTATGTGGACCAAATCTTCCATTGGGGATTTTGTATCTTAAGGGGATCAGGGGTTTTGCTTATGAGGGCATTCCACGCAAGCACTTTTGTTGCCATATTATAGCGCAAACCTTTTACCATAATAGATTTACATTCTCGTACACATGGACCATTTTCATGAACAACTTGCAATGGGAAATGTGAGAAACTAATCTGAAAAGCGAGAAACTACAGGTACACTAAGTACGAGTATGTATTCACATTCAGCATGGGGTGCAAAGTCAACGCCTTTTGGACAATCTTCTGCATTCCTGCTCTATACACTTATATGTTCTTCATATAATTTCATATTCTTTGTCGCAGCTAGTAAAAGGAAGTTCCTACATGCTGTTGCCATGCTTCGGGCAAGGAGGCTTCAGAAGAATACACATTTTACATTTACGTTTGAATGTAAGTTTATATACATATATATATACAAGCGAATCTAGATAAGCATAAACCCCGTATAGGCTTTCAGATGAGAACAATAGAAAATGAACGATGGCAAATGCAAATTTCATTTTTATTTCTCAACTTTGCATAAGTTACCAGAAAGTGAAATTTAATACTTTTCAGTTATACTTAACGGAGTGTACACTACACACGATGAGTACTTAATTTCCGCAAAAGCTACTATACATGCAGACATACGTATATGGTTCGTGCCATATCACTGTTCAGATTTGAGCCTTTGCCAACGCTCGTCTACTGGATTTCGCTACGTACTGAACGTACTGAAGTAGTCGGTATCACTTTTGTCTGCTTTTATGAAATATTAAAACAGAACAAGACACTTACTGTGCACTGCTTCCTCAAGAATGGCCATTATCCTCTCATTCAAATTTTCTAGTCTAGTAGATATCCCTGACCTACGCCACTAATAGCATTACGCACACACGGTACCCACCTATGTTTGTATGCACATGTAACATGCAAAGTAACGTATGCACCTATCCAGAATGCAACTTCAGCAGTGCTGAAAAAATAGAGTCATTTTGTAAAGTAAAAAGTTTGAAAGTTAACCCATGGATAAATCCTTTCGTGCTCAATTATGCCAGGGAATACGTGATCGTTGACTTAAACAAAAGTCCCTTCAAACTGAGTATCAATTGTGCTTATGCCAAGCGGAACAATGATGCTGACTTGAAATGGCTGGAAATGTACATTTATGTACATATAGTAAATTTAATTGGGTCTAGAAAACATTAATCAATGAAGCATAATAATGAAATATTGGCCTCTAAAGCTAATTTGGGCCTAAACGTAAATTTGGTTGTGATACCGCGTGCCCATACATAGGAAGATATAACACATTTCGGGCAAGGCAGGAAAATCATTACTGGATAATGGGGCAAAGAAAATTACTCTCCATATGCTTATCTTAAGGGTAATGGACCTGAAAACTTGCCAGAAATATCGCAAGAAGAGTCATTTTTCTGCTTGATGGTTAAATTGTTAAAAAGTACATACCTAATAATGATTTGAACCATTAAGCCTTGTTTTGTATTATACAATAGGACATTTAGCGGAACATCAGCAAATATAAGCGTACTTATGTTATCTGGTTAGACACGTAACGAAAATACCCATCGCAAACCAGGGCGAGGCCCATGGGGGTGTTAGCCTTCGTCGAAGAAAGACGGGATGGTGGAGGTGACTTTAATTTGACCACAGTGTACCGGAGTAAGCGCAAAAGTCCAGTAGTCGAAAGGGCTGACCTGGTATCGAACACAGTATCACTGGGAAGTCTCAAATTTTTCCCATATACTAGCTCGGCGGAGCTGGTGGCAAACTACTCACAATGGGCTGCCCGTAGGTCAAGTAGAACGAAAGACAGGACTTTCGATCACGAAAAGTCATCCTGCGCCATTACAGCGGCCTTCAGTGCCCTACGCCAGCGTTCCAGCACCCCATTGGATTTCGGATAGTACGCTGTCGTCCGATGGCGTTTGAAGCCCAGGAGTTTGTCTAACTCCGAGAACAGGGTAAACTCGCACAGCATTGCCTTGTCAGTAATGAGTTCGGCTGGAACTCCAAAGCGTGGGATCCATTCCCGACAAAGGACCTCGACCACAATAGCGCGGAAATATCTGCTAGAGGTATTACTTTAGATCACCTCGTGAACCTATCGATGATTGTGAGGTAATACTTGAAGCCATGCAAATCGTCAATGTCGATGTGGATCATGTGAAAACGCTTTGTAGACTAAGATAATAAGGTGTCTTCTTTCTGTACCTGCTTGGTGACTACACTTCTGACACACGATGCACAGTCTCCCTAGGAATTAACATCCTTATTCATTGAGGACCAGAAATATTTGCTTGTGACCAGCCGATTGGTCGTCTGAATGACTGGGTGCACAAGATCGTATACTGCATGGAATACTTCCTTGTGAAAGGTGGCCGGAATATATGTCCTACGTCCCTTGGCAGCAGTCCCGCAGAGTATTCCAGAAGTTGAGTTAAAAAGGGGAAACTCGGGAAATTTGCATTTGGGGTTGCCCCTGAGGCTCTGAAATACTGCGTCTTCCTTCTATGCCTTGGCGATTGCCGACAAATCAAAGAGGCGGGGATTGTAATGACAAAATGCATGACAAATCGTCTGCGACTACATTGTTCTTGCCAGACATGTGCTGGATGTCCGAAGTAAACTGGCTTATGGAATTTAAGTGCCGAAATTGACAAGGAGACGCTTTGTCGGGCTTCTACTTAAAAGCAGGGATAAGAGGCTTGTCGTTCGTGAACACTGTGAACGGCCTGTCTTCTGGGGAGTATCGAAAGTATTTTATTGCCATGTATGCGGCTAATAGCTCACAATTGCAGGTGCTATAATTCTGTTGAGATGTACTCAAATTTCTTGGAAAAGAAGCTCAACGGCTGCTAGATTTGGTTCATCTTTTGGTGAAGGGCAGCACCTACTGCGATGTCTGAGGCATCGACGAATACGGCTAAGGGTATATCTAATTGAGGAAATGCCAGGAGTGTTGCGTCCCCCAGCTGTCATTTGGTTGGCTCAAATGCCTGGATGGCCTCTGTGGACCACGCAATCATGCATGAGTCTTTGGTCTTGGATGCAGACAAGTAGGCGTTAAAGTTTGCTTGATATTGGGCGGCTTTGAACAATAAATGACCATCAAATTTTAAAATTTAAAACCTTCGCAGATACTTGAATTTTTTAAGTGATGGCAAGTCTGCGGTGGCCTGAACCTTGTCTGGGTCCGGATGCATCTCTCAGGGGAAATTGTATGGCTTAAAAACTAACGTTAAGTGCAAGACCGGCCTCAAACTCAGTAAAGGAGGCAACCAAAACATTATCCAAGTACACGAAACAAAATTAAAAGTTTCGCAGGACAGAGTCGATGAACCTCTGAAAAGTTTTAGCCGTATTGCACAGACCAAGGGCATCCTTGTGAACTCAAAGAGTTACCGTTAGCGAAACATCTTCTGAAGCTATAGGGATTTAATGGTCCAAGTCCAAGGTCGTGAAAACACGGCAGGTAGTGATGTTGTACTGGGTGAGTATGTGGATTTCTTGATGGTCTAAGGGAGGTTGTGGGGTCCATAGGGCACCTATTATGTATATCCACTAGCAATCTATAGTGGCACAGGAAATCCGCGCATAAGATAGGACTGCTGTTGTCCACGATAATGAAACGCTAAGAAAACGCTCGTCGAAGTCCTAAACTCAAGTCTACCTGCCTGTAGCCGCACGACCGGATCGACGAAGAATTTGCTTCCGCGAGTTTCAATGATTGCAGTATTGACTTATGATACCGGGATACGAGAAAAATGGAAACTTCAGCGCCTGTATCGATCAGGTAGCTCTGCTGGCTCAAGGGGTCGTAAATTGTGAGGCAACGCGGTGCTGGATTGCGGGCAGCAGTCGCTACAGCTCCCGACAAAGCTGATTTATTTGGTGAGAAATTGCCGGGGCTGACGACTTACTAACCGATCGCCCATTTCGGGAGGCGAATCTAGACCTCAATTTAGTCCTACTCCCCGAAAGGACTCACGGCCTCTGTCAACTCAGAGGTGGCTGTTAATGCTGGCACCATATGCTACAGCTTTTCCACGTGACTTAAGTTGTCACGGGACCCCGCACCAATCATGGGTCGCACATAGACCTCATGAACTTTGTTTGCGATGACAGCTAACGTATCCAAAGAATCCGCACATGCCAGAATGGCCTGTGTGCTCTCCGGAAGCCTCTGCAGTCAAAAAGACAGTCACCGCCCAACTGCTTCCTTTCACGCCGCAGTTGGTTTGGCGCACGATCGAATAGCGTTACCTCTGCCAGTATGTGGTTAAGTTTAGCCGTCTCACTTACTGACAGACGTTTAAGAGCTGCTCTTTTTATCGAGTATAAGAGCCATCCTCGAGGACGTCGAGAAAAACTCAACCGCCTCCTCGTCCAGGCCGACCAGCGGGTAATTGAAACGAACGGCTCCTACGCCGAACCAACGGCACTCGTACAACCACGATAGTCCGAAGACATCGTTAGCGGAAGCGAACAACCTAAGAGGGGAAACAAGCAAGTGGAATGAATAGAGAAACGAGCAAAAAGAGCGAAGAAAGAGGAAAATGGTCCTGCGTCGGCTCTTGTGGCGTTCTTCTTTTCTTATAACATTTGTTAACGAGAAAGAAGTAACATCCACTCTTGCGGCTTGACGAGTTTTAGTTTGAAAAAGGACATTCAATTCTTACAAACTTCGAATAACAATTTATTGGTAAGCGTTCCTTTCTTCGTCAGCACCGAAAACCAAAGAACCACCAACATCAAACCGCCTTGGTAAAACAGGAAAAATAGAGATAGGAGAGTACAACTTTAAAACCGTTGATAATTTCACCTATCTAGGGTCGAAAATCACAACCGATAACAGCCATGACGATGAAATCCGCGCACGGTTATTGGCAGCCAATAGAGTCTATTTCAGCCTTCAAAAACTGTTCCGCTCGAAACGTTTCACCATAGGGTCGAAGCTCTTGCTGTACAAGACAATGATCTTACCAGTCCTCATGTATTCCTCGGAGACTTGGGTTCTTAGCAAGAAAAATTGCGAACTCTTGGCCGTATTCGAGAAAAGAATCCTTCGAGGAATTTTTGGCCCCCTACATGAGGATGGACGATTCCGTAGCCTACATAACAACCAAATCTATGAGCGATACCATGACCGTAAGGTTGTGAATAAAATCCGTCTCAATAGGTTACGGTGGGCGGGTGGCTTAATCCGTATGGATGAGGATGATTCCACCCGGAAAGTCTATAAGGGCAATATCTATGGTAGAAAAAGAAGGCGAAGCAGATCCTGCCTGAGATGGAGTGATGGGGTAGGTCAGGACGCCAGACAGCTTTTAGGGATATCGATTTGGTGGACTTCGGCACAAAACCGGGATGTCTGGAGTTTCTTATTAAGGCTGACCTAAACCGGATACCGGTTGTTGCACCGTTGATGATGATGATGATGATTCTTTCCTCGGTGCCTTTTGTTGTGTTCGATATTTTGTCTGTTCCAAGTTTGTTTGGGAGCTGAAGTTGGTAGAAGTACGATTACGGAACTCTTGCTTATCGTCAAGTTTTTGTATTCCCTGGTCAATTTTAGGTATTAGCGAAGAAACCATTTGCCAATGTCGTCAACGGTGGCAATACGACGAACCTTCGCTAAGCGACTCGACGCTGCAGAGCCTCAACCATATTTTTACAACCATCTTTATGATGATGATGATGAAAAAATAAGTAAATTTTGAACTATTTTCAACGATGTGTTTGATTAACAGAAACTTTTCAACTGCATTTAAATAAATTGAATAACCACCAGTTATTACGGTTTTTAAAAATGTTAGGATTTCGTTTCTAGCTGGTTTGGGAATGTAGGCAGAATTCTTGGCACTTGACCGCTTTACATCATCTTAGCGAAAATGCACGTGCCTAGCTGAAGGCTGCTAGTGAGTGGACCTTGGGACTTAAATCTGCCGAAATCCGCAATTTCGATTTCACTAATACCACAAAATGGAGAAATATAAAATAGGTTAATCCAAGCCCAGTCATGACTGCAGATACTTTATCTTTACTTGGTTTACACTCAGCTATAGATTCCGGTTGGAATTTGCCCCTAGATTTGCCAGTTTTATATCGCAGTGTTTTGTGAGCCGTGGCTAGCCGTTCCTTGAACGCCCCCATTAATACCAAATCAGGTCCTGGCAGATATGGTGCTTACCGATAGGCACTAAAAAAGAAACTAGATTTCATTCCATTACCAATAAACGACCGACCGGTTTATTCAAACCGGTTGTTATACATTATCATGGTTGAGCGTTGTTCGGAGTAGTTAAGACTTAGGTGGGGGACCATATTAGAATTTTTTTTGGCTTTTTTTCTTAGTTAATTGCAAAATAGATTCATAATACCGGATATCATGATACGGTTTTCTATCTTGCGTCGTTTTGGTGTTCATCCTCTGTTGAACGAAATTACGGATGAAGCATTGAATTACGGATGAAGCAGTGAAAAGCTAACATCACATCACATTCGACTATGCTCAATGGGCTGAGGATGTTCACTCTCAGTCATAGATATGCCGCTAGCTGTTTCCATATTATATCATAAGTCTTTTTAGGAAAATCTAGTAAACAGTCCTTATTTGTTAATGCTTTGTTTCCATTGGGTCGCGCTAGTTCTTTCTCTAAAAGCCCTTAATAGTCGTCGTCGTGAATGAAACCGTCAGTCAAATTTTTTCAATAGCTGATGCGTGTAACCCAAAAAGATGGGTCCGCGGACCACGAGAGAGGAAGTAAGTAGGATCCCAAGCGGTCCGATCCGTCATCAAGTCGATGCGCACTACGTCCCAGTTTAGGTCTGAACTCACGAGAGATTTCACTTAAATATAATTCGCACTTATGGCCTGTTTATGATTATATAGAAATGGAGCGATTACCGCTTGCTGCCACTTTTGGTCACACTGATCCTAGGGCTGAGGTGAGGTAGCGTTTGATGAGTTATTTCTGTCCTGGACGAAACCGTCAGTCATTTTTTTTTACCTAAAGAGCAGTTCCTTTGAAGTGTCCCGTCGGGACGCGCTTGCCCCCTCTGGACAAACGTGGCTTACTAATGCTGAGAAGGGATCGTTTTGAACACTTCGATCTCTCGTAGTCCCGCGGTCCGTCATGTAAAAAGTTGTACGTGTCCTTAAACATGGCGTTGCGACTACACTAGATCCTGTCTGTCCATCACACGCATTTTTCTCGGAGACGGTGGTAGCGATTGACACCAAATTTGGTAGAAAGGTGGGAACTGTGAACGCTCACGCATATAGTGAGTTACATCCTTTTACGTCCAATTTAAGGAATCGAACAAGTGACTTTCGTGGGAATGATTTAGCTATTTATTTACAAATTGATTCGCATCGATTGAATACTGAAACCGCACAATCTAATGAATTTTACCAAATGTTCAAGACACCGTTGGAGCATAAAAACATAAGCATAAAACATCACTTTCTACTATTCCATTAAATAAACGACAGTTCGCTAATAGCTCGAATCTACACGTGTAGATATACATATCTCTGAAATGACACGCAACTTTAGAATTATTGTGGATTTTCTGATAGTCATCCGGTGAGTGCTGCGAAAGAGTTTATCGACCAAACCGTCCTTTTAAACAGTTCATTTAACTCCGAAACTTAGTCTTCCAGTCTGTAATCGATTGAGCAAGTCATATTTTTAGGTCCTTCCTGTCCCGCTTTCTTGGAAAAGATTTCAAACAGGTGTTTGTTCTGATATGACGTGGAACTTCCATATTTGCAAATATCCAAAATTCGCTTACTTTGAAATGATACCTTTTCCGATAATAGTCCATTGAATACAAATCAGCGAAGGGTAGAAATCAGCCACCTTTTTGATAAAAAGCGATATTAATTGACTTTTATTGATTGCGTGCAGGGGAGTGATTGCGATTGAATTAAACTATAGCGAATTGGAAAACTGTCATTAATTTCACATAAAGTCACTCTCGCTCTAAATAGACATGGAGACAACTAACCCACATTAAGAGCAATTTATTGGAACCAGGAAGTCACCCGAATGAAGATAGTGCACATATCTGGGTTGGATTATGCCAGGCATTGCCTGTGGCTGCCACCCCTTGAATTGAGGGTTATTGAACTGAAATGTGTGCTAAGGGTTGCATCAAAGAGAGTGGTTGGAGAGATAAATTGAAATTGTTCTTTGCTATATTTAAAAAGTGTTTACATGGCAAAGAAATAGATAAAAATGTAATCATGCCACCGCTGTGAATATGTTTTCTGGCCTGGAGGCTGCCAGGAGTTGAGTGAAATTAATTGCTCGTTTGCAAAGGGAGAACATGAAATTGGACGTTTCCATGTGTATAATAAACAAATGTATATTCATAGCAATAATTCCTTCACATATAAATCTATTTCAAATTAGCATAGGAGCGATAATGCACGAATATTCTTGTGTGAAACCATAACAATAAATACTTTATTAGACAACAACTTAATAATAAAACCACCCAACCTGATAATTCCCTGCTCCTCATTTGAATAATTCTTAAGTACTAATTGCGCAAGGAACATGGATTTCATTTCCCTACCCAGCTTAGCGGAACAGCCTGGAAGATAAATCCCCTCCTGTCGAATAATTGGACTACATTTTTATTAATAAATTAAATGCGGCTGACTTGTAACACGCAATCATTTTGTAATCTCCGTAAATGCAGACTAAATCATACATTGCTTGAGGCGAATTACGCATATGCATGCATTTGCAAATATCTTTTATGGCGAGAGAAAAATTCTGTAGATTGCCAAGTAGGTAAGTGTTTTCCAACGATATGGTACGCGTCGGCATGCAGGCCTGTTAAGAAAGTTGACAATTCCTTTTATACGTACACCTATCGACTATGTGAACTTTATTAGGAAATATTCAAGCATTAATTCAAAACTACAATTGCAAAAACGATTACGTACAGGAAACGTAATTTTAATTTTAAGTGTAAAGACTTTCACTTATTTGCTATATAGTTTTTCAGAATAACGTGGGAAAAAAATTTGTTTGAATATGTATACACGGTCAAATAGATGACGACATCTTTTGAACATCTAATATCCGCACATTTTGCAGAACTCTCATGTTAAAATCCCTGGCCCCTTGGATCATCATTTGGTGGTAAAAAACTATCGAGAAAGATAGTAAAAAAAACCAGGACAGCTCAACTTACTAAATTTATTCGCCAGCAAAATATATACCAAAGAACAAAATGATTCAAAGGTAGCAGCAGCAAAAGTCATTAGCTTTCTTTTTGGATAATATGGATTCCCGGCCAGCTCCTTTCACGGTGATACCGATCTATAGGACGGAAAGTTACACTAGTTTGCTTGTAGATAAATCTAGAACTAAAATACTTTACTTTCGTAAAATGATACATAATGAGGTTTATTTTCCAATGTTTCAGCCTTAGTCCTATCCGAAATTTACAAAAATAAATTCCATTTTTAAGGTTTTATGTAAAACAAAACCTTATTAAAATCGGTTTATTGTTTGTCTGTCTGTCTTTTCTTTTTTTTTTGCGTTGGAAGGTGGAAAGGTTCAAAACCTATTGCTGGCTCCTGCCACGCAGTTATGTGAGACTTCTACTCACTAAAACCACTTCCTTCTCATTCCACCCTCCCCACGGAACTCCAATAAAGTTTTGCGTCGCGGGGCTGGATCAGCTTTGAACTGAGGCTCATTATGGTTCTCTTTTTTCCTTGTTTTCGTCGTAGTTCTTCCTGCCTAAGCTGTTGCTTGCAGTTCTTTACAACCTGTTTCCAGGCATCCATTGACTCCAGCATGAACTCCACAATATTTTCGGGTGTTAAATGCCTGTCTGCGACCACTTCATTCTTATTCGCGGTGAACCTGGGGCAGTCAAATCTGACATGCTCCGCATTCTTAGCCACGTTGCACATCTTGGGCAGCATGGTGACTCGTCGTGACCAAATCGATGTAAATAAGCACGATAACCTCCATGTTCACTTAAGAATTGTGGTAACTCGCAGCTGAATTGCCCTGACTCAAACCATTTCCTAATATCCGGAATGATGCGGTATGTCCAACGACCAGTTTGTGACTCGTCCCATCGCCTTTGCCATCCTTCGGAAGATTCCCACCGTGCCAGCTGCCGTCGAAATGCGCTAGACTCCCCAGCTGCATACGTTTTGTCGTACAGTCGCCGGCCTTCATTCGCCAAGATGTCAATGGGGAGCATCTATGCTAGTGCATATGCTGCTTCTCCTGATGTTGTCTGATACGCACTGCATACCCGGAGCGCACTTAGCCGGCAGTTTACTTTGCCATCTAGGACAGTTGCTCAAACTGGAGCTGCGTAGAGTAGTGCGGAGCTGACTAGAAAACAGAAGACGTCGACTTTGTCTTGGCCCACCAATGTTCGGTAGTATCCTCGAGATCGTTGCAACGATGGAAGACGCTTTAGTTACGGCGTACACAATGTATCTTTTGAAGCTGAGTCTTCTGTCAATAATTATTCCCAAGTATTTGAGCGATAGTTGGGAGTAAATTGTTTGTTCGCTAATTTTTGATTTTCACAATTGAGTTCTTTCTTTCTTGTCAATTAGAACTACTTCTGTTTTATGTTCAGCAAGTGAAAGGCCAGAATTTCTCAACCAGGAGTTGATCTCCCATATCGCTTCATTTGCATAGATCTCGATCTCGTCTTGGTGTTTTGCAACCACTGTTATTCCGATATCATCAGTGAAGCCAATAGTTGCCACGTTGTCCGGAAGGCGTAGCGTCAACACTCCATGATACATAACTAGTCACAGCAAAGGACCCAGGACAGAACCCCGTGGCACCCCGCAATTTGTCGGGAATATTTTTAGCCCATCATCCGAGTCGCAGTAAAGTCTTCCCCCAAGGAGAAACTCAACCACAATGCGTACAATGTACTTCGGGGCCTGTAGCTTGTCGAGTGCCTCGATGATTTTTTTTGCACTATTGAACGCATGCTTTACGTCGAGGGTTATTACTAAGCAGCATTTTCCTTTTTGTATTGCAGCCTGAGCCAAACCAGTCACCATGCTGATTGCGTCGACAGTTGATTTCGCCTTACGAAATCCGAATTGTTTGTCGGAAAGGCCTCCTTCCTTTTTCGCAATAGCGAGCAGTCTGTTGTATATAAATCGTTCAAATAGTTTGCCAATGGTATTGACCAGACATATCGGTCACCCAATGGTTTACCTACCTTCGGAATGAGTACGAGCTTTTGTAGCTTCCATTGCTCGAGGAATTCTCCTTCCCTAAGGCATGCCGTGGCGGCTACTTTCAGGGCAATATTAGTGATTCCATCCGGTTCTGGACCCTTTTTTTCAGTCAATCTTTTCGCTGCGTCTACCACTTCGTCGGGATTTAAATGTACTGCAGGAAGTCTTGTACAATTCACATCTTTTGGGAACAGAATGTTTACTATATTCTGCAACAATAAGTAAACGGCGGGGAACGCTCGCCTTTTAGTCATGAGATCACCGACCTGTAGGCGCCAACCCATGGTTCAGAGTCAGCCTCAGTACACATCCGCATTTAGCATTTTTATCTTGCACGTGTAGCTCCTCGAACTCAGGTCGGTTTCTTCTGCGCTGGGAGCGTCTCATAGCTTTGAGGCACTTTTTCCGGCAATCCCTAATTTCTGAATTCCACCAGAAATTAAGATTTCATCTTCGGAAAATGCTACGTCGAGGCATAGCGGCATCGCATGCAATTTTTTCACGACCTGTGAAATTTTTTTTTGTGCGCTTCCGGATAGCAATGTATTATATCTTCCAGAAGTACTTCCTGCGTCAAATTTCTTGGTTACCCAGCTCATCGTTATTCTTTTTAATGGCTTTATAATATTCCTTTGCGAGGTTTGAAAGATGATAGCCTGATGATCGCTGTGTGTGTACTCCCCGCTGGCACGCCATTGCAAGTCTCTGATTAAAGTATCACTGATGAAGGTGAGGTCTACCATCGATTACAATTCTCCCCTCCGAAATAGGTTGGCTCCTCCATAGTTGACAAGTACCACGTTCAAGCGCGAGAATGTCTCCTGCAATATTCGTCCTCTTGCTTTGGTTTCTCCGCTATCCCATTCTTCTGCCCATGCGTTGAAGTCACCGGGTATTACTTTGGGATTGTAGCGCCTTCCATTGAAGGATGTTTTCTGCAGCAATGACGTGAATTCCTCTAATGTGAGACTCGGTGCTGCGTAACAGCTATAGATAATAATATATTACTATAATTTTCAGTAATTAAGTTCGTCCTAGTACCACGAAATTGCAGCAATGTAAGCTATAATATAGAGCTTGATCCTACCAAGTTTGGTGGAAGTCGCACTATGACTAATAAAGTTATAATACGTCAAAGTTGTCACTTCTTTGGATATTCAAGATTTTGAATGTCAGTATCACCCGAAAGTGGATATTCCCACATAATATATCCATATATTACCTGTTATGTACTAATGGGACAAATGCACACTCAAATGTCTTTATAAAGGAAATACACAAAATCTTTCATACCTGAAGCCTCCAGTTTTCGGTTTCCTGACTTGTTGCTACCTCGTCGCTGTCTAAGAAAAAGCAAAATACATATATAACTTTCTGAATGAATTCAATGCAATTCTGTGGGAATGGGTAGAAACACAGAGCGTATATATAAAATATTTGGGTGTGTGTATGTATATATATGTAAGATATTTTCACCTCTGGCCAAGCTCTGGTCAATAAGGCGGATTTGCGCTCAATATAATTCGTACTCATGTCGTTTTCTGCGAATTATATAAAGGAGCACTCAGCATCTGCGAGCCGCTTCGGTCACACTGCTCCCAGGGTGGAGGTGAAGCAGTGTCTGACGATTTGCTTCTCTCCTGGTAAGAAACTGTAAAGCTGTCATTGCCTGACAATTTTTGAAAGTTTGGGTGAAAAGGGTTCTCCCATTGACCTACCACCGGCCATCACCAGCAGTGCCCCTTTAGTTTTTAAATAGGTAGAATCGTCCGAGCCTAAATGCTTGGCACTTCGTGCTAGTATTGGGTAAAAACATCTTTTCCAAATGTAGTTAGCAATAGTCAAAGAAGATATTCATTAAAACATATCCAAACAAAGTGAGCAAAATTGGCAGATAATTCGTTACTGGTTTTTCGTGTCTCCTTGTTTGCGAAGTAGTTCGACTCCATGCGAGCTGAGTTGAAGTGTACGTGCACGGGCCAATAATATATGTTCATTAGCGGAACATAGACCCATTATGGAAACCTTCCTCCAATAGGTTTTACAAAAACCCTTCAAGCCCCTCCAGAAGGGAGTGGGAGGAGAAAAGGGGTAAATCAAATAAGTCTAAAATTTGCTCGAAGGGTTCGAAATTGAAACTCTAATGAAATTGTATTGACTTTTCACCCTGGACTCGGATTTTCTCCCTACCAACCTAAGGAATAGGATTGACTCACCGAATTTGATTTCGAATTTGTGATATGCACCTAAATAAAATAGTACTGATTACAGCTTTTAGAACTGGGTTTAATCAACTTTTCCTGATGTGTCATTCATTTATTTAGAGACAAATTCGCTTTCTATCGAAAACAAGAGTTCAACCTACTGATAAGACTTAAAATCAACAGACTTCTATAATAAAGTAATGCTTTTGCGATTTCGTTTAAATAGAAGCCCAAATTGGACGAAAATAATATTCGAGAATGTTATTATTAGATGAACAAAATATTCTATGATAAGATTTTTACCCGAAAAACGTTTAGTGTAACCGGCTCCTTAGCACCCAGAATAAAAAATAAAATAAATTTGAATTGATTGAAGCAACTATCTATTGGACGGTTGTCTCCCTAATGCACAATTCTCACACCGCGTTAACTAAGATGTGTTTGCACCTATCTTTAGAAATTCACGTTAGAAAAATTTATTCAAAAGTTGGTCCTACACATAAAAATTTTTATTTTAATTGAGGAAATAACGTTGTTTCTAAAAAGAGCCTGACGATTCACTCTGGTAAATAAATATATAGAAATACTATAATGACGCCTATCAGTATTAAATATTTTTATACATAGTATAGTCATACGTTCTGTAAGTTGACGCGTATAGACAAACGTTAGGCCGCCGAAACTGGTAACACTTCGCATGGAGAGTACCTAACCATACCCCAAATTCGTCAGACTTTTAGGTTCCCAAGGTCAGTAGTGCGTGAACGACAACACGATGAAGTTCGGTAACTACGAAAAAAAAATCGCGATTATTGCCTTGCACCAATGTGGGAATACGCCGAAAAAGTTTAATAGTTTTTTTAAAAAACCGGCGGTAAACGAATGATTCGATTTTAGGACATTAGCTATATACTGCGAAACAGCTGATGTGGTTGACAGGCTACGAGAAGGATGCCCGCGCTCGGTACGCCTCCCGAATTTCTTGGTGCGTACCGGCGGTGCGTTAGCCATATATAACGACAAAACTGCAGCAAATACGGCGAACTCGGTGTGCTACTCTTCTGCAACGATTTCCTGGTAAAAAATATGGCAAAATTATATTTTCTGATGAAAAAAATTTGACCATCGAGAAGAAATTCAACCGACAGAATGATGGACTATATGCTCACAATTGTTATGAAGCCAAAGACAATGCTCCGTGAGTTCAACGTCGTCGCCATCCGACTTCTGTCATGGTATAGTGGGACGTCTCATATCACGGAGTGACTGATATTCATTTCTGCGAGGCCGGCGTCAAAACCAATGCGAGCGTGTACGAAAAGATGTTATAAGATGTAGTCGAGCCATTGAGTGAATCTCTATTGGCTGGAAAGCCGTGGTGCGCCCAGCAAAACTCGGCCTCCCGGTCACAAAGCCAAGATAATTCAGCAGTGGTTAGCGGCGCATGTTCCTGACTTCATAACTGCGGATGAATGGGCCTCAGGTAGCCCAGATTTGAATCCTCTGGACTACAGCCTTTGGGCTAAGTTAGAGGAAAGTGCCTGCGATCGAATTTACACCGATTTAGAGAGTTTGAAAGTCAGCATCGTGCGTGCAGCTCGCGAAATGCCGCTTCATACCGTGCGTGAAGCGATCGATGCATGGCCTCTGAAACTCTGGGCCTGTATAGCTGCTAGCGGCGGCTATTTTGAATTTTTTTTTTTTTCATTTTTTTCATTTGGAAGCTCTATGTTTCCTTTTTCTAATGGTGTACTTTTCGATTGATTTGGTTTAGCACTTCGTCAGGAATATACATACATTTGTTTGACTGACAGAATTTATGGCTATATGCCTCTTGTACATTCCTTTGTGTTATAGAGGGCATCCTCACAGACTTATTGTTATTTTTCCATCGTTTGTTCTCCATTTGATTTCCAACGAGACTGAATTTCCGTTTCATTATCTAAGTGTGGTAGGTAAGACTGATTAAGAATCAAAAGACAAGCTTAAAGAAACTTAACAATGTGGTGGAGTAAGAGAAACTTTTAAAAATAATCGTTTGAAAGCGGATATAACTTACGAACTAATATCCGCCTCAATTGGGTTGTGATCAGCTCGCTTAAAAGTCATACCAGGAACAAGCTACACTCATCTTACGTATCATTCAGGAATTGTCCCTCAGTAAGGGAAGGATATTAATTGTCAAGGGCTTCAAGCTCGCGGTGAAGACGCGGGAACATTCACCAAGTCGTACAAAATGTGCATTGTAGAGGAAATGTTTTTAGCATCTTAGAAGTGACTGAAACTTGTGTTGGTACGCAATGTTTTTAAACTTTTGGGCAAGCCACCTTATTACTGTGCCATGTAGGTGAGAGTTATCCTAAAAACTAATAAAAAAAATGGTGAAATTGGCCGTGTGTTCTGTTGACACAGACCTGCTTATCAGGCTCGAGAACATGGAAGTGCTTTGAACATTTCACACCATTTTTTACTAACAAACAAATGCAAACGGAATTAAATTATTTTTCCCGGTCGATAATTTTCCACCACTTAAAACGTGCGCCCCGAATTATTGAATTAAATTGACGATATCATACGCGCTTCTTGGCACAAAACGACCATCCTTAACAACCATAACAACAACGCACTAACCTTCAGCTGTCTACATCAAACGGATTTCCATCCAATCAGCCCTACAGCTGGATCTAAGCATTCGCATGAATAATACTTCGCTTTAGCTAGAAAGAAGCGTTAGGAATGCATTTCATAATATGCAACATTATTAAATCTACATGTAAACAATAACAAAAAAGATCAATAATCGTTTTCGAAGTGTTAAAAATTTTCTGTATTAACCTTGAAATATTTAAAGGAATTTTAGGGTTTTATGGGAGTTAAAAGGTGTGGTAGATAAAATTCTCAAACGAAAATAAAAATCACTTTTTAATTACCATTTTAAAACGAGTAAATGTAGGGATAGCAAATAGGAAATTGAAAGGAGAGTGATGGAGCTGTTGGAGGGAGTTAGGTAGATAAAAAGGAAATATATTGCTTACAAAGAAATGCATCTCTAATTCGGGCGTCACAGGACCCACAGAATTAACGTTGCAAATGCTGAGAAGGCATGGCTACTACAGTTTTCACTAGGATGGGAAACCACAGCAGGAATGCGGTATATTTTTAGGTTGCTCAAGCCTGAAGAGCAGAGAGGAGAAGGGAGTGATTTTCTGCAGATCCAGAATTTTCTGGGAGCCTGGACACAACGAAATTATTGAAACTAACGAGATAATAGAAGGGCCCGCATAAATTTGACCCCTTGGCCGGGTTTTTTCTCCACGGCACAGCATATATCATTAACTCTATTCAAAATTATTCACTTGCATCCCGTTTTTGGATCTATATCTTAATTTTTTGCCTTGCTGCTTAAGGGTCTTGCAATCTACCACACAATTTGCCAACAAAAAGCTCAACTGGTTCCGAACAGAAACAAAAAATAAACAATACAAACGCGTGGAATTGATTTGAATACAGTTTTGTTTTAAAAAAAAGTATACAAGCGACGCCAAAGTTTATCTTATAATGTCATCTCTGATGCACGAACCTTCATTAAAACATCATTCAAATGACTATCTGAAGGGGTCCCGAAATTTGGGTTCATTCAAATTGATTCAAATTATTTTGAAAGTTAACTTAAATTATTTCTTATATCTATTCAGCCTTTATGTCATTCGCAACATATTGCAAAATGAAAAACGCAAATATCAAAAAAGAAGTTATAATGCAATATTAGTTAATCCTCATAACGGGCCAAACATTTGCATTGACCTCTTAACAAAAGCAGTTTCCATTTGAAAGTTTTCATTTCGCTTTCCCGCCTCATTCTTTACAAATCATCTAAACTTCCTGGAAATGCATTTTAAATTGACCAAAACTATCTTATTTTTTATTGAACTGATTTATAGCTACTTAATATTCACACTTTATCGCAGACCTTGAGTGTGTAATTTAAGTGATGCTCATAATACACAAGAACTGAACTAAATCAAAATGAAACAATCTGTCTGATGTCATTTTTCCCCCTTCATGATGTCATATTTCGGTCCACTCAGTTAGATTAGTTAATCAATTCTGCTGGATGAAAATTTCGAGGCCTACTCAAAGCTCTTTCACCACTTTCAAACGGCACTCGCACTGTGACCGGCCGGCCCATTGTTTTTATCTAATTAATTGATGGAAGCTTAGATTTACGCGTTGAGAAAATTTAAATAATCATTTTGACCTCTTCTCGGAGTAACTGCGACCGGTTATTATTCAATTTTAAGCTCACCCAACGTGGACATGTTTTTGTTAATGAGAAGCAGATTTACATAGTTTCGCATTATATAAAATGAGAGGAATACTGTCAAGCGTCTTACGCTACGGTAGGTCAGTTCGTGTTCTATTTATAAATATTGCACAAAGCTAAGCATTTCCATGTAGTTTGTTGATGCAATACATACAGTTTCATGATGTAGATACAGATACATACCCCAGCACTTTTTCATTGAAAATCTCATCAGCATTCTGTCGCCGAATAGTAAATAAGATGAATTTTTTATGATGGGATGCAAATTGATTTTCCCATGAGATGCAAGACACACTCAATGATATGCGAGTTCCGAGAATTCAGATCAATAATTTAAGGATTTCGAGAAGTTTGGGGTAGGAAAAATGAGCTTTCCTTGCTAGTCAACCACCCACCCACTAACCCACCCTGTAAGCTCTGGGAGAGCGAAATAAAAGCTTGGAAGAAGTATCTTTGCCCATATACCGCCAGGTGAGCCATCTATAGGGATTTTCACGTTTTATTTGTCAATGAGACTTGAAGTTTATCGCAAAAATAAATTCAAGTTTGCCGAAGCTTAGACAAAAACTTGGTTGTCGCGCTAAATAAACTTGTATAAAAAGTTGGATTATATGAAATAGCACAGACCTTGGACCGGAAGTTTATTTCAGAAACCATAAGCGGAAATTCAACTCAAATCGTTAACGGTGGATTACCAATAGCCAAAGCCTTTATTCAAAAAAGATATATTATGGGTACTTGGACTCCCATCAAATTAAAACACCAGCGCTTGATTTGGACACCTTTATTCGCCAACGGCTTCGTACGTTGTGCGAAGAGTGGAAACGCGCCACGATAGTCATGGCAAGAGTCCATGTGGCTTCTGTCTAAAATAATCCCTTGTAAGGATCGGCATGATTTCCCTCGCTCTTAAATGTCATGGCAATCGCTGTCGCGTTCCCACAGAATCCCCCTCCAAGTTGCATTGACATTACAATATAAACAAAAACAATGATTGAAAATGTTATGCTAACTTTGCTCAGAAATTGCGAATCTTGATTTGTATGTTACTTCATGTTTCCTCAGACAAAATGTACTTCAAATTTTCAAACAAAGTTTTATACGTTGAACCTTACACGTTTTGCTCGTGGTCCGCTGTAGGTCTTCGGTTTGGCTGCCTGGTCGAAAACGCTTCGGGTAAGATCGAAAACCTGACTTGCTTCAATGTCTTCGTTCGTTTCGAATGCTGGCTTAAGTCGTTCGGTCGTAACGTTAACTTCTTTTGTTCCGAGCACAATCGTATATACTCGGTCGGTAAGTCGCTTGACAACACGATGAGGTCCTAAGTACTGTGGTGTCAACGGTGGTTTCGTTGCGTTCTGGCGCAAGAACACTTGCGAGCAGGAGTTTAGTAATTGCCTCGCAAACATATGCGGCTCGGTTAAGTTTCCGTGTTGTACGAGAATCTCTCCAGGAAACGTGAGAGTCGTCCCGTATACAAGTTCTACTGAGGAACATTTGAGGTCCTCCTTAAACGCAGTGCAAATTCCGAGAAGAACGGTTGGTAAAACTTCTGTCCACATGCCGGATTCGTGACAAGTGATCGATGCCAACGTTCAATCAGCCCGTTGTATGATGGGTGGCATGTTGTGGCTCGCTATCTCGAAATGCCCACCAGCGAAAGAAGGCTACGGAAGAGCGCTGACTCAAATTGCGAGCCTTGGTCGGTCACGATTGTTCTGGGCACATTAAATCTGGCAATCCAGGTGTTGCATGCACTTGCCACGCATTCCGCCGTCATCTCCGCAATCGGAAATGCTTCCGGTCACCTCGTATATCGGTCCATCATCGAGAGAATGTAACGGGATCGGTTCGAGGGCGATAAAGGTCCAACGACGTCGATGTGTACTTCCTTGAAACGTTCGGTTGGAAGTGGAAACTGCATTGGCTCATTGTAAACATATCGACTAACTTTCACTCGCTGCCATTGTTGACAATTTGTTGCCCCAGTTTTTACATCACGGACCATTGAAGGCCACACGTATTTCTCCCTGATTTGTTGACTGGTGGACTTTAGACTTGGGTATGCTGGGTTGTGGAAAATATTGAACATCGTCGCCACCTCTCGAAAGACACATGCACTATCTCGGTAGCGAATTGAGAAATGTATTATAAGTGCCTGTTCTGGATGGGTGTCGCGCGCTACGATTTCTGCTGAAAGCGTATATCAATGGCTTGTGATTGGTACGGATATGGAATTTGCGACCTTCCACCATGAAGCAGAAGAATTTTATTGCCAAAGAGACCGCCAACAACTCTCGATCGTATGTGCTGTAATACGACTACGCTGGGGTAATTTTTTCGAGAAGAGCGGCCGCCATTCACCATCGGTGACCTGTTCAAAACAGCTCCTGCTGCTAGATCGGATGCATCAATTGAGATTCGAGGGTCTGCGTCGTCGGCTGGATAGCCGAGTAATGACATTTCGGCGATGGCTTGCTTGATCTCTTCGCAGCTCGAGAAGATTCGGGGTTCCATTCTATCTGCGTGTTGTTATTCCGCTTGCTTTCACATAGGTAGACGTTCAAAGGAGCTAAGATCTTGGCTGCGTTCCGCAGGAATCGCCTGTAGAAATTGACGACCCCTAGAAAACGTCGAAGATCTTTGACATTCTTCGGCCTCGGGAATTCCTAAATGGCTTGGACTTTCGCCTTGAGTGGCTTGATACCATCCTTGTGTCCAAGATACTCCACTTGATCAACCCCGAATGTGCACTTTTCAGGATTGAATCGGAGCCCATGTTTAGCCAAACGTTCACATATGGTCTGAATATGTTGCTCATGCTCCTCCATCGATGTTGAAGCGAAGAGGATGTCATCAAGATATTTGAAGCAAAATGTGAAACCACGTAATACGGAATCTAACAACCGCTGAAATGTCTGCGCAATCCAAAAGTCATCACGTTAAATTCGAATAGGCTAAACAGGGTGATCACCGCCGTCTTGGGAATGTCCTCATCGGAGATCGGGACCTGGTGGAATGCCCGTAGCAAATTTAACTTTGAGAATATTGTTTCACCATTGATCCCTTGCACAATGTCATGGACGTGAGAGGTTGGATAACTTATCAGCAACGGTGACCGCATTGAGTCTCCGCATGGACGCCAACCACATTTTTTCTGTTTCATTAATTGCGGACACAGTGACTCTTGGACGGTCGACAGATCCCCTGCTCGATCAAATACTCGAATTCACTGCGCGTTCTTTATCTCCCTGTTGACTTACTATGGTTAGTTTAATCGTTGTCATGTGGCCACCACATAGGTCGTTAAGGAACCTTCTTAATGCCGGGTGCGGGAAACCCGATAGTCAACGATGCTCCGGCCATATCGGCTCTCTTTCCTGTTTTCCTGCCTAGCATCATGCTAGTGGAGATTTTGAGGTTGTTCTTGAAATCAAGTCATTCCGAAACCTCTTTTTCTAGTAGCAATAGGAAACACTTTTTGAACAATGGCAGCTCAGAGACCTCTTCAGGGTTAGCCGCGTCGAAGAATTGGGATCGTCCGAAGACCGCTGCCGGTTTTGCTTTAGCCACAGGTGCCTTGGAGGCGGTTTGTCCAAAGGCTGCTGCATGCTTACTCATGAGCAAGATTTTAGCCTCAGCAGGCGCTGATTGGAGCCTGAGGCCAGGAGCACTGACAGAAAGGGCCTGCTCCATCTTGTCCGTTAAGAACTGGGTACCAATCAGATTGGTTCCCACTTGAGTAAGTGAGCAATCTGAGTCCAGACTCAGGTTCTCCAACGATCTGTTTAGGTTTGCCCTTTACTCGGGGTTGGATCGCCGTGATCGAGATTCAACTTTGGTTTTCAAACGGTTTTTTGTTTTTTAATAATAATAATCGGCTGCATTGTCTCAGATTTATCGGGGAAAGTAAGTCGATTTCGGCAGAGCCCCTTTTTGCCGAAACAAGGCTAATTGAAAGTGGGGATCGCCTCATACCCAGAGTTTACCCTTCACATTCACATCTTGTTCGTAGGTGTTAACATTCAGCCCTTGGCACGGCAGACACACCTTGGCTTGAGATTTTGATTGCCGCTTGGCTTCAAGTGTCACCTAGAGGATCTGCCTTACTGAGCTCCATCGCCACAACAAGGTAGGTGATGGAGACACATAAATTAAGAATATTGTACGTCATATCAAAATCTCTGAAAACTGCATTTGAACGACATGGACAGTCAGCTCCTCAATTTTCCTTTCCTCGATCATCTGAATCACCTTTTCCTCTCCTAAATGTAATATTATACAAATTTGAACCGAAGCTGGGTCAATAGAATTTCTTTAAAAAGACGACTGGAAGTTTTGTCTAGGGCAGTGGTAACTAATAAGATGCCACCTAATCTCTGCCTTAGCAGCAGCGAAAGTGGTTCCCAGGTAATGGTTGTTCTCGTTAATTTTTCGCTCAGCGTATGTTTAAGCGAGACGGTTTTTGCTTTGAATATAATTCGGACCCATGTTGTGTTTGCAAATATAATAATTTTTAACCAGTACCCCAACGAAAATACTCAAATCAGAGATTTAGAATTTTTGAATTTTGAATTTTTATACCCAAACATTTTCAATTCTAATGCAGATATTTATTATTATTTAATTTAATTTCTTTCCAGGTAAAGAAACACGTCAATATTCTGACAAAGGTTTCATTGGTTTCTCTTAACAATTTACGCATATTATAATCAATGTAAGTAGAATTGTTTATACAATATTAACCCTTTATTTCAGAAATTTACTTATACGTGTATACTATCAAGGTTAATGTAAAGCTATTTATATGCATATTATACATATATAGGAGTATATAAGAGAAAGGAACATGTTCCTTTGCATATTATTTAAGCAATAGCTCTATAACTATTTTTTTCGCAATACATAAAATGTAGGCACGAAACCAAATACTATGCTACATACCATTCATGACATGCGATTGTCTCATAAATGATGTTAACTAGCCGGTATTTATGTACTCATACTTATACTTATATGGACAAAGAAATAACTATGTGGAATAGTGCACATTCAATTATTATGTGAACTCCTTTGTGAAGGCATTAGGATATTTATTCCGAATTTCAATAAAAAGATAAACAGTTGGAAATTATATGAAAATTATCAATGCTGTTGGAAGCTCCTATTATTTTTCAGTCGGAAATTCATGCATCTGATTCCTTAAATCAATCAAATTAAAGTGTGTTGAACTTTTAAATTGTAACCAATGCATTGGCAAACTTCGGCTCTGATACACTTTATATATGTATGGTAAGCTGCCTCAATTAAATACAATATTACAAATGAAACTTGATATTGAATAAGAAAACTAGATTAGAAAACTTTTTTGTTACTATTCTACTTTACGATGTGATTGGTTTAGTTAATTTTATTTTGTGGAATTGAATTCTAATACATCGCATGTTTGCAGTAGGAACAGTAATCGTGACTATGAATTATACATATGTGTATACACAACCATATGTAATACAAAAAATCTTTATGGAAAATAAAAATAATTACTATGGTAGGGTTTTGTTTACGGATCATTACTAACATACATTGTTCAGACTGTCTGTTCGTTCGAAATTATCTATAACAAGTAAAAATCCTAAGACATGAAACTTTAGAATGGTACGGGTGATCATTTTTAAGGTGCTGCTTCCCTACAACACCAGTAATGATGTAAATAAGGAAGTCACTATATTTGCGCACTTCCAGCAACATATCAGAAGCAAAATTATAACACAATTAGAATAGCAGGAACATGAATAAGTAGACAAAACGCACAAGGCCTTCAGTGTAGATGGAGAAGAAAATCTGCGATGAATTGCAAGTCCACAAACGATCTTTGTCCAAGTTCCTTGTGTTCGAAGCATAACCTTTTCTTTCTCGCCACACGAACTTTTCCCAGAAACGGTTGTACCGACTGACATCAAATTTGACGAAACGCCCACGCATACAGTAAGCTACGTTGTTCTATGTGGAACTCAAGGAAAGATCTACATACATACAAAAGTAATTTTTTTTTCACTAAATATAGTCATAGGGGGCGCGCTAGAAATTGGCCATTCCTTTCACAGACCCATTTTCAAAACCTAACCAACTGCAAAATTTGAAATCACTAAGCTGCTCCGAAATACCCCCACATTGATCTGTTCAAATGAAGATAATAAGAGTACACAGTAGCATACGTACCATAATATAATAAGAGCACTAGAGTATATTAATATCATTTTAGTAATTAACTGTAAAACCCCCTTAAATTAGTTGTAGAATCATGAAATGCAGTGAAATAGGCTATAATATAAAGCATGATCTTACCAAGAATGCTGGAAATCGCACTACATTTAACAAAGTTGCAGTAGGTAAAATTATCCTTTCTGCGTAAGTTCTAAGACTTTGAATGCCAGCATCTCGCTAAAGTGAGCATTCTGACATAATATATGCATATGCATTACATGCTATGTACAAATGAAACAAATCTCCACTCAAATATTTTTATATAAGAAATATACAAAACCTTTCATACCTGAAGCGTCCGGCTTCCGGTTTCCCGACTTGTTATAGACATTCGCCTAATTATTCGTGACAACATAGAAATTGATCTAAGAAAAGGACAAATGAAAAAGAAATGTGGATGGAAGAAGAATTTCCTCTGGTGATGAAGCAATTTGGCATACCGGAAGCCAGGTATAAAGATTTTGTGTTCATCTTATGTGAAAAACTTACTATACACGTTTTCTTTTCGTAAATAATTAAATGTATTATACAAACAAACATATGTATATATGCACATACCTCTCTAAATTGAAAGCACACATCTTTAGTTGCTTTATTCCAAGAGCCAGCATACATATGTACATATATATACAAAGTTGAACATCGCTGGCGCTAACGTAGGTATATATATCCATCGGGATGCGACAATATTCACAACATATGCTTCCTTTGTTCGTATACGAAGGTGGGAAACCTTAGAAAGACACATCCGCACGAGCTACAGCGGGCGCGTGTCCAATTCGCATCCACTAAAAACCATCCCCGATCTCTCCAGCCCCAGCCCCGCGGGACCACCTTTTAGATATTACTTCGCGAGGTAGGTTTGCCCTTAGGCACTCGTCCCGTCCTTTCTTTTCCTCCTTTTTTGCTCCTTCAGCAATTCTTCCTGTATTTTCACCATTGCGGAGCCAACCGTAAGCCAGTTTTCCTCGGACCTTAGCATCTCCAGGCTCACGCTCCTGCCCAACACTTGATTTAGGCTTCTCTTCTCCATTACAAATCTAGGGCATTGAATCATCACATGCTCTGGATCCTCCGCAATGCCATCGCATCTAGGACAATTCGGAGAATCATCTAACCTAAAACGGTGCAGATACTGCCTGTAGCAACCACCGTGTCCCGTGAGTTCCTCACGTGTAGCTGGTCCCCCCATGTTTCGGCTCAAGCCACACTCTAGTGTTGGGAATGAGCTGGTGCTTTCGCCGGCCCTTCGTAGACTCGTCCCTTCTGCGTTGCCAGATATCATGCGACTCTGGCCTTCCTGCATTTTTACGATCTGTGTACAACACACTCATTTCTTTCACCAAGATTTTCGAGAAGGATCATGCCCGCCACCACCAATACTTCCTCATCTGATGTGCTTCTAAAAGCACTGAAAATCCTCAAAGCCATCAGCCGCCAAACCGAGTTCACCTGCTTCCGCCTCTGAGAGCTTACATGCACCTCTACCCACATAGATGACGAGTAAAGCATGATGAAACACACCACACCACCTGCGATAATGTTTCGGCCCAACAGGCAACCGTTTTGCAAGTGCCACGGCGGTACTGACTGCCTTTTGGCATGCATATTCTAGGTGTTCCCTAAAGCTCAATTTGGCGTCAATTATCATTATTTGATAACCGGCTTCGATACGACTGTATATCCACTGACATCCACTTTCACAGTGTTATTTCTCCTGCGGTTGGTTATTAAGACCGCTTTCGTAGAGCGGGCACGCCGAAAACCAAACTGGCTTTCCGACAAACCATTGCTGGCTTCGACGATTGGTAGGAGTCTGTTGTTGATGACTCTCTTCATCATTTTCCCCATTGTATCCAGCAGGCAGATAAGTCGCTATGATGCTGGTTTCGAAAGCAACACCAACTTTTGCCTTTTCCACTGGACAGGGAATACTCTTTCTTTTAGGCACGCTTCGAAAGTGTTGGCAAAAATGTCGGGCCTAGTCTTCACTGCCAGTTTCAAAGCTCGGTTAGGGATGCCGTCCAAACCTGGGGCCTTGTTGTCACCAATCCTACCGCGCCTCCACAATTACTGGAGATATTATGTCCTCACTTAGCTGGACAATCATTTGCCTTCCCCTATTTTCGTTATGAGGGAATAGAATTGTAACAATCTGTATCAGGATACGCGGACAGGTCACCTGGGATGATGTCCGCAGCTTCTTCATTACCCTGTAGGCCTTGCCCCAAGGGTTTATGTCGGCATGGTCACACAGCTATTTGAAGCAGTTCTTTTTGCTCCTCTGAATGAATTTTTTTAGGTGGCCACACAATTGCCTCTGTGCCTCCTCTCGACCGTCGCCAGCAGGCTTTCCCCTGAGTCTCTGGCAAAGCCTCATTGCCCAGAAACATGCGGCTCGCAAGCTTGCGATTTCGCTGTTCCACCAGTAGTTCGGTTGCCTACTGGGGAGCAATCGTCTTCTGGGCATAGTAGCATCGCATGCTTCCGTCACCCATCAGGTAATTTGAGTGGCTTTCTCTCAAGCCGTACCATTCAGGGATATGCCGGGTTTGAACGTCGCTTAAAACGTGTCTGGCACAAAAGTTTTCACCATTCAGCCCCAGAGCAGCAAGCATCTGCTCAAACTCGGCAAGTGTAGCGCTTGGTGAACCATAGCAGCTGCAGATGTGGTCCACTTTCACCTTCGCTCTGATGAAGCCTTCCTCCGGGTGCTCTATTATTTCCTCGATGGATTGTTTTCCACAAGCCCAAAGCTCTGCTTGGCCCGTTTGGTCTTCGACCTAAATGATATCACCGTGGTTTCGATATGTTGTCTGACAACAACCATTCGCGGATTTTCTCGTCCTAGCTGTTATCGCTTGTGATTTTTGACCCTAGGGAGGAGAAACTATTAGAAGTCCCAAAGTTGAAGTCTCCTATCTTTATTTCTTTCAGTTTACCAGAGTCCCTTGATATTGTTGTTTCCACAATGTATTTTATTTTGTCCTGCACCGCTTGATCATTCTAGATGAAGGCAGTTGGTCCATATTGGGTTGTTATTTTCAATATATCAATATTATCAGCATAAGCCAGTTTTTGGGTGAACTTAAAGGCAATAGTGGTTCTGACATATGTATTAGTATAACTGACCACATTTTCCCAGGCCAGATTGAAAAGGACACGTGGTAGGGCCTCCTCTTGTTTTAGATCGTTGTTAATGGTGAAAGGTCTCAAGAATGGTCCTGCTGCCTTTATCTGGTCTCGCACCTCGGTCATGATTACCACAGTAAATCTTATCAGTTTAACGGTGACTCTCACGGCCGTGTACTGTTTTACCTTGGCTATGGTACCACAGACGGCTTCCTAGACATTGATAAACCACTTGATCTATCATGAAAAAAACTTTTATCTTTTAATGCTGAATAGTCAGACAAAAACTCACTGAGGAAGAGGACAACTGGTCCTCGAAATACCGGTATATGAGGAATAAAAAACTCACTATTCAGCATTAAAAGATAAAATTTGTCTGTTTTGTTCATTATAAAATAAGCCGGAAAAACGACACGCACAACCGAAGAAAAAAGACCACTTGATCTAATTGGTTGCCTCTATATTTAAATGGTTGTAATTCCATCTGCTCCTGGTGCCTTCTGATACATAACCCGATGAATTTCACGGACTGCTTCTTCCATGCTTGATGGTCACAGCATTTGTTCGTTGGATTCAGTTGGCTGATAGTCTGGCTGTTCAGCAGGTCATTAAAATACTAAAGCCATCGGTCCATAAGGTCGAAAATCTGATTTTTCTCTTTGCCTCGAAAGGATGCGCATAGAGGTGTATATGGCTTCATCCTGCTGTTGATAAAAGTTCTGCATTTGGAGCGGTTGCTTCCTGTACTTCTCATGTTCACGGACTTATTGGTTTTCCCAGAATTCCTTTTTTGCCTGCAAAGTAGCCTTTCCGCCGGACGTAGTTCGTGCGCGCCTTCGCATTTATCCCGGCCGCCGCTATGCAGCATTCTTCCATTTCGTTGCCAACCTACAAAGTTCATCTTTTTCTTTTCATCTGGTCCCTTTTCTAAGTACTAACCATTCTTAATAAGGATTAAGTTTGGTGAACACTTGTCGAGTTCGGCTAATTAGATTACATTGCGTTATTCCGCAATATAAAGAATCTAAGAAAAATCTAAGAATCTTATGTTGGTCTTTTCATTGTAATTGATGCTGACATCCTCTTAGCGTACAGTAAATTAATATCTTTCTGCCTATTGAACAAATGGCTCTGAATTCAGAGAGAAGGATAATTGTAGTGATGGGGAAAATATTGCGGGCTTCAAACAGTTTGAGGCAATGGTACGCTACAATATGGAAGTAGTACATGGAAAGTGACTACCACTCAGAATCTCCAAGCTTTCATCAGTCCACATCTGCGTCATTTCATCGGTGTATTTTGTCTTGAGACAATAGTAAATGAAGAATTTCGACGACGTATGGGAAAGATTCCATTGGACGTGAGAACGCCGAAGTGGCAGTGAATAAATCATGCATTGACAAATGGTGACAGCTTCAGTATTGGTTATGCCATGCATTGAAATTTACTACTACTGGATGGCTGACGAGTGGTTCGGCCTAGAAACACGTGGCACAGAACAGTAGAGGCAAAGGGCAAGCTTCTTGGAAAGTTCTGGAGGGAGGTGAAAGACATTTCTAGAAACCAAGATCGTTGGCACGTAGGTGTGATTGTTATGAACACCCTTTACTCCCTTTATTTCAACTATGTATAAAATATTCGGTAAATTTTTAGATGAATCTCTACTGAAATCCAATTGATATTTTTCTATAATCTCGGAACTGTAGGCAGGACTTTGTGACCCCTACTCCAAAGGAAAATGCGCCTGTAATTTTCATAGGGCAACATGCCAAACTATATAAAAGAGTCGCCATATTCCGATAATTTACAATTCATCCCATCCTCCTGCGAACTTTGCCTATTTGACTAGTTGCCAAAAACTCACGTCTAGCAGCCGAAGCTTATTGCATCGTTGAAAAGAAGCAGCTTCATCATCAACGGCGTATAAACCGGCATCCAGTCTAGGGCCCGGTTGCAACCGGTCCACCAATTCGGTATCCCTAAAAGGCCTACGCCGTCGCTCCATCTGAGGCAGTTTCTGTTACGTCTTCTTTTTGTACCATAGATGTTACCCTTATAGACTTTCCGGCCTGAATCATCCTCACCCATACGGATTTAACGACCCGCCCACCGCAACATATTCAGCCGGATTTTATCTACAACGCTCATAAATTTCGTCTTTATGTATGTCTTTGGTATGGGCCGATGACGCTCCGGACGTATCGGGCTATACGCCCTAGCAAGGTAGCGGAAAATATCTTATAGATGGTATTCAGCAACATGATACCTCTATAATTGCTGCACTGAGTGACCCCTTTTTATATCTCATTGCCAATCGTCAGGCATTGATTCGCTGATGAACCGGTTAATGTTGATGTTGCCTCCATTTTTAACCAATCCGCATGTAATTCCATTGGCTCCAGGCGACTTATAATTTTTAAGCTGATAAGTTGTACGGGGTGTTTCTTTCATGATTGGTGGTAGCAGTATTTGTCCGTCGTCTCCGGTTGATGAAAACTCTTGCACGCCGATATTATGGTTGTTGAGTAGTTCATCATTGTACTGAGCCCATCACTCCAGTAGGCCTATTCTATCGGAAATCAGATTTCCCTCTTTGTTGAGTTGTATAAGGCTTCATCCTACTCCTTGTACTTCTTGGCTCTTCTCCAGGAAGCCCATCCCTGTTCAGCGCATTTCTTGCAACGATGTGACATTAGCCCTATATTGGGACAGGGTATCGACTAAATGCTTGGGAGCTCCTTTTTTGTACAGAGAACGCATTTTCCGTGATAAAATGCGTTGCCGAGTCCGCCGTTGTGTTATCAATCCAGTCCGAGACTCTTTTTGTGGCTCCGTAACTTTGGTTTTCCATGTAGAGTTATCAACCCTACTCAACCCCCAATCTGGACGACCCGTTTTTGGCACCAAAGAGTCCACTTCTTCATGTGTTTAGAAAGAACTCCCAGAAATCACCACGTGGAGGTGGAGATAAGGTTTGGTAGTATAGCTGTTGGTGTTAGTTCAGTAGGTGTTTCCCAGGTTTTGTGCTTCATGGTGTGTACCAATCCACGTCTCACCCTGAGATCTACACTACCCTTGGACATACATACGACAAATGCGATGTGGTCATTCTGACTAGATAAGCATTAACTATGACATGCGGAAAGAAGTTTATGCCAACAACGAAGCATTGAAGGTTATAGAAATCTGGAAAAAAACACTGATTTCACTTATGGCAACAAGACACTGGTGACATTTATCTTGCTTTTCTATCACTTTCTTCAACAGTGGATTGCCAAGAAAATCTTACTGCTCAAAACCAAATTAAGAGCACGCCCTATTCAAAAAGTCTCTTCTGAACTACATTGCGTTTTTCATAGAAATTTTCTTCTGGTTTCAGTTCTACGTGGGGGGTTGCAATTTAATGTTGTATTTTCCGTATGGCAGTAACAAGTAACATGAAAATAAAACCCAGTAACAAAAACACTTTGAGAAGCACATGCATAACAAAAATTCAGGATAATATGTCCATTGCGCAAACTCCTGTTTTAGCGAGTGTTAATAGCAAAGGAAGCTAAGAGAAAGTCAAGGAATAGTCGAGCCATTGTCGTCTACCGAGATAAAAGGTTTTTCTAGATAGTGGCAAAGTTGTGTCCCATTATCAGCTTCTAACCAGCAAACATAGTATCTCAACCCAACAGGTAACGCTGGATTCCTGGATTACAACTTTTAAAGTTCGAACGGTCAAAAGCAACAAAGTGTGTGTTTTAAATTAGGAAAATCAAAATAGAAAAGGCCGCCATGCAAGAAAATGTGTTATTCTGTAGAAGGACTCATAAGGACTCCCAGCGCCTGATTACTATTATTTCGCATTTAGAATCTTAGTGTGTCATCAAAGTTGAATGTACCATTTTGTCCGTGTGTGTATAGTTTCTGTTTATAGTTTTTTTGTTATGTGGTTAGCTCCCATAACACCAAAATAAAATTCAAACTAACAGAGGGGTGGAATTATTGTTGTGAAAGGAAGAACCCTATTTCTGTATTGTGTGTCGTCTTTGTTTTTTTTCTTATCGGGAAAACGCCGAAAATCGATAAACGAATGTGAGTGAAGCCGACGCGTCGCACTGTTTGCTCCTTTTTCGTATAACGTTTCACCCCTTGGGAGTTAAATTGCGGTTGTGTATCCTATGTATTCTGTTTGAAATAATTAAGAGATACCTTAAATTGGATGTCTACAAATGTTGCTTCTGGCCGTTTGGATGGACTTTTCCAGAGAAAGATTGTGTTTTATTAATTTTTCCTAGAGTAGTACAATGTCCTGGTTTAATGTGAAATCATGTAGTGTTCTTTGGTAGAATATTTGAAAGCTTCTAGACTTTAGTGCTTCCAGAATAATTATATCTCAACACAAGTTTCACGCAATTCAGAATCATGCTTAGTATACTCGTATAGTGTATTGTACGTCCGTAAATGTAGCTACTTCTTTACAAGGATCATTAGTATTAGTTAAATGCACGCTATTGCCTGCATCGTCTTCGAATTACAACCACGACAGTGCTATGTACTCCTCCTCATAATCCAAAAATAAGAAAACTAGTATATTATTTAGATGGTCATGCTCCTTCGATATGTGACCTACATAGTAACCAGTATATCCTGTGCGTGCTTATCATGGACCTGTTAGAAGCTAATATGGTTCTTACTTTGATGACTCGACCAATTATAATAAGTTATGTTCTTGCTAAGTAATAGCTCATTGTCAAGAAGTATTTTCTTTACATCTATCAACCTATGGATATCTATAAATATTCCATTCACTTTGGAAAGCCGCTTTTCACTTCTTCTAGAGAATTATTGAATTCGAAAAACATAGAATAAAGATTTCCACTGATAAAAGCACAATTTCAAATACATTTCAACTTTGTCCTTCACTATAGGATTTATAACAAGACGGAGTTGAGTACTTGCTAAGGATCCCTTCAGATTGAACTCACTTCTTTCATCCTTAAAACCTCCATTTAAATTTTCACCCATCCATAGCGAAACTAGTTAAAACAGTTGCAACTAAAAAACAATCCCACCTACAAAACGGCAAGCGTATGCCAAAAATAACTTATAAAGTAATATACCTTGCTCAAGGAAACTAGCGAAGGACTATTTAAAGATACACTTGATAAACATAGCTGGATTGCCGACTAGATACGTAGTAGACTCCGCGGGTATTCTCCACTAAGAATAATTGAAATCACGATATTATGAATGGTGGCCATGAATATGGTTTTAGTGATGTTAGTTATTATTTTTGCTAAATTTAGCTAAGTGCTGAAGGGTATCCATTCATAAATCCATAAAAGATTACATAACTTACCAATTTCTACTAAATTAAGACTAAGAAGGTATTCGATCATAATAAGGTAGTAAAGCAAGAATGATTTGCTTGTAAATTGGTTTAACTCGCTGATGACCATCTTCATTTTAAGATAAGATATTACTTGGGAGAAATTTCATTTCGTTTCGTTTCATTTTGATAAGTTAAGCTATTTTGTTCGCTCGAAAGTCTAATCTGGAGAGAGTGGAGAGGCTCGGCTATCACGATCTAGTATATCAAGTCAACATGGTTTCGACCGGCCTTTTGTGCGATTCCCATCGATTTGATCTTTATCTCCATTACCGCGAGCACCGTTCATTGCCTTTGATAGTCGGCCAGCACTCGGATATGCAATACAGAGAGGACGATGCTTGTCACGATGTTTCCCCATCAGTAACCGCGCAGAATATATTACATCAGTAATCCCGCTGTTCTTGACAAACCTGGCTTGATTCACTGCCCAGAGTCGCGCAGTTAAAAGCATTGTATTGATGGACCGTTCACGTAGCGGCGTTGTCCTTTCGCATTGAAAGTAAACTATACTTTGCAAGCAATTTCGACGGTAGGTGGTGGAAATAGAAACTCTTCGTAAATTATAACCTAACTGTAGCTGACCCCTTTCTCCCCTTCTTTATTTATTGTGCCTTTGTTCTCCCTATGCTGTCCTAGGGTTTCCTGTCCTCTACTATTTCCTTATAACGCCATCCACGCCTCTCGTCCCTTATGTATCTTGCCCCCCCCCCTAAAATTTCCTGTGCAGTGTATTTCTCAACTTTTGTATACTCCTCCTTACGTCGCTCCTAATGCTCTTGAATTCCCTCCTCTCTCCCCTCTATTGTTGTTGTGTGCAAGCCTGCTAAGTTCAAATTTCGAATTTCTGAATTCAATTTTGGTCAATATCTGAACTGAACCAACACCAACAACTCGACTACCAAATCCTATCTCCACCTCCACGTGGCGACCGCTGGGAGCTCTTTCTTAAAAGCTGCGGACGGAGAATGATGAAGGCGGGTCTCTCGGGTGTAAAAACGAGGCAAATTGTAACAACTGGTCCTCCAGGTTGGGGGTTGTGTAGGACTGACAACCCTACACGGAAAACCAACGTCACGAAGCCACAGAAGGAGCCTTGGACAGGATGGACTTTACAACGACCAATCCGCCAACATATGGAACGTGCGCTTCCTGTACAGAGATGGAGCTGCCAAGCAGCTAGCCGATACCCTATCCCAATATAAGGTTGATGTAATAGCGTTGCAGGAAATGCTTTGGACAGGGACGGGTTTCCTAGAGAAGAGCCACTACACCATATAACATAGCGGCCAACCAGTAAACTATATGCTCGGAGTAGGTTTCTTAGTCAGCCAAAAAATGAAACCTGCTGTAATGAGTAATGTTGCATTCCCGCGGGGAAGAAAGGGGGGGGGGAAGGGAAGGGACTTCACACACGGAAGAAGGAAGCCTGGGAGAATCAACGGATCTCTGTAATAGTACAGGGAGCAACCGCACCAGGAGCGCAAGTTTTACTTACAAGTCAGCTGGATGACACCTTGTACACGTCGATGCTCATCCTGCCGAGATAAAGAGGAAAATCTGATTTCCGACAAAATGGGTATATTGGAGCGATGCGTTGAGTATTTTGATGAACTACTCAACAACCAAAATATCGGCGAGCAGCTTTTTCCCGCCAACTGAAGACGACCCACAAATGCTGCCAACATTGCGTGCAATCCACCGGCGTAAAAACCATAAGTCGCCAGGAGCCGATGGAATTACAGCCGAATGAGTTAAGTATGGAGACGACCAACTACACCAAGTGGTTCATCAGCTAATTCTGAAGGGTTGGGACAGCGAATCAATGCCTGATGACTGGCAACAAGGCGTTATCTGTCTCATACATAAAAGGGGCGATATCATACAGTGCAGCAATTATAGAGGTATCACGCTGTTGAGTACCATCTATAAGATATTCTCCACTATCTTGTTAGGCTGGATAGCCCCATACGCCCAGAACATCATTGGCCCATACCAAAGAGGCTTCACTGCAGGCAAATCAGCGGCAGATTAGATTTTCTCTCTGCAGTATGGACATCAGTTGCACCACCTTTTCAGCAACTTTAAGCCACCTATGAGAGTATAGCCAGGGTAAAACTGTACACGGCCATGAGAGAATTCGGTATCCCAACGAAATTGATAAGACTGACAAGGCCGTCCAATGTGCGAGGCCAAGTGAAGGCAGCAGGATCACGATTGGATGATTCCGTAGCCTACATAACGAAGAAATCTATGAGCGATACCACCGTCAAGTTGTGGATAAAAGCCGGCTCAATACGTTACGGTGGGCGGGTCACTTAACCCATATGGATGGGGATGATCCAGCCGGAAAAGTCTATAAGGGCAATATCTATGGTAGGAAAAGAAGACGAGGTAGACCCTGCCTGAGATGGAGCGATGGCGTAGGTCAGGACGCCAGACAGCTTTTAGGGATATCGAATTGGTGGACCTCGGCGCAAAACCTGGATGTCTGGAGTTCCTTATTAAGGCAGGCCTAGACCGGATACCGGTTGTTGCGCCGTTGATGATGATGATGAATAATCTCGCGCGAGCGCAATACTGACCACATTGCCTCTTACAGGGTACTGTAATCCTGTAGTGTACCGTTACAGTCTTGAACGAAGTGCTCTAACACACTTCAAGGCCCTGATCTAAATTGTTGCGCCAACGATTATATTATTATTTCCGAGTTATCACCATCTCGGCAGATGCTGGATTTTACCTAATACTAGCACTAAGTGCCAAGCATTTAGGCTCGGACGATTCTACCTATTTAAAAAGTATAGGGGCGCTGGTGGTAGTGGCCGGTGGTAGGTCAATGGGAGAATCCGTCAAGAACCCCCCACAACATCGAGCACGTATGCAGAATGGTGTACTTCTGCCTGGCTTGAACTAGACTGTGCGAAAGTCCCAGGCCATCAAGGGAAGTCATGAGGGATTTAGGTACAATACCTGTAGCTGACAATATTATGGGAACTACAACCACCCGCTTGGCGTCTCGCATGGGGGAAAGCGACATCGATAATATAAGCGGAGCGACCCGTCTTGTCAACTAACAGTACGTCAGGCTTGCTATGTGCAGTATGGCGATCAGTTAGAACTTGTCGGTCCCAATACATGCTGTAAGCAGAACTATCAAGTACTGCTTGCGGCTCATATCGGTAAACTGGGCATGTTCCCATGCTTGAATGCAAGGTGCAAGCCACCCGTTCTTTCATGATGAGTTTTTATAAGCTAAGGTGGCAACTACGCCGCCCTGAATGGCACACATGAACCTCTCCGTCTCGGCAAAGAGCTGCCCAGCACACAGCCATCTGTGCGACAAATGCAAATCAACAAATAGCTGCCAAAGACAATTCACGTGTTTACTGTGCATTGCCTTCGACTTTCATTCATCGATCCGCTCTTGGTTCAACTTCACCCCACTCAGAGAATTGAAAGATCGATCCTTCAAGTTAAGTGGAGTCAGTCCACAGTCTGCCTTACAGACCAGACAGCCGCATACAAGGGACTCGCCCGCGCGCAGCGAGTCGCCTCGGAGATGATGTTGTGCCGCCACGTCAACCACGCCCCTACCTCCGATGTCATAAGGCAGTTTCATCCGCTCCACGGTAGACTTTGAATGATGCATTCGGAGTTTGGACATAGTTGCCCGTATCCGCCGCTGGACGTTTTCCAGATCGGTCTTCGTCCACAGTAATATTGCGAATACATAAGCCAGTGAAGGGATAGCAAATATATTCAGCGCGCTTATTTTATTCTTCCGCGGGAGATGCGATTTCAGTACCAGCTTTAGACGTCGCAGGAATTCGGACAGCAAAGCATTCTTCAGATCACCAACTTGAGCATGGGTTCCTTGCAGAATTCCTAGGTACTTGTAAAAGCATGTCTCGGTCATAGCTTCGATGTGGAGGTCCGTCATGCGGCTCGTGATAACCTTTGCGGATGGCTTGAACGACACTTGTCTAATCCAAACTCCATCCGAATATCACGGCTGAACATGTCTATTATTCGCAATAGACTTCTAAGATGATCGTCAGCACCAGCATGCAGCTTGATTTCATCTAAGTACATCAAATGTGTCAGTTTGCACTTAGCACGTAGGCCATATTTAATTGCAAAACCATGCCCTCTTGCATCATTCAGTAGCCATGAAAAGAGCTTCAGTGCCATACAAAACCAAAGGGGACTCAACGAATCTCCCTGCAAGATGCCCCTCCGTACACGGATGGGCTCTGAAGTATTAGCACCCTCAGATGTACTCCCTGATGTGGTATGCCAACCTTCCATGACTGTCGCCAAAAACTTTATTAGTTTCGGATCAATGCGATACAGATGTAAGACATCGATTAGCCAGGCATGAGGGAAGCTATCGAAAGCCTTGGCATAATCGACATAGCAACTAAAGAGGTTTCTTTGGCTTCTAGTTACTTGTCCTACAACTACCGAGTCGATAATGAGTTGCTCTTTTGCAACCCCTTGACCCAACTCGGCAGCCCTTCTGCTCCTCGGACAGAATGTTGTTTGTCTCGAGCTGCGCATTGACCCTACCACTAATAATGGACGTGATGAATTTGTAGACGGTTGGTAAGCAAGTAATCGGTCTTGTGTCTGCGGGGTCCTGCACCGTGTCCTTCTTAGGGATAAGGTAGGTAATTCTCGCAGTGAGGGACGATGGAAATTCCTCCGGCCGACTCATGACCTGATTTATACTGCGTGCCAACCGACTGTGTACGCTGGTAAATTTCTTATACCAGAAATTCTGCACCCGATCCAGACCTGGGCCCTTCCAGTTCTTCGAGCTGTTTATGGCTCGTCGAACTTCCTCTTCGGTAACATCCGCAAAATTCATGACAGGCGTATTGGCATGGCGGGTGCGTTCGGCGGTGATCTACTCAGCATGCTCAGCATGCTGGGCGGGTAACCCCCAAAGTCCATCCCAATATTCTTTCGCAGAAAGTTTCTGCTTTAGTGTGTCCAAAATTTCAACTACGGGTATTTCACTGGGGATGGCATAGTTCCGGTAAACCCACTGCACATTATTTTTCACTCGTCTGCTGACATTGTCAGTGCTGATCTGAATCAGTCTAACAATGTCCTGCCTTAGTAAGTCCCGCCGACGTTCCAGACGAATTTTCCATGGTGGATCTCTTTGGTCACTCAAACCAATAACACGAAAGCGGATCTTCTGACCGTGCAATCTGATAGCCGCAACTGCACCGCAATACACAAGTGATTGTGGTTGCAGCAGCGACATATCAGCACACAGCCGAGCTGCAATCTCATCATTGATTTGAGATAGAATTCCCGGAGTTGCTGGATATGCATAGAGCCTGGGAGCCTGGTGTATGCAAAACATCCATATCCGAGAATTCTATACACGATCTTTGGAAGCGGAAACCTCAACTAGACGGTGGAGAAGAGTGCTTCCGCGAGTACTGAAACTGTTGCCTGAAGTGCGGCGTGGTGTTGTTGATGCCACCGCCTGTGCCCCCATCGACTCTCGATCACCAGTTTCCCCGATGACCTCAAGTCGAACACGCTCCCTGATGGTGGCCGGGATTGTGTCGCTGCGAGTAATAAAGCGGTATTGGTATGCGACTCGCTACGCAGTCAAGTACGCGAATTGCGGGAAACGCTCGACAAATGGTGCAACAAGGAGCGGTAAGATGTTGTAATTTCTGAAAAGGTATAATTTGCGCCAGCAATGCTTTTTTTCTCCTTTTACAGCCATATTGGGCAGGACTCCAAGGGTTTCTAACAATATGGATCACATTGTGTTGGTCTTTGATAAATTCGTACAGTTCAGCTGCTCTGCAGTGGGGGGAAAATAATAAGAATGAAGAGACTATTTGGGTGTCCTATATTCCGCAGCGGAATTAACAAGAAACAGAAAAGACCTTGATCTGGATGGTTGGTAACGTCTGTCTGTTGCAAGCAGGGAAACTGTTGTACTTCTTAATACGAAATTTGGTGGTCATATGGAAATTGTGAAATTCTGCAAATGCATTGAATGGTGTGAAAGACGAGGTGTGCAATTCTAATTCCTCCCAATATAGCCATGTGGCGAGAAAAAGCCATGATTAATACTTTCTAAAATCGGAAAACATTTCATGTTTAAAGTACGAGGCTCCAGTTATTCTGCCGCTTGTACCCCTCGTAATTGTTATGCAAAAGTCTTGTGTCATAACTCGTTGAATCTGGAATTCGCAATAGAGTGGACTTTAAATCCCAAATATTACGAAATCAGCCTTAAGGTTCTGAGATGACGTACAGAATATTGAAATAAAAATTATCTTGTATGCTGTACCCCTTTTAACTAAATCATGAAAAGTCCTCCCAGTGAATGTTAGTTATCTGACCAGGTTAGCTTGAGCTTTTAGCTGAATCTTGACATAATGTTTCCCGACTCCCGACCTTGGTCAAAACTCAATTTAAAGTTAATCGGTAAATCAAATAGCAACACCATTAGTAACTCCTCATGAACATATCACATTCTACCACATTTCCCCATTCATTAACTTTGTGGATTTTCACACTATTCTTCTATGTCGATTAGCTTTAAGTTTCTCTAACAACACAAGTTTTTAAAGCCTCCGTACGTGATCCTTTGCGCCAGGAATTTCTTCCCTTATATGAATGTTACTTCGTCAAGAATTCATTGCACTTTTGCATGCAATCGGTTGCCGGTCAGGAAAGAAAAGTTTTGCTTTTCACGGCAAAGTTGTATCACTGACTTTCGGTTTTTCATATGGCTTCCTTGCTAGGCTTAAAACTGTTTGCTTGTCGCGTCTACCGTTTTGGCATATATTCAACCAACTTTCAACCAATTTCTGTAAGTTCTATAGACGTAAATGTGGCTATTAGCGCCTGCCGAGTACTCAAGTAATTAATAGTTGAGTGGATTTGTTTTATTGCATGATAATTCCAAAGTTAAAAGTTGCCGCACCTTCTGACATCAGATAATATGTTTTGCACTCTTATGCCGTGGAAATTCGTGTGAATTTTCCACAATGTTGTGGTTTCTGTGTCATTGTTGTATAAATGTGTATAAATGATTTTAACGATTTGTTGTGTGTCTCTGCATTCATTAGGACGTCGCAAAGTAGTACAACATAATAGTGATGTTGTTTGAGGGAAAGTTTCATAAACTTGTACTTTGGGACATTTTAAAACACTCTTCCTTGTCTCTTCACGGTGACAATGAAAAGTTTTACCAGCTTCCACGAGATTGGCGGCACACCATATATATATGTACATATATTCACGATTCTATAGAATTTTTCACTCTCCTTATGCAGGCGAACATATTTTTTCACAGAAAATATGACAATCACAATTTGCATCTTTTCATTATTCTGGTGGCTCTTCCTTGTTCTCTTTTAAGTACTAGAACTTCTTGCGCGCCTATGTGGTCTACTCGCTTGTAGCCGTTCAGGATTCCTAAGACTAACAGCTGCATGTTTTGCAAACGTTTTGTGAAAGCCGAAGGCGCTAGAAGATATTAGACGGGTTTTTCCTGGGTTATGCCTCCGGACATAAATCACGGAACTTAGTTTGTTTGAAACGCACCAATTGGTTTCGAAAATCAGATCCAGGGGAGTACCTTTCATAGGTTTTTACTCAACACATGGTATTATGTGCGTAAAAACGTTATAACGTCAAGGTTGTAGCCTTCTATCGACAAATGTATTTTGTCCTCTCTATTTCCAACCCGAGCTCAGAACAGACTTAATCACCAGCTCGATGATGAAGAACATTGAGTTGACGGTATACTGAACCATTAAATTTCGGAGAATGGGACGACGACAGCTTAGTGTCCTTGATTATAATGCAGTTCACTTTAATTCCAATTGTGACTCTGTATTTCGAATGCTTGATTGAAGTGTCCAGCGGTTGGATGGCTTAATGACCGATTCTTACCCACTTCTTAGTCCGCCAGTATGCCTTAAACAGGTGCAGTAATCTTTGAACTGTCCGCGTATAAATCCTGTCTACATCTCGGTTTCCTTTTCCATTTTTCCACCGACTTTTTTAGCCAACTAGTTACCATCAACTGGGATGACACGACCGCTTCTTTGAAACTTCTCGGCATTGGAGGCGACCCCTTATCGACTACCGAAGTTCTGATTTCGAAAGTAGTCGTTGAAATATATTCCTAATTGAATCCATTATCATCAAATCCATAGCCATTGCGATACATTGGTTTTCTCTGTGGTCGTTCAGAATTCGGGCCTATTCGATTTTTAGCGCGTACGTTTATTTATACATCGATCGCAAATAACATCTTTTACGGAAAATCATTTTATTCAGGATGTAGTGATTTTCGAATCTCCGGATGTCGGTATTTTCCAGAATGCTGCTGCAAAATCTTGATGTATGAGATTCAATAGTTAGTCAATGAGTCAGAACGTTAGCTTCCTCCTTCTTCCTATTCGCGGCTCAACTGCAATGTGGGAACTTTTCTCAACTTTTCTCGTTTAATTGCAAGTGGTGGGTGATGGTCAGATGACTATCTTGCCGGCCGGAAACGACTAAAAGGGGAGAGCTATCCCAAAAAACCTAGAAAGACGGCGAAATTGACCGTGAAAGTCCACCCGCAAATATAAAAAACCCTATCGAAGTGCTCCAGGATGATGGTGAAGTCGTCAATATACAGGTCGCATTTTTTTATCTGGAACAGTTACAATCGATTTTCTTCAAGCATTGATGACTTTACCGATAAAACAAGTAAACGGATAAATGCTGCAGAGACTATGATCAAAAGGAGAGACGTACTAGAATCTGCTTCAGGTGGAACGATGGTGCAGGTTAAGCCGCCAGACCACTACTAGGATAATTGAAGCGTAAAACCGAACTGGTTTGAGATCTTGAAATACATACTATAGCAGGGGTAGTCTGGATATCGATAGTTTAACGAGTAGAAGTGTCGAATATGACAAAACACTATATGCTAGAATTATGACAAACCATGCCAAAATCATGAAGCAAAGCTTAACTTTGCTAGGATATGAGTTTAAATAGTAGACTGCGAACGATATTGATGGAAGCTTCCTTAATTTATTCCTTTACTATCGACCAAGATCTGTTAAAAGTGAAGGCATTAAGGTAATAACTGGTAAGGATGATAACGCCTACCATACTTGCTGCGGAAGTTCTAAGGTCAGCGCGTTTAACTCTGAATCGGATTCCCCACGTAGCAACTGAACCCAGTTTCGCCAATGAAACTGCGCTAGAAGTCATCACTTTCGAGATCACGGAAGTATCATCCCATCGGGAATTCTTCGAGATTGACGGATATAAAAAATGTCACAGTGGAGAGAATTTGGTAATGAACCTGGGAACATCTTCAGCTGTTTCATTTTCAAATAAATGCGGGGGGCGAGACATAAAGTGACCCTCAGGGCTTGATTCACAAATTCGTAGGGGGTGTATCAAATTCATCAGAGAAACTTTCGAGGACGGCTGCGTCGTATGCCAAAGAAGGAGAAAACCCCGTCGCGGAACCCAAATTTAGCAAAACAGAGGATAACGGCGAAGAAACTCTTTAATCGAACTTCCAAAACTGAATACGGGAATCGATGCAAAGAAGTGCGAAAGGTTCCGGAGAAGAAAGTAACATAGGTTAAATGTGATTTTGGACAAAATAGCGCTGTAAAGGCATACAACGACATGAAATTGGGTGCTTCCATTTGTGATAGCGCCGCTACTTAAATTTATAAATTGATCACTGCCTTCAAAGTTCTGCCAATTAAAGTAGATAAAAAGGGTACCATGACAAGTCAGGCTGAGAAACTTGGATTTGTTGGTATTTATTTTCAGTCAAATTCTATCTCTCTCCTAACGATCTTCAGCCAAGGCAGTATGGGGAATGCAACCGATAACGAGAAAAAGTATCTCGCTGATAAGGGCAACCCTGACGGATTTCAAATTCCTATGAGATTTTGATACCATATTTGCGCCAATACTTCACCAGTTGTCGCACTCAAAATGGGTGCTCGTTCTTGAAATTTCAACAATTAGTACAATAGTAAAATTCCTTTTGTCACAGCGCACACTATCCTGCTCTTCCCGAGAATTCTCACGGTATCCGAGCCGGAACGCATTATGTTCGCCACGACTCACACCGATTAATAGAGCCTCCAATCTCTTATGCTTGTCGATCTGTTTTCACGCTTCCACAGTAAACCACGCCATATAATGCCTTTTCGAGAAGTAGTGATAACTTGAGTAGCGCCGGAAAACGAGTGTTTTTAATAGCGGTCCAATGACATCTGCCGTCCGGCGATAAAGTAATTCCGCTGCTGTTGAAATACCCCTTGAGTTTTCTTTCCGTTCAGAAGCGGGACCGGCTTGTCATGATCGGTTTTGCTATTTTTCTCAGTCATGGGCCTGATCTGGATGGAGTCGAGAGGCTGTCAAGTCAAGTCACCGATTTTTCCTGCCAGAACCCAACATACGTACCGCAAAGTTTATCCTGTCGAAAAGCAGGAGGACTTGCAGGTGTATTGTGGGCATTCTGACAGGCCATAATTCACTAGCTGGGCATATGTTCAGAATAGGAATTACCGAAGATGATACGTGTCCCTCCTGTAATGAGGAAGCGGAATCCACGGAGCATTTCCTATGTGAATGCCCCGCCTATGGACGCATCAGGCATCAAATCTTTGGTGCCGATGTTCTCCAATTACGACGGGTAGCATCACATCCACTAACGGAAATCCTACGATACGTTAACGAATCCGGAATATTCCGTTAGACGGGGGACGCGAGTACAATGGGCCAACACGGCCTGAGTGCTCAGAAGCTGTAGTTTCTCCCCACCATACACACACACACACACATATACACACCATTCAGCGTATCAAGCCAACCTTGTTTTGGCCGGCTTTTTGGTATTTTCCCATCAACTTCAATGCTCAGTTCTGCCAAGTGAGTTTTCATTAGCGCGAATTACATGTCCATGCCATCGAAGACGCATCTCTCACAATTTTTCCACCATCGGTGCAACCCCACAACGATCGCGAATATACTCATTTCGGATGTGATCATGGCGTCACTGGTCCAATGTAACATTCTCGTCTCCATCACGGCGATTCATTGCCTTTTATTGTTGGCCAACACTCAAAATTACAGAGGGCGACAGAGCGGATGACAATGCGGTAACTTTTGGATTTGAGATGTTTATTGATACCTCGATTGTAAGGAACCCCACTCGAGGAACACAATATCATCCAAGTTGCATTAATGCGTGAAGCAATTTCGTAACGCAGTTTACCATTGGGTGATAGCATTGACCCGAGATATCTAAATCGTTCAGTTTTCGGTCGAGAAAAATTCTGCTTTATTCAGATTCAATCTAAAACCGTATTGCATGAGGCGATCTTTCAATTTTTGAATAAGGTGCTCGAGATCATAAAGCTCGACCCGGACCCAAGTGCCGCTATCGAGGAGGGGAGATCTACAACGGATCGCAGTCTCGATCCCTGTTCCTTCTGCTTCAGATGGTCATTGCGGCGCGGCCTCTGAGGTTCCCTCCCTTTCTTGACACCCCCCGGCCATTATTCTGGAGTATGTCCCTAGCTTGTTAGAGGTTTGCGGCTTTAGGAAGGACGAGAAAAGAAGGAAATCCTCAATTTGATGAGAGAATTAATTCATAGTTAGAATCATATTCATGAGAAAGGATATACAAAAGATATAATCATGCAAAATAAAATAAATAATGTAGGAAAAAGTATTAAATGAACAAAGTAATAATGAAACAGAAGGAAACCAAAGTAAATAACATAAATAATAAATAAATGAATGAAATTAAAATAATAAAAAATAAAAAAAAAGAATGGAAGGACCCACTCTGGAAAGGGGAAAACAAATTTCTCTATAATTTGGTACTTCACGTTTTATATGTTAGCATGTACACAGATCAGCAATTCCGGCCCTTCATTTGATATTTCAATTATCTGTCCTCTCAATGATTTTTCGCGTTTCTACTGAAACTTCTTTGAATGTTACTCTTGTGTATATATTTTGGTATGACTTCGCCGAACCACAATTACTGTCGAACCTGAATTATTGGGAGATATCAGTCGCCTTTTCCTTTCGGCCGTAATTCGCATTAACTGCTGGTCTGGCCTCACAGAAGTTACCGGCTAATTGAACTTGAACTTGAATAACTTGAGGTATTTGGCGATTCGATTCAATATGTATGTACAGTAGGAAGATTCTGAGCAACTCAGCAAGAAAACTTCAACGTGAAATGATATGGGCAGAGATAACTGCTAAAGTCGCAAAAATCGTATTCTGTCGAACTGAATGTCACGTAGATCTTCTTTTGTGTTCTCGAAGGTTCATGCACGACAAATAACTCACTTAGCGAATTTTTCGAAGCCTTCGCGTCGCACCAAAACTTGAATTATTTATCAATAGATCGTTACGAGTGACTCAACGACGCCCGGCAGATAACTTCCCACAGGTCGCATCTATTCCACCCTCTCAGTTCATCGCCGTTCCTCCTCGACAGCCAAATCGTCCTTGCTCTTGCGAAATGCTGGTAGCAGTGACCAACAGCACTTCCAATGTCTGAGACTGTAATATCCAAGTCGCTATTATTCCGCTTCCGTCGTACCGTTTGCGTATTTTTCTGTGTCCTCCGCAGACTCCTCACCATCCCAACTTTTACCTCTCATCCAAAAACGATTCCAAGTGGAGCCTTTCACCGCTGGCTCGCTCCATGCCGTTGCCTGCGGGCCCCGTTTCATGCCTCCTCCTTTTCCCTGTTTCTCATTCACGACTTCTTGTCTAATGAAACAGAATTTCAAGTGAAACTGACGCAGAAAAGAAACTCATCACTGTAAGTGGCCTTTTTGCGATTCCAATTTTCCACTCGGCAAAGACAAAATTTTGGACTTTTACCACGCTCGGTGGCTAACTTTCCAAGTTTTCAGGCTATCGCAACAACAAAATTCAGAGAAAACTGCACGAAACAATGAACTACGGAAGATCCTACGAGCTACAATGCGTTTAGACAAATTCTCCTAGATTGAAAAGGAAAATCGCGGAAAACAAAAGCACTCCTCCCATTCGATGTGACTTAATAATAATAATCGTTGGCGCAACAATCCATATTGGATCAGGGCCTTGAAGTGTGTTAGAGCACTTCTTTCAAGACCGTAACGGTACACTACAGTATACTGTAGGAGGCAATGTGGTCAGCATTGCGCTCGCCCGAGATTACTACCCTGGTTTGAGTCAGGTACTCATTCACAGCTGAGTCGCTTGGTATCCGCCGTCAAGTCACGATACAAATCCCACTGCCACCAGCGAGGTTTGTACCACGGCCTTCCGTATGACAACCCAGTGCTCTAACCACTGAGCTATTCGGACACTTCGATGTGACTTGGTTGACGAAAACTCACGTTCTCGTTTTTCCTTTGTTCCCCCCTGCCCATCGGTCGTCTCTGGATGAGTCGGTCCCGCTAAACCTGGACTTGAACTTCTCGAATTCATATTGTCAGCAACATGCGCAGTAGCGTTGACCGATACGCAGGTCATTCCCCTTTGTCACGATCAATTCGCCCGAATGAATTCAATAATGTGCAATATGCGGCGAAATTTAAGGGAATTGTACACTATAGAATGCATTATTGGATCAAATTAATCCCGAAAAAAAGCGAATAAAATCCCCCTCCTGTCGCGAAGCCGCGGCCACTACACGGCTTCTGTTTGGTCTCTCACCGAGCCATGGACCGTAGCCAAGGGGTTTTGAATTTGGATAGGGGGCAAACAGACTTAGACTGCAGATAAATAGCAACAAAGCCAAGATTCTCTGTCTGATGGGTCATCGCACTCTTCCTATTTCTAATAATGGACAGCGCATTGAAAACATTGATCAATTTTGTAACGCCACTTCTAGGTAACAACGAGACCGAACTTAATAACGTCGGACGCGTTAACAGCGCTAGATTTGTCTTGGCCCTTTGGCCTAGAATCTGGAAATGCAACAATCTCAACATCGATATGGCCTAAGACAATAACTAATGAAGAACTTGGTTCGTACGCCCCAGATAGCACGTGTCCATGAGAAAGCACAAGTTGTCGTAGATAGGTCACACAGAACCCACCATACCAGAATGGGCAACGTGTGGGAGGCCCTAAAACTACGTGGTGTGGAACAGTGCATCTGTAATGACTTCTGGAAATTTGTTTCAATAAAAATGTATTTAGGGTTGCTTGATTCATAACGAAACTTTATGAAAGAATCCATGCGTCATTATTCATAGCAGATGCAATTTTAGCTTGAACAGTTCTCTCTCAATATCACCAAAAGCTTAAATCATCTACAATGTACACAATATAAGTCGATTAAATTTATTTTAACATATTTTCGTGCCTTTTGGAATTGAATTTCACCTCGTCCACAATGAACAGGATTCTTAGAACAGTAGAATTGTTGCCATCATTATAACACCTCATTGGGCACATAGTTTGAAAGTAGAGGTCATTCGTATTCATTTTTAAAACAACATTTTCTCCTCCTGATATCATCAGAATAATATTACATAATTGGAACAATAAGTCATCCTGAATTCACGGAGTTCACTTCTGGCAAACACAGTAGTTAGAGATTTCAGTAGAACCTACTTAAAATGACTTTATAGCCCCCGTTAATAATTTAGATTCTTTTCGAAGAGGACGTGATTCTGGATTTCATTTATCGATCATCATCCAAGGACAATTCTTACAAATAAAGCGTTTATACCATGTCTGAGACAGATACGGTAAGATGATGTTAGAAGAGCACGATATATACAAAAAGATTCAGTTGTAAAGGGTTCCACAGACAAGTATAGCAAACACCGAATCCACATCTTCTGCTTAAATTATTCACAAGAAATATTTATTTCATTTGCATACGTTCATAGAGTTATCGACATGATATTCGCATATTTCACTTAGTCATCCTTTCATTTGTGTCCCTTTGGTACAGTAATAAGTATAGTAGACCAGACGAGTACAGCACAACCCCCAAACCCTAACATTTCATTGAGGGGGAGTGTACTTGCACTATTCAAATAAAAAATTACATTATTTATGAAGACGAATAATATAAACAAACCCTAACCTAAGCGAAACTAAGAGTTGAAAATGAATATAGTATGCTTGGAACGTTAAACGAACTCCTGACACGAACACGACATTTTTATTTTGTTTATGGTCAATGATAGTAATGTTGTCATAGTTTCCGTCGTGAAATTTATTAGTTTTGGGGTTTTCTTCGGTTTTATTGAATTTCTACTGAATATACAGCACTGACAGCGATACATGTACTATAAGGACCCACCGAAGAAAGACATTTTGTTATTTGCATAAGCATACATAGATATCGATGGGATGTATATGCATATATGCATATGTCGAATCACAAAACAAATATTAGAAAAATACTCATAACACAAATTTATTACCTTGGAATTCGAACATTGACATTGAAATATACAAAGGATTCAGTTGTTAGCATATTTATACTTCCCTCAAATGCTTATATTAACGCAGTGGAAGGGAAGCCGGCTGAAACGAATATAATTTGAATCTCCAAGAGTATAGTTAGCTCTCCTTATTCGTGAAAAATAATTCAACTCAAAATGATGAGGAGAATATAAATATGGGCACAGACAAGGGTGACAATTGAATTCAACTATGAGTTGTTATTTCATCTTTTACTTACAATAGAAAGTATCTGGCACTTCAATTTAGTATGATCCTAGCCCTGTTAAATAAAAAATGTCCTCAAATCTAGGTTTGAAAAATGTTGCTTCAACTTCGCATCGATTTGTCAGGATACAGGAGAAAATATTAATAATTAACTAAAACACCAGCTTTAATATTGCTGGCCCTAAAATTTCCCATATCCACAAATGTGTCTAATTCCGTTTTTCCAAAATACGGACGCAAGAATTCTCTGGAGAGCTATTAAGAAGTAATACAGAAGTCTGGGAAATTTGAGAGCCGAATTTAATTGAGCGGATGCATACATCCCTTTGACATTCTCGCTCACCGCTTTATTATCCCTAAACTAATATCTATCAGACTTTTATGACTGAATATAGTCACCGCTAAATTTATCGATGATTGAAATGAAGCAAAAAAAAGTTTTGTTTCGGTATTTCCTTACCATGCAGCAACAAAATACAACCTTGTATAATCAATAAGCGATTCTCGAGTGAAGTAGGTCATATTACAAAACGACAATATTTCATGACAACAATCATGAAAAACAAGATACGTAGATTCATAGTAATGTAAGGGTAAATATGAAAAGTAGAGTTTCCTGAATTTTACCCTTAGCTTTATCGAGGAATATTTATTTATTTTTAACGAGCAGAAATATGTTGTATCGTTACTATTTTTTCACATGTACCTATTTGACCAAAGATTTAGAAATTTTCAGTTAATCTAATATTCTGATGTATTAGATACGAGGGCCTATCCAGCAGCCCCAACAATTTCAAGCGCAACGTCCGCCACTTCAGACGCAACAACCGCAACCATCTGTTCAACAGAATTCTGTACGACCAAATGTAAATCCTGTACAACAAGGTGTACGACCACCACCACCACCATCACAAATTAGTGGGCAACCGCCAACAGCGGTTCCTCAACAACGACCCGTACCATTACGCCGTGCTGATAGTAGAAGCAGCATCCAACCGAATCAGTTTGTGAGTCAACAGCAACCACCTCAACAAAGACCTATTGCACCTGCTCCAACAAATCAACCGATTCGCCCTCATATTCCACCAAGTGGTGGACAGAATTTTCAACCACAGGTACAGCAACAGCCTTACAGGCAGCAAAGTCCAGGCACCTTATCTCCTCAGCAGTCGTCTAATCAGCTTCACCAAACCAGACCAAATTATTCTTATCCGAACCAACAAAACCAACCAAACCAACCACAACAAAACCCGCAAGCAAGGCCGACATTTCAACGTCCTCCAGGACAACAACAACCACCTCAATTCCGGGCTCCCTATCCTCAGCAAGGACAGCAACAGCGACCACCTCCAATTCCTCAACCTCAACCAGTAAGGAATATGCAGAATCCAACAATGCCACAGAGTCCTAAATCTACAACTGGTTTCGATCGTCCTGACTTCACCAGTCCTACTGATGTGAACAAAATGAATGCATTGAATAACTCATCTTTCAACAACAATGACGACGATGATGACGTTATAATGGGAAAATCATCAACCCCTCTCAAAAAACCCATTGATCCAATGACACAATCGCAATATGGATTCCTCGATAATAAACCTCCCAGCAATGGTTTCAACAAGCCAGAGGAAGCTACCAAACCGCCTTCCAATACGAGTTCTTTCATGGCATCCAATGAAAACAAGGCAAACAACGATACATCAGGATTTAAATCTTCTTTCTTGGAGAATTCAGGGTCAAAGTTTGAACGCAACGACAGCTCCGATTTATTAGGGTTGAAACCAAGCACAGTTCGCACCGATCACCCACATGATAATCATGGATCTCGTGAGGTTAACAACAAACCATTGGCATCATTTGCAACTACTGATTCAAAGCCTCCAATTTCCTTGAATTCGATAATTGACGACAACGATGTTAAGCGCGCAATTCCCCAACAGAATAATCCTGCAGAAAATGTAAGAGATTCTCAAAGGGTTGTCGATAATATTCAGAAAAATGTGAAGGAAGCCCCTCGAGGCAGACCGCCAGTTCGATATTCAAGTAAGGGTCATTGTCTAATTTGGAGGTTTTACTATATTTTTCTGTTAAGAGAAGCCAACTCATCAATGATTTATTCTTTTATTTTCCACATCGCTTGACTGGGATCCTAAAATCAATTTCTATTTTTTCAGAAGGTGACAACGATAGTGGCGTAGATGAATCGACACAAGGAAATGTAAGTTAACATCAAGATTCCAGATACTTTTCTGAATTTATTGGTTACTGACTTTTAAATTTATATTATCCTTAAACACAACAGCCAGTTAGGTTAATTGAAATTTAGATCTCTGTCAATGTTGATGTGAATGCGATATATTCTCTTACTTCCCGCCTACCCCTATCTACACAGTCGAGCCATAAAAACTGTCAGTACTTTGAAACACCATAACTCATGAGCAGAACGCCAAACGCACTGTTTTTACGGTTTTGTTGAAAACAAAACCTTATTAAAATAGGTCCACTGTCTGTTTGATTCTCACACCCATTTCCTGAAAAACTATCATTCCTATTGACGCGGAATTTAGTGAAAAGTTGGGAACTGTGAATACACTTGCATCCATTGTTCTGCATTGAGTTTAAAGGAGGATTCCCATACATGCAAGAGGGTGGTGTAAAATTGTTTTTCACCGAGAGAACTTGTTAGCACTGATGAAGGAAACAAGTGGTTCCCGAAATATCAACACCAACGAAAAAGAAAAAAAAGTTTTTTATTATTTCAAATAATTAATCGCTGGAAGCACCGCACAATTACACTCAGATAACTATTTTAATCTAATTAAATTCATGAATAAGCCTTAATTATATCTTAATTTACATTACCCCTCTATGGCATCAGTGAATACAGATATGAATGCACGATACCCATATCTCTCTTCAAATGGTGCTCCTGAGGCTCTTTTCCAATGAAATTGGTTGCGTTTGACCCCTTTGAGCACCGATACCGCCTCCACGTGATGGTCATGTTCCAGCATACGCCATGCAACTGCAGATTGGATTTGTGCTTTTCTGCCCCGTTTTACAAGCTCACCTTCTATTAAATGCTCCTTGACCCGAGTGCTGACTAGCCGTTTGGTTTGCCCTACGTAGGTACATGGGCAATCTTCGTAAGACATCCTTTAGATGCCGCTTTTTTCCTCCTGTTTTTCCGGATCTTTTTCATTGCCTAATTGCGCTTTGAGAATGTGAATCCTGCTTGGTCCTATGGCTTCGATGCCTTCTTTAATCAAGCTTCGTCACAAAGCTGGTAACATTTCCGTTGAGTATGTTATGCTGGTTCGTTGTGTGTCCGTCTTCATTTCTCTAGTTTGAAGAAAGTTGTTAAACAATTCCGTTCATTCGTATCCTGGCTTAATAAGCTATGGATTAGAGTTGGCCGAAATCCATTTGTAATGGCTATAACCACAAGATATAACGTTTCTTTTTCAAACTTTTCTTTGGCAAGAGGTATTGACAAAAGTCTATCCACCAGGGATCGGTAAATTACCACTTTATGCCGGTGTGAGTGATTAGACGTCCTGGCGATGGTATGTATTTTTTCCGATGGATATATCGATTCGAGACTGTTATTCTTCTCTAGTGTTTTGATGTCGAGGATTTGATTTCTTCCATCGTGGGGGTGCCACTTGTTGATGAAAGGAACTCCCTGATTTGAAGGCTCCACAAGGCGGGAGAGTTCGGGGACTAGCCCGAACTAATGCGACAAACGGTTCCAGGCTAGCTCTCTGACGATGGGGAGGTGTTTAGTTGGAAGTCCGACGACGTACCGAACCGGGAGTCCAACACTGTGTACGTAAATGCATCCCAAAAAAAATCCCCCTCTTTCACAATGGCTAGGACAGCATCCACATAACGTTACCAAGCTCTAGGTTTGGTCATCTGTCTTTCCATTTTCCTTTCTAGACTTGCCATGAAAATTTTACTTAATTGAGCAGATAATGGGTGACCCATCGCTGTCCTTTGGTCGTCTTATAATATTTATTCCTGAAAATAAAGTCATTTTCTGACATACATGTCGCCATTACGTTAATATACAGTTTGGCCTTTCTTTTACCCTTCGGAGTACTATCATCTTATTCGATACATTCTTCCAACTTCCGTAATGCTTCTTTCACTGGGATGCTAGGAAATAGTGTCTTTACATCGTATGTAGCTAAGATCTTCCTCTATATGCTCTTCTGCTGTCTTTCTTACTGTTGTGCTTTTGTAAATACTACCAATTTTCTGCATTTCGCGTATCAACCGTTTGGCTATGTTGTAAGTTGGAGAGTTCGTATCTGATATTATTTCTCTCATTTCTATTCCCTTTTTATGGATTTTTGGTTGACATTCCAGACTGTGCCATGTTTGGTATAATCGATTTGCGAACGTGGCACAGCAGCTTAGAATAATCAAATTTTAGCGGTGGTTTTGATGAAGTGATACCTTTCCTCGAAGCTCCCTACCAAACCATCACGGACATTAGATGATGGTGAAACGCTTCAATCACGGAGTAAGGAGACGTCCAGTACATTGTTTGTAAGGTCTCTTGACCAGAATGTGAGAAATGGTTCGCGGTGCTAATTTCTTGTCAGACCCTATGATTTTTTGCTTACAAGAAGGGTTCCGATTAACTCTCGAGCACATCGTTTTAACCAGCTTTTCCGTATGAACAAAGCCCAGCCAACCGGGTCCAGGCCTATCAACAACATCGCCTGTATCTTAGTAACCTTGCTTAACACGAAAAGTCAATACTGTTTCCACTCTATATACGACACAATTTCTCGTTAGACAACGCTACTGACAGCATTTATGGTCAAACTATCTATATTCAGGAAGGTAGAAGCAGCACCGTAGATCATGGCCATTATAAGAGGGAACAATAAAATCTAGAGGGCTTTAAAGCTTATAACTAGTCCTTCGTGACGTAAAAGGCAACAACTCACTCACCCTAAAATTGGAGATTTCGGTTTAGCTAGTGTCCGCAACCTGACTCTATCTCAAGCTAGGTGATCGTGATGGCTGTTTATGAAAATCTGGGTGCCCTCACCGCAACTTTGGCAGTGGATATTATAACCAGTACCTCGTGTAGACCCCGTAAATATTCGTACGAAGTTGACTCACCAGACTTTTGCAATAGAAGGACCGACAGGTAGTTAAGAGAACCCCTTCTGACCAACTCGTCGGTCTACTCCTTCTACTTTCTATTTGTATGTCGGTGACACTTTGTGCGAGGCGCCCAGACTACCCTGCACGGACTCATCGATTTAGAGAATGCCACCGCCCATTCTAAAGCTCTGATGCCGCCTTGGCGGTCAGTCCAAATAGGTATATTTTGTTTAGCATATGGATCATACCTCATCTGCCGTCAAGCCTCGTGTATCGCCAATATGTTATTTCATTTTTTGCAATTCAGGTATGTTATGTGGGAAAACAGAACCTTTTTAAAATCGGTTTACTTTTTGTCAGTCTGTCCGTCTATCTGCCACACGTACCTTTCTCAGAAATCGTTACACCTATTGATATGAAATTTGGTGGAAAGGTGACATGTGTGAACGCCCACACATTTAAATTAAAGGGCCATTCTCAAAAACTACCCAACCGAAAAATCTGAAAAAAAAATATGATGCGTCTATATGACATTTAGGCCCTGAAATACCCTCCGTACCGATATCTGCACAAATAAAATGAATAATAGTATGTCAATATATTTTTGAAATTTACTGCGGATACCCCCTCAGATTCATCCTAGAGCCGTAAAATTTTGCACTAATATAGGTTTTGATATTAGCGTACTGTAAGTTTGGTGAGAAATCTTATTGACAAAGTTACAGTCGGTAAAAATCGCTTCTTTTGCGTCAAATTGGTACCCCCTAAAAGATAAAATGGGGTATGTTCCACGGATATACACTACGAGCTATATATAAATGGAACCCTAATGAACCCAGATATTAATACACGAAAACTCAACAAAACCTTGCAAACTTGTTGCTACTTCGCGTCGAAAATATTGTGTCCACTCTGCTCTGATTAGGAATCCCGTTGCGAAATTTCTCCTAGAGCTCCGCCTACGGTTAATGTAGTTCGTCGAAAATGTATGAAGATCCAAGATATTGCTAGGCCATAAGGACTGGATGTCCAATGTCGATCGAAGTCGATACCACGAAAGTGGAGGAATACTTTGATCACGCAAGCTGCATAGGCTTTGAATCTTGTTACCTTCTTGTTAAATTGATCTTATTTTAGCCCCTATGTAGTCACCATATATCAAAAATATAAGTTAGGAACAATTTTCGAACAAAACTCCCATTTTGCACAAACAGGCGTAGAAAGCTATGCCGGGCTCCTTAACCGTCAGTTTCATGTTTAGTCTCTAATTTAACTTTGCATCCAAGATCACACCAAGAACCTATACATGGGGCGACATCAGTTACCAGTTTAGCGGCGACAGGTTGAAAGCTTGTATCTTCATCGTTTTTGGTTGGCTTTATAAACTTTTATTACACTCTTTCCGGCGATCCTTCTGAAATCTCTCTGATAGTGCCTCAAGACGACGCGCCGTTCAGCCCACGGGCCTATTTAAGAGGCAGCCCCAAAGTTGGGGGTTTGGGAGGCAGCAGCTAAAGTAAACTGTCTAGTTTTGCCTTTGAAGCTGACATGCTGTAAGTGCAAAAGAACTGATCTTGTCACAATTGTCGTCTAGCACACGCTTTAAGGTTTTCAACACAAAAGATGTAAGACTGATTAGCCTAAAGTCCTGCAAAAGAACAATACTAACATGTTGCTTTTGCAGCAAAGCTGGTATTATTCCGCCTTAGCTAAAAGATTTTTTTTTTCGAGGAAACCGAATCTATGTTTTCTGGCGGCTGGGTCTGCGTAATATCCAAAAAGGGCCCTAGCCCACAGGAGAAAATGCCTCTGAAGTTCATTCCATCCCGGTAGTAATGCTTTCGGATTCGGATATCGTAGACCTCGCTCGTCAGTAAAAAGTGTCTCATTAAAAAGATTTTCAGCCTTTTTCTCAAGTAAACGTGACAGTGCATAGTAATAAGATTAAGCTTTTTAAAGATTTTCTCGAGAAATCTTTGAAATCTGCGTGATAACTGAGACCGTTGTGCAGGAAACCGATTGTTTTCATACACTCTTGCAGTTTCTGCGTAAAGAGCTTCGCGAATGCGTCCTGGTGCTCAAATAATTCATCAATTGTTCGAAAGGCAATTTCGTAAACAAGTTCAATTGATAAAGCGCCACTGCCTAATCTAGCTGGTACTCATAGTACTAATAGAAAGAAGGTTGTACCATACCATTTCAAATGTTGTTCGCATTCTCCTTAGTCGACGAAGTAGGCTTGGGCTTATTGTAACAGAATGTGAATATCTATCACTGTCAGAATATATGTAGTTATATTCTTTCGTCGTTCATAGCAAGCTAACCACATATATCGAAATAACTCTTGTCAAACCAATGGACCGTCCTATCTTCTTGACAAATGAGCAGGGTCTTACTACTTTGCCAAACGGTTATGATGAGACGGGTCGTGAACCATGTCGAAAAATTGTTTTCTAAAGAGCACGTATCGAGAGTCGAGTTCAGTGAAAGTATCCCAAAACACGATAGTTAAAGTTTTATGCTGTCTCAACAGAGGAGTCGGATTCTGCAAGGGTTCCTGCAACTTCTTTTCATCCTGCTGCGCTGGAGTAAAGTCCAATGTAGTCGTAATGATAGAAATTTATTACTGTTGATTTTTAACAAAGCAACCTATGCCTATGTATCCGAATTATTGCTGTTGGCAGGAATAGACTTTTTCGAGTGATCTTCAGGAGGGAATGATATCTGGCTCAGCATTTATACTAGTGGAAAAAAGGCCTACCTAAAACCTACCGCAACTAAGGAGTACGCACCCGAATTTTACAACGCAACTCTACTCTTGAGCCCACAAGTAACTAGGCCCAACCACACCCACCATGAAAATCCCACAAGAGAGTAACCGCAAATAACCGGACTACTCTGGTTCCCATGGTACCATATAACCTCTGGTGAGGCTTCGTGATCGAGACGATTTCAAATGAGTCCCGTGCAGGCTCAGGTCTGATCGCCCTGCTTAGGCCTTGGGGCATTCGTCAACTGCATCAAAACCAGCAAGTCAATGTGAATACAGCGTCTCCCGGTGCTACCACTTCTTTTCTTGGTCACTTTGTGTGCTAACAAGGTTGCCCTGTCTGCCTCCTCGCCACATCGGAACACTAAATAACAGAAAATTCAATCTTTTTGTTCTTGTTAGAGATAATAATAATAATAAGTTCTGTTTCGCTCGCTTTATGAGAATGGCCCTTTGGTCCACGACGTGATGATAAACAGTCATGGTTTTGGAAGTTGACATCTACTTGGGAGGACCAAAATTGTTAAATTATTAAGGTGCTTTTTGTTCATCTTGGTATTCCCAGTTGCTGCTCCTATTTATCGGTGTTAATATGGATGTAGCGCGTTACCAATTAGAACGTTAGTTCTAATATAGCTGTCTATGATTCTCTTCCTTGTTTTAAGTAAAAACGATGTCAAGCAAATTGGTCCGAAAGGTTTAAATTGAAAAGGATCCTTTTTATCCGGTTTCGGAATAAATACCAATTTTACCTACCTCTAAGACTACGCCTGAAATAGAACTGAGAAAATACCATCAACTTCGGGTGATTCCAGTTTTTTAAAAGTTCCCTCTGCCAATCGTACTCTAGCTTCCGAGTACAACTCTTTTGCTAGTTTTCAATTTGTTCTCCTTCTGTAAAAGTGTTGTTGTCCTCCACTATGTGGTAGTATCTCGGGAAATGAGTTGTGATCAGCAGACATACCATGTCTTCTTCAGTCTCGGTAAATGTTCCACTTTCCTACTTCAGACGGACAGAAGGTGTTGCCTTATCTTTGGTTATAGTGTTGTATAGTCCAGATGCTTCTGTGGTTGGTAAAATCCCTTCACTAAATTCCCTGTCTCATTCTGTTTGGGTTCTTATTCCAGCAGAGTAAATTGCTTACTTAACTATCTTAGCCAGACAGCTCATATGCGTCAATGATGACTCTGTTAGGATCTTCCAGCACTATTTCCTCCCACCTATGGATGAGCCATGTTTAACCTCAAGTTCCTTGAATATAAGTCCCAATCTGTTCCCTTGGTATTCCTTACTGTTCTTGTTGCTTCCGAGTTGTCATCAATATCGAGTCTGCCTATTCTAGGATCCGACATGTAAGGCACCCTTCAAATCTTTACCAGCCCATTCATCATAGTGCTCCCTAGAATTATGTCTTGTACCACTTGCCGGTGCTGGTCACGAATGTTGGTGTGTTCCCTACATTATATATTTCTAACTTATCGATAAGGATAAATTCAAGAAGGTACTCGCCTCTTTGATTGTAATCGCTGTTTCCGCAGATTTCATGATGGGCGTTGGCACGACACCCAAGGAGAAATTTTAGCATCTTCCACTCGCAAAACTTCACCACTCTAACGACTAATTGTGTTGAGGTCCGAGTGTCGCTGATATCCCCGGACATTCTGAAGATCGCGCTCTTGTTCTACATTTGCATGTAAAGATGGAGTTGAATCAATCTTTATAGACCTGGTCGTGTAATGAAAAGTAGTCCAATGACACGACTGCCTCCCGAGTTCTCCTACCGGCTTCCAATGAGACTTGGTCGCTAATCAGAGACTCTGAAAGACTTATATACTCGTATTTCAAATTGCGTTTAGGAATTATGCAAGTTCTTGGCTATTCGCAAGACCATGCCAGATTACCTGCATGCCTTCTCTTTGTAGATCACGAATCTGTCTGCGGTACACCCAGGATTCTTCAGCCAGCACTATTCCAATGTTATCCTTGAACGTTGCCCTTACAGTTACTTTTGATTCAGTTTTTGCATGGTGGAGGTTGAACTAGGCTATTTTAGTGCTGATCATTGGTTTCATTAGCGTTTAGGGCTCTTCGCCAATGTTGGAGTATCATCATACGCCTCTGCCGTGGCTCATCCTTGCTTTTCGTTGTCCCCCTTGATCTTTAGAAGGTCCAGGTCTAGGTCATCCACCCTCTCCTATCTAGTGGATAGCAGTTCCACTTCCCTGATCGGCTCTGACCTTTCAGCCTCCATGGCTTCTTCCTTGGTTTCTCCATATACACAAGTACAGAAATGCTGCCAAATTTATAATTGATAAGGCAGTTACGGAGTCTAATTACCCCCACGGATCGGGCATCTACCCCGATAGTGAGGACTTTACCTTTGCCCTCCTCTTTGCTTCTGAACACTTTTCATAATCGCATGTGGAGAACTTTGTTCTAAGCGATTAAGAGAGGCAGAAGTTTCTCCGTTTTAATCGCTGCGGCTTTGGGAAGGTCGACTATGTGCACTTGGCATGTCATCCACAGCACATATCGATAGTTCTGCTCCCTTCCATCCTTAAAAATTGGGGGACTATGATTCTATCGCCTTAAATTCAATGGAAGAACATGGCCGCCAATGAAAACCGGGATACACGATTTGCATTATAAAAAAGATGGAGAGATGCTTATGAGGATCGTTTGACCCAAACTTTTCCCTATCATAAAATGTTGAAATGGCCTATTAAAGCTACAATTTAGACTTATAGACCTGATATTTAAACTGGCTCGAAACGTGATATCCTCCAGAAAAAAGGTTATGACATCAAAAACACATTTAATTACTGCCTACTGGAGATGCCTCTACCCGGATGAAAAACCTAATGAGTCGCGTTAGGTCTCAGCGCCAGGTTCATTTCTGTAAAATATGGTATTTCCATTTTTCCCAATCCGAAGAAGGCTATTATTCGGCTTTGCTGCAGCTGTCATGCGAAGCAGAGTGAACATCTTAGAAATAAACGATTGTTTTTTAAACTAAATGGCGAACAAACATATTTTCTTATCCTGCATGTGTCGGGAGCCAGGTGCCCCACCCCCCCCCCCCCCCCCCCCCCCAGTCTCGAGGAGTGGATTCAGCAACGATACGGTGTAATCTCTAAATCAGGAAGTTACAGGAAGTATCTGTACCGAATTACGATGAATAATTTTCCTGAATATGGTGGTGCAGCATATCTGATGTCTACTGTTCGTAATCGGCCTCAAAAAGGAAGAGATTGACAGATACTTAACTGTATTGTCTTATTGAGTATGGGCTTCATTTGAGTAAAATTCTAGACAACTATGTAAAGTATGTCAGACTATTGACTTTAATGCGATGCTGGCATTCTAGTGTGCCCCTCCCTTCCTGCTTTTTCACCAAATATAAAATTGGGTGACCTCCTGTAAGTAAAGGGTCTCATAGACTACATGCCACTACAAAATTCGTGATAATTGGTTTTTTCGTCCTGGCAAAAATCAGTTATTGCAGATAGACAAATCTTGAATAATAAAGTTGTTTTACACGGAATCTCAAGGAAGAAAGACAAGCTAAAGAATTAGCAATTGACTACTCAGAGTGGAAGGCTCAATATTCCCTTTCTATCAATATATGATATAAATCAAATTTATGCATATACACTTGCGTGTGTTCACTCTATAAAGGGATTTAGGGGTAGCGATAGTCTACAGGGATTTTCTGATTGGATAATTTCGATTTTACACTTGCTGTATTAACTCTCTTCCGGTACAAATTAATAGCATAGTTGGGCTCATATCGTTGAATAGGAACATATGTACATATATGCCCATATTTCGAGACAGTTCGACCTACATATTGACTATAAATACCAACACACATTCGTTCAATACAATTAACCTTGACGAATATTAAACTTTGGTAATGCCCCTTGAATAGTGCGACGATACTCAAAAGAACAATGCACAGCAAATACTTCTACTAAGGTAAATTCACCACCATCTTAGTCTCAATAATGCTTTGAATTTGAATTCACATAGAATCTGCCGATTTACAGGAAATTGTATTGTCTCAAGACTAAAATCTATAAATGGGGCCACGGTTCGGGGAGCACAGTTTTCGTTTGATTCGATTGGATTAAAATTGAACAAACAACAAACTCACTTTTAGTCTTGCTTCAAGTAACTCCAAGGAAACCCGCCAACGACGAAATCATTCGCGAAAGTTTTCTGAAACGGTTATACATACATATTTGTCAGTCAATTTTCATATATTCGCGTTGTAACGACACCGGTTGGAAGGAAATTATTCGGTTCTCATTCGCATTCTGTAATACATCAAAGTGGTAGGAAAATCAATGTGCGATTTTTTCCTCTTGAAATCGGTTGTTTTGTAATTCGACTTGGATCCAAATGGTTCAGAAATTAAAGGTCAATAAACAATATTTAGTTGAATTGAAGAGAAAAGTATAGTTTAAATATTGGTGGATGATATTGTGCTTCACTGACATTGTTTCAATATTGATTTTCAGGATCGCAATGGACCAAATTCTCCAGGATCTCCATTGAAATCACCCACGAAAAATGCTAGCTCTCGACCAGCCAGCACCACCCCTTCTACAAAGTCGAATATTTCGAGAAGTGCGTCCAGATCAAGAAATCTCAAGACACCAGAACCGGAGGCCCCGAAGAAAGGTAAGATGTAACACTTAATATGTTAATTAATTGATTTTGTTGTAAACCTAACAACTTTCGAAAATTTCATTCGATTATGTAGTCAAATAATTATTCGACGAATTTCGATTTCTATAGTTTGAAGTATCTCAACTGAGCGTTAAGGATAATACCCGTTCTATATAGGCCAATGCATATTGATACATATTTATCGTTAAAAGAATGTTTCAATTTTATAGTAAATTATCCATCTTTCATGCTTGTAAAGCCGTTTATATCGAAGAAAATTTCTTGCCTAATCATAAGGTGACATATCAGAGCCTCCTTTCAGTTAAATAACTATCGACGATAGCAGGGAGATAGGCGGGAATACCAACCTTCGCTAGAGATTTCCGTATTAAATTCCAATTGGCCGAATTGAATGTATTTTTCACATCCAGGGTTACTACCACGCAATATTTGCTGGTACCACACTTTCCATGAATTGCATCTTCGGCAAAGCCAGTAACCAATTTGATGGCATCAATGGTTGATCTGGCTTTACGGAAGCCATACTGCCGATCTGGAAAGCCGCCTTGGTTCCCAACAACCGGGAGTAATCTATTACAGATTACCCGCTCTAACATTTTCCCTACAGTGTCCAAAAGACATATGAGTCTGTATGAGGATGGTTCACCTGGAGGTTTACCAGGCTTAGGCAAAAGTACCAATTTCTGCCGCTTCCATGTCGCTGGAAATATCCCCTCGGACATGCACGCTCAACTCAGCGAATATATCTAGTCTTGATCTCACGGCAAGCTTAAGGACCTTATTCGGTACTCTGTCCAGTCCCGGAGCTTTATTGTCTCCAATTCTACCACAGATATCCAGCAACTCGTCTCTGGTGACAGCCGGAATTGTCGTCACATTCAAAGGTGGTTGGAATGTGTCGATGCTCTCCTCTTGCTGGGGGAATAACCCCTGGATGATTTTCTGCAAGAGAGTAGGACACGTGATCTGTGGAGATGAATCGTCCCATCACGATTTTGTAGGTACCCCTAAACGGGTTTACGTCCGCTTCTGAGCAAAGCTCTTTAAAGCATTTCCTCTTACTTCGCTGGATGGCGAGCTTGAGGGTTTTGCGCTCTTTTTGCCCCTGATCGACTCTACCTACGGTCCTTTGAGCGGCTCTTCTGGCTCGATGGCAGGCTGATCGAAGACCAGCCAGTTCACCATTCCACCAGTAGTTTGGTCTCCTACTGGGGAATGAGCACCTCCTAGGCATGGATGTATCACATGCTTTGGAGATGCATTAGGCCCCTTGGACGGCTCTTTCCGCAGAGGCGCCTTCTTTATTAGGTTCATCTAACCACACCTTTATGAAAGTCTGTTCATCCAAAGTTTTAACAGACCAGCCTGAAATCTTTCTCGGTTTCGGCCATGATGGATCTTTGCCCTGTGGCGGGATACATGTCTCAAAGAAGATCGTCTGGTGATCGCTGGGGGTGTAACGTTCGCTGACGCCCCAAGACATACAACGCGCCAGCGCAGGGTTGACAAAGGTCAGGTCTACAACCGAACTTGACCCCCTTTCTGAAAGGTGTCCACAACACCTTCGTTAGCCAAAACTATGTCCATCTGCGCAAAAGCCTAAACAACGGTGGCTTGATACGCTGGATGGGAATTTAAAAGCCTCGAGATTGCACCCGGAATAGGCATTCGATAGAGCCAAATGGCGAAACCAATCACGACGAGCCGACCCCGCTTATGAACAGGACAAAGGCTGAAGAAAAAGAAGAAGAAACTGCGCCCCCTTGACATTTGATTCTCTGCTACCCCACTCAAGGGCCCAAGCGTTGAAATCACCAGCAATCACTTTTGGACTTCGTCCCCTTGCTTCGAGAACAACATTATCAAGCACTTCCTCGAATTCAGACAGTGTCAGACTTGGTAGGGCGTAGCAGCTGTATACATATACACCACTTATTTTCGCCCATACAAAGCTACTGGCTGCCTGACTTGCAGAACATTGTATGGCCTGCCGACCGCAAGCCCATATTGCCGCTCGACCAGTCCAATCTATGACCCATATGCCATCGTGACGGTTTCTATATGACTCACTTATGATGGCAATTTCCATCTCAGATTCGAACGTGGTCTGCTCAAGTAAATCCTGAGCCACCCTGCAATAATTGTGGTTTATTTGAATAAATCTCATTTTCTCATTGCGTTGAGCACGTTCCTAAATTCTGGACATTCACTACTTCCGGCACAATAGGCATTTGGGGTCCCTATTGCACTCTCTGGCAATACGGCCCTCCTCCCCACACCGTCTGCATCGATCGGATCGATCAATGCTGCTGATGCATGCCCTCGCGAAGTGCCCAAACATGAGGCATTTAAAGCACCTCTTTAGTGAAGCTTGCTCTCTTAAACGGCAGACAACCCATTCAATCCGAACTTTTCCGGCAGCCAACCACTTCTGCGCTACCTCCGCTGGTGCTCGTATTGTGGCCGTTTGAGTACCACCATAGGCTTTTTGTTAACTCACAACAGACTCCTCGGTAAGTTCTTGCAACTTGAATTGCTCCTTCAAAGCAGTACAAATTTCTCCTTTCGATGTCACTTCATCGAGATGCTTACACTATATGTAGATCTCAAGTTTTGGACACGCACTGCGGCATTCTCCCCAAGTGAGTTATTCACTTGAGTGCGAAAGTCATCAGTTTTGCCCAAGCTGGATCTTTTCAGCTCGAACATGAAATCCCCTTTCTGGGTTCTTCGGATTCGGTTCACATTTCCGCTCCGATCTTTTAGGTCGAAATCTGCTTTAACCTTTCTGAGTATCTCTGCGTAGGGCAGATTGCCCTTACTGGAGATAACAATCGCATCCGGACGGGTTCGCACTTTTGCTTTTCCTTTCGTTTTTTTTACTGGTAACTTAAGTCCATTCTTCGTTTCCGTTCGTCTTGGGCTTCACAATGCTGGTCGACTTTCGTACATTCGCTGCACGCTTTCCTCTTTCAGAGCTATTGGTTCTAGTTTTCAGAGTTTCCTGTCCGCCTTTTTTCTTTTAGGCGCCTGCTGATTATTTAAAGGATCCCCCTCTTTTTCACGTACTCGTTTATTTCTTCGTGATTCGATGGTAGTACGGTTAGGTGTCAGTGGGGTCCCTTGTGACACTGTTGGTGCAGCGGGATTCGGCGTATCCTTAGTATTCTTTTCCTCCATTTGCGATCTACTATAGAGGACTCTAATAGCCCTCACCATATTCTTTATGGCTTGGTGCACTTTGTGCTTGTCCTTGATGAACTCGGACAGCTCAACTAAGGGTAATTCCTCCGGATCGAGACTCTGCTCCCTATAAGCCCCAACAGGGTTACTCCTATTTTGTTGTCACCAAATATAATCATGTTGGGTTAAGTTTATCTCAGAGTTATAAAAGTTGGTAGTAGTATAGAATATAATATGAAGCATATTATCCCCAAGTTTGATCAAAATCATGTTAATACCAACAAAGTTACAGTACCTGAAAGTTGATTTTTCAGTGTAAATTTACTGCAACTAAATATAAATGTCACACTAAAGTGAGCAGTCTGACATGCTAAATGCATATACATAACGGGCTACGTACAAATGGTATAGTTCTGCACTATACTCACAGAAGAAGCATACAAAACCCTTCATACCTAAAGCGCCCAGCTTCCCGATTTCCGTATTGTTATCTTTCAATCGAATTGTGATTGTAACTAAAGATGTATTTTTTCATGATTTATCAAAAACTATAGGAATAGATTTTCGGCGTCTTTTTGCTTACTTTCAGTAAATAACTATATTCTCACCTTTCTATAGTTCCAATGAACAAGGTTCAAGTTGGACATGCGCCTTCACCAAATTTGAAAGCGGTTCGGTCTAAAATAGGATCTTTGGATAATGCGAGCTACAAGCCCGGCGGTGGAAACGTTAAAATTGAAACTAAAAAGGTTGAAATTAAAGCAGCACCAAGAATAGAAGCGAAGAATGATAAATACATGCCCAAAGGCGGTGACAAAAAAGTAAGTAATATTTGAATCCGGCATTAGAAACGAATACACTGTGAAAATCTCGAAAGGTATAATTTCAATCAACAGATAACTTTCATTTTTGTCACCTTTCACTTAATCGGTAGTTGAAGCTTTAAAAGATTTCCTCCAAATTTAAATTTAGCGCACTTTTCAGCAGAGTATTAAAGTATTCACGTAAGAGCGCACGTAGTTTGGGATAACTGCAAAAGTATAATAACTTTCTCAATCATCAATATCTTTATATTATAATATCTATATCATAACTTCGCATAATTCTTATAGATATTTTTTTGATTAGTCACGACAAAAAATGTAGATGAAAAATATTTAATGTTGAACTCGTTTCAGATTTTGCGTGTTTCATAGACCAAACCCGAAAATACATAAAAGTAATTTCCGTTCTTTGTTCAAATTTTGTTAAATTACTTTGTGAACAAAAAAAATCGATATTGACTCGTATGCTCCCACATGCTCTTACGTGTGTGACGTGAATGATTTTCTGCTAAATTCAATGAAATAATTTGGACGAGGTAAATTTTTCCTTAAAAGGAAGGACTTGATTCTCTGCTAATTAGGTCCATTAGTTTGATTTAAAATTTTTGCCAGAATCCCGTCGCCTATACCCTGAAATTGAAAATGCAGCAGATGTTGATTTATGTATGTGTTTCTGAACCTTCTTCAGTTATTTCGCTTTGAATTATTCGCTGTATTTGAGTTCATATCAACGTTTTAAATATAATAATATAACTGTGTCCAAAGGTTGCGAAAATCTTCCAGATATAATATAATATAATACCTTAAATTACAATCTGAGCTGCAGCAATCGAGAAACACTACAAAAATACCGTCTTTCGATCAAAATTTGATCCACTCAGCCATGAAATTAGACATTGTTTCATGATTCCCAATAATCGATGCCATTCTACAGTAAAAATCCGTGCAAACAATCTCTATCTTCATGCAGTACCCTATTTTAAATAAATTGATACATCTCTCAACATGTAAGAACCATCAAACGAAATCCGTATTAGCTATTTATTGCCATTACCATCATTCGGAAGTCATCAGAATGCATCACTTTGTCCCAGAATTTTCGCAGATATATCTATTTTTCACTTTCATATCTAAATATTTTAGATAATTTCAACCAAACTTCAATGGAATGCTAAATCAAAAATTGGTTCATTAGAGAATGCTCATCATAAGCCTGGCGGTGGTGATAAAAAGATAGAAACAGTAAAAACTGACTTTAAGGATAAAGCTAAACCGAAAGTCGGCTCGAAGGATAATACGAAACACACCCCTGGAGGTGGTGATATTAAGGTAAGATTTAGTAAAGAGTTTCGCTTTTAAGCAAATTGTCTTTTAATATTCAAATATATTAATTACATGGAGCATGTTTGTTATAGGAGTAAAAAAATAATTTTAACTTATTCAAACTAGAATAGAGTGAAATATATTTTGAATCTTGGATGTCCCTCTATTTATTTTTCCTAGAAATATGGTCAAAAACTGTAATCTGCATGAAGTTTTAAATCTTTTTCCAATTAAATAAGTGTTGCATGTTTTATTCAACAAAACTATATATGAATACCCGTGATATTCAATTTATTTAAAAATCTTATTGCATATGCTTTAATTACTCAGGGGTTTGCCAATTTTAACCAAAGTCAAAGCTAAAACGGATTTTTATCATCACGTTATCATCTCTCCTAGTTATATTTAGTTTCTATCAAAATATTCAAAATTACATAAACCTAATCGAAAATGTACATAATGCAAGTTAAATATTTATCTATATTTCCGAATTTATAACAGCAACGCCTTTATGCCCAGTAAACCAACTGATTCAAAAATATTTCAAACCAATCAACTGAACACCATATATACACATTCGCATCCAAGAAAGGATTGAAATATTATTTTCCAAAAGTTAGGGTATTTTTAGAATATAATTCTTCCAAACATTTTCGCTCCTTTTCGTTTCCTAAACTTAGATCCTCATAATTGGACAAAGTGTTTAAATTTTGGTTTATTGGGTCCAAACAAAAGATTCTCAAATCTAAATTTTCTATCAAACCATACATGAATCGATCATTTTTTGAAATAAGTGAAATCCAGTTTTCCAATTTTTTTTCTAGGATAAGAAAGGATATGTTTTGCAAAGTTACAAAAGTAACTTTTATAGGGAGAAATTGTGTCAATTACTGTAAATATCAGCGAGGGCTCATTCAAAAAAGAATAGTTCTCGTAAGTTAACAATAATTGAAGGGATTTTCACTACTTCCTGAAGAACTATTGTGTTTCTTCCATGGTTATTGTGTGCACATCAATGAGGCCTATAATGAAATATTTTAGAGTATCGCCTCCTCCAACCCTTTGCCTGGTGTATTTTCCTGCTGCGCAGAAAAGCCGAGCTTCGTTTCAAACCATGTATTTGCAGAGATATCATCAGTTGATAGTTTAGTAGTTATTACGAAAAATCACCAATGATATGATAATGAAAAACTGCTGACTTAACATTTAAACGAGAGAAAGGCCACATTTTTATATTTTAGTATTTTTTTTTATTTTTTGAGATATTTTTTGAAAAGATGTCTTTTTTGAAAAAATAGAAAATTTTTTTTTGGGGTAAATCACGGGGGAATCGCTCATCGGCGCGATATAACTTTCGTTTCTTATACCACCGTCACCACCCCAAATTTCATGTCAATCGGTCTTGACTGAAAAAATTTAGAGGTTGAAAGCTTTAATGGCTGGACTAATAGTCGAAATTGCAAGTTTGTGGGCAGGTTACAATTGTTTGCGTAGTTTGCAATATGAAAAAAATTGCAAGTTGGTTAGCGACGCTCAAGTGGCTCGCATATCCTTGATAGAAAAGGAAAGTTTGATTCAAGTAGGGAACAATCATCCGAATGAACCAAAAACAACATGGGCTTTTCCACTCACTCATTCGAGGCAGTTTCATAAATATGTGGTCCAATTATTTTCTAGCATTCTTGCGCGGATTTTCCGTTGTGTGCTAGGGCAGTACCTCACCACTAGCAGAAACGCTTACCATTTACCGTAGTATTTTCCTTTTCAGATCCTCTGGAAACCGTGGTAATAAATGCCTTTTTTATCTACCTTTCTTCCGGAAAATTGTTCCGCTCCGGTCTTTGACTTGGCGCAAGTTTATTAGCCTCAGGAATTGGTTGTGTTCCAGTTTCACCGATGTCCTTGAAAAAGACTTGTGTTTTGTTTTTGAAGTAAAAACAACTGGCTGAAGATACAACGCAGGTTTACTTCGCCATGCCGGAGTTCAAATATGGGCCTTCCTGAAATAATGCTAATGCTAATAATGAAGGCTTGTTATTCAGTGTTAATAAGGATTTTTCCTAAAAACTTTCCTTTACCAACCAAGAGTAGGTCTCCATTAAACTGCATCGGATAGACACATTTAGATTGTTTTTAGTCTTAAATTACTGATCTGGAGACTTGATTTTGGAAAGTCCTAGAATTTTCCTTTTTCAAAATGATCGATTCAAACATATTATACAGATACAGTATCGCTAACAGCTTGGAATATGCATTACAACAGTATATAGCCAACAAATAATCAAACGAAACTACATATATACCCGAAACTGTGTATGTGATTCCGATTTTACCATTTCATAACATTTTCATTTTTTTTACATATTTCTCCTTGAATTTTTCTAAAAGGCTAACGAGGGCAAATCCGAAAATAACGTAAGTATGGGGAGCAAGGACAATTTTTGTTTTTTGTTTCCAACATTTGTTGAGAAATTTTCTCAATCCTAAAATCTATCTGCACCCCTTTCTGGAACGCAAATCATTAGCACATTGTCAGTTGAAAATTCACATATTTCAAAATTATCTCTTCAATGAGTGTAAATTGAATAGAACTCACTACTGGGTAGATTTGGTACTTGAGTGAAATTATCTGAAGGTGATCTTTAGTTTTATAAAATTAAGATTTTGTCTTAATTTTTAAACCAAGCGCATGCACTGTATACATATTATTAAGAAAAATCTAGAAAATTCATAAGGATTCGTTTGTTACTAGCGGTACTGTGGTGGTCTTATGAAAATTTCTAATTTTTCTCTATATCCACGAAACCTTGTAAATACTAACATAATGCAATTCGATTTTGTGTGAATACTTTCTTGCAGATACAAACTCATAAGCTAGAAATTAAGGCACAAAGTAAGATTGGTTCACTGGATAATGTAAAGCACAAACCAGGTGGCGGAGATAAGAAAATATTTGACGACAAGGATTATTTAAAGAATGTTGAGCACCCAGTTGCACCAACTTCACCCACCACGCAGGTAACATCTTAAAGATACACTTGACTGGTTCAAGATATCTACTAGAAAATTGAATATTTTGCTTAAGTTTCTATCCTTTGACTTTAGCAACCGTAATTTAAGTGAATTTTGCACAAACTCTACACATAGCAGTAAACTTACTATTTAATTATGTACTAATTGTTAGAGTCACCTAAATTCAATATTTATTTTTAAAGGTTTATAGAAAACTTGAAATGGTTCTAGAAAAGAAGATTTTATTAAAAATAAAAATAAAACTAGTGGAGATAATATAGAATAATGAATACCGCTAAAAAAAAATAATAATGGTATTGTCTGCTATTCGACTCCAACTATATAGGGTGTCCCGTTTATAATGGTACAAATTTTAACGATAGATAGTACTACTTGTTTGAGGAAAATTGGTCCATAAAATGAGTCTATCTTTTACCATTACAGAGTTATAGCGTTTCTGTGAATAGTGTCAAAAAGCTTAATCTTCACTTAAATATATCAGTTTTAGTGGTTTTTCCATTAATTTTCCATATTCGCAATTAAATATTTAAGTGAATTTGCTCCATATTAAGACCACGTTTTCTCCCATTTAATGCGTAATAATAATAATAACCGTTGGCGCAACAATCCATATTGGATCAGGGCCTTGAAATGTGTTATAGCACTTCATTCGAATTGGTGAACCTTACTTCTATTTTGGTAGCTTAATGAGGGCCGATGAACGCAGTTTATCGTACACTCTGGCGCCATCTTACCAGCTCTTGGATTTTTCGTGAAATATGCCTTTTGGATACGTCTATTTTATAAATTGTTTGTAATAACGTGAACGTGTCACCTGTATATATGATTAAAATCGTTTGACTGTCTGTCTTTTTACCTGGCAGGGGTCAAAACCATCATGGATACGGATCTGGACGCGCATGCCGGATTCTGACCGACCCATGTTTTCTCTACACCCTTCCCACGGGACTATCGTTCTAGTATTGCTTCCCGGGGCTATTCACTTGTTAACTGTTCACTCTATATACATATACATGAGGTGCTGCCACTTTGCATGGTGTTGATTGCAGTAGTTTCCCTTCTATGTCTTCGTTCCGCTTCTGCTTCTTTTAATCGATTATGGATCCGTTTCACCATTACGCGTCCTATACAACCCACCAGATTTTCCATCGTTAAAAGGGTATTTCACTCAATTTCTAGGTTTCTCCTTAAACTTTCAAATCTTGGTCAGGTGAAGAAAACGTGTTCTACATATTCGACTGCACCTTCACACGTAGAGCAATCGGGTGATTCAACCGAACCTATGGAAGTACTTCCTGTACACACTGGGCCCGGTTAAGAACTGTGTGGAATAGTAGCTCCTCCCACCATGGTTTCGCATACATAGTGCACATACTTCAAACCGACCATTCTTTGCCTGCTTGCGGAGAGCACTTAGCCGATATACAGCTGGAAACTGTCTGTGACTTTCTACAGTTTTTATACCTGATAACCACACTTTGGAATCATCCTTGCTAAGTTGAGCTGTTGGTCGCTGCTTTCTGCCCAATAAACCTTAAATGACGTTTAAAGTTCAGCTTGGAGTCGAAAGTTATTCGCACCGATGCAAATTTCAATCAGTACCAATACCAATTCCGTGTTGTGTTCGACAAGCTTCAACCTGAAGTATTCAAATCAAGACTTAAGCTCTACTTCGTCAGGGTAATTAGGTCATCTGCGAATCCAAAGGCAATGGCTTGCTTAGGTACTGGGAGACGTAGGACGCCATCATACATTATATTCTACAGCGGGGATCCAGAACAGACCCCTGCGGAACTCCTGCCATTATATCGTACGTCATCGACCCTTCGTCCAAATCGGAGATTATAGTCGAAGATTATATATAACATATAATTTGGCGTGTGTGGCGCGATGGGCGCCTCTATACTACGGTTCAAGCTGGCAGAATTGCACGCATTTCTGATGTCGAAAGTAACTAGTGCGCAGTATTCCCCTTTGTCAAAGGCTTTCTTGGCTTAGCCAAAAAACCACTTTTGTAACATCAAACACTGACCGAACTTTCCGGGAGTCAAACTGCCTATTTGATATATCAGCGCCACTATTAGTTATTAGAAATAGCCGATGATTGATTATCCGCTTGAGAATCTTGCCTTTTGTATTCACAAGGCATATAAATCCATAGGATAATGGTTCATCTATAGGCTTACCTGGCTTCAGGATCAATACAAGCTTTTGTAATCACCACTCTGCGTCTGTGAACACCTGTGTCAGCATGCCTGGTGCCATTCTAATTGCCAGTTTCAGCACCTTATTGCAAATTCGATCAAAACCGGCAGCTGCAGTATCCCGGACCCTTTTCACTGCGCCCAGAACTTCGTCTGTAGCTGCTGGAAGGATGCCTTGAGCGCTCATGGATATCATCTAGGGTGCATAATAGGAGGGGACCTATTTACTTTTTGTTGCCGACATATCCGACTTTTACGGACCTCACCGTGAGTCAGAATCAGTGTCATCTCTGTCAGTCAGTCACATGCACCTTTCTCAGTCATGTATGATATTAAATGGAAGGTCTAGATTAGTACTTTCGAAAGCTAACCTCAGTTCTGACATTTGGTGCAAAGGGAGGAGGGGTGTGACGGTTGGAAAGCGGTGATTTCTTTCACAGACCCATTCGCAGAAGCTACCAAACTAAAGAATCTGAAAAATCATCCCGAATACCCTCCGTGCCTTTTATGATCAAATGACAATAATAGAATATTACTATATTTTTAGTAATTGACTGCCAACCCCGCCAAAATTCATCCTAAAATCATGAAATTTTCCAATAATTACACTATAATATACCTAAAGCGTGATCCTTCTATGTTTGGTGGAAATCTCACTACTATTAACAAAGTTGTAATAAATCAAATTCTCAATTTTATTGGTTTTGCGATAATGGAAAAAAATCCATCCATACTTATATGGTTGCCATTCACGCGCCGTCGAACACGGTCCGCTGAAAAGCACTTCAACTCCTTCTAGGGTTTCCCGAGAACCCTACACACATCCTCCACTCTTCTGCGCCAAGTGCTTTTGGAACGCCCCATTCACCGGCCATCTTGGGAGATTTTGCTCCATTGCATGGCCATAGCCAGCAATGGAAGTGTCATCCCTCCTTACTATGTGAACTATCAAGTAATCCACGTATAACTGACGTATGCGCTGACCGAGTTCTTTGTTCGAAACGGTACCAAACCAGCGTAATTCGATGACACGTCACAAACAAGTCTTAACCAAGGCGTGGAGTTTTGAGTAATGGTGGGGCCACTTTCCATGAGCTATATATAGCAACACAAAAAACCTAGGCAAATAACGGTCTCAACTTGATCTTCCTATTAAAATAACTGCATTTCCAGATTTTAGACAAATAATGAACACAACGATGAATAGCTCAGCGGGAAGACCATCAAGCCCAGCGGCTTTACCTTGTTTGTGTCCACTGACGACCGAGATGATTTCTCTTTTGTTGGAGGAGCAGTTCGTATCCGAATATTAGGGATGTGATGTGGTTAACAACCGTGGTGAATTGTTCCTTCCACCTTTTCAGTTATTCGTAACCGTGGATGAGGAGTCACCCGTTAACGTCCCTCACACCGTAAGTAAGTTCTTTCCTATGCGGTATACAGTTCTGAAGTTATTGCGATCATCGGCAGCTTCTGCTTCCCTGATCAACGCAATAACCAATTCCCTTCTGTCACTTCCTGAGATTTCACACACTATCGGAGCTCGAGCGCGACACGCTCGCCATCAATCACAACTATCAAATTAACCTCCATCTCTTCCATTAATCGATAATTCCACACAAACCCTACATATGATTGCATTTTTTTCGCAGTCTCCTGTAGATCAACGTTCACTGATGATTACTTTGACCTCTTCTTCCTTTCCAAGAATTAAAAACTTAGTGTCTCGAAACGCGCGGACGTCTCTTTACCCATCGTTTTTAGAAAAGCACGTGGTCGATTTGGTTAAAGGTCTGGCCATTCGGTAATGGCCAAATCCGTTTGTGAATGCGAACATGTGAGTAGCTTGTCAAACTAATGGCCATACTTGCGGTGTACACAAAATCAACAAAGCGCTTTTTTCTCCGCTGCTAAAGGATTCTCGACGCTTCCCAGTAAATTTCGCAAGGTAGACGATCGGCTTGAACCTACAACTTCCAATTGAAACTTTTTATCCAATTCCTGATGTTGTTGAATAGAAATACGGGATACTTATCCGCCTCGTGGTGGCTTCCTTATGCTGCGAAAGTAGTGTTGTATGGGCATGCCCATCAATAGTCTGAGGGTTATACCCATCCTTAATAGCGGTGTCAATAATGTGCTGTCGTTCCTTATTGAAACCGTATTCCGAAAGAGGGTATGTGATCAGTCGGTAAATCATGCAATTATAGGTTGCCACTTTTAAGGAAAATTTATGATGTGAAGCTGCTGGTATCGATTGCTGCGTCGCTGTTGGCTTACAGTATATTTCGAACTCAAGCTTCCCATTAGAGTAAATGATATTCAGGTCTAAGAAAGATCGAGTATCATCCTTTTCTGCCTCGAGTGTAAACTCGATTTTATGGTGAATCTTGTTTATTGAGGAGACGACCTTGTCGATATCGTCTCTTCCAATCTGTATCCACCCACTGAACCGTGTACCACCGCATTACTAAATTTGGCATTAAAGTTCACAAGCAAAATTTTAATACCACGTCAAACCAACGAATCATAAAGCCGCTCTAGGTAGCTATAAAAATTATGCTTCCTTACTTCTTGGTTATCTTGAGCTACAATTTAAAAAATGTTGCATCTGTTCGCAGCCGGCACAATCGTTTCTTGGGGAACATCTTGTCAGTCCTATTATGAAAAATTTCATCAATTTTATCAAAGAGTTTCCTTTTGCCATAAAAATATAAATTGCTACTGCTTTAAATATTATAAAGGAATGATCGGAAATGTTTTCGCAGCCTTAAGTTCAAACTGCAAGGTTTACTGCTCACCTGAGGACGAGTGGCTCCTCTTAGGAATAGACGCACAGTGGTCAATCTCTTTAACATTCCTGTCATGAGAAAATATGTATAGAAGATTTCGTTTGAACGTTCTGTGTGGAACAAAACCCTATAAAAATCGGCTCGCTATGTATCTCTGTCTGTCAGACACACTTTTCCCGGAAATGGCTTCGCCTTCACCTTTTGAGAACCAGAGTTCTAGTAGGACAAATTTATTTGTTTCTCGTAAATTAAGCGGACTCTAAGTCATATGTAGGGCGTAGTACCAGATTGTTATGAACAGTTGACGCAGACTTAATGCAGACTAATTGCAGACTTTCAAAGTTGGTAGGCTTTCGGGAAGACAGGGCTCACTCTGGGACTAAGTTTGCAATATTTCTAAGCATTTTCTGGAGATATGATAGGCCTTGCTTTTCAATACTTTAAACGCCCAAGAGCTATTAATTGTACTCTTTTGATATTACCTATCACTCGATCGTAATAGCTATTGATATGTTTCAAGTTTTCGAAAACCTTCACATAAAATCAATAATATAAAATTTCAACGCTTCTGGCACCAGCTTTTAGAGCCTCAAACAAAAAAATTAAACTGGTCTAACTTTAGAGATTGTTAACGTCTACTGAGATGTTTGTAAAAATTAGTGCTTCATCATTCTAGGAATATTTATACAAATTTTATTGAAACAAAAAGAAGCATTGAATCAAGCTTATCTCATACATTGTAAGTTTTTATGTTGAACGAGTTTCAAGATTTTGAAGTGAATTTATTTTCAAAATTATGAGATGTTTGTGTGAACCGATTCTTATGAAATAATTGAATTTTGAATGCTCAGATCAAATGTGATTTCACTAACATGCTAGTGTGATTGTTTGATCTTCAAATAAAAGTCAAAAGGTTTTTGTTTTTCTTTTAATTTTTATTTTTCAATTTACGTTTGAGTTCTGATTCAACGAGTTTTTATTTAATTTTAATATATATTCTTTTTGATTTCCTCCCTAAAAACTGAATGTGTTTACGAATCTTTAGAGTCCTGCACCACCATCGATGACATCATCAACTGGTGCTGATGAAAATTTGAATCAACAACAACAGCAACAACAACAAAGTTAAATATGCAAATGTTTATAAATTGTTCATAATAAGATGATGGTTTATTAATTTTGAAAGCAACTATTGTTCCCCTTTGTGTTCTGACAGAAACTTACCTAGAAATACTTGTAATTTGAGATTGAAAAGTAAAATACTTTTCAAATCATGTTATAATTACAATTTTAAACCCTCGATGACGAATAATTCAAAGATGTTTTTAAAGTTATATGAGATGAAAACTATCGTAAATAGTAATGTTGATGAATGAAAAATGTCCTTCTAATGCAGTCATTCCTTCCAAATGTTCCGTCACTTTCAAATTCTGTTATTGTAAATTGATTTTCCACATGCTTATCGATTTCATTGGAGGTAGCAGTGAGGGGCCAAAGTTTTAATTTTCGTTGAAAAATACAAAAGAACATACAGACTATTTACCAAACCGCTCATCAAAGATCAAAAATCGCCTTTCAATGTGCCTGAGACATTTTTAAGTTTACAACAGCGGCCAACTACCATTCAGTTATGCTTATTCCCATATCGCAAAACTAGACTAAATTAGGCATATCTGCTGTAATCTAGCCCACTCATCCTACAAAATTTTCTTTCTCTCTTAATTAAAAAAAAAATCAAAAAATTAATTCACTGTAACCACACATCCTAAATCCTTTTCCATTACTTGGTCTATTGTTTCAATACTTCCTGGGTCAAAGTAGGTTACACTCTTCTACGAAACAGTAATAGATATATCGGGTTTGAAAAACCTGATAATTTTACCAAATTCATTTGAAGTGAATCGTTACTAACTCCACGCTTAGATAATTTTTATAACCAAATGGAATTAGCTTTCAATTTCACAAGTCCACCTAATTATCAAACACCGATATATCATTATAGTAATGTGCCTATTCAATCCAAACTATATTCCTGAAAATGAAAACCACCAAAATTTTGTACAAAAATCATCAAAAAAAATCTTAAATTTCATTTGTGAGTATTCAGTCATCGTTCCTTCAATTCAGTCTTTCGACCCACCCACAGATACAATTTCTTAATCGGCCAGAGGAGAAGAAAATATTAAAATCGTAACAAGATGGTCGTAAAGTAAAAAAATAATAACGCGCTTGCCTATTGTAGTTCAATTCAAGTTATTATTGCTTATTTTTGTAATATTTGTATTATTGATTGAATTTGTTGGATATTTAGACGCATTAGATTTTGCACAGCGCTGTAGTTGCGAAGAATAAATATGCAAAGTAAATTTGAAAGCTGGAATTTTATAAGAAAATCATTCTCAATTGGATTTTAATATATTGTTAAGCATATTTAACAACTTACAAATGCTTAATGCAAAATAATTTTCTAAAGAAAGTAAAAATAGCGAAATAAATAATGAAAGTAATGTAGATTATTAAATCAATTCAATATTGTAATCACCGATTTTTGCAATTTCAATATTGTATCTTAGTGTTATTTTTTTCTATTATTAATAACCGCCAAAGGTTTTGTATCATTGCTGTATGCGTTATAATCATGAACACATAATATCCTGAATATATACAATACATTATTCTGGCAACAATAAAAACATCCCGCAACATAGTACTGAATGAATTGCAAAATATAACTGGACATTGATAATCGTCAAAAGATTAAAATAGAAAATATAATGAATATGATTAGGACACGATAATAACAATAAGTTTTGTAGCAATTTATATACATTTACGTACACTTATTAAATTTGACAAAGATTTTTTTCTTTATTTAGATATTTAAATTTTAAGACAACTATACATAAAATATTATTTATATACGAAAGGGCAACAACAGAAACAGACATAATACATTATTGAAAAATAAAAAAATCTATGTTTATGAAATTCGTACATTTATTGTTTGAATTACGCTTGCTTATCCCACTATCTCTTAGCTTTAGACTTTATCCGTACTTGCACAGTAGTGAGCGCTGAGTTGGATACAAAAGATGCACTCAGGATAATCAGTCACATAATAACAGCAACAGCGCCCTTAACATTCAGCAATTTTCGAAAATAAAAATTTTAAAGTATAGCATGTCATCCTATTGCAATCTGGAATAATTTGCGGAAGAAAATCTTCAAAATAATTTCTATTATTCAAAAACTTTCTATTATTCAAAAACTTTTTAACGTTGTTTTAAATGTAAGGTTGATATTTATGGTAGTTAAAGATGAAATAGTAGGTCAAAAGACCATCGTAGGCGGCCAAGGGGGCAAAACAATTCCAAAACAACCTAAAAAGTTGGCCTAATTAACTGTGAAAGTCCGCCCGCAAATACTAAAGCTCCACTGAAGTTACCCGCAACATTCGAATTATAAAAGGGAGCGCATAACATCTGCGAGCCGCTTCGGTCACGCTGCTCCCAGGGCAAAGGTGAGGTAGCGCAAGAAGAGTTGTCTCTTCCCCGGTAAGAAACCGTAGCCATTTTCGTCCCTCTTTTAATTTTGGAAACTTGGGTGTTAAACCTAAAAAGAGGAGTCCGTGGACCATCAAGAGTGGGAGTAAGTTGCTCTCCATTTGTTCCGGTCCGCCATCAAGTCGATGTGGATTTAGAACTCCTCAATCCCTAAAAAAAATAAATTTGATTGTTAAATCTTGGCTTCGTTCCAGGCTCCAGCATTTTTTTCAATAGGCATTCCAGGAGAATGATTTAGCCACTGAAAAAAACGCTGAAGCCTGGAACGAAGCAAAGATTTAATAATCATGGTGTTCACGATGGGCTTCTCCATTTGGAGTGCACTGATGAGGCTGCCTTAAAGTGGCAATCGTCCCTCTGACATTTGGACGAAACTCTCACGACAGCAGTCAGAACTGAGGCTGCAGCTTGCGCATACGTTTTCTTCCTTCCCGCCTTCGTATCCTATGGGAGGGATCAGCTTCATTGAGATTTCTCTCACTGATTTGATCACCATCCGGCACACCGGTCCTAGTCCCTGGGGGACGCGTGGATGTTGGCCCTGGTGCGAAGCACAATAAAGCGATGTGTTGGTCTTACGCTTCTTGCATACCTTACCGTTGACAGAAAAGTCTGGTGCGTCCAGTGTGGGTCTCACCAGGGTTACCACTTTATCCCCACCTTCCGCCAGCCGTACAGCCACAGTCCATATCCTCATTCCCAAGGTGCTTCATCTTCTTTCGCAGTGCCTTATACTACCGCCCGCTTGAGGTCTTCACAGGTTCACGGTCTGGGGCCGCTTGATCCATTTCCACATATCTGTAGCTTCCCTTTCTTCTGCTCCTCCCGGTAAGGGTGAAGGAAAGGCTCTGACAGGCAGAATTCAACCCGTTGTCCGTCCCTGTTTAGTGGCTTAAGTTCCCTTCTGCCTAGCCTTCCTCTTCCGTTGCGGGTAGATTTGGGCTGTGGAACCGCGAATGGCCGGCCGTAATCGGATTTTCAGTTTCTCGCAAGTTGAGAGTTTCTGTACTTTCCTTTCTGGCTAGCTCCGCCGTAGGCACTAAATGCAAGTTTTCCATTGAGTCGGACTTTTATCCATAGGGGGCATGAATGTGGTGAGGCAACTAAAATTAGCGCCTCAGCCGCGACATGATTGCTCATGGTCGCGGGTGGATTCGAAATCTGTGATTTCTTACCACTTTAAGTTTAAATGTCTAGTTTCCATATTCACTTTTGGACACCCCTAGGGTAGTAGTAAACTACTAAAGGCTCCCCCATCACGACAAAGTGGTGTCTGAAGAGAGAACCATACCGGAACCTAAAATACAAACAAGGGGAATATCTCGTGAACCTATCAGATAGCACGCGCGAACCGAAACTGAAAATATGAAAAATTTCCCCTAGACCACGCATGTAGAGCCGTAAAACTAGTGACTCAAGTGAGGCAATCGAGAATATGATTCTACGACGCATCGCATCCTCAATTGATGCTTAGCCTGTCTCAGATCTTCAAGGGCCACGGCCTTTGGAGTTTCCTTCCATTCTTAATATTCCCAGGCCATAAAAATTGGTGTGGATCCTACGGGAGTAAGGAAGGAGAAGAAGAAGTGTTCAAATTCGGGATTTAACATTTCATCTTATCTACTTCATTAGCAACGCATTGAAAAATGTATTAAAAAAGAAGTAGGGTAAAATTAAGAAACTAAAAGTAAAATAAAAAGTAGGGAAATAGGATAAACAACTAAAGGTAAAATAAAAAAAAAAATAATGACCACAGAAATAGAAATTCCAAATAAATGAGAAATAAGGTTCCAGGTTAAAGGCAGGAAGGTTAATTTTTTTAAAATGGAACCAGTGGAAATCTCTTTCTCTTAAGTGCTAGTGTGTGATAATATATAGGTAAAATACCCTTTTCTCCAAGATAAATCTGTTAATATTGCTTTAGCAAGAATAGTTCCTTCGTATAGCACGGAAGCGCTTCTTCAAGCCCATTCGATGAAAGCCAGCTCTTCAACCATATTGTTAATACCACTTTTCCAATTCGCAGGACATAATTCATCGAATTTGTCAGGGAAGTGGAATGCTGGAACTGATACTGAGTCGAGAGAATAGGCTTCTTCATCGAAACGTTATATTTGCGAGATATTGACAGGAACTTATTTGCATACCGCGGGATGTCTAATTTGCATCGAATTCGCGTAAGAAATCAAGTGTACAACCAACATTTCAATGGTTTCTTGTACTTAACAACAATGTATGGCAAAGCATCCCAACTTCCTAAAACTGCTGGTGATTTTAAAAGGTCCCCACGGCTTTCATCTAGCCTTGCACATGCATAGGTCACAGTCAGTAGTTATATCAATTTTATCAGAATACTGAATTCTTTGGAAGTCGTGCAAAGTTTTATTTAGGCTATGGTATATAGGCAGCCTTGAAGTCTATCGAAAAGTAGTGTAACTGATATGTAGTGTAACTCCATATTCCAGAAATTCCTTCAATAACCGCAGGATTTGGGAATGAAGTCCCTTTAGTAAGAACCAAAAATTTTTTGATTGTGTAGGACTTTTACTTAAACCAAGTAAAAACCTTTTCTTCCACGCCCGGTATTCTAAATGTTGATAAATTCAATTTTGGCAATATCATCATATATATGGCTTCAACCTGCTGACTTGTTGGTAAAACTACCACGCCTGGTGCGATAGCTACTGTGCAGATAACAAGAAACACGAACCTTCGATTATTTAACTTATGTGACAAATCAAAGTAATTCTGCTATGTCATAGCGAAACGTCGCTTGCTTAGAATTCCATTATACATATGTGAAAGAAACACAAGTATTCATCAACAATTACTTAAGAACAATAGGCAGGATATTCTGGTTAAGAGAATAGCAAATCTAGAGCTATGGAAAGACTCAAAAGAGGGACCGAAAGCAGTTCAAATTAGCAGAACCTAATGCACATAAAGACCAGCAAGCAACAATGTGAGGTACTGGCTACGAGAGGTTAAAGATATATGGCCAGGTCCACTATGGAAAACAGCAATGAATGAATGACAGTCAAAAATAGGTAGGAACAATTTTGTAGAAATTCCTACGGTAATACAGGACAACTAGAAGCGAAACATATGCAGTACCCGCTAATGTTCCATCTTTATTTAGGTCGAGGATAATAATTGATAATAATAACAATAAATAATTGATAATAATCATCAATATATTCTGAAAATAAAAAAAGTAGACTTGCCTTTATCGGCCTGGGTCCGCACATACAATACATCGATTCAAAATAATTTGCCATGTCGGTATTACAAGTATGAAAAAACGATCCCATTTTAAATTTAGCTTAAAGGACCTCTTCCACTAGCTACAACACGACACGAGACGCTATGGTGGCTATTAGAAACCCCACAGCCAAAGACGCAATACAAAAACCTTTTGAAGCCACTCTGGCACTGACGGCGACTGAAATCGATAAAATATTGCTTAGTGTATTAGCAAAAATTAAATATTTAAAACGCTATTAATATGAAGTGTCTACATCTAATTCAGACAAATGTCTGTCTCAGGTTTATTCATATTTGATAAGTATTGGTATAAACGAGTACTTTATGAGTACGCCCATCATTCCGGTAAAAGCATTTTCAAACGTACTTGCTTCCACCCATTCTGATTAGGTATCAAAAGATAGAGAAAAAAGAAATATCGAAAGATTACCAAAGGTTATATTTTCCTTCAACATTTACCCCATGGTGTCGTTTAAAATAATAAAAACTTGTTTTTCCTAGTGGCTAGTGTTGATTTATATTTTGCAAATACTAAAAAGTCCGAAATATTGGTATTCGCAAAATATAAATCAACACTAGCCAATAGGAAAAACAAGTTTTTATTATTTTAAATAATTTAATCGCTAGAAAATAAGTCTTGGAATAAACTATTTACTTCATAAAGTATTTACTTTTATATAAAAAAATTAAAAAGTCATCCATTCCTAAAATCTACAGGATAGAATTGTTTCACCTGTGTGTGATAGTCATAATTTCCTATCAGAAATAATAGATTAATCATTTTATATTCAGCCAACACAAGTCACAAAAAGAAAATTGAATTCATTTAAATATATGAAATTTTGAATTTTGGGAAGTAACAAAATATTTTTAAAATAGATTTACTCAAAAATATAGTTATTTTTTTTAATTTTCCAGAGATAAGGAATTCATATCCTCAAAATCTCGTACCGGACTAAGAATTTTGAATGTTGAAAGTATCCAACGCTCTTCTGGTGGAAACAAAATAATTCTTATTTTCTAAGAAATTAATTGGATTTTTTTCTGTATTTTACTAGTTTTTTTTTACATTTATTATTGAAAGAATCACTTCAAATTCTTTATTTGTAGTATTGCTTCGGTAATCAATATCCCCCAGACTTTATCACAAATCTTCTCACAAAATTACAATTTTATTCAAGCCTATAGTGTCATTGCGTAAATTGGATTAATAAAATGGGTAATTATTGTAGAATTGTAGTTAAGTTTCATTAGACGATATAAAAATTTATCTTTTGAGATTCACTAAATGAGCTTTACGAATGTTACTCTAATATGCGCTATGAATAATGATTTTATATTTTTAGTACTGGCGGACACCCTCAATGGTGAGAACATCTACGTTAACATCGTCAATGTCTTTACCAGCTGAATGCATCGTCCTTTCTGTATCGACTCCATCATTGACGTTTGAAAGACCAAAGAGTTCCAGGCCGAAATCAGCTCGTAATGGTCGAGCCATACACCCTAAACCTTTCCGACTCTTCTAAGCGCACCATTGCCAGACGAACGGACTTTGTTATAAAAACTTAGTTTCCCAGAAATTTTGGTGGTTATAATGTTAAAGACGACAACTGTACCGAACATTGTGGACCAATTAAGTTTAACTGCAATATTTAGTATCTTCATAATTGTATCAGCACTTACAGTGTAAATTTCACAATTCATTTATTAGTCGACTTAGTGTCTAGATAATTTCACTGGAAAATAATATTATCGAAATTTTAACACTTCTAAAAAAATACTAATAACTGTACACGAGTAGAAAATATTTATTGCGTAACCCTATCGACGCTGAAATGTACATTACATATGGTAAAACGAAGAATGTTTCCTCCCTATATGTATCCGTACCAGTTCTCGATGTCTAAACAATTCAAATGACAATACGTTTTGCGGACATAGTACATGAACGTATAGTCCACGGGTCAACCAACAGAGAGTTGGGAAAGGGTAATTCCCCCTGACCCGGAATTGTCTCAGAGGACCCGGGAATAGAGTTTTCAACCAAATGAGGCTGACTGTGCAATTCTAGACGGGTCAGTATGATTTTCACCTCGGACCCAGATTTTCTCCCTACGACCCCGATAGTGTATAGATATGAATTGCTTAGAATTAGTTATGAAACATAAATTTCCCTTGCCTTGTTTTGAAGTGTTCCGAAAAAGACCGGTTAAAACGGACTACACTTTTCCCCTTATGCTCAATAATTCATTGATATTATATAATTGTATGAAATCTTAAAAGATAACGCTTTCTCAAAACAACGCAAGAGGAATAGGTGATCATAATTTGAACAGAAGTTCAACAAATGTTAGATCGTAAGTAGGGCTACCAAGTGACACCAGGGTAAGACTCCCTTTAAAACAGTCTCGGATTTGGAGATGTCGTCACCGACGTTCCCTCCATAGAAAATTTCAACAGTTACCATTTACCCAAATAAAATTATTAGACCCCTGGAATAAACATTTACATACCTGCCTGAAAGTATCAAATGTTTATCCACTAAAACCAGCTCTCGATAATCTACGACTAATATTTTCCCCATCCAGAAGCTTCCTTTTAATAATTCATGTTCAAACTTTTGGGAGAAAGTACGTGTGATCAACCTCAGCATATTAGTAGACGTTACTGTCTAGTTATTCCTTATAAGCTTTAGCGGTTTGGCAGTTTGTTCTTTATGAAAATAAGTCATTCATCTGCTTTCCATTCAGTCATCTTGACAGACTTGTAATATCCGTCAATTTTTGGACTTCACATGGAGACATAATAATTCTTCTTTTCCTTTAGCCTTTGCCCCGTTCAGAAGCGGGGTTAGTTCGTCGTGATCGGTTGCGCCATTTTGTTCTATCAAAGGCATGATCTTGGCCCAGGCTTTTGAGTCCCCATCTAGCGCCTCTTTCGCATTTTTTTCACAATAGGTGCAACTCCATATCGATGGCGGATACCCTCATTTCCCTCATTTTACCGCAAGACGACGTTCGTTGTTTTTTATAGTCGGCTAACACTCAGAACCGTAGAGGGCAACAGGACAGACCACATTGTGATAAATTTTTTTAAAGTTGAGACGTTCGTTAATATGTCCATCACACACAATACCTGTTGAGGAACTCTAGATCATGCAGGTTGCGCTAATGCGTGAAGCATAACGCCGGTTTCCATTGGCTGATATTGATCCGGGATCCGGGATATTTAAATCGCTCAGTTCTGGGCAAGTCAATGCCATTGACAGTTATTGTGCCTGCTTCATGGGGATCGGTCGTCAAAAATTCTATTTTATTCAGATTCAATCTGAAACCGTGTTACGTGAGGCGATGATTCCATTTTTGGACAAGGTGCTCGAGATCATTTGCTAGGACGCTAGGAAAACATCTTCTACATAAAGCAGTGTATAGGGCGCTGGAGTCCCGTGTGACAATGTTCTTAACCAGAATAAAGAGGAGTGGGGAGAGGACGATTCCTTGATAAACATCGACAGAGATATGAAGCAGTTTTGATACACCCCCATACTTCAAATTTTACATTTCGAATCATGGTGGAGCAACTGAACACAGTGATACAGTTCCTCTGGCACTAAGTGTTGTCGTAGAGCTTATTAGATGAGTTCATATGGCACACAGTTTAACGCTTTCTCCAGATCCAGAAATGCAATGTAGATGATGTTTTTCACGGTGTTCCATTAGTAACCACGTAGTGTGTATTGCATCAGTAGCTAGTTCCGCAGTTCTTGACCAACCCGGTTTGATTCACGGTTCACGTTCAAAAATCTTCATGGTGCGGACAGCCACTGGATCGGTAATTTGAACATTCTGTTGGACTACCTTTCTTTTGCGATGTTGGAACTATGGTACTTTCTTGCCAGTCAGATGTTCTATCTTCTTTAATAACCCAATTGAATTCACTGAACCATAGCGTTGGATCCCAGCTCTTCGGAGGATGAACAATTTCTTCAGTTGAAATCTTCTCGAAATATTCTCGCCATTTATCCGTTGACGCTCGTCGGTCGGTAAGCAAAGTACCATTCTTGTCATTAATGCAACAGAAGTATTCGATATCCTGTATGCGTTAGTGTCGGCTTTTGACAAATTGATACAGATCTCTCTCCCCATCCCGAGTGTTCAATTTATCGTAAAGGTCTTTGTAATGGACCGCTCAGGTAGCAGTGATCGCTTGCTTTGCTCCCGGTTGGCATTCTTGAAAGTTTGCCAATCGTCGAGAAACTTGTGGTAGAGGCATTTCTTTTCACGGACCATCTTCTAAACATCGTCATTTCAAAGCCAAGCATCTCGGTTGATGAACCGCTTACCTAGCTTGGTGACCCTGAGGATTTCATGGGTGCTTGGTACGACGATTCTTCTAGATTCGTAATGGTTAGTAATCGCGTAAGTGAGATCATTTCATTCTATGACACAGTTGTGTGCCGTACATCCATATGGGTTTCAGAATCTGTTGACAAATTAAGTATCTATTGCCGATGGTGAGCTGGGAATTCTTTTGCAACAACTGGTACCTCTGTCGGTATCTAACATTTAACTCTTCCTTCTTTTTCGAAATCTGCCAGTTGAACGAGTTTCATACCTGTGTCCATTCATCGTGACTTTGGCTGAATTCACTTTGCGTTGGTGTTGCTTCCTCAGTATCCTTTCCAGTAGTAGAGTTAGAAGTGTCATCCGCAAATGTGTCCATTTTAGCTTCCTCACTAGAAACCCGGTCTATCACTAGCATACAACAGAAACAGTATTGAACCATGACACGGGCCCACGATACATCAACAGTCATTTTTTCCAACCAATCTCGAGAAATTTGTCTATCCTGACATCACACCCTTTCGAATGCCTGAGCACCATTGGGTATAATGTCTGAGCACACTTGCTTGTTTTCTACCGCATTTTCAATCAGAGTCGTGATCCTGAATACCAGAATCCAGATGACAGCTTGCATCGACTCACAATAGTTTACTTTAATCTCTTCAGAGGTAGCCTTCAAATAACTTCGCGGTAGTTGCGAGAAGGGATATTGTTCGATACGATTACTTTGGGTATTTTCAATTTTTGGCAATTCTTTCAATATTCTTCCTATAATGAGCTAGGAGCCAAGATCTTTATTAAGAAGCATATTTGTTTTATTTGAAATAATAAAAACTTGTTGTTTCTTTTTCGTTGGTGTGAATGTTTATTCTTGCAAATACCGATATTTCGGGAACAAACAAGTTGAACTTGTTAGCACTGATGAAGGAAACAAGTGGTTTCCGAAATATCGGTATTTGCAAGAATAATCATTCACACCAACGAAAAAGAAAAAACAAGTTTTTATTATTTCAAATAATTAATCGTTGGAAACACCGCATAATTTCACTCAGATATTTGTTTTAGTTTCTATCCTCAGAGAGTCTAAAACAGCTTTTAGACAATGTATTGGGTAATGGTCATTTTTTTGGGCTGGGGTTAGGCATGTAGTCTCTTGTGTGTTAAGAAACTGGAAAGTTCTTTCTAAATTCTTCGCGAAAAGATCTGCCTTATCTTTGGAAAACGAATCCAGTTCCCTTTTTGCTTTTTAATAGGTATATTTCTATATTAACCTTTGCAGAACAGTCAGTATTTTTCTCTATTTTGTCTATTTCCAAGCTGCCTTGTAGATCCTCCTCTAGCTTGCTTAGTGGGAGTAAAATCCAGGGGTTTTGGTATTGGTACATCTCGTAAGGTGGCTTTCCGGAATAAGGCAAATGTAAATCCTGACGAGAGAGGATGGAAGGGGAGGATTTTCCCTGCGCCCGGAATAAAAATTCCAATGAAAAAAGGAATAATAGGGGCATTTGGCAGTTTCAAGTGAGTTACTCTCCTCTATATGATTAACTTTGGCAAAATTTTATATGTGTATTGATAGTTGTTTCTACACAAATAAATGAATTTAAAACTTATAATATATTATTCGAAAATATCATAATCCCTTTTTGGCAGAAGAAACTGTTTATAACTTGTATGTTAGTAGCCATTGCAATCGTTAGTGATTTAGACAACATATCTGTTTTATATATACGAGATATCAAACAACACATTTAATAAAAAAATATATATGTATTAATGTTATCAACAAATCTTTCACCTTGTAATAAAGAACATACAAAGCGTCAGTTTTATTCTAATTCGTTATTTCGTTTAAAGATGTTATCTGTTCTGTTGTGTCCATGGCATCACAGCGGGTGTATAATTTCGTTGCTTTGCCCTGTGTCGAGCTGACGAGAGATTTATTTGCTGGTATGTGGATTTTTCCTTTTCCTAAATAGCTCCCTTCAACACCTCCATTACACCCCTTTCAAAGTTCTACTTTCCATCCGGACATTCATTTATTTCAAAATATTAATTTAAAAATGATTATTATTATTTTCTTTCTCACAATTTTATTCAAAAAACCCTCTGACCTTTTAACTTGCTCAAAGCCCTAAAATCCATCCAAATATCATCATCAACAGCGGCGCAACCGGTATCCGGTCTAGGCTTACCTTAATAAGGAACTCCATACATCCCGGTTTTGCGCCGAGGTCCACCAATTCGATATGCCTAAAAGCTATCTGGCATCCTGACCTACGCCATCGTTCCATCTTAGGCAGGGTCTGCCTCATCTTCTTTTTCTACCATAGATATTGAGCCGGATTTTATCCACAATCTGACGGTCATCGTATCGCTCATAGATTTCGTCATGGGGTAGGCTACGGAATCGTCCATCCTCATGTAGGGGACCAACGATTTTCCGAGGATTCTTCTCTTGAACGCGGCCAAGAGTTCGCAATTCTTCTCGGTCATAAACCTGATGATGCTATATATTAGGAAAATGGTTATGCATGCAAGTGATGCTGCAGAATTTTCGTTGTGATTGGAGAAGCACAGCTGACGATTGGGACTTTTCTAAGTTTTTTTTTTTTTTTTAATTAGAAACAAATGTAAAAGCAAATTGGTATCTGTCTTGTCTTTTCAAATTTTGAAAATCGGGAATTTAGAGGGGGAGATACCTGTAACCGCTCCAAGAAACTTCGATTTTTTTCACCTAAATATGTTTATGATCTTCCGTGTAATAAAGGCTGAAAATTTCAAATCGAAATTCAAAGTAATTTCCAACCATATAAGCTTCGAAGTGTCCATGTCTCTATTGGAAAAAGGGTACCGACCTTCTCATAATTTTTCACATTCTGATTTGTTTTGATCGATTAATTATTATAATATATACCGGTACAATTAGTGCAGGTATATACCGATCGACTTTTACGTTGAAGGATTGCAGTATAGGACGGGATCGCTAAATGGGTGTAAGTCGTTATAATTATCAATTTTTTGTTATAGAAACTTTAAACGCTGTTTTTTAAGTTGTTCAAAAATTACTTCTTTTGGCGTTTTCCACACACTCTTTATACACTAGTACGTTCTAGTTAAACCTAAAAAAATCCAAATATTGATAAAAGAAATTATTTTTTCAGAGCATAAAAGTCTCAATTTTTACTGAAAATTCACACTGTTTTGTTAAAAGCTTAAAATTTTTAATGAATTTTAAAAGTGTTTAACATTTTATTAGCTTAACAAAAAACTATAGATGTGTTTAAATGATTGTGATTTTAGTATTTTTTCAGATGAGAATTAAGAACCGATTGGGCATTTTGATTGCGACGTCCTTGAAACAAATGTAAATATTACCGCCATTTTGTATTTTTAAGAGTGAAACAACAAATATATATTTCATTTAAATATGCCTATTATTTAAAAACTGCAAACATACTATTTCTATAAAAAACCTCCCCTTAAAAAGAGATGTGAAGTTGGAATATTCCTAATAGTTGGGTTGAAAATTTCGTAGGCTAACATGCAGGTGGCGCTACTAGTATTAAATCCATGTGATTTTTAATTAACCCTAATCTTCAAAAGATAGCTGCGGGATGGAGCATTTTGAGTGAAGCAACTTTTGTTAGTTTGAAGAAACTAGATAAAAATAGATAAAAAAAAAACAAATACTATTGAAGCCAAGTCTTGACTTGACGAACATTATTCGGACTTAGCACTAGGAAAAGCAGTCGTAAAAAAGTAATTTGCTAAGCTTAAACGAGGCCAAATGATCACCGGAGACTATCTACATAGTGGACGCTCCGAAAGGTTGTTACCGACGAAAATATCAAAAAAATCTACAAAATAATTTCGGATAACCGCAAAATGAAGTTGATCGAGATAGCCGGGGCTTAAAAGATTTTAAAGGACATATCGTGCATGAATATTTGGGTATGCGAAAGATCTGTACAAAGTGGGTGTCGCATGAGCTCATAATCCACTAAAAACAACAACAAGTTGACGATTCTGAGCTCAAACGCTGCTTCCTCCATAAAAAAACCCGAATTTATGCGTCAATATGTGACAATAGACGAAACATGGCTCCATTATTATACACACGAAACAAAGCGATCGTCATCTGAGTGGACTGCACGTGGTGAACCGACTCCAAAGCGTGTAATCGAGGTTTGTCAATTTCAGCAGCTTACACCATCTTGTCATTGGTAGCACATTGTTCCAGCACAGAGCTTGCCATAAGATCAGTTTCAACCAACCGCCGCAGCACGAGCAATCAGATTCACAATTAGATACTAGACAGTTACCACACTCCCCCTTGTCCCTCAGGAGGGAAAATCAGTGCGAGTACGCACGATTTCAAATTGTTTTGCCCTTGAGCATGAGTGAGATGTAACGAAAATCCGATCAGCTGTGTTTGACATACCGCTCGGACTTGCCAATATATTGGTGAGACCGGCAAATATTTACTTATACATAAGTGAATACTGAAACAATTTTTTGCTATATGGGTGAGCACGGCAGTAGTACCAAAATAGCAAAAGCTCACCGATATCTCTCTGACCAATACGATTTGACGAAAATTATGCCTTTTCCTCGTTTAGCGTCTCTGATGTGTTCAGATAAGCTTCTGCAGCGCATTCGCAAGTCGGGTCATTTTAGTGTGGGTACTGCCTATAGTAGATCTACTGTGATTAGATTGACCACTATCAAAAATGGTCTTTTCTCGGGTGCTACAAAAGTCGTCGATCACGCCGCCCTGAAGTTCCTACTCTCCAGATATACTATTTCCACTCGTATGGAAATCTAAGGAATCCGAGACCGATATCAATACACTGGAGATCATTTTGGAATAATAGTGGTTTAGATTTTCGCTTCACCTGCTCTTTATCAATTGATCGAGAATGCTTTCGACATCAATGCGAGACATTACGGGGCAGCTAATAGCTATTATCAAAGCGATGATTCAAAATGTTATGTGCTGCGTCGGGGTAAAATTTTAGTAGCATTTTAGGTCCAAAGCGAAGTTTTGTCACGGATGTAATTTTTTTCTTGTTATCAGTGACATTCTTAATGCTGCTCTGTCCGAATAACGTGGAGAAATTTCTCATTAAATTTAATGAACCATAACATCTTTCCTCAAACACCTCGACCATGCTGATGACATCTATTTGATCTTCTACGGGTGGTAGACCTTGACCAAATGGCTCTCGGCTAAAATGATGTTGTGTCTGTTGTTTCTGCCAAAGATTGGAATAAATATAAACTTTTCCACCTAAAATTTGGGAGTGTGATTAGATCCGGATAGCTGAGTGGTTGGAGCACAAGGATTTCGCACGGAATGTCGCGGTTCAAATCTCGCTGATGGCAGTGGAATTTGTACCATGACTTGGCGTCAAATACCAGTTGACTCAGTTGGGAATGAATACCTCGGTCAGATCAGGATAATAATCTCGAACAAACGCCATGCTGATCACTTTGCCTCCTATAGGGTACTATAATCCTATAGTATCTAGGCCCTGACCCAATTGAATTTTTGCCCCAACGACTATTATTATTAATTAGATCAGACTCAACTCTAACTGCGTTCATTACAGAAAAAACCGACGAATTAGATCCATTAATCTACACAGGTTTTGTTTCCGCAGCGATGATTGATTCGGATGTCCTTGCTGTTTCAAAAATGGCATATTGAATAATAAAACCAGATTTTACCAAAAAAAGTTTTTCTATGTTAACCTTTGAACTTTTTACCGCATTTTTCATAATTTGTGGAATTTTAAAGATTTTGAAATTTACCTAGTTACGCGCAGTTCTGTTTCTTAGGGTTGTGCTAAAGGTTTAAAAAATCGAAAAAGGTATATAATATTTTTTATTTAGAAGTGCTTAAGGAATCGCGGGCCAAAAGTGTGGAAACAAATTAAATTCCAGAATAAAACTCCAATCAGAAATCACAATTATTTGTTTTAAAATGTCACTTGGCAGGGTAATAATGCTTACGTATAAACAAAAACAGTAACTTTAAATTCATTTTTTTTTTCATCAAATTTTGGCTTCGGAATCCCCTCGTTTATGTTTCATCACTTTCCCACAAATTTTAGAGATCCTGTTTCTAAGTAATCATGTCTAGAACTTTTTCTAGCCGCTTTGTAACAATGTCTTGCACTTCGGTCAAATTCATCCCAAGCAAGTGCGATGGGAAAGACATCTGGTAATTTTCATGATGTTGTGTCCATGCAAAGTTCTCAAATATCCTTCTTTTTCAGTATTCCCTCGTTACTGGTTAAATAGCCAGACTTTCTACTACGAAAGTATCCTAAACCAAGACACTGCCTCCTCCGAGCTTTATAATCGGCGCAGTACAGTAAGATCTAACGCCCTTTCTTCTTTTGAACGATTAACAAACACTTTCCTATTGGAACCAAATATTTAGAAATGCAACCTCTTAAACGAGTGGAGAGTAAACGCTTTTTAATCGTAGTTACTAAAAATGGTTTCCCACGCGTTTCATTTAATGCAGTAGTGATTTCAGGAACAGTTAAAAGTCGGTTACGTTTAAATATAACTGTAATAAACATGTCCTCTTTTTTATTGTAGCTTTTCTTCGGCTATATCCTTCTTTGTTGACATTAGCCTCGGTATTTCGTTTCTTTGAAAGGGTATAATGTACACCTTGCAATTCGTGCTTTCGTTTGGGTATTATACAAGAAAGATGTGAGATTTTCTATTCAAAAAATTATTTTCAAAACTGGTCAAATTTAATTTTTAAAAAAAAATAAACAGAGCCTTCGCTAAGTCGTACCCTACAGGATTAGTTTGCCGTCATTCAGAATGACTAAATTGATTGAATCGTGATTATTTAAATTTTTAAATAAAATCTGGGTCTGGCTGGACTGATGAGTTAAACTGAGTGTAGTGCAGTTACCATTGTGTTATTGCTAGAAACATCACTTTAAAATCGATAGTGATCTAAGCTCCGTACACTAGTTTACAATGATCCGCAGTGTCTCAATGTGGTCGGTGCAGGAGGATCCAGAGTAGAAGCTTGCTCTCTGTCGATCAAGCTTTCGAGGCGTTACTTAGTGCGGCCGAGGATATTTTAGTTGTTATCTTTGCGTCGGCAGGCAACAAACAATTACCCCGCCAAGTGTCGAACTCAAACATCATCCCCTTTTCTACTCACGGGGAAATATTTAAGACTGTCAGGGTGTGAAGCATTCCTTCCATCTAGAAGCCGCGGCTCCCACAGAATCGATGAAAAACTTATGACCACCTACAAGCCTTTTCGTGATATGGTATAGGGTAGCGAAATCGTTGCTATTCAAGTCAGCTACACTGTACTTTTCATACTTTGTCACGAAAATATAACACGTAGCGTTCACCTGTCATCAGAGCTCTGAGCCCCTTGCATTCATCGATCCGTCCCCGCGTTTCTGCTGTCAGCGAGGTCCTGTGGCATTCTTTTAGGACGTAGCCGAAAATTTAGCCCGCGTCAGAAATAAAGACACTTTTGGCGTGCTTATCAATATTCCCGATTAGATTATTCAATTTGTATTCTTTGCGCAGCACGGTTTCTTTCACCGTTGGACGAGAATCGGAAGGCGTTCTGGGGCCCCATTTTTCCGACATAGCTGTAGTCTTTAGCATCCTCTCCTGCGGTCTAATAATCACTAATATATTTTTTGCCCGCACTAAAACCGCATAAAGATTTTATACATTCTTTCAACGTCACGTGTGGCACGAGATATACTGTGACCTACAGATGGCGATTCCTTTCGCCAATGTGTGTTTTTTACAGATTTAGGGAAGAGAAAATAAAACTACATATTTTATTTGTGATGTGTATGATTTTTTTTTATTTCACACTCATATGTTTTAAAAATCCTTACAAAAACAACAATATGATTAGATTACATACAGTATTGTTTGCATTCAGCATTATATCATGTATATAATAAGAATTTCTATTCCTCATCATTGTCAAATTTGTTCGATATATTTCTCATTTACAGGATTTTAGTGTGCTTCGTATGAACTTGTTGAGATTGATTTCTTTTTGTACAAAAATAGATTCAATTGTAAGACGATACTAATTAAAAGAGATTCGCAATAAAGTTTTCGGAAATATTCTGATGTTTAAGTCTTTTATTTGCGCTTTATATATTCGAAGCAACTTGATCAAATTGACAACATGTTTCCACTGAGTATTGTGAATTTGCGCATAATTCGAAGCCCTCTGCAATGTAGGACTTCAGTTTCCATATCGGTTCCCTGCCACTCACTTTACTTCATAAAGCATAAATAAAAAACTTAGACCTATTCATTCATGAGCTTTGTGATGATTTGTGCTTTTGATTAAATGAGATACTTCTAATATACTGATTATAATAGGCAGAACTAAAATTTTGCTTCAATAGATGCGAAGGTGAGAGAATATAACTCCAATTGATTTGTGTAGTGGAGCAGATCTAAAAGATTAAGCTGATGGCGAGAAGGGGAGTATAAAACGATGGCGGTGTCACGACTGATGGCACTCAATTTGGAATTCATGTCGATATATTCTTTAAACATTCTTGAGGAAATGCATTAAAATCCTATTGCTAGGGAATTATGCATATTCATCAAGAATAAAAAAAAAAAAAATTCTTTATAGATGTTAAATTATAGGGAGAATTTGGTGAAGAGAAAACAGTCAGTGACTACCAAAGAAGGTTGTCAACCTGCCGCCAACAACAAAATTAGGATACTCAGACTTTGGGTGAAACGGGAGTATAGCTGGCACCCAAAGTGAAGGTGTGGTTCATAGATTCAAGGAAACATTGGGATGAAACATGAAGTCGCATAACAGATCCACTCCTGTACAATTGACTAGATAAGATGACCTCTCAAGAAACCTCTAAAACATAAGCTTTTAGCAAAATAGTTCATTACATCCTTTGGTGTCATGTATAAATTACTACATCAGATGCTCAATTCAATAATGTTCACGTTTAAAATAATATTAACTTAAGATCACAACGAAAAACTGCAAAAACTCAACTCAAATTTATGATTACAAGACAATGTCAAAGTATATCAACTGGTACATGAGATTCTGTGATTTCACTTATATTAGTACAAAAAATTTAAACTTTCCATAAAAAAAAATACTTTTCAGAGTTTAGTCTTTTCAGAAGTAAAATCAAAACCGAATTCTGAGTTCACAGTATAGTAGAAATGTTGGTAGTAATAGTAGCAGTCTTATTTGATTGAAGCTACCGATTTGATGAGAACTAAGTTTACTTATCGTATCGCAACTATTTGTCTTTCTAAAAAATGTTAACATCAAGAATAACAATCATAAGGCGGACACTACAAACCTAAGAATCTAGGAATATAGAAAGCATTGATTTTACTTGGGGAGATGAAACGGCTGCACAACTCAGTCTTTACATTTTTTTGGTAATTCTCACATAAATCGCTTTAGTTCCCAGTAAGTAATTGCTCTTACTCTTTATATTCCTTCCAGCGCTCGCCACATTACTAAAGACATAAATAGCCCGATATAGTCCACTTGATTTCTGTCAGAGAATTATTTTAAACTTCAAAGCTAAGATTTACTCACAACAGAAAAAGCACTTATTGATGCCTTCCTCACAATGCCGCTAGTCACTAAAATAATTCATTCGTTGTGAGGACTCGGGGATGGTTTGCTGCCAAAAATTCCATAAGGGGAAGTGGTGTATATCTTAGGGTGAAAACTAGACAAAAACAAATTCAATCTTTTCCATATATGGTGTATCAAGCCGTCTGCAAAACGAAGTCCTAAAAACTATGTATGGCTTATTGACTTCTATGGTACTACCCTTCTTTTCTCTGAGTTTAGTATAAAATTTGAAAATTCTAATTTGTCATCTTTGTCAGTTATTTATCTTGCTATTCGTTTTTATCTTTGCTAAATTTAAAACACTTTGAGTATTATAATAGGCCTAAATTAAATATTTTAAGGAGATTCGTCATTTATGCATCAATAATTTTAAGTAATTTGCATTTAGTTCCATCACTATCCTTTTTACATTATTACAAATAAAACAATAAAATAAATGAGAAAATAAAATTATCCTGGGTAAAAACCTTAATAGCTATTTACATTACTACGCATTTCCTTTGGCGACGTTTCTGCGGTTCAGGCCTTAGTACAGCTCTAACAGCCTCGTCGAAAACCTGAAAACATTTTTTATTCAGTACTAACTTATAATTTCCAGGAAATAAACTTCAAGAAGGAGAAATGTTTCCGTCCAGGAACATAAATAATGGCGATTTATATAGAAAATTGAATACCGATTTTATTCATGATATATAGTAAGCAACCCTCCGAAGGAAATGCGTCGATACCTGCAAGAAGCGGTGGTGTGGTTCCAAAGATTGCCACATATAATTTAACCATGGAAAAATTGGCTGTAAAATCCTCTGCTTTGGTAGCCCATGGACTTAATATGGCGCCCACATTGTAATTATTGAGAGTTACTCCGAGGCCACTAAAGACATCCAACGACTTGAAAATCGGTTTATGAAGATCATCTTCCTACTGTGCCTAACAGTGTAGACTAAACATCTTCTCAGGAGTCTATGCACCAGGCCTCTCAGTCTGAGCTGATTTCGCCTGCAATGCCTTCCTATATCAGGGTTGCTTCCACTGGGTCTACACCCCTGATCCTGTGGCCCCTATGCGACGAGTTACGGCCTACCGAGCCTCCGATCCTGTCCCGCTCCATCGCGCCTACAACGGGGGACAATATCCGTAGCCTCCTCAGCAAGTCACGAATCGGAATACAGCCGCCCCACTTTTTCACATCGTTCCTGTCGCCAACAAAGCTCCATCTCCCGCCGCTGCCATCCATCCTGGCACTTCATCCACCCATACCAGTGGCCCCAAGCTAAAAGTAGCGTCCCCACCTAAACAGCTCTTTATCTCCAGGCTAGCATTCGCAACTTCTACGGGTGATGTTCTGGAGTATACAAAGAGCAAAATTGGTTTACTTTCTCCTCTGTCCTGACAAAAGACAACAACGCCGACCGGGTGATTACATCTTTCAAGCTTACTTATCCACACGAAGTTGACGTCCTCGCAACCCTTCTTTCTGACCTGAAGGTGTATTCATCAAGCCATACAAGCGCTTCAATTCGCGGGCAAATTTCAGGACAACCCGCCGAGCTATATAACTGGATCCGCGTTTACTGTCCGTCTGTTTTATCAGAACGTTAGGGGTTTAAGAACCAAGCTGGGGGCCTTCAATTTATCCGCGCTGACTTAGCAACACCATGCCATCTGTATCTCCGAAACCTGACTGGACGATGCGATATTGAACTCCGAGCTCCCCGAAGGGTACTCCATTTTCCGCTGTGACAAGGACCGGGATGCATCTCGTAAGTCCCCCGGCGATGGGGTCCTAATTACAATAAAAGATACACTCCCCGCCGAACTCGTCTTCTCCTCCTCTGGCCTTCCTTTTGATTGTGTTGCTCTTTGTGTCTCCCCACACAAGTTCCTCCCGTTCATTGTATCTTGTGTATATGTCCCCTGTGCTATGTCTTCTCACCTGTATAAAGATTTGTTTGATAGCTTATCTGAAATTCTTAGCGTCAAATTCCCATCCCTCCCTTTCTTCTTTGAGGAGATTTCAACCTCCCCATGCTCCACTGGCCTAATCATCCAAGCCTTCCAATTCCTTCCAACAACCTCTCCCATTCTTCCTTTATGAACACTTGCTCTGCTCTGAATTTCAATACCACCAAAAACTCCTTGGGCCGCACTCTCGATCTCTTCCTTTCCAACATCCCCGAGCGCCACCACTCTTTATTTCCTTGCTCGTATGTCATAATTGACGCTCACCACCCCGCGCTTGAACTTGAAGCGGAGCTCTCTCGTTCAAAACCCAAAACCAAGCGTAAATCCACTAAGTTCAACTTCCGCAAAGCCAATTTTGATGGTCTGAATTCAGCCTTAGCGTCTTTCAACTGGGTACATATATTAAGCAACTCATCGTGTGATCAAGCTCTAGACACCTTTTACAATATCCTGTCCGATCTCCTCTCCTGTTATGTCCCTTCTTCCCCTCCCTGCCTACGTTCGTACCCAACTTGGTCCACAACGGAAATTCTTATTAACATTCGCTTGAAACATACAACTGCGGAAAAAGTTCCGGGCTTCTAAGAATGACGCCGACCTTGCTCACTTTAAGACTATACGCTCTACTGTGAAGTGAAGTCAGAAAAGCGCACAAAAGGTACGTATTGAGCGTCCAAGCCACTTTTGCCCGCGGTAACTTAAAACCCTTTTGGTCTCACGCTCGCAATTCTCTTAATGCCACTCCATCTCTCCCTTCTTCTATCAGTTTCGCTGACTCCACTGCCAACTCCCCACAACAATCCTGCAATCTACTCTGTACCTACTTCGCTTCAGTGCTTTCTCCCTCGAGCCCACCACCCTCTACACCTCTCATAACTGCAGACTGCTCCGAATCTCTGGCCATTCCTCTCCTTACGCCTTCCTTGGTTGAGTTCATCATTGATTTTTGATGTACCCTTCGCGGAGCTCGAGATTTACTTCCACTCTCCGATCTCGAGGCTATGCCGGTCCTATACCGCCCTACAGCTTGGGTCCTTCGACTCTATTTCCTTTTCTAGTTTTAAGCGTAAAATAAGCCATTCACTTGGTCCTCCCTCTGAGGACAATATGTAATAAGGAGTTTGTTTTCTGTGTATTGTACTCATTAAATAAATAAATAAATTATCGCTTCACAATCCATTTTTTACCGACAATTTGCTACAAAGACCTGCAACGTGTATGCCGACGACAATATCATCGTTACGAGTGATCCCAGTAGTCATGCCAGAAAAAAGACAGACAGTAGCCGGTGCCACGGAGGCAAACAACAAAGTCGGATACGATTATACCTCAACATCGATCGTTGATTGCTATCCTTCGCAACAAAGCAACGCTGTTGTTGTTGTAAATTTTAGTGGTCCCACGACGTCCCGGCGGGCTAATAGAGAGAGCTAAGTTCTCTGTTCCGGCGCTCGATGATTGTACGCGGGGACGAGACTTGGCCAGGCCTTCGGCCTATGTATGCCAGCTGTCACTCGGTTTTTGAGCACTGGCCCTGTGTTTCCAGGTTCTTTCGTAGTATACAGAAGATTAATCCCCACCAAAAAAAAAAACGAAGTCCTATAAACACACAACTTAGTTGTCTTAATCATACCACATCAAATAGATGTCAAGCTAAAGGTACAGTCACTTCTTCGACAAAACACTTTTATAATCGTTTTTGGGATTAATAGCAGAGATAAAAAAATATGTACTTCGCTTTTTCTTCGCAAATTCAATACAAATGAAAAATGTTTTACCTGTTTCAAGCCACGTTGTGTTAACGCCGAACATTCCATGTACTTCACTGCTCTAATTTTATTGGCCAGCTTTTGACCTTGTTCCCGTTTTAGCGGCGATAATCCTTGTTCAGCAAGAGCACTCAAAGTTTCTCTGTCGTCGCGTAAATCTATTTTTGTACCTAAGAACAACGAATGAACGCAGAATAAATACTCACTTGTTCTCCTGATTATTTATAAATGAAAGTAAATTTAGTTATAACACTTCTTACCCACTAAGATAATCGGGGCATCTGGGCAGTGGTGTTTAATCTCTGGATACCATTTCGATGTGACATTTTCAAAGGAAGACGGACTTGCAACACTAAAGCATATTAAGAACACATCAGTTTGTGGATACGATAGTGGTCGTAATCGATCATAATCTTCCTGTCCGGCTGTGTCCCATAGTCCTAACGACACTTGTATACCATCAACTGCCATTGGCGCTGAATAGTTATCGAAACTGCAAGCAAGAAAGACAATTGTTTAGGTATTTCGAAAAGTTTCTTAGTGTGATCAAAAACATACACAGTTGGAACATATTCTCCTGGGAAACTGTCCGTCGTATATGAGATCAACATACATGTTTTACCAACTGTTCCATCTCCGACAACAACACATTTGATTGGGCGACCTGAGGACATCTGAAATTATCGAGAGTTTAGTATAAACTTGAAATTGCTAAAATATTATTGATTAAAGGTCATATTTTAACAACTTTTCTGTAAAAAATGGTGGCATATGAACTGACAATTGATATTTGCTGTTAATTTGAATGAATCAAAGATCGAATTAACTTGATCCAATGAGAAGTTGTTTTTGCAACGAAATGGATACGACTATAAGTCTGATTGTATCAAAGAATATAACAAAATCCAGAGTAAATGGGTGACTAACAAAACTTACATTCCTGTTGTGTCAATATCAAATGAAATTAATTGCGAGAGAGTACGTGATAAGGTCGCTACAATTTCATCCGGTCCTGTAATTTCCGTGTTGTTCTTTTACGTCAAACAAAACCTATTTACTGTGAATTCTTTCTCAAATCAGTGAATGTCAGGAAATCGTGGGACTCAGCTTACTTTTAGAAAATCATACTTAGAGATGTTTTCCAATGTTTATAGAAACTTTACTAAAAAAAAAATCTGCCTATTGAAACTTTTTTTTCCAGGCAATCATTAGAATGTGACGAATGATTAACTTTAGAAATCATCATTAACGGCGCAACAACCGATATCCGGTCAAGGCCTACCTTAATAAGGAACTCCCCACATCCCGGTTTTGCGACGAAGTCCACCACTTCGATATCCCTAAAAGCTGTCTGGCGTCCTAACCTATGCCAGCGCTCCATCTCAGGCAGGTTCTGTCTCGTCTCCTTTTTCTACCATAGATATTGCCCTTATAGACTTTCCGACCTGGATTGTCCTCATCGACACGGATTAAGTGACCCGCCCACCGCAACCTGTTGAGCCGGATTTTATCCAGAACCAGATGGTCTTGTTATGGCTCATAGATTTCGTCCTTATGTAGGCTTCGAAATCGTCCATCCTCATGCAGAAGGCCAAAAATTCTTCGGAGGATTCTTCTCTCAAACGCGACCAAGTGTTCGGAATTTTTCTTACTAAGAACCTAAGTCCCAGAGGAATACATGAGGGTTGGGAAGATCATTATCTTGTGCAGTAAGAGCGTTGACCCTATGGTGAGACGTTTCGAGCGGAACATCATCGTCGTAGTTGTTATCGGTTGTGATGTTCGACCCTAGATAGTGGAAATTATCAACGGTCTCACAGTTGTAGTCTCCTATCTTTATTCTTCGTGTTTGATCAGTGCGGTTTGATGTTGTTGGTTGGTTCGTCTTCGGTGCTGTCGTTGCCACCATATATTTTGTCTTGCCTTCATTGATGTGCAGCCCAAGATCTCGCGCTAATCGCCGCCTGCTCGATCTGGATGAAAGCAGTTTGTACGTCTCGGGTGGTTCTTCCCATGATGTCGATATCGGCAGCATAAGCCAGTAGTTGGGTGGACTTACCTCTTACCTCTTGCATTTACATCAGCATCATGAATAACTTTCTCGAGGGCCAGGTTAAAGAGGACGCATGATAGGGCATCCCTTGTCGTAGACCGGTGTTGATGTCGAATGGTCTTGAGAGTGATCCTGCTGCTTTTATTTGGCCCCGTACATTGGTCAGGGTCAGTCTTATCAATTTCGTCGGGATACCGAATTCTCTCATGGCCAGTGTACAGTTTTACCCTTGCTATGCTATCATAGACGGCTTTCAAGTCGACGAAAAGTTGGTGTAACTGGTGTCCATATTCCAACAGTTTTTTCATCGCTTGCCGCAGAGAGAAAATCTGATCTGTTGCTGATTTGCCTGGAGTGAAGCCTCTTTGATATGGGCCAATGATGTTCTGGGCGTATGGGGCTATCCGGCCTAATAAGATAGCGGAAAATATCTTATAGATGCTACTCAGCAGCGTGATACCTCTATAATTGCTGCACTGTGTGATATCTCCCTTTTTATGTATGAGACAGATAATGCCTCTTTGCCAGTCGTCAGGCATTAATTCGCTGTCCGACACCTTGAGCACAAGTCAATGAACCACTTGGTGTAATTAGTCGCCCCCATACTTAACCAAGTCGGCTGTAATTCCACTGGCTCCTGGCGACTTATGATTTTTAAGCCGATGAATTGCACGGACTGTTTCTTCTATACTTGATGGTAGCAGTATTTGTCCGTCGTCTTCAGTTGGCTGGACCTCCAACTCGCCGATGTTCTGGTTGTTAAGTAGTTCATCAGAGCAGAAGTAGAGGTGAGGTAGCGTCTGACGATCTGCCTCTGTCCTGGTAAGAAGCCGTAAAGCCGTCATCGCCTAATTTTTAAAAAGTTTGGGTGCTAAGCCCTAAATTTGGGGTCTGTGGACCAAAAAAGGAGGGAGTAAGTGGCTCCCCATTTAGTCCCCCAACGTTCCCTCGATCCACGCGGCCATTTGCGAGACTCGTACTTTTTCAGGTATTGACTCCCAATCATCGATAGGTTCATCGGTAGCCTGAGGTGATACCTCTGAAAGGTATTACTGCATAACTTTGCGCATGAACCCTCTGTCGGGAATGGCCACACTTTCGTGTGCCAGTAATTATAATCACCGACCAGGGAATGCAGTTTGAGTCCTGCCTTTTCTCAAAGTTGAGCAAACTTCTTGGCTTTAAATGTCACCGAACAGCCGCGTATTACCCGCAGCCCAATGGGATGCCCGAAAGATAGCACAGGACGCCCTTTTTGGCCGCAAATCCTGCTACTCGTTCTACTTGGTGTCCGGACAGCCAATCAAGAAGAATTTGCTGCAAGACTCCCCCGACATCAGGTCGGGATTCAACGCTGCCGGTCTTTTGCGTATACTCAACGACGCAATGCCAAAACTGAAGCCGCCACCACGCGAAAACCGTGGCTGACGTGTCCAGGGATCTCGAATCCTGTACGCATGTCCTAATTAGGACGGCCACCCCTCGGAAGCCCCCGCAGCCGCCTTATCTTCGAAGTCCTCGAGCGAGGCCGACATCATTATAGTCTCAACGTGGCGGGTACGGTCAAACGGGTCTCCTTGGTTCGACTAAAGCCCTCGTCCAGCAAAAAAACGTAACCAGGGCGATAGGCGGGCGACATGTTCGTTTTGACTTGTAGCAGTCGAGTTGAGGGAGCCGTGCATCCTCATATTCCTCACTGAAACCCCCGTTTGGTTTTAACTGAGGATGCAGTGATAAAGGGAACAAGTGGTTCCCGAAATATCGGTATTTTCAAGACCAATAAATTAACAACTAGTGAATAGAAAAAACAAGTTTTTATTATTTTATAGTAAACTTCATTTCCCATATGATGATGACATCTGGGTTTACGATAAATTGCCTTGAAATACAAGATTTAATCTTCTATAATTTGGTTAATAATAGTTGGATTTCCTTCAAACTCTGTGCATTATATTATTACTTATAACATCACCAATTGTACTGCGAGGATGAACGAGCATGAACTTAAGGAGGGCTTAAATATCTATTGTAAAATATGGTCATATGTTATTAACTTTATTTGATCAAACATTGGAATGGGATATATTTTGAAGTTTAGATCTTGCATGGGTGCACCATTGTGAATTTGTTGAAACTTTTTTGCTGGATAAGTTCCGAGAACGGGACCTGTTAGACACCCACTCCCCTATGTTTCACCCAATATCAGAAACAGGATTATTTCCGAAAAGTACTAATCAAGTCCTTTCATTTGATACTCTCCATGACCATATTCTGTGAAAAAAATGTACATCCCAGTTTCATATATATGGAGTCTCCCTCAAACTGATCAGAAAATGGCGCCACTGAACGAGCACTACAATGCTGTACGTGAATGAATTTACAGACCTCATGTTCTCACCAAATTTCGTGACCATAGCCTCAGCCGTTTTCGAATAAATCAGGTGTGACAGACAGGCAGGCAGAAGAACAAAAATTGAATCGATTCTAATAAGCGTTTATTTTACACAAAACCTTAAAAAAGAGATATCACACAGGGCAACAATTATAGGTTTCACATTGCTGAGTCTTCTTTTTCTTCAGCCTTTGTCCCGTTCACAAGTGGGGTCGGTCGTCAAGTCACGTTGCTGAGTACCATCTATAATATATTCACTGCTATCTTGCTAGGTCAGATAGCCTCATACGCCCAGAACAACATTGGCCCATAGCATAGAGGCTTCACTCCAGGCAAATCAGCGGCAGATCAGATTTTCTCTCTGCGGCAAGCGTTATTCAGTTACACCATCTTTTCATTGATTTCAAAGCTGCTCGTGAGAGAAGTCCGTGTCCCGGCGAAACTGATAAGACTGACTATGCTGATCCTGACCAATGTGTGAAACTAGATAAAAGCAGAATCACTCTCGATATCATTCAACATCAACAACGGTTTGAAACAAGAAGATTTCGATGATATCACGCCACCCCTTTAACCTTGCCATGGAAAAAATGAGCCGTGATGATGGATTAAATGCGAAATTCAAAATTCCTTTCTAAGTCATTCTGGTCTACGCAAACGATACTGAGATCATGGGAAGAACCCGAGATGTACAAACTTCCTTCATCAAGATCGGGCAGGCGACATAGGCAAGATGAAGTACATATATGATGGCAACGACGGCCCCAGAAACCAAAGAGGCGACAATATCAAATAATGGTAAAATAAGAACAATAAAAATACAAGCCTGCACCTCTGAGCCGTGTTTTTCTTTCTCCTGTCTCGGATCGGAAATCACAATCGATAGCAGCTACAACGATGAAATCCGCTCACAGTTGTTGGCAGTCAAAAACCAAAGAGGCTCTAGCCAAAGCCCTTACCCTTACTGTGCAAGATACTGATCTTGTTAGTCCTCATGTACGCCTCGGAAATTTGGATTCATAGCCGAGTTCCAGAAAAGAATCCCGCGAAGAATTTTTGGTCCCCTTCAAGAGGATGGACGATTCCATTAGCCTACATAACGACGAAACCTATGACCGACATCATGACCGTCTGGTTTTGGACAAAATCTGGCTCAGTAGGTTACGGTGGGTAGGTTATTTAAGAAAGAAGGATTAATCCTTATGGATGAGGATGATCCAATCCGAAAAGCCAAAAAACGCGATATCTATGATGGAAAAAAAAATCTGCCTCAGAAGGAGCGATGGCGCCAGACATCTCTTAGGGATATCGAATTGGTGTATTTCGAGGACCAACTCTCCCCTGCATCAGTGTGCTCTCTTGATACTCGCTTCAGCGCAAAAGGATAAAAAATGTTTTCCATAATGGAATCACCGATTGAACGGATGTACTACATTTTTATGTGTTTCCCTTATGGGAAAGTGCATATTTTGAAAGTGATGAAGTTCTGAAATAATAACAAATACATGGTTTTCGGCACCGCCTTTTAGTTGAATCAGGTAAGCTCTAGTGGCTTATGATTGGGACTGGAATGTTTTTCTTAATGACGCAGAATAGTTACTACACCACGCTCAAAACTTGTGAAGGCTAATATTTGGCTTCAGCAACCTAATACGCCGAAGCTGTTACAGTTTTGATGTTTTTGTTAAATTTGTAAATTTCGCTCATCGGGATCATTTCTCGACATAAGGACTTCTCATTTTTGTGGAAATGTAATTTTCAAGTAAGGTCAGACTTGCCAATAGTCAATTCTCATCGATTTCAGCACCCAAATAAAAATTTTCGTGTGACCCAAGACTGGCTTATCTGATCCACTCGACTGATACTCGCCCCTAATGGCAACAAAACAAGCGCCAACTCTGTTCGAGATCCGTAATTTTCACTAATTCTCATCACATTCGCCGAAGCGCGTAATTAATTCTAAAAAAACGTCATTAACCAAGTAAAATATTTGAGAAAGCGGAAATGCCAATTTTGCATTGGTTGGAAATGGGAAGCGTAGAAAGTCCAACAGCCGCATTAGCCAAGGCCATCGCCGATATCATCTGCGGTTCTGACCAAGAAGGGCAACTGGCAACTGGGTCACCGCACGCAATCTGCCCCGTGGGCCGCAATATGGTGCACTTGAGGCGGCACGGGCCGGCTGCACCTCATTAGAAATCCAAGGCGGCAACTTGCCGAGTCGCGAAATAGTATGAACCATACCAAATTAAGGCATAGTATGATGTACTCCACCATTCTATCGTCAAGCGGTGACGGGACGTGCGAGATTGCAAATCAATCTGCGAAGCACGTTCGTCGAATGCGCCCCCGTCTTCACCCGAAACTTTTCCATTCTTCCGTCGCGGCCGCGATTCGACATTTCTTTTTTTCCGACGTTTCCTTGTCATATTTTTCCTTCCCATTGCACAGTGTCTAAACACAAAACCTCTTGACTTCTAGTGGCCCTTTAGCGAGGCACACATTATGCAGTAAATAGCGCACCACACTGGAGCCTCCTGGCACACCCACCCCTCATTGCCCTATTGGACAATCTGACCGGAATCAATGGTCCACAATGCGTTGGGAGGAGGGTTTGCACCGCAAACCACTCATCGCCGCAGATTCATATTGCATACAAATACCGTCCATCGGATATGGGCATATAAATAAACTGACACCACGCCGACACCGCCGAGAAGTCGGAAGAAAGTGAAATTTCGGGGGCGGCTGAGATTCTGACTCAAGGCGATGACAACGCCTGTCCCAAACAAAAGCGACATTCCGACGTCGATTCTTACCTTCTCTGAGTGCAAGGCTCGTTAAAACTCGAAGCGATCTTTCGGCGAATTAATTCTAGGCAGTTTCCGGTAGTCTGGACGTTTGCATTTATCTTACTGTTAACAACAAGTTGAGTTGGGAGCACTGATTTTGAAAAGTTTCACGGACGAAAACACTGCACAGTTCACGACCCCGTCCGATGTTCCTTCTACAACGATGTCAAATGCCAACTGTGCTGCCAAGTTTGAGTAAATGAAAATTTTCCTCGGAAACGTTCAGTGCCCAATTGGAGAAAGCAGATCTTACGGTTGTAGTCAATGATAAGTAACACAGTGCAAATTCAGGTTTAGAAATGAGGTGCTATACTTTCTTCAAGCCTATAACATTACCAGCAGGTGGCACTTCATTCTGGACTAAATGCAATCAAAGCACTGTGCAACCGTTCTGATAAGCAAAAAAACATAAACGCTCTTTAATTTGATCGGCGGTATAATACTCACCAAAATATATGTATGCACTGTATATTAAGACTCAAGGCAACACTACATTAAATTATGTGCGAAACCACCCTTAAAATCGAAACAACCCATGTTGGTTCCCAATATATTTCAAAAAAACAATTCGGTACCACAATTATCGGAACTACACACGCTCACTCCCCAGTTTGTACTTTAATTCCATAAATTCTTCCTTATAAACTAAGCAAAAACAATCCGCAGCCAGAGCTTCATTTCCGCGGGTAGTTTTGCAATGTTTTGTCCTCCATCAAGTCTCGCGTCACAGCCAGTACCTGTTCAGAACTGACTACATTGTTATTAGTTAGCATCACGAGGGTCAATTTTCTCATATAATTAATTTTCTCTATCAATCGTAACGCATTTGCTAAACCTTCTTTCTCGCCGCCTGAAGCGGTGGAACCCGCGTTTCTGAACTGCAGCAACAACTCTTGTAACATCTTACGTTGTCTTTCCACTTTTATTTGAAGCTCAGTTTTCGATTTACTGCTTTGTGCGAGATGTTTCGCGATGCCAGCCGCCTCTTTCAGCTTCCTGCAAAATAAAAATTAACAACATTTGAACGCAGACAGTACAGACAACTTACTCTTCCGTCACATTGTGGGGAGTTTTTCTCAGCAAGTCCTGAGATTTGCAGTGCTTTATTATCTCCGCTCGATTCAGCGCGGCTAGAACTAAATTCTGATTTGTCGGTAGCGACATTTTGCAAAATTCCCCAACGAAATTAATTAAAAGCCGAGAAATCGTAGCCAGAACTACCGAATTTCAAAACTGACAAGAACTATCTGATAAATGTCAAATTAGCCCAACATCAGTAAACAGTCGGTAAGGTAGTTTACTTGCTATAATCATCTTAGACACAATCCATTACGATTTAATCGAAAATATCCATTTTCGAAAGTGTTATTCGGGGATTTCCATTGCCGAAAATGTAATATCAAATGAATTAATATGTTATATATGCGATTACCTACTTTTTTCTTTTTAGCCGTTGTCCCGTTCACAAGCGGGGTCGGCTCATTGTGATCGGTTGCGCCATTTTGTTTTACGAAGCCCTGATCTCGATGTGGTCACCAGGCTTTCAAATCACCATCCAGCGTATCAAGCCACCGTAGTTTCGACCTTTTAGTCGTTTACATCGACTTCGATGTTCAGACCATTCTTGGCAAATGAATTCTCTTTAGCGCGAATTACGTCACCATACTTCTCGAAATTTTTCCACCATCGGTGCAACCCCATATCGATCACGGGGATCCTCATTTCAAATGTGATCATGGCGTCTTACGCTACTAGTCCAACGTAACATCTTCATCTTCATTACTGCAAGATGCTGTTCCTTGTCTTTTATAGTTGGCCAACTCTCAGAACCATAGAGAACGACAGGGAGAACGACACTATGGTAAAATTTAGATTTGAGACTTTCGTTGAATATCGACCACACAGACTACCAGTTCTGGAATGCCACCTCATCCAGGTTGCACTATTGCGTTAAGCAATTTCATACCACAGTTCTCCTTTGTCTGATATCATTGACCCGAAATATTTAAATCACTCAGTTCTGAGTAGGTGACTGCCACTGACAGTGATATTGCCTGTTTCATGGGATCGTTAGTGAAAAATTTAGTTTTATTCAGATTCAATTTGGCGATCATTTCATTTTTGAACAAGTTGGTAGAGCATACCAAACGAGTTCGTGTGGCATACGGTCAAGCGTTTTCTACAGATTCATAAAGAAGTATAAAAAGGGCGACGCTTTTCACAGTATTTCTCCTTTAGTAACCGCGCAGCGTGTATTGCGTCAGTAGTTCCGCGGTTCTAGACAAACCCGGCTCCATTCAAGATTATTTGAACGATGTCGTGAATATCATTGTCAAGAATGCATTCAGAAATCTTCATGGTATGGGATAGTAGGGGGAAGCACAACAGCGGAATGAATGCGTGCGTGCGCAATGAGAGAGCTGTCAAATGCAGTTCATTACACAGATTGTTGACTCAGGTACTCATTTACAGCTAAGTCGACTGGTATCAACGTCAAATCACGATACAAATCCCGCTGCCACCAGTGAGATTGGAACCGCGACCTTTTCCGTATGATAGCCTTGTGCTCTAACCACTCAGCTATCCGGACAATGGACTTGTGTGCATATTTTATGTTAAGAAAATCATACAATTAAATGCCACTAAGAGTGCACATATCTCCGGCTTAAATTCAATTTTTATGAATGGATGCGACGGGACTAATGCGAATCACATTAATGGTTAGCACTTGCAACGCAAAAAGTGCCTTCCACAGTTTTCAAAACGAATTTATTCAAAAGTAACCACTGAAAACGAAAAGCGCCTACAAATTGCAAATGGCGTGATTATCTGATTAGAATGAACTTTGTCGACGTGGAGCGAACTTTGCCGGCCTAAAATCTTGATTACTCATTGAAATCAGGGTTGGACATATTTGTTTTCGTAAATACGAATACCAACAAATTGGTACGATGATTTTCTATAAATATGAAAAGTGAATATATCAATATTTACACAAGTGAATAGAAATACGGCTGTATACTCATGTCCGAAAGTGGATGCAAACGTAGTCTTATTCACGACTACGAATACGAATTAATACGAGTATTTCCAAGTGCGAATACAAATTTTTTGTATTAAAATGTAACTATTCGCCTGGATAGCGAATATTATTATTATGTAAGGTGGAATCGGACTTAATCTCCAACAAGAAAATTAAAAGGTGCTGCAGGTGTAGACAAAAAAGTATGTACATATAAACTGAAAAGATATTTCATTCGTTTTATTGCTTACTCGACTTGAGTGGCCCCAATAAGTGAAATTGCTCCAAATGTCGGTAGTGCTTCTAGAGGTCAAGGATGAACCTGCTCGAAATATTCTCGCCATCTATTTGTCGCGGCTCGTCGGTAGGTAAACAAAGTACCGTTCTTGTCGTTAACGGAACAGAAGTGTTCCATATCCTACGCTGGTGTCGGCTTTCGACAAATCGATACGGATCTCTCTCACGGTCCTGAGTGTCCGGTTGATCCTAAAGATCTTTGCAATGGGCCGCTCTGGTGACAACGATCGCTATTTTTGCTTTCCAAGGTTGATGAGACTGCTTACCAGGCTTGGTGACATTACATAAACCGCTTTGTGAATCGGATTTTTAACTTGGCTACACGATTCTTCACAACACAGAAATCAATGGTCGATGTTGAGACGCGATGGTGGCAAAATGTCGGCGTCTTATTAGAATATATCGATTTGAGTTTTTCTGTTCCCACTATAAAATGTGAGAAGATGAGGGAATCGTTTGATGAGCCATGTATACACAAGTACAAGGTCATGAGTGTCCGCAAAATCGACTATGCGCTCGCCACCCTCATTACACGCTCCAAACCTTTTTCTCCCATAGCCCATGGCAAAACACCGTCTGCCTTTTCACTCACATGACCATTAAGGTCGCTGCAATGATGAGATAGTCATCGGCGGGCACGTTACAAGTTTTTGCATCGAGAAGTTGTCAGAAGGCATCTTTCTCGGCATCAAGTTACCCTGTGAAGAAGTGAATAGTGCAATCAGTTGATATAATATTGCGCTTCTTTAGCCAATCATCCAATCGTTCGACTTCTTCAATGGCATCACGGAAACCCTCTGAGATGGCAATGCAAGCACCGTATTGAGTGTGTGTGCTACCAAAATAAAGAAGTTTATAGCCATTTTTACCGCATTCGCGACTATCATGTTTCTTGAAGAGCGCAGATATCAATGGGCTTTTCCGAAGGGCTCTTGCGAATTCCTCGTTCTTTCCAATCAGGGTGGCAATGAAATCAGGTAGGATTTAGCATTGTGGAATAACTCCAACTTTAATGGATTTATCTCTTTCCCAGATCTCAGCATCTGTTTTATATTCAGAAAACCATCTCCGGCTGTAGCCTCCATTTCATCACGAATCTCCTGGGCATGACTTGTCCTACCCAAAAGTATAGTTTCATTGTGTGATGGCAGGCGCTGAGCAAAAGTACAATAAAACCAAGCTTCATCATCATCATCATCAACGGCGCAACAACCGGTATCCGGTCTAGGCCTGCCTTAATAAGGAACTCCAGACATCCCGGTTTTGCGCCGAGGTCCACCAATTCGATATCCCTAAAAGCTGTCTGGCGTCCTGGCCCACGCCATCGCTCCATCTTAGGCAGGGTCTGCCTCGTCTTCTTTTCCTACCATAGATATTGCCCTTATAGACTTTCCGGGTGGGATCATCTTCATCCATACGGATTAAGTGACCCGCCCACCGTAACCTATTGAGCCGGATTTTATCCACAACCGGACGGTCATGGTATCGCTCATAGATTTCGTCATTGTGTAGGCTACGGAATCGTCCATCCTCATGTAGGGGGCCAAAAATTCTTCGGAGGATTCTTCTCTCGAACGCGGCCAAGAGTTCGCAATTTTTCTTGCTAAGAACCCAAGTTTCCGAGGAATACATGAGGACTGGCAAGATCATAGTCTTGTACAGTAAGAGCTTTGACCCTATGGTGAGACGTTTCGAGCGGAACAGTCTTTGTAAGCTGAAGTAGGCTCTGTTGGCTGACAACAACCGTGCGCGGATTTCATCATCGTAGTTGTTATCGGTTGTGATTTTCGACCCTAGATAGGAGAAATTGTCAACGGTCTCAAAGTTGTATTCCCCTATCCTTATTCTTGTTCGTGCTTGTGTTTGACCAGTGCGGTTTGATGTTGTTGGTTGATTCGTCTTCGGTGCTGACGTTGCCACCATGTATTTTGTCTTGCCTTCATTGATGTGCAGCCCAAGATCTCGCGCCGCCTGCTCGATCTGGATGAAGGCAGTTTGAACGTCTCGGGTGGTTCTTCCCATGATGTCGATATCGTCAGCATAGGCCAGTAGTTGGGTGGACTTGAAGAGGATCGTACCTCTTGCATTCACCTCAGCATCACGGATCACCTTCTCCAGGGCCAGGTTAAAGAGGATGCATGATAGCGCATCCCCTTGTCGTAGACCGTTGTTGATGTCGAATGGTCTTGAGAGTGATCCTGCTGCTTTTATCTGGCCTCGCACATTGGTCAGGGTCAGCCTAGTCAGTCTTATTAATTTCGTCGGGATACCGAATTCTCTCATGGCCGTGTACAGTTTTACCCTGGCTATGCTATCATAGGCGGCTTTAAAGTCGATGAACAGATGGTGCAACTGTTGTCCATATTCCAACAGTTTTTCCATCGCCTGCCGCAGAGAGAAAATCTGATCTGTTGCTGATTTGCCTGGAGTGAAGCCTCTTTGGTATGGGCCAATGATGTTCTGGGCGTATGGCGCTATCCGGCCTAGCAAGATAGTGGAGAATATCTTATAGATGGTACTCAGCAACGTGATACCTCTATAATTGCTGCACTGTCTGATATCTCCCTTTTTATGTATGAGACAGATTATGCCTCGCTGCCAATCGTCAGGCATTGATTCGCTGTCCCATACCTTGAGCACAAGTTGATGAACCACTTGGTGTAACTGGTCGCCTCCATATTTAACCAATTCGGCTGTAATTCCATCGGCTCCTGGCGACTTATGATTTTTTAGCCGATGAATTGCACGGACTGTTTCTCCTAAACTTGGTGGTGGCAGTATTTGTCCGTCGTCTTCAGTTGGCGGGACCTCCAACTCGCCGATGTTCTGGTTGTTCAGTAGCTCATCAAAGTACTCAACCCATCGCTCTAATATGCCCATTCTGTCGGAAATCAGATTTCCCTCTTTGTCTCGGCAGGATGAGCATCGAGGTGTATAAGGCTTCATCCTGCTGACTTGTTGGTAAAACTTCCGCGCCTGGTGCGGTTGCTCCCTGTGCTTTTCTAGTTCACAGACTTGTTGGTTCTCCCAGGCTTCCTTTTTCCGTCTGTGAAGTCGCTTCTCCGCTCGACGGAGTTCGTGATAAGTCTCTGCGCGTGCCCGCGTTCTTTGAGAATGCAATATTACTCGGTATGCGGCATTCTTCCGTTCCGTTGCTAGCTTACATTCATCGTCAAACCAGCCGTTCCGACTCCTTTTGCGGCTGGGGCCAAGTATATTTATGGCCGTATCCATGATAACGTTCTTCAGGTGGTTGTGAAGATCATTAGTTGATGCTTCATCTCCAGGTCCTCTATTGACTGCGGTTATTGCGGCATCCATTTCCCTCTTATAGGTGTCGCGGAGGGTTGTGTTGTGGATGGCTTCAGTGTTCACTCTCACCTGATTGTCAGAGGGGATTCTAGGTGGTATTGTTATTCGAGCTCGGAGCACCATGCCAACGAGATAGTGATCCGAGTCTATATTGGCCCCCCTATATGTTCTGACATTCATCAAGGCTGAGAGGTGGCGGCGTTCGATCAACACGTGGTCAATTTGGTTGAAAGTGGTCCCGTCTGGAGAGGCCCACGTATGTTTGTGGACCGCTTTCCGCGCAAACCAGGTACTTCCAACAACCATTTCGTGTGACCCTGCTAATTGAATAGTCCGCAGTCCGTTATCATTTGTTTTTTCGTGTAAGCTATGGGAGCCAACGTATCGCCTGAATACGGGCTCCTTCCCTACTTGGCTGTTAAAATCCCCAAGTATGATTTTGATATCATATCTGGGACAGGCTTCGAGGGCTCTTTCTACTGCCTCGTAGAAGGTATCCTTCTCCGACTCTGCAGTCTCCTCTGTAGGGGCGTGAACGTTTATGAGGCTTATATTTCTAAACTTGCCTCGCAAGCGCAGAGTGCATAGCCGTTCGCTTATACTTTTAAAGCCGATAACAGCAGCTTTCATTTTTTGGCTGACTAAGAAACCTACTCCGAGCACATGGTTTACTGGATGGCCGCTATAATATATGCTGTAGTGGCTCTTCTCCAGGAAACCGGTCCCTGTCCATCGCATCTCTTGCAACGCTGTTACATCAGCCCTATATTGGGACAGGGTATCGGCTAGCTGCTTATCAGCTTCATCTCTGTACAGGGAGCGCACGTTCCATGAGAAAATGCGCAAATCGTTGTTCCTTTGTCGTTGCCGGGTCCGTCGTTTTAACATCCGTCCTATCCGAGGCTCCTGTTGTGGCTTCGTAACAGGTTGTTTTCCGTGTAGGGTTGTCAGCCCTACCCAACCCCCAACCTGGAGGACCAGTTGGTACAATTTGTTCCGTTTTTAGGTGCGGGAGACTCGCCTTCATTCTCCTCCGTCTGCAGCTTTTCGTCAAGAAAGAGCTCCCAGCGGTCACCACGTGGAGGTGGAGATAGGGTTTGGTAGTAGAGCTGTTAGTGTTGGTTCAGCAGGCATTTCCCAGGTTTTATGCTCCATCGTGGGTACCAATCCACGTTTCGCCCCGGGACCTATACTACCCTTTGACCACCACCAAGCTTAATAGGATTTAAAGAACCTCGTGTGCCAATGTAATCCTATACCTGACTCCCCTGGGCCTCCACATTAAATAAACTGTAGAGCGTAATGCTGCCAGAGAACGTAAGTCCCAATGTTGCACAGCGAAGCCCTATTGTCATAGGAATATCCTACATGAAGTGCCTCGGAAACTCGAAGCATTCCAAACGGACTATGCCACAAGCAAACCGAGTGTCAGTGGAAGTACTGGCAATACTGGAAGCGTATTGATGGCTGGAGCAGATCCGAGCCCCAAGCGTAACAAAGCCCAACACCCAGTGGTGATAAAGCCCAGGGTTCATTACTTACCCCAAGTCAAGGAGGATTTGGCCCACATATAAAAAGACTCGATCGCAGAAGCTCTTGCGTCAGTAGCATGCAAATGCTTACAATAATACGGCGGTCTGCATGAGGCACTGGCCTATAAGGGACCATGTCGTCAGATTCGTATTCGCATTGCCGAAGTTGCGGAGGGGAAGAAAAAACCCTCAGGCACTACCTTTGCGATTGCTCAGCTCTAGCTGGAGCTAGACTATGGACACTAGGTGAACCAATTTTTGAGAGCTTCATCCCTAGTGGCAGGGTTGGAGAGCTACGGTCCTTCGTGAATGCGGAAGATCTGAGTCATTTGGCCTCGCCCATTTGCTCCTACCACAATAGTTAGGGTGTTAGGAGTTTCTGACATCAAAACGGCACTTAACAGCTTAAATTGGGCTCCTACTCTATTCTACCTAGAATTTTTCAGTAAGTTTTAATGGAATGATTTCTAGTTTGCAGCTAGAAGGGATACTCCTGATAGCACGTTGAGTTTGCTTGGAGTTGGAGTTCGTCAGCCAGCTGCATTGGGTTCAAATCCCAGTCATCATGAATGGTTGTGTTTGTCTCGCTGCTGTTAGCTTATCCTTTTTATTGCCTTAAATGTAATAATAATGAATTTTAAAACAGTTTCATTCAAAATAAAAGTGGAGAGAAAAAATAACAATAAGAAGAAAAAAACTGTTTGCCTGTGTCCTGCATTTCAAAAGGGGTAAATAGGGCTCTTGTAAAAATACTCTCGTCTTGTGTATGACAGATTTTTCTCAATTTCATTATCATCACACACGACTGGTCTCTCCCTTTTATCACACGACGATGTGCTTTTGTACTCTGAAAAGCCGAGTCGTAGCCGACGCGAATCCTGCGTCGAATATTTTCTAACGGCTACCGCAAGGGACGCTCTCGAACAGACATCTCGCTACGAGATTACGATCCAGGTCAAGGAGCATCATAATTCTACAGTGCTATGCACAAGCTGAGCCTTTTACAAACAATTACATGAAGTTCAGGAGAGGCTTCTTAAAGATGATGAATGATCTAAAGGCCAAGGTGGATTCTGACAACACCTTGTCAGATATGTGATAGCGAAACACGGTTTTGGGAAAAGTAATGATAATGGTGGGAGGCTTATGGATTTCTGCAGTTTCACCGCCGACTACGAATCGACTACGTTGCGATCAGCAGTAGATTTACAATCTGTCTCATTGATGTACGTAACAAGAAGTGCTGATACCGACCTCGGAAGCAATCACAATCTTATGGTCCCTTATCTTCGCCCGTGCATTGCCTTCGCCACTTCTCGAACGCTGCAACCTCCCAAGTTCAGCATTATCCGCTTATATAATCCAGCTATCTCACGACAGTGAGAGAGCTGCTGATCAAACGGTAGATAAAATGAATCACCCGCCTAAGAATATCGGTGGGCCGCCATGAAAAATTATCTCCTCTCAGGTGCTAGACAGGCCACACAAGGGCATCATAAGATCTGGCTGACTGCGGAAACGTGCAAGGGGATTGATGAATGGATGGAATTGGAGGCTCTACTGACCGCTGCGAGTGATGTTCTACCATATATATTTCTCATTTCCTGGAGTCTTCATCCTCATGGAGTTATTATCATATGGCATCATTAATTTGAGGTTAATTTGTAGTTGTACACAAATATGTACAGTATGCAAAATTCGTATTGGAACACCTATGATTTTACAGAAAAATGGTTTATTCTACGAGAAAATTAAATGATTTTAGCACAATTATATTTCTAATTATTTGCATTTGAGTTAAGACACTTTTAACACATAAAAGTTTTTAAAATAACAAAACCGGTTTTTCATAATGGGCTATAGATCATTATTGTCGAAGCAAAATTCGTATTAGAACACTAATGGTGCGACACTGTACGCTTCCAGGAAATGCACAATTTGCACAGATTATGATGTTTTAGTTAATGATCGGCTGTGTATCGAGTTAGAGAATAGTTTTAAGTATAAAAATTACATTTATTTTCCATAATTAGTTATACTATTCAAAATTTATCAAAATGGGTCGGAAGTCAACAGAGTTATCAAACGATGTTCGAAAATTAATCGTTAATTTGCATGAAAATGGGAAATCGCTCCGGGAAATAGCAACAATCGTTCAAAGAAGTCATACGACGGTTTACAACATAATCAAAATATACAAATCAAGCGGCAGGATCAATAAGAAATCGCATAATCCGAATCGAATGCTTCTGACTCGCAGACATCAGTCCTTTCTTCTCCGTCAAATTCGAAAGGATAATGCCGTAAGTGCTGTAAAGCTAGCTGCCCTCCTAGAGAAATATTGTGGAGTAAGTGTAACAGCTCAAACGATTCGAAATTACATTCGCCGGCTTCAATTTCGGAGCAACGTAAGTGCAAGAAAACCTTTTATAAATACAGTAAATCGGAAAAAGCGAATTACATTCGGAAAAAGGTATTTAAATAAAAACTTCCGATTTTGGAAAAATGTAATTTTTACCGACGAATGTAAATTTAATGTTAAGTCGTCGGATGGTCGCATACGAATTTGGCGTGAACGAAATACTCGCCTCCATCCGAGAAATCTGAGACCAACCTTTAAACATGGGTACCGCTCATTAATGGTTTGGGGTTGTTTCGCTGCATCCGGCGTTGGAGAGCTCCACTTTATCGAAGGAAATATGAATGCCGCGCAGTATATCGACATTTTAAAAAAAAAATCTGCATAAAAGTGCGAGAAACTTGGGCATTGAGGACCGCTACATATTTCAGCAAGACAATGACCCCGAGCATACCGCTTTAAATACTCGCTTGTGGTTATTGTACAATTGTAGAAAATATTTAAAAACCCCTCCTCAGAGCCCAGACATTAACCCTATTGAAAATTTGTGGTCAATTTTTAAACAGAGGTTAAGATATCATAGCATAAGAAACATCAGTGACCTTAAAACTGCATTACAGGAAGAATGGAAAAAAATTCCGAGAAACTTGACTGAAAAATTGGTGCAGTCGATGCCAAAATGACTAAGGGCTGTTATAAAGCAAAAAGGCTACCCAACTAAATATTAGATGTGTTTAAGAAAATGAATTTTTGTAATCCATTTTAGTGTTCCAATACGAATTTTGTTTTTGTTAAAGTATGAAATTATTATTATTTTTTTTTTGTTACCAACATTTTTAGTTATTTTTATACAATTGAATAAATATTTTGCTTTAAAATCCAAAACACATTTTAATTTTTCAAAATTCGTGCGAATTTCGAAGATTTAAGCAAAAAACTGTTAAAAACCTATGTGTTCCAATACGAATTTTGCATACTGTATATGCTGGCTCAATTTATTAGTCGTCTTCTCGGATATTGTGCCAAGACCACTTCCATTCTAATTTCAAGTAACACATTAAATAGTAATACATAGTGCTCTTGTCTACTTCGTAAAGCATCAGTTGCTTCAGAAACGAATTGTATAGTGCCAGCGACCACCTTGTGAATTGATCCTAAAATGATTTTTTTCACTAAAATTCGCAATTTGCTGTTTTATTATACCTAGAATTCAGAAAAGTCAGACCTTTCTGAGAAAAATCTGATTCACAATGAGTTTAAAACGTATCTTAAGTACTCTATTTATGGGAAGGTAATTATGATACCTGCCTCATTTCAGTGATTATATTCATTCATTGCGCGATTATAGTGTACTCTCTATGATTGTTTTTATTTTCGACGTAACACCCGTCTATTAACTGATGATAAATTACTTCCTAATATCTCACTCCTTATCAAACAGAAGACGCTATCTCTGATATTGATATTTATAAAATGTTAACTTTCGAGTGTTCGTTTCGTCAGTACTGCATAGAGTTGTTCAGAACCGCCAATCAGTTACCGAAATGTTGATAAAAGTGAACTTGCTTTTGTGCGGAATATTTGCCACTGTTGGCTCCTGCTTTGGGCAATATGCAAATAACACAACCTCTGAGAATAGGGCTCTCGCTCATATTGCTAGGAAGCTTGTACATGCAGCCAACTGGACCGTGCTCGGAACGATTGCTCCAATTCCTGAGATAAAAGGATTCCCAATGGTTAATCTGGTTCCAATGTCGGATGGACCACCAAATGGACGATCATCGGGATATATTTATTTTCATCTCTCCAAATCCAATATAGTTGTGGAAAGTATTCAGGTTGGTAGAAATTTCTTTTATTGGGTATATGTAGATACAGTGACCAGACGTCCTTACGCACTTTCTTACATATAGAGGAGTGTGTGATATAAATGTTTGTTGAATGTTTCATACCATTTTCTTTCCATATTTAAGTGTCTAAAACTCTGAAATAAATACAGAGTCTAGGAAACGTTAGAGGAGTCTTTCCGCTAAATTGGTGTTGCCCGTCAAAAACAGATCAATCAGTCAATCAAAAATTAAAAGTGTTTAACATTTCAAACTCGAATTCGCTGACGTACGCGATAACGCAACGCTTCCGCCAAATATATCCAGAAGCTTGGGCGCCATCACCTGTATATAGGTTCGGGATGATCCAATTGGACTAGGAGTAAAAACTTCCTTTTTTGATGTGCAGCCTCTTTGTGATTTACAAATAGGCCTTTGTATGGCCTGCGGTTTACTATAGGATAATGTGAACTTCACTCATGCCTGTGAATATGATCCTGATTTGGCTAAGGTTCTTATTTATAGATTCCATTTCGAAAGCTTGTTGCTCTGACTATAACACACAACCGTCAGGAGCTTCTTCCCAACCTCAGTTATCTTTTAGTTTTCCTTAGTTTCTAGACTACCTACTTTTTTCTTTACAAAAATGTCCATCGTTTATCTTATCTTTTGCAGTTTTTCATTGTAGATCTTTGATAAAAAGAAAACAATGCATGGTAAATAAAGATACAATGTCAAAGTTTGAGTGAAATATCTGAAAAAATGCCAAAGATCATGTTTGTATATCATTCATTTCGTGATAAGCTTATTTTCAAATAGGCAGGTAGCGGAATGATTGACTTTCTTCCGGAGGCTTTGATGATTTTGCTGATTCCTGATACTTACCAAACATTGCATACTTCAAAATTTCGTGGAGTAGATACTTTGATTGTAAGGCGGGAGTATACATGCCTACCAAAACAAAACCAGTGGTTCCTAGGCCAAACTCACTGACAAACGAACCCAACCAAGAAATTATGGAATTTTTCCAACAGGACGGAGGTAACTAACAGTTGATTTTAGCCTATGCCTTGGACTATTATAATATGAGGAAATGCGTGTCTTTGCAAAACTTTACGTAGAGGCATATATCCCTGAGGAGCAGCATACAACCCAATTATGAAGAAGTTAAGCAGCTAACACCATATCCTGCATAACTTTCTCTAAATATAGTAACGCTCCCCTTGTCCTCTGGAGGGGTAGCAGTGCAAGGTGGAAAGCAGCGCTAGATACCTTCATAATACTGAGGTGCTACGTGTGTGTATGAGGTAGGGAGGGGAGGCATAGCCCCGAAGAACTCAGACTAAATCGGTTCATTGTATTCAACACTACCGTCTAATGAAATATCCCAGATTTTTTTATATATGGCAGGATTTCTGTTAGTCGATGAGATGCTACTGGCTGCAGCTGAAGTACATTAGTACCAGAAATCTGATGTCTGATGGGGCAGCCCACTCATATAGGAAATGTCAGAATGCCCATAATACTTCTGTACAAGTTTCTACTTTTCGTCAAGGTAAACTTTCAAGTATGTCTGTTTGGTTCTGGCAGTAAAAGTTTGGTGTGTCTGCGGTATATAGGCGCTGCTACCTGGCATTAAGGGTAGTTTCTTCCAACTTTTAATAGCAGTATTAGTCAACACTACTGACACTTCAATTACCGGTTCCGGTCCCGGCATGAGGGAAATACTAAAGCATTCGAGATTTCATCTATCGATCTCGGTTTCTATCTTCGCGAATGGTTTAACGATAGATGGTTGAGCGCCAGCCTCTCAGTCTCAAAAAAAAAACTAATCAGACGCTGGCTCATCTCTGCCCTGGGAGCCCCGTGACCGTAAGTGGCAACAGGTGGAAAACGCTCTTTGAGGGTGCGAATTATATCCAAGTGAAACCGTCAATAGTTTGAGCCTAAGCTAGGCTAAGGCTAGATTATTGTTTAGGGTAGTGAGGGATCTAATGCTCTGCAAGTAATAAGCCTACAGTAGCAGGATAGTAGGCATGTGAACACAAATATCCAAGACAAGCCGAATTTGAACCCGAGGCAACGAGACTGAGAGTTGTTTAGGATAGTGAGGGATCCTAAGTTCACATCCACTTGATGTTGGACCAGACCAAATGGAGAGCAACTTACTCTCACGTTTTTTAGTCCACGAATACCTCGTCTGGGGTATGACCCCCAAGCATTTAACAATAGGGAGTAACGGTTGCGTCTGTTGAGCTGTCTATGCCTTCGACGAAACCGTTGGTCTCTATTTTTAAATGCTTGCGTGCCATGCCCCAAAGAAGGGATCCGTGGACCAAAAAACGTGAGAGTAAGTTGCTCTCCATTTGGTCCGGTCCAACATCAAGTGGGAGGAGGATCCCTACCTATCCTAAACAACTCTCAGTCTCGTTGCCTCGGGTTCAAATTCGGCTTGTCTTGGATATTTGTGTTCACATGCCTACTATCCTGCTACTGTAGGCTTATTACTTGCACAGCATTAATTTTGATGATAATGAAACTGAAGCATACTCTCACTGAGACTGTGGTGATGCCCAACACTCCACAAAGTAGAAGATAGGAGAAATACAAAAGACTGCTCAATGTCATCATGACTACTGCGGCAAATTTTGATGCGCCTGCTCTTTACCCGCTCGTCAATCATCTCGGTTGATACATTTGGAATGCAATGCAATGCATTCCAAATATATCAACCTCAATATATCCCATAGACCTAAACGAATTAGTGGATGAACTGCTATCATGGTAGTATAGGGAATATGTATTCGTACATATCCATCGTCATCATCAACGGCGCAACAATCGGTATCTGGTCTAGGCGTGCCTTAGTAAGAAACTCCAGGCATCCCGGTTTTGCGCGGAGGTACACCAATTCGATATCCCTAAAAACTGTGTGGGGTCCTGACCTACGCCATCGCTCCATCTCAAGCAGGGTCTGTTTCGACTTCTTTTTCTACCATAAATATTGCCCTTATAATCTTTCCGGGCTAGATCGTCCTCATTCATACTGATTAAGTGACCCGCCAACCGTAATTTGTTGAGCCGGATTTTATCCATAACCAGACGGTCGTGGTAGCCCTTATAGATTTCGTTGTTATGTAGGCTACGGAATGGTCCTTCCTCATGTAGGGGGCCAAAAATTCTTCAGAGTATTTTTTTCTCGAACGCGGCCAAGTGTTCGCAATTTTTTTTACTAAGAAGCACTTTGACCCTATGGTGAGACATTTCAAGAAAAACAGTTTTTGTAAGCTGAAATAGGCTCTTTTGGCTGGAAACAACCGTGGGCGGATTTCATCCTCATAGCTGTTATCGGTTGTTAACTTTAGTCTGTAACCATGCAGTCAGGAACCATGATACACATCCTGGAAATGCACTTGAATAGGAGTGCAACGGCTTACTACCTGTTGATATAGACAGGGTTTACCATCGTGATATGTCAATGTACTTGCTACTGCTGCATCCATAGGAGATCGTTTCTGTTTTAACGCCCGGCAAATACCTATCGGGTAGAATATCGGAAAAATTGACTTTGGCGAATTTGCCAAAAGAAGATTAAACGAGCCACAGGACTCGGACATAGACAGAATAAATGCAACTAAATTCTTAGTGAACTCAAAATGAAGCCTTGTCACCACAGCTTGCGATGCATCGCCTCCCAAAAAAGGACTCCATCATTGAAAATCAACTGTGTGCTGGTGTTGAAATAACAGGTCTACGGAATTGCCATAGACTTCGGCGGATTCAACAGCGTGTAACTGACCAAGATGGTGTAATCCTTAAATTCGTAGAATACAACTAACTAAAAGGAACTCCGCTTAGAAATCACCATGCAGAAAGCATACTGGGGTCTCGAATATATGTTAGTTACCAAAAAGCTAAGTGCCCATCGATTATCCTGTTTACTGAAAGCAGTCAAGACAGAATAAATGGTGCAGCCACTTTTCCCTGTCCACTCCATCTCCACTTGTTCCCGATGAGAGGCAGATTATTGAGGAATGTTCACTCCTCATTGTAATGGAACTAAAAGAGGCGGTCTTGTCCGTGAAGGTCAAAAGAGCATTAGGACCGGGTAGAATTCCCAGCAAAATGGTAAAATTTGTATTTAAGTGTTACCCGTGCTTGCTACTCAGTGACAGTGGGTGTTTTTACCTCCCGTTGGAAGCTTGCGGCTAATAAGCAAAGGCAAAGTAACCCCCCAGCGCCATTAGCGTGCCGTCCTTTCAATATGATGGACATTGCGGGAAAAGCACTTTAGAAGCTCATCAAGTTAAAACTGACTAATGCGCGAGGCAGCTCATCAAAACAATATAGTTTTAAATCCACATTGGATGCAATTGAAGAAGTAGCCCTAGCAGTGAGATTGGCTGAGGCACACAATCGTCGCATCTATTGTTTGTTTGGTTTTTTGGACCGCCTGAAGACTCGCATTTGGTCGAAGACGCAAAGTATGTCCCGTCGAAAAAATTCAGCGCATATTGGCAATGGCAATGCAGCGAGTCATCAAATAGATGACTGAGCTTGGTTTCTACCTAGCTCTCGAGAAAACTGAATGGGTCGCTCTTATCAAAAAGAAGTTGCTCACAGTCCAGCCTATTCAGATTGATGAAATCGTGGTTTTGTCTAAACCTGTAGATAATTACTTCCGTATCATCCGAACAGATTCGTAATACTGCAGGTAACGCTGCAGGTAGAATATTTGCGATTTGTCGACTGATAGTCAATATTGGTAGGTCAATAGGTTTAGTCCGTAGCTTTTTACGGTTCCGAAGTGTGTACAATGGCGAGAGGCATTGCAAGTTGCGTCTACCTATCGTACCGTTTTAGAACAAGCACTAGTGGTAATAGCAAGAATTACTTCGATCGCTCTATATATATCAGAATAGGTGATAGAAACAAACAAGCCCTTGCTTGTGAAGATAGAATTCACACTTTCAGCGGCAGCAATCGTAGGAAAGAGGAGGGAGAGGCAAATTGACCGCGCATCTCAAAGACGAGTGGCCGTGGTTCAAACGAAGGCACAGTGAGGTTGACTGTTGCCTAACTCAGATGCTCAAGGGTTACGGGTATTTTCAGTCTTACCTTCACACAACGCGAAATCACTCTCGCCGGATTATATTTACTTCAAGGATGTGGTGGATGACGCCAGCAAGTGCAGAGCTAGGGCACATGGAGCAGAGTGGTATATTACATTTAAGGCATTCTTAAGATGAAAACGAGGGAGATGCATAGGAGGGAAGGCAGGGTAGCTGGCAGCTCATGAGTCACAAGAGTGTGCTCCTACACGGAATAGGCCTGGTCTGAGGTAATGTGTCAAAAGTTTCTGGGTTAGTGTCCTATGCGCAACAGGGCAACAGTGAGGTAGGGAGTAGTCTACTTGAGACAAGACTCTAGCACTTCGTGCGAAAATCCAGTTTACCTATCTACCCGAAAAAAACCGAGGAGCATAAGCACATCTCAGGATGTAGCTTTCATCCTTAGACTATATCCAGAGATCATTACCAAAAGTGCATCCTTTTCTGAGAGATGATTAACATTTAATTGGCAATGGTATTTTTGAGATTTTCGGTTTACTACCCAAGAATTTTCTTGTGAAGGAGGTTTATGGTACTCTTGAATTTCTGATCCGCCATCCGTACTCCTTGTGGTTGTTGAGTTAAAAATGGTTGCTATAGATTGTCATGTTTTTCCTGCCAACTTATCTCCCTGGGATACGTAGGCACTTCTTGACAAATCAGATTGCAGTGACCCTCCCTTTCTTCCTTTTAACCAGCCTTGTTACCATCTTTGGCTCATTTATCTTATCTTTTGTGGGCTTCAAATCTATTGATTATACGAAAACTTACCTACTTCTTACCAGCCTTAAGAATCGTTTCTTCAAATCCTTAAAAAGTATATTGTGTTGATGCGTTTATCTTAAATCTACTTCCAGGCACGAAATAATGTTACTGCACTTATAACCCCTAACGATGATTTAGGTTGCGTGAAGCCTGGTCGGACACAGACATGTTATAATGCTATGATTAGTGGTTGCACTATTTTGGTAATTTTCTTGTGTTGGAATGAATCCTTGTAATAAAAAACAAAATGATTTCCACAATTTCTTTCAGCTGAGGCCACGCACAAACGAATTTGCTTTGGGTTTGAGGGCGTATTTGAGCCGACATCCGAAAATGGCGATTTCACTTCTAGGTAAGAAAGGAAAAAGTAATTTTGACTTATGCAGTACAAAATCAAAATTATTCCTTCCAGAGGACGATTTCCTTTTATACAAATTAGTTGTGGAGAAAGTGTTTGTTGTCGATTCTTACGGGACGCCAAACTTAGTACCCTTACAGGATTATTACACAAACAATTAAATGAAAATACACAATACTCAATACAAAGTATCTTTTATTTTGTGATAGCTTGGTATCATCATATATTCATTCCTCTTTTTCTTTGGCTTTGATTTTTTTTTGTTTAACCAGAATTATTGTTCTTCAAAACTGAATATTCCAAATATTTTGTCGTTATAATAATCTTTCACTGAAATATTATGAACTCCGTCGGAATCGAATAGGTAGACATTTTCCACATTCAATTGACATAAGTAGTAATTGTTATCTGGGAAAGATAAATTGACGGTGAGACGATTTTAAATGGGGGAAAAATTTGTAGATATTCTTACTTTGTATCCAGTTTGTTGAAGCGGGGTGTCGACTTAGAACAGCTGTTTGTCCTTGGGTATATGCTTGTGAGCCGACATTGAGCTAGGAAGAATAATAAACATTTACATTTATATTTCTATTAGAATAAATTTTGCATGCTATTGTACTTCCGCGCCTCATTTGTAGTACTATAAAGTTAAGGGACACTTGCTTAAATTAAGGTTTCACTCAAAAATGTTTAGATTTATTACTAAAGATCAGCACTGAGGAAGTATAATTGTAAAGGAGTCAGAAAACTACTAAATTACTCCATTGCCATTTGGTGAAGAATCCACTTTGGCACCAAGAAAACTTGGCATTTCACCTCCCAGATTAGAAGGACAAGGGTAAACTATTGCGTTTCTATGTAGATAATCTTAGGTTTGAGGGCAGACACCAACCGTTTCTCACTTAATTTTTAGAATACATCCTAATACTTTCAATCCATTAGTTTACCTGTATCACACTTCCACTAATAACAGCTTGTGAGCATGATGGTTGCAAGGAACCCATGTTCTGATTTTGACAGTCCAATTCATCGTCCGTGACAAAAAGTGCGGTAACATTGTTAATTACCTGTAGAGACGCCATCATGAGTAAAAATTGAAGGTAATAAGAACCATTGAATAAGATCCTGTTCACATACATTGATATTTTGGGTAACGAAACCTGAGCCGGACAAATAGAAATAAATATTTCCTGTAGAGTCTCCTCCGACCGGACTGTCAGCAACTGCAACAACGTCTATCATAGGAAACCCGGCCAATTGGTTTGATGAAATTGTTGCCAGCGACGTCCAGTTTGCATTGTGAACCAACTTCCGCACAGTACGAGCCTTGTTGTTGAATCCGGGAAGGCCAAAAATCAAGTCATCTTTCACTATTGCACTCACGGCTAATTGGACTAACACTGCGAAAACCAAGCACAATTGCAAACTCCTAATCGCCATTCTCACTATTTCTTCTGATTATCCAGGGAACAGAGTAACTAGACTTATAACCAGTAATCCACACTTTCGCAAGCTTATATACTATTTATCAAAAGGAAAACATTGATAAGACGACAAAACATTTGATTTTTATTTTGTATTTACGGTTGGAAGCTGAAGGAGTATCGATCATTTTGGACAGTGTCGAAATTGTCGGAATGAAATTAAAATATCGCAAATACACAACATTGGAATGTTATGTGATCCATAAATAAATTTAGAAGGCAAGAAAGGACAGCCAAAAACGATCACTCATAAAAAGATCAAAGTCGTTGTCTGACAATAGATTTTATATAATTATTATAGACTGTTGTTTTTTAGATAACAATAAAAACAAAGTGAGGGTCATTTAAGGTCATAGATTTTGGGTGGAAAAGCTGTTTGATTTTTAAGTATTCTGTCACCCGCAAATGTCTATTTCGCTATCAATTTCAACAATGGAAAAGCTCCATAGATTTTTCCCGAAAAGCATTTCCAAATGTTTAATACGCCTAGACTCAGCACTGGATTTGAGCTATATGTTAATATTATCCAAACTTTCTTAGAATTTTACACTCTCAACTATTTCACATTATATAGTTCCAAGATTCACTTACTGATTTTTGTTTGCCAAAATAGAGATCATTACGTCACGGTAAGGACGGAGCTAACAAGTATCAAAGACTTCTTCATTTTGACTCCAGAATGCTTTTAGCGGGGGTAGTTATGGAAGCCATCAGTTGCTCCGTCTCTTCGTCGATGCCAATTTATGCTTTTATATTCATGATATTCGTTGGTCCAAGCAGTATCAATCTAATTATGGTGTTAACAGTATCTGGGGGTTCTTTTTAAATCCAGGTAGTAATAAAGAGTGGCACACATCGGTTCCCAGCGATTCATTGGTGTTTCCAGGGCCAGTACCGCCACATAATCGGCCAATCACTCCAAGTTCAGTTCTTTGAGTAGTTGGGCCTTGGTCTTCACCGCAGCGCAGACATTAGTGACCGTCGGTATGATGAGGATGGACACATTCATGTTCAGACTACCTTTTCTTGCTTTGAAGGACAGTGAAACCCAACCTATAATTTGCATTGAAGTATCAACATCCAAACCAAATATGCTAAAAATAGCACTATGCCACTCGGCGTTCAACAATTGCTCTGCTGATTCTGTGATGAACCATTGGTGTCAATCAATGCTTTCAGAAAAAATACTTGTCGACTTGTGTATAGATTTCTGAAGCGAATAGTCTAATATTTGAAACTTTCGTACAATCGAAGTAGACCCCAGAATTTGTTACGATGGACCTCTTCCTCCCCACACTCGTGGCATTCAAATGAGTATATCTCTTATAAAAAAGGTTAATATTAAAAAATAAAATGGGACTCGCGCTCAAACTGACCCATCAGGCGGAAACACATCTCCGCGACACTGAGGGCAAGGTAACTACACCCAAAAAGGGAGAAGTCAGGCAGTGCAGCCAAGAACAATATTGGTCTATCGCGAAGACGGTAGCTAACGAAAATCTACATCCAAAAAACAAAACTATGTCTCAGGTCGGCATATCAGACATGAGGAAGGATACAGGCCCCAGTGGCGCAGGTGCTAAGTAGTATTTGCGCTATCTGAAGAAAGGCCTGAAATCAGAAGGCTCAGGCCTTCAGTATCAGAACTAAGAAAGCGGGGAGCAGCAGAGATCAGTCCGCAAGAGGGGCATGTTCCAAAGCAATCCAAACCTGAACCTAGGAGGGGGTATTTCCATATAGGTCAGGGGTGAATGCGGGGGTTGGGTAGCCTGCCATTAGCAATGCTAGTGCAGTCGAGGGTATTCGGCTAGCCATACTGCTGAAAACATTTACGGAGAAAATACTCACTCGTGATGAGCAGGAAATTATCGAAGATCTAGTCGTTAGGCAAACGTGCAAAAGGATGGACTGCGAAGCTCGTACTCACCGCTTTCGTCCAGGTCATATACTGGTGGACTACGCGACGGAGGACACACAGCAATGACTCAGGATCATACTTCCTAAATTGCCAGTCTGGAAAGAAGCAGAATTGCCGACATCTGCTGAGGATTGTTTCCTGCCAAAGCCGCAGCGCTAGAGAGGGAGAATCTTATGGACCGCCTAAATGCTCGAAATGACGATTTCCATACACGATTATGGAGAGTATTCAGAAACAACATGGAAAGCAAAGGCAAACTCCTCATGGTCGGCCATAGAGGCTCAAAGGACAGTACCAAGCAGGAGAATATATCTGCTGTTCAGGGGAATAGACCTGAGAGGGAGAAACTGGACAAACTAGATCTGGAACTCCTAGCGCTTAAGGTACGTAGGAAAGTGACATGTCGGAGGAGGAGGGTGATAGTCCACGTTTCACGGAAGCTGCGAGAAGATCACGGGAGGCAGCCATGTTATGTTACCTTCTTGAATTTATTCTTAGCAATAAGTTAGATGACGAAGCAGACCCTGCCTGAGATGGAGCGATGGTGTAGGTCATGACGCCAGACAGCTTTTTGGCATATCGAATTGATGTTCCTCGGCGCAAAACCGAGATGGCTGGAGTTCCTTAGGCCTAGACCGGATACCGGTTGTTGCGTCGTTGATGATGAATAAGTTAGAAAGATATAACATAGGGAACATTCGAACATTTGTGCCCGCACTAGACAGGAGAAACTCGCTGATGAATAAGCTGGTCAAGAAGTTGAGGTTTTTAGATAAGCCCTCTATGGCGGATTAGAGAATAATCAAATTCGACATTAAGAGCAACTCGGAAGTAGATAGAATAATAAGGAAGCCTATGAGAATGGATTGGGACTCCTATTAAACGCACCTGAACAACAACATGGCTCCCTTACAGAGAGACGATGATATCAGAAGCAAACGAGAACTGGAAGCAATGGCGGAAGATCTCAACAAAGTCAAAGCAGAGGTCCGAAAACTCTTCAACCGGGCGAAAGAAACCGGAAACGGGCCGAGGTGCATTTACGCGTGTAGCAACGCACTCTAGACGAGTGGCAGCTCTCTTGGCAAAATGAAGCTAGAGGCAGATGGACTGCGCGGCTCATCGGCAGCTTAGGTGCGCGGCTGAATCGGAAGCATGGTGAGATTGACTATTTTCTTACCCAATTTTTAAATGGGCATGGAAGTTTTCAGTCTTACCTGCACAAGATTGGAAAAGCGCGTTCTCCGGATTGTGTGTTTTGCAATGGAGTTGTGGACGACGCCCACCACACTTTTTTTTCTTGTGGAAGGTGGGATGGTGTTCGTCAGCAGCTCTATTTAAATACAGGGAATCTCTCTCCAGACATCATTGTCGAAGAGATGCTGAGGACTGCTGCCAGGTCGAATCTTGTTGCCCATTACGTTCGGGCCCTTCTCGTTGCTAAGAAGATAGAACTTGACCGGTGGAGGAGCCGGATGGCAGGGGGTGCCTTGAACTGACAGTTCCCTTCCTCCTCTCCCCTCCCGTTGGTGAAAGGAATTCCCTGATTTGAAGGCTCCGCAAGGCGGGAGAGATCGGGGACTAGCCCGAAGTAATGTGACAAACGGTTCCAGGCTGGCTCTTTGACGATGGGGAGGTGTTTAGTTGGTAGTCCAACGACGTACCGATTCGAAACTCCAGCACTGTGTGAGTAAATGCATTCAGTTCAAAACGGAACAGTTTCAGGGAATTCTGTGAAGGGATAGAACAAGCCATAAAAGCAGCCAAACTATACAAAATTATAGCCGAAGGCTGGGCAATATCTTCTGTCTGTCTGAAAAAAGAAAATAGGGAATATATCAAGAATGAGGACGACCGAGTACATCTACATCTCCGAACTCATTTCCCAGACGCTGCTCCTCAGAACTCATTTCCTACCCGGTTTCTACCTGACGCCTCAATAACAAGCAGAAACGGGAAAAGGGAGAACTGAGAACTAGCAAAAAAGATATGCTCGGAACCTAGCTGCAAACCTTCCAACCACTGAAATCATGGGAAGTAGATGACATCTCCAGAAAGGCTTAGAAATCTCCTTATGGTCTCTTCTAAGAGTGACAAAGGGATAAATACCAAGGGATGTAGAGTGTCCGGATAGCTCAGTGGTTAGAGCACTAGGCTGTCATACGGAAGGTCGCGGTTCAAATCTCACTGGTGGCAGTGGAATTTGCATCGTGATTTGACGTCGGATACCAGTCGACTCAGCTGTGAATGAGTACCTGAGTCAAATCAGGGTAATAATCTCGGGCGAGCGCAATGCTGACCACATTGCCTCCTAGTGTACCGTTACGGTCTTGAATGAAGTGCTCTAACACACTTCAAGGCCCTGATCCAATATGGATTGTTGCGCCAACAATTATTATTATATGTAGATGGGCAAAAGCGATCTTTATTCTGAAAGCGAAAAACGATCATTTGCAGCCTAAATCTTTCAGACCAATTTGCGTAATATTGTTTGTACTCGAAACGGAGGAGAAGGTCATAGACAGCTATGCTTGCAACGTTCTAATGCGCAACCCCCTACATCATTGTTAACACGCTTAGGGGGACGGTCAACCGAAATTGGCCTGCATGGGTTGACGGATGTATTACAGGATGCTATAGAAATAAAAGAAATAGAGCACTGTGTGTTTTTGGACATCGATTCGCAAGGGGGTTGGAAAACCCCTGGTATTGTGGATGTGCAGAATATGAGGGAGTATGCCAATAGAAATACCGATAGGTATAAACTCTATTGTCATGAACACTACTCAAGGATGTTCACAAGGCGGGGTACTATTATCGCTAATGTAGAGTATGGCAGTTGATTGACACCTCGTCAAGCTAAGAAACACTGGAATGGTTCAGGGTTACATTTATGACTAATGTATGGGCAAATATGAGAATATCTTATATGATAGAATCCAAACTAGAATAAGAATTACTAGTATCTGGCGCCACTATGGTACCATCGAACGCAAGTTTCATCACTTGGGAGCCATTAGATTCCATGACATGGGTTAACCTAAAAATATAAGTCATATATTTGAGAATTACATTAGACCAAAAACTACTCTGGAAGTAATATATCGCGAACACATGTCGGAAAGTTACAAGGGCTTGAATGACTTGCAGGTCCATAGTAGGAAAAAAATGGGGATCCACCCCGAAAATACTACAGTGAACATATACTGCAACAGTAAGGCCAACGATTTCGTATGGGGTGGTGATCTGGACAGACAGAAATGAACTCAGCACAACATCGAGGGAATTACACAAGCTGCGAGGGCTGGCTTGCGTGTGTATCAGTGGGGCAATGAGGACACATCAAACGTTATCCCAAGAGGTCTTTTTGGGATTGACTGCTCTCCATCTCCAAATACAGATGCAAGGAGGGTAATCTTCAGAACGTCCGGGAGTATCAGTGAGGAGGAAAGCTGTTTAAATCGTGTTTGTGCGTGGTATCCCATGATGCCAAGAGACGGCAACGAGGTTTCATTTTGATAAGAAGTTTGAAACACGGTGGAGCAACCAGGCAAACTGGGCAAGCATTGCAGTGATCTGCGGCTTATACCAGCAACTGTTTACTTTCTACGCTGATAGATCCTAGGAGAGCAGAGGGTGTCGGAGTCATTGATCCAACGAAAACATACTTTTTAGCCAATGGATAAGCACACTAGCAAATGCATCTTCTAAGACTATAAAATCTTCATCGAGAACTAAGAACTAGAATTTCGTGAATCATATTCTAGTTGTGTTTTGCCTCCACCGCCCAAAGGGCCAAATCACACCAAACTTTCTGAAATATCAAAGGTCCTGTCCATGTCATTGACGTTGAACTTGACGTCAAATGTTTCCCCATAATTTTAGAATTATCAAGACCATAGCTTTGAGGGGTCAACTATCACATGCCTCCAGCCCTACAAATTAAGCTGAATACAGCTAGTGATATATTGGTGAAATTTTCGCTAATTAGCTTATACGACCCTTCACGCCTCCATTTATCTAAGGATGGATACTGTTCCTGGCTTTAGTCCGAGCAAACCCGTATGATTAATCTGACTCACATGATGAAGACCGAAAAAAGTTATTGTTCTCATATGCACATATATTAGCGCTAAACCGAAGGAAGGAAGTTCTTCCGAATATGCAATTGTACTTTGCGTAGATCTCATCCAAGCATCTAATGGTAATAACCGTTTTAGTTTCAAAGTCACATCAATAAACCAAAGCCCGACAGTAGTTATGACTCTTCTAACACTTTGACTCCGCTCCGAAAAAACCACTAAACTAACTTTTGGATACAATCAGCAAATTAAGCGCTAAATTGCTCCAACGAACGAATCACATACAAAAGTTGGAACAAAGAATTATGTTTATGACACATCGAAATTTTTATAGTCTTCCTTATCCAGAAGGCACTCCAAGTATGTACGCACATATTAGTAGCAGTATGTGTGTATGTAGGTAGTTCCAAGCTAAGTTGCCATAGTCTAACCAGTTGCGAAATTTTTGAAAAAAAAAGTTTAAGGAAGTTATGTATCACACATAAGATCCCGTAACGATATAACCATTCGTCCAAAACGTACGAGTAAGGACAACGTCAAAAGAAGAGGATTAATCGATTAAGGAACAGGATCGAAATCAGAAACGTCCGAGTGGCGCCAATGACAACGCTTCGTTTCATAGAAAAGTGTAACAAAACATACGTACGTACACGTAGCATCTTATAAGAAACCCAAGGACCGAAAGGTGAAATATCGAAAACTTGTAGACATCCGCTAAATGAGTTGCTTCGATAACGAAGACTTCTTTCTTTTCGAACGTTCTACATCTTCTGAGGGTAGAGTTCCAAGGAGTCGTGCTGATATATGGAAAAATTGTCGTCTTTCGCTGAAACGGGCTATTTGTTCTAACGACGCGTACTACATCCTGAGAAGGTTTTCGGAATTCATACTTACTTTTCTAGATTTTAGATCTTTTCATGAATCCTTTTCTAAGATATACTTCGGCATATCTGATAATTGTTTTGTTTAGAAAGCTTCAATCTACTTGCAGTAGTTTTGAATGTATTTATATTGTAAATAAAAAGATATCCTTAAAAAGGTATCCTTAAAACTTCGTACATGTATTTTTATATAACATATATGTGTATACATTTATATTTCAACAGTTGCATATTTTATTTACTATATAATCACAAACATCACTGAGAGAGCTAGTTGTTGGCGCTAAAATATACCCAAGTATTTACGTAAGAATTAAGGATTCAGGATTAACAAAGTTAACATTTGCGTCTAATTTGTCTGAATTTGAATCAACTGCCCGGACTATACTGAGATATAAGTAGCTAGACTTACACCGTCAATAGAGACCAACTCATTCAGAGCGGAAATAGTTGCTTATGTGAAGAAGGGCTTCCTGTGTAACGATGCCACCGATATCATGCTTCATTGAGAGTCGGGAATTCATTCTTAGGATGTAGAACTATTACAGAAACTGATTGTTCCTAATGCATGAAACCACGCACCTACATATCAACTTTAAATGTCCTTTTTCAACTTCAAATTTGAAGTGAATTGAATTCCTGAATTACACACTGCAACTTTTACAACTTGCTGAATCACATCGCCTACGGCAGGACATTAAAGAGATGAGACCGTGAATAAATGATATACCCCCTGTCTGTAATGCAAATGTCAGAGAATCCCTTGGAATTAAGGGTAAGTGATACAGATGTATTCGGAGAAGTATTGTGATTGATGACAGACCCCCCAGATTGACTCGAATCTGTCGTCGTCCAATGGAGTTTTTTACATGTAGACACATAAGGACATACATATATACATATGCATGTACAAGCGTATGACTATGTGGCGGTGTTGAACCAATTTATTGTACTTTGGAACACGTTCAAACAAATCGTCTGAGGTTATTCGAGTACATTTGTAAGTCATTTGATTTTTGGGTAATCAATTTACATTTTATAGGATTACAATGACATCACACAATGTATGGAAATATGAATACAATAGCAATTTTTTTTAGTAAAAATGATAGTGACAAATTTAGTGATTAGGTAACGTAGTATTGATTATAAGAGGATTGATTCCGTTGAAGGATATTCAAAGGGTTATATTCTTCACAACTCAGAATATACAAGGAGACAGAATCAAATTTGAGTATAATGAATGTTTAGATGATGATTGCAAGATTCGATCCTCTATTTTAACTTCAATGGGTGGCCAAAATTATTTTCAATTTGGGCTATCTAAACAAATTTTTGAGGTTTTCTTAAGTTAGTATCTTAAGGTACTTAAGGTTGATTAACTTTTCCCCTTTTGCCCCATATATGTGTATATCGTTATTTTACATTTGTCCTTTTCAATTCTAGTCTCCATAGGTAGATAGGTATCAGTGGCCCCCAAAGGAGACCTTTTAGCGCTATGGTGAACTCTTTTGATGTCCTCAATACCGTAAACGTGACTGCTATGGGAAGGGCAAGTAGACCAAGAAACTAGCCGCTGACTCAAGTCTTTAGAGCTGGCCCGTAGTGTTTTCGAAAATAGCAATTCCCTCATCATGCAAGTAGAGATTTCTTTGAGGTCCCCAAAGACCTAGCTAGAGCTGGGTAATCACAAACGTAATGCGTTTGCGGTACAAACCACCGTAATCTTGTATGCATTTGCTTGCGACCAGCTCAAAAGCTCTTGCGATTTTTTTAACTTAGCGCAAGTGAATATGAAGTCAGCAGCAGTTAATTAATGCGAATAGATTCCACTCTTTACAGATGACAGTGGGACTCCGCCTATCCACCCCACCGGCCTACTCATTCCTCTTTATATCTATCTGGATTGCTCAGTCAGAATGGTTATGTCATGCTAGGGGCTCGGATCATGCCCTAGCCATTGGCAAGCCTTCAGTATTGGCAGTATCTGCACTAGGAATACACCGGCGAATCTCGGAAGACTGTCCTATTCGGCTACACCTTGCGTATGCGAGAAAACTTTCGCACCAACTCCATCGAGCATATTTAATCCATCGATGAAGGATACCGTCACATAACCTCGATCGTCCATTCTGCACTGGTTGGAATGCTCACAGCAAAATTTCTCTTGATACTTGGCTTGACAGCAATGCATGCCACAGCGTATTTAATATGGACGTCCAAGGGGAGGAGGTATAGAAACACATTGAAGGTATCTGCCGGACAAAACTGCAGAGCCTCAGGAGCACCAGCACATGCGGTTTTTCGGATCCTATTAAACTAGATCCAATTCTTGCTCAATACCAACAACCACACAATAGAACTGCACGACTGTTAACATCCAGAGAAACATGGCCATAAACCCCATTTCCATACGAAGCTCTTCTTGCATTCTTAGAACGCTATATGTACCTCTTAACCCTCAATTCTACGCTAAATTTCCTAATTAAGGAACACACCTAGTTACCTCACATTGGAGGAAAGTACTAATCTTTGTCTATTTAACTGCAGAAAGTGAAATTTTGGGTGCCCTTGTCTTGGCGGTAAAAAGCATTAGTGACGACTAGGTTCAATTTATGCGCATCTTGCAGCCCACAGGAATAGTTTTCCCAACGTCCTTTATGTTATTTCACTTATAAAGGAGGGAAACCTCCATGACACCAATATCACCAAGTCGTCGGAACCCCACTGCCGTACATATCCGTCGAATTTAATTAATCATTTTCAACCAGACTTCCGGAGAGATGGCACTACCCTGGTGTGCCTTTCTACTCATAGCTTCGATTAAGTGGCTGCCTCCCTCATCAGATTAATACTATCAATTACGTAAGACGTCCTTCGCATCCTATTCTGAGTAAAGCTACAGTACTAACGTTGTTGAATACTCACTCTATATCCAGGTATGTTGCTTGTAGGGTAATGATTTCCCAACTGTGTTAACTACCTCGTGAAAAAGGTTTTGTGTCGATTTGAGATTGCTAAGATATGAAGAAGGCCGACCTCTGTAGGCAGATCTAGACATCCAACTGTGATTTTATTTTTTGGTATTGAGTTAAACATTGGGCAGTGCGGGCTCGAAATGTGAGCTACAAAAAGTGAAACAGGTCTCGCTTTCAAAACCTCTCTAGTCAAAAAATCTGAAAAAGATGGTGTATCTTTTCGAAAACTAGGCCTTAAATACACCCCGTTTCGATATCTGCTCAGAAAAAGTCAATATATACCATTATTAATTTTATTATTATATTTTAGAAATTCACCCGGAACTCCGCTTAAGTTTATCCAAGAAGTACAAAATTTGGCACCAGTATAAGGGATAATATAGTGCATAAATCTGTTTGAAGGAAATCCAACTATCAGTAACAAACTTATAGAAGGTAAAAGTATTCTGTTCTATGTGAACATATTGGACTCTAGGACGTACCCGACATCATCATCATATATCAATGCATCAGTAATACAATAAATGGGAACGCAGTGCATGGGAACATAATGGTTTTCCTTTTTAAGGTTTTGTGTGAAACAGAACCTTAGTAGAATGGATTCTGTTTGTCAATCTTACTTTTTTTGAGGAGGTGGAAATCCTTAAAGGAAAATATTTGAGCTGTTCCTTTTGTACGTAGCTAGTGATGTACACAAATATGTATTTAGTATACCAGATTTGTGACATTAGCGTAATACTAATTTTCAATGTTTTGGGTTACAGTAAATCCCAAAAACCTGTTAATATTCTAATGCCGGCAATAAAAGGTGGAAGGTCTCCTCCTATTATGTGTCCTAAATTGCTGTCGGAGATAGTTTCGACATGGTTTTCCCAAGATACGGAAACTATCTTCCCAACGATTTAAACAACAACAATAACTGAGACGAAGCCCTGAACGCAACGAAAAGTGCCAAAGGTAACGAGGCCGAGTAGAAAATGGCGTTTTGGTGTTTTGGTCGGCGGTCAATAGCGTTGAAATGGTTATTTAGCTTGCCAGGAAAGCCTTTGATGGATCTGGAAACACTGAACATTTCTGGTCTTTGACATCAAGAAAGCTTTCAATTCTGTGAGATAAAACAGTATCATCGAAGCGTCCATTGCGGCACAAACGTCTAACTACAAACTAAGAATATTTTATGGGTGGAAAATTTGGTGAGCTTCATGGTGGAATCGGATACAATGTAGAAGGGGTAGTTGCAATGGCGCAACGGAAGCCCCAGCGAATAAAATTATCAGAAGCGAAATGGCGGCATAGAAGGGAAGTTACTTAAATTATCGCCGCAGCTAATTTATCTAAGATGAACAGTCACGTGGAGCAGAAACAGAACGGTGGCTTCGCGGGGAGAGTGTGGAAAAAATGTAGGAATCCAACATGTGCATCTTTGATCACAGTTAAGAGATTTCCATCAGCCAAAAAAAGACAGACCGACAATGAAGCGATTTTACAGAAAACCTTGAAAAGGAACAATCCTCTGCTGCTCTGCGTTCTTCCAACTGAATCAAAAAAATGTTACTCCTTCGGATTATATTACAATCTCAATTCCTTAAAGAGGATGTTTGAGTTACCGATGAAAACCACTATATGAGAGGCCAAGATAAAAATCAAACCCTATGAATCGAATTTCACATTCCTAACGTCGTCGTTTCCAACCGAATTTTTGAACCCGACTCAAAATATAAACCCTCAGCGGTACTTTAAGGGGTTGTGACCATTTTTGAATATTCTAAAATTGCTGTATTATAATTCAAAATATTCAAAAGGGTTTAGAGTGTCGGAAAATGTAAAATTTCAAATGATCATTTATTAATATTGAAAATATTTGGTACGACTTAAGGTAGAGATGCAAAGTAGGAATTTGGAAGCAGGATGATGGATGTGCCAAAGGAAGCTAAATAAGAAGGAAAAAGAAATGTGGTACGTACAAGTAAATTAATATTCTCGTCAACTCATCGCGGGATAAAGCAAACGAAATTATGCGTATGATGCGAAATAAAACAAGTCGAGAAACCGGAAGCTGCACACTACAGGTATGAAAGGTTTTGTATAAAGACATTTGGATATTCATTTGTCCCATTAGTACCTAGCACGTAATATCTGCGTATATTATGAGAGAATATCCACTTTCGCGTGGTATTGACATTCAAAGCCTTGAATTTGCAAAGAAGCAACAAATTTGACCTATTATAACTGTGTTAGTAATAGTGCGATTTCAATCAAATTTGGTAGGATCATGCTCTATATTATAGCCTACATTGCTGCATGCAATTCGTGGTTCTAGCATGGACTTAAGGGTTTTGCAGTTAATTACTAAAAACTATATACTAATAATATACTAATTTTATTTTCACAGATATCGGAAAAGGGTATTTCGGAGCCTAGGCATCATATAGTGGCAGCCTCTTGGTTTTTTCCAGATTTTTCAGTTTAGTAGTTTGTAAAAATGGGTCTGTCACAGAAGTGATCACTTTCGAAAGCCCCCCATTCCCCAACACTCCATCAAAAATAAGACCGGCTTCGAAAATTACTAACCGAGACCTTTCATTTGATACTCCACATAACTATATTTGGTAAAAGAAATGTAAACCCCCCTTTTGCATGTTTGGGGACCTCCCCCCCCTTAATTTGACGTAGAGGGATGTAAGTCACTGCATGCGTGAGCGTTTATAGTTCCTACCATTTCACCGAATTGGGTGTCAATCGCTATAATCATCTCCGAGAAAAATGGGTGTGACAGACAGACAACCAAACAGACAGGCAGACGGCCCGATAGACAGACAGTAAACCGATTTTAATAAGGCTTTGTTTTAGACAGAACCTTAAAAACGGCCTTTCTTGTGTTGAAGGTAAGTGATATTTTCAACATGATGATTATTTAATAATTTGCAGCTTACAAGAATACTCCTATATAATATATATGTACATATAGGTATTTATTCCTACATAAGTACCAAACTTATCACTTAAATTTAATACGAACGTCTTCTGATGGCTTAGCTTCCAATAAATTCACATGAACTTTGCCTGGTTGTAACTTTGTCAACAATAAAGGGGCAATTTTTTTTCGGATTTTTTAATTAGGTACTTTCTAATTTAAGGTATTATATACCTGGTTGTGATTGTGATGGTCACCGAAAATGAAAAACAAAATAATTGCATATTCTTTAAGTACATTATCTCAAGAATATTCTCACCAAATTTTGATCGGATCATTAGGTCCGAAGTTATAGCAATTTATAGCGCATTGCCTCACTGGTCCAGCGTAGTTGTGAATAGACTTTTAAACCTTCATGGCCGTATATACCGCTTGTAATTTTAGCCACAAAAGAAGCTATAATGGCTTGTAGCCGGCATCAATCGATGTTTTAACCTCTGCAGAGGGAGTACTGTATAACCTGGGATCGGCGACTCGATGTAAATAAAGGAGTTAATTTTTAAAATTAAAAACACAAATTTGAAATTTTAAACGCAATTATCTCAGAATACTCAAAAGTACATTGGCGGTGGACACGATTACTAAAAAGCTACTAGTCCAGTCAACGCCAAATTTCGACTACTTATTTGTTGTGGTAATAGCTAGTCACTGAACGAAAAGTTTTCAACACTTACATAAAAAAAAATTTTGTTTTTAAGTGAAATAATCCGGAAATGTAACACCTCGAAAAAGTAAAAATTTGACTAAAACCGTGACCATTTTTCTAACAGTTCGAATTTTGACAAATCCTTCGTTCAACAACTAGATAATACGATATATTAACGGCAACTTTTTCAAGTTTTGATTTTGGCTGAACCATTATCGAGTTATCGTGTCCACCGCAAACCATCCTAAAAAAACGCTTTTCGAAAACAGTTGCAGCTTTGCCATTTTTAAATTTCTTTCTTAAAAAATGTTTTACAAATACGCCATGATATGTGTTAATCGGTGCTACTAACAGTTTTTTGATAAATTTGTACCAACCTTTTAAAAAAAAGGGAAAAGGTCATTGTACCACCCACTGCAACTGTATATAACCCCTTAAATATGAACTTTTCATGCCCTCCTTCTCATTTTTACAACAAATGGCAAAACTACCACGGAAAATACTAATCGAGACCTTTATCGTGTGATGTGTGACATGGATATATTCGGCAAAAAAATTACACTCCACTTTTATATGTATATGGACCCCCGGAAGATAGTTGTGATTTTCCAAGAGTATTCCGAAAGAGTACCTCTCACGTGAAACTAGGAAGCACAAAACGTAAAGTCAATTAATTTTCACAAATGGTTGATCCTGATCCATTTATTCAATGTAGGGAAAGAGGGATTTTTAATATCAAAAGTGTAATTACAACTAACACTTAAACGAAGATTTCACAAAAAAAAACTGTCAATCCCGCTTCACTACTATATTTGATATAGGTATAAAATATTTTCCTTTGAAATAATAGTGAACACGCAAATAGTCGACCTTCAACTAATTTCAAAAATTTTGCAGGTGATATGAGGGATAGAGTTCAAAATGCTTCTGTCTCTAAAGTATCAATCACGCGACATACAAATAAACTGACATTGTTAACATTTGCGTCAAACATGAGAACGTCCTCCAACTGTAATATTTACACAAACGAAATATTAAAAACCTTCCCACTTTCCAAAATCTTATTTAATATTTAATTGTTCACTGAAATAAAAATTATTCATGAATGGTTAAAAGCAGAACAGATTCGAGCCAGGTATAATACCTCCCCTGCCAGGGATATATTTTAAATATTTGTCCGAAATTCACGTTCATGTATCACATTGTGAGGACATGAAGTTAATTTAGAGTAGCATCGGAATATCAAATAGCTGTTCTGCTCGACGAGGGAAAACCCTATCATGACTATAATTCACCCTCATCATTGTTCACAACCGGATTCTAATTAGCTTTCATGAATCGAGTGGAAATATTGTACGCATCATGATTTAATTCGGATTATATCGAATTTGCAATACATATTTTTGCATATGCAATTGCAATTGTCCACCATTGATATGCGACTTTAATGAATATATGTACATATGTGCGTATGCACGACATATCGAATTCAGAAGACAATTGACGAAATTCTTAATATGATGTTGATATTAAAGCAATACTGAAGCAGGCTATTATTATATTGCAATTTCCAAATTTGTGAATTGCGAACCGCTGTCGCTGCAATAGAGATTTAAAAAGATGAATGCTCAATTTAAAAAGCGATTCAAAAAGACCAAAATGCTTGACCACAAAGCAGGAAAGTACTTCAGCGGAACAGAATAGTTAATTTGTTGGTCACTTTGTAAGATAATACGATTTGTATTTGTTAACAACGTTCTGTACGCGTATATGACTCAGTTCCAAGAACCCAATCGACGATTATCTACCATGTCGTGTAAGGGAGCACGGTAGGGAAAATCCTCTGGAGAGCTAGAGAAGGAACTTGAAGCCAAGCGGTAACCAAAGCCCAAAATAAGGTGTGACTGCTGTTCCAAAGGTTGATTGGTCGCAGAAGTAAATATATGGTCGCGATCGATGAACTCCGGATACTAGGGGACCCTCAGCTTCAATTACCATTGTCTCGGCAACAAATAGGGCTATTGAGATCTAACTTTCTCCAGTAAAATAAAGACCATGGCAGCTAATCAGAAAAAATCAGAGAAAAGATAAAACTTATACTCCGGCCTTAATGATCCAGCGCTGAGCTCATCGATGCAGAACCTGAGTATAGACTCAAATTGGGAATGTTTCTTGGAGAAGTTCTAATAAAGATCGAAGTGCAGATCATCAACTTGGATAATGAATCTCTGTTCTATAATGCGGCCAGGCGAGAAGTCATGGACACCATGGTGACATTTCTTTACATGGAGCCTTTCATCAGACAGTAAAGTGTATGAAACGATACGCTCTGAAAGTGGTGTTTATTCCAAGACTGGAGAAACTCATCTCCATAGACGCAAGAAGCTTCTAACCTCTCAGCCTAACTTCCTTCCGAAAAAAAATAACTGGGATAGATAATAGATCGGTTTATATGGAATATGTACATCCCTAAGTAACCGTTCCACTGTATGCAGCATGCCTACGAGAAATGCGAAACCACGGAGGCCACATTTTACGCAAAACTTCTTATCGTCAACCATCTTGGAAGAGTGGGTTCCACTAGTTTGCACTGCCAGCAATGAAATTGACGCCCCTCCTTAATGTGTGACCTGTCCATTGCCACTTCGTCTTCCGACCACATCGCATACGGGTGACAGGCCTTTGCGCCCATTAAGTTCTTGGTTTGAAATAGTATCAGACCAGCCTACTTCGATTATAGATTGCAGACGGATGTTGACGAAGACTTATAACTTGTGATAACCCGTCGCATCGGGAACCTTAGCTTTATTGCTGTTTAACTTCAATCCAACTCTACCTCCATCCCAAATCCAAAGCCATTTGGCCAAGGTCTCGGCTCAGTGAGAAAGCAAACAGATATCATCAATGCAATTGAGGTGTTTGAGGAAAGATGTCATAGTGCAATGAATTAATCCACGTCCTCTGGACAAGGGAGCATCAAAAACGTCACCGATAACATGAAGAAATAATATCGGCGACAAGATCCAGCCTTGGCAGAGTCCGACTTGGCTTCACTTTTGACACCTCATTTACACCATCATATGTTATTCCAATAATAGCTAGTTTGCTCGGAATGCACCCTTCGTATCGAGCCCGGCAGATACTCTCCTTTCACACTATCGCAAGCTTCCTCGAAATCGATGAAGCGCAGTTGTACAGTCTGGGCCCTGTAGCCTAATGAGGGTGGTGATGTGGTCAATTCAGGAGCATTCGGATTGGAAACCAGTCTATTCTCTGCCGATCAAATTTGAAAATGTTCTTTAACGCGTTCTGCGCATATTATGACGACTGGCCATTTCATCCACAAGAGAGGGAATTCACCTTCACCATCTCTTCAAATGCTCGTCCTCGTGGATAAGGAATCGACCGTTAACGTCCTTTGCAGGGCCATCAAAAAATTTACGACCATATCCAAGTGGTTTGGTGATCCGGTAGTTGCTTGTGAAATTATTGCCATTTTCTATTTCTCTTTGATCATGGGGTACACTACGCTAAACTTCTCGGGATTTCGCATGTTATCAAAATTTAAGCTCGTCACGCCGCAAGCGAAGATAAGCGACCATCAGATGGTGATCCCTTTCCAGGCCGATGTCAGTGCCCCTCTTGTTACGCATATCCTGGAGACAACTCCTAAATCTGCTGTTAATCGCGAAGTGGTCAATCTGATTACTCGTACGCTGTCGGCCAGTTGAAACTCAACTGGCCTTATGGCAGGCTCTGTCCTCGAAGAATATGCCGCTAATGATGAGGCAGTGGAAGCTACAGAAATCCTCAAATCTTCCACTATTATCGTTACGGTCGCCGAGACCTTGCATCATCTTCACCTTTCGGAGAAAGGAACTGCATGTAATTGCTCGTAGAAAGCGTCCTTCTCCACTATATCAGAAGTCTCCATTGGCGCATAGCGCTGTATAATTGTGATGTTTCTTCACTTGGATCGGCTCCAGGTCAAAAGAGCGCGCCTTATGGTAGTCATCAGAAAGAACCCAGAGTACATGGCACATTGCAATTAGTGCCGCAAGGGGAAGAAGAGTACTCTCCCGAGTCACACCATCATACTTCGCTTAGGCCCACAAATTCCAGCTTATCTTAGGAATGGATTCTCGGTCGAGTTAGACAAACCAAGCATTCTGGTGACCCTTGCTACCGTTATCGAAGAAGATGCATACGTTTCGAAAACCAATCATAATCCGTTTTCAATAGACAAAGGCGTGATCTCATTCCCTATCCGAGGCGTAGTTGACGTTTAGATAATGTTCGGAGGCTGCTAACGCACAAATTTTTATTCTCTTTAGTCGCCCTTTACGGCAAGCAGGGAAGATTTTGAGTGTATTTTTAAGCTTGCAATGTCTAGTGAGTATTCCCACTTTGATCCTAAAGCTCTTCTTAATGAGGTCTAAGCAGTCCTGCGATGGTTTACAGCCCCCTGGAGTTACCTGGACTGGTGAATTTGTCCATTACAGTTCTTTCAGCTACTCCTCGTCATTCCTTAGCGTCATAGCGATAAACCCTTTTCCGATTCCATTATTGTACGAACCGTGCATATTTAGTTTATTAGGGCGTTCCCACACCAGTTTAGCGTCCACCGTAGTATTTTTGGGGTGCATTGCCATTTTTTTATTGCTATAGGCCTCAAAGTCAAAATCTTTGAAGGTTATCCGATATATTTTTCCAAAATTGGATCAATTCCCAAATATTTGACCTATATTTCCTTTTTAATCCGTGTAAGCAAATGTATGTTATATAATAGCTCTTAAGTGATCAAGCGACTACCATTCTCCACATTAGCGGTGCTAGTACTCTAACCTTGAGTAGCGTTCATGACAATCGAATTTATACCTGTCTGCATTTATACTAACCTGCTTTCTAACATTCTGCCCATCCATAAGGTCAGAGTGGTCCCGACTCCCTTACGGATTAGAGCCCGTCTTATCTGCGCATGCGAAAGCTCCTTCGAAACAAAACAAGTCGGGAAACCGCAAGCTGGACACTTCAGGTGCGGAAGGTTTTGTGTATTTCTTAGTACGTAGCATGTATTATATGCATACATTATGTAAGAGTATCCACTTTCGGGTGATATTGACATTCATAGTCTTGAATTTGCAAAGAAGCAACAGTTTTGACGTATTATAACTTTGTTAGTAATAGTCCGCTTTACACCAAACTTGATAAGATAAGATAGTGAGATGCTGTATATTATAACCTGCATCACTGCAAAATTTTGTGGAGCTAGGATGAACTTAAGGAGGGTTTTATAGTAGTATACTATTATTAACTTTATTTGAACAGATGTCGATATGGAAGGTATTTCCGAGCCCAGGCACCATATAGTGGCAGCCTCCTGATTTTTTTCAGATTTTTGGGTTGGATAGTTTCTGAGAATGGCCCCCTTAAAAAAATCACTTTTAAAACCCCGCACTCCCCACCTTCCCAACCCCAGATTTTTGGGTTGGATAGTTTCTGAGAATGGCCCCCTTAGAGAAATGATCACTTTCAAACCACTGCACTCCCCACCTTCCCAACAAATGCCAAAACTAAGACCAGCTTCAGAAAGTACTAACCGAGACCTTTAATTTGATAACCCACATGTCTATATATGATGAAAAAATTCGGTGTAAAAGGATGTAACTTACTGTATGCGTGAGCGGTCACAGTTCCCATCTTTCTACCAAATTTGGGGTCAATCGCTATAACCATCTCCGAGAAAAATGCGTGTGCCGGACAGACAGACATACAGACATACAGGCAGACAGACAGGCAGACAGTAAACCGATTTTAATAAGGTTTTGTTTTACACGTTTCTCCATCCAATGTATCACCTACACGACACAATCACCACGAAAACGATTCGCAGAACTCTTTAAGCGCAAGTGATTGACGAACGTCAAACATGTGCAATGTTTTTCTTCTACCATGCAAATACAAGCAATGCACTGGAGACGAATCGCCTGTATGTATTTTTCTTGATCCCGATTCATATTTTGACTTCTTGGCAACAGGATAGAAGTTGTTCCCTTAATCGAAAACGAAGCAAAACATTTTCTATTTTCGCTGAAATCATATTACTCAGGAGGAGTCTCCTCAATAGCAGATGGCCATTGGGAACTAATTTGCATAATAATACAATCACACATAATATATTAACATCATCTATGCGCAATTTTGAATAAAAAACCATCCGCATCTGATTCACTTAACTATTTACTTGTAATTATATCTGTCTGCATGGCTGATAAATTCTCACATTCAAAAATTAATCTGAAACTAAACATCCAAGAAAAACTTCAAAATTTTCCTCACATTCAATTTTCCACCTCAATTTATTTCAATTTGAAATTACGATCGGAATTCGATCATCAGCGTGGAAAATTAAATGCACTCGGCTAGCGTTTTATATGTGCAGAAACTTCATGTAGTAATTAGTAATTTTATTAAAGGGAGCTTCGAATTCATTAAATTAGTTTGTGAATGTGAATTAATTGTGTGCTGGGTCTATCTGGCCTCGACCCTGCTCATTAGATACCAGGAGTTGAAAGCTGGATTTCGAAGTGATTATAACTAGAGTGTCCGGCTACATATACATATGTACATGGATTTAGGATATGGAATGAAATCAGTCGTGCTTAAGTGTTCAGCGAAATTTCCGCAGCGGGAAAATCACCGGAAAATAGTTTAACGTTTGGGGTTTGCAATTAGCCCGGCAACATTCTTTGTTTCTAATCATGTTTGAAAATAAATTTAGATCTATTGCCAGCGTATGAGTATGTGTGGGCAATTTAGTGCAGGAGTATATATATGCAGGCTAGAGGGTTCCCCTTTGTTACAATAGGAGGGTGGGTACGTTTTGCTGAGATGATGCAGAAGTACTCGTATATGACCGTTAGGATTTTACCAGCGATTTGAATAGAGCTGTTCATAGGACATTCACACGAAATGAATTGACGAAATGGGAATAATCATCCAATTTACTTTGGAATATTTAAGGATACAATTTTTTTCCGAAACTACTACTTGTCAAGTTTATAAAGCTATCTTCGAAGTATTAAGGTGTTTTCTCTTTGAAGTTGTTTCTTGATTCAGTGCTAATTGCTTGTTTCTTACTAAATTTCTACAAGAATTCCTTTCGTGATAGACCAAATGTCGGGAATATTGTTTGGAAGGGGCGTCTCAACCCGAGCACATACACATCCGATAATCCAATAATATTCTGTTATTTATTGCATTTGCGGGGATATAACGTTGGGATTGATCTCAAAGTATGGAGTATGCGAGTTAATTGTATTCATAACTGAAAATTTCTAGTAAAATCAGTTCGATGAAATAATAATAATAATAATTGTTGGAGCAACAATCCAATTGAATCATGGCCTTGAAGAGGGTTAGAGCACTTCATCCAAGATCGAAATGTTGAATTAATATTTGAGATATCGGAAACTGATTGTAAGGTTTCGTTCACACCAAAACTTTATTAAAATCGGTTCAATGTCCGTCTGTCTGTCTGCCACACCCAATTTACTCCGAGACCGACTGCCACGAAATTTGGTGAGAATGGGGTGACTTTGTGTTAAGTTTAAAGAGGTGGGGCACCCCATACATGTGAATGGGTGTGTAATTTTTTAGTTAGTAGTTAGTAATTTTTAGAAGCATGATACTTGGCGTAAAGGACAACACAAGGCATAATAATGAAAAGTTTGAGAGAACTCCCACTACTACCAACAAAATTATAATAGATCCAAGTTTTCTATTTGGTCTGAGTTTATATTAAATATATTCCAGATTTTATGTGTAGCGAGATACGAAGAGTTCAGATGCATATGTATGTATATAAAAGGCGCCTGTGAATATAAGATAAGCCTGTAATAAGATATATATCAGGCTCAGTTTTTCGAGCCGAGAGTAGATGTGTGTATGAAGTGTGCGGAAAGTGGCCGATTCCTACAAACACATATACATATCTTTGTTTTCCGTGCGACTAATATTTGCTTTTGACTACGGACTAAAGCGGAAATGATCGGGTGCGTGTGATCAGTTTAGGTGTGTAAATATATATGCACGCCCAAATAATTTTTTTTTTTTATTTTTTACAAACATGAAAAGTGTATCGAAAGTTTCACACACAACAGAAATACAAAATCTTTCATATCTGAAACCTCCAGCTCGTGGCTTCCCAAACTGTTTATTTTAGTTTCAATTAAATAATTATTTTTCTCCGTTTCAAATAAACTTTTTCATCTCCTTCAATGATCCGTCCTCTGGCCTGAAAACCCAGCTACCTTGAAGTACCCGCGGGTCAGTGACGTACAAACCATTTTTTTTATTGCTTGCTTTTATTGCTACTTCACTGTTCTGCTTGAGATAGTTGTCGCCCTGCATTAATATGTGACCTATCTACTACAACTTTCGGCTTGTGATCACGGCACGAAGAACTCGTCTACGCGCCAACGAAATCCTCCGTTTGAAATAGTCATATCAAAGCACCCATTATTACTTCACAGACAAGTGTTGACGAAGGCTTGAAGCTTTCAAGTAACAATCGTGATCAGTTTCCACGTGTTACTCCTACATAACACCAGAAATAAATTAGCACAGAGGAGCCTCAACTTGATATTTGTGTTAAAGCAACCATGTTTCAAGATTTTCGACAAAACAGAAAAGACAGATCTAGCCCTATCAATGCGATATCAAGTTTGATGGCGCCGTCGTCGGCATTAACCACGCTTCCTAGATATATAAATTGATCGATGCCTTCCATGCTCTACCCATTAATGTAGATGGGAAGAGTGCGATGATCCGTCAAACTGAGAACCTTGGTTTTGTTGGAGTTTAACTTTAGTCGACTCGATTTACCTCTCACTCCAAATCCAGAGCTACTAGGCTAAGGTACATGACCCACGGAGAGTGCAAATATGTAGATGTCATTAGCGTAGTCGAGGCGTTTGAGGAAAGAAAAATAATGATTTTTTTTATGGACCACAAGACATTGTCGCCAGATTCATTTATTTGAGGTATATAAAATACCTAAGACTGTAACATATCTTACACTAATTGCTTAATACTAACGCCCTTACATATGGGGATCATTCTTCCTTTTCTTGATGATGGAAAATGATCTTCAGAGTTTTTTCAAATTAAATTTTTATGACGTCTGCCATTATGCAACAATCATGCACAATAATTATGTCAACAGGTGTCATAGGACTGTCAACTCCGCCGCATCCTCGATAACAGCTCTTAGTTTCTCTGGAATGCCCTTTTACATAGAGAGCTCCACATAAACTCCCTGTGACGCTGTCGAAAATCTTATTGCAATCAATGAAGAGCAGGTGAAGCGGAGTTTTGAGCCCTGTGCACTACTCCTCCTGCAAGAAGTCTATCAGGCCAGTGGCTTTTCTCCGTTTGAGTGTATTGATGGCGCAAATGATTTTCCGGAGTCGTGAGCTTCTGCTTCCCTGATCATTGCAGCAATAAATTCGCTTTTTTCAACGGCACACACTACGCTGAATTTCCTGGGATTTCGCGCGTCATGCTCGCTCAATAAAAACTTCAATTAATTATCTTCGTTAATTCGCTTCCGCAGTCAGCCAGATCTAGTGACGCCCCTTCTGGAAGTGGCCGTGGACCTACGTAGCACCCGAGAAAAGGGCAGCTTTAATGGCGACCCAATGATCATCAATATTCTCAGGCGGATTATTCAATGTTTTCGTTTGAGGATTGAGAGAGTCCTCTGTCCGCATCAACTTGATGACAGGACCGGACCAATTGCGAAGCAACTGATTTCCTCCCTTGTGTCCCACTAACCCTTTTTATTAAACACCCAAATTAAGAAAAACCATCAGTCAAGTAACAGCATGTTAGGCTTGGTGGTATATGAGGACCAGGTAGACCCATGCTTGTATACATCGTATATACAGCATCAGCAACCCGTATCTGATGTTCGACGATTCCCAAATCGGTCTTCGTCAGCGGCAATGCTCTGAATGCATGTGTCAGTAAAGGGGGAGCGAACACATTTAGTGCATTTATTTTACTCTTCCCCAAAGGATGCGAATTCAACTAGCTCCACGTGTCACAAGAATTCGGACGGTAGAGCGTCCTTCAAATCATCAACTCGACTATGGGCTCCTTGCAGAATTCTTAGTTATTTGTAGAAGTCTGCGTCTGTCATAGCTTGCATGCGTAGGTCACCAATGCTATGTTCGGTAATCCGCCCGTGATAGCCTTTGCGGATAACTTGGATTCGACCCTTGTCAGTACCAGCATATAACTTGTTGGCATCTAAGTATATATTTTGCTAAAACAACGCCCTCTAACATCATTCAGTAGCCATTTAAAACCAAAGGGAACTCAATGAATCTCCTGGAAGATACCTGCCATTGGGTTCTAAGGTGTTGATACTGTCAGATGAATACACTGACAAAGTGGTATGCTAATTCAGAATCAATGCGATGCAGATGTACGACATTGATTAGCTAAGTGTGCGGGGCGCTGTCAAGAGCCTTGGCATAATCGATATAGCAACTAAAGAGATTTCTTTGGCCTTTAGTTGCCAGCCTTCTGTTCCTCGAACAGAATGTTATTGGTCTCAGGATGCGCATTGAACCTTCCGCTTATAAAGAATGTTATGAATTTGTAGAGGATTGGTAACCAAGTATTCGGTCTTGTGTCTGAGGGGTCCTGCACCGCGTCCTGTTTAGGGCTAGGTAATGCCCGTAGTGAGGAATGGTGGAAATTGATCGAGCCGACTAATGACCTGATTTATGATATGTGCCACTGACCGTGTATACCGGTGAAGTTCTTTTTGTAGTAGAAATTCTGCACCCGATGCAGAACAGGGCCTCTCCAGTTCTTGGAGCTGTTTATGGTTCGTCGAATCTCCTCTCCAGTACCACTACCAAAATTTATGCCTAGCATAGTGGCATGGCAAGTGCCTTCGGCGGTAATCCATTTAGCATGCTCAGTAGGACGGGTAATCCCGAAATTCCACCACTAACTTATTTTGCTTCTGTCGCCGAAAATTGCACTGTCTAGTCGCAGTGTTCGCATTTGTTGAGTGTCGACAATTTCAATTAGGAATGTTTCACTGGGGATGGTATAGTTCCGGTAAACCCTCTGCACTTCTTCACCGCTATGCTGACATTGTCAGTGCTGAATTGAGCCAGCCGAGCAATGTCCTGCCTTAGTGAGTCGCGCTGACGTTCGATGGAGAATTTCGATGGAAAACTTTTTCGATCACTGAAACCGATAACGTGCAAGCGAATCTTCTGATGGTGTTATTTGATAGCCGCAACTGCACCATAATATGCAAGCGTAGTTGCAGAAGCGACATAACACATAATGTCATCATTAATTTGGGTTAGACTTCTCGGAGTTGCTGGAGATGAATAGAACTTCGGAATACTTGGTCTAAGCAAAGGATCCATTCCCAAAAACTCTGTATCCGCTTTTTTCAGCAGAGACTTCAGCCAAGCGGCGAAGAAGAGTGCTTCAGCACGTACTGAAATTGTTGCGCGCTACCCGGCATGATCTCATTGATGCGCCTCTACCCCATCAGCTCTTTGCTATCAACTTTCGCGATGAACTCAAGTTGAACACTTTCCTGATAAGGGCCGCAGTAATAAACTGGTACTGGTCTGCAACCCTCGAAGGAAATTTGAAGCAACAAGCGGTGGTAAGATGTTATACCTATTCACATTGTTAAAATCCGTTGAAATGGTCGTCACAGATTGTGTCGAAATAGCTGAAGCAGGCGGAGCCATGTTCCTGCTCGCCGGTACCCCTAGATGTCGAACGCCCCACGATTATCTATTTAAATGATCCGTGCAGTACCCCAAAGTCCTTTGTCTTTTCGATCAGTTTCAATTGTCCGTTTTTTCATCAGCGCCCCAAATCGCTACAATGAAACATTCAACCAGATTTGCCTATAATCTATCTAATCTCAATACGATGATACGATTATAACAACAACAGAGAGTAAGCTAATATTTTTATTTGTAGCCGTTAAAAGACTGAAAGTAGATTATTAAAATTGATTCGAAAATAAATAGATGAAAGAATAGAATAGAAATTCCACTTTTATAACAGTGTAATCAGAAAGGGGATTCATTTCTGGTGACTTTACGTCAGTTCCCGCCGTGTAGACCCAACCCTCCGGTCTTCTTAAGACACAAATTAATTTAGTGACCCCAATCAAAGCCCCATTGTGACAAGTTCTACGTTGACAGTTTATATTGACTGCAATCTCAGCAAACATATTATACAAGTAGATGCAAAACCTACCTAGGGCCCCTACTGAACTAAGGGATATGCACCTGAATTATACAACTCCATGCTTGAGGCCCGAAGGACTCTGTCCGCGCTGTGAACATAACCACAACCCCCATAAAACTCCCACTAGGGGCCAATCGCAAAAAACCGTTGTGAAAACGCATGCTCCATGAATTCTCCTGAGACATATGAACTCAGAAGAATATCCCGGTTTACATGGTGCCAGATAACCTTTGTTGAGACAAAGTCACTTCAGATAAGTCCCCGTGTAGACTCGGATCTGATAGCTTCGTGCCTTGAAGCATTCTTTTACAGCATCACGAGCAGTCAATGTGAATACAGCGCTTCCTGGTGCCACCGTGTGGAGGTCCTTCTTGGACACTTGGTGTTGATTTAGTCGACAGGGTTGCTGCCCACCACCACCACTTTAGAGCACTACAGTGAAAGAGAGTCACAAAAATACGATGTGGACAATTTGGTGGATTTTCCAGGCGATTTCGAGGTATGACAATCCTCCATGAGTTGCAAAACCAGCAGGTACTTCAATTGTGGAAACCACTTACCAATTTCTCTTGTGGGGAACTAGTACATTATCGTATGGAACTTAGTCTCTCCGATAGATTTCTACAAGAGAGCTATTGGACTTTTCAAGCCGGCGTACTTACTTACTTACGACGTACTCTCTTCCTGGGGTGCTGAAATCTAGACTTCAGGAGAAGTTTAGTCACTCAATGGCATATAAATATAAACCAAAATTGGAGTCTTTTCTATTAATACTGTTCTAAAACCAATTCATCGAAATTGTCGAAATACTAATTTATTACTATTTAATGCTTTTCCCATTTATTTTTGACTCAATTGAAAATACTAAAAATAATTAATACGGCCGCTTTTAAAATATTGTCTTTTTCTCAGAAATGAAGTAAATTAGGCAAGATTCACTTAGGAAATGCTTGCTTTTAACTCATCATTTATATAAATCAATAGTCAAATAGGCATTTCACCAACTAATACCATAACCATTTACTTTACTTCAGGGCACCAGCAAAGGATAATGGTCCGACAGTCCGTTTCTCTACCATCCATAAAAGAACCAAGAAAAAATTCAATTTGGCTGGACAAGACTTAATGGTCCTAGCACTAAAACATTTTCCTCATGTCAGCTACGACGTTTTACCCTTGATTTGGTAAAAAAGCTACTAAACGAATTTTCCGTAATATCGCACAAATGCTAATGTAATGACATCTAACTGAAATCAGAAAATTAGATACGGACCGAAATGGCCTAACGTTAAGGAATAAAATATGTTAATATGCAATAATATGTAAAAAGCGCTTTGATGAAAAGAAGCGGGTCATAAGTAAATTAATAAGACAGACGAGGATATCTAATGGAATGGAAGAACTGAGTTAATGCCGTCAGATCTCCTAATAACGAAGAGGAGGAAAGGGAAAAACTTATTTATTATCCTGAACCGTTTTTAGAATTCAAGGAAAGTCACTCAATTTATTAGGAGTATGAAATGCTTTCACCTACAATAAAATTATCTTGCTAACTTTTTTTAAACATGCAGGGGTACATGTATAGCTTGAGATGCCTCACCTCAAAGGTAAAATTCAAATTTCAGATATTTCTCAAGTGTATTCAAGTCCGAACATGGATATGAGGCACTTAATTAATTCCCAGTAGTACAGAGGGAATTCTCCTTTTGATTCTCATATTTTAATTGCCAAAGTTTCCAGAATGTTAATTATGTTCTGCATTATGGCATTTTTTCAGAAAGAAGAGATCGGGTTCCCATCCTATTTTCAATGCTGATATTCTTTAAGTTCCCTACAACCTCAAATTGAACCTCCAGGAAGTTTTAGATATTTTTTTTTTGAAACAATGCCTTAAAACAAATGATGTTCAATCTTCTTGCCGCCTTGCTGGAGACTTTTTGGTGGAAATTAATTGGCATTCCCTGTGAAACAAATGAATGACTATCTAATTGGGGATCCTGGATACCACCGAAGAGTGATTAATTATCGCCGTCGGCAAACTCCCAGTGACAAGTCTCTGTTCGGCATCGAGTCGCCCTCAATGATATCAGAAACGCAGCGCAGGAGATATTTAAGGGTTTGCTTTGCTAATTGAATGTAAAGCCTTAGGATGATCCCAATTGATTGCGTAAGTCCTGAGAGAAATTAAAAAAAGATTAAAGCGTGTAACTCTAACGATTAATGGATTTTGATGATGTTTCAAATACTATCCAGACAAGATGGATGAAATCATGTGGGAAGACAAATTTAGTTTCAGAAATTTTCGAAATCTGTGATATTATGAATGCAAGTAGGATATAGTTCACTGACATCTGTTCGGGAAAAAATTCCATGGTGTTCTCTGCGAGATATGTTCTCATTAATGTCCAGCAAACATAACTGGCGCGTATAAAATGAACACTTGGAGTAACTCGTTGGCTTCGAACTTAGACATTTCTTTCCCTGAGAACTTCTAAAAAAAAAAAAAGAGAATCATTTCGTTGAATAGTAGAATAACAAATAAAATTATTAATTTAGTTGGTGGTCAAGGGTAGTATAGGTCCCAGGGCGAAACATGGATTGGTATACACGATGGAGCATAAAACCTGGAAAACGCCTGCTAAACCAAAACCAACAGCTCTACTAGCAAACCCGAACTCTACCTCCATGTGGTGATCGCTGGGAGCTCTTTCTTAACGAAAAGCTACACACGGAGAAGGATCAAGGCGAGTCTCCCGCGCATAAAAACGGGACAAATTGTACCAACTGGTCCTCTAGGTTGAGGGTTGGATAAGGCTGACAACCCTACGCGGAAAACAACTTGTTACGAAACCACAAAAGGAGTCTCGGAATGGATTGACTACACAGCGACGAACCCGGCAATGACAACGGGGTAACGATTTGGGCTTCCTCAGAACATCATTGGCCCATACCAAAGAGGCAGGCAAATCAGTACCAGATCAAATTTTCTCTCTGCAGCAAGCGATGGGAATATAGACATCAGTGGCACCATTTTTTTCTTCGACTTTAAAGCCACCTATGATAGCATAACCAGGGTAAAGCTCTACACGCCATGAAACAATTCGGTTTCCCAACGAAATTGATAACACTGACTAGGCTGACCCTGACAAATGTGCGAGGCCAGATAAAAGCAGCGGGATAAAAGCTCTGGAAAAAGTGACCCGTGATGCTGAGGGTGCAAGGGGTACGATCCTCTTTAAGTCCACCCAACTACTGACCTATGCTCACGGTATCGACATCATGGTAAGAACCACCCGAGACTTACAAACTGTCTTCATCCAGATCGAGCAGGCGTCGCGAGATCTTGGGCTGCATATCACTGAAGGCAAGACAAAATATATGGTGGCAACGTGAGCGCCAAAAATCAACCACACTGGCCAAACGGAAAGAATAAAGTTAGGAGACTTACAACTTTGAGACCGTTGATAATTTCTCCCATCTAGGGTCGAAAATCACATCTGATAACAGCCACGATGACGAAATCCGCGCAGGTTTCTTGACTGCCAACAGGGCCTATTCCAGCTTACAAAAACTGTTCCGCTCGAAACGCCTCACCATAGGGTCAAAGCTCTTACTGTCTAAGACAATGATCTTGCCAGTCCTCATGTGTTCCTCGGAAACCTGGGTTCTTAGCAAGAAAAATTGCGAACTCTTGGCCGCGTTCGAGAGAAGAATTCTCTGAAGGATTTTTGACCCCCTAGATAAGGATGGACGATTCCGTAGTCTACATAACGACGAAATTTATGAGCGATACCATGACCGTCAGGTCTATAAGGCATTATCTATTGTAGAAAAAGAACACGAGGCAAACCCTATCTGGATATGGTGCGATGGCGTACGTCAGGACGCCAGGCACCTTTTAGGAATATTGAATTGGTGGACCTCGGCGCAAAACCGGGATGTCTGGAGTTCCTTATAAAGGCAGGCCTAGACCGGATATCGGTTATTGCAATGAAACCGCGGTTTAGAAGCATTATGGTTTCAATACCTTGGTTGTTACTATGAAACCCTACCAGAAATGACTACGCCTGAAAATTACATTGAATGAACCAGGAGTTGACATAATTCACATCTTTCTCTATTTCTGGCTCCTATTCACTTTCAGCATGATACGTTTAAACGTATTTAGAGTCAATAATAGACGAGTAAGGTCAGTTCTTGCAAATAATAAGAAATATAATGGAACTGCAGTGATGTACAGTGTCACTTTTCCACGTCATCAGGGAGGAAGGGGGTGCTTGAATTGAACTACTACAGTTCTTTTTTTTTTAAAACCAATCTTCTAGACCATAGCAGCTATAGCAGATAATGAAAGCAGAACCTTACTTCAGTGCAGTCATATACATGTGGAAATAGAAACTCATTCACGGAGAGTACATCAAAAATGACATCAAAGCCTTCCACAAATGGTTGACCAATGGTGTACTGCAGACAGAAGCATTCCTTACTTCAATTGAGGAGGATTCGGAACTATATATTCTCCATAACTCCCAAATTACCAAATCCATTATAACAATATGCGTGTAGGATGCTGAATAATACCGAATACATCAGCTGCCTGCAAATAGACATGAAGACTGCGGAAGTTCTAAGTAGCCCAAGTTATGATTTCAGCTAGGAAAACGCTCGACCTAACGTGATACTTGCGACTTGCGTTATGCTCCTAGAGTACTGTTCAGTAGCAGTCTAATTTAGTGGGCTCTCTTTTCAATTTGTCGTCAATACTATTTAAAATATGTTACTCATTTGTGTCTGTAGTTTTGAGCCTTCGCATCCTTGCCAAAAGTCTTTGCGACATTATGGGATTTAGCAATATATTTTCGCATACTCACACGTTTCCTTCAGCTCGTTCCGACGATAGTCACCTGCCGGTCCAGATGGATGAGACTATAAGCATTTTTCATAGATATTCAGACTTTTAATATTGTTGTTGAGGGATTGCAAATTTTCGTTGACACTTGTCTCCCCTAAGTAATAATAATAACACCGATAAAGTACTTCGTTCAAAATGATCTCGGGCGAAAGTACACTAATGACACGGGGGTGACAAGTATCAAAGGAAACTTGTAGTCCCTGAGCAACGGTGGTGATCACTTTTCATACCCTACTCTCATATAAGGGTGCAAAGAGAACATTGGCCCGAAACAAGCTCAACTAATGTTGGTGTTGGATAATTGAATTTAGAAATTTTGGGCAAAACAGTGAAGGCGGATATAGCGCTACATCGAGCCACATTAAGTTCGGAGTAACGGTCTTGTTCGACGACTTCGATGTTCTGCACATTGATGCGAATAAGAAAAGTATGATGACTCGTCAGACTGAGAACCTGTTTATCTTCCAAGCCTTCTCCAAGTCCACAGTCATTCAACCAAGCTCCATAGCTGAGTGAGAGAGCAAAAAGATGTTATCAGCGCGGTCGAGGTATTTGAGGAAAAATGCTATGCTCCATTAAAGTCCTCCACATTCTCTGTACAGGACAAGGAGAGCAGGAGATACGCTCCCTATTTACCCCACTGAAAGTCTTTTCGAAATCGATGTAAAGCAGGTGGGGCGGAGATATGAACTCCACAAACTATTCCAAAATGATCCCAAGGATGTCAATGTAGTCGATATAGGAGTATCCAGAGCGGAAATCAGCTCGGCCTCTATCGATCGATCAACCTTCGCCAGATCAACCCTCTCAATAAGTTTATTGATTCGCAACTTGATAATTGACTTAAGCAGTCTAGCAATTGTATTAATGAGAGTAATTGGGCGGTAAATAGTCAAAAGTTCAGGGTTCTTAAGGGTTTAGGGATGACTATCACCCCAATAATAAGCCAGTTCTCAGGCGGTTCAAATCCTGCAGCAAAGCAGGGAAAGCATCTGGCGCCAACCAGCGTGTATACTGTAATAATATTGTTAGACCCAGGGGCGGAGACGCGCTTGCGTTTAAGCAAGGCAATAGTTAGCTCTTCTTCAGGGAAGGGTTGAGAAACTGTGGGTAAACTCTTGTGCAAAATGGAGCCTTGATAAAGTCTGTTTACTACCTGTCTTTCTGCCTGTTCGTCTGTTATGCCTTCTTTGCTTTCGGAGGTTTTAAATATTGAATAAAGTTTTGATGGAAATTTTGTTTGTAAATGAATGCCTTTTATGACCAAAGTAGACTCTTTGAAATGAATATGATCTTACTCGAGGAAGCACGCAGCCTTCAATGGTAGTTCGATTTCTAAAAAATGAATTTCTTTCTATTCTGCAGACCTGTCAAAATATGCCCTCAAATATGCAAATTTTGTTTAAAGATAACAAAATAGGGCTTAAAAAAAATTCTAAATAATTGTACCTTTTCATGTTGAATTGTTAAAAATAATATTTATTATCAGAAAATTAAATATCTTTGAGATTCATCATATCAGCGGTCTGACTCCCCGGAACTTTGAAAAACCGCTTTTGAGTAAACCGCGTTTTAAGTTTTGATAACAGAATTTTCGTAACAAAATTTACTAATGGGATGTTCCAACATTTTTTGTCGTATACCGGGTCGATTTAATATACATATATATTTTTAATAGTATCTATTTTCGCATAATGCCTAGACCTTACCCAACTGAATATAATAATATAGGATCGAGGATATTATATAGAAGGCACTATTAAAGCCTCTTCCATTTCTACTGCGACGCACTCTATTACTGGTGCTATAACTTTAAAAATATTTTTAATTTCAACCGAGATTTTGGCTGTACTTTTTCATTATGTTATACTTTCGAAAAATGTGTGGCGCTATTTAGGAATCTTGTGCCCTCTGTCGAGAGTGGATCCCTCGCTTTGGTGTCCTTGCAGTGATCATCACTGACCAGGGAATGCAATCTGAGTCTACCTTTTTTCGGAGTTAGGTAAACTCCTGGGTTTCAAACGCCAGCGGACTATTGCATACCACCCGCAATCCAATGGGATGCTTGGCACCGGACGTTGAAAGCCACCATTATGGCTCGCGATGATCCGTCCTGGACTCAAGTTTTGCCTCTCGTCCTACTTGGCCTACGAACAACCCGCCGAGAGGAATTTGCTGCCAGCCCCGCGGAGCTGGTATAAATGCAAAGAAAAAAATCGATTTCTTAAAGTCACACTGCACTACTAACTTAGGTAAAGTAATTTACATTATTATATATTACCATACCTTATACATTTCCTGCAGACATCTTTTAAATTCATCCTAGAATCATAAAAAGTAATAATATGGGTCATAACATAGATACCCATAGTGGAAAGTTTGGTGGAAATCCTACTATTACTAAGAAAGCTATAGTGGTTCGAAGTTTTGCTTAAATTTACTGCAAGCTAGCAAGAAAAAATGCGAACTCTTAGCCATTATAATTCATACTCATGTCGTGTTTTTGAATTAATATAAGGGAGCAAATACCAACAGAGGTGAGGCAGCGTCTGATGATTTGCCTCTGCCCTGGACGAAACCGCAAGTCATCTATCTTAGCCAAGTTTAAGAGAAGAATCTTTGGAGAATTTTTGGTCCCATACAAGAGGATAGACGATTTTGTAGCCTATACATAACGACGAAATCTATGAGCAAACAGAGCAGAAGGCATAGATTACGCCTTGTCACTCTCATGTATTGTGTCCACTTTATTTCATCATAGGAAGTTGACATCTTCGACATTAGCACCATTTAAGGATATTTCTTTATATTATTCAATATTTCTTTATATTATTCAAACTGGGTGTATACTGACACTCACTACAAAATTCTAAATAAAATTCTGGCAGCTGGCCCAGATTATTTCGCAGCTATATTTAAAAATCTCCATTTTTCATTTAATACTTTTATCTATTTGACTTGATTACAATTCACTACACTAATATGAATAAAACATATCATAACCCATCACGTACCCCTAACACATTTTGCTCTAATTCAATTTAACTCTCAATCACTGTGTTAATTGGACATGCTAACCAGACCCTACCCATTCTTGGGAATACCAAAATTCGACGCTATCATCCGTGAATAAATTTTCCGGTCAATTGAGTGAAAAACTTATTAAAACCGCTCGTTCGGCTCACTAACCACCTGTAACAGTCCATTTATTTTCCCAGTGGATGTATGTGCATTTTCCGGGCGATGTCCGCCTTAAAGCTAGCCCTCCTCGATATAGGTGCCACGAATTAAGCCGTAAATCGATTTTTAATTTTGAATGTACCTAATTCATTAACAGTGTTACGTCAACAATCAATGGTAGGATTATAACCTGCGATGATGATACTTATAATTCATACCGGAACCTGAAACCTGAAAAGCGAGAGAATTTGATTTTTGGGAACATTTATTTTAATCTAGGTTAAGACTATTTTAGATTTAAATAATAATAAAAAAATAAATAATAACATAAAAATGCAATTTCTGTCAAAACTAATTAACTGTCTCGTAACCCATCTAATTTTCATTTCCTTTCCATTGCTAGCATGAGGTCAACCCCACTTCAGACCTAGACTTTTCGGATGAAAATTCCTTGGAAACCCCTGTCTTTTAAATATCTTATTCTATAAGTAAGAATGTGTATGAACGTTCAATTGTCATTTCAGACATTAGGTAGCTCTATTACCAAGGAGCACCAATAAATCTTATCTCGGCCACATGTTGCTTAAGGATGATTTTCCCACCATAAATCGCACACTTATCCCATTTTATTGAGATTTATTATGAGGAAATCTCTCCCTGTGGCTGGCTTAATTGCCGAGATAAGGTTATGTATGTCAGTTCCTTTTACTTTGGAAAATAGATGAATCGACAACTTTAACCGACTTCAATGCAGTTTTCCCATTTTCAATAGTTCAATTGAAGTTGTTAATTTATGCAATTTATAAGGGAGGGTCTACCGAAATTTTCAAGACTAACTCTGTTAGCTTCTGCTTCCCGGAGCGATATTTAAAAAGTTCTTCAATGCCATTTGCCTTCATTGACTTAGTAGGCACTCCAAATCGTGACCTAGCCTCCTCCCTATCGCAACTGTCATAAGGACATTCGAAGGCAATTAGACTTGCCCTCTAATTGATGACAATCACAGTCTTCACCCAATTTATCACAAATTACGTATGAAGGATGACTGCTTGCCAAAGCTGTAATGGGCCTCGAAGACATTTTAAAAATTTACCAGATTTCAATAGGACAATTTCTGTTGGACAATTCCCCACAGCAATTTGTCCATGAAAATCGATTTTTACATCAAAAAGGGTGAAAAGTGCATTCGAAATTAGCCCTTTAATATCCTTTAATCCCTTAAGTTGCGTGCAGATAATAAACATGAAGATAGACGTACGTGTATTGCTCAGGACGAATTTCACTACTAAGCGGTATTTAGATAAATTACCGAGCTATTAAATGGCACATTTTCTGACGTATCACTTGTGACAGAGGTTTGAACATTGAGTGGGGATAACATTGAATTGAAAATGTTTTCATTTTGCAGTCGTGCATGGTTAACTACCTGTGGCAAAGTTTGTTTTCGGTTAATCAGACATGTTGAGACGAACACGTTTTTATTCCGATGTCCTTGGGGAAGAATGGAAATCTCAGTATAGGCCAACAAACATTCTAATGTTGCGGGTAGTACACAGGCAAGGTGTACTGATACATTTGTTACTGGCGATGATTTTCACCCAACATCATCATCATCATCATCAACGGCGCAACAACCGGTATCCGGTCTAGGCCTGCCTTAATAAGGAACTCCAGACATCCCGGTTTTGCGCCGAGGTCCACCAATTCGATATCCCTAAAAGCTGTCTGGCGTCCTGGCCCACGCCATCGCTCCATCTTAGGCAGGGTCTGCCTCGTCTTCTTTTCCTACCATAGATATTGCCCTTATAGACTTTCCGGGTGGGATCATCTTCATCCATACGGATTAAGTGACCCGCCCACCGTAACCTATTGAGCCGGATTTTATCCACAACCGGACGGTCATGGTATCGCTCATAGATTTCGTCATTGTGTAGGCTACGGAATCGTCCATCCTCATGTAGGGGGCCAAAAATTCTTCGGAGGATTCTTCTCTCGAACGCGGCCAAGAGTTCGCAATTTTTCTTGCTAAGAACCCAAGTTTCCGAGGAATACATGAGGACTGGCAAGATCATAGTCTTGTACAGTAAGAGCTTTGACCCTATGGTGAGACGTTTCGAGCGGAACAGTCTTTGTAAGCTGAAGTAGGCTCTGTTGGCTGACAGCAACCGTGCGCGGATTTCATCATCGTAGTTGTTATCGGTTGTGATTTTCGACCCTAGATAGGAGAAATTGTCAACGGTCTCAAAGTTGTATTCCCCTATCCTTATTCTTGTTCGTGCTTGTGTTTGACCAGTGCGGTTTGATGTTGTTGGTTGATTCGTCTTCGGTGCTGACGTTGCCACCATGTATTTTGTCTTGCCTTCATTGATGTGCAGCCCAAGATCTCGCGCCGCCTGCTCGATCTGGATGAAGGCAGTTTGAACGTCTCGGGTGGTTCTTCCCATGATGTCGATATCGTCAGCATAGGCCAGTAGTTGGGTGGACTTGAAGAGGATCGTACCTCTTGCATTCACCTCAGCATCACGGATCACCTTCTCGAGGGCCAGGTTAAAGAGGACGCATGATAGCGCATCCCCTTGTCGTAGACCGTTGTTGATGTCGAATGGTCTTGAGAGTGATCCTGCTGCTTTTATCTGGCCTCGCACATTGGTCAGGGTCAGCCTAGTCAGTCTTATTAATTTCGTCGGGATACCGAATTCCCTCATTCACCCAACATGCATGCATCAATTATTTCTCTATGTTCAGCAGCGACACAACTTTTTGTAAAAAGCAGGGAAAAGTGTTATAAATTTGTCTACCAGCAATTATAAAAAAATAAAACATCAGCGCTTCGAGGAACACGATTTATGTTCCAGGCTAATATTGGTTTATGGAATGCGAGGGCCTCTTGCATTTTCCCCATTCACTGTGCAAACAGAGGTTTTGAGTTTAAGTGAGAATTGCTCTTCTCACTAAAGCTACTCTTCCACATTGATCTCTGGTATACCGTCTCCAAGGCATTACCTATCTCCTAAAAGTCGGCATGTGAAGCTGTGAGCCTCCGGCTTAGATTAAAAATTCCGTCCGGTATTCCGCCGAAATTGGCAAGACTGACTAGGTTGACCCTGGCCAACGTTCCTGGCGAGATAAACATGCATCCTTTTTAACCTGACCCTGAAAAAAAGCGATCTCTTATGCTGATGTGACTATTGACTGACTACTTGCCTATGCTGACAATATCGACATCATGTAAAGAACAACCAGATATGTACAAACTGCCTTCATCCCGATCGACCACCCTGGGCTGTACATTAATTAAGGCAAAAGGAAATACATGGTGGTAACGCCAGCATCATAAACCAAAGAAACAACAACATCAAATGCCAATGATCAATCCACGCACGGTTGATGACAGCGAAAAGGACCTATTTTAACTTACGAAAAATGTACCATTCGGGTAGCTCGAAAAAATTTATAAACTATAGAACGAATGAATAAAATTTGGCTCGATAACGACCGGCGGGCCGTCACCTAATCCATATGGATGAGAATAATCTAGTCCGGAAGATGTATAGAGCCAATTTCTGGGGTAGAAAAACAAGACCAGACAGACCCTACCTCAGATGGAGTAATGACCAGGAATTCCTTATTAAAACTGACCTGAACCGAACACCGGTAGTTGCGCCGTTAATGCTGGAGATAAAAGTCCTCAATAAATATATAGCAATTTCCTTGAATAGTCTGAAAGCATTTTAGCGATACCTTTATGGTGTTTATTAAAAGATACACAATGTAAAGTACTTTTCTGACTCTATGATATAAATTTGGCTACTTTAGCAGAAATTATTGATAAATATCCTCCTCGTGAAAAGCAACAAAACCCAAACATGCAAGTCAAGTATCTAAGAAGCTAAAAGTTCGAAAAAAATTGGAAAGTTAGTGAGATAAGTTTTACCGACGGTTTACAAAAAGGCCACCGAAGGTTACTATATTAATCAGAGAAATCGAAGGATGTTAGGTTTCATTGAGTTTGTTTCTCACTTGGAGACATGTCTCCATGTTTATCCAACAAAAGCTTTAAGACTTATCCAATAAAGGCTTTAAGATTTTGATGTTGCCGTAGAGGTGCCCTCGAAAATAGTTTTTGCTACGAATATCAGCGACAGATTCCTTTTGGCCTTGCGTTTTCACCACATCACCAAATGGCACTCCAGATGAGTGCTTTGCCAAACCTAGACGATGTTTAAACTTTGTCTCAGTGTACATTCGTTTTTACTCCCATCTTTGATGCACACACTAGAAAGGGAACAATATGATCCATTCTGGCCGAATCCCTACCAATTCAATTGAACAGGATCATTGCGTTTATGCTAATATCTGGAATTATTATTCGCTGCCTTCTAATAAGAAGCACATGCCCACTTCCATCCCAAACCCACCTTCCTTCCCGTCATTTTCTCACGATTTATACTTCCTCGTTTCGATCCCTGACAAACATTTTCATCATCTCCATGTTTCCAATGGCATCGAATGCGCAGAATTTAAGAAGGTGTTAACTGCAATGTGAAAATTAAATTTATTTAAATAAATCTCAATCATTGCTAGGTCGCTCAAAATTTGTTTACGCAGATCACTTACTAGTCAAAGATTCGACCGATGGAAGGGCGATATGGGCGTGCAGTTTTCAGTCGTGGCTTTGTATGGCCAAAATTAAGCGGTATATTTGTGTTTAGCTGCTACGCCCTACGAAGACCCACATTGTCTGAATTTGAAGGCTTGCTAGACAATATTGATCTCGAAAAAATCCACCCGTGACTTTGAAACAGCGAAAAGGACGTCAGGTTAGTCTGTATGAGCAAACATTCATAGAGGTGTGATTAGACCAGTCTATTAATTCAAGCACCTCCACGGAAGTAGCTAAGCGACATTTTGCCACCGTCACTAACTGCAAACCTGTTACCTTTGAAACCATCGTACCTCAACATCGATTACGAATGTGGAAGGTCCGTGAAAAGAAACGCCTTTACCGTAAGTTTCTTGACGATAGAACGCTGGTCAATTGACAATTTTACAAGAATGCCAACCGGGAAGCAAAGACGGCGATCGCAGTCACCCGAGCGGTCTATTACAAAGATCTTTACGATCAACAGGACACTGGGGATGGTAAGAGAGATCTGTATCAACTTGTCAAAAGTCAAAACGAACGCACACAGGATATCGAACACTTCTATTCCGTTCATGATAAGAACGATACTTTAAATCGAGGAATAAAACAAATGAAATGGGGGAAAGTAGCAGAACCTAACGACATCGTTCCTAAGCTGGAATGAAATTCTTTAATTGGATTTGAGATTATTCGGATTATTCAAGAAAATATCACAGTTTCAATATGGAAAAATAAAGCTGGCCCAACAGAATGTTCAAATTACCTTCCGATCCGTTTGCTGCCATGAGGATTTTTGAATCCAATTTTCACACCCGCATTCACGAAATCGTTGAAACCACCATGAATAAAGCTGGGTTTGTTAAGAAATGCGTAACTACTGACGCAATACACACTGCGCGGTTATTCATGGAGAAACGCCGTGAAGTATCGCCTTCTTTACATTGCATTTCTGGATTTTAAGAAGGCCTTTGATGGTGTGCCTCATGAATTCATCTGGTATGCTCTATGACAACACCTCTGGCCAGAAGAACTCGTCCGCTGGGTTCAATAGCTCTACCACGATCCGAAAAGAAAGTTTGAAGTGTGGTAAGTGTGGTAAGTGGTAAGTATCAAAATCGCTTCAGTTCTCTGCCGGTATTCACCAAAGAAGCATCCTCTGACCACTCCTCTTTGTTCTTGTTATGGACTGTCACACGGGACATCCAACGTCCAGCGCCCTATACACTAGTTTATGATGATGATGACGTTTTCCTGGCGTCTCATAGCAACAATGATCTTGGAAAACTTGCCCAAAAACGAATTGATCGCCTCATGCGGCACGGTTCCCGATCCCCATGAAACAGCCACTATCACTGCCAGTGGTAGTGACCTGAATTCAGCGATTTAAATATCTCAGGACAACGCTTCAACCAATGCAGCATTGCATTATGAAATTGCTTCACACATTAGAGCAACCTGGATGAAGTAGCGGCGTTCTACAACTAGTGTTCATTGTGACGCAAGTCTAAAATTTATCGCAATATCGTTCGCCTTGTCGCCCTCTATAGTTCTAAGTGAGGCCGGCTATCGAAAGACAATGAACGCGACTCACGGTAACGGAGACAAAGATGTTGCGTTGGTCTAGTGGTGTGACACGCTTTGATCACATCCGAAATGAAGATATCCGCTATCGATGTGGGTTTACACCGATCGTGGAAAAATTGCGAGAGAGGTCTTCGATTGTATGGTCTTGTAATTCGCGCTAACAAGAATTCGTTCGCCAAGATTGGTCTGAACATCGAAGTCGCTGGTAAGCGATCATAAGGTCGGCCGAAGCAACGGTCGTTTGACATGCTGAATGGTGTTTTGAAAGCCTGGGGACTGCATCCAGATCAGGACTTTGATAAAACAAAATTGCGCAATCGATCACGACGAGCCGAGCCAGCTTTTGAACGGAACAAAGGCTACGAATAAATAAAGAAAAATGACAGAAAAATAATAATGCTTACGAAATGCTCATTCTCTACCCAACTACTGGCTGAAAAGTGCCAAAACTGACCAGTCCACGGTCAACCCGCCGTTGAGCTAGAAAAATGATTCAGAGGGTGGGCGGAAAGAGCGTGCCCGTGAGGAAGCTCTTAGAAATCTCAAGCTGGCCATTCACTGGAGTGGGTACGTTTGAAGTTCTGTTCGAAGGCAGACGTGCATCCACTCAGAGACCGGTCATCTCCACAGATTACGTGCCCTACCCTCTTCCTGAAAATCGTACATTCAGCAACCTTTAAATGTGAAGTTCCCACAGTCATCAAAGACGAACTACTGGAAATCTGGAGTAAAATAAGAGACAGTGAAACGGATGCGTGCTAGTGACTCAAAATGTGAGGAACGCATACAACTCAGCCAGCTGGAGTCCTATGCATAAGTCGTTAGCTACCGTTGTTGTTCTCACTCATCTCACTGATATTGTCGATAGTTACTTGCAAGAATGAAAGCTTTGGTATGATACCAATAATGGTACCACAGAGCTCCTTACTGGGCCCTCTGCTGTGGAATATCATGCGCAACAATGCACCCAATCTTCCGGCTCCGGAGAAGGATGCTGGGTTGAGCCGATGAGGTAGCGTTGATTGTGGTCATAAAGCATCTCGACGATGTTGAGTTGTACCCATGCGAAGCGGTCTGTGTTCATAAAGCTCGGTTAGAAAGCGGAAGACTAATACTTTTCCTCCGCAAGTAGGCGGAGGCATGTAGCAACGGATGAGGAGCATGCGTGTTTTATATAATAAGCATAAACTGAGTGCGGTCTATAGAAGAGCAGCCTTAAGGGTAATTTTGGTTTCCTCATCTCTTGCTACAATTAATTTCCTGTTTCGTAAATATATGCATTTCAGGGACATGCGGCCGAAGCAATGGCGGCGTAATACGCTGAATAGTTCGAAATAATAAAAACTTGATTTTTCCATTCGGCAGTGTTAATTTATTGGTCTTCCTTGGTCCATGTTAGCACTGATAAAGGGAACAAGTGGTTCCCGGTATTTGCAAGATAAATAAATTACCACTACCGAATAGAAAAGGCAAGTTTTTATTATTTCGAATAATATATTCGCTAGAAATACCGCGTAATTGCACTCAGACGCTGGATAGTGATTTGAAATCCTCGCAACTGCATCCAGATCAGCCCTTTGGCAGAGCAAAATGGAGATCTAAGGTGTGTTTTAGTGCGGCGTTTCTATCTCTCGAATCATGTCGACTGACATCTTGGTAAATGAGGTGGCGAACATATAATGTTCAGTGCATCTCCCCCTTATAGCAGGCGAAAAAAGACAAAAAGGTTGGAGAGCTATAAGTAGATGGCAAGATTGATAGAACCAAAAAAGAATTGTTTGACACCCAGCTATCGGCAAGTGGTTAGAGAAAAGCATAGTGAGATAAATCCTGATCTCACCTAGTTTCTCACGTTACATGGAAAATATCACCGGAACCTGTACAGGTTTAAATTGAACACCTTTTCTAATAATTTAAATGGTGAGGAGGACCCAGGAACCGACCGAGCACATGCATTCTTCCAAAGTCCGAGATTCGTCTAGTCTGGTGGAAAGTGTAGGTAGAATGCAATGACCGAAATATTCAGTCGGAGAATGCTAGTATGCCAGAAGGATTGGGATGAGCTCCATGATCACAGCAATCTAAGGTAAACTGCGAAAAGCAGAAAAGATCAGGAAGAAGTGGTTACGAACGCTATCATTGAAGAATGGGTCCTAACTAAAGTGAGCTAATTTCGTCCCGTGATGTAATACTTATTAGTGATTCCACATAGCAGGACGGGAGTCGGAGGGGTTTGGGCGGTTAAAAATTCTACACATTGGCTGGTGCTTTTTGAAGATTTTCACCTTCTGAATAAGATTTTGTTCTCCACAAAACCTTAAAAACGAAATTAACTTTTTACACATTGGATTCAGGAAGGGATACCGGAATTACAGCAATTGGGATTTTGTAATGGGTGGTAAACAAGTAGACGAATCTTATCTAGTTTCCGATACAAGACTACATATATGTGAAGATTACTGAGCCCATTTATTTTCCTAAAAATTCAATGTTGACTCCGTATCTCACATTCAAGAAAATATGGAATTATGTTGGAATATTAAGACATTGGTTGTGAAAAATACAAATTTTGACAGGAAAGTAACAAATTCTATTGTAAAACTTGTGGTAGTTGCTAACCACATATTTTCCAATTTTGTTAAAGATCTGTTGCTAGGATGAATTCTGCTTTGAAAGTTCTTGAGGCATGTTTGCAATTACTTTTATAAGTATACCTCGCAGCATACCTCTTGTTTCTCATCATGGCTAATATGATGCTTCGGTTACTTTAGGTTTCTTATTTCCGTATAACTTAATGCAATGGTAATGGACATATAGGCTACAAAAAAAAGGCAAAAGGTTGACTGACGGTTTCGTCCAGGGCAGAGGCAACTCATCAGACGCTGCCTCACCTCTGTCCAGGGAGCAGCGTGACCGAAAGTAACGATAGAAACACAATTTACAGAAGCACCATTTTCATTAATAGAAGGTGATTAAAAGGAGACAGGAAAGAAGACTTAACGAGCTAAACCTTACCTAAGTCATAAACTACTGAAAAAGGATTAATTAAGAGAACATATAACATGTAACCTAAGGGCAAAAGAAGAAAATAGGAAAGAAAATTAAAACATCTTACGGCTAAAAGTCCTTAAAATCAATTGCTGGACTTGCCAGGGTAACGCCAAGTAATTCATGTCCGCTCAGGAGCCATCAGTAGACTGCTAATGAGGGTTCAATCTTCCCAGATTGACGCCACAAAAGCAATCATTTGGAGGCTTTGTTCCCAGATGCCCTTGGAACTGGACAGGGCTGGTAAAAAGGTTTTCAGTTGGCGACTAAGTTCCGGCAGGCTGTACTTAAAGAGCTCCTGCGCCTTGCTGTTAATGACCTCATGTGCATTTGAGGGTGGTGTCTAAGCAGGCGTCTGCTGGCTTTTCCTTAAAGGGATGCCGTGTGTGGCCTGGGTGTAGGAGACGCCAGGGCTTACTTTCGCGGTTTGATGGTTTCCTGCGCCCTTCTTGAGAACTAAGAAGGCGGAACATTTCCTATAATTGGCCGGATGTTCTATTGAATCACAGTTAATGCAGGCGGGTTTTTCCTCCTGCGTCTTAAGGCATTTGCCTGGCGCGTGTGAATTGACGCACTTCACACGCCTATAGGGCATGCTGCAATTGACCGCAACGTGGCTGAAGCGTTGGCAGTTCTTACACTGCGTCACCTTCTTGTTTCGAATAGGCTCGAACTTAACGAGCATGTCAAAGAGTGTCTTTACACAGGCGAGCTTCGCCGTGTTGAAGCTTAGTTTGAACGTGATTAGTCAGATGTCTAGCGAACGATTTTCTCGTAGAGAGCGTCTCGTCGTGCACTCTCTGACGTCTGTGGCCTAGGATAAGCCGGCCTGCGCGATGGCGGTCATAATGTCGGTTCTCGGATGGAACCTGTGCAAGCCCCGGATAACCATATTCACCGGTTTCAAGCTCTTCGGCGTGTAGGAGAAGAAGCTCTTCTCCTTTCTTGCAAGATAGTCTCTTGTCTCGTTGAAGTCACTTAGTGAGTTCAAGAGCACTTTGGTTTTAGCGCCACTTTTCTTCAATGTATACTTATCCGGGAGCGACTCGAGGTGCTCCGAGATAATGGCGGGCATTACTGCCTCGTCCTCACACAGGATGATGGGCGGATTTCACACTTTCTTATTGCTTGATGCGGGTGCTGGATTCGTCGTGGTGGTGCTGTTGTCGGCGGTACTCGCGGCGGCGGTGTTTGCTGACGTAGTCTTGGACGTGCACGGTGCGTTGTGGTCCGGCTGAGAAGTAGATGGAGTAAACACCTGCTTTCGAAGTCGCAGGATCGCCAGGTTCTGGCGCTGGATGTGCGCCATCAGGAACTGGATCTTCGCTGCCGGATCGTTCCGGTCCGTAGAGCTCGTTGTCGGTTGATCCTCTTTCTCCACGGTGTCGATGTCCTTCGTGACGTCATCTTCAAGCGGCGCGGTTGTGCGCTTCTTTCGTTTCACCGTCACCCAGTTCGACATCCTGGGGAAAAATAAACAATAATATATGCAAAAATTACCTTTCCGACTAACGTCGGTCGATAGCGTTGAATTCCGTAAAAGTCCAATGTTGGTTGCGGCTTCCTGCCGACCGAAGTCGGCTCTAGTTGCTGGTGCTCAGTCGGCGATATTTTAATTCTTAGTTCCGGAGAGCCACGTTTGCACGTGGTTGCTGCTGCGACTGAACTGAACTGAAAGTAACGATAGATGGAAAATTCTCCACTTAAATATAATCGCAAACACCTAATGGGTACGAATTACATTTAAGTGAAATCCGTCATCAGTCTAGAACTAAACCAGGCCGATGTAAATCAATAACATTTTTTGTTGAGGATGCTGGGAGTCCTAAGTCCGCACCCACTTAGTGACGGACTAAATATAATTCGTACCCATTACGTGTTTGCGATTATATTTAAGTGGAGCATTTTCCATCTATCCTTACTTTCGATCACGCTGCTCCCAGGGCAGAGGTGAGGCAGCGTCTGATGAGTTGCCTCTACCCTGGACGAAAACGTCAGTCAACTTTTTGCCATTTTTTGTAAACTTGGGTTTAACTCAAAAAAAAAGAGAAGTCCGAGAACTACAAAAGAGGGAGTAAGTTGCTCCCCAAGTGGTTCGGTCCGTCACTAAGTGGGTGCGGACTTAGGACTCCCAGCATCCTCAACATATAGGCTAGTTTCAAATGAATATAAGGAAAGGACTTCAAATAGGTACACCCAACTAATTAGCTCCAGCGCGAGCTTAAGGAGAGGGATGCCTTTAAGTATTTCTGAAAGACGATTGTAAAACACATGTCTAATATGAAATGAAAGAAAATTGCTGTGTAATCCTCAAATCTTTTGATGAAGCAAATTTCAGACAAATTCTTTTATTTTATTCAATAAGTCACACGAAATGTATTATAAGCACAAAGTGAAAGCCGCCGATAAGAACTTCTGCAATCCGATTTTCAAACTTTTACACATCGCAGATAAAAGAAGGTAATTTCTCCCAATCTCGCTTTCTTTTCAAACATCTTTTCATAACTTCGATGAAAATCTTTTTTTATCGACGCCTACTAGTCTAGCGGTGAAATAATGGGCCATATTTCTTCTTTATTCGTCGAAATTTTCCCTGTATGAGACGAAAACGTGTCTCATAATTTAGAGCTTCTTTGGCGTCTTGTACGCGCGTATTAAATCAACTTTAAGAAATTCTTCTGTGTTACTTCGTATGAACAAGGAGGTACTACTTTCATACACACATTCTCGTACGTAAGTAGGAGTAAGCATGGAACAGGGCATTGAAGTAGCAAAATCACAAAACGTGTAGAAGGCAGGTACAGGATCTATTTTCCATTTTTGCTTACGATGCTCGTACGTAGGAGTGGAGATGTTAGAATGGCTAACTAGCTAACTTGCTAGCTTCTGTCTGTTGGAGAAGAAGTCCTTGCAGAAAATTCAATTTCAATAATAGTCGAGTAGAGACGGTATGGAAGAGGAGTTATGTATTGCTATTGTCGGCAAATATCTGTTTCACCGATTGTATTAGCCCAATTATTTGGCGATGAATCACATTCATATTCCGCAAGTAGAGATGGAATTCATGCATGAGAAAGTGATAAGACTTCATTTATTTTGTGATAGAAGTAAGAAGTAGATATTGGATGAAATCTAAGCGACGTACGTAAGAATTTTCGCTGAATATTGTAGAATACCCGATTCTAGAAGATTCATGGAAAACCGTTTCAGCTTTTGAAAAATTGCGCAGCTAACTTCGTTGTGAAATCAACTGAGTATTATTTAGACAGACCTCCATAATCTTTCCATAAAGTTTTCCAAAAAGAGTCTTGGTCTCTCATTTGTCTTATATTTGGAAAACGAGAGGAGGAGACGGATTTGATTTTAAATAAATGCCAACGAAATCCAAGATCCAATTTTACACTATCCACGAATATTTGTACAATAAACAATATTATATTATTTATGTATGTATTATATAATTTTTTTTTTGTATTTTGAAAAAAGAACGCCGTGAATCAGCTTATGTTCGTCAGTTCCGCTGAGGTTCTGGATGAATTCAGGTGGTCACAGGGTAGTATAGGTCCCAGGGCGGAACGTGTATTAGTACCCACCATGGAGCATAAAACCTGGGAAACGCCTGCTGAATCAACACCAACAGCTTTACTACCAAACCCTATCTCCACCTCCACGTAGTGTCCACTGGAAGTTCTTTCTTAATGGGAAACTGCAGAAGGACAAGTATGAAGGCGAATCTCCCGCGCCTAACAACGGGACTAATTGTATCAATTCTTCCTTCAGGTTGGGGGTTGGGTAAGGCGGACAACTCTACACTGAAAACCGATGTTAAGAAGCCACGGAAGGAGCCTCGAACAGGATGAATTTTACGACGACGAACTTGGCAAAACAGATTAACGGTTTGCGCAGTTTCACGAGGAATGTGCGCGAAGGAGCGAGGTAACTCCTCTCTAAGAATTATTAAATCAATAATTATTAATTAAAACAAAATATTATTTAATTAAAATTAATTAATAATCAAATAATAAAATACAATTTAGTAATTTTATTTATCCCATAACAGGGAGCAACCGCAGCGGGCACGCAAGTTTTACCAACAAGTCACCAGGATGAAGCCTTATGCACCTCGATGCTCATTCTGCCAAGACAAGAAAATTTGATTTCCGACAGAATGGGCTTATTGGGGCGATGGGTTGAGGACTTTGATGAGCTGCTCGACAACCAATATATCAGCGAGTTGGAGGTCCCGCCAACTGAAAATGACGGAGAAATGTTGCTACCGGCAAGCGTAAAAGAAAGAGTCCATGCATTTCATCGGCCTAAAAACCATAAATCGCCTGAAGCCGATGGAGTTACAGCCGAGTTGATTAAATATGGAGACGATCAACTACACCAATCGGTTCATTAGTTGCTGCTCAAGGTACGGGATAGCAACGAGACATTATCTCTCCCATACATAAACAAGTAGGGATACCGGAAGCCGTGTGGCACGGCAGGATTCGCGGCATTCGAAATTTATTTCGAATGTTGCGAATACCAGCGGACATTTCTCGTCACCTACTCTGCTCTTCACTCCTGTAACGTCAATAAATCCCGACAGCAACTGGCTGAAGCTACACTCTTGGCATTTCCTCTGCAAGATGCACCTCTAGCCGTTTTTGTTGATGCCTTTGACACCGCAGTAGGTGCCGCTCTTCACCAAAAGGCGAATCACGTCTGGCAACCGTTGAGCTTCTTCTCTAGGCAGTTGAACTCCGCTCACCGGAACTACAGTACCTACGATCGTGAACTGCTCGCAGCGTACTTGAGCATCAAATACTTCCGCTTCTCCCTTGAAGGCAGGCCGTTCACAGTGTTCACGGACCATAAGCCTCTCACATATGCTTTGAAACAAAAGTCCGACAAAGCGCCCCTCATCAGCTTCGACATCTGAGCCTTATAAGCCAGTTTACGTCAGACATCCACCACGTGTCCGGCAAGGACAACATAGTTGCTGACGCTTTCTCTCGTGTCTCCGAGGTTAGCATCCCCACCTCACTCGACTACTCGGCTATTGTCAAGGCGCAGGAGGATGACGCAGTACTTCAGAGCCTCAAATCCATCCCCAAATACAAAATTCGAGAGTTGCCAATCTTCGGCTCGAACCTCTCTCTATGCTGCGAAAACTCGGAAAAGGGACCTCGGGCATACATACCGGCCACCTTTCGCAAGAAAGTGTTCCACGCGGTTCACGACTTAGCGCATCCAGGCATCAGGTCAACAAATCGGTTAGTCACCGATAAATTCTTCTGGCCCTCCATGAACAAGGATGTCAATTCCTGGGCCAGAGAGTGCATCGCATGCCAAAAGTGTAAAGTCACCAGGCATGTAAGGAAGGAAGTGGGCTCATTCCCCCGCACTACCAAGCGGATCCACATAATACACCTCGACATAGTGAGGTCTTTGTAAGACTCGCACGGTTATAGGTATTGTCTCACAATCATCGACAGGTTTACGCGATGGCCTGAGGCAATACCTCTGATTACGGCACAATCTTGTGCCGAAGCCCTCTGTCGAGAGTAGATACCTCGCTTTGGCGTCCCTGCAGTAGTCATCACTGATCAGGGAATGCAATTTGAGTCCAATCTTTTCTCGGAGTTAGGCAAACTCCTAGGGTTTAAACGCCAGCGGACTACTGCATACCACCCGCAATCCAATGGGATGCTAGAACGTTGGCATCGGACGCTGAAAGCCGCCATTATGGCACGCGACGACCCGTCCTGGACTCAAGTCTTGCCTCTCGTCCTACTCGGCCTTCGAACAACCCGCCGAGAGGAATTTGCTGCCAACCCCGCGGAGCTGGTATACGGGGAGAACCCGAGACTCCCAAGTGATCCGGTCTTCGACAAGAGATCGGGTCTCACAGAGTCGGGGTTGGTGCGTCTGCTGAGGGACAATCTCCGACGCATCAAGGCCAATCCTCCCACCTAACACTCGTCCGCACCTGTCTGTGCGCCCAATGAACTGGACGCACGTCCTGGTCAGGACGGATGCCGTCCGGAAGCCGCTGCAGCCTCCTTATGAAGGCCCGTACCGCATTCTCGAGCAGGGAGAACATTTCTTCCAGCTCGAGATCGGTGGACACAAAAAGGCGGTCTCCCAGTCCAGGCTGAAGCTCGTGTGCACCCCTAAACAACGGCACGTTCGCTTCAAGGACTGATGGAGAACACAGTTCCGGATTCGGTCGCTGAACCCCCTTGGTTTCATCTGGGGGCGGAGTGATGTGGCGCGGCAGGATTAAATAAATTTCGAATGTTGCAAATACCAGCGGACAGATGACGTCACCGACGCTCTCCACTCAGTTTAGACCTTGCTACAGGAGTAAAGAGCAGAGTAGGTGACGAGAAATGTCATATTTTCAAGTGAAAAAAAACGTGAATCGAAAGATGAAGATGTCGGAAAAATAATAAAAATAACTAGCACCAGTTGTGTTGTTGGAAAAAGTGAAAAGATTCCTATACAAAGTTTCTATGAAATTCATCCTTTGTTGAAGTTGTCAGTGCCATTGTTTTTATGAAATAAATGAAGTGTTATAACCAGTGAACACCGTTGTTCTTAACTTCTAAAGCCTGGCGCTTCGGGTGTAAAGGTTTTGTGTTCCATTCGTAGATAGCTAAGAATACAAAATATTCCGTCATATTTTGGGAAACACCAAGTTACACATATGTACATGCAAATCAACATCATAAATACTGTAATCAGGTTGCCTTCAAACTTTCAGAATTATGTCCTATATTATCGTCTATGCTGACCTCAAATTTTGTACTCCTGGGATGAACTAAAGGGGGGCTTTTCGGTAAATTACCAAAACATGGTAATATACTGTTATAAACTTTATTTGTGCATACATCGGATTGGGATGTATTTTGAGGCCTGGATTTCATATAGTTGCATCATTATGATTTTTTCAGTTTTTCTGTTGGGTAGGTTCTGAGAACGAGACCTGTTTCATTTTTCGGGGCCCACATTTTGTTCCCTACCAGATCAGTTTTGAAAAGTACTAATTGAGCCCTTTCATTTGCAGACCACATGACCATGTTCTGTGAAAAAAAAATTTACACTCTCCTATCGTATATATACGGAGCCACTCTTAAAATTCAACACAAGATGACACCACGTGCTTTCTTGGGAAGGTGGGAATTATGAACGCTCGCGCATACAGTGAATTAAGGCATTCTAGGTCGAACTTAAGGAAGGGTCTCCATATATGCAAAGGAGGTCCAAATTTTTTTCATTAAATATGGCCATGTTCGGTATCAAATGAAAAGTCTCGATTAGTACTTTTCTATACCGGTCTTAGTTTTGACAACTGCTGTAAAGGTGGGAAGTGCGGGGGGCCGAAAATTATCATTTCTTTCTCAGAAACTACGTCGAATTTAAGGGGATGGGTGTCCCCAAACATGCAAAAGAAAGGTGTTATTTTTCTTTCACCAAATATAGTCATGTGGAGTATCAATGAAAAGTCTTGGTTGATACATTCCGAAGCCGGTCCCAGTTTTGACATTTGTTGGAAAGTTCGGTAGTGCTAGGTTCTAAAGGGGCAAATGCACACCCAAATTGTTTTATAAAAGAAATAGACAAAACCTTTCATACCTAAAGCGTCCAGCTTCCGGAATATGGCCACCAGTTGTATCATCTTCTCATCGACTTCAAGGCCGTCTATGATAGCATAACCAGGATAAAACTATACACGGCTGTAAGAGAATTTGATATCACGACGAAATTGATAAGACTGACTAGACAGGCTCTGAACAATATGCGACGTCAGATAAAAGCAGAAAGATCACTCTCGAGACCATTCGACATCAACAACGATCTAAGACAAAGGATGTTCTTTCATGCGTCCTATTTAAACTGGCCCTAGGAAAAGTGATCCGCGATGCAGATGTTAATGCAAGACGTATCATCCTCTTTAAGTCCACCCAACTATTGGCCTACGCTGACGATATCGACATTATGGGAAGAACAACCGAAATATACAGTCTACCTTAATCTAGATCGAGCAGGCGCGTGAGATCATGGGCTGCATATTAATGAAGGCAAGACGAAGTACATGGTGGCAACGTCAGCATTAAACACCAAACAACTAACAACATCGAATTCCACTGGTCAAACGAGAACAATAAAGATATGAATCTACAACTTTGAGACAAGGCAAGGAAGAAAAGCGACGTTCCAGAGAAGAATCTGTGAAATAATTTTTGGCCCGCTACATGACGATGGACGATTCGGTAGCTTGCATAACGATGAAATTTATAGGGAATCCCTTGGCCCCCTGGTTGTGGATAAAATTTCACTCAATAGGTTGCGGTGGGTTGGTCACCTAATCTGTACGGGTGAGGATGATCTAGCTCGGATTGTCTTTAAGGGCGATATCTATCGCAGAAAAAGAAGAAGTAGAAGACCCTGCCTGAGATGGAGCTATGGTGTAGATCAGGACGCCAGACAGCTTTTAAGAACATCAAATTGATGGATCTCGGCGCAAAATCGAGATGTCTGGAGTTCCTTATTAAGGCAGGCCTAGGCCGGAAACTGGTTGTTGGGACGTTGATGATACTGACGCCCACGAAATTCAAGGCCCAATTCTACACCATTCACGAATATTTATACCTAATATTGTTTATTTACGTAGTTTATGAGTTTTTTGAATTTTGAAAAAATTGCAATGCCAGGAGATGTTTGTTATCGGTTTGAGCGATAAAAAAACTCGATTGTAATGTCACGGTGACCCATTAGGGCAGGATATTGCCAGGCTAACTGAAATTAATCCTGGCAAAGTCCTCAGACAGGTGAAAAATAAAGTGCCGAGGGTCTACTGGAACTCTACCTGCGACTGAAATTCTGGATACACTCAAGCAGAAACTTTCTATCGTATGCAATAAATTATGGCGTTACGGTAAAAGTTACACGTTCAGAATGCTTCCTATAAGAAGAAGTTCAGTAAGTAAGTGACACATGGTTCGGATTGAGAGGTTACAAAAACAACCATTGGTTTACGGCAATTTTAATCGAAAGATAAATTGAAGATTCCAGTTCCCTATTGAAATGCTTGTACTTTCTAGCCAATTAGAAAGTGTTCTATCCTTGTTAATAACGCAATGGAGAATTTACTGAGCGACAGTATTGGGTTCCAGTTCTTCGAGAGACGGCTCGGTTGCGATACCTTCACGTCCTATTTTTCCACGATATTATTCTTTTACTTCTCTCTTGAGATAGTCCAAAGTCGACAGAGCTCGTGGAAATCACGGATGAGCAAAGTATTTTGCTTGAAGTACTCCCGCCATCTGTCAATCGAAGCTCGTCGGTATTTTTTTAATTTTCTTTTTCTCTTTTTTTCTTTTTCTTCAGCCTTTGTCCCGTTCACAAGCGGAGTCAGCTCGTCGTGATCGGCTTCGCCATTTGTTTCTATGGAATGCCTGATGCAATCGCGAGGCTTTTAAAACCCCATTCAACATATCAGGCCACCATTGTTTCGGCCGGCCTTTTGCTCGCTTATCATCGACTTCGATGTTCAGATCAATCTTGGCAAGATGAAGACGCCTCTCTCGCAGTTTTTCCACAACCGTCGTCCTCATTACCGCAAGAAGCCATTCATTGTCTTTTATTGTCGGCCAACACTTTAAATTTAAGTTTGGGACGTTCGTTGATACATCGATCACAAAGAGCACCAGTTGTGGAACGCCTCTTCATCCAATTTGCGTTAATGCGGGAGCCAATTTCATAACATAGTTCTCCATTGACTGATAGCATTGAGCCGAGATATTTAAATGGCCCAGTTTTGGACAAGTCACCGCCGTGCTACTGATAGTGATTCTGTCTGTTTCATGGTTTGCATAATAAATGTGTTACATATCCTGTTAACGCTGGTGACGGTTTCTGGCAAGCAGAGTTCGGAAAAATCATAACCATGATTACATATTTATAATTACGAATTTCAGAATTACATGATTGCAATCATCATCGGGCTTTCGTGATTCTGATTCTAATCACGTAATCATGTAATCATAATCCTGTGTTTTCAGTCGCGATTGTATGTATATATAAAATATACATTTTTTTGATATCAAACTGAGACGTATTTCGAGATATAATACCCGGGATAATGGCAGGGAATAAAACTTATGTTAATGAGATCAATCAAGTAAAGCGATTTAAGTTTGCTCGGAATTATATATCCTTTTGGGTGATATAATCTTTGTCGACGAGTCTGAATTTAATGCATTCTCCTGCGATGGAAGAAAGCTTAACACAAAACTGTAACCGAAAAATTTGAAAATCACAGTAAAGTGGGAAGTTGAAGTGAATATGAATGATATTTAAAAAAATCCGCATACCAGCGATGGGAAACTGGGTATTTGTCAAACATTCAAGTAATACCAAAACGTAACCATAATTACGATTTGTCCAACTCTACTGACAAGTTGATGCAGATCTTCAGTTTACCCTGAAAATTTTTTTCGAGGTTTGCTCCGGAAATAGCGGTCGCTTTTTCCATCACGGTTGCTATAAATTTTCCAATCAACCAGGGTTAACAAGGAACTTATGATAGAGGCATTTCTTTAAAACATTTATTTGAACATCGTCATTCCAAAGTCAAGTATCTCGGTTCGAGAAACCCTTACTTTTCTTGATGACCCCCCGGGGTTGCTTGAACCGTTTTATGTTTCTGTGCTTTGGGAAGTCAATGATAGCAGACGTGAATCCGTTGTCGGGTCGTTACTGGTGGGTGCCGCAAAGTGCGCTCCCTTCACCTCCCTTCCTGACCGCAATATTTCAGAGGAGCATCACAATTGTAGAGTGCTATGCTATATACGATATTCCCAATATACTGGACGACGATATTTTCTCTGAGCAATTACACGTAGTTCAGGAGACGTTTCCTAAGGGTGATTTTCTCTTCGTGATGTGCGATCTGAATACCAAGGTGGGCTCGCACAAGTGATGAGAAAACAACGTCTTGACGACCGCAACGACAATGGTGGGAGGTTTGTGGATATCCGCAGCTCCCCCGCCTCATCATTGGTGGCACATTATTCGAGCGCAGAGTCTGCCATAAGGTCAGCCGAATTTCAACTTTGCGATCAGCCGTAGATTTAGGAGTTGTCTCGTGGATATGCGTAACAAGAGAGGCGCTGGCATTGGCCCCGAAAGGGATCACAATTTTATGGTCATTCGCCTTAACTTAGATTTTGCGCCCGTCACATATCGTAGGGTTGGAGAGCTGCCACCCCCCAAAGTTCAATATCGAACGCCTATATGATCCAGCAGCCGCCCGAAAACAGGAGGCCTATCTTGCTGATGGGATTCAGATATGCTGTGTAACCTAGCTAAGATTATTGATGAGCAATGAACAATCATCAAAAATATAATATATGATATGGTATTTATATCCGGAATGGTTCTCCACTCAAACGTGTTAGTCAATGTTCAAATATCACTACTCCAACTTCTTGGTATATTATATCAAGGACTTTCGCCCCACAGCCCTATCAAAATCCTTGACATGACTGCTGATTAGACAGTCTCAGTGTAACTGCCACCGACTGACACTACAGTGAGGGGGTTTTCATTTTTTCAAAATCTGCCAAAATTTGACAAGGCTTATCTGAGGATAGTCTGCCCAGTGAACTTCGTTTCGAATTTTTCTTTGTTTTCAACAACATTTGGAACCTGCAATTAGGAGCAATAGTGTTCACCTTGCTGATTTGAGAATTTTTGACAATCGAAGGATCTTCCCAACAAAATATTTTTTTTTTTTAAATATCATATCCTAATGAATAGCTATTTTTCTGTTTTTATATTTATTTTTAAGTTTAACTACTACAATTAACGAGCTTTCTTACAAATATTAATTACTATTGGATAATCGTTTTTAGGGTCCATATGAAGAATGCTGCCACCACCAAGCATGGAAGAAACAGTCCGTGCAGTTCATCACCTTAAAAATCGTAAGTCGCCAGAAGCCGATGGAGTTACCGAATTGGTTAAATATGGAGGCGACCAACTACACCAAGTAGTTCACCAACTGATGGTCAATATGTGCGGCAGCGGATCAATGCCTGACGACTGATAACGAGACATTAGCTGTCCCATACATAAAAAGGGGAATATCATGCAGTGCAGCAATTATAGAGGTATCACGTTACTAAGTACCATATATAAGGTATTCTCCGCGGATAGCCCCATACGGCAAGCGATGGAAAAACTGCTGAAATATGGACCATCTTTTCATTGACTTTAAAGCCGCCCATGACAGCACAGCCAGGGTAAAACTGTACACGGCCATGAGAGAATTCGGTATCCCGACGAAATTAAGTAAGACTGACTAGGCTGACCCTGACCAATGTGCGAGGCCAGATAAAAGCAGCAGGATCACTCTCGAGACCTTTCGACATCAACTGGGAACTCTGGGCCGCATTCGAGAGAAGAATCCTCCTAAGAACTGTTGGCCTCCCACATGAGGATGGACGATTCCGTAGCCTACATAGCGACGAAATCAATGAGCGATTGTGAATAAAATTCGGCTCAACAGGGCACGGTGGGCGGGCCATTTAATCCGTATGGATGAGGATAATCCACCCCGGAAAATCTAAAGGCAATATCTGTGGTCGAAAAAGAAGATGAGGCAGACCCTGCCTGAAATGGAGCGATGGCGTAGGTCAAGACGGCAGACAACCTTTAGGGATATCGAATTGGTAGACCTCGGCGTAAAACTGGGATCTTTGAAATTTCTTATTAAGGCAGACCTAGACCGAATGCCGGTTGTTGCGCTGTTGATGATGATGAAGTAGAATGGAGATGTTCAAAGACTCACCTGAGTTGAAAAGAATACAATGCATTCCAGTTTAACTCAAAAGAAATATGAAAGCCAGTTCTAAATGTAGTTCTAAGAATCTTTTCAAAAAGGAAAAAAAATAAAAAAATCGTTTGTAGAAAAGCCGTATTCCAAGAATGTGTAGCATGATCTTGAATATTTTCTACCTTTCTTTTAAATTTAGGCAGAAATTCTTGTTGTAGGAACACAAAAGAAATATTTCATTTTCTTAGTAAAGCTAGGCCATCTTAGTTTGAGGGCAACATTAAAAATTAACTAGGTATACACTTTTGCGAATAGTATATAAGAATGCCAGGATTGTTCCTTATTTTAATAGAAAAATATACCAAATCCTTAAATAATAAACTGTCTGCGGTGTTCACTATTTTAGCAAAGTCCCCTATGCGGAAGTTTCACGACCTTAAGTGACTAAAGTGTTTACACAAAAGATAAATATAAAAACGTCATCATAAAACGCCCATGAAATATCGTTAACGTCCAGCAAAGACGTAATTGGCCTCGTGTACTCACCACCCCCATATAGCCGTGTAACCTGTTGTGAAGAGAAGAACTGAATCCTGCCAGGACTCAATATGAACTAACACGAGAGAAACTCAACCGGGTATGTGAAAACTTTCTGTAGATAATTTTAATGCAACAGATGGTTCCCCTGAACAGAGAGCAGTTGCCTCCCCACCGAGTTCTACCACGTGTTGATAACGAAATATGATATGCTTTTGCCTCTTTCTAAGTAAGGATTTCCTATGAGAAACAGGATAGCCATAGTAACACGCAGGACGGACAAACCTTCTTTGGTGTCGTTTAGTTTCTGTAAAACAAAAAGACTGAACTCTACAATGCCACTTGTGGGTGTAGCCTTTATTTTTTGAAATCTTCCTTTTTCGCCAATCAGTCGGAAAATTAACGAAAGCTCTCTACAGGAAGCAAGGATATTAAAAGAATGTATAGCACACGTGCCAGAACTTTTTCTCTACTAACGAGAAACGTGTATGAAATACCTTGGATTTCTTCTTGACTTTTATTTTGTTCTTTTCACTCTTCGGCTTGAAAAGAAAGAAGATATCACTCCGGCTGGATTTCGAAAGATATGATAGAAGCTCGACCTCATAATAGCCTGTTGAAGTAGACTTGATAGATATCTTAAAAGCAAAAGGAACTGAAATTAAAGCGAAATATAATTTACTGAGATCTTTTTTTGAGAAATTTCCATTTCGATTGACTATGTGGGTGGCTATTAAGGGCACGTAACAGAGCAAACGTTTGACTTTTGTACGTTGGGACGTTATAAATACTTTCGATTTGTTCAGTAATGCTCTGGGAATATTGCAAGCTACGACGTAATTTATTGCATTAGCGCTAAATTGCCAAAGATACTTTTTACTAAATGTATGTATTGAAAGTCTGCAGCTTGGTCTCACATAAGGAAATTGTTGCTTCTAAGCTTAACTATATATTTATAACTAAGCACAATGTATGATTGCTTCTATATTTCTGATAATTGGAAGAATTCCACGAAAAATTTGTAAAGCATCGTAATTCAAACCATTTCAGATAATAATAAGCAGGATAAGTTTCTATTGAGCAGATGGAGTATCTGTTGATCTGGCAGCCTGGTGGTAATATGATGTTATTGATTGACCGCCCCATGATGATCTTGGAGTTGAATTGCTAAACCTCTTCAGTTAAAGTGGGTTGCATAAAACCGACATGTACCACAATATGGTTACTTCTAATAAAAGCTATAAGCTCCAGTCTAGACTTCTCAAAAGAAATCCTATCTGAAAAAGTGACTGAACTTGTTTGTTTACTATGTTAAAATTGTACTGAGTAATGTCATGGATTTTGGATGTAACGCTCAAGTAGTACTTTTGAATTGAATCTTTTTTTTTAAGAATTGGTTATCGCTGCATCTGCAATCAATACAATTTAATACGATTTATATGTATTTTGTATTCTACAGAAAATATGTTTTGGAGAGGAATGAATATCTGTGGTAAAATTAGGCGGTATAAGAGGATTTCCTGCACATTTTACTTCGACTCTGATACTGAACGTCGTCGAAAGTTATCGATCAATATTGAATGATGCGGCAAGGACATCTCTCAATCTCTATCTATCAACGTTTTTAAATCTCCCTCATTTTTGGAACAATACAAATATATTTTTTTTATTTTAATCGCATTTCCGCACCTGATCTAGAAAGCTTCTTTCATTCAACGTTTCAATGTATAAAGAACCGCAGCATCCTTTGGCTTTATACTTTCTCCATATCCAATAACCCATCAAACAGGTGAAAATGTGACGAAAAGATTTTTGTTTCCTGTCAATCTAATCATGTGAGATATAAGATGGAATGCTTCAAATAATAAATGTTTTAAAAATTTTCCAAAATCAGCGTTACTTCTTATACTGGTTAGTAAAGGGTCACAAAATAAAATCTAAACAAAACTCGTTGAAACCTGACTACATATTCTGAGAACTCACTGGAAAATATTATTTGAAAATGAAAGAATATATGTAAATTGTAAAATAGGTCACGATGCGGGAAGTATATAAGGACAAAAATCACTATGGAAAATTAGATCAAGTAAAATTCGCAGCAATAATAATAATTAATAAATACACAAAAACTTATAAGAGTAGCACTAATATTTAATCAAAATACCTGACTACAGATTTCTCAAGTATCAATAAAAGTTCTGACATGAGTTTCTAGCGAAGAGCACATTTGAGGACTCTCCAATTTGAGTAACGAATTAATATCTGTCGAATTTTAATGCCTCTCTCTAGTAGGAGATAGCCAGCATCACCACCCAGGTTAACTGGAGTCAACCATGAGGGCGAAATTTTCCCAAGGACCTAGAGAAAAATCGCATGTCTCCATGCTAAAGGGCCGAATTTGTGGGAGGGTGCTCTTTTTGGCATTTTAGTTCCTCACATGTCATTGACAAAAATGTCACGGGTCATTAAATTGGTGCACTAAGACCCCCCCCCCCCTCCCAGAACTTGATATATAATATTAAATTGGGGAAAACCGAAAGGTTTTAGCCCAAACGTTTTCCAAAGTTGAAAAAAATAACAGCTCAACTGCTTCCAATATAGGGCTGATGTAACACTGTTGCAAGAGATGCGTTGGGCAGGGACCGGTTTCCTGGAGAAAAGCCAAGTCAGGAATAGGCGAGGTCCGTTTTTTTTTTGGTGAAATTTCTCGAGAATGACGACGATGGCAATAGGACACGAATAATCCTTCCTGGATCCTGAGAAGTAGAAAGAACTGCATACAGTATCAGCAACACAGATAGACTCGAGACACGCAGTCACTTCCAAGTGTTTCTTTTCCAGTTGATATTTCCCTGCATGTCGCGTTGTTGAATGCCATGTGCTAGTAGACCGCGTTTCCCCGAGCGTCCGTGAATTCCGGGATCAACTAAGTATAGGTCAGGTATCAGGGAAGTGGGGCAGGCGCTATGTCCCCGAGGGTACACCCGTTTCTGACAATTGCGGCCCGCTCCCTTGCACACGATGCGCTACTGAGTTTGGGGAATAAACCAAAGTCAACAAAAAAATCGGTGAAATAGCAGGGAAGAACTGAGTGCATTTGGGTGCAGCACAAAAATGCCTCATTCACAGCAGCGATCAGCGAAAGAGGCAGTCAGGGTTGACATACCCGATGTGACAGCGGGACGCCCAAATAAAGACGAAGCCTTACCAAGTGGTGCTGGGAAGGCAACTTCAATACCCCGTAGTACCCCTCTTCCGAAAGAAAGCCCTATCAGAATCGCTAGTCCTGAGGAGGAGAATTCGGACACTAACCGAGTAGAAGTGCAGCCAACCATCCTAGCTAGAACCGAAGCGGAAAAGCTCATCAGGAAACGCGGAGCAATCGTGAAGCGCATGCAATCGGCAACGTCCCTCCAAAGGAACGTCAGCAAAGGCATCAAAACCGGCTGATGGAACTGGAAGAACTATTCGATCCCATCACCTTCTACAGGCGAACATAGAGAACAGCAGAAGACGATTGGAAATCAGAAACAGCCGCACTTCCTGCTGAGAACACACCTTGCGCCAAACAGACCACAGATGGCTCACTTTAAAGCGAACTGAAGAAAAAGCGCAAAGAGTACGACGTGCTGAAGGAGACTTTATCAGAGTAGCGCCCAAAAAAAAAGAAGAGGAAGGAGGATAAATGAAAACAATTGACTACGCCGCCAGAAACCCGTCTGTCCAAAGACAAGGAGGCTGCAAACCAAAAGCCAGGAACAGAAAAGACGAGGAAACGAAGAAGGACTAGGCCGTCGGCTCTGCTCATTAAGCGAACGGAATGCAAGACTTTTACGGAAGTCCTTAGTGGAATCCGCTAGAGGATGAAACCCGAAGATAATGGAGCAGAGGTGGTGGTCGAACTGGCCCCAAAAACGACTGCCTCACAAAAAAGGGCAAAGTGGAGGAGGCTATAAAGCGTGAATGTCCAGAGGTAACCAATGAACGGATAAGTATCCCCTTGTGCGGCTGGTGAGAGCGGCGCACACACTGCGCGCTCGGGACGATGTTCAATCTGTAGGGTTGAACTGGACAGCACTATGGCACGAATGGCATGATCCGTATTTTACAAATTAACGTGCACCGAAGTGTAACCGCTCACCAGTTGCTGGCGCAGTTCGCTGCGGAGGTAAATGCTGATCTTGTGAGAGATTGCCTTAGAAGAAAGATATTTTTCCTTTTTATTGGCTAAAAGTATTTGGAAATATATATAAATACTTTTTTGGGGGACCAACTGTTCCCTTCTTCAGTGCTTTATCTTCTGAGCATATATGTAATTATAATATTTTAATTAACCTTCTATTCTTCTGCTCTTCCACCAAGGTGGAAAAATTGTTGCCCATAACTGTGTTTAGTCTTTTTTTCGGGGGGAATTTTCGAGATGTGGAGACTTTGTTAGAAGTCTAGTTTCCTAACGTTGTTCACTTCCTTCAAAATATTGGCATTGTCCAACAACAAATGGTGCCCCTGCTCTATTATATGTCTGGCAACCGCGGACTTTATGTGTGGGATATTCTTATTTTTAGCAGTTTCACCCTCCTTTATGTATTCTTACAGCCTGGTGTGGACTAGCCGGGTCGTTTGCCTACGTATTTCTTGTCGCAGTCTGGGCAGAAAATCTTATATTATAAATGCGACGGAAAGAAAAATCCCGACTCTGCGTGCCATATCGAGCGACGAGTTGACTATAGAGTTAAAACCAGCGGCTAAATACCTTGGTTTAATGCTCGACTCGAAGATGAACTTCTTCGAGCAAATCAAAGCAGCAGTGGACAGGGCTGCAGCTGGAGTTTCGACCTTGAGTCGGCTAATGGCGAATATTGCGGACCCTATATCTAATAGCAGACGTCTCCTTATGGTAGCAACGCAGTCGGTTCGGCTGCATGGCGCGGAAGTATGAGCCGATGTCCTTGACATCGTAAGCATCGCCCCTTGCTTATCACACTGTTTCAGAAGCGGCGGTGATAGTGATCGTGGGAGTGATCCCCGTTGCCCTCCTTGCCAAGGAGCGTAAAGTTATCTACTGCCGTAGTGGCGAAAATTTAAGAGAGCCCGTGAAGAACGTCTCTTATCGAATGGCAACTCTCTTGGCAAAATGAGCCAAGAGGCAGATAGACTGCGCGGTTCTTCGACAATTTAGATCAGTGGCTCAACCGAACAAACAGCGAATTTGATTACTTCCTTACCCAAACTTCTAAGCGGGCATGGAGGTTTCCCGTCTTACCTACAGAGGATTGGAAAGGCACCATCTCCTGATTGTGTATTCTGCAGTGGAGTAGCGGACGACACTGAACATATCTATTTTTCTTGCGAAAGGTGGGACGGCTTTCGTCAGCAACTTTATGCAGATACAGGGGAGCTCTCTCCAGACAACATTGTGAGGGACATGCTGAATAGTGCTAGCAGGTGAAGTCGTGTTGCGCATTATGTTCGGGCTCTTCTTATTGCGAAGAAAATTCAACTCAATCGGCGACCGGATGGCAAGGGGTTCTCCAAACTAACAACTCCCTTCCTCCCCTCCCCTCCCGTTGGGGAAAGGGATTTCCTGATTTGAAGGCTCTCAAAGCCGGGAGAGCAGGAGGGCTAGCCCGAAGTAATGTGTCAAACAGTTCCAGGCTAGTTCTCTGATGACAAAGAGGTGTTTAGTTGGTAGTCTGACAGCGTACTGTTGCCGGAGTCTAACACTGTGTACGTAAACGCATTCACCTGCCCTACACCAAAAAACAAAACAAGTCGGTTTTGTGTATTTCTTTTATAAAGAGATTTCCCATTAGCATATAGCACGTAAAATATGCATATATTATCTGAACATTTCCACTTTCAAGTGATATTGACATTCATAGTCTTGAATTTGCAGAGAAACGACAGCTTTGACCTAGTATAACTTTGTTAGTAATAGCGTGATTTTCACCAAATTTGGCAGTGTCATGCTCTATGCTGTAGCCTACATTGCTGATTTTGTGATTCTAGGGTGAACTTAAGGGGGGTTTCCCTGTCAATTACTAAAACTGAACTATTTTTAACTTCATTTGAACAGGTATCGGTATTTCCGACCCTAGGCACCATATAGTGGCGGCCCCCTGATTTTTTTTTAGATTTTTCGGTTGTGTAGTTTCTGTGAATAAGTTCGTTGAAAAAATGATCCCTTTTAATCCCCCGCCCTCCCCACCATTTCAACAAATGTTAAAACTAAGACTCGCTTCGAAAAGTAATAACCGAAACCTTTAATTTGACACCCCACATGACTATATTTGATGAAAAAAAAATTACACCCCCCTTTTGCATGTATGGGGACTCCCCCTTAAATTCGACGTAAAAGGATGTAACTCACTATATGCGTGAGTTCCCATCTTTCTACCAAATTTAGTGGCAATTGCTACAAGTGTCTCCGAGAAAAATGCGTGTGACGGACAGACAGACTGACAGTAAACCGATTTTAATAAGGTTTAAGGATAGCGGAAGGTCGCGGTTCAAATCTCACTGGTGTCAGTGGAATTTGTATCGTGATTTGACGTCGGATACCAGTCGACTCAGCTGTGAATGAGTATCTGAGTCAAAAACAGGGTAATAATCTCGGGCGAGCGCAATGCTGACCATATTGCCTCCTAGTGTACCGTTACGGTTGGATTGTTGCACCAACGATTATTATTATTATATTATTATTTGTGTTTACACAAAACCTTAAAAATGGGGATAATAAGATGCATAAAAATCTTTTTACACTTTCTAAAATGCTTCAAATGTTACTGAGACAGTCACGTTCTAGTGTGATTTTGTTCCAATGTCCTGTTGTTTACACAACTTTACTAAATTCCTTCCAGTTAATCGATTATCTTTTATGACTTCAGGTTTTAATGCAATTTTTTGACATCCTTCACGTGAATATAATTTTAGCTGTCCATCATCAAGAACGTTTGGGTTCATCTTTGACCTTGTTTGCTTGTTGCGGCATATCACTTTCACAGAATGAAAATTAAAATGAGAGTTAAGCATATGGTATCCTTTTTTGAATGTCTTAAATTGTTTCCGGAAATATATTTCAAATTTCACCACAACTTTCTGAGAAGTAAGCACCTATTTTCTACTATTCTGCCTGGTGTCTTAACACCATATCTATCTAAAGATCTTAGTTTTAGGGGAAAACAGGACCTATATAACGCTCCTTGTGGATAAATTCCTCAAATCAATTAATTAGTTATTGAGCACTTCCTCTGAGATGCTTAGTATGTGGAGAGATCCCACTAGAGCAGCCTGTTGCTCCAATTGTTTTCTTTCCTTCATAATTCAATCAATAAATCAATTTTATTTAATGCGAAATCCTAACTAATATTTCCATACAAATAAGATAAAAGGAACTACATAGTAATAGTATTTATCCACAATAAAAAGGGTAAAGTAAGTGCTCCTGTGGTGTTGAAGGTGGCCCACATACTCGTATATCTCAAGGCTCCGATAGTGATAAGTACTTTCCGAAAACTTTTAATGAACAAACTCCATTGGTCCTACGTGTATATGGATGTTAATTTACACGAAAACTTATTCCAACGAATATTCAACTAACTTTCTGCAATTTCTATAAAAATCAATTCTCTAAATCAGGTCCACTATGTAGTTTTCCTTATCATGTCAAATTCCATTCTCAATGCCAAAACTTCCCCGTCATTTTTGCCAATAAACGTTAACCATCCCGCAAAATATGCCAATCAGAATTGCTTTCATTTCGAGCAATTCTCGTTAACCTCGTTACATTCCGCAAACTTATTACATATCGCACATGCCACATATCCTATCTCGACGATACATTCCCGCGTCAGTACTAACACTGAACTATCGTCATCGCCGCCGACAGTGCCGAGTTCGGTGCCATTACGTGGTTTTTGCAAAAGGATGAGTTCAATAACAATCAATCCGTCTAAGGATCAATTCAGCTGGATTACTTGCAATCGCAAAGTTTGGATTTCTTTTTCTAACTTTTCAAGCCGTGGTAATGGACGAGAGACAGTCGAATTCAAATCTCTGAAGAATGAAGGCAGCCACTTTTAGCTGATACGCTGAAAAGATGTAAGTCAAAAATTGCTTTTGGTATTGGTTAAATTTTGGTTGGATATATTCAGCAAATTAGGGGAGCATTTTATTTGAAAAGGTATCGAAGTTCATCTTTGTTCCAAACTATGTGGACTTGTTCTATGGATTCAGTAATTTCGTCGTATCCGCTTATCATAAGAATCTTACTCCCACGTGATTAAATTCCTATTTATCAAATTTGGCAAAGCTGCAGGGACCATTAGAGTAGGCTTAGTCTACCGCCCCCGACCCATGATACATTCGAAAGCGGGGCTGATAATGTATTATGATGGATTTCCATTGTCTACTCCGGCCTGTAGACAGAAGAAAGTACAAGGTGTCATTTTAGAAAGAAGGGATACAATGAAGCATTCTGGATTTTGTTGTCCTAATGTAGATAGAGCTAACAAAGGCAATATATAACTATTTATTAAAGCTATTACCTTACAATTAAAAGGCTAATCGAGGGCAGGTATACAAGCTAGCGACTTCTATATTAGGTTTCATTATCTGCAGCGGAACTGTAGAAATAGGAAAAAAATTAAATGGATTCTCAATCAGAACTTCGACAGAATTACTACACAAACCACCATCAATTCCAATAATTAAGTAGTTTAAAATGAGTTTACCAATAAACTTGTCTGTGAACAAAAGGCCACCAGAGATGAAAACCGAAAAAGGAAACATATGCAAACAGCCGCGGGAATGGGCTTGCCGACCAGTTTGAGTCGGTGAGTCCGGTTCATTTTCGCTCTACCGGCCTGAGTTGAGCGAAGAAAAAATTTTTCTTTAAGGATTGATGGAGTTCCTAGTCCGCATCCACTTGATGATGGACTGGACCAATTAGAGAGAAACTTTCTCCCACTAACTAACAAATCTTTCGACAGTCTGGGGCGAAATGTCAAAGGAGGAAAGAATATTCGTCCGCGCCCATGGAACAAGACTACTAGATTATTCGACTGCCGCGACCGCGGGAGGGAATATCCACAACGGATTGAATGCACTGTAGTTTCCTGAATCGTTGGACACCAGATATCCCGGTTTTGCACCGCGGTCACCCAATTCGGCCCTAGAAGCTGCCTGGCGTCCTAGCTCACGTCACCGCTCCATCTCAGGCAGTGTCTGGCCCCGTTTTCTTTTTTTACCATACCCCCTACCAGAAACCCACCGCAAAGTGTTAAGTCTCACCTCTCCGTTAACACATCGATTGGATTCGTAACAGCACCTTTCTCCACTCCTGTACCTCTCTCAAATCCTCATTACCATATGGTTAACTGCAATTCCAGTTTTCCTAGCACACCAGCATTTCCTCAATTAGACCATCGGGTACTACTGTTATTCTCAATGTCTTCTCTAGACTCTACATTCCCAATGCAAATCTAGGACAATGGAAGAAGATATGATCCAGATCCTCAGAAATACCGCCGCAGGAACAATAACTTGAGTTGTCCAATTTGAACCTATGCAGGTCTTTACGGTATCAACCATGTCCCGTGAGAAACTGCGAGAGATCATAATTTATATCCCCATGCGTTTCTGTATTCACACTTTGATGCTAGGAAATAATCATGAGCTCATCCGCCCGCTCCCACCGTTGTTACCATCTGCTCAACATTACTCATTTTTAAGGTATTAGGTAAAACAAAACCTTATTAAAATAGGTGTACTGTCTGTCTGTCACACTCATTTTTCTCGGAAACTGTTGTAGTGATGGACACCAAATTTGGTGGAAAATGGGAATTGTGAACGCTCCCATATACAGTGATTTACTGTTTTTTACGTCGAATTAAAGGGGGGTGGGTCGCATGCAAAAGGGGGATGTAATTTTTTTTTCATTAAATATAGTCATGTTCGGTATCAAATGAAAGGTCTCGATCAGTACTTTCCGATGCCGGTTTTAGTTTTGACATCTGTTGGAAAGGTGTGAAAGTGACAATTTCTTTAACGGGTCCGTTATCAGAAACCACCCAACCGAAAAATTTAAAAATAAATCAGGAGGCTGCCACTATATAGTGCCTAGGCTCCGAAATACCCTCCATACCGATATCCTTTCAAATAAAGTTAATAATAGTATTTTACTATAATTTCAAGTAATTGGCTGCAAAATCCACTTTAAGTTAATCCAAGCACCACGAAATTTGGCAGTAATATAGACGATAACATAGAGCATGATCCTACTACGCACTATTACTAATAAAATTATAATAGATCAAAGTTGTCGCTCTTTGTAAATTCAAGACTATGCATGGCAATATCACCTGAAAGTGGATACTCTCACGTAATATATGCATATAGCACGTGCTACGTACTAATGGGGTAAATGCACCCTCAAATGTCTTTATATAAGAAATACACCAAACCTTTCATACCTGAAGCGTCCAGCTTCCAGTTTCTCGACTTGTGGGTCTTATTTACGTGCTGGTCAGTCAAACAACTAAAACCATTATAAATATGATTCGCTTCGTCACTCTTTGGACGGTCCTCCCATAAACCGCGCTCATCTTTTGAGTATTGCGTGTGGTATACAGTGCACTTCCCCAAACTGCCGCTGCATAGAACGGTATAGAGCTCACCTCTCTAGCTATGAGCAGCTTACGGGTGCATCGTATGACTCATTCATTATTTGGCATCATCCCTGCCAGGGCCATGCTAACATTGTACGCCTTAATGCAATGTAATAATGATGTACACGACGCGAATGCAAGACATACATCTTTCAGCCACTTTTTATAATACTAATTTCTTACGATAAATACAACTCGCTAGCAGCAACATTTTTTGAAACTACAATTATCGTCGTTCTGTATTTCTGTATATATTCGCAAAAACACGCCAAGGATGCGAATTATATCCAAGTAAAACCAGCGATAGTTTGAGCCTAAGCTTGGCTAAAGCTAAAGTATTGTTTAGGACAGTGAGGAATCCTAAGTCCACATCCACTTGATGTTGGACCGGACCAAACGGAGAGCAACTTACTCTCACGGTTTTCTGGCCCCGGGAGCATTTTCCATCTGTTGCCACTTAGGGTCACGCTGTTCCCAGGGCAGAGATGAGGCAGTGTTTGATGAGTTTCCTCTGCCCTGGACAAAACCGTTAGTCCCTATTTTTGAATGCTTGGGTGCCATGCCCGACGGGAACTGACGAACCCGCCACGCAAGCAGATCATGCAGAGGATATCGCAGATAAATCTGCAGTACTCGAAGTGCACCACGGCTAATTTGTTGTCTTCCTCCTAGAGGAAGACGTCGATATCGCACTAATATAGGAGCCCTGGGTCGAAGGTGACCGAAACATCAAAGGGCTCCAAAGCAAATATTTTAATTTTTTCCACAGCAGCAGGTGACGCTGATCAGAACAGACGAAGAGTATGTATTCTCGCAAGGAAGAGTCTGCACGCTTTTCTGTGTGCGACCTAGTCGTGGTCAAGTTGGAGCAGGCGGGGCAGTGAACTTGTATATTCCCTCGGCTTACATGGCTCACGACCGATCAGCTCCGCCAGAAGAACTACAACATCTGACAAACACCATAGCAACAAAGAAGGCCAACCTATTGATGCGACGCCAATGCAAGGCATACGCTTTGGGGAAGCTCGGAAATCAACGAGAGAGGTGAGTCATTCTTTGATTTTATTATTTCTTCAAACCTATCGGTGTGTAACAGGGTAACCTTCCATTTCCCCAGCTCGGAGAACTGTGACAGTTGGGAGGAGGTCCTTGAAATCACCCTGATAACCGACAATGGGGTTCTTAGGGTGGAGGACTGGAGAGTGTTTGACCAGAGATCCTTCTCGGATCACAGTTGGATGCTTTTCAGTCTAGATCTCGCCGTAGAGATCTCCAAACCCTTCAGAGGCCCCAGGAGGATCGACTGGAGAAAGTTTGGTCAGGTAATTAAGAACAAACCTTCCGGTGCACAAATCGTTAAGACTGGCACGATTGACGAACTGGAGTCAAACGTCGGGGCTCGCGAAAAGGCATTCCATACCGCCTTTAAAGTCTCATGCCCTACTAAGTACAGCAAAAAGACACTGCCACCGTGGTGAAATAAAGATCTCTCCAATCTCAAGTAGCTGACCAGAGAAATCCTCGACATCTACTACACGCATAAATATTGGCAGCCATACAAGGACTGCCTGAAGAAGTACAAGTCGACCATCAGGACAGCCAAGAGGCGGTCTTGGTTGGACTATTTTCAGAACATCGAAAACACCAGTGAATTCGCGAGGCTCAGTAAAATTCTGTACAAGGAACATAAGAGCCCATGCTTTCTTAAAAAGTTGGACCGAATCTTCTAGTGAAACCTTGGAGTTGATGGCTCAGCGAGGATGACTATGAGTCAGAACCTTGCTTGGAGGGTTTGCTGTCACCCCAGCTTTGTGAGACTATCAAATCGGTAATTACCGATGATAAGATCGGCTGGGCCATAAATAGCTTCTCCGCATATAAGTCTTCAGGCCCAGATGGCATAATACCAGTCATGCTACAGAAGCAGCAGGAAAGGGTTGTGCCGTGGCTTGTTGAGATTTACCGGAGCTGCATCACTTTAGGATACGTACGTGGAGACGCGCACGAGTGGTTTTCATACTGAAACCGGGCAGACGCGATGATGAGTCCGCGAAGGCCTTTCGACCAATCAGCCTGACAACTTTCGCGCTAAAGACTCTAGAGCGCGTCCTGGACATCCACTTAAGGACGATTATGAAGAGAACGCTTTTCTCTAAGTCCCAGCATGCCTACCTCAATAACCATGCTAAACACGAGGATAATCCAGTCGAATCTAGGAGGCAACCATTTGACCAGAGCTGTGAACAGAGGCATGCCCCAGGGTTCTAATGTAAAGTATCTGTGTCTATGCCTGCAAGAGAACCTTTACTCTGGATGTACACCGTATGATGGCGGGCTTTGAGCAAAAAATACAATAGGATGAAGCTTAATAGGATTCAAAGATGCGCGTATGCCGGTGCTACTGGGGCACTGCAGTCCTGCCCGGCTGATGCTCTCAATGTACTCCTGCATCTCCTCCCCCTCGACCTACACATTAAATATATTGCAGCATGCAGTGCCGTCAGACTACGTGAGTCCGAATCTTGGGCAGCAAAATCCTACGGCCACAGGAACATCCTAGACGAATCTAGCGTAACATAGCTATTCTCCCCGACAGCCAAGCGGCCATCAAGGCCTTCTTCACAGCGACGACATCTTTCAGGCTAGTACAGTGCAGAGACGCGCTGAACGGTCTGTGCGGCACGCTCGACGTCACCCTCCTCTGGGTTCCCGGAAGGGGAATGAGCGGGCTGACGTACTGGCCAGGCGAGGCTGTGCATTTAGCAGCCCCTTTGGTGAATACAGTCAGTGATTTGTTGGCAACTGTCACGGGCGGAGTCTACTCGCACTACCTGGCAGCCGCAAGTGTTAGATGCCGAAGACCTACGAGCTGGTCTAAGTCAAGGAGAATTTGCCTGCTTATAATATAGCCCGATCACGAGAGCTCCTGCGCCAAATGCGTCCAAATGCATTCAAGATTACGGCGGTCTGCACATGCCACTGGTCCATAGGGGACCATGCCGCCAGACTCGGCATACCATACAATTCTTTGGGGGCCTCAAAGAGATTTCTACAAAAAAATAAAAGGATGATTTCTTTTTGTGATTAAATATGCTTCGTTTCTGTTTCATATCATTTATACATAGGCCTTAGATTATTTCTACATAAAGTTTTCGAGTTATTTGCGAGAAACCGTTAAAAAACATCCATTTTTTTAATAAAAACATGAATCTGAATATGAATAACTCGAAAGCTACGACTGTGATTATTTCGAATACGAAATTTTTCACCTCCGAGGTAGACAGGCCGATGTGGATGATTTCAGTTGGTCCCAAGCCAGGAAAGATGATGAAGCAATTTATTGGATTTCTTACAGAAAATAATGAAGAAACTCATTCATTCCCTTTCTTTCCACAAAAAAGAAACAACAGGGTAAGCAAGATCCCTGCAACTGACAAATTCCAAATGTTTGTCAGCTGCACTGATCAAAAAAGGCATGATTGGAAACCGATGTGGACTGACCGAGAAGGTAAGGTTACTCCGGAAGGTCAAGCAGCGAAATCAGAGAAGGAACAAAGAAGGGCAATAATAATGTTAATACATTTTTTTTTTGTTGGGTACTCAATTTTTGGCTCATCGCTCTATTTTATTTCAGATTGGTACAAAAATTGAAGTAGAGATGCAAAGATTTTTCAATTTTCCAATGAAAAATTTTCCTAAAATGCGGGACCCCTCAGGTAAAATCGATAAGGTCATTGATCTATTTTTGTTAGTTAGGTATGTACCTTTTCTGGCATTATTATTCATTTCAGATTGTCGCTGGGACCTTTATGTATGAGATTTATGTTTCGGATGTGAAATCTCCAACCATAAAAACAATTCCGATATTACAATTTAAACTAATTTCTTAAAAGTACACATACTTCAACACGTTTTGTAGGTTTATATTTGCATGCATATATTAGGTTCCGAACCCATCTTTTACCTATTCAAACGAAAAGAACAGTTTTAACCAATGTCGATACTTCAAACTTCATGTCGTCATTTTGTATACTCCTGCTCCGCATCATGGTTAGCAGCAACTGCAGCGGAACAGATAGAATAAATCAATGAAATGATAGATATAAGATATCGAAATCCACTGCCATCGAATAGAAATGAAATCGCATTAAGTAACATTTGGCTTTGGCTCGATGGCCATCGCTCCTTTCGTCTCTGAACCATGTATAACCGTCAACGCTGCGGCATCCACATGATACAATCTCGAACTGCTGAAATTTCCGATAGTGCTTCCATATTTCCCATCAGTAGCCGCGATGTCACCCCAACAATTTCCACTATCTGCAAGTTCTGCTCAATTGCCATTCCAATGTCTCCGAAAGGATGCCATCAGTGACATATCTCTTCACTGGCTGAACCTTGTGCAATAATTCAAAACGAAAAATGCCGCCTCATACTGCAGGGGAGTCAAAGGTCATACATTTTCTCTATTTTCAATTTTTCCTCGTGGATTGTGTCCTCAATGCAAATAGAATGGCTGAAAGTGTCGCATTTCGTAGGCTCACCGAAATTTCATCTGACATATATTTCGACAGATTTCAGTAATTTGTCAGGATGAAATGAATCTCATTCAGTATATCGGATTTTGGGCAGATATGAAGAATTATTATTAAAGAAATTGAATATCTTTATCGCATAGGGAAATCTGGATTTTGGAGAAAATGGAAGTTTGAAGAAAGGATTGGAGAAGATAAAAAGCATGACGGAGGGTCATTAAGATGCTGATATCTTTCAAGGCTCGTCCATTCATGAGAGATCGTTTTTAATGGATACTTTTCCTAAAGTAAACATATCAACAATGTCTGTAGCATTCTTCAGGAGTTCGAGGGTTCGTCATCTGTAACATAAAGAAATCTCTACTTAACAATCGAAGTATTGTATAAAGATTCTACCCAACGTTATCCTTACCCTCCATTAATGTAATGCCTCCAATATTGTTGGAATTAGATTTGTTGTCAAAACATTCCTGTTGAATGTTCATCATATAAATGGCTAATTAAGACTGAGATTAAATTTCATCTGTCCGAATAGGCCATGAGGCTGACATTAGAACCCTATTTCCGTCGTAGCTCTATTGACCTTGTCATCTCTGAACGTTTTGTCTGAGAGATGTGTTACCTGAAAAGATTTTCATGGGAACAAAGCGGATATCAAATTAGGTCCCTAAACTTCCTTTAGTTTGAGAAATTGATACCTAAAAGCACGTAGGTGGTATTGTCCTTGGCTTGTATTGCCCAATACTATTGTCGTCTTTTCCATGGGCAAGGTAGAGTAAATTACTGTAGGATCTAAAATGGAAACTGTGCACATAGAGTGCCGATTGCTTAGAAATCGTGCCGAGATAGAGGAAAGTTATTTTTAGGGGCATCGATAAGCACAACGTAAGGAAGCATTCAAACGAAATATCTAAACATTTTGACAATTTTGCGCATATGTTTTTAAGGCAATTGAAACATTTTCTGTGGACAGGAAAGACTTATTGAAATAAAAATCAATGTGATAATTGGCCAATAAAATACAGAATTATCCTAAAAAAATCTAATGACATCAGCAATCAAAACGGATAATAGTAAAACAAGAGCAACTGAACAACTTTTGCAATAAAAAGCTATTGTATTTCTTCTATGCTAGTATCATCAGTATTTAAGCAGCATGCTTGATTACGTCAATGGATTCCTTCTTTCACGGAGGATAAATAATGAAGAGATTTAATTTTTATCAATTATTTCGTAGCTTCCGGGGGAAGGAATGGTAAATTTTTCTAAAAAAATTTTAACAAAATAAAACCCACGGGAAGAACAGGTAGAATGAAATGTATCGTTCAGATGTCTCTAAAACTTTACTCTCCCCATAGTACCTGGAGGGGCGGAAAGAAAACCTAAAAACACCGCCATGTAGGAGTTCGAGATAGAGAAAGATGTTTCCAAAAATAGAAACTCCATAGACCAAAAAGCAGGGCAATGATTGGAAAACATAAAAAACAAAACGGGGAGTAGGAAAATTGTTTTACGCGAGCGTCGTTCCGGGGGTAAAGTTAGTATGGAGAAGGATGAACTTTTTTACTGGCAAGGAGACGGTTCACAAATAGGTGAAAAGCCCTTATTGTCGTTAAGGTAAAAAAATCTCTTATAGTAGTTAATCTAGGTGAGGAATTCGGTGAAGCTCACCTCTTGTGGATACGACAAGCCACCGAAACATGAGGATACAGACTGCCCTTCCAAACAAAAGTGAAATTATCTTGGCTATTAACACGCCTACAAACCTATTCAACTTGGGACTTGATTTGATTGTGATTTCATGTTGGAATCGGGAATTGTGGGCTCATCTGGTTGATTCGCTCGCAAGGGCTATCCTTCCCTTTTGCCAGGGAAAACTCGCGGAAAAGCGAAATTGAAAGAGCACACGAGCGACTGATGCAAGACAGAGTTATCCCCGTTTCTCCCACGGACTTGGACTGGCTTTTTGAAATCTTCAAAAAGGTTTTCTGGAGCGCATTAGGGCTTCCCTACCGCCAGAAACAATTTGAACCGTTCGATCCAACGATTTGCCACTTCGTCAGCGTTCAGCAGTCATTTGTGTCCGCTACCTCGAACAAACGAGAAGAAGCGAACCTCTGTACCAAGATCATCTATATTTAAGATTCGCAATTGCAACCTGCGTGGACCAAAAAAAGTGTCGAGTAAAAGGCCGTCCAAGCAACTAATTGAAAATCTCCTAGCAAGGAAAACGCAAAAGCAGAAGCAGATAAATTTCACTTGAAAACATGTCATAATAGTTAATATTTTAAACTTTGTGTGTAAATCTTTTAATTACAAAGAAAACGTCGCAAGAGATGGTCGAGGACTCATTTTCCTCAGCCTTTTCTCCGCTTCTTCTAGGTCTCGTTTCTTTCGCTCGTAGGTTGTCTTTCCGGGTTGCTTCGCGTCGTCTAAGGACGTCAACGGGCAGAGTAAACAATTAATTGCTGTTATTATAGTACGGATTCCACAGTTTAGGCGTAGGATCCCGATAGTATGGTTCCTCCAGCTTGAAGCGCTATATGAGAAGACAATTGAGCTAGTTGTCGACTTGCTCCTGGACTGCTCCTACCTACATTCTTTTTGGCTGCAAAGACGTTCGGAGAGCAGACATTCCATCTGGGCATGTAAAAATTCGGGATATGTATACACGTTGGTCAACACAACAGATAAAAACTATGAGATCCACGCGCGATCCGTCGTTGCGAATTGTCTCGTGATACATCGAACCAGGGGGTTCAGTTGGAACAGACGGTGGCAGTGCAGATAGACATGAGTCTTGGACTTCCCCGATCATTTTCTTGGCGCTTCTCCTTCGGCGCAGATTTCCTCTGCCATTTTGAATTGCTAATTAATCTGCACAACAGGCCTTATTGAGCCTAAAACTTCCCTTATATCATCCGGAAGAATTTCAACCTGTACGCCAAACACTCTTTCCAAAGTTTTCAAGACGTTGCCGACCCACGGATTCGAGCACTTCTTCAAAAATATTGCAACAGCAACTAACGACTCAAAGCCGCTTCAACTTTAATGGCGCCTTAATCATTTCGAAGGTGCGTCCATTACCACCGAACACCTTCAGACAATTGTTGGTTTCCCCCATTTCACATGGTCACTAAACCCAATGACGCTAAGCGTCCTGACGATTCCAGACCCCCATTACACTGAACCACAATTTTCTGCACTCTATCAAAAACTGCCTCATTTTCACGGCCTTGGAATTAATCGAGGCATATTATTAAATCCCTGTAACTCCCGAAGAGATTCCAGTAAAGGCAATATATACACCTTTCTGACACTTCAAGTTCACTTGGTTGAATTTTGACTGTGTAATGCACCACAAACTTGCTGCGAAACCTCTACGTTTGTTTCATTTGTTTAGACGATGTTCTGAGCTTCATCTTCGTCTGAGCCCAAGCATTTAGAGCATCTGGAGTGTATTTCTCGAACTCTCATAGGGGTTAGTCTAATACTCAGCGTTGAGAAATGCAAATTTTTGCAATCTCAGGTGAAGATTCTCGGCCACGTGATTACCCCTGAAGCCATCCAACCGGACCAAATCGAAGGGAAAACGATTTCGAGCTTCCTGCTTCCATAATCCGTTAACGATCTGAGAAGATTCTTGCGCATGTTAAATTTCTATCGTCTTTTTTCCAAGGCAACCCACCAAAAATCAATACTTAATGCCTACCTGTCTGAGCCATAGATCAAAGACTCCCGCCTAATTGCGTGGTCCCCAAAGGCTTTCCAGGCGTTGAAAACCACCGAGCTTCTGGCATTCTATCAGCACAACGCGGTTCTTCAGTGCCTCAGGGCCAACTCAAAATTGGCATTTGGGAATTTCCTGTCTTCGACCAAACATCCAGTATACACTGCGAGACCTCTGACAGGTTGTGGATAAAATCCGGCTCAATAGGTTGCGATAGGCGGGATATGGATGAGGATGATCCCGCCCGAAAAGTTTATAAGGGCAATATCTATGGTAGAAAACGAAGACGAGACAGACCCTGCCTGAGATGGAATGATGGTGTAGGCCAGGACGCCAGGTAGCATGCAGGGATATCGAATTGGTGGGCCTCGGGGCAAAATTGGAATATTTGGAGTTCTTTATTGAGGCAGGCCTAGACCGGATATCGGTTGTTGCGTCATTGTTGATGATAAACTTTGCAGTATGTTTGTTTGGTTCGGACAGGAAAAGTTTGGTGTGTTTAGCAGCTTATTCCCAGTTTCTAATAGCAGAATCAACCAATGCTACCAACACCCTAATTGCTGGTTCCGCTCTGGTCATGGGGGGAAATTGAACCCTCTTTTGCTAAAGTACCCGAGAGTTTATTTCCCTTTACACCACAATGACCAGTACCCAGAGTAGTTTCACCATATTGAATTTAGATACAGCTTGACTATCGCTATAGATTGCAATGCGCCTGCCCTTCAGCCACTCGTCAATCATTCAGGTTGCCGCCTTTAGGATCGCATATACTTAAGCCTGAAAGGCCGTTGTATATTGTCCCAAGGCAAAAGCCCACTTCTCATTTTTATTCGAAAGGTCGCTTCCGTTGTTAGGTAGCGATTAAAACCCACTTCAGCACACAGCAATCTCTGAGTTAGCATAACATAGATCCACTTAATTAAAGTTTCATCAACACCATGCTCTGTGGCGTATCACAGAGCTGTTGGAAGGGCGCACAGTCAAACGCCCTTTCAATGTCCACGAACACCCCCAACGCCTGTTCACATTTCAGATTTGTGGCCTCTATTTTTGAAACCAAAGAGAGAAGAGCAGGATCATTGGACATTCTACTTTGGTAAGAATGTTGGCTTTCATTTAGTGGGTTCGATCTTAGCGCCTTGTCGAGTATGTGATGCTCAACTGGTCTGTCCAGATATTTCAGCGAAAATGATATAAAGCTGATTTGCCTGAAATTCTTTGGATTTGAATAGTCATCTTTCGCAGACTTAGGTATGAAGACTACCTTCACCTTCCTCCCGGGTGGTGTACTTCCAAGAGAGTCTGCATAGACTCAACTCTGGAGTTCGTGAAAGTACCATCTGGTTTTCTAAGAGAGTCCAACTTGGCCAACTCATCCTTAGTAAGAACACTGCACAGTCTGGAAGTTTCCCTTTCGCCTTCCAGCTCCTCACAGTATGCTCTAAAGGAATCTCGTTTCGAACGTTTTACGAGCCTCTAACATTCACGCTGTGAGTCCCGGAAATTTAATCAGTTTTCTTCCTCATTACTTTTGCAAACACAATTTCGAAATTGTCTGATTGTTTTCCTGAGTCTTTGTAGTTCGCGGTTCCACCACGGAACCGTTTTACCACTTTGGCCTCGGGGAAAAAGAACAAGCCACTTCAAAGCACTCTAAAAATGTGCGATTCAGAGTTCCCAATTGATATTTTATCGCCAAAATAGTCTTTAGTCTCCTAGGGAGCTCCACTTTGTCACCAAGAAGTTCATTGAACTTTGTCCAATCCGTTTTCCTAGAATTCCATCTTTGTATTCTAGCCTGTTCACCCGCAATAATCAGACTAAATTCTTTATAACGGCAATCTGAGGGTGAGACTCGCCAGTCTCTAAACAACTCTAACAACTTTGAATTGCAAGTTGTCAGCTCAATTACTTCACTTCTTCTTGGCCCCACGAACAAAGGGGCGCACCCTACGTTCGTGGCCATCAGATCAGCTGAAGTGATAAAACCAAACAGCTTCTCTTCTCTAGGATTGCATTTGATACTTCCCCAACAAATATGCTGAGCGGTCAAATCACAACCTATTGAAAGTTCAAAGCCACCCGATTCTGCATACACTACCAGGTTCCATAGTTCTTGTGTCGGCGGAGGATAAACAGAATCATAGGGTAAGTAAGCAGAGGCAACAATAACATTTCTCCTCTTACCATTAACCTGGTATTGTAAGTTGACCGCAACAAGGTCCTAGGGACAGAATTGTCAGCATGATTGCCTCTAACAATTTGACATCAAGACGCAGGCCCACGGTCTCAAGGATATTTCATCGAAGAGGATCCTAGTCCCATTGACTGATCCAATACCACAGATTCAGTTAAAACGAACCCATGGCTCTTGAACCAGAAATATATAAGGAGAGTCCTGCAACTTTGCCTGTCTTGCTACCAATATGTTTGTAGACATAAGTGCAGTCTACTATGAAAGCCGCCGCTAACTGAAAAGTTTGCTGCATTTAGTGCTGATCTCACCGAGGTTACCTTTTCCTCACCTTCCACGGAAAATTCCGCTTTCTTGTGTCCGATTTCTATGGACATCGCCACACTTGGTGGTGTAGCAAGGCCCATATCCTCATTCATTCATTCTCCCTTTCGTTTTAGTCGTCTTGGAGCCCTCCCGAATTCACGCTGTCCGGGCTGCATGGATCCATTTCCACATACCGGAATTAGACCAGTGTCCACATCAGCTTCCCTTTTTTTCGCTTTTCCTAGTAGAGGCGGAGAAGAAGGTTGTGATAGGCAAGCATGTAGTCCCTTCTCCTTCGCGGCTGAAGTATCCTTCCGAGTCTTCCTCTTCCGTGGTTTTAGAAGAGTCAGGCAGCAGGCCGGCCGTAGTCAAGTTTCCAGTTCCTCTCATTACGGGAGTTACTGTACTATCCTTTCTGATCCTGCCCTAGACACCGGGTATAGGTTTCTCACTGAAGTGAAGAGCCTGTCTTCCACAGATTTCTCCGGGAGAGAACATGAATCTGGCGAAGTCTCCAAAATTCTTACTTCGGCCACGACCTAATTTTCCAAATTCGCGGGTGGAATTGAAGTTATTGACTTCTTACCACTTGGAGAGTTACAATCCTTTTTTTCCATCTCCATATGTTTTTGGACACTCTTAGTTTAACAGTAAACTACCACAGGCTCCCCAGTACGACAAGGTAGGTCCGAGGGGAAGAGTTTGCAGAGGAGTTGCAGTATTAATTTTGGTCATGGTGAAAGAAATGAATATCATCACTTTTGCTTTATCTTGATGGGCGGATTGGCTTCTTCTGGGCTCTGTACTATAGGCTGCCGCTTGGTTTCCAAATCATACTTATAGAACCAACCTTCTTCACCTGTCACTATTTTGTCAAAGATTCTACACTGACTGTTTTTAAATTTCTTAAGGAAATATTTAACGAAATCAACACGTGCCTCCTTTTAAGCATCATTTAGAATGCCTGGGACCCTGAAGATTTTTTGTATATCCTAGATGAAAATCGAATATTCGTGACACTGCCATGGTATTCAAGCTTATTTCATTAGCGACCATTTTTTGAGTCAATCGTGGATCTTCGTATATTCAAGCTTTCAGTAGGGCCACATTCCTATCAACAGTCGAACATTTTAAGCGACCTTCAGAAGGTTCGTCCTCCAAGAAAAAACGTATTCTTTTCCAAACCACTTCGACAGAATTTTCAGTGAGGGTACATTCGCATTTCAGATGACATCGAAAACCGTAGAAAATAATGCATCGAATTTCCTGTTGGGCTGGTGGCGATATTCTTGCAAGCATGGCATCACCCAAAGTACGTTTTCTCGTCTGCGTTTTCACTGATCCTCCGGAAATTTCACATCAAATATCACTAGCTAGCTTTTAAGTAATTTAGTTTACTGGGGGAAGCTGCAGCTCCGAGCACTCAGTCCATTGTTAGACCCATTGTACTATCCGCGTAAATTGCCTATTCAATTTCTTCCCGCCTAGGGCATTCGCAGGTTTTAGTGAATCGGGGAGCATTCTCCAGAGGCAAACAGTGTGCAGATCCTTCATTGAAGAAAACCTTGCCGAGGTGTCTTCGTCTGAGATCTGTGAAGCTGCATAAAAAGTGTGGGGCCGTCTCCTCCTCCTCCTCACATTGGCTGCACATAGACGAAACCACCACCCCAATCTTTTCCATATGGTAGTTTAAGGAGCAATGTCCCGTTAAAAGCCCTACTAGGGTTTTCATGTAGGGACAACAAAAATACCGCTTTGGGGTGCAATTCTATTTTATACGTCGCCCAATCTGTCTTCCGCGGATTCCGAAATGGAGTGGGTGGAGGTAGCCGCCTGTGATCCAAGAGTATGATATCGTTTGATACTCTCCGACCAGAGCCGCGATGTCAGGGGATGCACCGGGATGTCGATGACCTCTCGCCTGACCACGTTGAAGAAAGTGGGGTCATGAGGATCTGCAAATCGGTTCCTACTAGATACTCCAGTAGTGTCAATCCTCTTGCATTGATGTTGAAACTTCTCCAGCATATGTGGTGAGCATTGACATTACATCCTGCTATTATCACCATGCCTTTACTTTTGGCATATTGTACAGCTCTGATGAACGTTCCACTTGGAACTTCTTCTGCGTCATAGGGGAAATATGCAGAGCACCATAGTATCTATTTACCTCCCTGTTTACTTTTTATGGTTAGTTTAGCCAATATGGTGTTGTCATCACATAGGTCTTTAACCAAATTAGCATGTTGGAAGTTTAGGCCCCTGACTACCATACCAACAACCCAGGGTTCTTGCATGAGGTATATAAATGTCTTGCAGCTATTGATCCGACGACAAGTGCAGTCGCCGCTTTCCAATGCTGCAAATTTATTTGGGAAATGTAGCACCTCATCTACGCTTCAGATGAAGATGCCGAGGGCTGCACGTCAGCTTCAATGGTTTTAGGAGCCGGCACGTGGTAATGTGACGATCCCTAGTCCGTAGTAGAACCCGCAGTCGAATGTTAAGAAGGTTCGGAAACGTCGATAGTGAAAAAAGTTTCCGGCCTATCGTCCCTCTCCTGTTTTGCTGCCTAGCAGCATCCAGGTGGAAGTGCTGAGATTATTCTGCACACAAAGTCGTTCCTGAACCCCAGCACCATTCCACCCTTTTTTTGAAAGCCAGAAGAAGCACTTTTCTAACGATGGCAGCTCGGAGACCCTTACCATGACAAGGTAGGTAATCGTCGCAAAACTATGAAAAACAACCTATTCCCATGAAATTATCCTCACTGAAAATTAAACTGTCAATTTACCAAACTTTAGTTACTCCTTCCATATATTATATTATTTAGAATGTACCAGTAATAAAGTATGCGGCAACTTTCCCGTTACTAGATCGACACTGAACCTCTCTACGAGTCGTCATGTGCATGAGAAGGAATACTGAAACATACATTTTAGTCCTTCATAAGTGCTCACATAAAATTAGGAAGTGATGCAGGCCTTTTCCGTGCCGAGAATGCCTTGGCTTAGAAACATTGGATTTAAATCAATTCAACGTACTTTGCTCGTAATTGACCGCTAGGTCAGCATCTCCTTTATTTAATGCATACATCGATACCTACATGCATATATATTCAACTTTTCCCAGAAGACTTGACGCATAAATATACCACTCCTTGTATGGGGACTCGGATTAGACGTAGTTCCAAGAAAAACTTTCATTTTGGCACATTTCCTTGTAATTAAGATGGATCGCTTCCTTGTATACTATTTGCTCTTCATATAAGAGCCCACTTACAGTGTAAGGACACGTTCGACAGTTGAAATCATTGAAACTTTTGGGAATAAATTTTTCCTGCCAGCAAGCAGAAACGGTTTGTGCAATTTGTTGGGGTAGGGGCTTTGATACCGGGAGTTACTCTCCTATTATAATTGAACATGTATGGATGACGTTATCGCTTTAACAGCCGAAATAAGTCCTCCTATTTTGACCTGATTTTACGTAATCGAATTAACGTGGATTAATTGTGATTTGATGTTTCAATACATTCAGCAGTAATACCAAAAGCAAGGGTTTCAGTCCTCTGTTGTCGATGCTTTGTACACGGCAGGATGGTAAAATTGAATAACAATGAAAATCAATATGCTCTTCTTTTTGTGCTGGCCGCATCCTTTTACCTAAGAATACTATAAAAAGTCAGAGCTTACGCCGTGGCTTCCAGGAGAAAGTTGCTTTGATTTACGACGAGATATCAAGTAAGCAGATAAATTTTTTAGCCATGTTCAAGTATACGATCAACAATTTATGTGCACCAAGTTCATTTGACAAATTGGAAGACTTAAGCCAGTACTTCCCCTAGCAAACACCAATATAGAGCAGTTCTGAACGTAAGTTTGCAGCCATTGAGAGGAACTATGCAAAGTACCTCCTACATTTCCCTATTATCTTCCATCCGATTAAAAGTTAATCTGAAAATTGTTAACGAACTTTTCGTTGCCAAAAGTTTTGCGGTTGCATTACTCTTATGAGTTGGAATGGAATCCACTGAAACGGAATGATATGGAATCAAGTAGTTTTTTAGTTGTAAGTAGTTGTTTTTCAATTTTCCATATCAGAGCGGGCAAGTTTTGGACTGGAGTTTGGAAACTTGACGAAACTTTCCACCTCACTTCTAGCGGTATTTCCAAAAAGGAAGACAAAATGTCCATGGTCGAAAAAAAACCGAGTAACGCCAGAGAACACTGTACTAAATGCGACCTGCAAACTTACGACAACGGACGCGACATAGACGAGAAAACTTGCGAGAAAATGTGAAGCAAAAGCGCGTCCTTTGAATGCCAGGAGCGGGACAAAAAATTGTGAGTTAAAACGACGAGTGAAAAACTCGAAGGAAAAATTGAAAATCTGTAAAAGTTGAGAAGGAAAAGTTTTGCAAATGAGAAAGGGTTTCCAACAGGAGATCGTTTAAGAAAAGCGGGAGGTGAGCTGGTAAAAGGAGACGCGTACAGAAAACTTTAAACATAGAACAGAGATAAATTATAGTTTGTGTGATACCTTAGGTACTTTTTGTTTCAAGGGACCCAAGAATGCAGAATAAAACCAAAAGACTGTCGGCGCCGCTTAGACGTCGTATATATCAGTCTAATGGATTTTATTATATAACCATTTAGTTCTACAAGTTTTTCTCTATGTAGATGAGTTCCTTTTAGACCATTATCGGGCAGATATCATGCCAAGCATTCATTATCCTTCAGCTCATTTTACCGTCTTTATAACCAGCTCGTAGCATCTGGTAGTCAAAATGGACCAGAATGCATCAACATTTATCACGAATTGACGAACAAGAGTTATTGCATCCATTACACTGAGGTTTAATACCGATTTTACGGCTCACAAAAAGGATGGAGTTTGATGGAAGCAAAAACGGATTATGTAGTATTTTGCTCATCTTCATGCATGCATATATTTATGTCATGGAAAATCCATGCGAATTGAAAGTAAAAGCTAGGGGAAAAGTGAGTAAATTAACTGATATCTTCATAAAGGGTAGAGTATTCATCTTCCTCTTTAGCCTTTGTCTCGATTAGTATCTTACCAGTCTAATGATTTGTTCCGGCGATATCCGGGTATTGTCTCCCGAGATCTCATAAGATGCCACGAGGTCCCCCACAGACTTTCAATGGGGTCCGGATAACCATGTCATTTTCAGCCAGGGACTCTGAAAAACGTATATATTTTAGTTCGGATTTAGAAATGATGCAATCTCTTGATTTTTCCTTACAGGCCGCGAATATGCCCCCTCACGGTTCCGGAGCTAACATTTTTCCAAGGTCATCTTTCAAAATTGCTATTGCAGCTACCTCTACACCTTTTGCATGGATGGAGCTTTGCTTGGCCAATCTTAGTGCTGGCTTTCGAAAGTGTCAGGGTATCGTCCTCCTCTTCTGACATAGTATCTGCCTGTGACTCACTGGGCGCCTTGAGCCATGGGAAATCATGGTCGATGTCATCTCTCCTTCTCAATAGGCATCTACCTGCTCTTTTACTTTCGACCCGCATAATATCCACAATTCCATAAGGAATCTAGCCAGATTTTTCACCTTATATGTGTCCGAAGCTCCTTTTCAGCTTTTCTTTGTTCACGTGCGCCTAGATATTACCAAATCGGTAGTTAGCACGGCACTCGTTGCTCTGGATCGCCACCAGAAATCGTTCTTTCGTAAGCGATTTTCTTTTGCTCTATGATTTACTTTGCTTCTAACGAATTGAATACCTTTGGCCGCAATAGCACAACTAACGCGGATGTCCTGACTTCTAGCTTCCCTACTCACCCGTCGTTTCCTCTTTAGGTTCGGATTTGAGTTTCTTGGGAGAATTCCCCTCTTCAGATTTGCTTGAAAGCTTAAGTTCATCCTTAGCCTTCTTGAGGCCCTCTTCCAACTCCAGTCGAGTCCAAACTTAGAATTTTTGTCTAGAAGCCAGCGTCTGATAGTTCCTCATTTTGTTGAGGGATCGTTTCGCCATTGATTGAGACCTTAGCGCAGTTTTGCCGGTTCAGGGTGAAAGTAATATGACAGTACTTGATTTCACTTACGCGAGTTTTCCATTTTGTATTCACCTTAGGTCGATTTGTAAGTTTTTTGATGCAATCTGCGGATTAGTGTAGCTACCTGAAATGGCAGAGTCATTTACAAACGTTGAAGATATCAGATCAGGATCAGTTGGTAGATCCGAGGTATAGATGAGGTAGAATGTCGGTCCAAGGCACTGCCTTGTGGGACTCCAACTTGGATGCTGTACTCGCGAGATGAGAAGCTCTAGTATTTCCCTGAATTTTCCCCCCAGCAGCAGCTTCTTTATTTTAAAACTCAAACCTTCGTGCCATACTTTGTCGGAGGCTTGCGCTACGTCGAAAAGGACCGCTTAGCAATACTTTCTATCCTCCAGTGAATTTCTTACCTCGGAGACGAGCGCGTGAACTTGTTCGATAGCACCATGCTTCTCTCGAAAGCCAAAATAGCGCTGGAGACTTACTTTGTTTTCCACTATCTACGGTGATATTTTTTAAAATAATAGTTTTTTGAACTCCATTGAGAGGATGGATAGCAGACTTATAGGCCTATATGATGTAACCTGCGTTTGGTCCTTCCCGCATTTAGGAATCATTGTAATTTCTGAAACCTTCCAAACCTTAAAAAAATAGGAGAGGCATAGAATTGCATTCAATATGTGCGTCACGTGAATGATTGCGATACCAGGAAGTTCCTTCAACATTTTTTCCATCTTGGAGCTTTCTTTGGGTCCACTTGTTCTCTAAAAACTTGAACAACTTGTTTGACTCTAAATGAGAGGTTTCCCTTCTGTACATATTTTTGACACCATCTCCATCTCCGGTAAGTGGGGAAAGAATACCTATTTGAAGTTTTTGCAAATGCCGCCCCTTTTTCGACATCACTTCTTGCCCAACTGCCGTCTACTGTGGTGGTGATTCACATTGGTCAGGTCTCTTCAACTTTCTTGTAATTTTCCACAGAGAAAAATCAGTAGATGCAGTGAGCGATAAACCTCAGAAGTAACTTTGTGACTCGTCCTTCTTAAGGGCTTCATGGAGCGATCGACTGGCTCTGGTCCATTTCATACAGATCTGTAAGCCTGCCATTATCTTCCTAACTTCCGCTTTACTCGGACCAGCTGTAGTAGGCCTTTTATAGCAGGTACGTTCGCAAGTGTTATAATGACGGGCGAGTGGTCTGAAAACAGCTCATAGCACGGTTCGCTCGTTATCAGCTCGCGCCGCACATTTATGGTAACACCAAAGTCAATCAGGTACGGCATTTTTGTCGATCTACTGACGAATAAGTGAGTTGTCCAGATGAGGAGATGGCAAGTCTAGTGTCTCGGACTTGCACGTCCCACAACTGCCTTCCCCTGGAAGTAATCAATCTGGATCCCCAATGAGTGTGCTTAGCATTAAAATCTCCGGCAGGAAGAAATCTGTTCCCCAGTATGTTAAAAAATTCTTCGAATGTCTGACAAGCCAGTTTAAGCTTTGAAGGGCAGTAAACCGCGGTGATGGTTATCTCGCTGACCTACTCCAGTGATAGGATTAAAGTTACTTGGAGGCAGTCTTTGCAGTAATCTCCTGAAAGATTAATGCGGGATCTGAACAGTATTCTAGTTTCGCCGTGAGCCTTTGCTTCCAGATTCTTAGTGTCGTAGAAGCAATACCTATCACCTACCTATTGATTTTGTGAGTGAGATGCGTTTGGGATATGAGTATTATGTCTCTCTCTTCTTCAAACGGGAAGTGTCGTATTTCCAGTTTATGCTGCTTGACACCGTTTCCAGTCCAATCATTTGCCATATAATCTGGGCCAGCCCAGATCTGGGGTTGATTACTCATCATGTTTTGCATTGAGACCATAAACTGCTTTATCGTTTGAGTCAGTATAAGGAGGAGCCCTTCTAGATTGTGTATTGGTATTGTATTTTCTTGGCTTTGAGGTGCGGATTTCAAAACAAATGATGCTAAGATAACTGCATTTCCAGATTTTAGACAAGGACAAAGCGGATCTGTTAATGCGTCGGGCCACATTCAGTTCCACACCCCCTAGAAATTAGTCAACAGTTTCGATACTCTGCCCATTAATACAGATAAGGAGATTGTGATGACCCGTCAAACTGAGAACCTTGGCTTTGTTGGTATTTGTCTTGAGTCCAACTTTACGTTGTTCTCTTTTCAAATCCAGAGTCATTTGGCTAAGGTTCATGACTTTGTGAGAAACTGTTGTTAACAGCATAGTTAAACTTTTTGATGAAAGACGTCATAGTCCATTAAACTTTACATCTTCTCGACTAAGCAACATGAAGAATGTCCCCAATAATATCAAAATAAAATCGGTGACAAAATGCAACACTGCCAGACTCCGCTTTGGACTTCGGAATCCTTTGAGACTATTTTTAACAGCATAGTCGAACTATTCGAGGAAAAATGTCATAGTTGAGTAAACTACTCCACATCTTATGCGAAAGGCAACATGGAGAACATCACCGATAACAAGAAGAAATAATATCGGCGACCAAACGCAACCCTGGCAGATCCCACTTTGGACCTCGAATTCCTCAGAGATTTTACCTCAATTCAGCACGTTACATTTTGCGCTTTCATCTGTCGCTCTTACAGTAGCTATACGAAATGCCCCTTTCCTGCATTAAAAGCTTTCTCGAAATCGATGAGGAGCAGGTGAAACGAAGATCTAAACTCCCCACGTTGGCTTTACTAAAGATTGGAGCTTTTTTCTCCAGTCTCACAATATCATCGTCTTGGTCTGACATGCTCTGACTCACCTGTAACTTGCTATCCACCATGGTCTTCAATAGATACAGATTGAGATTTGCCGGTCTCTCTTTCTCAGTATAACAGTAGGTTAACTTCCTTTCTCGACTTGTCCTGTCGAACCACTTAATCTCTAAGAGTCCTTCAGGGATCTCGATTGATCTTTCACCTAATGTCGTATCCTTCTTCAGGTTCACCTTGTTCACGTGCAACTAAATATTACCAAGTCTGGGGTTATTACGGCACTCGTTGCTCTTCATTGACCCGAGAAATTGGTCGTTCACTTCGATCGTGAGCCGTTTCCCTTTACCTTCTGCTGAACACCCTCGGTTTGGGTAACCATGAGGTAGCTTCCGAATCTCCATCGTCGCAGCTTTTGTTATGTTTATCATGCCCAGTACATGTTAGCAGTTCTACCCCCTCCAGCTTGGCAATTTAGTTACTGTGGTTCTGAACCATTCTGCCGTATTCTTCTCTGCACAGTCTATCAGTATTAGACCTGAACAAAAACGTATGCCGCATAACACATATTTGTTATTCCATCCTTTATATATGGGTACGTTAATCATAGGGTCCGATGTGTCATAATCCCCAGCAACACAGTAAAGTCAAGCTTATTTATAATAGCGAGAAATATCCAATGTGCACGGTTCGCACGGGTCTTTAGGGGATACTTTTTGACTCCCCAGTCTAGATCCGTAATGTTTTGTTAATAGTAGAGTCACCTTCTACCGACTGCCGCCACTACAAGACACTAACTGTCTTGGAAGGTGAGAGACTTGGCTCGCGGAGAGCTATACATTGAGTCCCGGAAAGCTATACATTGACACCTGGGGAGCAATATATTGATTCATGAAAAGCTATAATTTGCATTAATCTACCCCGCAGTCCATTGCTTGAAATTCATGATTTGAGCTTCGATTCAAGAATGGCAATCAGTCCCCGTTGCATTGAATAGCTTTTCATATTTTCGATGTCCCAACCATCGAATAGCGTATCAGTGATAGATATTTGCTTTTGTCCTTATACTTGTTTCGTAGTTAGAACTTCAGCATTTACCTTTATCCGAGGGCAAGAGCGGTATCACAATGTCGTGCAGAAGATACAGGCAGCTCACTTGTGGTGTTCTCCCTCTCATTTTCTTCATCACCATTCTGTACGCTGCTCCCCAGGGGCTTTGGTCTGCCTCCCCGCAAAGTTCTTTGGAACATTCTTGTTTGCTGGTCTGTATAGCTTGCTTAAACTTACCTCGAAGGTTCACAAACACTTGCCGTTTCTCGTCGAGGTCCGGTCTTCTTCTAGATCGTTAGCAGATCCTGCAGTCCGCAACTCCGCAATCTCTTCATTCAACCAATAGTTTGAGCGGCTTTTTGCGAGAACTCGCTGCCTCGACATAGCAGCGTCGCATGCTCTCGTTTGCGTCTCATCATTTTGTTTTCCTTTCTGAAGCCGCACCACCGCGATTATGGCCTCCCAATAACATCACTATGAATGTATCATCTTCAAGCCCCTTCACCATGGCTGGTCCATGGTTTCCAGCTCCGCGGGAACGTACATCGCCGCGTGGCCCATATTCGATCTGGACAAAAATTGCATGGTTGTCGCTATGAGTATAAGGCTCGCTGACAAATCATGACATTCTCTATGTCAGTGTGGTACTCACACATGTCAGAACCACTATTGAGCCCGTCCCTGTCCCACGAAAAGTGGAAACATTTCCCGTATTTACAAGCACCAAGTCTAGCTCCGCGAACCGCTCGAGCAGGATACGGCCTCTGGTGTTCGTAGTGCGACTGCCCCAATCGACGGCCCAGGCGTTGAAATCACACGCCATGATCTTGGCATCCGAGACTAGCATTCCTTCGAATTCTACTATCGTCGTGCTTGGTGGAACAACTATATTTGTAGATGCCAGCTATTTTGCCCTGACGAATCCAACTTCTGGAAACTTCATCACTTCTTGAATGGTTTGATTTCCATACGATCATATTGCCACCTTGCCAGTTACATCTGTAATCCAGGCACCGTTCTTATTATTGCAATAAGGCTAGCTAGTTATGGCAGCTTCAATTCCCTTTTCATAGATGGTCTGCGAGAAAATGGTCTTGAGCTGCCACGCAGTGGTTGAGGTTGATTTGTATCAAACTCATTTCTTTACTGCATACAAAGCTCTCCACACTGACACTATTCTTGATGGCCTGATGCACATTGAGTTTGTCGTTTATAAATTCGGACAACTCTATTATTTTTCCTCCGTGTAGGGCTTGGTTTTCCCACTGGGCACTTCCGTATTTATTAGCCTTCCGGGAGCTCCCCTGATTTCCTTCCTTCATCAACGGTGATTTCGGAGGAGATCGCAGGATTGTCGCGCTTCTCCTAAATGGATCAAATACTAAGTCCTGCGACATGTCCTGACCAGGTGTAGTCACCCCTCTATGAGCTTATGATGTACTCCTTCTTATGATGTACTCCTTTTAAATGCCTCTTACTCCAGGCTACTTGTAGTATTCAATACAACGGTGGCCAAGTAATCCACCATCTGGGCACCGCAGTCGATCGGCGGCCGGGAGCCTGCTTGCCCACTCCCAAAAGCCGCTGGTACTGGGGTCCTGAGTCCCTGTACCGTACATTTTTCTTGCCTTTCTGCTACCATATTGGTTTCTTGTTCTGGGTGTTTTTTTGCACTTACCTGACCCGCGCATAAAAACGCTCATGCACGTACACCTCCAAATACGTACAAATTCCTACGCATCCGCCGGGCATTCCCTTATCCACACGAAGAGACGCGCCTGATGGGAGGTTTGGCAACTCTGCACAGGCTCTGTCTGACTGTCACACCCGCTTTATTCGGAAACGACTAAACCGATTGTCAGGAAGGTTGATGAGAACGTGTGGTCTGTTGTTCCTGTTACATACATTAAGTGGCGCCATTTTCTGTTGAGTCTAAGGGGGGGATCCTCATACATGCGAAAGGAGGGTGTAATATTTTTTTTCTCGGTATGTGGCGTATCAAATGAAAGGGCTCAATTAGTACTTTTTGAAACTGGTCTCATATTTGATATTAGGTGAAACGTAGGAGAATGAGGGCTCAAAATATGACCCCCAAAACGGTGAAGGAAACAAGTGGTTCCCGAAATATCGGTATTTGCAAGAATAAATATCTACACTAGCGAAAAAGAAACAACGAGATTTTTATTATTTCAAAAAGTTCCTATGTAATATATTAATGATAAACATTAGAACTACGGGTCTTTACGAAATGCTACTCCTTTTGGTCCCCCATTGGGCGTATGAAGCCAAATTAATTAAATAGCAGTTTAACCTGAAACTTTCATTAACTATAGGTTGCTATTTCTTCTTTCTGAAATCAGTGGATACTGAAGAACCATCATCACTCAATGCGTGGACAAAAATAATTCTTTGATTATCACTACTTGCTAGACTAAGGCACATGAGACCAGGATCTCTATATAAAGGATGAATCACAGAATAAAAATTTTTTTAACTTTGAAATTTCGTCTGATCAGTTTCACCTACTCGTCACAAACATCCACTGCTCCAGCGGTCCTAAGTAACCCCACTTTGAGTAATGCTTGCAGTAAATGAGTTGAGTTGAGATACGACTACAACTCTCGCTGTAAACTCCTCCAATTCGTTGTCCTTTATGATAATAACCAAAAGAATTAGCACCAATTCTCGTGCAAACTCGTCGTATTTGTGTTGAAATTACAGCCGATTTGCAAATTCACATGGCCACTTCAATAAACTTGTAGAGTTTAGTTATTCTCTTCCATAATACATTAGACCTAATATATGTACATACGAATATCCTTTATCATATTTGAGCCCAGTAAGTAAGATTCTAGATAATTTATAGAAACATTCAGAGCCGTTAACTAACTATCCACAACCGATAGTTAACTCTCGACTCAAGCATTTTATTGAACATCCCATTTATATCTTTTTCCCCATTGTATTCATTAATTGCGACCCCATTGTGCTGGTTATGTGCTTCCGCAATCGAATATGCATGACTTAATAAAGAAACTTATTACCCATTTAATTGGTAATCAATTAGTCATTTCTCAAATTTTTCCTTCTCTTGCAGGAATTATGTTGTTTTGGGGCACCAGTAGCTAGCATCCAGGGAAGTAAGGGTGGTGAGAACACTGCATTCAAAAGATGTTTTGTAGATTGACGCTGTTGTTCAATAGTCAATTCGCAATTAAGGTCAGGTTGTCTAATTTCTGAAATGCTGGAGCATGGTATGGAGTGAAAAGTTTCTCCAGCTGAAAGAATTCACTCATGCGATTCCTATTAAAATTATTTAGAGCTCCAGGCTTACGGCAATTCCTGACATCGAATAGACGATTCTGAATGAGCAACTGTCGGCCTTTTTATTTTTATCTGAAATGTTGTATACTGGTACAGAAATTCCAGCTTATGAGATTTACACTTACTAGTTCTGCCCCTTTCCCCTACAAATCACCTAACAATATCGAGGTATAGCTAGCCCTCCTCCCCACTTTATCTACCGATTGCATTCGTCGTAGAATTTAAAAATGTTTCTGACTACATCTTCTTTTAGCTAGATTGTCCTCTGGGCTTTTGCGTTTATCCAAAAAGTTCACAATATTATCCGTGTATCGTGGGAAACTGGATAGGATTATTCCTTGTTCGCTATCTGAAACCTTTAATGATAGCGTCCATAACCATGTGCAGAATTCTTTAAATCGGTATACTCCTTAGCACAAAGATGCTGACTTAGAATTTAACCCCCTGTCTATTATCGCTCCTAAATATTTAATAGTCTACTTAAAAATGCCTGAATCGAAGGAAAATTGATATCCTTTCTAGACGGTATCCCGAATTACTGATACCAAGGGATAACATGACAACGAGGTTTCACTTCGATAAGAAGTTTGAAACACTTTGGAGTAACAAGGCAAACTGAGAGAGCGGGGCTGCAACATACTGTTTAAACCAGCAACTGATTACTTGGTACACTGACGGAACCCTCACAGCAGAGGGAGCGGGTGCCGGTGTCATTGACCCAAGGAAAATGTACTTTGAGCCAATGGTCAGGTACATTAGCATATTCAAGGCGGAAATATACGCCATAGACAAATGTGCCTCCTTTAATCTGCAAAGGAACTATAAGGGGCAGAATATAGCTATTCTCACCGATAGCCAGCGATCAAGGCAAGTAGGTCCAACCAGGTGAACTCTAAACTGGTATGGGAATGCCTTGAGAGACTGAATACACTCGGCTCGTCCAACACGGTCCGGATACTTTGGGGTTCCAGGCCATGCAAGGTTGGAAGGCAACGAGGCAGCGGACGAACTAGCCAAGAAGAGAGCAGGGACGCCTTTACACGGCCCAGAACCCTTCTGTGAAATCGGAAACGGTTTTATGGCTATGAATCTAAGAAATGAAAAGGAACGGTTGAGGGAACTATACTGGGCGGGCATACCAGGGATGGAGCAGTCCAGGGTGCTTATTGGAGGATACGAACCCATGCGCACAAAGAATTGCTTAAACCTCACCAAAAAGAACCTCCGAACCATAGTGGGAATTCTCACTGGTCACTGTCGGCTGAACTATCACCTAGAGAAGCTAGGGATATCTACGGACACTGCCTGCAGGTTTTGTGAGGAGGATGACGAAACCTCTATACACGTCCTGGGACAGTGTCCGACATTTGTGTAAAGTAGGTAGAGGTATCTGGGAGAACACTTAATACCAGATGCAAAGCTGAAAGATCTGGAAGTTGGGAACATACTAAAGTTCCTAACGGTTATAAGCCTGCTTGAGATACTATGATCAATAGGTAGACTATGACCAGTAAAAGGGGCACAATAGTTCTTTAAGGACGCGGTGCGACTTTCCCTTAGCAGAATAATAATAATAAAAATGGCGATAAAGTATCCTACCATAATACTTTATGTTAAAAGCCGGATTTGATCAGAACGCTCTAAACAAGCTGAATGATTTTCATAAATATAGCTATTGATGTATCTTCGGTATAATCCCCAGGCGTAACCTCTTCCATAAGGGGGTCTGCACAGATCCCTGCAAGGTAGATAGGTGTTTGTGGTCAGTATCTATTTTCCCATCAAGTGATAGAGGACACCATTAATCTCAAGTAATCTACTCATCATGTTACAAACATCGAACATATATTTGCCAAGATACCTAAGTAGTACCCAATATTTCGTTGATTAATAAGTTATTTTTAGGCTAATTGCTAACTGACTGCTCTGCCTTCCGTCATACATTATTATTTCACAGGAAAGTTCCGATCCTCGTGGACCGACACAGGTGATCTCATCTATTTTAGCTCGATCATCCGAATCATTGCACAACAGTCTTTTCAGGAGGAGGTCTATGAAAAGGCGCACTAGATATTTGGGAGTCCCTAATTTGAGTAAAGCCTCAATTACTCGTATAGATAACCCTCACCCATCCATCTCAGAGAATTAAAAGCATTACTTACATCGAGAATGAGCGTAAGTCGTCTATTTTTAAAGATTGGATGCTGACCCAAAACGGGTTAGTCTGTGGACCAAATATAGTGCAAAAAAGTTTCTTTCGAACTAGTCCGGTCCTTTATCAAGCGAATTGTGGACTCCCTCAATTCCTAAACAAAATTTAGATCTGCTTCTGTCGACTTAGGTCAGAATTTTTCCAAGCAGTTTTTGTCCTGAACATAATTCATACGTACATCGTGTTTATAAATGAATACCCAGTATCATATACGAATTTATAGTCACTTCGGTTACGCTACTGTCTGCGCCGTGGACGAAATCTGAAGTGGTGTAATAGTTCTGATATGCTAATTCTGCAAACAAATGAAGGTTTGCGGTGAGGGTCCTGGGGTTTTGAAGTGGCAAGGATTGGACAAGCTTGCGGATCTTCGACAACCAGATGCGAGTGTCTCCTGAGAATCTCGTCGTAGGAGATGACTTTCAGCTTTTCACCCTTCCAGGCGCCCTTAGCGACGCACGAACCGAGAACATCCCTGGAGAATTCGTCTTTGCAAGCTATAACATGATACCCACGGACCACCAAAGAGGAATCAAAGCAGGGTATCCCGTTCGTTCGCCTTTGGCGTCCAGGAGATGTTCAATGACCATCTCCGAGAGTCTGGCCTCAACGCTGGGCCACAGCGCCACACGTAATTGGCTCCTTGTCACTTCGCTAGATGATTTTGCAGTTTATAGTTCGTCGGCTGGCTGCTGCTGCTTACCTTTCTCCAGAGGTTGCTTAGAGTTCTAGCTTTTGTCCACTCTGGTCCGTATGTGTTTTCGTTCGACCATGTCTTCAGATCGATTGCGTTTGAGGGCAGTGAGATTCGCCTTCTGCACTTCTGCCAGGCGGCTTATATTCCTCAACAATCGCCTAGTATTTAGCGAAGTCCTTTTCATCCCACTCGTCAATAGTATGGGCCTCCTTATTGTTAGAAATTTTGCTGAGAATATGCATGGCCCTCTGGCACTGGCTCTTGAGCAGGACTCCAGTGAACCTTCGCTTCCTAGCCGGTTTCTGAATTTCTTGTCGGGGGTATTGAAATAAATCATAAGGCTGAGCAATCAAAAATTATGAAAAATATATACGTGCATCTACTTTGAAGTGTTTCTCCTTTTGTAAGCGTCCTCCGGTGTTTTCTGTTGCTGAAATCTTTCACAATGCTCGCCCGAAACGGCTCCACAATTATCCAGGAAAAAACTCAGGTGGGAGTGGAGAAAATGAACTTTCAATGACATATTGCAACCTAAAGCCTTGTAAGATTTAAGTAACTCATCAATTCGTTGTTGCTCGTCCCCTGATCTTTCATTTCTAAGAAAATTGCGGCAAGCGAAGATAAAAAATCTCAGGCTCTTCTGTCTTTTATTGACAAACTGAAAGCGTCGGCATCAAATAACTGTTTAATCGGAGGTCCCACAAATACGCCTTCTTTGATTTTGGCGTCACTCATGTGGGGAAATTTTCGCTTGTGTAAGAATACTTTACCTTCCTTATTAAGAGCCTTAACAAATTGTTTAAAAAGGCCCAGCTCAACGTGAAGTGGAGGTATAATGATTTTTCTTTTATCTACTAAGGCGTCAAAAGCGATGTTTTTACTAACGGTAATATCATCCACGCGCAAAGACCAGCCTTTTCATACATTATGCAGCCAATTAATATAAATTATAGTAATGCGCTATTAGTAATTTTATTTTAACGGACATTGATTTGGAGGGTATTTGGGAGCCTAGGCACCATATAGTTGGAGCCTCTTGATTTTTTTCAAATTTTTGGGTTGGGTAGTTTCTGAGAATGGGTCCGTTGAGGATATGATCAGTTTCGACCCCCGCACTCCCCAGCTTTCTAACAAATGCCAAAACTAATGACTTCGAAAATTACTAGCCGAGACCTTTCATTTGACATCCCACGTGACTATATTTGATGTAAAAAATTGTACACTCATCTTTTCCATGTACGGGAAACCCCCCTCCCCGTGAGCGTTCAAAGTTCCCACCTTTCCAGAAAATTTGGTGTGAATCACTACAACCATCTCCGAGAAATTCGTATGAAGGACGAACAGACAGACAGACAGTTCCCTGTTAGACCTGGGTGAACATGTGAACTAGATAAGACGTACGCAGAAAGGCGATTTGTTCGTTGAGCTTAGACCTGGGGAGAGTAAGTCCCACGATCTACATAAGACGATCGAGTCGTCACGGGACAAACCAGCGGAAGTAAAGCTAAGCCAGGACTCAATGCTGATCGAATGCAAGAACCTAGATGAGATCACCACCACGGAGATCTGCGAGGCCCTAAAGACTTAACTCGGGTTAGATTCGATCCTTGAGTCTAATGCATATGGTGGTACTCAGACGGCCACAATAGCCTTACCATTGTAAGAGGCGAAAGAAACTATTAAAGAGGTGTTTCAAATGCCTGGAATTTGGACACATCCCAAGAAATAGTTCAGGCAAGTACGATAGATCTAAGTTGTGCCGAAGATGCGGCGAAGAAGGGCATATTGCCAAAAAATGCAAAAAATGCTATGCACAGAAACACAGGCACAGGAGGGTAACATCGACCATATCACAGGCAGTTACCGATTTCGGGGGTTTAAGAAGGCAATTTCAGCTTTTCGTAAATGAAGTTCCTACAGCTGAATTTAAATCAATGCCAGGCTGCACACGAACTGCCCCTCAAAGCGTACTTGAAAATAAAATTGAGCCATTACAATTACAAAGATTTCTACAGTGGTGTCTTTGTATCAGACAGGAGCGGCAATCTGGACTTGCGGAAACCGAACAATCGAAAACACGAGCAATAGGCCAGAAGTTAAGGTAGGCGGCATTCACATATTCATCGTTGCGCTGAGCCTCACGCTAGATAAATTCTTACTGATGGTGGAAAAATGAACTTCCGAAGCAACCCGCCACAACCCAATAATAATAGCTGGCGATTTTAACGCTTGGGTCGAGGATTGGGAATGCTAGGGGCTGAATATTGCTCAAAGTATTTGCACGTTTGAATGTCGTTCTGGAAAATACTGGCTGCGTCAATACTTCTCGGACACGGGATATGGGATCGGTAATAGAGCTTACGTTTGTTAGCGATACATTATCTAAGGATCTCCAATGGCAGGTGAGCGAGGAATATACGCACAGTGACCATCAGCCTATCATCTGATATCATGAAAACTACAGTAGCGGGTTGGACATCCAAAAAAATGGGCAAGCGAATGTCCGAGGAAATACTTTTGCGGGAAGTGATGCCGGTAGGAAATGCAGAAGAAAATATGATGCAGGTTCTTGAAAGGATACAAAAAGCGTGTGACTGTTCCATGCCCCGCAGCACTGTACTCGAGATACCAATGCGCAACTTCTGGCGGAATGCCGAAATCGAAGAACTTCGTAAAGTTTGCCTTAAAGCCAGGAGACACAATCAACGTAGCAGAAACCGGCTTGGATCTAAAGAATTGCACAACCGATATAAGAAGGCCAGGAAAGAACTATAAGCAGCCATCTCTAGACGTAAGACTGAACACTTCAAGACGACTTTAGCCAAATTGGGCGCTCCGAAATACCTGGTGCAGATAGTTATAGAATTTCTCCGGGAGAGGATATTGTGTTACGATTCGGACGATGGACCTAAGACGTATAAAACAACCTGCGGGGTTCCACTAGGATCAGCCCTCGGTCCTCTACTGTGGATAATAATGTATGACGGAATTTTATAGTTGCAACTGCCCAAAGGAGTGACAATCATTGGCTTCCAGACGACATCGGGGTGACTATCGTAACAAAAGATATTGATGATGTCGAGGTACTCACAAACGAGGTAATTTTTGAAATTAGGTCTTGACTAGTGGAAGCTGGTCTGACGCTCGCAGAGCATAAAACTAAGGTAGATTTGATCAACATGCGAGGGAAGCAAACATCGATAAAGGTAAGGATTGGTGAACACACGTAAATACCTAGGAGTCATGGTTGACCAAAAACTGAAAAGGCTCCTTATCTCGAGAGTTGTCAGCTCCATCTTGCTCTATGCAGCTCCAGTCTGGGCACTGTCTTTTAAGTTAGAAACAAATAGAAGGAAAATCGCAGGTCCATATCGATTGAGTGCATTGCGAACATCGTGCGCTTACCATAGAACATCAGACAAAGCAGTCTTTGTGATAGCAGGGATTTTCCCTATCGACATCTTGGCGAACGAGGGGCGACGCCTCTATGACCCATCATATGCAATCGGCGAGTCCTATACCTATCGTCGGCAATTAGCATGAAGTGAATCTATTTAGGAATAGCCAAAAAGATGGGATGATTCACCTAAAGGACGATGATCGCACAGGATTATTCCAGATATCACAAAATGGATCAAACGAAGGTACGGTGAGGTTAGTTACCACCTAACTCAATTCCTGAGCGGACACGGAGGGTACCGTGCATCCCTTTATCGCTTCGATCGTGACGACTCGTTTTATTGCCCGACAAGCGTGATGATTCCGGAGGATGCGGAGCATGTTGTTTTTAACTGCCCGCTGTTCGCTGTACACAAATCGAAGGCGGAAACTGACAGCCGGACACGATTAACACCTGAGAATATCGTGGACCACATGCCAGCCTCTGAAACATCTTGGAGGGCGGTGCAAAAATTATTGAAGGCAATCCACAATCATGAGGCGCTGTTCGTAACTGATCCTGCCTCGCGACGTAATACTGAAATGGGGTCCCGCGGGGTAAGCGAAGCAGAATGAGGTGGTTTTAGTGAGTAAAAGTCTGACATAACCGTATGGCAGGAGCCAGCTGTAAAAAAATTACAAATTGCCAAATAGATAGACAGGCAAGCAGACAGACAGAAGACCGATTTTAATAAGGTTTTGTTTTACAAAAAATCTTAAAAATAAAACATCTTTACTTATACGTCCAGATTCAGGTTTCTTCCTTTTGAAGAATGAGGGGTAGAAGGGGGTTGAAAAAAGGAATAGGCAGGTGGAGGAAAGTGCTAAGGGGTGGTGGGAAGGTATAAAAAGATAGCAAAGGGCTCTGGAATGTCGGTTTTTGCCGAAAGAAATAAAAAAGAATGCTGATTTTTTATGGTCTTTTTTGATAAAAGCACCCCCTGACCCCTCGGATCCCAAAGATGTTTATCGTAGGACATACATAGTCTTTATCATTATTTTGCTGTAATTTGAGGCTATAAATTGGTATTCTTCGCTGTGATATGAGCAGATTAGACGAAATTTACCGATTTCACCTCAATTTCGGTCAAAATGGGGATGTGACAGAAAAATGGAGGGTGACGGAAAAAAACGGAAGTCATATCCTAATTCAGTGACTCAAAATTAGTAAAGATCACCCACGAGAGTGTCTGTCCACTTTTCCCATGGTGACCAGTGTAATTGCACAAATTCAACCAACTGTGAGACAACTCACCCTGGACTTATCTTTCCTTGCCAGATTTTGATACGGTCTTCACATTATTATTGAAGTGTATATATTTGATTCGGTTCGTTGTTCAAAACTGAGTCGGAAATTAGATACCAACTCTTCGACATTGTAACCACCCATTCCCATGGAACTTACTTCGACCACCTTTGATCTTATCCAGAATCTTGAATTGTAAGTCGCAGCTAAAATCTGCCCGAGAGCAGTTATTCCATGCCAGGACACGTGCATATGCTTTCTTCCTTCACGAGTCACTTTCTGTAAAAAAAAGATTAATATCATGAAATATTTGAAATTATTTCAGCATAATTTGCATAGCCCCCGCGTTTTGAACTCCACAGTGTGAGCTGCTTCCCAGGCGAAGGCAGCCAATTCGCTGAATCTTACACAAATGAAAAAGCTTCACTTTCTCAGGATTTCTCGCGAAAAAAGCATCAAAGTGTCCTTACCGTCGACAAGCGCAGTTAATTGACCGATTTAGGGAGCCTCCCACATTACAAGTACGCGTGCAAGGAGCACAATGAGTCTCCAGGTTGTTTCCTCTTGGGCGTTCTTACGAGCAAATCCGAGGCGGAAGAAAGCACGTGGCCGTCTGCCCGCTTGGCGCGAGTGTCTCTGAAACAAAAGACGAACGACTCGAGCGCTGCTAGCCAGCATTGGCCCCCAACCAAGGCCGCGTCGCATGTCGACGGGACGTTGGAGCGCGCGGCGCGAGCAACAGACGAGCGCGGACGCCACGCTCCGCGCTGGCACGAATCAGCCGCCATACGCCAAGCGCTCCACTGAGGTTGGCGGAGAGGCGTTTGTGCTCCAAATTCCGCGTCCACGTGGACCTGACGCAGGTGCGCGGGCGGGTGGCGCGGCAGCGGGGCGCGTCGACCTCTCGGACACCAGTGCCGGCGTTTGTGATTTTTATCAGCGCGAAAATGGGTGGGAGCTAGGTCGAGCGTGTAACGGGTTCGCTTATACGCTTGCTCCACAGCTTTCTCACTCTGCCACGAGAGGGCTGTGGATGCGCTTCGATGTGGCAGCGGCGATAGCGGTGAGGCTGGGGAGTCCGTTGGGGAGCTTCTGCGCATTTGCGCTTGCGATGGTGTTGGAGTTGGGGGACAGGTTCTGGCCGCTCTCTCGGCGCCTCGCTACGCCAGCGCGAACTGGCCGGAGATGCTTCGCCAGAGAACCAACAATTTTAACAACAAAATGCTGGAGCTGGCGTTTGGCGTTTAGTTGTGTGTCCACATCCGGCTAGAAAACAAGTCATACTGCACGTGAAGTGTTTCTAGAATCGGCCACGAGGTCGCGCCACGAATATTCTGTACGGTTTATCCTGAAGGAATTCGCCGCAATTTGAATTCGATCTTTCGCCAGGAGCGGACATTGTTACGGATCACGCTTGCGGTAATCTGCCTTGGTTAGCGAAATTGGGTGAGAACGCGCCACCAATCGCAAAAGACCGAATTTCATGAATTGTTTATGCGAAATCTGCTTGTGACTGAGGACACCCCGCCTGAAATGACTGGTCGACACGGTCCCTGGTCCCGACCATAATTTGTTGATTTTTGAATTCGCAAAGGATCCCATGTGCCCGAGGAATTCGGAAATTGAGAAATAATTCCGTTCGGTGTGGAAAAGTGAGGAAATCCGCGGTGCAAGGGCGGGAAAGAGCGGCAAGAGCGCGAAGTGCCACTGACTAAGCGAGCGTGGTTCTGATAGTGAATGCACACACTGACGTGTAGTGTAGCGCCGCGATTTATTTATACGCTTACGTAACAAGTGTCATTTTGTTGTTGCTTTTCCATTTTGGACGGCAGTCGGTGGAGACGAGCCAGCAAGTGGGGAGCAGCCGTGCGGAGTGTTGGCGCGAATTAATTAAAGCCCATGTGGTCTGTTGCCCCTTGGCCGATAGAGATTTCATGATTTTCCCAGCCAGCGAGGACTGATCCTGGTCAATCCCCCGGGATACTGTCGCCCTGCAAGGACTCTACTGGAAGGCAGGGTAGCGAGCAGATCGCACTAGTGATCCAGGCGAAACGTGCAGGTCCGTTTTTTCGGAATTCGCCAATTCTAATACGCAATACGCAAACATCGCTCCGGAATTTTTTTCGTTTCTTACACGCTTATCGGCGGCGGCCGCCCCTGAACGAGTTCGTGTATTAGTTAGTCGTCTGTGTGCCAAGTATAAAAATAAAAATCCACTGAGTGTTAGTAGATTTTAATAAGCAGCAAAAAGCGAGAAAAAAGTGCGCCTTCATCGCATCGCCCGGTATCGAGTATCTGCGTATAAAAAAATTTATCTGCTACGTACGGGGCGAATTTGCATATGAATCTCCGTTTTTGAAAAAGTGCCGATCGCAGAGTCGCAATTGCAGAATTGTCGTTACCTTATCGGCGCCGTCGTCTCAGCGACAGAAAGTCGGTGGAGCCGTTCGCAAGTCTAATCGAGTTCGTCGCGGCCATCTGAATGTTGTTTTTTCTCTCGATCGATTTTTTTATTAGTAAACAATAGTACAAGAGTGACATCTGTGATCCACGTTTTGCATCGGCGGAGAAATACGACACTATCTATCATCCAGCTCGATCGTCTGGGGGCCCGGGCGCCTTGGTGCAAACGAGAGAGGTACACTGACAACCCAGCAAAATGCTAATATTTAGTCAATAAATTACAAACTTAGTTCTATTTGACTTTAGATTAAGATCGGGCAAACAGAGTGGAATGTGATCCGCTCTGCAGAAATGGGTCCAGGCGTAGTGCGGCCGAACCTCACGAGACGGGGCAAAATTAACTTTCCAGAATAATTCTATTGACCTCGGGAGCGAGTCTGGAGCTGCTCAGCGAATTATCAGTAACAATTTCTTATCACTTCGTGCTCGCCGACCCGGTTTGCTTGTTGTTCTGCTCTGTGCAGATCGTCTGACCCCCGAGCTGTGCACGCCCTTGATCACGTACGATCAGGAAGCATGTCAATAACATTTGTCCAGTGATATCGGCCGGGTAACGGTCGCCAATTGGAAAATTCAAATATGCCCTGAAATCTTTATCATGTCAATCACGGGGCTGTAAGTCAGCAGATTCCGTTGAGTAGACGCTGAACGAGCTTCAGGAGATTGAAGCATAAACAATCGCTTTATATTTAGAAATCAACGGTCTCTAACACAGATCTGTGAAAAAAGATTGGATTTCTGTGCGAACTTCTTTAAGGGGGGCGGTATAGTACCGTGTCCGGAGATTGGGAGGGAATCAAATTAAATGTTCGGCTCATTTTCGACGTTCCGCCCTCGGCTACAACCTTTTCTGTAACTCAAATCGTTCAGAAAAAAAAACATTTCTAAGTTCCTTTCGGAAATTGTTATAATCAAATCTGTAAGGAAAATTTTGGTCTTGATGAAGTAGAAATTAAAGAGTAGCTCTACCGACGAATCCGTTATAAACAGCGATGTATCGTGAAAAGTCTAGTTGCACTTACTGTAGCCCTCAATTCCACAACGAGGGTTTGAACATTATTTAACGGGCATACAGAAGTTCGCAAATAAAATGGATGCAAAAAATGAATGGCAAAAGATAGCTACTTTATTTATAGTTCTAATCAGTGCACTTTTATCTATTATCAAAGATGAAAAATAAAAAGAAAATGTTCCCATGCGCTAGAGTGATTATCCCCCGTGATTCACAACTGCCAGTAATAATATCGCTCAATATTTGGGCTGCGTTATTAGGATCTCGGAGCTAATTTCTGACAGGACCTTGACTGCAAGAATTCGATCCATGTTAAGAGGTATTACAATTATGTAGTCCTACGCAGATGCAGAGAAGGGTATTTTCAATGCGCAAATGCATGCAGTTTTCTAAAGGTGACATTCTGATCATGATGGGTGATCTGAATGCCAAAGTGACCTCTGACAACACCTTGTTTGGTCATGTGATGGAGAGGTATGGTTTCAATGACGGTAGCAACAACGGTGAAATACTTAACAACATTGTAAATTTAACCACTTCGTCATCGGTACCACACTGTTGGACCGGAGGACCTACCACAAGGTTAGTTCGGCCTCGGCCGGCCAACGACGAACAATAGACCATATCACGATACGCAATAGATTTAGGAGTTTTCTTCTGAATATGTATAACAAAAGGGGTACTGACATATAATAGTCTAGCAATATTTAAATAACTCGCTCGAAAATATTCATTAGCACAATTATGGAATTGAACGACAACCATATTCTAGGCGGAGATACAATGACTTAGAAAATAGATTTTCGCTGAAAACCAGATCTTTTACTAAAAACGCAAAAACATTTCGATATTTTCTTAAATTTTTTATTTTATTCGAACTATAAACTAGAAAGGAGCAAAAACAGGAAAATAATTTGATACAGCAAAAAAAAAACTAAATACCGTAGAATCCCAATAATTTGTATTCAGAAGGGACTGACGATTTGGTACGAAATATCGGGATTACCAATCATCGCGAGTGCAAAATAAAGAAAATTGACTCTGGGAACCAGCAAATTTGTACGAATTAGCCGAATTAATCGATGTACAAATTGTCGGGATTCCACTGTACTTATTGAATACTCCAGGATGACCAATTTTGTTACTTTACACGATAATGTGGAAAAATTAAGGCTAACATACCCTCCACTTGCATCTAGTATAGTTTTCACAAATTTTCTATGGTATTGTCACAATTCGGTTAGTGTCCCCGACTCGTTTTTGACCAACCGTCTTAAAACAGTTCAGAAGTGGGGTTAAACCAAGCTAATGGGAAAGCCAATCTAACGTTTTTGTTCCGCAGTCCTGAAGTCATATGGTGAGCGATTTTGCTGTACGGTGCAGGTCATTGTCCCATTGAAAGGCACTATCTGAAACACTGGTATTCAAATCTTTCATGGTACCACACAAATGATCCTGTGGAAGCTTAATATAAGAGTCTGCCGTCATTTTTCCTGCAATCTTTTCCAACCTCATAGCTCCTTTTCTTGTCCCAGCCCATAATTGAGCCTCATGCAAACTTCAGTGTGAACTCGACATGGTGCGGTTGTATTCGCGGTCATCCGATCCAAAATAGTTTATTTTGGACTCATCTCACCATATAAACTTCTCCAGTATTTTTTGCGAACGTCGATCGAATTTTGTGTTGGGTCCCACTGTCAACAAGGATTTTTAACTTTTGTGAACCCTCTAAGACCAGCATTTGTAACGTTCATAGAATAGTTTCTGAGAAAAATTCCAGTTTTTCAATGTATTGAGGGTTATGGTGTATTTTTACGGTATATTCCTATTTGTCCTTATATCCCTTACAAGGACCTGGTCCTAGGCTAAGAATCCGCTTGCGTTTTGCCTTATTTTTTATAGACAAACCGGAAAACTTGTTACGGGTCTTGCTAACTACACCAATAGAGATTCCAGCTTCCATTGAAATGTGCCAATATATTTCACTATTACGCAGTATCCCCTCAATTTCCTTGGGAATGTGGTGGCTTGTTCTCTTCTCCTGACGATAACAAGCGCAACCTCTTGATCATCATCAACGGCGCAACAAAGTATGATTTTGATATCATACTTGGGACAGGCTTCAAGGGTCCGCTCAACTCTCTCGTCGAAAGTATCCTTCTCCGACTCCACAGCCTCCTCTGTAGGGGCGTGAACTATTATGAGGCTTATATTTCTAAATTTGCCTCGGAAGCGCAGAGTGCATAGCCGTTCTCTTATATTTTCAAAGCCGATAACAGCAGGTTTCATTTTTTGGCTGACAAAGAAACTTACTCCGAGCACATAGTTTACTGGATGGCCACTATAATATACTGTGTAGTGGCTCTTCTCCAGGAAACCAGTCCCTGTCCAGCGCATCTCTTGCAACGTTGTTACATCAGCCGTATATTGGGACAGGGTATTGACTAGCTGCTCAGCAGCATTCGGTCTGTACAGGGAGCGCACGTTCCATGAGAAAATGCGCCTATCGTTATTCCGTTGTTGTTGCAGGGTTCGTCGCTTTGAAATCCAACCTGTCCGAGGCTCTTTCCATGACTTCGTAACTTTGGACCAACCTGGAGGACCAACTGGTATATTTTGCCCCGTTTTTCGTCGCAGGAGACTCACCTTCATCCTTCTCCGTCTGCAGTTTTTCATGAATTAAGAACTCCCAGCGGTCACCATGTGGAGGTGGAGATAGGGTTTGGTAGTAGAGCTGTTGGTGTTAGTTCAGCAGGCGTTTCCCAGGTTGTCACATAACCCAAAATTACTATACCGTTAGTACTGACTGAACTCAGGAATATATTGATAATGGAAGAGCGCTAACACAGATGCTATTTGTTGATTTGTACACAATGAAGCTAGAATATCAAATAAAAATCGTAACTAATTCGAACGTAATCAATTTTGTGAGTCATTGTGTATGCCATTTTATCCGCAGGAAAAAATGTTTGCGACAGAAATAGTGGGGCTGCACCATTCGAATCCGAGAGCCGACAGCGTTATCAACACTAAATAGCAATAATATATTAAGCCAGTTGGTGTGGAGTTGGCCTCAATTGCTACTGAAACTTGGCCGACTCAACGAAACATTCCCGATGTGGCTGCCAGGATATTCAAACATCACTGGTAATAAACAGGCTGACAGGCTAGGTTGCCAAGGATTTATATTTACAATTATGCAGCCAGAGCCAGCATTTGGCATCCAGCCATCCGCTATCAAGTCTACTCTTAAGGGTCATATTGCAAGGATTTACGCAGCTGAGAGGAGAAATTTGAACTCTTGTCGGCTGGCGAAAATCCTTGAGAAGGAACCCGGGGTCGCTTGAACAGCATTTTGTGGTTATTTAAAAAGTTGCACCTGAAAATCCTAGTATGGCTTGTAACGGGACACTATCCCTTAAACTACCATATGGAAATGGATTTTGGCTATATGTAGCCAATATGAGGAGGAGGAAGAGGCGGCCCTGCACTTCATATGCAGCTGTCCGGTATACTCAGATAAAGACACTTCGATGATGTTTTCTTCAATGAAGAATTTACGCACTCTCTGCCTCTGGAAAATGTCCTCAGATTCGCAAAAGCCTGCGAACGCTACAGGCGGGAAGCCATTGAACGGACTATTTATGGGGATAGTACAATGGGCCTAACTAAGACCTGAGTACTCGGAGCTAGGATTCCCTCCCCTTAGCTAAACTCAATTTCACCTAAATCCAATCAGAGATATTCTAATAAAACATGTTTTTAGCGTAACATTGGATGTAACAAGGCAACAACTTCTTGAAAATAAGGAGCTGCATAAAAATACTATGAGAAAATTTTGAAAACAGCAAATGCAAAAAACACTGTATTGCGTCTAAGGAAATATTTGGCGGATCAAATTGCAAGGATTCATGCAATCAGTTGAAGAAATTTTGATTTCTGCAGGCAAAAATCCTTGTGAAACAGCCCCGGTGCTATAGAGCAGCATTTTTATTGTCCCTTAAAAAGCTTTTACATGAAAACCCTAACGGGACACTGCCCCCTAAATTACCACATGGAAAAAATTCGGGTGGTAGGGTCGGTAATATGGAGGGGGGATAGAAGGAGACCGCCCTGCACTTCATATGTAGCTGCCCAGCCACCTCTGACGAATATGCCTTGGTTTTCTTCGATGAACCTGCAGCTCCTCCACTAACTACCCTAATTTGCGCTGAGCGCCATCAAAAGGGACTTTACCTCTAGCGCAAAAGAAATTGTCGGTTAGATTCCAAAACGAGGTGGATCGACGAATGTAAAAATCTGAGAGTTCTTTCGATAACTGCGAGCGTAGGCGATCTCGACGCGCTGGGCTCCTTGATCCTGAAAAAGTGAGAGATGTGTAGTAGAGGATACATCATGACTAAAGAAATTGTGTTGATGACGGAAACGGAATTCATCATAAATAGCAACAAATTCGGTACCGTATACCACATCGCGAAAATCTTGAAGGTGGTCGTAAATCTTATTCATGATAATGGCCTGCTGAAGAGGAGAAAGAATCCCTTTACAAGGATTCTCAAGCGTATAAGATCCGCTGAATTTGTACCTCTTGTGGGTAATATGGTAACTTACCGTAACATGGGGGTAGCGATTGCCCCAAAAACAGATGCGAAGTCATTGTACCAATGCGGAGTAAAGTGACTTTGGCCCCCTAGTATACCATTTCTGCAGAAAAGTCAAAAAGGAGAAGATCGTGAAGATTCCAAAACAAATCGAAAATCGCATGTTCAGCGGTTCTATTATGAAAGGTACAAAACCTTTCAGACTGCTTAGAAAAGAAGCAGGGACGAAAATTTAATTGTTCAATTTGTAGTTCGTAATGTACAAGGTGTAATCAGGAAGTATGGTCACGTTTCGAATTTCGTGGGATATCTAAAGCTGAGCTCATCCCGAATATATGCTCATAATTTCAGCCATGTAACAGTTTTTATTTGTATGTGAGAGTCATAAAGGTTAAAAGAATTTTTCATGGTTCGGCGATTTTTCGAGTAAAAAATGGAATTAGGTGCTCAAAAACACTTGACAGTGGCATATGGTGTTTCCAGTAAAAAAAATGTTTATAAGTAGTATAAGGTTTTCCAAGAGGGTCGAGCGAATTCTAATGATGACGAAATTTTGGGCATAAAATGTGTGTCAGCAAAGTTTGCTTCGAAACAACTTAATTATGACCAGAAGAACCCCCGCTAAGCATCGCTCAAGAGTTGCTGAGTGATGTCAACGATAATTTTGATTTGGTCAACTCCTAACTGAGGATTTATCCGCTTGGGGGATACATCAAAGGACGAAGATTCGCAACTATTGGAGAGATAAAGACTACATCGCCGGAAGAGCTCAAGGCTGTATCACTATGTGATAATCAGAAATGTTTCAACAATTAGAAGAAACGCTGGGAGAAATGACGGGAATTACTTTAAAGGGGACGATATAAATATTGTTGAATAAATAAATATTGTTTGATAAAAATCTAAAGTTTTACTTTTTGATCTGAGGTATGATCCTTCCCTATACCTTTAATATGTCATACCATCCACTTGAGTGTGGTACTGACATTTCATGCCTTGGGTTACAGTAAATTTGGATGAAACGGATAAATTTGGCCCACCATAACTTTGTTAATAATGGTGTAATTTCACCAAACTTTCCAGTATTGTGTCCTTTATTATGATCTATGTTATGCCAAACTTTATGGTTCTAAAATTGAAATGAATATGTAGATAATTTTGATATGTATACATCATATTGGAGTAGGTTCGCGATTTTTTTTTTCAAATTTTTGGGATAGGTATTTTCCGAGAATGGGTCCGTGATTCATAGCTGCACTTGTGCATCTCATTCTCTTTCCTTTATAACCAATGCCGCAATTTCGCCCCGTAATCGACACTTTTGATTTGATATCCTATATGACTATATAAGGGGAAAAGAATTTTAGGCGCCCAAGGCACTCTTAATCTCATCATTACATGATTCCTATCACCGCATGGATGGGAGTTCACAATCCTAACCATTCCACCAAATCTTGCATCAATAAATAAAACCACTTGCGTGCTGGAAAGAACACTACGAAAATTGAGAGCTGGGTGATTTCCGTTTTAGATTCTCCTATACAGACGACATTAGTACCTGTCGGATCGTTCTGAAATAATACGCGGAATTTAAATCCCCGCTCTACCTATTTTTCATCAATATCGAGAATACTTTCGCCAGTGTGACCAAGGGGCATTCCGGCGAAACTAACTACGTTCTTGAAATTTGCTTGCTCTCTCACCCTACCATGGATCTTTGCCAAATGGTTTGGGATTTGAAGACGGAAATAACCATAGTCGGACTGAAGATAAAGGCCAACCAAATTAAGGTTCTCAATCCGACTAGTCATTACACCCTTTCTATCTGCAATGCTGATAAAATACCAAGGACGTCGGACAGTTTGTATAGCGTTATTTCTACCAATGACACCAAACTTGTAACGAAGTTTAAAATTGAATGTTCTAAAAATGCTACGCAATGTATCCTACTTACAGTTCGTGTTCCAGGGCCTGACAACAGATTACAGCTCCTTGAAATTCCCCTCCTCGTATCTTTGCATCGAGTTTCGATTCTGATCGTGACTTAATTGCTATAAAGTCTTTTTTTTTAAGGTCCTAGAAATCAAGAGGAATTAGGCCGTGGCATCTAGCTGACCATAATATGGATCCGTACCTCCCGATCCAACAGCTTACAATTTTCTAGTTTAAACATTGCGTGCCAATTTTCCCAGTATAAGCATCCGTGCCTTTGCCACCACATTTGTTGCTGCTATCGTTCAGGCAAAGTACGCAGATGATGAAAACTTGTTTTAAAATAAAAATCGATGTGGAAGAACAACAGGATTCAAAGCATAATTGCCATTTCCACTGACGTTATGTTGGTATCGTTCTAATTCTATGCGAAATTGACTGTGTCCCTTATGGGTATTGAGTACATTGAAAATGACGCTAGGAACAAATATTTTTTTATTTGTCCATACTATTTTTGAAGGGAAATGATGATTTTGTCAATACTTACCCAAAAACTAAGTACAGAAACTTCCCCTTTGGTTGCACTAGTAATTTTCATTGATGTGGTTGAGGTGTCAACTGTCATCTTGGATAGCCCTCAACCGTTTAGTGTTAAATGCTTAACTCACATCGTGCCCTCCAATACTATAATGAGCATTCTGGAAAAGCAGGTTACTTCACCAACTCTACCAATACCGCCCCCTAAAGGGACAATGTTATTATAGCTATATGCGGGAATACAACCGTCTTTCTAGTGCTTTGATGCTCTGGTTGAAAAGTTCGCCTATTCGGAACACGTCCATTGTCAAAGTGGATTTGGCATTCACGAACCACCTCATGTCTACTGCTGGAGGCAAAACCATACACAGACAACACGTCGGCATATTCAATGTTCGGAAGGCATCATCTGACGTACGAAGAGCACTGGGATACTGAAGAACAACAAATTAAGACACACGATCGTTGGATCTCAGCAGAGATGTCAACGACCGAATTTCTTTTTCAAAGAAAAGACTAGACTCAAGTCTGGAATTCCTTTATTTTTAAATTCTAGCGTCTAGTTTTATGACTATAAATTTACATAGATTTGGACTAGCTGTTTTATAATAATATTAGGCTTTTTAAAACTACTAGACTAGTGTCTGCTTTTGTATTTCCTATTTTATGACATTAGCTTCCCTACTGGTTACATAGCCATTAGAGATTCTAACTGACGGCAAGCAGGAATGCAAATATGAGCCCGATCACTATCGCGATTCGCACACTTAATGGAATATAGTTCTAAATATAATAAAACAAACCGAAACACGTTTTTCAACTTTAATCAACTCATATTTACCTAAGAGAAATAATAATCGATGAAGGTGGTTATACCGTTTGAAAGCATGAATCTTCCAATCCAAAAAACATGGATTCCGTATTGATTTATTTGTTTAGGAGGCTGCTGTGAATTATTCGTGGTGTCTTATAGGGAATTTCATGCAGTTTTTGAATATGCTTGAGATATGTGTTTTCGGGGCATTGGAGTCGAAAAATTATGGAATTCTGACAAAAACTCCGTTCTTCAGCGAAAAACATAAGAAGATGGAAATATCGTATTAGTGTCACTGAACTAGGTTTCAGATCAGGTAGATCCCTTAAGTTTAAACATATCGTTCCAGAAGACCCTTTATGTTCCGGACCTAATTTGCAAATAACCAAAAAATTGTCAAAATAAGATATTTCTAAATGACCCTCATATATGTATATATGTGGGCTTCCAATAGCTTGGATTGTTCTGTTCACTTTATTGTCAAAAGAAAGGGAAAATCGACTCATTATAACTATGTTAGTAATAGTAGGATTTCCATTAAACTTTCCAGTGTTGCGTGTTGTTTACATAAATTCCAATCTTTTTACTTCCAAATGAACTTTAGGAAAGGGGGGGTGGTTCGTTTATAAATTTTCAAATGTAGCGTAGTGCACTTATAAACTTCATCAGGGTAGGCCCCGTTATGATTTTTTTAAAATAATTTTTGATTTTATATTTTTGACAACAGGAACTATTTTATATTATGGACTACATATGATATTTTGAGCTGCAAAGCTATTATTTTCCAAATAATATTTCAGCGCTTTCATTTGATACCCCGCATGACCACATCCTGGTCAAGAAACAATTTGCAATTCTCTTTCTCAGGTCTTTGTTTTGTACTAAGAACTTTTTGCAGTTTCAAAGATGAAAAAATGAAAATGAAAAGTGATTGTCCAGTCCCGCGATTCACAACTAAAAATAATACTCTCGCTGCATCACCGCACTAATCCATTCATTTTAGTGTGAAACTAATATTCTATCAAAATTACTCAGGAAGCGATAGTGGCGAGACATTTAAAGCGCAATTTCTACTAAATTTGTAATATATATAGGAATGCCCAGGAAAAAAAAGCAGTCATCAACCAATATCGAGTTGCAAACCCAAGACAGTCAAGTATGGTTGAGAGCTTTATTTGATACAGAAGGATTTCGAGGAAGGGGAACGCAATCCAGTGCTTTAAGCCAACTGGAAGTGTACCAGACCATGAAGCACTCAGCCATAATCAAATCGACGGCAAGCGACGAGAAGGCCGGCGAAACAACGGTGGCTTGATACGCTGGATGGGGATTTAAAAGTCTCGCGATTGCATCCAGATCAGCCTTTTGGTAGAATAAAATGACCAACCGATCACAACGAGCCGACTCCGCTTGTGATTGGGAGAAAGGATAGAAGAAGTCCTGTGCTCGAGGGAGCGTGGGATCCTTGGTACTTCAAACCCACACAAGTGATTGCTAAAATTCACGTGTTTCTAGGTTGGCTCATTTAGGGCTCTCGCCAGGGCATATTGGTCAATATCAAGATCGCAAACAATATGCTGTCAGCCGGCAAAAACAAAAAAAAAAACAAGTCGGAATACCAGAGGCTGGACGATCTAAAAACGAGACCTGTTTTCGAGGCATGCTGAGAAATAGAAATAAGATCAGTTTGCGAAAAGCACTGATCAAGCCCTTTCATCTGATACCACACATGACTATATTCTGTTAAAAAAAAGGTTATGTCCCCCTATCACATGTAGCCCCAATAAATTCAATGGATAATGGCGGATCTTGCTATAAGTAAAAGGATTCACAGATCACATTTTCTCACCAATTTCGTCACCATAACCTCAGCTGGTTCCGAATAAATCGGTTATGACAGACAGACAGACCGACATTGAATCGATTCTAAAAAGGTTTTGATTTACAAAACAACTCCATGGGTGGTAAAATCCAGGACGGATTGCATCCTCATAAAGTACCTCTTCTCTCTGTTCCTCATGTAATCGAGGCTCGGTTCTTGGGGTTTCCTCCCAGTTATATGGCGATGAGCCTTTATTATTGATTTCAATGACTTGATGAATTTGAGGATGATTAACTCGGACTGGACTTCAGACCATTGTCAAACTCTGAATCCTGAACCCTACTCTCTAAGTCAAACCCATAAAGGCATTACTTTAGGGTTTTGGTTTAATACCACATATCATATAACCATATTCTCTATATCGTTATATAAGCAAGGTTGAAGGGGTTTTTAAGAGTTTTTTACTACGCAAAATCAGAACGACATCAAGCAGGATGCGCAGAAAGTTGGAGCCAAAGGGAAAAACAGGAGCCGTTTTCCGATACTCGTATATTTATAGTTATCTTCTAGTTATAGTTATAGACTATTAGTTAACAGTCATCTTTCGATGAGGCATAGTGAATTTACGAGATGCACATACTACCGTCATTAATCGTTGGCACAATACTTAATTATTACCTGGGCCCTCCCGGACATTTTCAGTCAAAATAATGTCATTTAATGGTACTGTTATTGTTACAGATATACTCAAATAAATTATGTCTTGCAATCCTGGATAGAAAGTAGTAGGATTGTGTTTAACGGGGTCTTAGGCTCTGTCATTTATTGTGAATTTTTTATTTTGTTTCTATTGTATTTTAGCTGGTCATCTTTGGTTTTTAAGGTTTTTGTATGAAGTTAATTTTTATCAAAGTCAGTTTATTCTCTGTCTGTAACATGCGTTTCATTTGGAAACGGTCAGAACTGTGAACACCCACGAAGAGAGTCAATGACATCATACTACGTTGCTTTTAAAGGTGGGCCCCATACATAGCATATAGGGATTAGAAAAAATGCTTTACAAGATCATAAAAATTCACTAATATAGGCTACCAAATACAACACAATCCTAGAAAGTTTGGTGGAAGTGTTATTAGAATTAGCAGCTTTTTGGTAGACCAAACTTGTTTTTTTTTCTCGGAAACCTCACCTGACAATGTAGAATATCAGAATCATATAAACGTGAATTGTCTTAGATATAGAGTACATGTACACTACGATTTTTGCACAAAAGAACCATCGTCCTGTTTTGTTTCCCATTTTCTCCAAATTTTGATTTTTACAGCATGGTCAGCATGCCCGAAAAATAATTTTCATTCTAATTTTGCGTGTTGGTTTTAAAAGTGAAACGACACCCAATGTTTTTGTTTGTAGGATTGAAAGGGCCATGAACATTCGTCCATTTGATGTCGGGTCGCATCAACAAGGAACAAGCCGTACCCTCAATCCCGGTGCAAGACTGCGCAAAAAGGTCAACGATTTTTTTTCGAAAACTGAACTCTGTTTTCATCCAGTGTAAAAGCGAATGTGTCCTTTTTGTGCGGGGAGCCAGAGCTAACCCTGCCCAATCGCAGGTCACATTTTTAAAACAAAAGTGATTGATGGATGAACGTTATGGTACTATGGCTATAGTACCTTCTGTCGTCCTGGTCATCAAAAAATTATCATTGTATTAGTTGCTCTTCTCTATATTGAACTTTAATCTTTTTTGCAGCACCATCCATTCTCTGTACAACTGGTCTTTTCATTTATAGTTTAACTGAGCGGTGCAGGTCTTCAGTATTCTCTGATGCCCTTTGTTGAATATTATTGCGATCTTTAGTATTTCCAGGATTTCCGGAAAAAACTTCCATTCACAGGGTAGTTTCTCATAAATGACCTTCAAAATTGACTAATTAGAGAAACCCGGATGGGTGGATACAACATCTCATTGAAGTTTTGAAAGGATCATATCCCCCTCTATTTTCTTAATGGAATCAGAGTGCCTCGGCATCATCTCCTCTATGACTTCATCCGGTAGTTTGACCTTTACCATCATTTCGCACGCTCATCCCTATTTCTACGTGTCCTTCGTATTTTTTCCATAGCATAACCACCATAATGGCAGTAACAAGTAAAACTTCCCACATTCCATATTTTTCACGTAATATTTATTTGAACATCTCGGTAATTCTATCAATTTCCATATTTGCCGTGCCTCCTGAGTGATTGAATATAACGTACACAGGTCAAGTTCACTCATTCATTCATTTCCATGCTTCTGATGCAGACAAACAAACAGTTCAGGGTGAATAAATCAGGGATAATCCCGAGAATCGGGAAAACTTTCAACCGCGCGTGCTTGACGGGTTACAACTTCAGAAATACGGAGAAATTCAGACAATTTCGAAAGACCCTTGATCGACACATTTTTGAGAACTTGTAGATTAGGAGTCTGGGGGATTGATTCGGTGCAGTGCGATGCCTGAGAGGCATATGTTATAAGATAAAGAATGCTGTGTATACATAATGTAAGGAACATCCGACAAGAGCCAAACGAGACGAATACTTAAAGTTGAGGAAAACAGTTGACAATACTTGTAGAAGAGGAAAAACCCGCAAGGATTCAAGCCGACAAACTTCACAAATTGAACAACGACTTTGAAAATAAAAACCCGCCAGATCTCTTGAACAGGATTCCAATCTTAACACTACAATACGGATGCGGCAGAAAAGATCTAGGAAGCAAGAAGATAATTAGGAAAAGGGAGGCTGGTTATTTCGAGGAAATCTTAGAGATCATTCGAACGAATTGCTAAGATTAAGGGTGGTAGTACGAGTAAATAAAACTCAGTGGACTCTGCAATGACATCTGTACGGAGTCAACTACCCCAGAGGCCAAAAAGCAGAATTTGCCCCGTAAAAAATGGCGACCAACTTTGCTACGAAAATTATAGGGCGATTTCATCAGTTACAAGGTCCTAATTTATTGGAAGAAGCGTAGAGGCTTACATGGGGCACGCAATTGGTAAATATCAAAATGGATCCCAACCAAAATATTAGTTAGAAAACTATGCAAATCGACAATCGGCCAAATATTTTCAGTGGGTTAAACCCTGAATGGACTTCAGATAAACATACGACTGTATTGTTCGTGAATACGCTGCAAAATATTGCTGACTTTGGACTCCCATCCCCAAATTGAACACACTCTATAGAATTATAATTAGCCAATCATCGATCCAAATGGAAGTATAAAGCCATTTGATGTGAAGCTTCAGGACAGGTTCTGGGTTTAAACAAGACTGGATCCGAAGTTTGTTAACATAACTCTGGAGTATGTGCGCTTTACTCAAAATGTTTCATACAGAGTAGCCTATGCGGACGATATAAAGAACCTAGTACAGTCCAAATTCTACGCCAAAGAATCCTTAAAGAAACTAGACGACGTAGCAAGGACAGTCAACCCCACAATAGTTGAGAATAAGGCGGAAATGCTGGTGGGATCCAAAAGACGGATAGGACAAAATGTGACACACGATGACTATAACATTGAACAAGTCAGTAGATTTGTGACCCTGGAATCACTGATAATAGACAACAGTAATGAAATAGCGGAAGGATTGTACTTGTGAATAAGGTCTATAACTTCGTGTAGCCTATACTGAAGAATAATAAGAAAATCGATATAGAAGACGCTAGTTCGGCCTATCCTGTGTTGTGGTAGTTTATGAAATTGGCTTAGATTGATTCTCTTTTCACCAGTAGTTATCATTCTACATTATCTACCATTTAGACCTTCTTACTATACAAATGGGCCTTAATTCGCGGTTTCATAACTGTAGTAACCAGCTGCCTTCTTCAGTGGTAAATCTGAAAAAGCATGGAAACTGGATGTGAATCTGGAGAATATGGATATTTTGATAATGATTTTGAAAACATTTTCAATTTTTTAATAAAATTTATCTATACACCACCGGAAAACGACGACGTAGCCTAGAGGAAGCTACGGTTTTGGTTTTAATGAAAGAACTGGCCATTAAGATGGTTTCTGATAACACCAACTAATGAAGCTTCTAAAATTCAAGGGTGGTTCAGCAGTGCGGGAAACATCTTGCTCTGTAATCAGTTTTTACAAACAAAGACTGAAAGTAGGAACTGATAGGTAAGTGGAAGTGTGTTTAGAAACCCAGTCGGTCTTTGAATTGTCGTGGGCGTGATCCGCTGTTATGGCATACTCCAGAAAATATAGCATATTCTGCGCCGTAACAAAAGATGTGTTATCGCACTGCCAAGCTGCAATTAGAGATGGTTTCAACAGTCTCGATGATTTGGTTATCAAGAAAGTTTTTCTTTCTTAATAGAAATTTGAGCAGGATTTGGTGGAATTTGTACATTGTAGTGCCTAAAATTTGTTAGTTTTTTCACCTTTTTTAAGGATTTGTTTGCTATGAAAGTTTGGGTGCTTTCAGTCTTCTTCTGAAATCATAAAGCACAAGTTGACAGACAGACACTCGGTTCTCTGTTATCCCTGATTTTGTTTCAGTTGCAACTAAGTTTTTATCAGATAATTGTCCAACAGTTATTAATATTTCGTAGCTTCTTCAAGGTTCTCCTGATATTTAAGGTTTTGTGTGAAAATAAGACCTTATTAAAATCGATTTACTGTCTTTCCATCTTCCTGCTTATTGCACATACTTATGGTAGATTTTTTCTATTTCTCTTCAGTGACTCAGCTTACCAAATTTTAGCCTGCAGATGATATTTTAATTAATATTCGTGCACTACCAATGATTAGAAATGATTAAGAACTGCTAATAAATTAATTAGAAATGATTTTATCATGAACAACGTACATACCTTATAACGACAGTGGGACTCCAGGCATATTCGCACGTTCAACTGGAACGTGCCATTAAATTTTCCATCTGCAATAGCATAAGCCGATAGGCTAGTATCTGGGATAGTATCTTTAGCACAAACACTACTAAATGAAGGCAAAAGTACTCCGCCGCCTGTCTGATATATATTTAATTTTTCTACTCAAGATGCGTGTAAGTGCTTTTAACTCATCACGTGTATACCACTTATATCGTGCGTTTGCCCAAAGCTCACTGAAGAGCCAAGAGAGGGAGGGCTAAAATCAAGTCATCGGCCTTCCTCTCATCTCTATTTCTATGTATTTACTTGAACCTCGGTTCGCAATTCTCCTGATAGTACCCAGCGTTGTACTACCATGATCGTAAAATTTTCCTCTGCTCCCCACATATACAGCTCCAGAGAATGGAGAGTATAAAACGGCCGTCAAATTTGATAGAGGTTAAGATGTTTGATTGTGTATATCTATGCGCGTATGTAAGTATAGGCTCAATTCGCGTTTGACCGCAAAATCATGCGTCTTCTTGATCGTGCGTTGCGGTTTATTTACTAACATTTGCTGCGTTGCCCGATTTTACACTGAACCTGCCGAAGATTTTCATTTCCCGCTCTTGAGGTCTACACTCAGATAATTTCGAAAGTGAAATGCTATCTTTTTTGCATTATTGATGGTTTTCTTTTTGGTTAAGAAGATTTAAGAAAAAAATTATAGATTTCGCTTAGGTTTTTTTTAAAAGAGTATTTAGGCCCTGGTTATGGGCCATGTAAAATTTGTTGTCAAAAAATTTGATATTCATTAGCTGCAAAAATAGTCCATGTTTTGACAGTTTTTACTTCTTCTGTCTTTTTGGGTCCTTGAGGATGTCCTATTTTGAGAAAGTTGGGAAAAGAACGTTAGCGAGGAATATTATCTCTTCATGCTGCAGGAACCTTGCCCTGCAAAAACTGGTTTCCAAAAGGACTTTCTTCTGAATTAGGACCGAGAGAATCTTATTGTCCTGATCCTAGTAAAAGTAAGAACACGAGACATATCGATAGCAACTTAGGAAGAGGACAAACATATACGCCTAGAAAAAGTTAATCAAGTTGCTTTTGGGAAATACATAATGTGGACGTACCACTGGATATATATATATACATAGTACTGGGCAAAAAAAGTAAATATTGGGGCTTTGTGTATTGATATTTTGGTAAAAATAGTTGTTGGAGAAATAAAAAACCTATGTAAAACTTTCCACAAGGGACTTTTATTCAAAATTAGTCTACTTTACAAAAAATAGGTAAATTTGGTAACAATAAACTCATAAATGTTTAATTAGTATTACGTGGCACCTCCTTTTGCCATAATTGCGGCTGTAATCCTCGCTGGCATTGATGAAATAAAACTCTGCAGAATATAATATATATAAATCAAGCTCATGTTGGCTTTTCGGCTTCTGTTCAGCTACCTTTTTCTTAATTAGTGCCCACAAATTTTCTATGAGGTTTAACTCCATGCTGGTTCCGGGCCAAGTCAGCTGCTTTACTGAGTTTTCGGCCAGAAAGTTGCGCACCTCCAAAGCAGAAAAGGTTTAATAATTGGAAAACCTTCAATATTTCTTATAAAACAGCTGGAGAAAATAAAAAAAAAATTGCTTACAATATGGGACCTGTAAAAGGGCGCAGAATCGTCCTGAAAGATGACCCCACTTGAATACTGATATTGCTCTGCAATGCAAGGTATCAGATCCTCCTCCAAGATTCGTTTAGGCTGCACCATTGACTGTTCCGTCAATTAATGAAAGTTCTTTCACACCATAAAACGAAAAGCAGCCCCAAATCATCCTGTTCACCAGCTGGCGTATTGTGGTCTGAATACACTCCCCACTGAATCGCTCACCTGATCTTCTCCATACGTGGTGTATTCCATCCAACCCAATAATATTAAATTGGAATTCATCGGAGAATATTACAGTTTGCCACTGTTCCAGAGTCCAATTTTCGTGGTCCTTTGCCCATAAATAGCGTTGCTTCTGCATCCTTTCAGTTAAAAAGGTCTTCTTTGCGGGAAGTCAGCCATGAAATTCGCCCTCTCTGAGCCTCTGACGAACCGTTGATGCATCAATTTCTCTCCCAATGGCATCCTTGAGCTCCTTTTTAATGTCCGATGAACTTTTGAACCAATCCGTGGGCAGAATCTCCGCATCACTCCATCTTCCGCTGATGTAGTCTCTTGCTCGGCCTTCCAGAACCCTGTTTTCAGGCAGTACACCCAGTGGCCCGGAATTTTTTTAAAAAGTCAGCTACAGAGAACTGACTAAAGCCCACAACGACCGCTATTTGTCGTGTGTTATATTTTTTTATGAAATAAGGTAATTATTTCTCCTATATCACTCATTTTACGTGTTTTTGCCTTTTTTTTCAATTAACGCACTTCAAAAACTTACCACTGCGAGAAACTACAATCTAACGATACAAATGTTTTTTGACATGTGTATTTATGCAACAACAAAAAACTACTTGTCAATTCAAATTAAAATAAGGGACTTACACAAGATTAAGTAGGACACACTTAACTGATCGGATTTGTTTGCCCAGTACCCAGATATATAATCAATCGCGATTGGATCAAAATTGTCTTTACAGATGTATTATCCTTTTGGCTGTCGAGAGCGGTGAAAAGTTCCTGGGGTAAGGAAAATTAATGATTCCGATAGCACGCCAGGAAGGAGACAGGCCTCAGTGGCGCAAGCATATGAAGGTAGGCCTGGAGCAGCAGAGATTAATACAAAAAACCCAAACCTAAACCCATCAGGGGTGAAGGCAGAAATCTGGAAGCCCGCTTTATCTATGCTACTACGGTGAAGGACATTCGACCAGGATGTAACTCCCGGCCCTGTATTTGTCTCTACAGGCCTCATTATATCGAAGATTTATGTAGACCCTATCTAAAACACCCACGAAGGAGCCTTTAATTACCCACCTGCCAAAGGATACACTTAGAAAGGTATGAATGCAGGGTCATTTTTTTCTTCCATTACACATAACAGTCAGCCCTTTCTGATTGAGTTCAAAAAAACATTTTATTCGTATCGCATTGTTTGTATTTCTTTAAGTCAAGGCGGGTCAAACTCTCCACTCTTCAGTGTACCTTACATTATTCTTCAAAAATTTGAATTTTCAGATTTCAAGGAACTGGTCTGCATAATTACTCTATTATTCCATGTTGCACACAACTCACTCATTCCAAAGAAACGACCTCTGTAAAAGATATTTGTGCACGGAAGGCTTTTTCAACGCAATTTCATTTTCATATTGAAATCATGCTTCCAAAGGCATAGCTACTTTTGCGCCACCACAATGGCTTCCCGTTGGGTATTGGATTTTGGACTATGAATAAGTCACAGACGAGATTCAGTTGCACAATCCCAGTTTAAGGTTCGCTACAATGTATTCAATGATCATGTAAATTGTGTCGATCCGATCGAAATAGTATAAAATCAAATGTCCTGCGAAGACCCACATTTACGGCGGCCTCTTGGCACAAGCCTTCGTCGGATGATTTGGACACAGAGTTGGTGTGCAACTGCAATTATGCTAGCTTGCAAGATGTTTTTGTTAGCACATTTCCAAATTATAGTCCATAAGCAATATACTAATCGATGAAGCAATTCTCAAGGAGTAAGAAAAATTTATTATTGACAAAACAAGATTTTTTGAAAGTCCTCCGCGGCAGGCAGTATTTTGTAGCATGACCATCTAAACACATAATAGACTTTTTTTTCTCGAACTACATAAGCGTAGTCAGTGAAGTACACTCGATTATTATTGAAGATTTTTGAGGATTTGAAAAAAATCTAAATAAATATTGATTTAATTTTTTTATTTAAAAAAAATTTCTCTTCATCAATCAATCAAAAATCATGTGTACTAGACAAACAAATGAGGAATTACGAAAACATGGCTTCGAGAAAAACGCATTTGAAGTTTAAAAACGATACGGCTTTTTCTTTCTTTTTCTTCAGCCTTTGTCCCGTTCACAAGCAGCGTCGGCTCGTCGTGGTCGGTTTCGCCATTTGGCTCTATCGAACGCCTGGCCTGGGTGCAATCTCGAGGCTTTTAAATCCCCATCTAGCGTATCAAGCCACCGTTGTTTCGGCCTGCCTTTTGATCATTTATCATCGACTTCGTTGTTCAGACCAATCTTGGCAAGTGAATTCTCGTTAGTGCGAATTGCGTGACCATACCATCGAAGACGTCTCTCTCGAAACTATTCCACGATTGGTAAAACCCCATAACCATCGCGGATATCCACATTTCGGATGTGATCAAAACGTGTCACGCCACTAGTCCTACGCAACATCTTCGTCTCCATTACCGCAAGATGCCGTTCACTGTCTTTTATAATCGGCCATCACTTAGAACTATAGAGCGCGACAGAACGGACGACATTGCATAAATTTTAGATTTGAGACGTTCCTTGATACGTCGATCACAAAGAACACCAGTTGTGGAATGTCACTTCCTCCAGGTTGCGTTAATGCTTTTTTAAATTATGATAATATGGCCCATTAATTTTTTTTAACCTCTGATATCCCAACATCATATAATTGCCCTAACAACTCCTTTCTGATTGCTGTAATGCTATGCCCAGTCTCTTTGCCATATTGACCAACCCGCTTTTCTTCTTAGAAGTTGCTCCAGAGAAATTAGTTTTGAAAATATTTCTAAATGTTTTTATAGAAAAATGTTATTAATTTTGAATCTTAGGTAGTTTTAGCGTATTTTAAGCAAATAAAAGATAAATTGGAAACCAGAAACTCGCGCTTCTGGTATGAAAGGCTTTGCTGATTTTTTATCTAAGAATATTTAGGTACACGATGGTACCATTTATACGTAGTTCTTGGTGTACGTTGAATACATCCGAGATTCAATTCGATGCAATGCCCACATTTTATCTTTTAAGGAGTAGTAATTAGACGCGAAAGTGGTTGTCATTTCTACCTACAATTTCTTTATTAATAACAATAGAATTTCTACCAAATTTTCCAAGATGGTGCTTCATATTAAAACCTATATAACTGCAAAATTTTCTACATCTAGAATGAACTTAGGGGGTAAATTTGCAGAATATACAAATATACCATTAATTATTTTATTTGAGCAGATATCGTAACGAATATTATTTTGGGGTTTAGATACTTCATTCCATTTTTTTAGATTTTTCGATGGGTTTCTGAGAACGGGTCTTTGAAGTAATTGACCCTTTTAGATCCCCGCAACTAATGTCAAAACTAATGCCCGGTTCGAAAAGTTCTAGTGGAGTTCTTTCATTTGAGATCTAACATGACTATCTTCGGCGAAAAAGTGAGGAAAGTGCATGTGACAGATAGACAGGCGGACAAAAATTTCGAAATAGATATAACCCTTAAAATTGTGCCTCAGATTGTGCAAAGCTCAATATAAGAAAATTCTATTTTCAGTAGCACAAAAAATAGATTTTCTACACATTCTTGGCGAAAATTCTCGTTTCTAAGATTTTATGTAGACCAACACTTTATGAAAATCAGTTTAATGTTGGTTTGTCCATGTGTATACTTGTTTTTTGTAGAGATTGAAAACATGAAAAAATCACCTCTTTACATCTAATAAGGGCGAATTACAGCCCTACCGGCACATTCACATTGTCAAAACTGCAAGTTCCCTGATATTTGTCAGGGGATTCAACCATTTTTGAATATTCGCTTTTACTCATAAGAATCTCGTTCGCAAATCTCGGATGGACGGAGAGCAAGTGCTTTATTCCGTATTCATTTTGACATTTAGGACAGAATATTTCCATAGCTGTCCACCATCTAAACTGGGATATTTGGAATCAACTTGTGTGCCCGCTGCTTTTGTCAGTATCATCTCAGTGTTCCTATCACTTTCTACTCGTGAGTATTCTTCCATAATTCGTCACTTCTCGGTATTATGGCCACCCCGTATTTTGTCGTTATACAGGCTTGGCATATCCTCAGACAAAGTGTCAATAGATATCATACCCGCAGCAACGAATCCTGATTTCTCTGACATTGTTCAAAATAAATTAGCAACTTCTAGTGCGCTCAGATTGTGTTACATGTTGTCGATTGCATCCAAACAGTAACATTGCCGTTGACGTAAGCAAAGTTTAACCGATGGTCTATAATAGTAAAACACCGAAGTATTTAATGCTGTCCTGCACAAAATAATAACAGTTTCTTCAACTTACGGTTACCACTAATAAAGCCGCAGTTTTGCTTCCCCCAGTTTCAAGTCATGTGATAATAGAAATTTTTCGTTAAACTTCACCGATATACCATATGCTCCAAGAACATTTTTAAGTTTTGTATTTATTACCACAAGCGTGATTTCATCGGCATAACCAGTGAGTGTGGCTCATAGTACCGATACTTGAGGTAGTCCGCCGGTTATCAAATATTCAACTGGGCCTATTTTAGTATTATATGGAGGCGTTTTATCCACGAAATAGCCCGTGATAATTTGCTACATACCACATCCAGCTGATTTAGGGATTTATAATATGATTCCGTAGCGCAGAGTTGAAAACATTTCCGACACCGAGAGTACTGATAGGGCAGTCTTTCTTTGATCTGCTATGTTTGTGCCTGCAATTGGTTCTTCTGCCAAGCTGGCCTCTATATTGGTTGCATCTATTGTTAATCAGGGTTTGTTACCCGCTCTAAATTTTGGAGCAGTGTGGTACGTATAATTCGCTTAAGCAGCTTTTCCATTCTGCACAGCAAACAAATAAGGCAGTAGGGGTATGATTCGCTAAGGGGTTTATCACTCTCTCACCGGCAGCTGCTTTTTCCACTCACTCAAGCGGACTTCATTCTAAAGTAAGCCCAACTTCTTTCAATCAAAAGGGGTGGATTTCGTACCCATCATATCCTTGCAAACCATGTGTACTTCTTTGCCTTCTTCATTTTACTAGGCTAGAAATTTCGCTCTTGGTGTGATTGTTCTTGGTTCTACTTGCATAGGATCGGCACGACTTAACTCAAGACTACTACTTCAGCAGAGGATAAAGAAAATGTAAAGAACAGGATTCCATTCGAAAGCTAATCCTTCTAAGACGGAATCATGGAAAATTTGATGGCTGTGAAAGACCATGTTCTCCCTATATTTAAACCAGAAGATGCCAACGAGATTTTTCGTCCCTTTTTATCATCTCTGTCGCAACTTTTCACGGTTTTACGAGCTTCAGTATTCTTAAGAACAGATCTCGTTTGGCTTCAGGTTTCAAAACACCTGGAATTTTGTACATGGCGTGTGGAGCACCAAATTGTCTAAAAAACTTGACCCACCATTGTGCGTCTTACTAACATAAATGCAAGCAAGCAAGCGTCAGCGTGGTTACACTTAAAAGTCGAATAGCCGGTGATATGTTTGTTTGGTTTTAACAATATTGTATATGAATACCGCTAATCCCCCATAAATCAAACTAAATACTATACGAAAATACAGCAAACGCGAAACCAAAGTAAAAAATGCGGTAAATATTGTGCCTCCTCCAAATAATATGACGAGTTTTGCCTGGACCATTTCTTCAAACTTGGTTGGTACTAGGTTACCAGAGCAGAATAATGGTAAAGAGAGTATTGGAAGAGCTTCAGATTCTGTGAAGCTTAATTTCATGCAGATAGAACTAAGATCTGCACGGTAGTCGTAAAGCTGCAGAGTGGGGAAGAAGTGTGAAAGTGTGCACTTAAAACAAGAACCCATTCTCAGAAATTGCCCAATAAAAAAAAAAAAATGATGATCCTAAAAATTCAAAAAACTTTGCAACAATACGACGTATAACATAACTGTCAAAGTTGTCTCTTTCAATTTGCTGAAGGTCCTGGAGGTTGATTTGGAACCTCTTTGTGAGTAGCATATGTGTTCTGGATTATACAGAGTGGATGCTTATAATTAATGCCAGTAGATGTCAGGCGTATCTAACAATTCAGAAATAAGAATTTCTAGTTCTAAAACCCACAATTAGCTCTGCTCGCACTGTGGATGCAACCATACGCATCGTAAAATCTTTCCAAGAGCGAATATCAGAAATCTTCGATCCGAAAATACGTTCTTTAGAAATTCTCCTGAAGAATATGCTGACAGAGGCTCATCCCGGTTCTCGTGATACCAGATAATCTGCGGTGAAACTTCATGACAAAGACCACATCAGGCAAGTCCCTTGCAGGCTCAGGGCAAATCGTACTTCTTGAGTACATGGGGATGGTAGTCCCCAACGACTTAACTAGAATCAACTTATTGTGGAAAACCGCAAACTTTTTACCAATATCGCTCTCCGTGTTTCGAGCTACACGTAAATGGAACCATTGTGAATCTGATTATTCTTACATAAAAATTCACTGAACCTTTCGTACACAAAGCGCTGAGTTTTCGGTTTTTTGTTTGTCTCTGAATACTACAGAGAAGAATTTATAGGTAGACAAATCTTTTCCTAAATTGAGGAGATTTTGGCGTTTGGACAAGTTACTCAAATCACTATGAAAAGAGTGGTCATTAGTTCAATGAGAAAAGGGAGAAACTCCACTAAAGAACAAATGACATTTTATGTTGATAACTTCAAAAGTAACCTACAGAAAACGCAGATATAACTGGACTATTGACAGTGCCACTTTACTTCAATCAATGAACAACCTGATTATCACAGCAATGAGATTGAGGGGATTTTTACGGTCCGATTTCTGATAATTGAATATTGGCACAGGCTCATAAAATGTATGTCAGGTGAATTTAGACAAGAACCTGCCTGAACGTGACTTAAGTGGCTTATATGAAAATTGCTACAAATTTCGCTGACTCAATATCAGCAGTTCTCTATTGAACCGCATGATTTGAAAAAAGTTCGCCCATGTGATATCTGCATTATCACATGTATCACATGTGTGAAAAATATTTCAATCAACGGCCAGAACAAAGCTGTGTTGAAGAGATAACAAAAGGATTCCTTAAATATGAGATAGCAAAAGAATATAATTATTTCATAGCAATTATCAATCAAATTACGATAAGATGTGGATATCACTTTTTTGACTGTCAAACTAAGAGGAAAATTTTCCGAGTGAATTGGAGCGATAGAACACCTTCAAAATTTAATTAAGGGGGTCTTCTACCGTTATGCCTACAAAAAATCTATTTTTCTCACATATTTTGAAAATAGATGTCATAAAAAAGATTTTGTGAAAAGTACGTTCCTTCATGGAGGGGGGGGGGAGGTAATATGAAGACCTGCGACCTTATCGAGCGCTTAGCGGCATGCGACTGCTTTCGTCATGAAGTGGCGTCAGACCGTGGCCCAATGAACTTTCACAAGTTTTCAGCATGACAGAATTCCCATCGATCCCAGATTTTACAATTGATGAATCCTATATACGAGAATCTGTCTTCTGATAGTTAATTAGAAAAGCTGTATTTTGATTTTGGCCCCAAAACATTTGCACTCGGGCAAATGGGTGGCTGCAATTGCTACCCGAATTCCCAAAATTAGGCCTGAAACTTACACTTGACGGTAGAAGAGCGCCTTAAGATAAAAATTGTGAATGTAGTATTTCAGATAGCATACAAAACACTAAAAATCTGGCACAAGTGATAAATTTCATTTTTCCAATTTTTTCAAAATTTCCTTCAGTTTCTGTAGGCAAATCTGTACATTGATATAAGATGGCTTCTCATGTCATACACTATACATAAAAAGGCTCCAAATAACTCAAGCATTTACTTAAAGTATTGTATAAAGTTGAACGATCAGGTGATTGAGGAATAATAATGTTGAAGAGACACTGGATAGGCTACAAAAGTTCTGTGGTTAGCTTCAGATAAGTTAAGAGATTGGTAGGAGTCCCTTTAAGTAGGCCGATTGTACTATTCCTTAAAATCACCTAGGCGTTTGTGTCGTTCGTAGGCTTTTTGGAATTGAAGAACATTTCCTAGGGGCATAGACTGCGCAGATTCTTCGGTGAAGAAAATATCTTATCTTCGTCTAAGGTCTGAGGAAGTTGGCAGCTGCATGTAGAACACGGAGCTTCTTCTTCCATATAACCGAGGCCATTATGGCAGTTTCGATGGGGCCTTTGACAAAACATTGTCAGCAGAACTTTGGCTACGTGATCCCTTGTAACTTAACCCTTCAAAATAGAGTTGAAATGTGGCTGGCCTGACGCCAAATGTTATTTTTAGTCCCACTATTGCGGAGTCAGGCTCTTCATTGCTAGGGATGATATTCAAATGACGTGACAAACAAACCAAGAATGTTTTGTTCAATCAGCCAAGTTTCAGCATCAACTGGTAGAAGCCTCACATCAACGGACTTGATAGAGTGTTACTACAGTATTTAGTGCTAATAAGGCTACTTGTCTACCGGGACAGATTCGAATGGTGTGACTATGCCAATTTTGTCGTAGAAGTTTTTCTGTTGCAATTAAAAGAGCATATATCTCTGGTTGTCATTTTCTGAGAGGTTGGATCAGTCCCATAATCGAGTGTTTCCTAAAAATACTCCCGGGTCCGATCCTACTTCCAGGACTGACTGATTTATTGTCTTTCCCAAAAGACTTGTGGCCTTTTTTCGATCATTCTTCTCTTTTGCTGGTTACGATAAAATATGTTTCTCTCAATTCGTACAAATTTGCGGGTCCCCATCCTTAATTTTCCTTATTTTGCAGTCCCGGTAATTAGTAATCCCGATATTTCGTACCAAATTATCAATCCCTTAACCATACGAATTATTGGGATTTTACACATCCAGATGGATATATGACCATACGAAGGGTCGCCATGCACCACTGACGTAAGGCCTATAAGTGTTGTTAGCTGCTTTCCATTTCGCCTCGAAATTCATGGCAGATAGATTTAGGTCAGATAGATTTCATCGTCGACTGATGAAGAGAAAGTATGAAATATGCCGAATCCTGGCTTAAAGAAGCCCCCGTAAACGTGGAAATTTTTTGGATGTTTAAACGGGCATTGCAAAATCGTTGCTTCTTTTTTGATGAAGCTCTTTTTCAGCGACTACCAATCGTGAAATTTGATTCGTCTGAAAAGAATATATTGCTCCAATCTTAGTTGATATTTTGGTTGGCCCAACTTAAATTTTTCTCGATGTACTTTGTTGACAATGCAGGCTTTCTTGTCATACTTCTCTCAATAGCGACGGATTCTCGAAATTTTTCTGATGTCTAATGGTACTTTAATGTTCTTTTTTCGTAATTTCTCCTTTGCTTCACCCGAATATATTGTTGGAGACCTCGTGAACAAGGTCATGTTCGTGTTATCCTCTAATTTAATGGTATCTCTATTCGGCCACCTTCTAGGTAGATCTAATCCATTTGCTGCCTGCTGTCTTTGAATACCTGGATAAGGAAGGTCTTTTTGTTGGTGGTAGTTGAATGCCCATTACGAAATTAATACACCTGCGGTCTGGCAACTTGACGCCATTTAATACTGGCGAACTCTTCATTAAGGGTCGCCAACTTAGTGAATGCCACTGTGAGATTCTTCTTCTCGCTTGGTCGCATTGAAGAAAGTGAATTCATTTCCAAACTTGAGTATCTGTGGTTCGATTGCTGCTAGGTATTGCAATCTATTTAATCCGCTTTCTTTGTACTGATGTTACTAGAGCCCCCAGTAAATATGGCAAGCGTTAACATCATAACTTGCATTTACCATATACCCCATTCCCACTGGGAACTTCGTCCTCATCGTACAGGAAATAATAACAGCAAAAAAGAATCTCCCCATCATCTTGTTCACTTGTTGTGGTTAATTTGATCGTTGTGGTGTCATCACCACATAGGCCGTTAACCAAACAAGTCTCAAGATTTTTTGAATGCACTATGTTCCAGAGTCTCAGCGCTATTGTCATCTTCAGACAGGGAAAGTCCTCTTGGTCGAAATCGGCATTATTACAACTGCCAATTGGGTAGTTTCCTGGTGGGGTCGGTGAGCCTAGACTAAGGCTTTCCATCGATGGGCTCTGGGCTGCCCTCTCATTCTAGACTGGATTATGACATGCGAAAAATAGGTCCATCTAGACAGGGCTCATTTTTGCCGAGGCAGTGCTAGTTGGACCTAGAGGTCACCTGGTACCAAGAGTGTATCGTGCACAGCCCCATCTGAACCCCTATGACTCAGCCTTCGGCACGGTAGTCATGCTTTAGTTTGGGGAGGATTTTCCTTACTGTTCTCCCGCACTACGACGAGGTAGGCAATCGACGGGGTAGCTGTGAATAGACCACATGGCGATATAATGGAGTCCACTGTAGATCGCCTCAGAGCAAAGAGAATAAAGGCCCCTTGTAAAATTTTGAATTGAGTTGAAGAACTCATTACAGAACGTAAGTAACTGATGGGTTTGCAACAACTATAAGTGAACATGTTCACTATCTACTTACGAAAATAGGATGTCATTATTTCACAATTTTTCGGTTTTATACTTTAACGATTCTTTCAATTATTAGGAAGCATAAATGAAAAAAATCAGATAATTAAAATTTACTGAAGGTTCCTGATTTGTAGCTTAAGAAATCATACTTTATCTGAAAAGGTTGATTGCAAATAAATCACGCTGAAGATACATATCATAGTATTCCTGTGAATGTAGTCTTACATCATGGGAATGGAAAAACAGTGAATTACTTTAAATGGGAAATTTATTCGGAATCGTTTCTTCTGAAAGAATATGCACTCTTGCCAAAACACCCTGAAAACGGGAATATGCAAATGTTCTTAAATGTACTATGTATAAGCTTCGGAAAGAATGATGCAATTTTTAAATGCCATTACCTAATTTATTGACGACAATCAAGAATCATTTAGATTAGCTCAGGGGTATTCAGTGATTTATCTTTCTGAGAAAGTCAAAAGCTATGTAAATAAGTAAGGTCTTAATTGAAAGACTATCGTATCCCTCCTTCATAAACTTAGTAAACAGAATCTTATTTTTGATGTTAGATGTGATTTGGCTTATACGGTTGGAATGGCTTCTAATGCATCATTTTTACAACTTTTCGGTCGAGGTGTTATGTGTAGCGAATTGTCTTCCTTCCTTCATTTTCAGTTTAGTAGTTTGAAATTAGAATTTTTCGTAAATTTCCAACAGAAAATTATTCAAAGAATGTGAAATTTAAGGAAGGAAATTAGCAAAAAAAGAATCGTCAAAATAAATTAACAGAATAAATTTAGATTTATATTTTTTATTACCACCGAAGTGTAAGCAATTTTAAAACTACCTTTCTGATATGCGTACATATCTTGCTAATTTCCCGGAACGGAATGAATGAATATTAATGTAGAGAAAAATGTTCTCAAATGTTCTGATTTTACGATCGGAATAAATTTCCCTATCTCTACTTTTTTAGCAGTTAATAAAATAATCTATTTTATATCAGCATTAATATTAATATCTTCTTATAGTTATCAATCTTGACAATGGATAGTGGAAAAGCTCCAACAAAATAGTAATTCATTTATAATAAAATAAAAAGTGTTTTCACGTGGTTTAAAGAACATTTGACTCCGGAAATACGATATGAATGCGAAACAGAAGCCACACACGTCGTAAATTAGCGTAAAATTAAAAGCGTGACATAAATTCGAAAGATCATGGAACTAGTTTAGGTTTCTAGTTATGCTATTCTTTGTTTGTTTGATTTCTATCTATTTTTGGAAGTACGTGGATTTATTAAACTTACGCACTATTAACTTTGCCTTAAAATATTCCGGTATTTTCAAGCGAATAACGGCTTCCAACTTAATATCTCGAAAAATTAAGAGACGCGTGGGTAGCTTTTATTACAATTGTAATAAATCATAAATGAATAATTGGGGAATTTTTATTTTAAATCAGCGCCTGTGAGTGAATGTCCGGTGTAAATATTCTATATTATTCCAAAATCTTCCTTAATGCATCCTTAGCGAATAGCTTTGATCGCCAAGTAATTCTGCTATGCTTAATTTGCCTTACGATGATAAAATTTGTTCTTCGGTTTATAAATACAAATATTATGAGATAATTGCTATAAAAGATTCATAAGAAGTTGAACCTTTAAACGCGATTTTCTACAAACTTTGTTTAAAGCCAATGACTGAAATTAATCGGAAACTATTGAATCGATCTTTTTGAAACTTGGCAGGTTTAGTGTAGGGTTTAATCGTTCGATTTTTTTTAGTAAAACATAACCCACAAACGACCTTTTTTAGTGAAATCATTAACTTTGACTGTCCGCCATTTTGTGAAAAATGCACATTTTTTAAATCCTTCGATCAAACACTGTTACCTAAATTCATCGATCGTCCAAAAAGCTTCGAAATGTTCTTTAAAAAGATTCGTAAAAATTACCCTATTTTTCCCCCTTAAGGGAGTCGTTGTAGAATGATTTCTCTTACACCATATATTGCTAGGTTTTGTGTATTTCTCATGTAAAAATATTTGAGTAGGCATTTGTTATATTTGTGCGTAGCTCGTAATGCATTTAACATTTAGCTCTCGCTTTAGTTTATATAATAGATTGCAAAGAAAGACCTAATGTAATTTTGTTAGTAATGATGTGAGTTCCACCAAACTTGGAAGTATTATTCTCTATGATATGACTACATTACAACCTATATTACTGCCACATCAGCGAACAGTCGAACCCAAGATAAATACTAATAAAAACAATATTATCAGTCTGACTAGCTAACATGCTCTTCCCATCTGCATTATGGGCTGCATATCGAAGCTGCGATCAATTTGTTTATTTAGGAAGCGTTATCGCAGCCGAAGACTTCACCAAGTTTGATTCTGTTGGACGCGTTAACCGTGCTGAATCGACTTTCACAGGTTTGTTCAAAATTTGGAAATGCAAATATCAATATCCACACCCACTTGACTGTTCTGTGCCAATCTTCCTTTAATGTTGCTGTATGGAAGTAGTACATGGAAAATGAAGTGCTTTCTGGAAGGTCCGGGGGTACCTAAAGTACCGAAAGTGGCTGAGATTACATGTGGGTATATTAGACGCGCTATGCCGCAGACAGACCTTTATATATACCACTAATTAAAACCGCATATTGTGAACAGCTTTCCTTTCATTAGCCAACACTTTCACGTCCAGTATAGAAGCTGATAAGTTTGCTTAAGAAGCTTTCTTTTTTCTTAAAAAAAATGTTTTCTTTAATTCCGTCCTCTCGACTTCCTTCTTTCACTTTACGTGTCACTCTATTCTGCATCAAATACTGGCTAGTTCATTTAGTAATGTTGCAATGATAACTTCAGTCAACCATAAAGAGACTCATAAAATCGATTTTTTTTATGGGTGGAGGTGAAAATCTTTAAAAGATGCTGCTATGACAGGTTGCAGCAGTATGTAGGCTTCTCACCCACTACAATCATCCTGCCTTTTTCCGGTCATATCCCCCCAGAACAATCGTGGTAGCTCGTGAGGCGGGCCGAATTCGACCTCCTTCTCCGGTGAAGACAGTGTGCCTCATTCGCTAGAAGATCCAGTGGAATCATCCCGCGATGACACACACTGCCTCACCGTATACTGTCCTGTATGCACTGCGTATCTTCAACCTATCTTTCACCGTGTCGCGCCCAGACAGGAGCCGCGTATAGCAGGATTGATATTACCACCCCCGCGATAAGCAGCTGGCGACAAGATTTTGGCCCTCCAATATTAGGCATCATCCTGGCTAGAGACTTTGCTGCCTTTTCGCGCATAATCCATTTGTCCCTTGCAGCTCAATTTGGTATCGATCATTACCCCCAGATACCAACCCAGATTTTGAAAGTATTGCTATTCCTGCGATTGGTAATAAGAAACACCACCATTTGGACCTATGCTTTGATGGAATGAATGGTTTCACTTCCATGTCCTGCGGTTGTCACAACATCATTTTAAATTCCACGAAATGTTCTATTATGGTTTATAAGGCGCTGATGTAGTTAATGCAAAGATCTCTAGAAGATTCATAAGTACATTTGGTTAGAAATATTGACCATGTTACCATGACATTGAATAAAGATTAGGAAACAAAATTTTGAATTTGCTTCAAAAATTCTATTCTAAAAATATTAAACTCATTATCTAATATTTTTCTGTCTTTTTTTTGTTTCAGGTAAGCCAAGTCCCATTCTAATTTATAATTAATAATGAAGGAGGTAAGATTTGAGCAATTCAGGAGAATATCAGAAACTGATAAAACACCGTAGACAATCATATTTTTACCCGGCAACGCACACCTTTTTATCTAGTTCAGAGACCCCGAGCACGAAATCATCCTCATGGTAATTTACGCAGGATGAGGAGTCAACAGACTTTGATAGGGGAAGTGGGTGCGGCATAAATTAGACAAAATGGGCCTTTTCCAGTTTCCAAAATTAAAAGACTCATCTTTAGTATCACGCTCTCGTACTCCCTTCTAGGGACTCAGGAGGTTCGGGATTCCCAAAATTAGCATTTAAATAAATTATTACCAATGAAGAGGGTATAGCTCATCAACAAGACTCAGAAAGTATCCATTCAGATGAGATCCGGTTGAAGTTATTTCACTAGTGGTTCTTTTTCTACCACTTCGCTGCAGGGATTCTATCATTCTAGGATCCTGGGTACGATTCTAGACCCGTTCCTAAAGATCCAAGTTTGATAATCGATCTTGGGACTGATCTCTTATTGTCTCGCAGGGAACCATCTCTAGCCGAGTAAGCAGAGTTTTCTGGAAGGCAGTTACATACGCCGCTTCCCCAGACCAACTCAAAAATGACAATTTTCGATGTTGTATTATCAAAGAAAAGGATATGAAATTTTTATCTACTATTTAGGATATGAATGAAGCGAAGTTATGTATTTCATAAAGAAAAAGTCGTTTTACCAATCCATAAAACAAGATGATAGTTCAAAATCGGAATTTATAGTTGAAATAGTCCTATTTTCGTAAAACTTAAATGATTATGAGGTCCATGTCGGGCACCACTTGTAATGAACTAGGGGTTTCATAATTCTGCATAGTACGATAGTATCTGGAACGAAAGTTACCCCTATTTCATAGATTGTCCATTCCGTCAGTATGCGCAATATCGAGGCTCGTCTTGAAATATCCTGAAAATCTTCGGATTTTGTCTGGCTGTCCAATCCGTCGTAATACCTGTCCGTATTTAAAACTCTTTGTGTTTATCAATTGGTCTTTCTTTTTGCTTTTACATTACAATATTTCTTTTGCGCATAAGAAGAACAATTTCTGAAAGGCTGGTTAGTATTCTTAGGCAGGTTTATCTGGGATATTAATTTGACCCAGGGAGCAAAGCCGGTTACTGTGAGTTCCATAGAGGTAACATGCGATCACCAAATGAACAATTCTCTCTAGGCCCATGGCTGCCATGCTTTCACTACGTGTATTTAGGAAGATAACGTCCCATGTTTACTGCTCGTTGCAATTTGAAGTGTGGCATCTCTCAGTGGAGAGCCCACCTGACCTTGGGGCTTGTTTTCTGTTTAGAAAATGAGCCGCAAGTAATAAGGCGATAATAATTACAAAAGTCTACAAATGTTTCCATGGTGATTGCAACAATTGCTCGCAAGAAATATCTTTTTATTATATCAAGTTTTCTTTTGGTCCACTTTTTATGTTGCGGACAGACTCCTGCGATAAAAACCGCGGTAAGCAGCTCATATACTGGCAATGTTCACGATTTTCGTTGGAAGGGTGTCGAAGAAATTATTTTTAGAAAAACTATTAAAAGGAAAAGTTTCCAGTTCAACTATAGATTTTATTTAAGGATAGCAGACACGTGTTTCGGACACAACATGTGTCCTTCTTCAGTGCTGTTTTTTTTTTAATTACAAAACCATGGTCTTGAAACGCGGAAATGTAATTAACAACCGTTTTTATTGGTATTTAGATAAAGCTTTTAGATAGTCTTTCTTTTTTATAAAACAGGTTACATCAAAAGAAAACATATCCAAAATGCACACGGTAATATTGCCGTAGTCAAAAAAAATTCTGAATTTATGATAGTAATTGCTTTATCTACTTGCAATGATGAAATGGAATTGAGCAATGATCTTAAAACGATCAGCAGTGACCAAAGTCGACCTAGAGGGGAATCGGGAAGTACTGCCCGCAAATACCCCCCGGAATCCCACTGCGCTTGCTCGCCTCTTTGTTAGTCACGCTGGTGAATGTGGGGGGCTTTCTGAAAACCTCAGTCTCTTATGTATCAGAAATTTCACGTGTCCTTAAATCGATGTGTGGGTCCGCACCGGAACCTGAAAACCGAATAGACATGGGACAACGTGCGCACATGTCACAAGCAAATACGCGAGGTAAAGCTGAAAATCAAAACAGCAAAAGAAAATTACAACTTGCGTGATACCGTAAAACTCCGGGCCCAAGTGCCGCAATTTGGAAGATTCACGACGGATCACACTTTCCTGCCTCAGATGTTCATGAGGCGTCGCATTTGGCACGTACACTCTGGATTAGGCCATAATATTGGAAGATGCCCTTTGATAATTGCCGGTTCCTTATATAGCCTACATGTTGCTATATATTTTTTAAATTAGAAAAAAACGGCAAGTACAGAAAAAAAAGAATTAAATAATAATTAAAATTAAAGGATAATCGATACGAGACATAATCTTAAAATAATAGAAAAAATATAAAACATGAGGAAATAAATTGAACGACTAAATAACTAAAAACTAGGAAAAATAAAGAAATGGCTACTAAATTGAATGAAAAGTATTAAATGAAAGCCCAAACCCCAGAGCTCTAGCTTTGGCTTACGCGAATAATACAAATTTATTCCTGTAATTTTAGTTATTCAATTATTTCGACAAGCTATTAGGCCTTTCCGTTAAAGTAGAAAATTTAGAACGGCCTGGCATAGAATTCATTACACTTCCGATGGCGTCAAACCTTTAGAGTAATTGATTTTGGCAACTATAAAACATAAAAGTGTTCCCGAAACCCCAATGTTAGTGTTTAGATTTTGTAGCAATCGATGCAAGTATAGACAAAGTTCCAATGTTATAAGGATATGTCCCAAAATTTTACTTAAACGTGAATTTCACAATTAGCCAGGACAAAATTAGCGCACGTACTAATTCACGTTGCGCCCATATAGCCGAATTATTTTCCGTTAAGTGTATTGTTGGTAACACAGGGAACACTCTTGCAAATAAAGATGCACTAGCACTCACTATCCATGCGAAATCATCCATCCGGCGTCTGGGTAATGTCGACGGCACTGTTTTTCCACTGAAAAATGCTCATTCCTCCTTGCCACGGTTTGCACTGTCTAGAGGTGTTAAAAACTCGCTTAACTGCTTCTGGTCGTCGTTGAATCCTGGCGTCTTGTCAAAATTCCTCAAAAATGGTCCCTTTTCTATTCTACTCGAAATTCAAAGAAAAGTAGAACAAACGATGCCTATTTTACGGCGGTCCCGAACAAAAACCTGGAAATAAAACCACGGTCGAATCCGTACGTAACTTTTAAATACCAAATATCCATCTTATTTTTTTTCTTTTCCGACCTCGGTCGTATGCTGATCTCTTACGATAGAAAAAAATTTGGAGTACCCTAATCTTTTCCTTGTCTAGCGCCAATCTTAAACGGAATTCATTTGCGCAAACTACACGTCAAAACTAAACTTGGATGATTCGTGTGATTTTTCTGGAATCACACTATCACTAATGCTACTAATTTTCATTTTTGGAAATTTAAGGGGAAAAATCACCCCTCCAACGCTAACCTACACTTTTCTCAACTTTTTTCCCGCTGCTACTTCCAAATTAACTTTAACGCCCTGGCTCAGTAGTTCTTCAACGAGGCGGCATCCAGCCAATAGGAGTTCTGCTATATTCCACCATTTACAATTGCATGCACAAAATTGCGCTATACCCAGAAACAAGAATTAGTAGTGCATTTCGTAACATACAACCTGAGTAAATCTATTTATAAGCAACAACAACCACCGTAATTGAAATGTTAGAAAACCTTCAAAATATTTAAATGAATTTTAGAGTTTAGTGGAAAGTTAAAAGGTGATAGAGTTTTATACTAGGCCTACAAATAAGTTCTGTCGGTTTTTTTTTTTTAAATTAGAAGCTTTATTTTGAAAAATTGGTTATACATTCATTGTTCAAAGTATTGCCCATCGCTAGCCACAACTTTCTTCCATCTTTCACGCAATTCATAGATACCATCGCGCCAAAAATTGGCCGGCTTGGCCACTATCCACTCATCGAGCCATTTTTTGAGTTCGTCGTAATTGGAGAAGTGCTGGTCAGCTAGGCCATGCTGCATCGACCGGAACAAATAGTCATCAGAAGAAGCAATGTCTGGAGAGTACGGCGGGTGGGGTAGGACTTCCCATTTCAACGTTTCTAGATATGTTTTAACGGGCTGTGCAACATGTGGACGAGCATTGTCATGTTGCAAAATAACTTTATCATGCCTTTGCTGGTATTGCGGCCGTTTTTTCTTGAGTTCGCGGCTCCAACGCATCATTTGACGTCGGTAGAGTTTGCCCGTGACCGTTTCGTTCGGTTTTTGCAGCTCATAGTGTACCACAGCCAGCTGGTCCCACCATATACACAGCATGATCTTCTCACCATGAATATTCGCTTTGGAAGTCGATGATGAGTCATGGCCGGGGTATCCCCACGTTGCCTGACGCTTGGGATTATCGTAATGGATCCACTTTTCATCGCCAGTAACTATTCGATGCAGAAAACCCTTCCTTTCTTGTCGTTGGAGCAGTTGAAAAAACGGCGTTCGATGTCTCTTGGCTTCAGTTCATACGGAACCCAATTTCCGACCTTTCGGATCATTCCCATGGCTTTTAAACGGTTGGAAATGGCTTGCTGAGTGACTCCAAGTGTTTTTCCAAGTTCTTCGCGCGCTCTGCGTCTTCCGTCCAAATCACCTCTGACACGTTCGCTCAGATAGAGCATGGTCACCATAAACTTCCACCAAAATGCGATGACTTTCGGTTGCTTTTTTCTTCATATTGAAATAATGAAGTAGAACTCCCCGCAAAAATACATTATTTGGTACAAAATTGGCCATTTTCATTGATGAAAAAAGTATTGTTGTTTACACTTCAATTAAATAATTTATAGTGACGTTTGTGCCTATTGACAGTAGCTTTCCGATAAATGTTTGGAAATGTGGATGAATGGAATAAAAAACAAGCTACGCCATCTATTGTGAAAACCGACAGAACTTATTTGTAGGCCTTATAGATAAAATTGAGAATAAAACTTATCTGATATTTCAAATGGATATTAGGCCGAGAAATAGCAAATTGGAAGAAATATAGTGGGGGCACTAAGGGTGCATATGCAATTGTGCTGCAGATGCTATGAAGCCGCAGACACTACCTACTACTAAAATAGTTTAATAAATTACAAATAATAACATTTATTGCTCTTGTATTAATCGTTTCTCTTTGCTTTACAAAAAAAGGGTCTATGTTTCGTTTTAAAAAAAAAAAAACTTCACATATTGATCGCGCAATTTCTCAAATGCAATCCCATTTCTGTTGAGTTGGCTTCGTTTCCTGGCGTAGTGGTAGGTTTTTTCGCATTTTTTGATTGTCTCTAGCTGCTCGTCGGTCTACCTGTCTGTCATGCGCACTTTTCTCGAAAATAACTGTACATATTGACACGAAATTTGACAAACTCATAGGAACTGTGGAATCACAACAAAACAGTAAATGGTATGAGAGGTGGAAATTTGTTTTCTCCGAATATAACCGCGTGGAGTATCAAATAGAAGATCTTGAGCATTACCTTATAAAAGAGGTCCTAGTTTTGAAATTAGCTACCCTTTGGGTTTGAGAAAATCTAGATAGTTGAGGGAAATAAAAAACAACGTCGATCTATTATTTTCTATTTACTAGTTTATCAAGGGTAGAAAATACATCGTATTGAAAGAATTTATTATTTATAAATATTCGAATGAAGTCTACAACGGGGGAAGTAAAATAAAACCCTACTTGGGAAAAAACCCGAGCCCGTAATCTCAGTAAAAACTTGCTCCATATTTCTAAGACGCAAGAGATACCGTCCAACCCTGCTAAGCCTAGGTCTGTGTATCAGCAAGAACCAGTAGTAATTTCTAAACAAATGAAATTAAAAATGAAAGTTTACGGAAACTATGTAAATTTCCTAAAGCAAGATTCAAGTAAACAACAATATCTTGTCGCATTCGTCAAGTGAATGTATTTTCGCAGAAACTTGAGACGCAATTAAAGCTCGATCACTTTGCGCATAAGACATTAGAAAAGCGATTAGGAAAGGTTATGTTTGGCTATTCGTCTCTTCTGGTTTTTTGCTAGGTTCTCAGCTCATTTCATATTCTTGACGTGTTTGTTTCAATTTACAGAAAGCATGGTGATAACCACATTTGCTGCGGGACATGTAGAACACATTTTAATAAATATTTTCGAAGATATAGGAAAAAGTATGATTTGACCGAGCTCTTCTAACCGGTTTGAAGTCTCCACCAAATGGACGAGAACCAAGCCCCCGAAAGCTTCCTGGTTTTACGCCAATTCCGCTGATCTTGACTATTAAAATTGGCAACATCGACTATAAATTTTTTGGCACAACTCAAGATCGCGATCATGATCGCTCACAAAATGGTTCATCTTGCTTTTTCGCGTTGAGCGCGAATGTATTCATTTCACAGCGTTTCAAATGGCATTGTAAAAGTCGTTTGTAATTTTATTAAATGGTCTAAGTCCAACGCTTCTCTCAGCGTAATTTGAATTCCACAGATACAGTTGCGCGCATACAGATATCGGGGGGTATGTGTGCGTCGATTTGGAATGCAAATGATGGGATCTCAGCAATATCCAAAAAAGTTGCCTTCTTATGATAACCTTTTTAAGTCGCAAAGGAAGCGAACTGAATTTGCCTGCAATTGGCCCTGGCTGACATGCAAAAGACATGTTGATAAGGAAGCATTCATGGACTAATGTGGGGAAGAGGAAGCCACCTCATCTCGACACACCTCCTCAATTTGCCACCCATAATAAGATGGAATATCAACGGTTGCAGAAGAATCACCACCCCTTGTTCTCCACTTCTATTTGGTCATTGTTCACTATTTTTGATTTTCATTTTGTACTTCCTAATTGAAATTGTTGAGTAGAGTTCGATGCTTTTGCAAAGCAAAATCTTTATACCCAGACTTGCAAAGTGGCTTCATGCCCATATATGTACGTTCTGCCTCACATGCTAGTATTTCTAATTTCTCCATACCAAATTTCGGATGTTCTTCAAAAACTTGGAATGTATCTATGTACTCGCAACTATCTCTAACCATGCGGAGCTTTGCTATAACGTCTCTCTATATTCGTTGTATGTATAATAGATAGATATGTATCTACTGTGTATGCAGAGAACTAAAAAAGAATTTATCATCCTCCTAGACAAAGATACAACCAATGTGTAGAGTTCGCGAGCTGTCTTTCAGAGCGTAGACGGAGTTGATGATCTTGAGGGCATTAGACGCTGGCTAATGTCTTCTGAATAAAGTGGCGCGATCCGTGCAATATCTAAAACTCTGTACTGGCAATCAGCAGAATTAGCACAAAAAGCGCTGCAGTACGTAGCAGTTTTTAGCATATTTGATTATTTGGTAGTTCAACTAGCTTTTCATTGGGGCTGTCACGATGAATGCGGATTTAAACTTTCTTGGAACTTAGCATGGCTTTTTTCATGAAACGAATAAAATTTACTTCTATGAAAGATAAATGAGGTGCACGTTCATTATCTAGAGCTCGTTAGCTATACATATTGGCTGAAGATTGCGACTTGGTTTTTGTTTTTTGCAGCGTGGTATGCACCACCGAATGACAAATTGTGTTATTCGTGTCTGCCATTACTTGAGTCTGATCTAACACTTGCCAAAAGTAGATACTTCTTATACAAGATTTCGAATCGAACTTGTTCCTGACCTCATGGGGTTTTCCTAACGTCCAGGACAATTTTTTTATTCCCTTGCTTTGAATATATAACCAGCAAATATATAGCATGTTTCTTCGGACGTTTGAAGGATATTTTTTAAAAAAGTGTCTTTCATTTCAAAGGTTCACAAAAAACAGTTAAAATTTTCTAGACAGCTTAAAGTCATCTACCATCTGCTAGTTCTGCTATTTACATAACTCATATGCATAAGGTTAATATGGGAACAAGACTGGCCTATAACGATCTTTTATGCTGTATCTGTGTAGGAAAAAGGCATCAATGCGGAACGAATTTATTTGCAGCCGAGAAGGTTAAATTACATAAAAAGTGTGGCGATGATGATCGTAACATGCTTATCGGAAATGGGAATCAAACAGTGAGGCGTGGCAGCAGCTATATTATCATATACACTTGCATGAATTACGCTTGCAATAAGATGCTTTTATGAATAATTCTCGAAGAAGTGCAGAAAGGGATGTTGGGGCCCCATGAACATGCGTCAACAACAAGCTTCTCCAATGCAAATTCACAGATAGTTTTATGCAGATCACTTCCTGAAATATGGGGAATGAGGTAAAAGAATGAATGTTGAATTATTCAAAAACCGAACGGAACTTTTTAAAAATTTCAGATTAAAGTTTATCAGATGTGGAATATTTAGGTTGTGCTAAAATTTGAAATAGAATGGGTTTGTAAATAACCTTCAAAATTATTTGCCCGTTTCTGTGCTTTTGTTTTTCTTTTTTAAAATGAAATAATTACTACGTTCCGGGGGAAATGACCTACGGTCGGGTGGACTGTTTATCGGTTATTATACGCCACGCGATGGCGAAATTAACATTTATTTTTCGGAATTTAGATTATAAGAAATGAATACCGGACGGTAATGTATTACAGGATGGGATATTTCCATGCAGAGATGATGGATGCTCCAAACTACTGATGGATCATAACTACTTGTACGTTGATGCCGCCTTGCCTTCAAAGAAAAGAGGATATGAGTTTCATTTACAACCCCATCTCCGGAGGGGTTGAGCAGTTTATGAAGGGGGAGTCCCTTCTCTCCAACCCTGGTGAAAACTCGTGACGATCATCAAAGTGGGTTTTTGTATATTATGATTTAAAGTCCCTACATCGTTAAAGAAAGAGAATCGAAGGAGTATACCAGAGGAGAAGGAATGCTTCCCCTCTCTAACTCCATCGAAAAATTGCAGCGGCCATCAACACTTAAAGTGTCATAACACCCCAAATTGTGGCTACTTTCATGTCAAACTGCTACGGTTTATCTCCCGCAGGCAGAAATTAGAATATGAACTCAACTCAACTCTCAAACTTCGGTCACCTCCTTGAAAAGTTACGTTGCTTCAAATGCGGGGCCTTTTGATATCATCATGTTCAGATTTGATTTGCCTTCCTTACCCTCGAAAAGGAGGGGATAAGGAAAGAATTTTGGCGGTTATCATCCATTCAAAAGTTATGGCGTCCTGAAAAGGGTCCATTTTCGTTTCATTAATAAGCTTATTTGTAAGGCAATCATCGCCGCCATGTGCAAGGGGCGGTCTCTCTGTAACTCACAAATAAGCTTATTAATGATACGATGATATTTTTCAGGGTGCTGTAACTTTTTAAGTTGTGCCGATCACTATGGGCTTTAACAAGCATAGAACATACTACATATTTTCTCCTACATAGCTTCTTTACCCCCATCCCATTCCGGAGGTGGGGCTGGTAAATCTAGATTTACTATGAAGATTTTAAAATAATCCACATTTGAAGTGCTATAACTTTTTAAAGTTCCCGGGATTTTTCAGCATGGTTTGAGAAGACGTTCCTCCTTTACCCGCACGACGATAGGGTTAAAATCTAATCCCTGCTCTTATGACATGAAAATAGACAATAGGCGCCATGGCTTTTTAAGAGGGGTCTCGCCGCCTCAATTCTTTAACAGGACTAGAAAGGGGGAAGAAGCTCCTAAGCTCCTAACCCACTAAGTTCAACTTCCGCAAAGCCAATTTTGACGGTCTGAACTCAGCTTTAGCGTCTTTCAAGTGGGTTCATATATTAAGTAATTCATCGTGTGATCAAGCTCTTAACACCTTCTACAATATCCTCTCTGATCTCCTCTCCTGTTATGTCCCTTCTTCCCCTCCCTGCCTACGTTCTTTCCCAACTTGGTTTACAACGGAACTTCATATTAACATTCGCTTGAAACAAACACTGAGGAAGAAGTTTCGGGTTTCTAAAAATGACGCCAACCTTGCTCACTTTAAAGCTATACGGTCTACTGTGAAGTCAATGGTCAGAAAGGCGCGTAAAAGGTACCTATTGAGCGTCGAAGCCGCCCTTGCCCGCGGTAACTTAAAACTCTTTTGGTCTCACGCTCGCAACTCTCGTAATCCAGCTCATTCTGTCCCTTCTTCTATCAGCTTCGCTGACTCCACTGCCGACTCCCCACAACAATCCTGCGACCTTCTCTTCAGTGTTTTCTCCCTCGAGCCCTTCACCCTCTACACCTTTCAAAACCACAGACTCCTCCGAATCTCTAGCCATTCCTCTCCCTACGCCTTCCTTGGTTGAGTTCCTCATTGGTAACCTTGACCCCAATGTCGGACCTGGCCCCGATGGGCTTCCTAATCTCTTCCTCCTTAACTGTAGAAAACACATTTCCCTCCCCCTGTGTATAATCTACAACAAAAGTCTAGACGAATGCTACTTTCCCCGTCTCTGGAAAGAGGCCCTTATCATTCCTATCCTCAAGAGCGGAGACCCTTCCCTTGCTGTGAACTACCGCCCCATTTCCCTTCTCTCCTCTTGCTCCAAAATCCTAGAAAGATACGTCAACGACTGGTTGACCGCGCACTTCGGTCACCTCATTGTCAAAGAGCAGCATGGTTTCGTGAAACATAGATCAACGGCTTCAAATCTTCTGGTCTTTACCAACTTTGTTGTTAAACGCTTGAATTCACGACAGGAGGTACATGCTGTTTATACTGATTTCTCCAAAGCCTTTGACACCGTTGACCATAACATTCTCCTCCCTAAACTTTCTTCGCTAGAGTTCCCTCCCCCAGTCATCTCCTGGCTTTCCTCCTATCTCTCATACCGTTCCTGCATAGTTTCTTTTCATGGTCACTCATCTCGTTCCTTCTCTCCTTCCTCTGGTGTTCCCCAAGGCTCTATACTTGGCCCGCTACTCTTCCTGTTTTTTATCAATGACCTCGCCTCCATCCTCACCTGTCCGTATTTGCTTTACGCAGACGACCTTAAATTGTTTGCCTCTGTTTCGTCTCCATTGGACTGTGCTCTCTTACAATCCAACCTTGATAATTTAGCCCGTTGGTGTTCGGCCAACAAGCTAACACTGAATGTCAACAAATGCCACTGGATGCGCTATTCCCTGAAACCCTCCCCATCATCCTTTTCCTATTCTCTCAGTGGTCAACCCCTTTCACTACTGACCTCCTTCAAAGACCTGGGTGTAATATTCGACGATAAACTTCGTTTCAATTCCCACTTCGTTGACATCATCAATAGAGCTTCCAAAATGTCTGGTTTTATCCTACGTTCCTCGTCCGACTTTACCTCAATCCAGCCCTCCTTAACACTCTTCAATTCCCTTGTCAAAAACATCCTTGAATACTGCTGTGTAGTCTGGTCCCCCTACCGCATCCGTGGCGGCCGCGCTCTTGAAGCTGTACAACGCAAATTCACCCGGACCCTCTTTTACAAAAAGAACCTTCCACGGGTTGATTATCCATCACGACTCCGCACCCTCAATCTCCCCTCCCTACAGCAACGCCGTATTTTCCTTGATATGTGTACTCTTTTCAAACTCTGCAATGGTCTGATGGACTGCTCCGCCAACTCGGATATTACTCTCCGTATCGCCTCGTCTCATGACACACGTAATGCGGACATTTTTGATGTGCCCTTCGCCGAGCTCGAGATTTACTTTCACTCCCCGATCCCGAGGTTTTGCCGGTCCTACAATGCCCTACAGCTTGGTTCATTTGACTCTTTGTCCCTCTCTAGCTTTAAGCGCAAAATATGCCATTTACTTGCTCCTCTCTCTGAGGACAATATGTAATAAGAAATTTGCTTTCTGTGTATTGTCCTCAATAGATAAATAAATAAATAAATTTCTACATGTCCGTCCCAAGGAAATTGAAAATTTAAAGTTCTTCATGGTGAATGTTTAATTTTCAATTTTATATAAAAAAAAATGTTTAATTGAAAAAAATGGGGCGATCGCTTTTTAAAGGGGCACTTCGCGCTTCCATTGGCTCTCCCGCTTCCCCCTCCAGAAGTTTTCCACTTCCTTCGAGGATGCGATGATACCAAATTCTAGAACAAATTTTCAAAAAAACCTTAAGTCCTTATAAACTAAATGGCGATGAGAGCGGTATTCTTAAGTGTTTGAGAGCGCACAGAAGGAGTCTTAAAATTGTTTTAGTATCCAACAACCTTTGTCCAAGCTGCTGCCCTTAAGGAGGACAAGGATATACAACCCCAATAAACGTGTATATAAAGTATAGCCAAGCTTAAAACTGTGTTGTGGTATCACGGGTTACCTTGTTGGAAAACATAGTAGTATGCATTTATCCGCTTGGCAAATACGTGGAGAAAGAAGAGGGATGACTCCCTTCAGGAAGGTTAGGAAAGGAACAAAGTAAAGAAATTTTAACAATATTACTTTGATTTTACTATTGTGGATGTAGGCCCTTGGCCACACTGAAGCGAAAATAAATCAGTAGAGAACTTCGTATAAAGAGGTTGTGAATAAGGATGTACCCACCCGTATTGATGAAAATGATAGATATTTCCAACACCAATGGCTTGCAAAAAGGAATTACTTAAGACAACAAACATCTTTCTCGCCACAGTTGGCTGAAGAGGGCTATTCTGATTTTCTTAGTGAACATCATCATAATGGTTTTAATTGGATTGCCACTCAGACCGTAGCTAGTAGCTGATGAAAACCCTTGAAAGTAATATGATCATATCGTTCACATATGTATGTTAGAGCTCTTCAAGTTTCTCTAGTTTCTTACGGGTTTCATCCATAACCAGATGATAGGAGAAGTGACCCTGCCTTAGGGAGTTTCTTTGCTGACTCGTTTGGTAAGATTGGCCTCGAGCCTTCGCTAATTATCCTTGTCCAAAACATTGAAATATTTTTTGGAGCCCTTTAGATAGCCTTGTTATTTATGTTGAAGAAAGCTCTGTCTAGGAGTATTGCAAGTGTATACGGTTTACAGTATCTGTCTGCCTAAAGATCCTACAGTACTTTGCCTTTGGGATGCATATGCTGAGGTCTGCTTACTGACGATCAATCCAAAATCTCTCCAGTGGGAAGATTCAAGATGCGGTCCAAAGTTTTCAGTCCAGAGGAAGTGAGGATTTTAGGTCTGAAGTGATTCGCGGAATCGGTTTTCGGGATAGTGGTGACTTGTCATCTGTATTATTATGGAAAATAATTGAATAGTAAAAAATAGCTGAATCCTCCAAAGATTTATATCTGCAACATTATCAATAATATAAGGTCAAAGCTAGGGAACTTGTATGGCGAAAAGCTATCCTTCTTATCCGTAAGAACAATAAAATATTATAATAATAATATCTGCACCCGTACTTCTGTGGCTTCTACTAGACAGGATATATGTGTTCACTAAAAATGCGAATGTTTCCCCCGACGACAATGTTCATGTCTCGTCCGGCTTCCTTCTTTTCAGACAGACAGAGGATAACGCCGTTTCCGTTAGGACATTAATCAATGGTTTGATTAATGCGCTAACGGAAGACTCGGGCCTGGAATGGAAGATCTATGACGAATCACATTCTCACCGGAAATATCCATCTAGCTCACATGGAATTACGGTCTTCATATGACTCCAACTTAGAATTAAATTCAATAAACTAAGTTAATCCCTCTTCCTTTTAAATCTCAAGCCGTTAAATCCCAAGGGCAGCTCAATTATGTATGAAAAGAAAGAAATGTTCAGGATTGTATGTCTTTGTCGTGAAAAAAAAAATCCTATAAGTTTACGCTTGGCGGCAAGTTGTATTATCATACATAGCCCCAAGTCTCGAAATGATTTTAGCGTTTGCGAATTCCTGGCGCAAATTAACAATGCAATGTTTTGTCCAAACAAATGCCGATACACTATCTCGCACTCATACTCAGAAAACCGAGATCGCAGATTATATGCCCTCTCCGGTACCTCGCAAGGCCGTCATACCTTGTATTTGAGGCAAAAGGGCATAGGAGTCTATGAGTGAACACAGTTTGCACGAAAACGGGCACGATCCAATTGACTTATTCTTTTAAGGAACGCAAGACACAAAATACTATAGAAAATCTGGTATCTTAATTCCGCTTATCTGGGTGATCGTAAATAGGCATTGTCCCCAGTAGGGACCGATTTACTCACTGAAAGTTATTCTATAATGCGTCTGTTACTCTCGACGTGGGGACCCTGAATACATTGAAGATTCTCTTCTCGTTTGCGGTAAACCTTTTTATTGACTTCACTAAAGGAACTTTGACACCGAATCTAGAGCCACTATGGAGCCTATGTTACCTGCACAGGATCTGAGGAAGGAACCGATCACATCATTGATCACACTTTGAAAAACTATATCTGAGGCGAGAGCCTTTCCCATTGGTGCTTGCAGTCTTTGAATGAGGGCTTTTGATGATTTACACTTTTCACAAGTAGCAATGTAGTCCGGGACCTGGAAAAAAATGTAGGCCAATACAGCCAAATGGTATACATCAAAAGGTTTTGCCCACCGCCTCCCCACATCCGCGCTCAAGGAGCTAATGCTATGTTAACTAGCTTCGCAATGAATGGTGAATGGTTTATTGAAATTCAGACTATGTAGAATCGGCACTGAAGAGAGACTGACTTTTAATGTACCAAATTCTGAGATCGCTTCCTTAGTCCAGCATAACGTTGATATCAACCATACATTCCAAGAAACCCCCACAACTGCCTGACTGTCTTTGGACTCAGGAAATTAGTTATGGTCCGGAGACGACCAAATGGTCCCCTACCCGATGCTGTTATCTAAGTATCGGATTGCCTTAACTGCAAACTTGCTCTTCTGTACGTTTACTGTCAAACCAGTGTGTCTCGTACAGAGTAACACTTGTTTTAGCAACAGTAAGTGCCGATTAAACGTTTCTGTTGTGAGTAGCAAGTGGTCAATGTAAATGAAAACTTGATATCGCAGGCGGACATAAATGACCTTATTCATCAACCTTTGCATAATTTGAGGTATATTACAGATCCCAAACGTATGATCGCGAGCGACCACATTGGAGCTGTGAAAGCAGTGTTGTCCTTTGATGTTTCGTCCAAAGGAATCTGCCAGAACGCATCCTCTAACTCTAGACTCGTGATGAATCTAGTTCCGGGAGATGGCTGTATATTTCCATGATAAAAGGCAGCATATAAGCGTCTTTCATAGTTATGCTATGAAGACAAATTGTATCAAATTTCATGAAAAGGGTGAATGGGCGAATGACTGGGTTTACTATAGATTAGAGCAGAGCAATAAAGTTGATGAGTGCGCTTTATTCGTTGCCAAAATAAACGCAAAAGAAGAGTGAAGCGTGTGGGCTTCTGACCTGTCAACTCGGATACTCCGAAAATTTATTGGGTATGTTGTAGCCTTAGGTGAAACGCCCTCAATATCGAAAGTCTCGGTTCTTTCGATACTAGTAGCAGTAGTTTGATGTCTGTGCAATTTCCTGGTGGCTTTTCGGTATCAACGATGCAACTTAACTGCGTAACCGGAGGTCTGGTATTAATGTTCGTTACAGGGTAAGGTATGCAATGGATGGTATGCTTCCCACGTTCTTCCTGAGCCCTTCTTGATAAATAAGTCGACGGAAGAAGACCAATATTATTTCGTCTACCCTTTGCATGATATCGGAGAACCGTAGGCACGAAAATGCTTACTTGTTCCTTGTGTGGCTGCGAAAAGCAACTGGTTCAAAGGATTCTGTCGATTTTTCGCTGCAGCAGCGTTTAGATGCAACTTGTACCTTAAACCTGTCGCTACCTAGCTTGCCTTTTATCAGTGTTTCTCTAATACTCAAACTCTTCCTTGGGATCTTCTGCGATATGTATATTAAGGTCGCTGCTCCGAGATTTTGTTACTCTGAAGATGCCCACATTGGGCGCCTTATTTGTAAATGGGAAGCCTCTAAGATTAACTTTACTATTGCTAGGCTGCTAATGGTTATAACATACGCCTAAAATATCAGGAGTAGTTGGATTTGTTTATACGTAATAGGCCCCACTATTAGGAATGAATGAAAGGCCATTCTTTAAGTGTGTAATCAGCAAGCGGATGTGCTCATTCCTAGGTCGTGACTCGTCGTTTACAATTCATTGTTCATTCAAAGTTTATGCAGATATTCCAAGAATTCAGGTTCTAATTCTACTGAAATCCTTCACTGACCTGACTCGTTTCATTGTACATTGAAGACTTGTAATGCAAGCTAACCAAAAAACCAGCCGAAATTCAAGAATTAAGAATTCCAGAAAGGTTTGACCAAACAAAAATCTAATGTCGCGACAACCTTCAGTATTCCGTTAGCAAATCGCATCCCGTGCAAGCATATCAAACCACAATATATGAAATATTCTACGCCTTCGTGACCAGTTGGCAAATGGGCTCATTTTCAAAGACGAAATCAAGATGCGCAAATAGATAAAAATTATATTTGAATAATAACTTACAGATATTCTAATGCGCCAAATACTGTGGAATGTTGAAATGCAAGCTTGTTCTGACCAACACCCCATTCACCCATACAACAATTCTTGCAGCGATGGATTGTGGGTTGGTGAGGCTGGAATTTTTTGCTTTCAGTGAATGGCAGGGAAAAAAAACAATATGTGGATTCAACTATTGCGAATAGGATCTCCTGTGTCTACGTATCTGGGTACAAACCAACTCAGGCTCATGGCTAATTCATAAAAGGCCTTCGAGCAGTATCACGTGTCTGGTATGAATATTTATTCTGGCATTATAGCTTGTGAACTCCACTCAAGTGTTATGGATACTATATTATTATATATATCTCGCGCAGATACTTATTTATGCATATGTGTATCTTTATATACGCACACATGAGTATGCATATATGATATTTAAGCTTTTGAGTGATTCGCGTGATCTTGATGCTTTGCGAAAAGAGCGACGATTTCTGATCGTTATCACAGAAGACCTTCACCAAACGATAAAAAGTATCGCTAAGTTTTTCTCTACCATTTGCAGAGATCTCTAAATTTTTTTCTCCGCATACGATCTCCTCTATAAAAAGAGAGTAAGATATTTTTATCTGCGTACGGAAATTATCATAGATACTCATCACACGTTCCTGGGTTCTTCGAATTAATGCCGTCAGTTTGGCTAATGCCAGTCCAATGCTTTTGGCTTGCACTTCACCATGGCTGAAAGTTAATTTATTCAGTGCTAACAGTACGTCATGGAAATGAGTTACCAACACGTTCTGTTCAGTTGACTCCATGTAGGCAGATCGAAAGTACTCCACGCACTGTACGCACACACATTGATACGTGCCTATCGGGCGAGGAAAAAAATAAATGCGAAATTCCATAATTAGCTCTGCTGCTGTATTTCAATATAAAACGCGTGTATAACCGGGAGCTTTCCGTTTTATGTGTAGAGGATTTTGTCGGTTATTCACGTGACAAAATTTGGCAAAACGCTTTCGAGCCATATATGTAGGCGTTGGACTCTACCATTGTAATCATTCCCAACTTTTTTGTGAAATTGTCAACAAACTACTTTTCTGCAGAAAAAATATATGGTGGAAGACATAAGTGCGTCTACAGTATCTTATAAAATGGAATCTTGTATGCTTCAATCTCCAATTTATTGATTCAACTACGCAAATTTTGAAGAAAGAATTGGTCCATTTTCTTTCTTTTTCGCCATTCGTGACTTATGAAAGATGAGAAGGACTAGGAGACCTGCAAGGAGCTTATAGTAGCAGATCTCTTTGAAAACCTACGTTCTTGGTGGGTGGTCTCCCTTTAGTTCGATTATTTGTTTTTGGCTCCTTGCAGGAGTTGCTTGACGATTTGGAGTGCTATCATATCCACATCGCGGTCACGTAGATATGCAGCACATGAAGATTGTTGTAGAATTAAGCCACACGGCATGTAAAACCCCCTGGATTTCCATATTCGTTTATCTCCTATGCGTACACTGGAGCAATTGAACTTTTACCCTATCAATCTTCAACCTACTTTTACAGGACACACTAATTAGTATTTTTATATTTAATGCATGCATACTATTTTCTGGCATATCGAAAATGATCAGTAACCGTTTTTGTTGTTTATTGCACATAGATTTAACTATATTGCATATCACGAAATGCATCACTAACGCTTGTTTGTGGCTAAGGTAAAATTTCGCACATGCAAATGCGAGGGGGATTTAGCCGGGCTAATGCTGAGTGGATACCGGTTCGATGAAAGATGGCTGAACCAGTGCTTAGAAAGTGCAATGCGAAGGTGAACCAGGAGTTGAATTGCCATCGTTCGGGCAAATTGATCATACTTCATTTATAATAGTTCTCTTTGTGAGCAAGAAAATTGATGTAATATATTTTCTCGTGTAATTTGAAGTGGTAAAGGCGACTCTAAGCTTATTAAATATGGTATTTTGAAGTAATAATTGACGTAATATTAACGGTGTCGGCGACTTTGGCTAATAATCTTCTGAATAAATTGCGGAGAATTAAGAATGTCCCAGATTCCATGGATTTGCCCCACGGTATATACTGACTGATTCAACCAATTGATCTATGTTACCTATCTATGAATTTTCTAACGTCGATCAGACGACTAACTCCACCAATCAGATGTGACTAATTTGTATCGCAATCGATAATCGATCGAAATCAAAGAGTAATTCGTTTTCGAACGTCGAAAGCCAGAACAGTTTTCCCATGCTTTTTCTAAAGCATAAGTTGCGCAATTTTTTATGCAAATTGTTGGTATTACTCATACATTCCGACGAACCACAGCACTTGCTTGAGGGTCCTTACCCTTTCAGGATCGGTAGAAATTGTCCCATTACCGATCTCCCCTTAAGGGCAGCTTGCTAGTCGAAAACCTCTGTAATGAGCGGCAAGGTATTTAGATGTACGAATGCCTAAGGGCGGAAGTGAGTATGAGTGACTTTGTCCATCGGTCACTGCATCCTTTGACGTACATTACAGAGCCCAAACATCATTCGTCAGGAAATAGCCTTCATGTCTAAACTTACAATAAATCTACTTTTCAAAGGACGACTGGAAATCTCCTTACTGATATGTAAAACATACGCCTCTTTCACGGTGAAACTGGTCACTTTCCGCGAACTAAGACAAAGAATCACTTTGCCAAGTTCCACTATAACAACCCGCGAAGACCATGTGTTTTGAACTTTGCGAGCCTTGCTGACTGATGTGTTGTCTACTGATATTGGTTGAGGCGAATGGCTTAGAACGTGTAACTCTCACGACACATTTTGTCGAAACTAGGGGTGCGTCATCAATGTCCACGGGCGGAAGCAACGTTTCTATTTTCCGGTCAGTATGAGTCGCGAACTGCACAAGTTAGTGCAGTAGAATGAAGACTTAGAGACATATCTCTCAAGTAGGCATTATAACAAAATGCATGGTTATTCTGCTGGGTCTTTAAGAAGGTGAACTGGCCGTGCTTGTCAGGAAATTCTGTAATTCACAAAAGTCTTTACAATTCTCGTCATCACAGTTTTGAATGAATATTGCGGACCCTTCAAGTTTGCCCACCAATCCGTTGCTCAGTGCCTGTATCTCGGAGACTTTGTCGGGTGGAGATAGTTAAGTTTTCCATACGAAGGAGGAGGTAATTGGTAGATAGGGATATGACAAAATAACTTAACAGTCACATTTGCTGGCATGTCCGTGGTTCAAATGCATCACACGAATTAAGGCAGACTGTTGTTATTCTGTTTGTGGGTTTGCATTTGGAACATGGGGCCTAACCATTGTCACAAGCCAATTAAATTCCGGATGATGTAAAATTTTTCATCTTAAGTGAAGGAATCATTCCTACTTAAAGGGGGTTCCGTTATCGCCTCTTCTTACTTTTGCTTTACCTACTCTGGCTGTCGAATTGATTAACTTCCATCTGTTTCCCTGTTCAGTCGTGTACCTCCAGATGGACTATGTTTACTAAGCAAAGATGAATGCTTAGGAACTCAAAATCAAATATATTAAAAATGGAAGTATAAAGGAAAAGGTATAGCGAGAAGGTAACCCAAACTACAACGAAATTGATTAGGCTCATCCGAATGACAAGCACCCTAGTAAAGCTACAATATGATTTTTCGGTACAGGCTCCGGATTCCACAAAGGTGATAAGTTGGCCCCAACTTATATATAATCGAAAAGTTACCAGTGAGTTTAAATAAATGTAGAAATCTTCCTAAATAGCCCAGTGACCTATGCGATAAACATCCTGGAACAATCGAAAGAGAACACGATGGAAACCCTGATTTGACGAAATGCGGCAGTGAGACGTAGACGACGAACCAAGCCGGAAAGCAAAAAATTCTGCATGTAGAGCAGGTGCACGCCAGAAAAGTTTTCATGAACCTACTCAAAGGCAGAGGAAAGCGGTGACTCAGGTGACTCAGTGACCAACGGAGGTTATACGCCACTTAGTTTCGGAAATTTGATGACGGGGTCGCTCGACCGAGAAAAGCGGAGTTGAAGCCTTCGGGAATCCAAAGACCGACATCAGACTGTGAAATATGTGGAAATAGTGTATCAACCACACATAAGAGCCATCGTTGTCGGTTTCTAGTACTGTGTTTCAACTCCCACGCGACTTTCCGAGAAGCCTGCATTCCTCCTCCATTGTTCTATGCGACTTGGCTCTAAGTTGGTTACCACCTTCTCTTGCGTATCCCCTTTCTGAGCAAGACATGTACCATATCTACACCACACAACTGTGAAGTGCTTCGAATGTTATTTAGTTGGCAACGTTAACTTAGCCTGCTACTTCCATATAACATCACCGAGAAAGCATTGGCATAACTTAATCATGCTGTTAGGCAAATTTCGGAGAAAATAGCAAAGGCGCCCGCCTTTAGCGTTGTTAATATGTCGAGTAACATGGAGTTCACCGCCGCCGTTAGCCGAAACAACGCTACCAACTATTGATGAACAACGATGAACGACGTGGATGAGGTATTTGAGGAAATACTAATGAACATGACTCAGTGAGAGCATTAGTCAGCATAACTTCTATTTGATGTTACATATATGGTTGCCATAAACCCCTAAGTGGGGCGTATATTATATGACTTTTGCCTCGTGTCTTTATTTGTTGTGTCAGTTTTTTATGTGAATTGCATGGAAATCTCGTGATGAGGGCTTTCTTGAGTAGTGCTAAATACTTTATATATTGCCCGTATCCGGCAAAGAGTTCCGCAGAGGCTGTGAGGTCTGCTATACGTTACTTTCTGGATGCCCTATAACTATCATCGCCAAATTACATAGAGAGTCTTCTACGTCTCTAAATGTCGCACTGCAAGGTGCTGGCCGTTTCAGTATGTTTTTATATCATTATTGTCGTTGCCAGAGAGTTATGAAGGATTTCACTGAGAACGAGAAAAAAATGTTGGTAGTAGAATTCAACCTTGACGGAATCGCCTTTCAATTTTAAATTTCTCCAAGATTTGATCTCGATGCAGTATGTGAGATACCGTCAAATGTCATCTTGATTATAGCTTTTATTTCTTCTAAAAAGTATCTCTCCGTGGAGCACTTCAATTGACCCTAGTGACACTGTTGAAAGCCTTTTCAAAATCAATGAAGAGCAAGTGTAGCAGGAATTTAAACTCGGCACACTACTCCGCAATGATCCGATTTGATTTGGAGCTGAAATCAACTGTCAGTTATGCTTTGAGATGTTCTTTGATAGGTAGGATTATTTTAGTTCCAGTCCCTCTACTGGCGCGCTCAAGACAAGTGCTCTTCCTCGAAGTCTTCACAATCATTTCCTTCTTTAGCTCCCTGGGAAAGATCCTAGCTTCTCTACAATCTAGGAGATAGTAACTGGTAGTAGCAACTCATCAGAGAATAGGGAACATTTCCCTGGAGAGACTGTCAACTTTACCTCATCGCAGCAAGAGAATTTCAGGGCATTACGCGCATCCCCATTCAAAATAACTCCTCGGCAGAGTTCTTAACTCCCTGAGTTCATCGATCCACTTCTGCGTTTCCGTAGTCAGGCTGATCTTGCGGACACCTTCTGGGATGTCATCGACAACTTTAGTCCTGCTAAAGATAATTTTAGTGGTGGTTCAGTGAACATCAATATTCTCAAGAGGGTTATTCAAAGTTTTTTATCGTTTGCGCAGCGATAAAGCTTTCCTCCTGCTGTATGGACGCTGTCGTGCCTGATGTGAACAACATTTTTGTTACGTGCATTCATGAGGCAATTCCTAAATCTAGTGTTGATCAATAGGTGATCGATCCGACGTTTGTTGCTAGTTAGTCGAAATCTAATTTACCGATCCTTGTTCGAACAATGTGCTGCCGATGACAAGATGGAGAAGGTTTCAGAAATTTAAAAAACCTTTTACCGTCGTTGTTACTGTCACCAAGACCATGCATTCCATCCCATGCTCAGGGAAGGTGTTGTCAGAGCCCACCACCAAAGGACTATCACATCGCAATGTCACCTTTGCGAAGTCTTTCCTGAACTACGTATAGTTACTAGTAGAAAGCATACCTCTCCTTTATGTCGGGAATCTTCGCAGATGCATAGTACTATGAATTGTGATGCTCCTTTATCTGGACCGGAATCTCGCGGTCGAGATCCTGTCAGAAACCCGTAGTACGCTGTGTCCGCATATAATACCACCACGCTTACCAGAATACAAAAGCATAATATCACAAAAGGGAGTACTCCTCACCATTAAAAATTCTCACTTAAACTGGAGAAAGCGAGCATTCTGGGGTCCTAAATACCATTATCAAGAAGTCTGAGTTTAGTACGAAATAAAATGTTTTATCTTTTCTTAACAATAAATGCAGGTTACTTGGAATAATACTTTTAGTTATTCGTTTCACTCCATCAAATTTTCTGTTAACCCTAAGCTAAAAGGTCATTGAATCCAAATCCAAATTCTTCAAGTTGGTGCTTATTGACTATTTTTCTATATACGAATATTGTCAACTTTTTCTTGTGCTTATGAATCAATAAATCAAATTCTTCTGTGGTTATTATCTTTTCCTTGTACGAAAAGTCTGAGGTATCATCATGCTTTGGCTTTATAATTCGATTGGTTATTTCGCTATTTTCAAAGAAGCGGAATTGGAGCCTAGGATAGATCACGAGTCCAAATTATTACCTCTTACAAGTTGCCTTAAGTTTTAAACGTGGCACACAAGTAATAAAATATTTTAACCTTTGGTATCCCTTAAAAAACATCAAAATAAAACAGATAATTCTCATTCTATAGAAATTGCCTCATATTCTAGAATGTTATTTCGAAGGGAGGATTGCATAACGCTGAGGCATCAAATAGCCTCAACAGTCATCCTTATTGCTACTCTAATCGCGAACATACATACATATGTGAAATGATAAGAAATTATATATTTTTAAATTTCTTAAATTTTTAATCACGTGATAAAGATAATCATTTTATATAAAATATTCACATTACAAGTATATTCGGTTACATATGTCACAATCTTAATTTTATAAATTTCATTTTATCAACTACCATATATAAACATTTTCTCTCCCCCGCGGTTTACGATTTAACCCAGTTTTCAGCGAACACTTACTTTCGACCTAGAATGTACTTTTCTTGAATAAATTAGAGTCTGAATCCACTTGAAATTAGGCGATCTTGATGCTCACATCTATGAGATCATAGGTGATCCACGCCTGGTGTGCTGAGGAATAGCTCGAGCGACGAATTCCAGTCTGGCTAGAAAAGTTTTTTTCCCATGGTAATTGGCTTCCAATAACGTTGCCTAATTATCAGTTCAGTAATAATTAAAAATAGGATCATCGCTAAAAATTAGGCAGAGCCACACTAACTGGATGAAACTGGCCACTTGTTTCCAGAAGATAATTTTAGTATCATTCGCTGCTCATCATTTCCGAATACTGGCCGAACGAAGAACCCACAATGACTTGGTCCAGCCAGCGTCAACTGATTTTCTTGACTTGTATCTTTTTTCGAATAATTTCTCCTTTACATTCGGGTTACATAGTAACCCGAGGAAATTTGAATAATTCATTTAGAAATGAAATCAACTAGTGGAATTTTCCGATGATCATCTGATGACGTCGATTTTTTCTTTCCCCCCTTTCGTTATAGCTGGATTCATGCAATGGCATAGCATTACACAGATTGCGACTGCGCCCGTACGGGGGGATCAACCCAATCTCACAGATAAGAGCCGCGATGATAGCACTGTTTTCTTCGCGGCTCTCGACCGTGTCGACGATGCAAATAATGATAGTAACAACAAAATTAAATTGTTGAATCAATTAGGTCGACATTAATTTTACTAATAACGATTGTGATTATTTGAAATTGAATATGAGAAGTGTGCGCTAGTGGAGCCGATTAGAAATTGCTCGCTTTCGACTTCGGAAAGTAGGAGTATTTTTGGCTGTGGAAAAGCCAGATTTGAAATCTGGACGGAGAGCTATTTTACGAACGACGTAAAAATGTGATATGTCCATAAATCCTTTGGAATTCCACAAAATTCCGAAACTTTATTACTTTTATATGTTCAATTTCAAAGCAGAAAACTGAATACGTTATTTGACCTTCCTTTTTAACGTACCTTGACCGCTTCAAAAAATTACAATTGCAGGTAATACATAACATATATAACATTTTTTTAAGGGATATGAGAAAGTCCTGAATCGGCCATCCACTTGTTGCCAGCCTGGACCAATTGGAAAGATACTTTCTTTCTCTGTATCTGGTCCAAAGGCCACTCTCGGGAACGACCTTTGGCTATAGAAACTGGACTATGATTGGTTTCTGGCATGTGCGCACGATCCTCGACAACGATAACGGGAGTCCTTAGAATGCCCGACTTGTGCGGGAATTCCAGAGATATAAACTGGACACAGCCAAAGTGAAGTAGGATGGTGTAGCTCTGGAGAGTACTCCTCTCCCTCTTGCGGCAATGTGCTTTTGTACTCTGAAAAGCCAAGTGATAACAGACGCGAATCTGGTGTCGGGTTACTTCTCACGGCTACCGCAAAGGGCGCTGTCTTGACCAGGAGGCTGGCTTCTGGCAGCTTTCTAGCTGCAAAATCGAAGTCCAGACTAAGGAGCATCACAATTATACAATGTTACGCCCCAACGAAGACTTCCGAGGTTCGAGGGAGACTTCCTAAAGGTGACATTTTGACCATAATGGGTGATCTGGACGCCAAAGTGGGATCTGAAAACACCCCGCCCGGTCATGTATTAGGGAAGCACGGTTTTGGCGACAGTAACGGTAACGGTGGGAGGTTCGTGGATTTCTGCAACTTCCACCGCCTCGTCATTGGAAGCACATAATTCGAGCACACAGCCAGCATAAGGTCAGTTGGGTTTCAACTGACCGACGTCGAACGAGCAATCTTTGTATTCTGTATGTGCGTAGCAAGAGAGGAGCTGACAACAGCTTCGAAAAGGATCACCATTTGATGGTCGCTTACGTTCGCTTGCAAGTTGCGTCCGCCACTTCTCGCAGAGTTAGTGAACTGCGACCCCTTAAATTCAACATCGACTGCTTGTGCGACCCAGCCGTAGCTCGACAGTGGGAGCACCATCCTATTGATCGAGAGGCAGATCTACTGAATAATCCGCCTGAGACTATCGATGAACATTGGGTCGCCATCAAAAATGCTCTTTTCTCGGGTGCTACTCAGGTCGTCGGCTACGTCCCGAAGGGACGTCATAAGATTGGGCTGAGTGCAGAATCGTCGAAGTGGATCGATGAACAGAAGGGGTTGAAGGCTCTACAAACCTTTGCGAGTGATGGCGGACGTGACCCACTCGAACTCCGATATCGAACTAAATCCCGAGAAATTCGGCATAGTGTACGCCGTAGCAAGAGGAAATTTGCTATTGCGGTGGCCAGGGAAGCGAACTGTATACCGCATCACGAAAAAGCTTGCATGTGGTCGCAAATCTTCTGATGGACCTGTGAGGGCGTCAACGGTCGACTTCTCATCCACAATGATCAACAACTGAAGAGGTCGAAAGAAAACTTCACCATGCTTCCTAATCGTATTACATCTGGTAAGGTTCTTCCTCTTGTGGTTGAAATGGCTAGTCACAGTAACATGGGGATACGGACTGTTCCTCCAAGCAAAAAAAATTAATTCGTCCATCAACACACCCAAACGGAGGAAAACTGCTAGGCTTGACGATCTCACCCACAGAGGTATTTATCGTTACACCTGCAGTTATTGCAGACCTGCTGCTTCCACTCGTACGGATTTCTTGGGAATTCGAGATCTTTTCCAGAGAGTGCATCTGCTCAATGCACTCTCCTTATCTCCATTAATGAGCAGAGCATCGAGGCGTCGATCAATTTGTATATCTAGGAAGCGTGGTTTCTACCGATGGCAGTACCGAACTAGATCTTGTTCGAGGCGTTAATAGTGCTAGATCTATTTTTGGTGCCCTGTCTAAAATCTGGAAATGCAGTTATCTCAACACTAAGTTCAAGTTGAAATTATTCTGTGCTAGTGTTCTTTCCGTGTTACTATATGGGAGTAATGCATGGAAAGTGAACTCGACTGTTACTTGAAAGCTCCAAGCTTTTGTTACTACCTACTTGCGGCCTATCATCGGAGTATTCTGGCCTTACACTATCCGAAACGAACAACTTGGCTAGCGCATAGGCACTGCGATGTGATAGTAAGACGGAAGTGGCAGTGGATAGGTCACACATAGCGGAGGAGCGACAATTGCATTGCAGGCTACGCCATCTTTTAAGATGATCGACGACAAGTGATTCGCCCCAAGTGCACTTGGCGTAGAACAGTAGAGCACTAGTGCGAGCGTCTCCGGAAGTCGTGCGGAGATCTGACGCGCATTTCAGGTAACCGCGAGCGATGGCGCGAAGGTGTGGCTGATGCGCTATACCCCACCGAAGCGTGAAGGGAGCCATGTTACAAGTTTCATATTCGCTTTTTCTTGCATCAGTTCCTGGACTCTGGCTATTTGAAGACAAATATTAATAAAATGGATAATTATCTGAATGGGACACTCCATATTTATTTGCATTAATAAACCGAAAAAATAAAAATATGCTAAACAATTCTTCGCAAATAGTGTTTGTCAAGAATTTTGGAGCTACTATCACAATACATCCCACTCAGGTCCTTGTTCTCTAAGGTTTTTGTTTTGTTCGTACACGGAGGTGTAAAAATGTTAGAAAGACGCGTTCGCCCCAGTTCCGCCGCTCGAATATCGGAGCTAGAGCGGCCGCGTGTGGGAGTTACATCCACTTAAAACCACTCACGATCCCTCCAGTTTCAGCCGCGCAGGACCAACATTTAGGTATTACTTTAGGAAGTGGGTTTGCCTTTAGGTACTCGTGCTTCTGCTCCTTTCTGCTTTGCTCCATTTGACCTCCTACCATATGTTTCCCGCAGCTTCTACTCAGTTACTGGGGGTATTACTCACTCGTTGATCTGGATCATCTCTTTCAAGAGGCACCTGCAGGTCACCTGATGCGATTTTGGCAGCTTTTTTGTATAGTAGCACAACTGTTTGGAGCAGTTCTTTTTACTCTTCTGCATGGCCTCTTCTAAGCGACCATGATCCTCTAAACCTCTGGTAAAACCTCCTTGCCGGGAATATGAGTCCCGCAAAATTGCCTTTTTTGCTTCTACCTGTAGTTGGATTCCCTACTGAAAAGCAGTCTGTGGATAGTAGCATCGCATGCTTCCGTCATCCATCGCATGAGACAGGTAACTTTTCTCTATTCGTACTATCCAGAGATATACCACCCTTGACCGAGAAACGTGTTATCCTGAAAAGCTTTCACTATCCATCGAGTCAAACGACCCGGCCTTTTGCAACAACTCTTTTTCAGCTCGATTTGCCCTTGATTTCCATGCACTGTGAGTATAGTTCTCGCTGACTTACCGAGCAACTCTACTGGCTGAATGTACACTTTCATATGTGGGGTTCACTGTAAACCCAGGGTTTTTCCTGTAAAAGTGTGTTAGGTTCCGACAATCTAATATTTCAAGCAAAACCTAGCCTCTCACATAAGTTGTTCGGCTGCCCCAATATAATTTTCAGTCAACGTATTTTCGCGTCCAGAACCAGCTGAACTTTTTGAATTCACAGACTTATTTAAGTTGAATTTTAATTAGGTTTATGTTTGGAGATTTTCAAAGCTGATAATTGCAGTTTTTCTGGCTGAATAGGAAGTCTACTCTGGTTGGTCTACTCATGGTTTGAAAAATGGTCGCTATAATATATGGTGTAATGGTTTTTCCCCAGGACACTGGTCCTTGTCCAGCACATGATTTGACGCTGTGACATCGCCCAGCCATTTATTGGGACAAGGCTTCGATTAACTGCTTGACAGCTCCTGTCTTGTACAGGAAGCGGTTGTTCATTTGCTGTGTGAGGCTCCTTTCATGACTCCATTACAAGTAGTCTCCCATGTGGGCTTGTCTGTCCTACCCAACCCGCATTTCGGAGGGCCCCCCCGGAGGACTAGTTGGTGCAATTTACAAAACTACGAATGGTAATGCCGTGATGCATGGGCCCTAAATTGGTGACTATCGAAGGTTTGATCTAGTAACAGTTTCCTTCCGGCCTGATTCCTTTCAGGCAGTCTCCGTATAGGAGATTAGTGCTGGCTGCAGTTGACATTCGAAATGAATATCCCTTTCTTTGCAATAGCTGAGGACTTAGTTAGGTTTTGGTCTACTTTCAGTTAGCAAGGGCAATGTACTGCCTTGGGTCCAGCTCCCGGGTATTTGCCTCACAGCTCCCTGCAAGCCTTATAGATCCCAGAAACTTAATAAAACAAGCAACACAATGACATTTTTCAAATAAATTTATAATGCACAATTCTAATGCAGGCTACCCTATCTACTTTGTATAACCCAGGCAATTTATAGCAAAGATCAGGGAGTATCTTTTTTACGTTCCTAGCAGCTACTGTACTGAGATTGATTATTATTATTCATGAACTTTGTATGTAAGTAGCAATCAAAAGAGAGCGATTTGATTTGAGGCCCCGAATCAATGCAAAATAAAGAAAGTACGGTAAATATGATTGTTTTGCAAGTGGGCAAGTGCATTCATATATTTACACTTATCAGTGTTTTCCAGAACAATATTATTATTGCTTTTTGTCACCCTGTTTTTGATGAATGTTTACCTTTAAGATCAGTTATTGACGTCAAACTTTTGCTTAAAAAATTGCTCTACAATTACGAGATCTGCAGACGCATAATCCTTTTGATCCAAGAGGAAAAAAGTGGAGAAAATAAAATAGTTTAAAAGTTATTTACGTAGCTCTCAATAGAGAAGTGAAGTGATATTGAGAAATGAATGCATACATGCACGCCTGTTTTACTTGTATGTTTTTAGTTCAAAATGTAGAATATTAAGTGCAGTAAAATCTTTTTCAAGGTAACATTACAATAATAATTAACAAGTGCGTATCCACATATCAGTTACAATAACAGATTTTCTTGTTATCTTTTCAGAATCCAGTGCTGTTTTTTCGTATCTGTGAAAGTGCAATAGTATGAAAATCAATCTTTTTTCTTAGTTCAATTTATCATTAGTAGTTGTTATTGTCGTTCTCATAAATAAAAATTGATCGTTAAATTTTTGAAAATTAAATTTTGGCGTCATTACGTCGTGCTTATATATGTGATATACAAAAATAAATCTAGTTAGAAACGGGATAAAATTAAATAAGAAATCAATCGTGTAACCACAACGTGTTCATAATTTACAGTTTCGATATTGTTTTCAAATTAGCTATTATCATTATTAAAATTAATTGTTTTATTGACCATGGATCAATTCGAATGGTTACCACCGCAAGAATCTACGGAAGAAAACTTACAAATGGACTACGTATCCGAGTTACAAGATGGGACATTCGAGCCCCAAACGCGTACCCGGTCGAATACTTGGCCCTTACGGAGGCCTGACAATTTCGCGGAACCCAGCGATGAGTCGGAAAGTACCAAGGCCAGTAATCAGCAATTGCCGACAGGTAAGGATCGTTAAATATCTTTTTTGAAATTAAATTTTTCAACTTGTCAAGGACACCTTCAAGAATCATACTTCTAGAATAGTATACGGAATAAAATTTTACTACGGCTATATTTTTATTGGAGAAGAGGTCAATTTGTACAATTCGATGTTGTTCCGTGTTAAAATATATTTATAACTCGTTCCGCATAAAATTCACCTAAAAGAAACACGCAGCTATTTTAAGCCAGCTATGTCCCACTTACACAAATATCAAATGATTGGAATTTACATTTTTTCGGATGAATTTGTCGCTGTATATAATGTAGAAATCTAAATATAATAAAATCCGTCTAATTTTGGAACCGCTACATCAAATTGATTTATCTCTAGTCAAAATTCATTCGTTGTTAATATGGAGATTGAACTTTGAAACGCGTTGAGAATGCATTATTTATCTTATTCAAGCATTTATAAGGTATGCATACGTTAAAGCAGATTCAACTGCTTTTGTGTTAGGATTTTGACAAAGCCTAGAAAAACACCTTATTTGAATCGTCCGCGTCATTTGTCGGCCTACTCCATTGAATCTTTGGGCGAAAGTGGATATATTTGAAAAGGAACCACCGCAACTAATAACCACATTGCGAGTAGTATCTAACTGCGATCATATGTTAGTTGGTACTAAGTATTTGCGATCGGATGACCTAATGGTTAGCGTCCCAAGTCATGGTTCGAATCTCACTGGTGACAACGGTAACATATTTCTACTGCAGGCTGAGTGCCGGATATTAGTCGACTAAACCATGAATGAGTACCTGAGTCAAATCAGGGTGGACTGGAAGATTGCTTTGTGTAATGTTGGGATCTGGACTAGCTGCCTTTGATCGAGCCTTTCTTCAGGATTTGTTATTCCCTACGTGGTACGTCTCTACTGCAAAAGCATAGTGCAATCCAATAAGATGTTCGAGAGCGCTTCGTCTTCTTCATTTGAGAGATTCCCTATTGAGTCTTAATTATAGATCCCCATTGTGTACAGATGTTTTCGTAGAAGACACTGATCGTTAAAATTTTGTTTGAGAATTGAGGGATTCTTAAGATCGCAGTCCACTTAATGGCGGATCGGACCATTTGGAAAGCTACATGCTTTCTCGATTGTGGTCCACGGAACCCTCGGCTTCACTCAGGGCAGAGGCAACTGATCAGAGGCTGCCTCACCCTCCCTGCCTTGGACGATACCGCAGGTCATATAGTGATCGGTTATTAAACCTACCAAGCATTCAAAGGAGATGCTCTCGAAAGCATCGAGTATATCCACCAGGATTGTTATAGCCGTCTCTTTGGTGTCTGCTGCTTTGTCAGCTTTGATATCAATTGATACCGCCTAATAAGATTTTTCTGATTGGTATGTATGTTGGATTCGATACAGGGGGAGGACACCAGCCTTTCCTTTGTGTGTCTCTTCACTTGGTTTTCTAATATTTTAACAAAGAATGAAGTGAGGGTGATTGACCAATCGGGTTGGGTTTAACCCCTCCTTGTATTTCCTAGAAAAGCCTCCCTTATCTATCTCCAAGTCGTTGGTATATAGCCGAGAGTAACATTGGTTCTATAGATTAACTAGGTGCTGCTCCAGAAATGGAATCCCCTGCTACAAGAGAATGCAGTAGGCTCCATATGAACAAAGGTATTTATACGCTTCAAATAGGTTTACCGCTCATTTGACTTTATTCAATGTTACGGACGAGTTCGCGAGTTTCTAGTCATCTCTACTCGTCCACCTATTCAGAACTGTTATATCCAACTTTATCTCACTACATATTCTTATTTTGAGAATGTTGATAAGCTCCTACAAGGATTTGTAGGGTTTACGTTCCAATTTTCGTATTTTTCGGAGGATTCTTCTCTCGAACGTGGTTAAGAGTTCGCAATTTTTCTTGCTAAGAAGAAGCTCCGAGAAATACATGAGGATTGGCAAGATCATTGTATTGTACAGTAAGAGCTTTGAACCTATGGTGAGACGTTTCGAGCGGAATAGTTTTTGTAACCTGAAATAAGCTCTGTTTTCAGCCAATAACCGTGTACGGATTTCATCGTCGTAGCTGTTATCGGTTGTGATTTTCGACCCTAGATAGGAGAAATTGTCAACGGTCTCAAAGTTGCATTCTCCTATCTTTATTCTTCAAGCTTGACCAGTGCGGTTTGATATTTTTTTTTTAGTTGGTTTTTGGTGCTGATGTTGCCACCATATATTTTGTCTTGCCTTCATTGATGTGCAGCCCAAGATCTCGCGCCACCTGCTCGATCTGGATGAAGGCAGTTTGTACGTCGTCTTTTAAATCATATTTAGTAATATGTTGATTAGCGTAACCTCCTCTCCTGTGTTTTTGGTGATCTTCAAGTGTTATGGCCCATTTTTACGTCGGCACTAACAATTAATTGAAGGTTGCGTGATTCGCTGTAGTTGACCAGTCGCGTCAGTGAGTCGCTGAAAATAAAGTCATTTAAACGTTGCAGTTGAATATTGGATTTGGTAAATATGCTTGTCAGAGAACAAGAAATATAATATATCAACTTACCTCCAACGTTACTGGGTCGTCGCAGCTTGATTAGCTTATTTGAATTATCTACAGCATTTGTTGCCGCGGTTTTATATTTTCGAAGGTTAACTGAAATAAGCTAAAGTAACTTTTCCAGTCCCTATCTCCCAGCGCTTTTAAGCATTCGTCATCAATTTGTAGCACAAGAGTAACACCGTCTCCATTGGGTTCGCTTTCTATTTTTAATTTTGAGGCACACATTCGTCAGCTTAGCAGGCGCTTTCTCTGAATCATCGGTGTTCAAGATGTCCGGCGCCATTCAAGGGGGTCATAAGCGGTATCACGATTTCACATCTTTAGCCCGATAATTTTCACAAATTACAAAAAATCTTTCTTTAATTAAAAGAGGGACGAAGACGGCTACGGTTTGATACCAGGGTAGAGGCAACTTATCAGACGCTACCTCACCTCTACTTGAAAAAAATAAAGGAAAACATTGATTTTCTCTCCCTTTCTGTATTATTTTTAACAAAAACCCCGAAGATTGTCGTTTTCCAGAGAGGCAGTTGAAAAATTCTCATGTGCTCCATCCTTTCTATTCCAAAATTATTGAAAGATATGTCACTGAGATGTTATTTGAACACTTTGGCACTTTCTAGCTCAAGAGCAACACCACCTTGTGGAACGTCTGTCCACTGATACTAAACTTCACTAACTTCGTGGTCAAATGTTTAAATTCTCAGCAGGATATCCAAGGGTTTAAGGTTAACTCTCTTGCTCACATGGCACTTTCATCCAAATTCGCCTCACTTGACTTTTCCCTGTGAATCATTAGATGTCTTACCATCTCTCTCTTGTAGACCGTATGTCCTTTCAGGTGGGCTTACACACCCTGCTTCGGAGGTGCTCCATAAATAAGTTGCTATTAAACGTAAGCAAGTACCATTCAATGTGGTTGTCTCTCAAATCCTCTCATATTCTGTTTTCCTACTCTCTTAACGACGCCCCTGTACCACACCAGAGCTTCATTCTGGACCTTGCTGTAACTTTCGATAATAAGCTGTTCTCTGATAAACATTACCTGGATGTCTGTAATGGCTAGCCTCGTACTGAGTACCTTTTCTGGCTTTGACTTGGTTTAATCCCTTGCTAATACTTTTCATCTACTTCGTACGTAAACATTCTATCTTCTGGTCTTCTTCCTGCAATATGGTTGCTTTGGCCTAGAGAAAGTGCAACATAATTTCACCCGATGCTTCTTCTTCAATAAGAATCTCTCTGTGTTGACTATACTCGAGTCCACTCTCTTAATTTCACTTACCTAAAATTATGCAGAACTCTCCCCGATATGGGAACCATCTTCAGGTCTTCTACTAGTATGATGGATTGCTCCGCCTTTATTTAGATCACTTAGTGCACAACTTTATGCAGCATGCGCAACGCCGAAACTTTGGAAATGGCTTTCGTGGAGCTCGAAGGCTATGTCTGCGCTTTAACGCGTTATAGATTCGCCTGCTAGAATCTTGTTTCTAACATAATTTCAAGCTTAGGTTAAACTTTTTTCTTCCTCTTTTTTCTGGAGACAATATCTTATTGGATTATCTCGGTTTAGTGTCCTTAAATAAATAAATGAATAAGACCTTGTTCACCAAATAGTTACTCGTGATCTGATGATCAATAAAGGGCTAATACCTCAAGACCTCAGACAAGTTAGCCCTTTGTACTTCTCTAACATAGAGCTGGGGTTGGGGAGGGGCATTTTTCTCCATAAGCGATTCCGCTCCGTAGTAACTTTGCTGAAATTTTGACGATCCACTGGGTCTCACCTCCAAGAAGTTTGCGCTCTTTGGCGCTTTGAAAGAAAGTTTGAAAACGTCAACAGGCGACGTTTTAGATTCCGTAATCCCGTATTTATTTCGTCCGGAGTTTCCTTGCCAGCGGTGGTATTTGGCGAGAGATGAGGTCGCCTAGGTGGTTGAACTAGCTCCCAATTTTCCCTTCCCCGTTTTATAGCAACCTTTTGTCAATTTTCTAATTCGGGACTTGGAACTATGGGTTTGTCTGCAGAATTTGTGTTGTTCAACATCTCCTGGGTTTACGGATGCTGCTGTTAGCTGTATTTTGTATTTTTGTGCGCTTTTTCTTTTCACATAGTCCATGTTTAGTCCCACGAATACGACGGATTAAGGGTCTACTTGCTCAGTAACACCCATCGACACGGAAGGCTTCTCTATGTTCTATGTTGGTTGGATGTCATGGGGCACCAAGACCGCGATTAATAGAAATCAGAAGTGCTTTCTTCTGACGGCATTAATAACGGTCATATCTGGTCAATTATTCGTTCAGATATGGTCAGGGCACTATACAAACTCTTCAAACGAACTGTGTTCGGATCCCCGAAGGCTTTTGCAGGGTCGATTTATGCCCACTCTAGCTTGTACATGTGATAATGCTGGTGAATTTTTGTTGCCCGTTGAACTTAAATTGAAGTTTTCGGTTTTTTTTCGTTATCTCTTTGGATCACTGGAATCAATCGTCATTTAACTATTGTCAACTAATCCTAGAGCGTTATGTGCGTACATAGTTGTCCATTGGCTCCTGTAAACTTGGCTCCTGTCAACTTGGCTCATAATGCATTTCATTGCTCATACGCCGAGAAATCCACACAAAATTATAATAATAAAATGATAAAAGGTCAACAGATATTTTTTGTTTGATTTTAGAAATCTGCTAATCGCGGGAAATGGGGGGAATGTTATAGGATTAAATATTTTTGGGGTAAAAACTGGAAGCAAAGTTAATGGGATGTTTATATTTTTTGGTAAAGAATTCTTAAGAGAACTTCAATTTTAATATTATCTATTCAGGAGGGTGTGCAAGAAATACGAATTGAGATTATGAAAATGGTATGCAATAGGAAAAGGGAAAGACTGTAAATAATTACATGAATTTTTCCTGTCAGTTGAGAATACGCCAATATAGAGGCGAAGATGATTCATATGTCGTGACATCAATAAATACTACCGTTTAGTGCGGTCGAGAAAAACGTCCCCATCAAACTTCTAAGTTGCAATAATTGAACACAAAAGGAAGTAACTGTACCCATATTAACATCTCATTGATTTAAGAATTTTAATCGGTGATGTATGCTCTCAAAAATTTCCTTGAATTGACTAGAAATGAGGCTAGCAATGCATGTCAACGGGTTTCTCATGGGAGCTGCATTCACGCGTTAAGGGTCCTTAAGTGTTGAAATTCCCCATGTTTGTGGGACAGCTTTGCCCTTTCCGTTGACAATATCCAACTAGGATGCTCTTTTCGGGTCTCATTCGCGCTGTGACCCAAGGGTTTCCATATTTTACCACTCTCTACATCGGAGGAGATCTTAGGCGACTTTTCCGTTCTGCATCCAGGCTTTGCTTCTGAAATATTTTTTCTCTCTACTCTCCCTCTGGTACGACTATATACAAGTATATGGTTGCCATTTACCTCTTGGTGGGGTATAGCACGTCAACTACATCTACCGACAATCGTTTGCGGTTACCCGAAATACGCTTCAGATCTCTCACGATTTCCCGAGATACTTGGATGCCTTCTCTACTGTTCTAGCCCAAGTGCAGAGTGCGATTGACATCGTCCAATCTAATGTCAGTGCTCAGAATTTGGTATTTTTCTGTGCCATTCTTCTTAATATTTCCATAAACAACGTCCCTACATGACGGTCAATGTGCCGATAATGAATCTATCAAGCACGAATTGCTAGTCGGTTTCGAAAAGGTGCACCCTACGTTTTTTTCTCCTCTTTGATTTTTGTATTCTTTGTATCTTTCTACCAATCAGATATCAGCAAATATCATGGGGTACTACGTCTCCAATCACCAGCAACTTATTGCTCCATACTCAGTCGGAGAATAGTGTCAAAAATCGCAAGGGTGATACCACAATAAACAATTATTGGGATTTATGTCTTATCAAATAAGACTAATGGAGGATTGTAAATGCACTGAAGAACGCAGGAACTGTCTTCGTAAATATCGATATAAGCGAAAATAAATACATCGTGTTTGTCTCTAAACTAAAAAAAAATCTTTTAATTCGAAAATCGGACAAACAAAGGTTCAAAGGTATTTATTTCCAATCTGGATTTAAGACTGTACATATCACTATCATTGCAGTCAGCAATCATCCCCATTCCAGGTGCCCAGTTTCTAAGCTTAAAATTTAATTGGGCAGGCGTTTTCATCTAAGATAAAAAGCATTGCCTGGCCTATGTACAGCAAGTAGCGTGACCGATATCAAGAATTAAAGAGTTTAAGATAAGATACGATTAGATTAGTATACATATATAGATATATGTGTGTGCACGTCACAAATAATTTTTTAGTTTCATGACTTTCTGGTTTTTGTCTTTACGAGATAATCCGCATTAAGCGAATATTTAGCTGAATTTTTTTCTCTGGTTTAGGGCCGAACATGTTGTTTAGATTCTTGTAGGAGGCACAAATTGCGTGTAAAGCTAGTGGAAAGATACAACGTTCTTTTATGATCAATTACTAGTAGGGAATACAAGATATTGTGAAAAAAAAATCTTAATCATGGCTTTTCGCCCCATTGCCCTTCGAAAACTGGTTATCCGTATATTTTAATCGATTGAAATAGACCACGCTTAATACCCGACCTTCTGGTATTATTTTAATTATTCTATCGAACTAGAATCAACTCGATTGGATTGCTGTGGCAACTGGTATCCGACTGCTATATATCATCTATCGACTTGTAGATATGGCCATAAAAAAAATTGCTTCATGATTTGAAGAGTTCTAGCGCTACCCAGAATTAGAAATTAGCAAAAAGCCGGCTATAAATCGCTTTTTTTCGTGGTAACTTTAAAAAGAACCTGACCTTGTTGGAGTTGTCGCGCATTTACTCATAAATGCCACTTGAAAAAGTCGAACAAATTACCTTTTGATTTGGGGGCATGATGAGATATGGCTTCTTGCCGTCAAAATGCCGAAGTCGAGGGTTCTTTGTATTCTTTTGAAGGTGGCGTCTCATTCCAGTATTTCTCGTTCTTGTACTTTTTTTTCGGAGTCTATTTAAAATTTCAATGTGGCGCTAACAATACCATCAGCAAATTTCAATGCCTCCTTCTTTAGGGAATTTCAATTTCGTGGTGAAATTTAGGTTTTTTTCTTGCCCTTATTTCATTATCGAGCAACAATTATTTAGCTTTTTGTTGCCTATTATGTCGGTCACGAATTGAGTGTGATATTTCTTTTATGTAAGTTTCAATTCAACAAGTTATTATTTTGTGATTGAACCAGGGATGGAGATGAATTCTCAACAAGTTTCTATTCATTGCCATCGAAATTGACTAGCGTTTATTAAACTTTTGATAATATCTTTGGAAAATTTAATTGGCCGACAGAAGAATAAATCAATATCAATGATTTGCGATGCACAGTTTCTAATTTCAAGTTGAAATTTCAATTGATTCATTTTCTTCAAGCCTATCCCCACTAATTTCCGAATGATTAAACAAGTTGCATTGCTGGGCGAAAATGAGATAAAAATTATGTATTTGATAAACATGGGTCTATGAGGAAGTCAGTGTAAAGATGAATTAACATACCAGGGGCTCGCAGCCAAGGTACCTTAGTTTCGCTATTCTGCTCTTTCTTGTGAACGCGGAATGATTTCAGTTTCTCAAATATTATCAAGAGATGGAATACAAAGTCTTATCTTCTCGAATGTGTCCCTGTTCCAGCTGCGAAATAGATCGGGTTGTAATACACACGTCCACAAACGATTTTTTTTGTTACTGTGAAGTAACCTCTACACCCTTCAGACTTTCCACTTTAGATTTGATGACTACCGATAGGTTTATTTCACCCTTTACAGGAAGCATTTTTTTGTAGCATACTTTTCTTTATCACGCCGAATATATTCTCTATTACCAGATATCCTGTCTGCATGATCTTTTCTAAACACTGCCTCGGTTGAGTTTCTCCTTGTCTTCGATTTCACTTACGGTTTTAGTCTCAATTGTTCTGGGTATATTTTACTGATTAATACTGAAGGGCGTATTGTTACCCTTATTTGATTCCTAACAGTTGAGAGCAGCGATGTCAGCGCTTTTTACCCTTCGGTGATAAAATGAAAGACGTCTTAATCAGACTCACTCGCGGAGGTGGAGACGTTGACAATGGTCTTCAAAGGAGCGATTTCGCTTGTCGGTCCTTCAACACCGCAGGGCAACCATTGTTCGAATCCCTTCGTCGACGAGGAACTGTACCACTTGCCACCTGTCCTTCTACTCTTGTCTAACTCCGTGACACGAAGTCACAGAAAAAGTGGAAACAAGGATTCCCCCATGGAAAAAAAACGATCGAATCTCCTCCTTTTAATATGCGGTACTCAAACACTTTCCATCTTGATCAAAGTCGACGGTGGCCGGAATCTCAATAAGGCACTATCCGAAGAATAGGAAACGTCGAAGAAGAAATAACCAGAGCGCCAGTTACATAACCACTCGGGTTTAGAACACATTGCCGCTGTTTAGTGTGCCTTTCTCCAATTGACGCCGTTGCTATGCGTTCAAGGACATATGCAGATTCTTACTTTTTCCTCGCAGGAGACTTCTAAAGGTAATCATGGAGGATATTAGTAAACGCGCAAAGCCACTTAGCGACCCGCACTTGGTCTGTTAGCTTAGGTGAATTTCTCGTTGATGAGTTCCTGGTAAGTTAGACGACACAGTTAACCCTAATTTTTCTATCGTGAAAACCTGCTTCATCAAACACACTTTCACAAAGGCTATGCGACGACCTATCTCTTGCCTGCTAACAACGAGATCGAACCAAATTACTTTTCTACGATTCCTCGAAACACCGCCTGATACTAAGCGAAACCCGCTAATCCTTTGTTTGTTATCATCGGTCACGCATGCTCTAGCAAATCATCACGCGGTTATGCGAACCAAAGGGCATTTCGAATATTGCTGGCCTTTGCCACAAAAATTTCAGACGGTCTTTACTGCTTGTAAATATTGCTTCGTGAACTCGCTGCCTGATAAGGTTACACACAACGAAAATTTCCATTGCCTACATCGATCAGTAAGGTAAAGTGCAACTAATTGCACGCTGACAGGGGAATGCTGCATACAACCAAATCAATCTCTCTATCAGAAAGAAAGACATAACGTTGATTTGCATATCGTCAAACCGGTGAATAATGCACAAGGTTAAAAAGTGACGAAAACGGCTCACGGTTTCGTACTCGCGCGGAGGCAACTCATTAGAAACCGCTTCACTCCAGCTCTGACAACAACGTGTCCAAAGCGTTTTGTAAGTGTTATCATCATCATCATCAACGGCGCAACAACCGGTATCCGGGCTAGGTCTGCCTTAATAAGGAACTCCAGACATCCCGGTTTTGCGCCAAGGTCCACTGGCTGATAACAACCATGCGCGGATTTCATCATCGTAGCTGTTATTGGTTGTGATTTTCGACCCTAGATAGGAGAAATTATCAACGGTCTCAAAGTTGTATTCTCCTATCCTTATTCTTCCTGTTTGACCAGTGCGGTTTGATGTTGTTGGTTGGTTGGTTTTCGATGCTGACGTTGCCACCATATACTTGTCTTGCCTTTATTGATATGCAGCCCAAGATCTCGCGCCGTCTGCTGGATCTGGATGAAGGCAGTTTGTACGTCTCGGGTCGTTCTTCCCATGATGTCAATATCGTCATCATAAGTGTTATACGCTCGTTTTTATAATTCACAAAACACAACGTGGTTGCGAATTATGTCGAATCTAACCCCCCACACTTCACAGCAAAGCTTGGCAGGAGCTAGAGATTTTTGTATAGGATTCCTAAGTCCGCAACTACAACCTGAAAAGAGGATTCCGTGGGCCAAAAAATGGGAGTAAGTTGCTTTCCATTTCATTCAGTCTGACATCAAGTGGATGCGGACTTAGGACTCTTCAATCTCTAAACAGAGAAAAAAACTACAGGAGGCCGTAGACTGCCGTTCTCTTGGTCCCTTTTCAGTTTAGGATAATGGGTTTCATCAATCTTTGGGTCAACGTTAATAACCCACTTAAAACTAAATGCATAGTGCTCTCCTATCTTCTGAAATGACACCCAGGCAGTCCTGACGAAAAGGTTGTTCTAGAAAAAACCTTTTCCGACTAGAAATTTAATTTTGCTTTTACTGAATCGCCCTCTCAAATTTTTTTTTGGCTAGGCCCCACGTATGGTACCACGATTTGTTTTTAGTATTTTGGTTTTTGTCTAGCCAGAGTTGAATTTAGTACTAACTGATCCCGGTTATCACTAATATTTCACTTAAGCTTTAACTACAGAACGTTTTAGGATTATTTACGTTTTCGCAATTCAAGCCTCCGCAGCTAAGCCCTACGATAAAAGGGCTTGTGGATAACGTAAGAAGTCTTCGCTGTTTCACGTCACCGAAAACTGCTAAAGAAAGTCTGGCTGCGAATGGTATAGAATGGCGAATTACCACCATCACGACAGACCTTTTCTTTGTCCAACCTAGCAGTGTTCATCCTGTTTTTTTGCACTAAGCGGAAATTTTAACAAAGTAAACTCTTCAAGTCAGTTATGACACAATTGCGACTACATTCTATTTGGGGATGATATCGCCGATCGATTCTTCTAATACTTCCTATGTGGCTAGCACTTGCTCAGATCCTCGAGAAGCTTCCGGGATCAGTTGTCAGACCTTGATCTCTCGGAGCAGGTGCGAAAATTGAGCCTGACTGTCAGCAAATTAGGAAGATGATATCGGTTCCTCCACGTCCTTCGCAAGAAATGGATCTAATGAAAACTCTAAAAAGTGGTTTACAATGTGGGCTTTGTTCTCTATGATTTTTGTAACCGTAGGGGAGCAACATTGCTGGGTACATAAATATGAAGTCTAGGACGACCACATGGTCACAAAGTGGCCGCCTTATCCTCACGATGCTAATCTTCCAAACACAATCTGCAACTTCAAGCCGCAATGTAAACGATGTTGCGATCCCAAACCGAGGTCTCAGTTAGGGGTAGGTAAGCATTGCCTACATACCTCAACTATCCTTCTTTTAGATTCATTCATTCGAATATTGAAACATTCCGATAATACAGATATGACACCATCTCTAACATTGCTCACGGAGCCAATGATTTCGGTTCTGAACCGACTATATTTACGACTGTAATTATTTAAAGTAGTAAGAGAATGCTACACTGACAACGAAGAATGAACAATGGACTCTACCATTCCTTGTTCTCACCAGTCAATCCAGATATAAGACTTTACGCTGACGTCACTTTGTTGAGTGTAGAGGTCTCAGGACTGATTAATACCGATGCTTCCGTAAGGAGTTCCGCTTCGCATTTCGCGCATAAATTAATTAATGATGAACAATTCAAATGAAAGAGATTACGCATTCATTTTAGCATAGTTAACGGGGCTTGTCACTCGATAGTAGGCAGGGTGTCACCTGATATCGACTGATAACGATCTTTCTTATCCCTTCGTTAACGCAACCTTTGTGTCCCAGTGTTGAAAATTTGTAGTAATATAGGGCCTATGTGTACATGCACCTGGAAATGTTAAAGATATCAACCAGCAATCAACGAGCTAATTACATATCAAGGAGGAGGTCTCGAGACTGCCTTTTACAGTTTCCTATACGACGAGGGAAGAGCTTAGGACGTACGAGCTAATCACATATCAAGGAGGAGGTCTCGAGGCTGTCATTCACAGTGTCCTATAGGAGGAAGGAACAGCTTAAGTCGTACGAATTTTACGATATATGTTAACAATGTTAGGAACTACATCTAAACTACTCTTTGTCTTAAAATTTCGGTTTCTAGCTTCGAACGAATAATGCTTCCTTGAAGATTTGAGATCGATAGCGATCAGGCTCTTGATTTCTACTGAAGAAGGAAGTGTGGTACGATCGTCAACTATGCCCATGCGGTACAGTCGAGCGGCCATGATTTCCCGATTTTATACAAGTCACACGTTTCTGATATGTCATGCGTTCCATCTTCTTCTGGATTTGTTTGCCGAGGATTTCTCCTGCCCTCATAGTGAAAACCCTCCAGCGATCAGCTTCTTATCCTCTTTTGTTTTTCTGCAGTACAAACATAGATCTCCATAGTGGGCAGAAGGATTGGAATAAACTTTGATGAACGAGATGTAGTTTTTGGAATCATATTATACTTTTTTTTCCGCTGGTAAGTTGATTCTAGATAGGCAGTTAGAGAGGTGGCGGACCCACGTAGTCGAGGAGGGCGATCAGCCTTGAGCTTGTAAGGAATTCATGAATGGCTGCTCATGCCGCGAACGTTATCTCATGTGAACCGGGATGGACGTCTAAGCAAAGGTACTCAAAAGAATTCATGGAGGATGTAATTGTGGTAGGGGTGGTAGATATATTTCGTATTAATGCTGCGCCTGCAATCAAAATAAATCAGGGGGGTGGTGTGGGTGGGGGTGTTTCTAGCGATTCAATCATTTTAAATAATGGAGACTTGCTTGTTTCTCTTCGCTAGTGATATTTATTGGTCTAACAAGTCTTGTTAGCGTTGATGAAGGGAACAACTGGTTCCCGAAATATCGGTTTTGCAAGACCAATAAATATCAATGGCGATGAGAAAAAGCAAAATCTTAATTAATTCAAAAAAATAAATCAGTTCCATTGTGCTATTCCCGCCGGGCTCTGTTTGGCGTTCTCAATTCAATACGTGCCGGAAGAGGGCTGTGGGTTTATGCTTTCACGGTAGATACTCACTTTAAACCCCAAAGACCTTCGATTCCTTTCTTAGGCTAGTAAAATCGGTGGTAATACAATGACATTTTGTTCGATCTTCAAGATTGTTTTACTAATTTTATAAATAAAGTCCTCTTGTCCTTGGGTCTAAGATGAAGTAGACTGGAATAAGGTAGACCCCCTTTCTAATTCACCCCCTGTATACGGTCGCATACGAAAAAATTGGGAAACGTAGACATAAGACTCATATGCAGTTAAGAATTGTAGTCGAAGATACTCAGATGGTGGATTTTAATCAAACTCTTCTGTCGTGAAATAAAAAATAAAAAAACAAAAAATTGTACCATTCTTATAAGATCAATCACTTTCTCAGTTCTCCCAGGCTTTTAATCTAAAGTGCATTGTAATTCTCTTTAATTATCTCATTGTAAACCTGAGGTAGCAACAATTTCCAGACATTTACAATATTACACAGTTCACTTACATGAGTCAGACCTTATCTGAAATTGTTGGTCAATGTTATTTCTATATTACCCCAAGCTTACACATATGCATTACATTGGTCATTGTTATGTCCAATTGGTTATTTCCAATTAATTACTGCTGGAAAAAATCTAGAGACTGCTATAAATAGGCAATGTAATCGCGAGGGGCACGTTGTTCTGGTTCAATAAACTTGAATGGAAAATTCTTGCGAAATATTGCAAGTCAATCCGAGTTTGTATTCATTATTTGGTCAAAACATCTTTTGCTTCCATTACTGCCCATTAACCAATTCATAGTCGGCGTTATGTAGCATTTCTTTGGGTCCTCCTATCCCGGAAATCGCCTAGTGTTTTATTTAAAAATATTATTCATTAAAACAATCATTTCTACAGCAGAATACTGATGAATTAAATGGCTTATTCTTTCTTAAACAGCTTATTTAGTTCTCTGAGTTCTGGAAACCTAAGATATTGATGGAATCCCACCAAAAACTTGTAAGACCATACATGGCCTATACTCCCGAAAGTAACACACCCTTGTCGTTGTTCGCTAAAAATTTAACTGTAGAAACCACTGTTTCTTGTAAAAGAGGATTTAAAGTCTTTTCAATTCAAAAATCCTAAGATTCGGTTCTATGCGTCTAGCATTTTTGAAGAGAACGAAATCGTACTAAATAATTGTACTGAAATAATTGAACTGAAAATCGATAGAAAACCTTACAGCATATAGAGTATTTCAGGAACCATTTTACCCTTGGAGTGTGTGCGATCTACTACTCTCAGTCAAAACATTTCTCTTGTCGCGACTGGTAGAATAACGTCAGTTTCTCACTTACTTCAGTGCAAAATTTACTGCAAACTATCCCATCCTAAATTTAATCTGCCATAGAACCCAAATATGTCAATAATTGCTGGCAACCTGCCTATGATATGACATTGGGTTTTTTACAGATATGGGGGCTTGGTCAGCAATATGAATTCCGATTTCTTCTGCTACCAATCCCACCAGTCATCGTTTTTGGTGCACAAAACCAGTTGTGCACGCTGATTTTTATTGTACGCTGCATTCTTCCAATCCAAGAAAGGTAGAATCAGCAGGAATATAAACTTCTCATGTCATACAACGGTGACAGTCGGAGTACCTCCTTCTCGATTTCTTCGGTACAATTTATATATTTTCTTTCTTGAAAATTCCTTGAATATCCCAGGTAAATTCGAATGAGTAATTAGTTGTGAATAATACTTCATGGTTTCATCTTCTGTTGGTTGAAGCTTGCTAGAGTAATTCCCCTTCCCTGCATTTTTATGTCTATTGCACCCTCATCACTATTTTCTTTATAGCTTCATCTAACACAATTGATAGTCACATTGTATAAAATGCTTACTAATATACTAAGTGATTCCCTGTCTGAAGGTCGCATTTGTTAAGTAAGGTATATCTTAACCACCAACTTCTGGGAAAATGAAGAAATTACCAAAGTTAGTGGTTGCTGTTTTCAGTTCTGTGATTCTTATTGGAAGGGTATATCCCCTAGCATTTTCTGTTCAAATGCCTCATAGTTCGGTATGTAGTTATAGATATAAATCGAGCTATAAAGTCTAACAACCGAAAATGAGGCTTCCCTTTCTACTTTTGTGCTATAGTGAAGACTACACTAGGATGCTACGATTGATGTAGCTCCCCAATGTGGTGAAGTTTTTCATCTTAAGCTATGTTATATACCAACCAACCCTACCTACCTATAAACTCACAGTTTCCGAGCCTTCTTATTTTGATGAATACTGCCCCCCTTCTGCGTGCATTATGCATTATGCATATAGTCGCATAAAGTAGCCAAATTTTCTATTGTTATCGTACTAATAGGAATCAAAACTTCCAGAACTATTTTCTGACTTATGTTTTTTAACTGGCACACCCTTCTACAAGGTGCGCCCGATACGTTTTGAGACTACGCTTCCAAAAACGGTACAATGACACGATCTCCATGAAATTTGCTGAAGTATTTTGACGAACCTTGCCATTCCCACGTGCCAAGTTTCAGCTCGATCCGATCATTTTAGTATTAGTAACGTACGCTTTTCTATTGTGTCATTAAAAAAATGGAGAAAAATTTAGAGCAACGTGGCGCAATTAAATTTTGCTGTAAAGCCGGGTTTAATCGTACCAAAACTTGCAAAACTAATACGAAAAATGTATGGTGAGTTAGCTGTGTCTGGTATGTTGCGTTTACTGACGCTAGTGAGAACATGGAAAACGAAGAGAGGAGTGGCCGACCAGTGAACAAGAAAACGGACGAAACCATCGCTCGTGTAGCGTGCAGGTTGAGAGAGAAGTAAACGAGGATACCAAAAACCATCATTCCACGCATATTGCACAAAGATTTGAAGGAGAGAAAAAGTGTGCGCGCACTTTGTGCTACATACGTTAACTACCGAACAATAGGAACAGCGCTTCGCTCACGCCGAAGATCTGCTGGAAATGATCGCAAATTGTCCATTTTTTTGGACTCTATGATAACAGGTGACGAAAGTGGGTCCTTTGCCTACGATCTGAAAACGAAGCGCTAGAGCACAGAATGGAGTGGTCGGAACACGCGGCCTTCAAAAAAATTTCAGGTTTAAAAGTCGAAAATGAAGAAAATGTTCTTTCTTTTTGCGATGGCAAAATGATCATTTACCGCGAATTTGTTCCGAAGGTTCTGACTGTCAATACTGAGTTGAAAATACCGCAATTTTCTGCTCCTCCACGAAAATGCTTCGCATATAGCCACTGCTGTTCAGCAGTTTTTAGCTAAAAAAACTATAATTCAGTTGAGCCATTTCCCCTACTCTCCCGATTTGAGTCCCCCAGACTACTTTGCCTTTCCAAAGTTGAAATTGGAGATGAAGGGAACCCATTATGCACCGATTAAGGGCATCCAAAAATCTGTAACCAAGCCAATGTTATCGGCAATTATTTTAAATAAAAATGACCCTGTCAAATTTTTTGCAGTTTTAAAAATTGTTTTCGAAGCCTAGTCTTGAATTTTCTGATGTTTTTTTAGGAGTTGGTTCCAGATTTTTGTGTAATAAGATCAGTTGTTGTCAACTATAATACAGTAATGGTTATAATTGCTTCTTTAAATATTTACCTGGCCCTAAAAGGTTAAAGTTAATTGTTAAAGGGGAGAGTCTATTTCAATGTTTCATGTTATGAATATCTTTTGTATTTGTCCGATTTATGACTAATCAGTACACAGTAATTTTTGGCAACTCTCCGCTAAAAAAAAAAATTGACATGATATATATAATTCCTTGGAGCTACAATCCAATGTCGGCCCTTCGCCTACCGCAATCTTTGTTTTCATTTTTCTCGATCGAACAACAACGTTCTCTAATTTGGGAAACCGAGTGGCTTCTAGCCTGCATTGTCAACTGTTTCAGCAGGTGGTCATTTACCTCCTATATGAAATCGCCATGCCTACGCTCAAATTCGGCTTTCAATGGTACTTCGCTTCGAAAATCAGAATAGGGGCCCATAGATTTTCCTGTTTGCCAATAATAAAGTATTTAACCAGACCCCGATTGCTGAAGAAGACATACCGAAAGCTGCCATAACAGCACCATTCGACCTATAAGACTTCTCAGCGTTTGGACGTTTACTATGTTACGTTGATGACATTGTTCACTTATAGAGCACTACTGAACTCTGTTTCAGCGATAAAACAATATGAAGTAGTAGTGACTCTATGCAAATATATTCTTAGTCAGTAAAAGTTCCGTCCCTTCCGATACTTGGTACCTTCTTTGGTAACTTGTCAGTGGCTAGCCAAAGTCAAAATAATCTTTTCACACGAGGAGCCAACCAACGTGGATTCTTGGGTATATTAAATTGTTATGGAAGGTCCATAAAGAGTAGAGCATCAGGAATACAGGCGGCATTCAACGAGATTCTTCGCGGCCAAATCAAAACAAATTCACCAATAAAGTGGACCTGTGAATTTATGGAACTTCGAAAGAGGCTCTGGAACCAGCTATACTTCTCGCACTTTCGATATTTGACACACCTTTGGCCATCTTCCGGGACTTGGCGATTAGAGCCATGCTTCAATTATAGCGGGGTTCACTGGCTATATCCTGGTTACAAAAAGCAAAGTTGAAACATTGGAGTCCATCATTTTTCTGAGTCACAAGCCACTAGATTTTGCCTCATATAAAAACAACCACCTGAATTTTTGTTTGGGATATCAGTCAGTTCAGTCACCTAGATGATATCGGACAGTTTATCGCTGATATCCACCGTGTATCTGGTTGTGACAACATTGCCGCGGATTTATTATTGCTCACTGAGAAAACGGAATGAATTAAAGTTTACAGTATCCCAGTGCGCTGATAAAAATGGTACAACAGCTTCATCAGTGCCTGGTGGCTCGCTAAACAGGAGAGTCAAGTAGTCGAACACCATTTGTAAAGCAGGCTAAGGTAATAGTATTGATATGAGGTTGTATAATAGAAAAGTGCAGGCAGCAACCGCATTAGGCGCGGAAGTTTTACCAACAAGTCAGCAGGATGAAGCCTTACACACCTCGATGCTTATCTTACCGAGACAAAGAGAGAAATCTGACTTCCAACAGAATAGGCATATTGGAGCGATGGGTTGAGTGCTTTAATGAGCTACTGAACAACCAGAACATCGGCGAGTTGGAGGTTCTGCAATCTGAAGACGAAGGACAAATACTGCCACCATCAAGTATAGGAGAAACAGCCCGTGCAATTCATCGGCTTAAAAATTATAAGTCGCCAGGAGCGATGGAATTACAACCGGATTGGTTAAATATGAAGGCGACCAGTTACACCAAGTGGTTCATCAATTTGTCCTCAAGATATGCGACAGTGAATTAATGCCTGACGACTGGCACCGAGACATTATCTGTCTCACACATAAAAAGGGAGATATAACACAGTGCAGCAATTATAGAGGTATCACGTTGCTGAGTACCATCTATAAGATATTCTCCTCTATCTTGCTAGGCCGGATAGCGCCATACGCCCAGAACATCATTGGCCCATACCAAAGAGGCTTCACTCCAGGGAAATCAGCAACAGATTAGATTTTCTCTCTGCGGCAAGCGAGAAATAATTTGCTTAGATATTCGAGATAGCCACAAAATGCTGTTGGAATATGAACACCATCTATTCATTGACTTTAAAGCCGCCTATGATAGCATAGCGAGGGTAAAACTGTACACGGCCTTGAGAGAATTCGGTATCCCAACGAAATTGATAAGACTGACTAGGCTGACCCTGACCAATGTGCGTAGCTAGATAAAAGCAGCAGGATCACTCTCAAGACCATTCGCCATCAGCAACGGTCTACGACGAGGGAATGCCCTATCATGCGTCCTCTTTAATATCGAGTTGGTAGACCTCGGCGCAAAACCGGGATGTTTGGAGTTCCTTATTAAGGCAGGCCTAGACCGTATATCAGTTGTTGTGCCGTTGATGATGATGATGATGTATAATAAGTAATGGGACAAATTGATAGAGCAACATTTATATCATAGACTTATTCAAAGGATCTTCTAATTCGTATTTGTCTTCGACATGATTTGTTTTGAACTGACATCGAAGCGACTTTTGCACCTCATTTGTAATTTCTTCATTGTGTTGAAAATACCGCTTTGATTCATAGAATACTGAAAGCCTGACCTGCCCTGCAGACTCCTAGGTCCGGTGGGAGCGCTTATATGATTCCAGTTAAGGCCATTTATAGTCTGGCTCAAAACCTCGAAGTTTCATCATATATAACAATTGTATTGATTTTTTTTTCAATTAAACACCGTTCTTTCAACTGTTTACTGATTTAAAGCCTGATTTCTGTTTTTGATAATTCATCTGCAATATCTGGTGATTCTATTGTTCTGACGTCTCTTTTTGAAGCTTTTGGATTCGTTCTGAATCTATCTCATTCGACATTGCAAGATGACCCCGGCATTCGGGATAAATCTGGTTTAAATCTAACATTGTAGGCACCCGTTTTCATATATTTTTGAAGGTACCACCTTACAAAGTCCTGCAGAAGGGCCAGCACAAAGATAAACACAATCATCTATTATGTAACCAGTATTGAAACTCAGGACACAAGACCGAGGGACTATCGTACAACCAATTCCCCATACCTACCAAATATAAGTGAAACTAAAACGATTAGCCGCAAACCTGCAGTATTACTTTATAAGACACCATCTATATTTAGGTATATTTTTTTTTTTTTTTTTTTTTTTTATGGATGGAGGTGGAAATCTTAGAAAGACGCTGCTGCGCCAGGTTGCAGCAGTGTGTGGGATTCACACCCACTAAAACCACCCCCACTCTTCCGCCCCTCCCCGCGGGACCACCGTGAAGTATTACTTCGCGGGGGAGGCTCTGGTTCGCTATACCAGCTCGTCGATGTTACGTCTCCGTCGCGCCGCCTTCCGAGCTCGATCCAACTCCAGGAGTTTTGTCTGCACCACGGCTACTGCCTCATTTACCGCCATCCAGTTTTCCTCCGACTTCAACATCTCTTCCACCAGGTTGGAGGGCTCGATGTCCGCCCCTAAGATGCTGTTCAACCTCCTTTTCTGCTGCAGAAATCTGGGACAATAGAACATAACGTGCTCCGGGTCCTCGAGTGTAGCACCGCATTCAGGACAGTTGGGAGACTCGTCCAACTCGAAGCGATGCAAGTACTTCCTATAGCCACCGTGTCCCGTAAGGAACTGTGTCAGGTGGTAATTCAATTCTCCGTGCTTTCGATTGACCCATTTCTCGATGCACGGGATCAATGTATGGGTCCACCTGCCCTTGTCGGAGTTATCCCATCGTTGTTGCCACTTGCCACACAACTCTCTCCTGATGGCTTTTCGGAAATCCGCATTCACCTCTGCTGGATTTGCCTTCCGTTTTTCGTAGAGCCAGTGTGCCTCGCTCGCTAGAAGATCTATAGGGATCATTCCTGCGATAACACACACTGCCTCCGTCGACGCCGTCCTAAATGCGCTGCACACCCTTAGCGCAATTGGCCGGTATGCCGAACATATCTTCCTCCGGTTGACAGCGTGGTTCAACGCTCCCGCCCAGACAGGGGCCGCGTATAGCAGGATCGACCTCACCACTCCCGCGATGAGTAGCCTGCGACTATACTTCGGCCCTCCCACGTTAGGCATCATCCTTGCAAGGGATGAGCTGGCATTTGCTGCCTTTTCTCGCGCATAATCCAAGTGTCCCTTGAAACTCAGCTTGGCATCGATCATCACCCCCAGGTATTTGACAACCGATTTTGAGACGACCTCACGATTACCAACCCGGATGGTAACCGTGTTGTTCTTCCTACGGTTGGTAATGAGGACCGCCTCCGTCTTTTCGTCCGCCAGGTCCAGCTTGACCATTCGTAACCATGACTTGATGGTATGAATGGCTTCATTTGCATAAAGCTCCACGTCCTCGGGATGCTTTGCAATTGCAACTACCGCCAAGTCGTCCGCAAAACCAATCAGCGTTGTCTCCTCCGGCACGCGAAGGCCAAGCACTCCGTCGTACATTATGTTCCACAGCAGCGGTCCCAATACAGAACCTTGAGGCACATCTGCTGTCACAATGTACTCCTTCGGCCCGTCGTCCGTCTCGTACCAGAGAAGTCTATCCGAAAAGTAACTTTCGATGAGCCGAGCCAAGTAGCTAGGAACACCCAGTTTGGCCAAAACGCCCTTAATCCAGCCCCAGTTGGCTGAGTTAAAAGCATTTTTGACGTCCAGCGTCACCAGAGCACAGCATTTGCCCATGGCCATCGCATTTCGAGCCAATTCCACGACCTTTGCTACTGCATCGACCGTAGAACGGGCTCGCCGAAACCCATATTGCCGCTCTGAAAGACCACCCGCAAGCTCGATGAACGGGAGCAGCCTGTTGTATATCACCCTCTCCAACATCTTCCCCATGGTGTCTAAGAGACAAATAGGGCGATATGAAGAGGGCACGCCGGGTGGTTTTCGAGGCTTCGGTAGCAAGACCAGTTTCTGCCTCTTCCACTGGGCGGGAAACACTCCTTCCGCCATGCACGATTCGAATGTGCTTGCGAACCACCTTGGTCTGGCCTTGACCGCCACCTTCAGAGCCCTGTTCGGAATTCCGTCCAATCCCGGAGCCTTGCTGTCCCCAATACGTCTGCAGATTTCCCAAAGTTCCTCTTCGGTAACATCAGGGATCGAGAAGACGTCCTGCTGAGCTGCCAGTTGGGGTTCTCTTTCGTCCTGCTCCTGCTGCGGGAAAAGAGTTGCAATTATTTGGAACAAGAGCCGTGGGCATGTCACCTGAGGTGACTTTCGCCCGCGGATCTTCTTCATTACAACTTGGTAGGCTGTACCCCACGGATTCGTATTAGCCTCCACGCAGAGCTTCTGGTAGCATTCCCGCTTGCTTCTCCGAATGGCCTTCTTAAGGTTGCTTCGCAGATCCCTGTATTCCTCCTCACGCTCCTGGTGCTCTGGCCTTCCTCTTGTCCTGTGGGAAAGTCTCCTCGCTCGGAGACAAGAGGATCTCAGGGCAGCGATCTCCGTGTTCCACCAGTAGTTTGGCCTCTTGCCGTGGTGCAAACGTCGTCGTGGCATCGTAGCGTCGCATGCTTCGGTTACACGCTGAGACAGCTGTGTGGCCCTTTCCACCGCTGTTCCATCCGGATCATGGGCTCCCTCCAATGCGGCCAGGAATGTCTCCTCGTCGAAAGCTCCGATAGACCAGCCAACCGCCTTAGCCTTTCCACCTCCAGAGCGTCGTTGACTGCTTCCCCGGTTCCCAATGTGGAGGAAGATGGCCTGGTGGTCACTGTGGGTGTAGTGCTCACTCACTTGCCAAGCCATCCCCCTCACCAGTGAAGTGCTAACAAATGTCAGGTCAACGATCGAACCCGACCCTCTTCCTCGAAAGGTGGGCACGCATCCAACGTTGGCCAGCACGATGTCCAGCTCCGCAAATGACTCCAACAGAATTTGACCTCTGGTGTTCGTCGATCGGCTTCCCCACTCCAGGGCCCACGCGTTGAAATCGCCCGCAATGATTTTAGGGCTGCGGTCTCTAGCATCCAACACCAGACTGTCTAACATCTCCTCATATTGTGCTAAGGTTGCACTAGGAGGAGCGTAGCAGCTGTAAATATGGACACCGTTGACCTTCGTCCTTATAAAACCGGCTGCCGGGGGGGCCATGACTTCCTGAATGGCCTGTCTTCCGCACGCCCAGATTGCCGCGTTACCAGACGCATCCACCGCCCAAGTCGCACCGCCGTAGTTTCTGTACGGCTCGCAAATAACCGCGACATCGACATTCGACTCTCGAATGGTTTGCGAGAGCAGGTCCTGAGCTGCCTCACAATGATTGAGATTGATTTGTATCAATCTCATTTTCCTGTGCGGTTCAGCTCCCTCCTATATACCGGACATCTGCTGCTTCCCGCAATATGCCGGCCGTCCACGCCCTCTTTCCCACTACATAACATACACCGTGGATCTCGGGTGCAATCTTTGATGAGATGGCCCTCTTCCCCACACTTCCTGCAACTCCTCGACCTATCATGCTGGCTAGTGCATGCCGCCGCAAAATGGCCAAAATCGAGGCATCTGAAGCATCTCTTTAGAGAGATTTGTTCCCTGAGCCTGCACACGACCCAACCTACTCTTACCTTGCCCGCGGTAATCAACTTAATAGCTAATTCCGCCGGCAAACTAATAATAGCGGTCTGTGTGCCACCATATGCCTTCTTCATCCTTTTTATGGCACTCTGGTCTATATCGCCAAGGTTGAACTGCTGCTTTAGCGCAGCACAGATGTTCTCCCGTGAGGTGACTTCATCTAGGTCCTTGCACTCAACCACTATCTCCTGTTTCCGAGCTCTTACCTCAGCTTGCTCTCCAAGTGCACTTTCCACCTTCCCGCGGAAGTTATCGGCCGACTTGTCGGCGGATTTACTTAACTCCAGCATCAGATCCCCTTTCTGTGTTCGCCTAATACGGCTCACATTATCCCCCAAATCCTTCAATTGCGGGTCAGACTTCACCTTTCGGAGGATGTCGGCATAGGACATATTTCCCTTCTTGGAAATAATTATTATTTCCGGGCGGAGCTTCTTTTTGTCCCTTTGCCTCTTGTTGCTCACCTTAGTCCATTGTTCCGGCCTCCGGGCGTTGGTTTTTTCCACTTTTGTAGGTGTTGTGGCTGCAATCGTGAGATTACCGACTTTCGCGGGTACTCTCGCCGGCTCCGCCTTCTTTGGTGAAGAGGCTTTTTTCTTCTTCGGGACTTGCTGTGGTCCAAGAGGCTCGCTGGTACCGTCTCTAGCCCGTTTCCCTGTCTTCCCGCCTGCTTTATCACTGGGAGGCGTCACCTGCGTTTCCCTTGTGACCTTGCCAACTGACGCTTGGGAATTCTTTTCTTCGAGTACCCTGATATAAGACAATTTAATGCCTCTTATCAAGGCTCGAATATTTTGGTGGATATTCCGCCTCTCCTTGATGAACTCGCACAGTTCATTTATTCTTTCCCCGAGTGTAACGAACGCCATTCCGGTATGTTCCCGTTTGCTTTCGCGCCTTGCGCCACAAGGAATGATCTCGATTAAGGGACTATTCGTATTTCTTTCAGAGTCCCGCGACGAATCTCGACTACCAAAAAGAACCATGGTTCTCGGTGGTGATCTCCCAAGCTTCGAACTCCTCCTAAAGGGATCCGGTGTGGACCTAATTTCCACTCCACCATTATCTCTTGTAGCATTAGATGCCACAGTAGCCAAGCTTCCCACTACTGAGGCACTGCGGTCGTTGGATATCGACGGCCGGGAGCCCGCTTGCTCACTCCCAAAAACCGCCGGCACTGGGTTTCCGAAGCCCTGCACCGTAAAAAAACTACTTTTCTCCTCTTCCATATTTGGTTTAATTTCTGGGTGTCCTTCCCATAGCCAATTTTTATCCACGGGTGGGCGTTTACTTCCCACCTACCCGACCTGCGCATAAGCATGCCCATACACGCACATCTCCGGATGCGTGCATGTGCATGCCCATGACACATTCGCCGAGCATTCCCTTATCCGCACGAAGGGACGCGCCTGATGGGAGATTTGGCAACTCCACACAGGTATTTAGGTATATTATAACACATTTTTGGTATATATGTATATATACCCTTTTGTTGACAACCTTCCAGAAGCCTGAAAAATTTAGCTTTTCGAAATTAACTCGTTCTTTCGCCCTCATAAATTCGTATTCCATTTCCGAATCCAATCAAATATTGCTGATACCAACGCAACTTTACCAACTATTGTAGAACTGCTTAAGAGTCTCCTTGAGAAATCTTATTTTAAATGGTCATAATTTACATGAATTGTCGTCCAAGGTAGCTGGGTTTTCCAGTGGCGTAATACGTGTTACATATTTTATTTGCATATAACTGTTGCAATATTTGAAGTAAGTGCATAAAGGGAGATCGTTTATGAGGACAAATAAGTCAAGTTCAAGTATCTGATTTTGAATTTACTTTGATCTTCATTGATACAATTGAATCGAGTCTAAGCAAACACTTGGCACTTCAGTGATACCCCGATTACATGAAGAGGAGACTTTCAAGTCGCACCGAACAACACAAGTTTGCTACCTCTGATACAGACCCTAAGCATTTCTCCACAAGTCGATAAGTAGCTAATCTTGTTAATAAAATGCATCTACATGCACTACTTCACGGTAGATAGTACGACAAGTTGATTAGCAACATTGCCGACAACGTCTTAAGCACAGACAATGGCTTTAGACTCGATAAGCAATGCATTGAGTGCAATAAATGCAGCAGGAGTCAATCGAATCGATTGGCGCACACCCCACCATGCAGCACTTAAGCTGCATGTAATTCGGAATTAAGTCCTCGCCCACCGTCGGACGAGCTTGTAATTAAGTTGTAAAGCATCATGCGCGCAAGTGGCTAAGAGCACTTTTACAATTACACATTTCGACTAAAGGCTTAATTTACATGTAATTGATGGCCACGGATCAGCTGCCACTCACTACGGGAGTAATAATCCATGGCAGAAAAATTAGAAAAATTCGAACTTGTGTTACTCGCAAATGCTAGTTACAGGCTCATTTCGGATCTCCATCGGGGATGGGTATTTTTAGAAAATATCTAACCCTGATGTCAGCCACGTGCGGTTTCAGAACAAACCGACAGTAATTGTGTTGAAGGTATTGCTTTTTTGGGCAAAGGTCAACCAGTTGATTTGAATACTATTGGAGAGCCGGAATAGAAGTGGACCAACTCCGGTGTGAATTTTGTTTCGATTAAAAATGGGAAAATTTTCGCGTTTTTCTTTTAGAGGTCATTTCCATTAATTAGAAATAACTTTGAATGGAGGTTCGACATACCACGCATCTGATGCTAAATAACTTGGTTTATACTCGTATATGCGTTTGCGATGTTAGTATTTAAGTCTATCAATTAAGCCTGTAGATTTGAATTTTGGAGATAAAAAAAGATTGGAAAGCGTATATTAGAGGGACTTTGCATCAAACATTTGACAAATCTAAATGTCATCATAGGAGCAACAGTTGCCATCGGAGCTAAGGTTTCAGAATGGTGTTCTTCTAGAGATCCCAGACATCATCATCATCCCAAATATAAGGACCAAATTTCAAATAATTACACAGATACGGTATTTCAGGAATCAGTTGTTCCCTTCTTCAGTTTTTCCCTTCTGACATCTGATGAGATTAGAAATTATAGGTTTTTGTTGTAAATCTACTATCTGTTTCTTGGTTATTGATCAAACATATACAGTAAGATCTATGAGCGATACCATGACCGTCCGGTTGTGGATAAAATCCGGCTCAATAGGTTACGGTGTTCGGGTCACTTAATCCGTATGGATGAAGATGATCCCACCCGGAAAGTCTATAAGGGCAATATCTATGGTAGGAAAAGAAGACGAGGCAGACCCTGCCTAAGATGGAGCGATGGCGTGGGCCAGGACGCCAGACAGCTTTTAGGGATATCGAATTGGTGGACCTCGGCGCAAAACCGGGATGTCTGGAATTCTTTATTAAGGCAGGCCTAGACCGGATACCGGTTGTTGCGCGTTGATGATGATGATATACAGTAAAAAGAAAGACAATATATTCAGGATAGCAACCTTATACCGAAAGTTCGCCGAAAAGGCTTAAATATCCATAGTGGAATAATTAAACACTTAAAAAAGCAGTATATCGTTTACAAACTGACAAAATACACTTTCTCATCATTATGAACGAGCGGGGTCATGATGATTAAGTCACAAGGAAGGTTAAAGAAGGACAGTTCTTTGAAATAAAGATTCTCTCCCGGCAATCTAATTTTAATCAAAGTAAAGCGATTATTGAGGGAATTTCCAAAAGTGGTTTCTAAAAAAATATTACAGCAAAGAATAGAAACAACGCTGCGGGGAGTACAGGAGCAGGAGTTCTTTACTCTATTCAAGGAAAGAAGCAAAGGGCCCGAGGCATTGAGAACCTACTGAGTAAATGAGAATTTGAGGGTACAAAGACCAGCAGATAATACCTAGGCACAATTGCGAGGCCTGGTAAAAGCAACCAGATCACTCTCGAAACCATTCAACATCAACAACGGTCTAAGCCAAGGGTATGCCCTATCATGCGTCCTTTTTAACCTGGCCTGGGAAAAAGTGATCCGCGATGCAAATATTAATGCAAAAGATACTATCCTCGTCGAGTCCACTCAACTACTGGCCTAGATGACTACATTGAGAATAACAACCGGAAATGTATAGTCTACCTTCAACCAGATCGAGCAAGCGGTGCGAGATCTTGGACTGCATTTTACTGAATGCAAAACGAAGTATATAGTGGCAACGTCAGCGCCAAATACCAACGCTACAATTTTGAGATCGTTGAAAATTTCTCGCATCTAGGGTCGAGCATTACAACCGATAACAGGTATGACAATGAAATCTGCGTACGGTCGTTGGCAGCAAACAGAGCTTATTTGAGCTTACAACAACTTCTTTGCTCGAAACGTCTCAGCATAGGGCCAAAGGGTGGACGGATTTTTTAAATCCATTTGGGTGGGGATGATCCAACGCAGAAAGTCTATAAGGGCAATATGGTAGACTGTCTATGGTAGAAAAAGAAAACGAGGCAGACCTTTCCTTATATGGAACGATGGCGTAGGTCAGGACGCCAGGGAGCTGTTAGGGATATCGAATTGGTGAACCTTGGCGTAAAACTGGGATGTCTAGGAGTTCCTTACTAAGGCAGGCCTTGACTGAATGCCGGTTGCTGCGCCTTTGATGAAGAAGAAAGACACAATTATAATCAATAAAATACCTTCGGGGGAGTAGAAAGGAAAAGGTGGCATCTTGCCCAGGTGTGGGATAGTGCACGTAAGGAAAACCACGACTAATTCATTTTCAAGTTATGGGACACGTAAAAGAAGTAGAATGCCCGAAGAAAAACAAAAACAATCACGTAAGATCTATAGTGGTAAAGATATGGTAGAACATGAACATCACCTTTCATGATCAAAGAAAACAACAATACAAGAAATCTTGACCTACATGGGTGTCAGCTTATCACCAAAATACCGAAAAAACCGGTTAATACCGGCCTCGGGAAAGATTTCTCTCTTTAAGTTGGATATAATTTGCACCATTGCCGTGTTTGGATTGTTGTAAAAAGAGGCGATTTCCATCTGTTGGGACTTTCGGTCATGCTGCTTCCAAGACAGAGGTGAGGCAGCGTCTAATGAGTTGCCTTGGACGAAACGGTTAGTCGTACCGAGGGGTCCGTGAACCAAAAAAGTGAGAGTAAGTTGCTCTGCAACTAGTCGGGTCCGACATCAAGTAAATATGAATTTAGGATCATATCGCAAACAAAAAATTTTTTAACAATTGGAATATAATAATGCATAGAGTTTTAACTGATCGCCACATTCCACATAAAAAGCTTGACGTTCTGCTTTTTGACAGGACGGGTCACACCGCCTATATTTTTGATGTTGCTATCCCTCATAATAGCAACACTGAGCGGAAATACGTGGAGAAGAAGGTGAACTACGAACCACTGTGTTGAGAAATCAAATAAATTTGGGAGTTTGGCCAGTCCCATAATTGGGTATTCCGGACACATTATGACCCACCGATGGAGTTGATTAAGGGGACGTGATGGGTTCACATTTTAATTTTTTTTATTTTTTCAAATGGTTTATTTATTGAGAAAATAGACAGATATTTTGATGAAATTTTGGACAGATATTATCATGATGAATTTTCCGGGCTGTTTTTTGTTAGCTACAGATTTTTTAATAAAACGTCAAAATTTGGCGCTGAAATGTCTGAACGACAAAAAACGGGGTTTTAATCAGCATGAAATTCTCTCATAGAATGAACCAAAGTCAAAAAATTTCGCCGGCAGTTTTTCAAATTTTTCGCCAAAAAAGCTGATGTAAATTAAAATGTTTAGCACCTATCTCCGTCTCTGAGGTTCATTCTATTGCTTTGAATGTGTACAATGACATATTAAAATTCCAAAACGAATGATCAAGTGAATCTTTAATCCTCCATGCCAACCCGCCAGAAACGTTATTTTGAGAAAAACGCGCTTAAAATGTTATTGCAGTATTGACAGCAGTGACTTTTCAGTACAAAAGATGCATTATAACCGGCAAAACTAGTTTTCAAAGTGTTCCCTTCTATTTATACAACATGCTAACAAAACGAAAATGTGTAACATACATATATAACGCCGACGTTTTGAAGAGAAAGGCTCGATACAAGAAGTAAGAGGCTCAACATGTGGCTTTGACCCGCCGCGCTCATTTTTAAAATCGAATATGGCTTTCATATCCTTACCAAATATTTTCGGATATATTTTTAACTAAAACCAATAATAAAAAAATTAAAAATTTACAAAAATTGAACCCATCACGTCTCCTTAGATCTGTATTCCCAGAATATGCATGTCCATTTGTCATTCAATTTCGTTCGCCCGTTCATCGCCCTATCGATTGTAAAAAATTATCAAATGCCAAAAACGCTGTTAATGATATTTTTATAAGTAGTTAATAAGTTGTTCAAATGTGAGTTGTTTTGAACGACTTATTAACTACTAACAAGGGTCAAAACATGGAGTATATAACTTTTTCCAATAGAGATCTGTCCAAGCTGTTCAAAACCCTTTGCCTACAAAAAATTATCAAGCACCATTTAATTGCCCTTGGTGGAGTATTGCAAAAAGTTAAAAAGAGCAATGTTTTCTTGAGAGAGGGGTGCATTGTGACCCAGTTCTTGGTTTTTAAAGTACTGCCTTAAAATGTGAATTCACCCGAAAGAGTATTTAATCATTCTTTTTTCCAAAGCAAAAATAATTGTTGAAACTGAAGCGTACCAATAGTTTGAGGCTCAGCAACATAATATGTTTGTCTATATAGAGTCGAATGGCTCTCAAAACGATACCTTGCATGCCAAGCCATCGTTTTTTAGGTCGGCCTTTTGCACATTTCCCATCGACTTTTATGTTTAGGTCAATCAGTTATCGTTAGCACGCATTATATGACCATACTATCGACCCATCTCATATCAATTGCGGATGTCTACATTTCGGAAGTGTTATGCCACTGATACAATGCAACATATTCGTCTCCATTACCGCGAAGCATCGTTCATTGACTGTTGTAAGTAGCTAACCCCCAGAACTACAGAGGACAGTATAGCGAATGACACTATAGTAGATTTTGGTTTTTATACATTCGTTGATACCTCGATTACTAAGAATGCCAGTTGTTGAACGCACTTTATCCAAGTTGCGCTGACACGTTAGTAAATACCATAGTGGAGTTCACCGTTGGAGACCGAGATACTTAAATCGCTCAGTTCTGGTTTTGATATATTTTCCTCACGTCGTACTTTACTGTCCATCTTAAGATCACCTGGCATGCTAACAGAAATGTTGCTTTATTATTATAAAGTTGACAAATTTGCAGGATGGTTTGTTTCAGTGTCGTTCATTTTTTCCTCCTGTCCTATGATGCAGAGCTCTACGAGATGAAAGAGGTACTTATGGAGTTGTCTCTCTCCTCTTTAGTTCACGCCTTCTTATTAAGTCTTAGAATTTATTATACCTTTTCCAAGCAATATTTCCAGCTAGTTTCTGTAACCAGTACGGTAAATGTAAAGCTATGAGCCTGTACAGAAAAGACTTTCGGGGAGCCATGAAACACTTTTAAGCCAAATTTGTAAGAACCAAGATGAAAGGTATCGACATCTGCAGACACTGCTCTTCCTCTAGCTCAACAATAACTGAGTACCAGGAAATATTTAGCAGGTATGGTCCAAAAATTATACGAGGGTCGTCTGAAAAATTTCCGACGTCAACGTGAAGCACTCGTCAATAAAAGCTTTCATTAAATATTTGTTTTTGAAAGGGAATATGCCACGCAAATCAAAGAATCAAAGATGCGTTGGTCGCTGTGTACCGGGACTCTGCACCATCGTTTACCACCATGAAATTTTAAGCAGCTGAATTCAAACGTGGCCGTACAAGTTTGGGAGACAATGAACGTTAGGGACATCCAAAAACTGCAACCACTAACGATAACATCGCTAAAGTTCAGCAAGTGGTGCTAAACGACCGTCGAATTAAAGTGAGAGAGATAGCAGAGGTTATGAACATGTCAAAAGAACGTGTGTGTCACATATTGAATGAAGATTTAGGCATAAGAAAACTATGCGCGCGTTGGGTGCCGCGTTTGCTCACGTTAGACCAAAAACGTGTTGGAATAAACATTTCCAACGCTCTCTTGGTGAACTTTAGTCGCAATAAATCAGAGTTTCGGCGAGGATTAATTACTGTAGATAAAACTTGAATATACCATTATACGCCCACACAGTCAAAACAGTGGACTCTGACGTGGAATCGGCTCCAAAAAAAGCAAGAATTGTTTATTGGGCTGGGAAAGAAATGGGGACTATTTTTTGGGATAGTCATGGAGTTATCTTAACCGATTATCTGCAAACAGGAAAAACCATTGCAGGATTATATTACGTATCATTACTCGACAAGTTAAGTGCTGAAATTGTGGAAAAACGGGCACATTTAAAGAAAAAAAACTATTTCATCCACGAATAGCGGTTTCAACTGCTTGATCTCCCTCCTTGTTCATCAGATCTAGCCCCAAACGATTTCTTTTTGTTCCTTAATCTGAAAATTTTGCTCGGAGGAGAAAGATTTTGTCAAATGAGGCGACCATCACCTTCGTAAACAATTATTTTGCAGAGAAAGGCGACGAGTGCTATTTGGAAGGGTTAAAGAGATGTGAGCATCGCTGGGAGAAGTGTGTAGACTTACAAGGAGACTGTGTAGAAAAAACAAAGATAAATTTAAAGAAAAAATGTCTTGTATCATTGTTAGGTCGCAAACTTTGCAAACAACCCTCGTACTAGGCGATTTTAATGCATAGCAAACCAAACGACGAACGTCAGGGTATGTGTTTTGCTCGAAACTCGAAGGTAGACATGCTAATCTGGAATCCCGGGAATATGAATAGTTTCAAAGGAAGGAAGGAAGGCCTGAGATCTACAAGATCCTTTTTTTATGGTACCCGAAGTTTGATTTTAAATAAAATAAAAAAACCATCTTTTTTTGTTTATTTTATTTAAATTTTGACTTTACAGTTACTTTGATAATTTTTTGAAAATTATATCCGGCAAATGTGTACCACCAGCAACCACGCAAAGACCGGCCCTTTTTCTCGGCGTTTTCCATAACTTTTTCCAGTTTTCAGGTTTTGGTTTAATTCCGGCAATTTCGTTGCCGTGTGTAGGGTCGGTCCAACCTATTCGTGAATACCTTCGAGATGTGCTTGAACGAAGATATATTCCCAGCTTAGTAGAAAAGCAGCACCAGACAATCGAGCGTCATAGGCCTGCTAGGCGCATTGGGGAAGACGTTGAAAAGAATCATCTACAACAAGTTTTTGCCCATTAATGAAAACAGAAATGGACTGTCCAAAGATCAGCATGGTTTTTAACACGCCCACTGCACGGTGAACGCAATAAACTGGCAAGTGCTGCGCCAGGTTGATGCAAAATGTAAAAAACGTCCAATACAGCAACAAACCAGGAACATATCAAAGACAATTCGTCGTCTACTGAAATAAGTGTTCTTGGATACTTGGACAGTATTATTTGTTGCACTACAGATGTTGAATCCAGACTATATCGTCACTACCAGGGTAGCATAACGCTTTATTTAAAGCGATTTTTGGTGTGAATGTAGTAACCAATTTTCTTTATTTAAACAATACCGTATTTCGGGAATCAGCTGTTCCACTAGAGTATTTCAACTCCAAAATAGGTTGCTACTGAATAATATCCGGAGGTTATGGATGAGTATGCGAAAGGAAACAGGCAAAGAGGTGAAGTCCTGGCTGGAACGTGTAAAAAGGGCTTGATGTAGGAAATAGATGTAGCAAGAGAGACACTATGAAAGTATAAGTTACAGGGTATATGGTGATCTCGAAATCTGCTACAAAATATTTGGAGGGGATGATAAACGCTGAAAAAAACATCAAAGTACATCTGAAATATGCTTAACAAAAAGGGTCAAATGCCACTGTGAACTGTGAGTGCTGTTGAACGCCGACAGGGCGAAATAGCCGGAAATCAGCGCAGTGTCCTAGAAAAAACGGATGGACTGATCGGCAATATGTGCAGAACGAAAGCCTTTAACTAGGAAAAGAAAATCACTAGCAATAGAGGGTCGGTGGACACGCAAACTCACCCCAACTAGCAGCGAACACATACAGACAGTGCTTCCACCCCATTAGATTGGATGATTCTTTGGATTGTCTTAGATGTGATTACGCGCCGAGGGTCCTAGGATACGTGCAGCCCATTGACTAAAATTCGACGCTGAGACATGCTCTGAGAGCATGCTCAGAAATATGTTTGGAAGGACGCTCAAATCGAAGCAAGATTGGCTCGCAATTAGCTCCCTGATTCTAGAAATTTAAGGTGCGCTCTCGTAGGAGGTAAGAGCGAAGAAAGATCTAAGCCCGGACCCAGAGGGGATAGCTGCGAACCAGCTTACGAAGTAATACCTGCCCCAGGCTCGTTAAGCAACAGTGCTCTTTTAAGATTTTTACGTTTTCATGCCACAATAAAACATAGTATATAGTGACGTTTAAGTATCTAGTTCCACCGGATAGCATATTAATCACCAAACATATTGTGAAACAACAACCAAATGAGTCTTATAAGGAATAACCCCCTTTCTAATATTCAATCGTTATCAATTTCCGTTTTCCTAGTGCTTGAAAAACTTCAAAATAATTAAAACCAATTTGCCTAATTTAGCTAATCTGGATATATTCTATTTTCTTTCATGTTCCTTCCCTGCTTTCTCGGATGACACAATATCGACGCTAGACTCACAACAAGCCACAGCTCAAAGTCTGACTACGTCAAAAAAGAATTCATCGCGACGCAATGCATGGGGCAATTTATCATATGCTGATCTCATTACACATGCAATTGGTTCGGCGACAGACAAGCGACTCACTTTAAGCCAAATCTACGAGTGGATGGTACAGAATGTGCCATATTTTAAGGACAAAGGTGATTCAAATAGCAGTGCCGGATGGAAGGTGAGTAATTTTTGTGAATGCCATTGTTATTGATATCTCGGCGCATTTGAAACTGTGTAGGTAAGCTTGAGGCTTAAGCCTGGATCTAGAGAAAAGTGGATCAACTTGGAATCACCGCTGAATTTGGTTCTTTGTGCTATTGATCGAGAAGAAATGACCGTTTGGATGGGAACGTTGTACTGGGTTTGGATGAAAGGCTAATGGCAGTGAACCAGATCCCACTGACTTTATATCATAATGCGTTCATTTTGATCTTGGATATTATTAAGTACTTCTGGTTCGAACAACAGGACTAACTTTCCAAACACCTCATTTTCGACCTTATGAACTGCAGCACGCATTCGCTGCATTCCTACACTCGTCCAAGTTCGAATGCACATTTATAGAGCGATGGAGTCACTAATGAAATTCAATTTGGAAACGTGAATGATCTAAATATAATCGAGCAGTCGCAGCCCACAGACGGACCGTGTCTTCCCATCTACCATGCGCGTACAAACTTTATATATACCGACTTGGTCATTTCCTCGATAATTAAGTGGCTCAAAATTAGGTCTATAGCAATAAATGGTAGTTCCGTGTTCACCCGGTATCACTGTACGCCATATAGTAAACCTGAATTCGTATCACATCCACAAGCACACATGGATCGGTTAACTTCAGAGTAGAATTTTCCATTGCTCTTGATCCGGTCCGGTTTTGCAGGTTCTCCGCCGTCCATTTTTCAATCCCATACCCGTGGTCGTTGTGATCAAGCCTCTCCAATAAAATCAAATAAAATGAGGAATAAAAGATGGAATGGTTGATCATTTTAATTCACTGACATACATTCGCCCATCCAAGGGGCCACTGCAGAGGCGCTTCGGAAAGTTCAGCGGCAGCAATAAACGCCCGTAAATCTTCACCCGGTCGACACAAAAACCACCACGGTCAGATGGTGCCAAATTCTGGGTTCTTTCCAACATCCATAGTCATACCACACCTGGCAAGGTGAGGAGTAAAGTTCCAAGTGGTAGTTCTTTGCATTCAGAATGATCTTTAGAGTTCAGACCGTGGAGAGTAAATGAGCATTCGCAGAAAAGAAACAGTATGAGGTCTTGCGGGCAGCCTTGTGGCATCTCATGGTCTCTTTGCTGCAGCCAGAGACCGGTTTGATTTGAAAAGCCCGAAAGCAGCAATTGTCCTGAAGATTGAAAGACAGAGATTCAGAGTCTGCAATTTCCGAGCTGAAATAATCAGAACAGTGAGTCCGAAGTGAGTGACATGAGGTAATTGCGCGCAGATTTGATCGCTTCTCTGTACTTCCTCTTCAGAGCTGCATGCAATGTCTACAAAATTCATGTTTTCGGCCACCATTTCAGCAGTAATTGGGGTTTTTCACCTCGAATTGATAATTTTAAGATTTCTTTGGAAAATGTGCACATATTTGCAAATTCTGCCCATAAAACCTCATGTCATTGAGGAAATCCTGCTTCACAGTACCAGTAGCGGTGAGGACGATGTAAAGAAGTGAAGACTTGGAGTCGTGAATATTCGACAATCGGATTAAGTTGCTCATCAGGTTTTCGAGAACTACTATTGGCATAAGAGCAAAAAGGTAAAAGGTAAGGTAATTGCCGGACAAAATGAGTGCATCCAATAAAACGTTGAAAACCGTCCACCAGGTAATTCAACTTCTCACAGCTCTTGCAAGTTTTTACAAGGGTTCGAAACGTGTCTATAAAGGCTATTACCATCAGCATTTTTAGTCCTTTTTGGTGTCTGGAACTTTTGAACTGAATTTCGTTAAAAAAAACATGTCGCCCCTGTACATACTTATAGTATTGCTACTTTATCTGAATTGCACGGACTAAGATTTGGAATGTGTGATTGACGTGATGCATTTGAGGGTGTTGAACTTTTGTGATTTATAATTTTTTTGTTTCCTGTCTTTCGCTAGCCTTGAGGCGGATCAGAGGTGCCTGTGATGCTTTGGCACGCTCTGGGCATTACTGGCTCCATGGCCGTTCGACTAGCTGCTCCTCAGATGAAATCCGTAAATTTATACTGGAATTCATGAATCTTTTGGCCATTTCCCTGAGTGTTTTATAGGCAACACACACGACCCGCCTAGTTTTTTGTTTTGATTTGTAGATTAAGATATCGAAAGCTGCTTCATCAGTAACAGGAGAAAATGAAATAAAAACAGAAAGACCAAAACAAACCTGACAAAAACAAAATTGAAAATAAAGTAAACAAAATTCGTTTGTAAATTTGATGATGAACTTGTTCGTAAAGGTCGAGGCTTCCAGAGATAAAGATTGTTTTTTTTTGGCATAGTGTTGCAAATATTTATGTTTCGCGCCAGTATTGTGCGCCACTGATGAAATATGGTGACAACACATTGAAATTTTGATAGGTGCAAGGTCGGAATTTCCAAATCGGTCCACCTTGAGAGGAGATGCCATGCGAATCGATAAATAATTCCTGAATTTCGTATTTAATTGTCATGGGAGTTTCGAAAATTCAGTGGAAGATTTCGTAGATGAAACGTTATACAGCCAAGTATGCATTATGCATCTGTTTTCTTGTATTTTAATCGTTTCCGTTGAACATTTTTTTCTTGTTTTCGGTTTTGATATTTTTTTCTTGTTGCTATTTTGGATTTTCCTGGCAGATAACTGGGGTTAATGTTTTTGAAGTGGGCGTGTTGAAAATGTCGTAATCACGCTGCCATCTATTGGTTGTTGTTTTAATTATGAACCTAAGAGAGCTATTTGGCCTTAGTATGCACGTTTGCACAGTCCATCAAAAGATAAACATGACCAGTGGAGAAATTGATAAGGTGAATAGAGCGACCAATAAGGAGGAGGTTAGCAAAACAGGGATGCACTCAGAACTGACTATACAAATCATGGAATCCAAATACCCATGATGAGCAAGCCGGTATACCTTATATAAGATTTTACGGTGTGCACAACGTCTGTGTTGTGGAACTCGCAATCTATGATGACTTATAAATGGAAGCAATAAATTTTTCTTAAGTTCGGTAAGATTTGCGGCAAACTTCGCATTCTAAGGATCTATATTTTGCTTGTATTACTGCTAAACGTTGCAGTCTTAGGATGAACTTTAGTGGGCTTTACAGTAATATTACGTTAATATTGTATTATAAGCATTTTTTGAGGACAAATGGAAAGGAGGTGTATTTTAGGGCCTAAATTATATAGTGAAGCACCGTCATGTATTTTGGTAGAATTTTTTATTTATTAGTTTCTGTGAATGAGTATATCCAATTTAAGTTTGCATTTGCTTACCACTTTTTACTCTATTTCGCCCATGTTTTGAAAGAGTACTAATCGATCTCTATCATCTGATATTCCATACGAATATATTTAAACCACGAATTGTTATTTCTTCATTTGCCTTTTAATTCCCAGGAAAATAATATCAAACACTGAATCTGTCGATTTTCGGGAAAAGTACATGTGACGGACAGGCAGTAAACTGGATGCTGACTTAGGACTCCCAGCATCCTCAACAAAAAATTTGCTAGGATAGCTTAATCATTAGAACACTAAGATGTCAGGTCAGGGTTTAAATGTTGCTGTTAATAAAGGGATTTGCATCGTGAATGATGTCAAGCAGTTAGACTTGGACGATCCTACCCTATCCTGTCGAGTATTCCCCGCAAAATCGAGAATGTTTGCAGAATAGAATATTTCTGCATGCTTTGAACCAGACTGTGCGAGTGTCCCAAGATATCTAGGGATGCCCTGATATGATATAAATACTACACCTGTAGCTGACAATATTATGGAAACTACAACCACCATCTCACTTTTTTTCCGCGTATTTCTGCTTGATGTTATTACTGGGAATAGTGACTTGTCAACTTACAAAAACCACAAGCCGGGACTACTGTGGTCAGCCCACGCTTGTACGTTGGATTTTAATGAATCATGTTCGTTTTCACTACGGCGTCCTGGATAAATCATAACATAAACCTCTCAGTCCCGGAGAGAAGACTTTAGCATGCAAGTCATTTGTTTACTATGCATGCTATCAATGTTCACGCATCAATCCGCTCCTGGTTCGGCTTAATTCCACCTAGAGAATTGTAGAATCACCCCTTCAAGCTTAGAGAAGTCTGCCTCATAAAATAGTCGCATGTAAGAAACTTTATTTCCTTTCTGCAAAAATAAGCTTTGCCTCCAAGATACACTTCACCCAGTCATCTCGATCCTTCGATTGCATTCTCCAGTTGGAAAATTTCAATAACTCGCCCACTGAGTCCTCTCACCGTTTACGTAGCTTTCCCATTGGGCGGCGTCCTTCGGATATGCATTTGGATACCCTGTTAGGTATTCGCTTGTCGTCCATCCGTTCTACGTGACTGGCCCACTATAATTGTCACAGCTTTGCCACCACCGATGCTGCTTAGTCGTCATAGAGCTGGTACAACTCATGGTTTTATCTAATTCGCTAGTCAGCTCCATCTTTTACCGGTCCAAGTTTTCGACGTAGAACTTTACGTTCGAATGTGTCAATGGACTTCCCTTTCGCCTGTACACAGCCGTACAGTAGCAGGATTCTGTACCGTGTCTTTTTTAGGGAGAAGATAGATAATCTCTGTGGAACTTTTAATGGATCCTTTTGACCAAGCAGCCTAGCCGCCACTACTACACCACAATGCATGAGCGACTGACACAGGTGAAATGCAATCTCATAACTGCTTAGAAGTAGATGTTTCGGAGTTGCTGCAGATGCATGGAGCCTGAGTTATACTCACTGGAGTTTGTTCTGAATCTCAGCAAAGACTTCAGATTGAAGGAGAAGTGTGTTTCGGTGAGTATTGAATTTGTTACCCGTAGTACGATACGGTGTTGTTGATTTTGTCGCTTATACCTCATCAATTCTTCCGCGATGACTTTAAAAGGTACACTTTTCCTGATGATAGCCGGTTTTAAACCAGGTGCACAGTTGCGTGCATATATTGCGGCAAAAACTCGATTAATCTTTGGTGTAGAATGCAAGGGTGGAATGATGCCACCTGCCCCCACAGTTGTGATTTCGTTGTAGGAGCCGATGATAGCAAGGTTTATTTCCTGCTTGCGTGAAACTGCTCAAGCGGTGGCCATAGATTGCCGCAAAGCAGTTGCACCAGGCGAACTTATGCTTTTGGTCATCATTGTGTTCAGACTTCGAACTGCCCCATGATTAACGGTTTCGGCGCCATTATCCGTACCAGACCTTAAGATGTGTATATTATACCTAACTGCCGGGTGCCGTGACGGCTTTCTCAGTAAGTAATTTGTAAGATCCCAAGTTACCGCACTTTCCTCACTTAAGCTCTGAGATGTTGCGTCCTCGGAAACATCGTAGTGTACATTTTGAAGGTCTTCCCCTACAGGGAATTCGAAAAGGCGGCTCTTACTTTAAATGGTTTCTTTCAACTCTACCTTTGAAATCTGTAGCATTCTTATACAAACTGTATGGTGACATCTTACCATGGAACAAACCTTCCCTGCCTATTTCTTGCAATTTCTTACGCCCAAAATTTGAAACTTCGCTTCTTTTTAACTAGCCAAGAGCCATTTGGGAAACTTTATTTGCAAACCTTCAGACTAGGGTAGTTTTGTTGCAGTACATTTTAGTGCAACGGTGGCAGGTTGTTTCAAATTTTATTACTTATCCTAAGGCCTAGAAACATAATTGAAGTGGTACTTTCTTCTTAAATCTGAGCAAGCCATAACAATTTAATTTGAAATGCAGGCCCGTTTTAAAGCAACTTGACAATTGTAATGATCCGAATTGTTCTACCGCGCCAGTCACGCTGTGTACGTTTTCTGCCCTTAATTAAAAGTTGGCGTGTATCTTTGCCTTGAATATAGCTGACATTTTCCTAATGGGATGACTAATTTCAATCCCAAATTTTGTAAAAAGACTGCTCAGCTTTAGCGTCTGTAATGCGAAAAGAGTTGTTGTGAAGTGAAGACCGCGGTTCTCGGTGAGGGCGTGGCGGAGGTTCTCCACAGCCACTTGGTTTTGATTTGGCTTATAGGGTTGCTGCCCCGTCTCCTTCCCCGCCACCTCGAGCACCTTCTTGATTGGAGCGGAATATGACCAACGAAAAGAACCGAAACCTGTTTAAATGTCTATAGGGTGGTAGTTAATAGCCGTTCTATCGGAAAACGCATTGGCCGTTAACCACTACCTCTACAAGTTCATTTTCAATAGTCAGATCCTGAACGGAGTATAGACAGGCTTTGTACCAGCACATGGTATGCTGTATTCTCCCTCCATATGGCAGAGTCGCGGCTTTCTGCTAGTGGAGAATTCGCCTATATACTCAAGATCAGCGGCAAATCGATTAGTGAACGTATAGACGGCGGTTTCTATTGGTTACAAGAACTTCAGTTTTCAACGATTCTTTGCCATCAAACTTGACCACAGAAGTTTCATGAAAACAGTAAATTTGCCATGTAGAACGAACCGAGGTCCATCGTTATTCTGCAGTACCAGGTCGGTCTACAGGATTTGGATATGGATTTCTCTTAATTGTAGTATATAACATATCGACTAATAGTTAATTGATCACATGCTGCAGATGGCTGCGAACGCAACAAGCAAAGTGTTTTTCAGCTTCCACCTTCTAGATTTTCTTCAATAAAGTTGCTGGGTGGTGCCACTGTGAATTTTTTGCCTTTCACCGTTTGTAAAAGCGTGCAACCTGCAATGAATGCAGCACCAAAATTTGAACATTCTTCTGCCTAGCATATCTTTTAGTAAAAAAGGCTTTTAAACGTTTTTTTTATTACATGAGGAGGTCCTACAGAACATATTCATTCAATACATCTCCCGCAGCGGTTCGAATCTCGTTCCGAAGCGCTCTTTAACATGTGGCCAGAATTCTCACAAACAACACATTTCGATGTCGTCTGACTACCAGTTTTGAAATAAATGACTTGTCTGGGCAGAGGCATCCTGCTGGAAAACGTACGGATTTCCAGACGACACAGTATCCGTCCACGCCCTCACTAAATTTTTCAGAACACGTAAGTAAACTTCTTTTGCGGCATCTTCCGTTTTGCCAAAGAAGCGCGGTGGCATCACATCGCTTTCATTGGACATGACATCTGGCACGTGAAGATTCGTTCTTGCTACAATGAGAACACCATAAAGCTCACAGGCAAACTAGCGGTCATTCCTTAGATCGATCTTTTCATTCACAGTAAAAACTTATCCCATCAAAGAAAAGCCGCAATCATCCAGCAACGTTGTCGCTTTGTCCTGGCGGTCTTATAAAGCTTTCTTGACCACACCTATAAATGGCGACAATGTCCTTAATCCTTAAAAATCAGCTTCTAAGATCCTTGAATGAAGTCCAGCGCCCTGGTAATTCGCTCCTTCAAGTGTGTCTTTACCGCCACTGTTAAAAACTCTCCATGAACTTTTTTGACGCATTGTAATTTGTAGGACGTTCAATGTCGGGTACCCAAAGGATCGTATGATTTCTATCCACGGGCGCCCAATGCGAACACTTTCGATTATCGCGGCGTGAGTGTCAGAGTTTTTGTATTGTAGGTTTTATACTGGTCAAAAAAGTTAGGAACTTCAAACTCTTTCAAAAAGTTGTAAAACCAGAAAATTTAAGGGAGCCAGATAGAAAGCTTAATGAAGCTTCAGCCTGATTTAATCGAATGACAAAACAAGATGTAACCTGTTGCCTAAACGTTTCCTCACTTCTGCGCTGAGTGCAGCATGATAGGCCCGGTCTATTATCACATGGATTCGTACGTAGAACTCCCTGAATCCTCCATTTAGGCCAAACTTAGGCCTGAACAAGGTGGTTTACAACGCCTGTAGTCTCTTTCGATGATGCTGTAATGGCAGAAAAGAACAACTGATGTAACTCATCCTGGTTGAAGTATCAGTCCTCCTTTTGTGGCGACATTTAATGCTATGGGGAGTGTGAGATAAGTACGAAATAAGCTGCGTAACATAATAGTTACTATGAGTGCTTTCTAAGAGCGGTCCTTCGAGATGCAAATATCCTTTAATCTGAAAGTATGGATGTCTCTTAATTGATTTTTGACCAAATGCAAAGTTAGTATTCTTCACTAAAACAAGTTTCCAAACGAGGTGAAATTCAATTAGCATTTTTACCCTTGTCTTCCCACATTAATCAAACATCAGATAATGTAGCTTTATTACAATAGATATCTATAAATATATGCACATTCGAAGTCTGCCTGTTCTAGCACCCATATTACTGATGGCATTATCGTATAAAAGTTGTCCTGATTTAATATAAGGTCGTCGGAATCAAGTTGTGTTTTATCGCTAGGAACATCAAACGATTCGCTAGAAATCATTTTCTGTTGTAGAACACATGTTCCAGTTCGCATCATAAATTGAAGGGAAATCCTGAACAGAATATAGTACATTTCTGCGATAAAACTTTTTGCATTTTTACTGAGAGTACATATTAATATGGTCGTCGGTCATGTGGCTACATAGTGGAAGGTATTAGTTTTCATATGGCTTACGTAAATTGTTTCTAGGAGAGAGAAAAGGTAGATATAATTTTTTAATTTTTAGGGATTTGATGCAATAAGGAAATAGAAGATCAAGGAGATACCTTAAGCATATCAATTTGAGAAATTATATCCAAGATTTTAATCCTTCTCTTTAGCATTTTTCATATTCCTTACAAGCATACCCTCATTTAGTCAAATTAATTTTTCAAATGTTTTACAAATAATTTAATTATTTCTAAAAATATTACTGCCACCTAAAAGTCCTTACTTCTATGCTAAAATATTTAATTCCTAGGCATTATATTTTTGTCGTGCTATTGCTGTTATGGTTATCACATGATGTGCAGTTTCAAATATCGCGAGCGAAAATTATTTTCACTTGGACGAAAAACAAGAATTAACCGGAAGAGGGTTCTTCTGTGAGGCGACGGCCGGCTATTACAATTTGGGGAGGATTGAGGACACTATTTCAAAGCTAATAAGGAACACTAGCATATTAGTTTAACACCATCCACTGTCAACAATTGGTGATAATCACACTATAAAACGGTAAGATTCGTCTCCCATTCAATTTTCCTTAAAAATTTCCATGTTGTTGTTTCCATGCCCGAGGTATTGAGGTGGCCCATTTTGCAAGGATATGTCCAAAAAGATAGATAGCTAGGGCTAATGGATATTGTAAAATGTAAGGCATATCAGTGGAGAATTATTACCAAATGTTTTGGAAAAAAGACTGACTCATTCCTTAAGGCAATATGATCCAAACATCTAAATTCTAACAAAACCCAAAAAAAACTTTTCACCAAAAGGATTACAAAAATTAATTTTGTTACTTCACTCACGACATCCAATGTCGAATAGTAAATTTCCCCCACAACGCGTAATATACCGCTTAAAGTTAGAGCCTAACAATGGAAAGTTCATAGCTGGAAGGTGTTAGTGGACACTGTTCAGCATTGTCATCAAAGAAGCCAACAATTTATAACTTTTTGACGTTTGCATGAACTCATAATTACCGTGTACAAGGATGTAATTTTATTCTCTTTAAATTGACAGTAAATCTATTCGGAAGGAAAAATGTAAAGCGCAATATTGCTTGCCTATCGGGCAGCAACGATTTAATGATGCTTTTCATTAGTGAAAATGCTGGAATGTAAATTTACAATGCGAGGTTTAATGAAACTGTTCATTAGTGAGAAAAGAATGAACGGTTCAGATTGCCTATTTGATCAAGTAGACTTTACGAAGTTGAATGCAGTCTTTGCATTGGAGTTAGCTGAAAACGCATACTTATGAGTAAATCGATGTGAAATGCGTCCTTTTGAAAGTGAATCTAATAAAGGTAGTGTAGAGGGCCAATAAAGGATTCGTATACACATTTCCACTTGTCCTATCTCGATGTTGGTGGTTCTCATTTATCTCATCCTTCAGTGATTTTAAATTGGAAACTCCTACCTTCTAGCTTTAGTCAGAAACCAATTCGACAATATTTCTGAAAAGTACTAAGAAGCGAGCTGTGGAATCAGGCAGTTAAAAAAGGGATTTCAGGTAAAGGAAGCAGAAAAACCTACCTCCGATCATGTATGGTCAAGCCGACGAGATCGAGGGAGAAAGGGGATTCCCCAGAACCTTGAATTATATATGGGATCCAAATTAGAGAAGCTTTCACAACGCTGTTAATTATCCAATTTTAAGAGTGCCCGCATGATCCTTGTGATTTGAAAAGCAGGCGCTCGGAAAGCATTATGGTAAGACCACTTGATCCGGTTATTCGATAATCAAAGGGAAATGCCTAACGTAGTGCAGAAGACAAAGAAATTCTAGAAAACTACGGAGGAACTATTTTGGAATACTTATTTGATATAAAACTTCTGAGGACTAAGGGTAATAGGCTCTCGTATATCTCATCCTGTCATTAGTATTAGAAACTAATTGGCCCACTACAAGGAGTTTTCCATATCTAACAGCTATGGTTTGCTAAAATGTCAGTCTGCATATTTCAATCAGTATATGTACACCATATGGTACGTAAAAATGGTTTCACGAGTTCAACGGGTCATAGGGTGCCAAAATATTCTTTATTATTGATTACAGAAAAATACTTTCGTAACAAATGTATTGTTAATCATCGTTGTACTTCAACAACTCCTAGGACGACCGAGTTTCCTTTTTTATCGGCACTTACTCTCCCGGTTTAGGTTTTGCAGATTCGCGGGTTTTTTTTTATTATTTTCTTTAGGTTTTTTCTAATAGGTTTCTTATTACCCGAACCGCTCAAACAACGCAAACCGTTCGTGCGCGCAACCGTGCAAATTCCTATATTCGGGCGTACTGGTCTCTGGCTTTGTCTTCGATTCCCACAATTCCATTTTCATGGATTTATGAAACCGGTGGGATGTAGTCCCCTATGCTCTTCTGCTTTCCAAGTTAAATAAAGTTGATTCCACAATGTTCTTGTTGCTCGATGTGGCCCCAAGTATGGCGTCTTTCGGCTTGACTATAACAGACAAAACATCGATGACAACTTGAATTTGAACCCGGGTGAACGAAGTTGACAGTCTGTCGGTTAATCAACCCGTTAATCACGCCGTATTCCAGTAGTATTGACCGATTTTCAGTAAACCACTTTTTCCTTAATTAGCTCCAAATGATCTTTTAGCCTCATTTCTGTCACGACAAGCAACTCGAACTACGTGGATCGAATACTTCCGTTTATAGTGCTGGTCAGTGTTTGACATAGACAATTTGATCAGTGCCTGTGTGATATTGCCATTTACTCTTTCTATTTTACCCTTTTGCTGGTTACTAGTAAGTGTTCACTTCCTTTCTCTTTACAATATTCCATAAATATCTTCAGTGTGAGAGCTCATCCGCGGTCTGAGATTACTTTCCGTGTATTACCAAAATGCGTGAGTGTCTCTTCAATCATATCACTACCGCCTCTATTCTAGTAGATCTGGTTGGGTATAGTGACCAAATTTCCTTAAGGCTAATAGATGACACTAGCTCTTCTCCGTTGATGAAATCGGTCCCAAGTGGGATACATGGGACCAAAGACCATTATTTGGCATAAGTTGTCCGATACTTCATGGTATATCGGTATTTCTCCAGCATCGAGGCCCAGTGAACAGCTCCAAGGTAGATATCCTCCAGCTTGTACGAATGCTTGGAAGTCTGTAACTATCCCAGAAAGGATTCTAAGCAGATCAATGCGGGATTTCTTAAAGATTGTCACTACTATACCATTAAGCTCCGGTTTGAGAATAGACGAAAATTATTTCCTGCGTATCGTAAGAAACATCTAGAAAGGATAGGAATTTCTGAGATAGGAACCTGCAAATTTCTCAAAGACTTCGCTGAAATGTGCATAACCTCCTCGACAAAAATGCTGGCTTTTTCTAACTTAAGCGAAAACTCAAGCGATTTTGTTTGGACTCTGGAGAGTACTCTTCTTCTTTTGGACTGTATGAAGCCTATTGGTAGTAGCGGAGATTTTCCATGAATTACTCCAGGCAGTTTATGAGAAGGTTCCTTCCAAAGTGACATTATAGATAATTTGGATGTCCAGGTAGGTTCTGATAACACTTTGGTGATCTCGGTGCCCATAACGACACGGCGAAAGGTTTTTAGGTCTCTTGGATAACGTTGGTCAGTCGTTGTTGTTTTCACAAAAGTAAACTTAGACCACGTTCTAAAATAATGTTTACTTATTCTTCCATTTCGTTGAGTTACCCCTGAAGTCGAGGCAACCCGGCGAAACGTCGGAAAAGTAAATAATATGCACATATTTTTCTAAAAACAAACAAACACTTTTGTGAAAATGACAGTTTTGTAGTTTTCTGCTATGTTTCCCACCTCGTGATAACCGGTATATTATTCGATGATGGTCGCTCACCTTCCATTGCTTGTCGCTACTGTATTTGGCCGCAGGGGAACAGAACGTCCGGCAATGGTTCAAAAAGATATCACACGATCTGGCCGACTGCGGAAACGTGGAGGCTTAACAATGAAAGTAAGTAGCTAAGAGCTCTGTTGATGCCAAGGACTGAATGGAGTGAGTTACTGGAACTCGGCTACCATGACAAGGTACAGGAAGTACAACGTAACGTACGTCTCGACAAAAGGAAACTATCGTTACATCGGCCGGGTAGAACCTGCCGTAAATGGCAATTCTTCGACAGTTTTATGAGGGGCATTACGGTAGGCTTTTCATCTGTTATGATTATTCTGAATCGTATAACATGTGATGAAGTTCTACCTCTTGTCGATAAACCAGAACATTCGAGCTGCTGCCATCAATACGGCCAAGTGAAGTAAAGTCTCATGGAACTGTTTGTTGCGGCCTTAGCACACATGCGTAAATCCTGGAAATTTGAAACATTTCCTAATGACGAGGTGATCCGAACAAGTTTACTGGTCTTGAATGCAATAATTCGCGAGGTATTTGTCCGCTTCTTGCTACCGCGAAGATATTATCCAAAATCGTCCGGAAATCCAATGAAGAACACCTTTAAAGCTTAGTCGTCAAACTTTACCACCTTTGGGATCACTATGGGTTTCCGCGCATCAGAGGTTTTCGGTAGAAACCAGTAACTATCATCGAAGAAATATAGACGGCGCAAAATGCATCGATGTGAAATTTCTAATAAATTTCAAGTGGAAAGCAGGGTCCGCCAGGATTGCATCTTGTTACCGAAACATTTTCTTCCCTTTTCCGGCAAAGTTTTTCATGAGGGGGGAGGCTGAAGCTGGTATGGTTGACGCGCTATAAACCACCAAGGGGCGAATGGCAATCATATATATTGGCTGAAAAGCGTGGAGACGGACGGACCGACGATATCATCTTTACTCAAACACCTCGAATACCCTGATGATATTTGTTTGGTCGAGTCATGGACCATGCCCAATTGGCTCTGAATTTAGAAAAGTAGCTAAGCAGAGTTGGACTGAAGATAAATACCAACAAAACCAAGGTTCCTAGTATAACTGATCGCCGGACTGTTCCTATTTGCATTAATGGGGAGAACATGGAAGACGTATTGCAGTTTTTATATCGAGGTAGCAGTGTTTTCGTTGACGACGGCACTCACCTTAATGTCGCTCCACACATTGAAAGTGGTCAATGCACTTTTGCTATTTTGTCCAAAATTTAATAATGCAGCTATTTGGACATTAATTTCTAGTTCATAGTTCTTTCTGCTCCCTCTTTCAGGCTCTCTTACTTGAGCCCAAGCTTGTACGTCGAATGTGAAACAACGGGGCATCATGTATTCGGAGTCCTCCGGTGTGCCACCGCAAGTGGGAATGTACTGATGACAGTCCAAGTGTGTGAGGACTGGTAAAATGACAGTTTGTTTGCTCATGATTCCAATCGGTCTGTTCCTTCGCATTAAAGATGAGCTTGTACGTTTCATCTACGCAGCCAGTGATTACATAGCTCCGTCCTAGCCGTGCAATTTCGCTCTGGGCTCGTGGCAAAGTTGGGATCATGCCTGCTATAACCATAAGGTCGACGATCCCATCAGTAACCAATTCCGGTTGCCTTTCCACTCACTAATGTCTGGTGATGAAGATATTGACATTGATTCAAAAGCATATTCCCGGTTCCCCTCGGTTGCTCGAATTGGTGTCAATTATCATCCCTAGATATTTGATAGCTGGCTTCGAGGTGATTATATATCTACTCACTTCTACTTGAGATACCTTTGTTATCGGCCTTAAGATACCTTCGTTGTTACGATGTGTTCAATGTGCCATCTTGTAAGTCTCGTTTTTGACCAAGCATGCTTGCAATTTACTATTGAAATATTTTCCTTGCATGGAAACAAATTTTTACTATTAACTTTGCTCAAGAAAATGAACGGAGCTTTTGAATGAAGGGTTTGATGTATCTCGAGAAAAGCCTTTTCCTGGAAGTAATGCACCAGCCTGACATGTGCCCTTTAGAGAAGAGAGAGGAGGAACATTCATCTGGAAACCTCACCGGATGAAATAAATGCTTATGTAAGGCTCGACGAATTTATTTAAAAATAAATTTTCTGCTAGGGAGAGTTGAAAATGTGATACTATGTGAATTGTTTAAGTTCGCAATGCACTCCCAATGAACTGAGCAAACTAGCCAATAAATGAATAGTGTTATAGATTGTAGAAAAAATTATAAACCGTCGGTTTAATTTCAAAGTGCAAAAGAAGATTTTTTGAATAGCCAAAACTGATGGCCCTTCAAAGTGTTTTTTTTATATCATCAAGTCTAAATTTTCAATTTTACTCCGTTGGATGGGTAGAGTATGAAGCCGGAAGAGGAAGGTTCCCTATCTATTATTATTATTATTCTGTTAAGGGAAAGTCACACCGCGTCCTTGAAGAACTATTGTGCCCCTTTTACTGGCTATAGTGTACCTATTGATCATAGTATCTCAAGTAGGCCTGTAACCGTTAGGAACTTTAGTATGTTCCCCACTTCCAGATGTTTCAGCTTTGCATCTGGTATTAAGTGTTCTCCCAGATGTCTCGACCTACTTTGCACAAGTGCCGGACACTGTCCCAGGACGTGTATAGAGGTTTCGTCCTCCTCCTCACAAAACCTGCAGGCAGTGTCCGTAGATATCCCTAGCTTCCCTAGGTGGTAGTTCAGCCGACAATGACCAGTGAGAATTCCCACTATGATTTGGAGGTTCTTTTTGGTGAGGTTTAAGCAATCCTTTGTGCGCATGGGTTCGTATCCCCCAATAAGCACCCTGGACTGCTCCATCCCTGGTAGTTCCTTTAATCATTTCTCTTCATTTCTTAGATTCGCAGCCATGAAACCGTTTCCGATTCCACAGAAGGGTTCTGGCCCGTTAAAAAGGCGTCCCTGCTCCCTTCTTGGCTAGTTCGTCCGCTGCCTCGTTGTTTTCCAACCCAGCATGGCCTGGAACCCAAAGTATGTTGAACGAGCCGGGTGTATTCAGTCTCTCAAGGCATTCCCATACCAGTCTAGAGTTCACCTGGTTGGACCTAAGTGCCTTGATCGCTGCTTGGTGCCTCCTCTCTAACCGTTTGAAAGAATTGCCGCCGTAATCTTCTTGTAAATTCGAACCTCATCCTCCCAGGGGAAAGGAGGGTATGGAGGAGAAGCACGAAGTCCTCTCTCTCAGACTTCGTTGGAAAATCTGACTGTTATGACGCTTTAAATGGAGGGTATTTTGATATCATTATGGCAAAGTTTGAGTTGGCAGCTCCATCATCGGAGAGGGAGGCAGAAGAAAAAGATCGCCATTTCTAGAACCGTAGAGGAATTGCGGCGATCATCCTCCGCTGGAAGGTTACGGCGCTCCGGAAAGGGGTTATTTTCATATTTAATAAGTTTCTTGTGAGGATAATCATCGCCGCGATATGCCAGAGGTATTAGGGAAGAGGGGCGCCCCCTTGTGCTTCCCCTTCTCCACCTTCCTATTATGAAATGGAAATGGAGCTTGGCTTTTCTGAAACGTTCGCCACTTCCCAAAAGGTTATTTAGCGGAAATATTTGTCCATTTTTGTATTGATTACTCTGCTCGCCATATTGTCAAGCCTGGCTCATAGTTCAGCTGTAGCGATATACAGTGATTCCTTCGTTGAGAATCTAGTTGTTAACCTTTTATGATAATTTCTGGGAATGTAATACTTGTGAGATCAAAACAACATGGTTCCAAATTCTTTTCGTCCATCTGGGGCCAGATTTGGGTTGATAACACGTGCAACCTCCTTTAAACACGCGCAGATACTCAAGCTGTTCATATGTCAGCGTTTTTTCATGAACCGTCATGTTCAACACCTAAATAACTCCATCACCTATATAATATAGATTTACCATACATTCCATTCTATCAATTGACCTTCTGTAGTGATTCTACTGCTGAGTAGTAAACCCCCTTTTTTGCTCTACCTATTCCAAACTATTCAACGATAGATTTCATTGTTGTTCAAGCCACGTGCTGTACTTTTTAATTACTACCGCTGTTTTCGAACTTCTTGTTTGCTAGCTTCCAACTTTATTGTGGATGGACTTTGCGCCGAAAACTTTGGGAAAGCGCATTTTACTTATTGCGGTTTGCTAGATATCGGCCGGCGTTCTTTATGTTTTTCTTTTTGGTTTCCATGAGTTTATATGGGGCCTCTCTTCTGCCTCTTGAATCCTCAGGTTGCCGCTACTAATTAGTAGCCAACACAAGTTCACGCCTAAATTGAAAGAATTCTGCTCCGCAGTAGCCGAAATAATACCCAATCAACACCGAAGACTTACCAATGAGTAACCCTTTATGAATAGGCTAGAAGTAATCTTCTGAAAATACGTTTCTTGGGGCTTTTTCAGTTTTTGAGCTACTATTCTATAGGTTATCTATTAAGGTCGTGCATGAACATTAGAGATTAGCGATCGTTTGAGGTCTACATTTTAAGCTAAGATAATGGAAAATGATACTTAATGGTCCAGGGAATCAAACTTCAACCTATTTCAAGTGCTGGAGTTCATACATATGTAAGTACATTATACCAAAAAATAGTTCTTAGTGTATTTTCAAGAGATTTTCCTGTCGCTCTGTGTACTTTGCCCAGCGAAAACTAGTCAGTATAATGCCAGAGCCAGCTCGCCAGAAACAGACGATAAAAAAACCTAACCTGGTTTAGGAAATGACAGATATATCTATGGACATACGGAGATACAATATGCATAAGTAGATACTCGCAAACCTCGTTTGGATTTCTTTGAAGAGCATATCCTACCATTCAGATACTCCATTATGGGGTACACCTCATTAACCGAATGAATTATGCTGTGTTTAGTCTATAAAATCGGATGTTTACACAATTCCGAAAAAAGTATTGTTACACTCTCTAAGACGAAAACCGCTAAAAACAAACTGAATGGAACTTAAAAATGGCCATCACTATTTTTCTCGTGTTCGCTAAAAAGGTAAATAAACACGATAAGTTCGTGCAGAAACGTGAAATCAAATCCCAACACTAAACCAGAGAATCTTCTCATTTGACTGCAAATGTGGGGGATAGTTTGTCGAACTCTTGACCATACCCAGGTACAGTTTGACCACAAAGCGGGTCTTGGAAAAAATTAGTTAGGAATTTTTTTTGTGAGCTTATTATTATTGTTATTCATATTCATTCTGCGAGCTCAATTTGATCACATGCTATGTACCACAAGGAGCTGGTTACGTGCCAGGTCTTCAGAAAATCCAACAATAAAAATGTGGAAGCATCTCACCTCACCATTAGCACACCTTGGCCGAAGAATGGAGTGTAAATATGATATTGAGATCTTCCCATTCTTCTTCAATATTCACGTATGTGAGATGCTGTGGTTTTTCTGGTAATGTTATCTTAGAGGTTAACGGAATGTATTGTGATTTGTTTATTTTTGAAAGATTGATTTTTTTGCTGGTATTTGGACTAAATTTCTTGTTGGTCAGTCACATCTATATATTCTGCGAACTGTAATATTCGACGCCTTCAGATATTGGCGGAGAAAGGGTACTACTTACTTGTTGGAGACTAGTACTGGTGGTTGGTTGCATGTTATATGAAAATTTCTCATGAGAAGCTTCACCGAATACCCGATAGCCAGAGTAAAGGATCAGCAATATCAATTTCAAGGCAACTACAGTAGACTCGCAAAACAACGAACAATAATCGAACAATCCCAAATAGTAACCAATTTATTTTTTGCTACTCGTTTTTTTGGATTTGTGTAAGCAACTTAGTCCAATTGTTGTCTATCTAGCTTCCGTCATAAAGTTGTATGGAGCTCTCAATCACTAATACCATTTCCTTCTTCGCTTCTCCCATGAGACTGCCATGCCGTCTGTCGAACTGGAGTGACTAAGTCCACTGTAAAAACCTTTGGGAGTACTATTTTGATCCGTGCAAGCCTCTGCATGTAGTGAATGCATTTCCGAATTAAATGGTTGCACCTAAAAATAACAAAATAAAAAGAAGTTGCATTTTCAACCTCATCTCTGGTGGCCGCTTTACATCCCTGACCATTCTCCCCCTCATGTCATCATGAGGATGATGAAGGTATGCAGAAAAAAAGGAAGGTCCGTCTCTATAAGCCGATTGAAAAATGATACTGCTTTGATGTAGAAACAGTTGGATTTAAAAAAGGTCGACTGACAGTTTCGTCCAGGGCGGAGGCAAGTCATTAGGCATTGCCTCACCTCTGCCCTCGGCCCAGCGTGGCCGAAAGTGGAAATCGTTCCATTCATATATAATTGCAAACATGACATGAGTGCCAATAATATTGAAGTGAAATCCTACGGACCTAAACTAGGCCGAATTGAATTTTTTGGTTTGTCCTAAGTTCGTATTTACTTGATTACGGACCAGACCACTTGGGAAGCTACCTACTTCCTCTCTTGTGGTCCACGGACCCTCCTGGTTGAGTTGAACACCCAAGTTCCCGCTGATCCAAGGACAAAGGTGAGGCAGCGTCTGATGAGTTGCCTCTATCCTAAACGAAACCGTGAGTCAACCTTTTTTTAAAAAAAAAAAATTTTGGTGTTTAACTAACAAAAGGGGGTCCGTGGACCGAAAGAGAGGATGTAAATTGCTTCCCGAGTGGTCCGGTCCGTCATCAAGTGGATGTGGACTCAGGATTGCCTCAGCCTCAACAAAAAATTGTTAGATTTGACTTTGAAGCCCACCAGCGGAGGGACGGGTGCCCGCAACTTATATACAGAAACAAACTCCATTAAAAAATCGCAGTGGTCGCAGCAGATTATTTTGATATTAGCCCTTTCCTTCTCCACAACCTTTTACATTCTGGCTGAGGTGACTGGAATATCAGCTTCAGGATCTCGGCTCCTTGCCTACGTTTTGAATTCCGGCCATAATCATGGGGCTTTGTAATAAACCAATTATACTAGTGGATTTGGGTTGAAGAATGGGTTTACTAAATGTCTTCTTTTGTTTCTTATTCTTGTCATTTAATCTTTTTCATAACCTTATTCTTGTTAAGTCGAACGGCTCTGAAATCACCGTCGAGCGAATCAAGTCATCGTTGTTCCGGTCAACTTTTGGTTGACTTTCATCAACTTCGATGCCAAAGGAAATGCTTGCTTATGGTATAACTTTAAATTGTAATATCACATTAGCATCACCGAATACGATCTAAACATTACAACATCATTGCATCACCAACCAGTAGAGAAGTGAATAATGTGTCTGTGCCGATGTGATATCACATCACAAGACATCATTAAAAATCTCTGAGTAATAGTTTCTTGCAAGTAGAAGTGGTAGCAGCGGTTGTTGAGTGCCGATGCTTAATTTCGCATTAACAGATTCTGTTAATGCTATCATTCTCTCTTCTCCTGGATGGCTTTGGATTGCTTGCTTTTCTTTGCTTTTTTTCTCCTTCATGGCATTGCCACACATTTTATACTACGAATTTGAATTTATCATTTAGCAGGGAACATCACTCTAGTGATAAGTCTTCTTTTTCTTAAGCCATTGTTCCGTTCAAAAGCGGAGTCGGCTCGTCGTGATCGGCTTCGGCATTTGGCTCTATCAAATGTCTGATCTTTATGCAATCTCGAGGCTTTTAAATCCCCAGTGAGCGTAGTAAGCCACTGTTGTTTCGGCCGGCTTTTTGGACAACTTCGACTTCGATGTTCAGACCAATCTTGGCAAGTGAATTCTCGTTAGCACGAATTACGTGATCATACCATCGAAGACGCCTCTCTCGCAATTTTTTCATAATCGGTGCAATCCCATATCGATCGCGGATATTCTCATTTTGAATGTGATCAAAGCTTGTCACGCCATTGTCATTGTCCTTTACAATCGGCCAACATTCAGGACCATAGAGAGCGACAGGACGGACGACATTGCGGTAAATTTTAGATTTAAGACTTTCATTGATACATCGGTCACAAAGTTCTCCACTGTCTGATAGCGCAGACCCGAGGTATTTGAATCGCTCAATTCTGGGCAGATCACTGCCGCTGGCAGCAGACTTCGGTATTTGCAAGCTTAATAAATATTATATGACACGATAAAAACTGACCTTGGTTATCGGAAAAGATTTATGATTAGTTTCAAAGGTATTAAGGACCCAGGAGCAATTGAATATAGTTCAAGAGAGACTTCTTAAAGGTGGTATTATGATCGTGGTGGGTAATTTGAATGCGAAGGTGAGTTTTGGTAACGCCTTGCTTGAACATCACATGAGGAGGTATAGTCTTGGTGACTGTAACGATAATGGTGAAAGGCTTGCGGATTCCTGCAGCAGAGTTCCAGAGTTCATCGTAAGGTCAGTTGACTTTCACCCCATTGGAAACGCAAATTGGACACGTTGGGAGTAGCAGCAGATTTAGGATTTGTCTTCTGAATGTGCATAATAAGAAAGACGCTGATATCGGCACCAAAAGAGATCATCATCTAATAGCCGCTTACCTTTCATGTGTCTTAAATGAACCAATTGGTGGTGTGTTTGCGTGATACCTGCCGTTGCGAGGTAATAGCTAAAATAATCCTCGAAGGCGCTTCATCGATTTAGCGAAGGTATGAGCAGTGAACAGCTTCAATAATGCGTACTATGCCTAATTTTCTGTCATGTTCTAGACACAGATTGCAAGCTAAATGTTAGAATTGATGACATAGAGCAGAGTGTGTCTTCGTGAATATTTCTGGTGTTATTCCAGCTTCTGTTTCGGACAACCAAGATAGTCCTTAAACCGAAAAACTTGAAAGAATTGTGAAGTTCATAAATTCTTGCAAAAACGTGAAGCGAAAGGTGAAAAGGACGCGGAAAGTATATTTTTCCTGCCTGCTCTCCTAGCAGATAAAAGCCACAAAATGACTTGAATTCCTTCCTCAGACTTTCGGTTCTCGTTTTTCGTAAGTAGAAGTAAGTCAAAGGTTCATGTAAGAGTCAAAATGTTTTCTGAAGTAGTTTTTCAAAAATTTTTTAAATGAACATCGCCCGGGCCCAGGGTGAAAATTACGCGGGCATTTTTATTTTCCTTTTAATTTCAGCTACTACGTGGGGTGTATCTATTCTGGCTCTCCGAGAAAATTCCAAGCCTTTCCTGTGTATTTCTAAAAGCCTAAAAGTATATTACACACCCCTCCGTTCAGTATCAGTCTTCCTTGGATCAACGGTCGCTACTTGGTCTATAATGAGTATATTGCAGAAGCTGTTTCAAATTGGCCGGTATGCATGTCACCATTAACACACGCTCTAACTTAAAAGCGGACAATATGACTCTCAATTTTAATAGAACTTTCATATGCCTCTATGTTGATGAATATTATTTTCGTTCGCTACTCCTCAAATTTGTCTTCATATGGGTACAATCCGAAGTCGTTAAGATATTTCCTAGCCACAACCAATGCTATGATTGGCATTATCCACTATTGTGGCTTATTGAAGGTTGATTTTATCGTTGTATATAATTTTACACAATAGTGGGCGCAGTACAGAGTTCCACAGCGATAATAATACCCTCCCTGAGTCTATCATCAATGTTATGCCAGAACCGTCCTTGCTCTGCGCAACTATCGACAAAAGCAATACACCTTTCACTCTGATTCCAGTTGATCGAATTTAATACATTCCTTACATCTACACATTATCAGTCAAGCCATAATGCAGGGAAGATAGCCTCTGTCCGCACAACTTACATGTGTCTCTCTGAGTGTAATTATGCGGTGCTAGCACTGATGAAGGGAACAAGTGATTCCCGAAATATCGGTATTTGCAAGAATAAATATCTACACCAACGAAAAAGAAACAACAAGTTTTTTATTACTTCAGATTACGTGTGTCTTCATAACGAGACTGACTGCCTTATTAGGTTTTCCTTTCAGAGCTGAAGATTTGCTTCACCACATCCCCCTAACAATTTTCAGTAACTATCACCTCCTAAATCTTGTATGGTAGTCCTACCTTTGCTGAGATAATAACCTCTGAATAATGATGAAATGAAAAGTCTATATTTTATGATTGCCCAACAATTTTTCAGAGGCCGATAAAAACTTATCTTGTTCTTCTTTCAGGTTTTTTAGGTTGTTTATAAATTTATTCTTTCTTTCGCAATAAGTTTGATCTATCATTCTCTGGAAAAATGTTCCATTAATTGGCGACCCAAATAAAGGTTGGGTAGTTTATTATTACATCATAATTTAGCCTTTCTGCTGAAAATATGGACCATCTCAACACTGATTCGTGAAAGACAAGAAAGCTCCATCTGTACGCAAATAAACACATCTCTATCAAGGTTTCAGGGATATAGTTATCGCAGGCCAGCTGAAGAGTCTACAATCAGAAATGAAAGTTATTTGTTCGTTATGAGAAAAATCCTTATTAAAGTAATAAGGCAGGTTATGCATCAACCAATGTCAGTGCCGGTACGTATTTATTTTACCTCCGTCCGTCAGTGTTATGTTTGACTGCAGAAAATCTTAAAATAGACTGTGCTTCCCTGGATTTTCGTAGGTCACCATGGAAGTCGCAGAACAGACTGCCGAGGCATGTTTTCGAAATCCGTCAAAATAAGGTTTGGGGCGCGTAGTAAACATCCATTCTGAATACAAAGCTGTCTCTAGGAACCCCGTATGTTTTGGTGCTGGACATCCATGTTAGGACTCAGGAGGACCAGCCTAACCCGTAATCCATACATCATTGTGAAGATTTCTACATGAGAACTTCGGCAATGGTTTCTTCAAAAATTGGGGTCGAATTAATTAATTTTTTCTATTGCCAGTTATCACCTATCTCAGTTCTGATTATTTGGTGCTAGCAGCAATGTGGCTACTATCCACAACTCCTGGATCTGAATAGGACGAGGTACAAACCTTACTGGTAGTAGAGAGATTTGTATCCTAACTGGATGTCGACACAATAACTGCTGAAAAAGATTTCAATAAAATATTAATATCTCACATCTTTCTATCTGAAAGCGATGAAATGTCAGATGCAAATAAAAATGAAAATTCCTTGTAGTGATGATATCCAATAATCCAGCTAGTCAAAACGATGTGGCACAGAAGACTTACGAAGAATAAACTTTTCGGGGATGAATTAACGCAAGTGGTAAAGAATCGTTAATTATGACGCATATGAGTAGTTACCGTGTATCTGACACATGGATATAATTACACATAAGCGTAGGTAGATCAATTACTCTAGATTGTGATACATTCTAAGAGTGAAGTCCAATATCATCATGCGTGCAACCAACAGGCGAAAATGCAACAATTTCGAAGCAAATTGGTAACAGTGCAAAATAATGCATGTAAACCTCCCCCATTAATTCTTCCATAAATTTCACTGAAATGAAAGCAAAAGTCGCCACGTTTCGACGCCACCACGCAAATGAAAATGTAATTTACTAGGGCATGATTCAGTTATTCAATTTTCAACATTCATTATTGGCAGCGCATACAAAATGTAATTGTTGGCATGTTGTCGTTCATCGCATCATTAAGTACCGCGTTTTTATTATGGCATGCTGTTGCTGGTGCACTCCAGAAACTCTAGTCCCATGGTCTAGGCAAATCTGCATTGCACTCCGCAGTGTGCCAGCATCGGTCGTTATGCAATCGAAAGTTTATTACAAACAAAACATAAAGATGGAGAGTGTGTACAGATACACAACATCAATAATATAAAATGGCAATGAAGTAACCGGCCATGAACTTGGAACGTCTGTAAAACCAACAAACTATAAACCTCCTCCTTCCTTGTTAGCCCCTTCCGTTTCCAGGGACGAACTGTACAAACTTTCGTGTTATAGTCCAATGATGCTGGCATGTTGAATGGATGGCTTGGATTTGTACTGTTTAACTATTTGCTTTGGTTCACCACAGCTATTTCTTGTGTATGATGAGTCTGTTGGTCGATGCAGGCTTCCTAATGATTACCTCCGACTCTGACTTCCCGCGTAGAAATGAGGAATCGATGTAATATGCGATTTGTATCTGGTGTTCTTGTGTTTTTCCGGAGATAGTTTCTCTTATTTTAGATGTTGTGTTTGGGGAACAAACTGAAACATGTTGGAATGGTATCATGATTGTGCGATGAGTATGTACTCAAGCATGCTGCAATGCAACAGGCTTGATGGCACCTTCTTGTTTACAGTTAGATTAAAAATTAGAGAATGGATCTATTTGCAAAAATACGTTTTGAATATTTAGCAACCACATAGCCTGTCCTCCTCCGTCAATTATTCGTTTATCTGGAACTGAACTCCTATCTGACTACGGAACTGAATCAAGGGAGGAAATCTCAGTTGGTCATTTTGGAATATTTTGGGAATTCGTTTCGGCTTAATTCCTCGTTTTAGAAATTATCTTTTCCTTTCACCTCAGCGATACATGCATTCCATTTCGTGTGCAATCGCTTAATGACTTATATAAAGTAATGTGGTTTTCTTACTACAGCTTCTGCGGTTTTCTTAGTACCGCTTCTGCTCAAGATTCACCACAACTTAGTTTTAATATCCACGCTAAAGAAGTACAGAATAATTAACAACTTTCATGTTTGTGTTTTCCAGTAGTTGCCTTTAGGGAAGTCAGACAAAATTGTCTAAAAAACTTCTAACTCAATTTCTTAGAATATTGCGTCTATACTCCCCAACAGGAAACATTTTCTCAGTAGCAATTCAACCTCTAAAGCCGGAATAGTGTCCTGCAACAATAGGTTGAATTGACGCGGACCACCATCTCTCAGTTGGGTGCAGTAAGCTCTGCGGTGGTTTGTCTGTATTTTTTGCACTTCAAGAGGCTGGTAAGAACACTAAAAGTCCAGTTTTCCTTTTTGTTGCCTTGTCTGAGTGTCTGTCTGTAACTCCCCGCACCCAGGTACTCATTTACAACTGAGTGGACTGAAAGCCGGTCGAAATCCCAACTAGTATACAGTGAGTAGGTTTCGAACCGCATACCATTGAAACTGAGGGTTAGCGTTCTCGTCAGACTTAGTTTTGCGGTGCGAATGAGAGCGCCATAAACTCTATGCCGCTTATGCGATTATCCATTTTCTCAGAATGCACACTTCTTCCCTGTTCCATCTTCTCCAGTGTGAATGTAGCCGATGATATTAATCATTATATTCTAGACTACTTCCGACTTTAGCGTCTCTAGGATTAGCGATTTAACCGTCAATTCAATGCTCAGTGTTGGAAGCAACTCTTCTTTCTCTCCCGTAAATCTTAGGCAATGGGAAAAACTCAATGAAAAGGACTTTTGTCACTTCCTAAACGATGTAAAGAGCTTCTGTAGCCTGTAACCATGACCAGTGGTGAACACCATGAGGTGATCATTTCAGATGTGATCATGGTGTTTTACCCCACTGGCTGTGTCTATTGCAGGGAGGCGTCGTTCATTCTCTTTTATAGTCGACCAACACTTAAACCATAGAGGGAGATAGGGCGGGCGACTCCGGTAAATTTTGGATTTGAGACGTTCGTTGATACGTCGATCGCAAAGAATGCCATATGTAGAACGCCACTTTATCCAAGTTCCTCTGATGTGTGAAGAAATTTCGTAACGCACGTCAGCATTATTTCTGGGCAGGTCACTGCCACTGACATCGATAATGTCCATTTCATTGTGATCGTCAAAAATCTGTTCTATTTAGATTCAGTCACTATAACCGAACGGAAAGCATATGGGGCAGGAATTCTTCTGAGATATTGAATTCAGGGGCTATTCCGGTTCCCATGATATCATTATACCCCTGGATTTCGTGGCCTATTGCCACTTCAGGTGAGTCCCCATGAATACTTGGGTCTGATCGCCCTAATTAGGCCTTCGGAGTACTGCATCACGAACAACAAACCATAGTTGGTACCACTACGGTCATTTGGTTTTGGTCCAGACGAAAGGAGGTTGCTGTCCCGCCAGATGAACAAATTCTTCGGTTGAAATCTTCTCGAAATATTCTCGTCATCTACCCGTCGCGGTACGTCGATCGGTAAGCAAAGTACCGTTCTCGTTATTAACCCAATATAAGTATTCGACATCCTGTGTGCATTAGTGTCAACGTTTGATAAGTCGATACGGATCTCTCTCGCCATTTCGAGTATCTAGTTTATTGTAGAGATTTTTGTAATGGAGCGCTCGAGTAAAAGCTATCACTTTCTTCGCTTCCCGTTTGGCATTTTTGTACATTGGGCACCTGGTCGACATTTTATTGTCGCAAAATTTATGGTAGGGACGTTTCTTTTCATGGATCTTCATTTGAACATCGTAATTCCTAAGGCAAGTATTTCGGTTGATGAACCTTTCGCCTAGCTTGGTGACCCCGAGGATTGAATAGACCGCCTTGTAAATCGTGTTTTAACCTTGGTTCCACAATTCTTTTTGGTAATCGTAATCTCTTCCTTTTTCTCACGAAATTACCACCATTTTATACGGGGCGGGCTAGTGCGTTCCACATGCTGTGTTATCGGTGTCTTGATTCGTAAGACTCTTCTCCCCCATGGCACCCGTTGTCCTTTGCTTTTTTACCCACATCAAGATCACCTGCAATGACGATGTAGCCATCAGCAGGTACGTTACAGGTCTTTGCATCGAGAAGTTGCCAGAAGACATCTTTCTCAATGTCACGTCGACGGAGGTGCGTACGCGGTGAAGAAGTGTCATCAAATCGCTCAAATTCTTCAATGGCACAACTGAAACCCTCTGAGATGTCAATGCCAACACCGTACTGAGTGTGGGGGCTACCAAAATTCAGAACTTTATAGCCATTTTTACCGCGTTCGCGTTCTCGCAGCTTTTGGCACCAGACCATCGGGTTTCCTGTCGAGCGCAGATATCAATTTCCCTTTTCCGGAAGGCTTCTCCGAGTTCCTCTGTCTTTCCAGTGCGGGCGCCAATATTTAGCGTCCAGACACATATTTATCTCTTTCTTCTTCTTTTGCCATACTTCCACATCAAATAGGGATCAATTTCTGGAATCAACTGAATGTTCAGTTGCAATGAATTCCATCTTCTTTGTCAGGCAATCAACGTGACGAAACACTCCAGTATGCGTTGTTCCTTGCAAAACCGTCTCGTTCTCTGGCTGAGTGAGCCGGAGCCGCCAGGGAGAGACTCTCCTCTGACCACTCAGTAATATCTCAGCAGGCGGAGGAGGGTTTCGTTACTTTTGAGAACCATTTTGCTTAGCAAAAAAAAAATTTGTTTACTTTGGTGTACCAATGTTTGGCATGATGTGCGATAATGCGATGGTTGCCTGCCTCTCCTGTCTTTATGTTACTGCAGGTTACTGCTTGTATTTCGTCTATTATTTCGTTAAATGTTTGAGGAAATTAAACACTCGTCTACTCCTTCGTTCACCTGCTGTTAAGCATTATTATTCCTTGACAGTTTGAACCGCATAACAGCCTCGTGCTCTAACCATCCAGCAATCCGGACACACACATCATACATAATGGTCGATAATAGTGGCCCTAGTACTCACTCCAGTGGATGGTAGGGCCCCGCTGATCCTGATGTAGCTTGTAATACCCTCATTTGTGGGTATAGGTATTCTACACAAGAATTTGCAATTCTCAGTAGAGAAGGCGGTGGATTTATCTTGCGTAGTGCTCCCATTATGTAATACTAACTAGTTGGATTGGAAGCATATTTTTCATCAAGAGTGATGACTGCTCAATATCCCCTGGCACTAATTTTTCTTTGTAATCCTTTGATGAAATTTCTAGTGAGAAATAAGGCTGTTAAAGATTCACGATTGCCCACTACTCTCCGTAGGTATGTTATCCTGTATGATGATGGTCCACCCAGTGGTATGTATGTAAATTGTAAATGCATCCGCTTTCTTTTCATCGGCAACTTTCTCTGTTCTATTGAAATTCCTTCCATATCTGGCGCTTTAGTATTTCTGAGTCGCCGGCATGCCCAGGAAAACTTTCCACCGTTTTCGCATTTTATTTGTTTTAACAAAATTATCTGACCGTTCAGGAAAAAGAGTACTCATTATTTCCTGCAGAAACTAACTTATGACTTACTTTTTTCTTACTTTTTGCCTTTAATTTATAGGAATCAATGTTCTTCCCATTAAATAGTTGCTCATAGCAACTGCAACTGTTCTTTTTATGGCTTTTGTCAGCGTGTTCCTCTAGATTTTATATGAATCCTATTGCTCGCGAAAGCGCACTTCTCTATTCCTGCACTGGTATCTCCAGGTCACTGTAAAACGTTTTACTCTTAATCTTCTTGTGCACTTGTTCTACCAGATGTAGACTTCCAATGCTTGTTATATCCCCGTCTAGTCGTAGAAGGTACATGCTTTCATTTCTTCTGCTATATTTGTCTAGAGGTCCCGTGAGGATTTCCTCATCAAAGGTTTTGGAGTTCCGCTGCCTTTTCCTGGCTTTGCCGCATTGTATTTTGTTACGCCTTTTATTTTCCAGTTTGTTCAACTTTGCAGAGAATCGGCTAGAACGCTGAACGTGAAGTGTTCGCTAATGCTCCAGGGTAACTCACGTATAACGATATTCCTGATATTAAAATTGAGGTCCACTATTGAGCTCACTCTTACGAAGGTAGAGAAATCCCCTGTATTTACAAGCAAATGGTTAGTGGCCTTAATACATTTAGTTACACTTGCCCTTTGCGGTTTGCTGTTTTTCTGCTGACTCAGTAGTGGCTCAATTCGTCAGTGCCAATGCACTCAGTAGCACTTTACTGTCCCATTCAGCGGACTAACTATAGAAATCGGAGGTAATAATAATTGGTAGTCGGTTCCTGGACTCTAACACCAATTCCTGTCCTACTACCCTAACCTCTACTTTCATTTCAACTATCCGTTTTATGTGATTGCTAGTAAAACATTTTATTTGCTCATCTCGTCGATTGATTGTGGCTCTATTCCACCGGATATCGGCAAAGGGAAGAGCATCAGCTCTTAGAAATTAGGATAGCATCTGGCCGGGCCTTCTTTCAACTTAACTTCTTCTTTTTCTTCAGCCTTTGTCCCGTTCACAAGCGGGGTTGGCTCGTCCTGATCGGTATCGCTGAGTGAATACTTGATCTGGGTGCAATCTCGAGGCCTTCAAATCTTCATCCAGCGTATCAACTTGACTTCTGCTTCCTTATCTGCTTTCCTCAGTAGTGCTCCCTCGAACTACATGAGGTAAATAGAATTCTTCTATGCTGAGTTTCGTGCAGGGGAAGGGGTGCAAAAAAGGTTCAGATTTCCATTTTGAAAGATGTAGTTACGTGGGATATCAGATAGAAAGGCTCGATTAGTACTTTACGTTGTAAGCGACTGTTTTTGATTTTGTTTGGTGATGAAAATTGCATTGTTAAGGGCTCATGTGTAGAAACGATCCATCTCCAAAAAAAAAGAAAAATAATTTGTTGAAAATCGTGGTGTTTTCATCAAAATCAAGATATGCTCTTTTCTTTGGAATCTTAGCGATCCTAACGAGCTACAATGAAAAATTTTATGGAGACAGCATTAAGGTTGGTGCCTTTGCTCCACTGCATTGACTGCCAAGGTGATTTCATTACTGTTCGAAATAGCAATTCGCTTCTGCATATTGTGACCATCCATTTCATCAACAAAAGGGGTAAATTCCGCCGTTACTTGCAGTGATCATTTTATTAATGCAATTAGTTCCTCACGCTAAACGATCCGCTTCCATACTTCCGCTGTCAGTTAGATCTTAGACTTCTACTTTACAAAGCGACGGAAAAATTGATAGTGCTTATTAGTATTGTTTATATGGAAGTGCTTAGAATCTGTTCTAAGTTTCACAGTTTCCACATATCCAGGCAGATATCAAACAGATTGTTATTAGATTTTATACAAAACCCTAAAACTTTCTCCCTTCTCCTCTCCCTCACGTTTAAAGAGGTAGGTTTTTCTGTAAGTACCAGGCGTTTACTGCCGCTCGTAGTTACATAGTCTGCCAAACAGTTTTTCCATTCTCTTAACCAAAATTATTATATAACCAAATGCAGAATCCAGAATGTCTCTCTCGCTATGAAACCATATTAAGACTAGTGCACTGTACAATGCAAATGCATTTTTTAGAAATCCGTGAAATGACTTTCCACCAATTTCTTCAATTCGTGCAATTCCTCTAACTGCATCCTGGCGCCGGAGATGATATTAACTCTGCAATAATTTGGACTATGTAAGTTGCCAAGCGATCCCATAATATGTACATATTAAATTTTTATAACCACTGCATTGAGCGCAGATTAAAATGAAGATTCATATCCACGCGATCTCATTTTCGTTAAATAAAATTATACGTCGTTCCAATAGGGAGAATTGCCAGCCAACTCATTTATAACTCAATATCGGAGAAAGGAATATCGTCCATATTCGGCCATTCGCCACCATTATCAAGCCACACATATAATCATCAAAAACCGAAACTATCACGCGCTTATTTGAATTCTCTCCCTTCACCATTTTATTCTCGATATTTCTATCGAATAAAAGTAAATTTGATATTATTCAACACTTTGGAATCGCCATCGTAGCGACAACAGTAAACTAAAAAGCTCTAAAATAAATATAAAACCTCACTACCAGCGGAATAGGAATAAGGACATCTGAAATTCAGCAGTGGTAATCGTCTCAAGTTTTTCGAAGGGGGTTTGGTTGATGAGTAACGAGATAGAGTTGAAAATTCTAAATGCATAATATTTTACTGCCTGTCGTATATGAACGTCACATATGAAGTTGTCAATTCTGATGGCGAACAAGGACATAGGAGCGCGAACGTTCGTGTCACTTGGTAATTTCAGTAGTTCAGGACATAGCGGGCTTTGGCTTTTGGAAAAGTAAGTTGAATGAGAATGTTAGGGTAATAGAACCATTTTTGGGAAACTTCTTGGCATTACCGTTCATCGATGATAAAATGTGGATATCAATATTGCTGATTTGAAGAACTGATGCAACTGGTTTCTATAAAATATATTACTGTTGAAATTAGAATTGGTTCCATAAACATACAAGGGCTGGAGGGGGTGACAATGAAGTAAAGTCTTTTATCGGTTAAGGAGGCAGTTGGGGGAGGGAATACTGCATCCTAACTGGAAAACCCTGACATTTACAACAGAAATAAGGACTACTTATTGTAAAGTTTCTAATCTCCCATTCCATTCTTTTGTAAATTTGTTCGTCTTGGTTTTACTAAAGTTTACTGAGTTTTTACTCTCATTAACATCATGAAAAGCCTTTGTCCCATTTGATAGCGAAGTTGGTCCCTTTGTATCGCTTTGCCAGTTCCTTCGATTATAAACTTGGCCCAGGTGGAATCAAGAGGTTATCAAATCTCACATTACACGTAGTGTATCAAGGCATTGCTTTTTTCGACCGGTTTCTGGGCCGCTTCCCATCAACTTGGTCGTCTAAGTCAATCTTAGGTAGCGAGTGACAATTAGTGCGGGTGACATAACCGTACATTTCTCTCATAATTTCCCCAAAGAAGTAGAACGCCATATCTATTGCAAATGTGTTAACCCCATTTCAATCTTACAAGCATCAACATATTTAGATTAAAAAAAAAATCATAGGACAAACGGTTTCGTCCAGGGCAGAGGCAACTCTTCAGACGCTGCCTCACCTCTGCCCTGGGAGCAGCGTGACCGTGAGTGGCATCAGATGGAAAACGCTCCTTTATATTTTCAGGAAAACACGCCAAGGGTGCGAATTATATCCAATCGAAACCAATAGTTTGAGCCTGAGCTGGCTAAAGCTAAATACTAATCCTAAACAATATATTTAGATTATTGCGGTACTTGCATGCCTTTGAGGAAAATCTCCCGATTTCTTGGAAATGGAGGATCCTAAGTGTGCGTCCACTTGATGTTGGGCCGGTATAAGAGTTTTTGTGCTTTTCTGTAGCATGGTCAGTTCGTCTGTATGAAGCTTATCGTCCTTATTGTAAACCGTTTTTAGGTCGCTTTGAAGTATGTAAAGCCATTGCTGTCTAGTTCTTTCCAGGACCTTTCGTAAGATAGCTCCAGCGTTAGATGCTTCCTCCGCATTCTAAGCTTCCAAACGCAGAGAATTGGAAGTATAACTAGACTAGATTGTTCTGCATTGGTGACCGCTTTGTGGGGGGCTAACACCGTGGCAGCATTAGTAAGACTTGCTTAAGGTTCTGTTTGAGTGTTAGAATATGAAAATGTGCCCAAAATTTAAATTTACTTTAGATCTATAGCTTTCGTTTACTTTGCGGAGACTCCATTATAACAATCCAAAGTGGAAGTCTTCGCAGTTTGAAGCGTATTCCTGCTATCTTTAGGGCGATGTTTGACCGTGTGGCATGTCATGTCCTATGGCAATATGAAAATGAAGCCCCGAATTGAGTAGTCTTACGATGCTTCCCGTTGTAAGAATATTCTTTTACTATACATTACGTGTTATAATAATAATATTAATCGTTGGTGCAGCAATCCATATTGGATCAGGCCTTCAAATGCGTAAGAGCACTTCATTCAAGACCGCAATGGTACACTACAGTACACTGTAGGAGGCAAAGTGGTAAGCATTGCACTCGATTGAAGTGATTACCCTGATTTGACTCAGGAACCGCGGCCTTGTACTATAACCACTCAGCTATCCGGACACACACATCATATTAAAGAGATCTTGTGCTTCTCAATCGTCACACAAGAAAAGTAGGTAATTGTGCTATTGAATTTATCTAATATAACCTCTCAGTAAGTCTGATAAATATTTCCACTTAAAAGGGTCATGTGCTATATTCATTCCTTTATAATCTTATTTTTAAGGTTTTCCTTTTAAGGTAATCCTTCCTGGGTGCATTTTAGATCCACTTTATGAGTTTTCCCATCTCAGGCATTTAAAACCAGCATGCTTCACATCTTTCGCATTCATTTCGCATCTCAGGGAATATGGGTAGCCGTCGACCCTCTTCGTCCGCTTAGAAATTATATTAGGTGGTAGCAAACTTTTCTTCGTTTTCGTATTTCGAACATCTGAGGTAATTCTGTAGCATCCTTGCGTTCGTTAGGTTAACCCTCCGATCTCTTGTGCCGTAGATTGGATTTCAAATAGATTTAGACCATGCTGATCGCCGAAGATAGGTATAGGACTTGCCGATTGCATGTGTTGGGGCCCTCGTTCACCAGGATCTTGATGGAGACCACACTTTCTTTCACACAATGCACTTAATCTGTATAGAATCCCATTTTTTCCTTCTTCATTTCCTCTCGATCGAGCTAACAAGTCTCAAGATAGGAAGCCACGGCGGATCTGTCTTGGACCATCTATATTCGTCAAGATTTTCGCCAGCAATGTACTCACTTCAGAAGCGTTTGTTGCAGAACTCTCAAGATGTGGCTTAAATGTTAGGTTCTGCTCAATCATGACAACCAGATATTTCAGCGCTGGTTGCGCTGGTACTAAGGCAAACCCGTTGGTGATGATGATAATTTCTGGATCCGGTACAGCCATGAGCTTTTTCAGATAACTCCGCTACATTCTTCTTCTTCCTTTTCTTCAGACTTCGTCCCGTTCACAAGCGGGGTCACCTCGTCGTGGTTGGTTTCGTTATTTTATTGTATCAAATGTTTGATCTGGATTCAATCGCTAGGCTTTTAAATCCCCATCCAGCGTATCAAGCTACCGTTGTTTTGGCCGGCCTTTTGATTGTTTACCATCGACCTCGATGTGAAAACTTCGCTTCATCCAATGTAATAAAATTGCTCAAACTCTACTGGGCTAGTGACATGGCATAGATTGAGTTGATCATGTTAGGACTCCCAAGCGGACATTGAAGGGACAAACTCAAAGAAGGTTACAGCCGGAAAACACGAAAATGTTTGAAGCAGTTAATTATCAGAGCCACCATCAAAGTCTCCTACCACAGGCAAACCTCTGTGAATCAGCCGCTCTTCCTTGTTCGCTCCTGATGCTCCAATACATCTTGGACGGTTGTTGGATTTTGCCTCTTATGTTTTTCCAGGTTTGTTTGATGATTTCTTCAGGTTTGTTATTAAACGTTTTCTTCAAGGATTAGGTACAGTTGACACGAACCGAAGAATTATTTAATTTACGTCGAATTTTGAGAATATCGTTATATTTCGCTTCTCTCCTTTTGTTCGAAAATCCTTGAGGTATAGCATATTTCAGTGATTGTGTAACCGGTCACTTTGACCTCTTTTTGGTTAAAGAGCTCTTGGACTTGTTTATTCAGAGTACTGCAATGAGAGCACCTCATAGACTAATTCGATTAGATCTATGCGGAAGCAATGGACGTGGTAGCTCAGAGCATTGTTGGAGTTTTTGGGAGAATTGAATGCAGTCTTCGCAATACCATCTGATTCTCGGATCCCCATACATCAGTTTGGTAGAAAATATGAGGTTATTTTGATACGAAGTGAAACCGGAAAACGGAAGTGAAAGGCACGAACCAGAAGAGTGCGTGTTAGGATATACTGATGTCGTCTACATCGATGACTGGAAAGAACAGGAGCAGGAGTCTACCTCACAATTAGAAACCAGAAGTAAGTTTTTCCCTTGGAAAAATATGTATATAACGGTCTTTTAGTTTGAAGTGTATGCGATCCTAAGGGCAGCAACCTGGATGATTGACAAGCGGTTGAAGGACAGACGCATCGCAATTTGAAGCGATAGTCAAGTAGCAATGAAGGCGTTGAGCCGCGCTCCGCTCTAGCTTCTCCAAAAAATTTGTATTTCCACAGTTGAACTTAGATATTCTGGTCACTGGTGCTCTAAAACGCAGGAAATACCACTCGATTGGCACTCTTTTAAAACTTCACCTCTCAGAAACTACCCATCAAAAAAATCTAAAAAAAATCATTGTGATGGCCTCTATATGACGTCTAGGCTCCGAAATACCCTCCATACCAATATCTGCTACAATAAAGTTCATAATGTTTTATTCATATATTTTTAAAGTTTACTGTGAACTCCCCTTAATTTCATCCTAGATCCGTAAATTTTGCATTAATATAGGCTTTAATATATAGCAGCCTACTGGGAAGTTCAGTGGAAATCTTACTGTTATTAACAGAGTTACAGTAGGTCAAAATTGCCTCTTTTGCGTCAAAGTGATACTCCTTAAGAGATGAAACGTCGGTACCACCTTGATCCCACTACGACGCAGAGTCTTCCACGATATAAGCATTCTCTTTAAACTCTCTACTAGCCTGGTGCAATGCTTCGCCTCTATTACTTACTCTACACTCTATTGATATCATTTATTGGCAATGCACTGCCTATATTTGGGCCTCGCAAAAAAGTGGTGTGTGCCGCAATTCTATCCAATAAGAGCACGTGAATTATTTTAGAGGCACTTTTTCCAAGAACTGAATAAACTATCATCCGTCAGATGTCATCTTATGGATCCATCCACATAAAACATGAGTTAAACGTATACCTTACCGTATCTATTAACAAATTAGTTAAGCATTGATTGTTATCATCAGAAGATGGCGATTATGCTCTCCTATGTTTGGATGTGATATGATATTTTATTTCTTACTGGATAGTATTTTGACGCAGAAGGGGCAACTTCGACCTATAACTTTGGTAATAATAGTAGGATTTTCACCAAACTTTCCAAACTGCGGATACAGGATGAACTTAAGAAAAGTTTGCAGTAAATTTTCAAAATATATTGATATACTATTATTAAGGTTATTTAAGCAGATATCCTAACGGAAAGTAGTCTGGGGTCTAGATATCATATGCAATTTTTCGGTTGAGTAGTTTCTGAGAACGGGTCCTTCAAGTAATTGATTCTTTACGGACCCCGCATCCCTCTCCTTTGCAACCAATGTCAAAAACAGGAAAAAAGAATCTTGACTGACGGTTTCGTCCAAATCAGAGGCAATTCATCAGACGCTGCCTCACCTGTGGCCAGGGAGCAGCATGACTGAATGTGGCGACAGGTAGTAATCGCTCCATTTATATATAATCGCAAACACGACATGAGTGCAAATTATATTGAAGTGAAATCCGTCCCAAGTTCTAACCTGGGCCAGGCCGAAGTGAATTTTTTTGTTGGGAATGCTGGGAGTTCTGAGTCCACATACATTTGATGACGGATCGGACTACTTGGGAAGCAACTTACTTCGTGGACTACAAGAGAGGAAGTAAGTTGCTTCTTAGTGGTCCGGTCCGTCATCAAGTGGATGTGGACTCAGGACTGGCTGCTGGCATCCTCAACAAAACAATGTCAAACCTAATGCCTGCTTCTGCTAATCGAGACCTTTCATTTGATAACCCACATGACCATATCCAGTGAAAAAAGAATTGCACCCCTCTTTTAGGTGTATGAGTACACTGCCTTAAGTTCAGGGTGCGGCGATGTTATTCACCGGATGCGTAGAGGTTCACAAGTTCACAACATTTCTACCAAATTTCATGTCAATAGGTATAATCGTTTCTGAGAAAAGTGGGTGTGACAGACAGACAGAGGGTAAACCAATTTTATTTAAGTTTTGTTCTTAACAAAAAGAATCTACAGCTGGCTTTGATCCGTTGGTGGTATATTATTTCCGCATTTCCATTGAGGGCGTTCTTTTATCCGGCTCTCGAGAATGCGTATAAAGTACACCGAATACTCTACGCGGATATTGCTATCCTTACATCTACCCTAAAAACTGCAGTTTTATTTCCTCTCAACAATTCGGTCCGCTGTAGTTGAATAGGTAGAACATTCAAAACCTAAACAAGTTAAGTCTCAGATAAAAATATCTTCTTTGAAGAAAAAGCTTCTCCTTCTCAAAAAATAAGTCACTGGTTACTTTACCCTACATATTGGTTTTCCACGAAAATGACTGAGGGGTCATTTCACGATACAAGTAACTGTTTTCAGCAATTTATTTTATTATTCTGGAGAATTGCGAAGATACTAATAAATATTGATTGCCAGTATGTGTTCGCCGCTTCTGTCGTCATAGATATTTGTAGTTTGATTATCCGAAAAGTCGGCTCACTTGTAGCCTGGCCGGGGATAACTCTTTCTGAATGACTTCCAAAAAAGGCGAACAGTGAAATTTTGTTGGCCATCAGTTTTATATGCAATAGGTTGAGTTATTGTGCCATTTGTCATCTATAATTTTCACTCAATTGGTTTCAGAACTGACTGATGAGATTCCATTGAATCCATTAGCCCGGCAAAGCCTTACGATAAATCTTTTTATCGATGAGGCAAGATGTCCTTCAGATAAGATGGAGAATTGCTTACTTGTAGGGGTACTATCGACGAAGGCACTAAAAAAATTTAGTTCGGTTTCTTATAGTTGGGCATATTGCACACAAGTTACTATTGCAATATCTGGGTTTAGTTTAAAAGTGTCGAACCTGTTTGCTCATTATATTTTCATGATGAAGAGAGAAGATGGTTTGTTGCGTGATATTTAGGCATGGAAAATTTTAGAGAAACCAAATTTTCCTCCAGCCTCCAGCTCAAGAAAAAAACAATATTTTTATCTCTCACGTCATAAGTACCATTTGCAAGAATGTAAAACAGAGATTACCATTTAATTGGACGAAAACAATACTTCGGTTGAGAATCGAAGGTTAGCTGGATTCTGCGAGCAGCAATTCATGCCTGTACCTCTGATATTTGAATTTGCATGGAAATTGAGTTTGAAATTTATGATTGGATTGACTTTATGGGATTGTCTACCTGTTAAGGTTGTTTGACCTACACAAAATTGCTCGTTCTACTGTTATGATTATGATAATGATATGTAATTATTATAATAAATTATCTAAAAAAAATTATTGACGTATTTGAAATGTATCGTTTGGAGGTAATTCGCATAGTTTACAGAGTAGCAGATATGTATGTAGTTATATGACTGCGGTGTCGTTTAAGTTTGACGATTGCTGCTGTATTACTTTGTTGCTGGAGAGAATAACACTGCCATGCTATAGATATTTCCATACATTAACAATTACTTCAATATATGCCACTTTAAAGTCAAATGCACAACTCCCAGCACTTCCATAATCCCTACATCAAACGTATCTGAGCTTGTTTATCACCGACGAGGTAGAGGAAGCTGCTCAATGTGCAACAGTTGCACTACTTAGTCGCAGTCTTTCAATGCAGAACAGTCTTGCTTTTACTGCATATTTAAGCCATTTGTGGTTAAGGTATTTCGCACTTGCCACTTAAGCGGGTTCATTTTCGCAATATTCACTTCAACATTCATTGACTTGCGGGACAAGTTTAATGAAATCGAACCTACCTTGCCGCAGGCTACAATTTGCCTGATTTGTAGAATGACAGAAGGAAACTGAGAGAAACTAGATTTTTTTAATATTATGTGCGGGGTAATTAATTGATTGTAATTATTGCTATTTACAGTATGGTTTTCCATGAAATTACTACTCAGGTTTTAATGGGAGTAGTAAAAAAATATTTTTGTCCGATTTAGAAGGGTTTCCGGAAATCAAATGGAAAAAAATGTAGATTTGATACGTCAATACAAATAATCAATTCAGTGTTTACAATTTTTTGTTTTTGAGAAAGTTTTTTGTAGATGTTTAGTATTTCGTATCGAATGAATACTGTTCTTGTTTTTGGTAACTACGATCATTGTAGCGAAATGTGAGGCACAAATTTTTGCGATGAACCCGTAGTGACCAGGTCTTTGAGAGGTCGGCAGCAGATTTGCCGCTTTTCTAGCCCCTAGGCTTAACCCGAGTGAAATCGAGAGGCTTCCAAATCATCTCACTACTTCCCAGTCAAAATTGAGCTTTCGTCGATAAGTAGCTGTTGAGACCTTTCATTTGGTATCCTTTCTGTTTTGGTTATATTAGGAAAAAGTATTATTCGCTCTTTATATATAGAGGTGGATAGAGCCCCCCATTTATAGTTCCAACATTTCTACGAGATTTTGTGTCAATGGGTGCAATGCTTTTTATAGAAAATTTTGAAAATGGGAAATGCGGAGTTTCGCTAGCTCTGAAGATATCCTCATAGAAATTGCATGTATTTATTTATTTATTTAATTAACGGACAACAAACAGAGAGAATTCCAATTAATTATTGTCCTCAGGAGGAGGAGAAAGCAAAAAACTTATGCTACGTTTAAAGCTACTTAAAGTAGGGAAGTTAAAAGGACCAAGCTGTTTTGCATTATAATTTCGGCAAAGCCTGGGAATCGGGGAATGAAAATAGACTTCGAGCTTCGCGAAGGGCACGTTGAAAATATCTGCGTTACGTGTGTTATAAGACGCAGGACGGCAGGTGATCTCGTCAGCGGCGGAGCAGTCCATCAGGCCCGAGGAAAGTTTAAAGAATGTGCATAGATCCAGATAGGATCTACGCTGTTGTAGGAAGGGAAGGTTTAGAAAGCGGAGGCGGGAGGGGTAATCCACACGAGGGAAGCTTTTCTTAAAGAAGAGAGAACGGGTGAATTTACGTTGCACATTTTCAAGGGCAAGACAATCACAGTTACGAGTGGGTGACCAGATCACGGAGCAATACTCGAGGGTATTCCTCACAAGGGAATTGAAGAGAGCTAAGGAGGGTTGGATGGAGTCAAAATCAGAGGAGGAGCGAAGAATGAAGCCTGACAATTTTGCTGCTCGATTGATAACATCGAGGCAATGGGTGTCAAAGCGCAGCTTATTGTCGAAAGTGACTCCGAGGTCTTGAGTGGAATTTAAGCAGGATAAGGAGTGTCCGTTAAGCGAGTAGGAGAAAGAAGTCGGTGAGGATTTTAGGGAGTAGCACATAGAGTGACACTTTCTGACGTTTAGCGCTAAACCATTAGTCGAGCACCAACGAACCAGAGTGTCCAGGTTATTCTGAAGGGAAACACAGTCCATAGGCGACGATATAGCGGAAAACAGCTTAAGGTCGTCTGCATAGAGCAAACAGGGACAAGTAAGGAGGGGAGGAAGGTCGTTAATAAAAAATAAAAATAGCAAAGGACCCAGAATAGACCCCTGTGGGACGCCAGAAGAGGGGGAGAAGGAGCGGGAAGTACAGCCGTCAAAAGAGACGCGGCAGGATCGGTTGGAAAGGTAAGAGGCAAGCCATAAAACCAGTGGTATGGGAACATTTAGGGACGAGAGTTTGGATAGAAGTATCTTGTGATTTACAGTGTCGAAGGCTTTCGCGAAGTCAGTGTAAATGGTATGCACTTCTTGCCGTGAATTTAGACATTTGGCGACAAAGTTGGTAAAGTCGAGCAGGTTGGAGGCAGTGGACCTACGTTTAACGAAGCCATGTTGTTCTTTCACTATGTGTTGGCCAAAGTGGGCGGACAACCAGTCGCTGACATATCTTTCCAGGATTTTGGAACAGGAGGAGAGGAGGGAAATGGGACGGTAATTCTCGGCAAGCGAACGATCGCCACTTTTGTGAATGGGGATAATGAGAGCCTCTTTCCACAAGCTGGGAAAATGATTCTCTTCAAGGCTTTTGTTGAAAATAAGAGATAGGGGAAGGGAGATGGACTTACCAGTTTTGATCAAAAAGAAGTTTGGAAGACCATCGTAGCCAGGTCCGACCTTGGCATCAAGTTCGCCAATGAGGTATTCGATAAGGATAGGAGTAAGAAGGGGAATGGTAGGCGATGCGGGGCAGGCTACATCTACTATCGGGAGGGATTCGGAGGAAGGAGGAGGGACATAGACTGACGAATAGTAGCGGCAGAGTAAATCACAAGATCGTTGGGGGGAGTTAGCTGAGAAGCCAGAGAATTTAATGGACGGAGGGGATAACTGGGCGGGGCAGCGGGAGTTCCTCGGCGCAAAATCGGGGTATCTAGAATTCGTTATTAAGGCAAGCCCACACCGGATACGGTTGTTGTACCGTTGATGATGATGGTGAGATTGTGTTGTATGTGAAATATATCTGTGTATGCCAAAAGATATCGAAATTGAGCTAAAGGTATTCTCTCTCAATTCTAACACTTGTCATCATTATTGGATTTTTCGAGCTGAGTGGATACTTAGGGTTTAACCCCTACCCCGACCAGATGCCCTTAAAATCTTGTATTCTGCACTTTAGGTGAAAATAAAACCTTATTATTAAAAAAAAAACAAAATTTTATTTATTACCCCAGATGCGCATTTCGGTAGTTACATGCTACCATTATAAGCTAGTTGCTGAGCCGTGCAGTTCATCTGCATTTTTACTCGTTTTTCCAAGAGAGTTGCAATACATTTAGTTTATGTTGCCGTTCTTCACTAGGAACCACCTCTCTTGAGCTTCTGGATGGTTTTGCATTCCTTGGCAAGAAGGGTAACATTTCACTCCCGCAATCACCATCACAGCCAGTTCTGAGACAGACAGACGATAAACGCTTCTTCATTAGTGTGTCCGGTCTTATCACCATCTACATAACGGAGCAGGCATGTCTCTGCTGGCAGGTCAAGTTTAAGCAGACTATCGTAAGATGCATTTCGAAGGCTCGCCCCTTGAATGGGTCCCTGTCACCACTAAACATACCGTCCTATGACCCTCCAGCATCTGATAGGGCAGGGAACGGCCTTTTAGATAATCCTTCAATATCTGCGATCTTATGAAATTGAAGGCATTTCTGACATGAAACGTTACGGGAAGCGCTACTCGTCGAAATTAATACAGGGTGCCTCAACTCGATGATTAACATCCGCAACTTGGATCTTGTGTCCGGATAGCTACGTGGTTAGAGCACAAGGCTGTCGTACGGAAGGTCGCGGTTCGAGTCTCACTGGTGGCAGTTCAATTTCGTATCGTGGTTTGACGTCGGATACCAGTAGATTCAGCTGTGAGTGAGTACCTGAGTCAAATCAGGGTAATAATCTCGGGGGAGCGCAATGCTGACCACATTGCCTCCTACAGTGTACTGTAGTGTACCGTTACGGTCTTGAATGAAGTGCTCTAACACACTTCAAGGCCTTCATCCAATATGGATTGTTGCGCCAACGATTATTATTAACCTGGGTCTTCCTGCTCTAAAACCGAACCGTCTTGAAGTCCGCTGTTCATGAGCTTTTCGAATATTTTCGCTCATTCATACGAGCTTTACCACCTTCAAACCACAACTAAAAATTCTTTCTTTCAGATAAGTATTGAATGCGCGGAGTAGTAGGTCTGGCCGACGGTGAGACACCAGTCTATATAACTTTGCTAGGATACCGTCGGGTTCTGGAACTTCCTCCTTTTTTTTATAGAGGGGACCAGCTCTTTCATAGTGAAAATTGGACAATCCCCATTGAATTCCACACTTTTGTCGTCAGCCTGAACATGATTGGTAATGGTCCGCACAATTCGATACATTTGCTCGGCATTAAAGGAAGAAGGCTTACGCGTAGCCTGGATTTTTCCGGGTTTATAGCCCATTCTCCACGAATCTCCATTAACCTCGTCCGCTAGCTAGACAAGGAGTGCCCAAGATTGTTTCCATACAAAATGTTAGAGTCAGAGCCGTAAGCTAGCTTCCCTGCAAAAGCTGGCAATAGGCAATCTAAAATAAATGATTTTTTCACTTCCTAATTTTTGCGACTAACTTCCCTCATTATTTTATACATTATAAATTATTGGAATAAATACATATGTATAATTTGTTTGAAATTCATTGGGAATATGATCACGGACCGCATTTTTGTCATTATTAAAAACGCTTGGAAATCGGAAGTTATAAGAAATTACTTTTTGTTCCTAATTTTCGAGAAACCATCGGGTATCCAACTATTCTTATATAAAATATCAACAAAATCGTTCACACCTGAAGCGCCGAGCCTCCGGTTTTTCTTTCTTATCGCCACAGCATAATTGAAACTACTATCTACAAGGGATAGCAATTCCAGATAACTTGACCTTCAACTGTGTCCTGTAGTTGGAAATAATTTCATATTTTTTGACGGTCAGCATCTTCCTTCGATCTTCCGTCGACTCCCAGGTGTTGGCAGACGAGTCTAGTTTAATTTAGTTAGTCAATTTATATATGACTTCGTACGATTCATGATTAATAATTTTGAAAGATAAGTACTTTCGCAGCAGGGTTCTGATTTTCCAAATTCAAAGCAATCACAGGACTCTAATATGACAGTTTCACGCTGTTGCAAAGGGATTAAGTTGAGTAAAGTTTGCGCAGAAGACACGTGGTCCTCCATCATCAGTGCACCCAGAAACCAAGGCATAAAAAGTTAAATATTAACCGAATTATCAGGGATTTAACTGAGGTCGTTAGAGTCTTCTATGGTGGCAACCAAAGAATTATTACCATCGAATTTCATACAACAATACACGGACCCGATAACGTTAATCAATGGCAACACATTCAATGCTTTAGATGGGATCAGGAATATCCTGGGGCGACTGCGCAGCAAAGCGAAGGTAACATCCACTGAATATACCTGAAGATTAGTTAGCCTTTCTAGAAACTTCATAACGAAAGCTCTAACTACGAAATTGCGGACAAAAGATCAAGTGGTAAGTGATGTAATATCATCCTTATTGACGGATTCAGAATAATCTGCGTTTAATATCCGATAACTGTATCCCGTTCTGAGGAAATAGTAGTCCTTTTTGCAATTTATTCCAAGGCGTGAAGGGATGATCCATCAGGTTGACCACCATCCCATCTTTTGAGACCTACCCTTATCAATTTTTCAGTAGGAGAAACTTGTCAATGAGATGATGACTTGTTTGTTTCATATAAATTCTACAAGTCGACTGCAATGTTTACGACTTGCAGATGATGGCACTCAGAGGCTCCATAGTAAACCAGCTTTTTGCAGGCTTTATCATTCTCATTCTCTCATCGTTCAAGGTACTGTTAAGCTAGCTGTAAGATTTGGTAGCAGAAATATCTGTGTTAAATCTGTGGGAATTTTTCGGGGCTTTGTTATGTCGAGTTTGCTGAGTAGGGTTACTTTAACATTTTCCATTTCCAAATTCGACATGGCCACTTCATTAATAGTATGGGGGAACACGGCCAAGAGAGAATTCGGTATCCTGACAAAATTGATAAGGCTGACTAGGCTGACCCTGACCAATATGCGAGGCCAGATAAAAGCAACAGGATCACTCTCGAGACCATTCATCATCAACAACGGTCTAAAACAAGAGCATGCCTATCATGCGTCATCTTTAACCTGGCCCTGGAAAAATTGATCCGTAATGCTGAGGTTAATCCGAGAGACACGATCCTCTTTACGTCCACCCAACTACTGGGCTGCACATCAATGAAGGCAAGAAAAAATATGTCAGGTACTGACAGGTACAAAAACCAACCAACCAATAACATTAAATCGCACGGACCAAACGAAAACAATAAAGATAGGAGACTACAACTTTGAGACCGTTGATAGTTTCTCCTATCTAGGGTCGAAAATCAAAACCAATAACAGCTACGATGATGAAATCTGCCCACGGTTGTTGGCAGCCAACAGAGCCTTTTTCAGATTACAAAAACTGTTCAGCTCTAAACGTCTCACCATAGGATCAACGCTGTTATTGTAGACAATGATTTTGCCAGTCCTCATTCCTCGGAGACTTGGGTTCTTAGCAAGAAAAATTGCAAATTCTTGGCTGCGGTCCAGAGAAGAATCCTTCAAAGAATTTTTGGCTACCTACATGACGATGGACGATCCCGTATCCTACATAACGACGAAATCTATGAGAGATATCACGACCATCAGATTGTGGATAAAATCCGGCTCAACAGGTTGTGGTGGGCGGGTCACTTAATCCGTATGGATGAGGGTGATCCAGCCCGGAAAGTATAAGGGCGATATCTATGGAAAAAAAGAAGACGAGGCAGATCCTGCCTGAAATGGAGCGATGGCGTAGGCCAGGACGCCAGATAGCTTTTAAGGATATTGGATTGGTGGACCTCGGCGCAAAACCGGGATGTCTAGAATTTCTTATTCAAGCAAGCCTAGACGTAGTTACCGATTCTTGCGTCGTTGATGATGATGAGGATTTGGTTTGGTACTATACGTCTCCCTAGCACTGATGAACGGAGTAAGTGGTTTCCGAAATATCGATATATGCGCACCAAAATAAATATTAACCAAAAGGAAAATATCGTCTAATAATTTCCATTAATTTAATTGCTAGAAGCACCGCAAGAATTGACAAAGTTGGATGAATACTTTTATATTTGTCGTCCGTGATGCATTAGAGAAGGATCGGCGGATGTTTTCTTTTGTGAGGAATCTCTTAATCGGAGTTGATCTTTCTGATCGTCGTGTTCATTGGAGGTCCAGACCCCGCTTCTTTTTATGTTCGGCTGAAAATTGTCCCCGGACTTCGATTTCGTTTGGGTGCCTATACGGTTGTCAGCTCTCATCACGTCCAGAATGCAATGATGAATATAAGGGCTCTCTGAAAATTTTCCGCCTTGACAGTGGAGCGCGTTATTTTCCTTCAAATTTATTTCTGTTTTTCTCCGTAGTCTACTTACAAGTCTATATGAGATGCTTCCCTTCTTCCAAGCCTTTGAAATATTCGGGGTTCTTGACCTTATTTTCTGCCAAATATTTATTTATGAAAGTGATGACTTCTTCATGTAAAGAAAATATCTGCTCTTCAAGCATAACTTTTAAAGCAAGAAACGAGAAATCCCACTTGGGTAGATTTCTTGCGAGTAATGAGGGTGGCTAAGTAATTTAAATTGTCATTCATAGAATGTCGCCGTGGAAACCGTCAAACTTCTTAACCAATGAGTCATATTAGACTCCTCCTTTTTTTGGGTCGAGTTGCACTGCGCTGCAATTTGTACTATATTTTTGATTCTAGAGTGTAGTGGTATAGTTTTATCTTAAAAACTGGGATTTGTTGCTCCTAATTTCCACCAGCACAGCATGGGAATGTTGATTCGAACAAGCTTTCTGTCCAGAAGGAGCACACACAATCCCCAAATGTCCCCCAAATATTAATTGAATATTTAACTAATACCTACCTTGGACATGTTCACAGTGTCTGCTATTTCTTTAACTTTGATTCGACGTTAGTCTAGCCCCATTAGTAATTTTGAGCGTTGTTATCAATCAACTGGAATTGCAGTTTTAGGCCACCTCGAACATTCACCATCACCCAAGCGAATACAGCCGCATTTAAATTCAACTTTCCAAAATTTGAAGTCAACTTGCCAAAATTCACATCCGAAATTACTTCTGCAATCAATATGTGGTTGCAGTGGAAAAATTGTAAGAGGGGTCTCTCCAATGGTATGGACGCGCCATATGCTCTGACGAGAATTCGCTTACTAAGATTTTGCTGAGTACCGAGGTCGAGGAGAAACTACTAAACGATGGCTTGATACGCTGGTCCAGATCAGAACTATAACCAAGCAATAAAAAAAGACGAGCCGACCCTGTGTCTGGAAGGGACAAAGACAAAAGGAGAAAAAAAAATTCGGTTACCTTATCATGGAGCAGGTGAATTTTCGTTAGCAGCTTCAAACTTGTCCTTAATTTGAGTGTCATCTTTATAGGGAGAGTGACAATTCTCAGACCGCCTTAAAGTAGTGAACTAGCGAGTGGGAAGAAAAAAACTCAGAAACAAAAATTTTCTGGAAAGAGAGCGTTTCCGAAGCAGGTAAAACAAGTGTCGAGCGGAGGAATACCAAAATATTTCCTCCCAGCAACGGAAAATTCAATTTCGGCAGCTGTAGAATTGGGTCGAGTGGAGTGAAACCTACCTAGATGATCCTTGGAAGGGCTTAGTTGGCTGGACTTTTTCGTTACGCAAAGGTGGATATAAAAGGGAGGGGACGAAAACTACTGCCTTCAGCAATTCAACCTCGCATAGTCCCTGCAGTATTGGAAGCGGGTATTACCTTTCCTGGCTCAGCTTGACTTTTTTGCATGCAATGGCACATCAATTAGCTGGAGTTAAAACTAGATCCAACGACGAATGTCCTCATCAGTTCTAACGTATAGGAAACAGTATAAACTAGATTTCATCGCAAAGATCATGCATAAAAAGTGGCTGATGCTGTCTTTAATAAGTTTATCACATTCAGAACTAAACCAACCATTCGAATGGAGCTTCCAAGTGACTTACTTTCAAATTTTCCTATCAGAAATTCATACATTTGCTCGGTAATGAGGAAAAATGGTATATCGGATTAGTTCTTATCAGAACAGCGATCAATTTAGGATTTACTGTAGTTGATACCCCAAATAGCGGAGCAAACCGGATGTGGTTGAACCTAAAAAGAATTTAGACAGACCACGCACCCACAAATAAATGGTAAGGCGTTCATTTATCATATTCTGATACGGCCCCCCTTGGTTAATATATTTTAGTTGACGATAAAGCAAGGCGGAAGTCCTTCCTTTTTTTGACAAGCGGGGACTTCTGGATTCAACTATAATATAAAAAATAAGGGGTATTAACGGTTCATTGCAGTGAATACCCTGCTGATACGGATGATTTTTTTCTCTCAATATATCATATAATTGACTTAGATGGTGACGAATTCCCGGGGCTATTTTTGTCAGTCTTTCTAGATATATAAAACCACAGTGCTTTTGAAAGCAGCAATCCAAAATGAGTATTATGTATCAAGTATTATGTATCAAGTTTCGCTTCTGACAAGTAAATATATAATTCTACTTCTGCATAGAACGCTATCAAACTTTTGGCGTCCGTTATCAATTTTTTCAAAAGTTGCAACTTTTTGCAGCGAATTTGTACATACATATATGCAAAAAAATTGGAAGATAAATGCGACCAAAAATAATCCGCAGTTAGCAATAATGATATTTTAAAAACTATTTATAGATTCCTACAGCCATGCCTACATTATAGGAATTTGTACTACTTTTTTCCACGAATATCTCAATTTTTTTTTTAATTGGAGAAAAAAACTGAGATTGAGAAATGGAGGTCAGCGACCAACTCGTGAAATTCTTGTAGTATGCTCGCGAATTTCAAGATACACTTCGGAATTCAAGATTAATGTGTGCCTTCGAAAATGATTTTTAAGCGACCACTACTCGTATCTCTTCCCATTCGTTTTAATTCAGGTACAATTCGAAATAAATTTTGTGCCAGGCTATTTTTACAAAGTTGTCATACCATGTGTCGCAGCACCCCAAGTACTATCGAACCGAAGTCAGGCGATCTGCGTGATTCATTTGACGCTTGCTTCATAAATTTCCAGAATTAGCTCCAGGGATAATTAGAGTGTCGAAAATAGCTTTTGAGTGCCTGAACGCGCCTGAAAAGTAATTTATGCCTTATGCATTCTTCTTAGTTGAGTGCAGAATATCGATGGAAGTGGCCTGGATGACATTTATGTTATAAATGTTTATAAACAAAAGAGGCAATTTATGGCCACAGGGAAAAATCCACAAGGTGGGACATCATGTGACTAATTTTGATATCAGCTCGCTAAAACTGACAATTATTTCCGTCGTTCAGTTTTAGATTTGATTTCTTTGCCAATCTGAATAGAGCAGGTTTGATCCCATTTTCTGGTCCAATTTCAAAATATATCTTCTCGGCAATTTCGTTCCTGAAACTTGTGTCGACTATAGAGGCATATCACTTAGTGTACTTGTAACCATTCGCACCATCTTGCTGATAAGAAAGTCGTATCTGGAGCATGTGTGGTTACTCTTAAGATGACTTGCCCATTTTTGAAGACTGACTGAAGTGCATCATCGCAGCACAAAATGATGCTAATATTTCCAAGCCAATTGACACCGAGGCCAAGATATTGTAGCGCACCCATAAGGTTAAATATGCTTTATTGAAAACGTCTTTATGGGCAGTCAGATACTATCTATCACACTCAAATATACATATATTCGGTCCACTACTAACCTCTACCAACGAACATAGAAACGAGATTAAAAAGCTGGGAAAGAAGAGTCAGAACGGGCACAAACGGCAAAAATGATGGCAATTTATTAAGTATGTCAGATTAAGTAGTTTGGAATCGTCGCAGTGAATTTGTATGAAAGATCGGTCGTAGAGATAGTGTCAATGTTTATCATCGTTTTATGAATATAAATAGCACAGAAATGTATTTTGGGGACCATTATTAATGTGAGTATTTAATGAATGGAAGACATTATGTGTCAATTGCAACCATTGTTATATTTTGGGCGAAATTTTTGTGGTCATATGCTTGGGGCATTGAGAACAGACCTGATTGGAATAAAACAATTAAAAATTTACAACATAAGATCGCCTCCATACGTATGTACATTGGAGAAAGCATATAAGGGTCAACTTCTTAGAAGGCTTAACCCATCTTCTGCTCTCAGAAATCTTCCAAAGTCAGAGTAAAAATGGATATACTTGTTCATATTAGAACATATGATGATGATTTTTTCTAAGGTAATATACCTTCTTATCAGCTCACAAAACTTCTCTTAGGCAATCTACTATATTTATCGTTTTACGTATAGTCCTACTTCACGTAATTAAAAAAAAATCGAACGTCTATAAATAGCAAATTGGCTGGTATCATAATATCTATAGAAGATTATCTCATCTTCAACTTTGGCCGCTACGTTGCTACACATATTTACGTATCTAATCGAATTAAATTTTTGTTAATGTGTAAAGCTTTCCTCGCCCATATAGAGCATATTCGGGAAATATTTTTGACTTTGGTTTCCCATAAATTTTTTCTATTAAATAAGGGTTGAATTTTTTTTTTGTTTTGAGGATTGCAGGGTTCTAATTCCGGATTTACTTGATGTCGGACCGGACCAAATGGGGAGCGGCTTACTCCCTCTTTTTTTTGGTCCACGGACCCCTCGTTTAGGTCTTAGCACCCAAACTTCAAAAATGTTAGACGAAGACGATTTTACGGTTTCTTACCAGAGCAGAGGCAAATCGTCAGACGCTACCTCACCTCTGCCCTGGGAGCAGTGTGACCGGAGCGACTCGCAGATGTAAAGTGCCAAAACTTGGCCATCTATGGCATATTTTTTAAGGATTGCTTAGGGTGGTACTAAGCCCTAAATGTGGAGTCCGTGAACCAATGACATTGGCATTATAACAAATTTAGTACCTATGAAACTCAGAAGTTAAAATCAAGATAATCTCAAAAGAAATAACTGAAACTGATTATTTCTCACTCCAAGATGTGGGCGCTGCATCTTAAGTACGGAACCAAATTTCACTTACCAAAATCAAGGAAGCTAATGACAATATGATAAATATAGGGCCTATATCGTAAAATTTTAAAAGAAACCATTAAAGGTCGACTTTGTGCTCCATTATAAAGCTCTCTGTGATTTCTCGTCCCACAAGATCCCTCTCCACATCTGATATTGGTAAAGTTCACAAATTAGAGGACCAAACAGTCGCTCACACTTCCAGAGAACATATATTTAGTATATAACCGGGATGAATAAATGCGCAGAAACCAAAGTTTCAACGATGTATCCAACTAATATTTAATGAAAAAGAAGCTCCAAATCCAAGATGTTCTCACGCGTATTGAAAACTTTGTAACGAACGTAAATGTAGGCGATGGGAAAAGTGACCATCCGGATTGATTATAGTCAACTACAAAGGCTACCACAAAAATAGAAAAATTGACAATGCACCTCCACCAGCACCTTAGTAACCGGTCGATATGCGCTCATCCGCTCCTGCATAAGTCAGTCATGACAGTCATTTAGTTCGATTTTTTGACAATTTTGATACATTCCTTCATCAAGACGAAGGCACAAGCGAGTGTAAGCAATTGACCGAAATACAGAGAGAGTCGGGCCATACCGTGCCCATTCTTTTTAACTTGGGTAATTTTCATGCTGTTTTCTGATTCTCGGGGTTAGTAAATTTGTTTGATTTGATTATTTTATATTTTACGAAGGGAAACAACTCAGCTGATGTTTTCCTTTTTAAATGCATTATCTGCGGGTTTCACACAATGTCATCTATGTTCTCTCTCGACGGACATGTACTAGCTAACTGGTAGTAGTTCCATTACAAATGGATGCTGTCAAAAGAACAGCGTTAATCAATCGACGCGGAATCCGCGTATCCTCAGATTGAAGTTATCACGAGTTGTCTGGAAAGAGGGGACTTTATGGTGGGACGCCTAAGTCTACTTTCGCCTCGTATTTCAGGGTTCGATTTATGCCACGGCTGAATTTGTTGATTGAAGAAGTCTTGGTCGAAGAAATGCATTAATTCACTATGAAGATCCCGTCAGTGATGGACCAAATCCCATCTGCTGTTTTGTTATCGCCGTTGTTTCCTCCTTTGAGTCTCCCTGCTATTTCATTAGCCCTCTCTTGTGGTGCACTTTAATCCGACTGTATGGCCACATTCTAAATCTCATGGAGTCAAAATGCAATGGGTCACAAAGTTGGCTACTTGTCGACAAATTCCTCTTTCAAGTCTTTGACTCATTTGACCTTGCTGGAACATTTTGGCTTCTGTTGGAACGCGCTTATATACTGTTCCCCAGTGATGCTGCTGATTTGTATTGGGAGTATCGCCAGTTGATTTAGTTGGTCGAGGTTGCAGGACGCTTTCAGGGATTAAGGTGGATATATGTTATTAGACATTGATCTTTTGGAGCGAGTCCGCAGTTGAACCTAACACAAGTTGATTCGTTTCTGGACTTCTATCGTGATGTCTACAAAATATTCAGACTGCAACAAACACCTCGCAAAACGGTGTTGGGCGGCACTTTACGGAGAGGTTTGCATCCGGTTAATGAGAGCTCTATTCCTTATCATATTCCCCACGATGAAGGATTTAAAAAGCTGGGTCAACAAGTTTGACAGCCTGCGGGTATTCCCTCACTGAAACGTCAGGTTTCCGAGATAGGCAAAGACATGATGTGAAAGATAATGGACGAACGAACGACTCCTGCGAAACTGTGGCAGGCTCAAGCAGTTCTGAGGCCTCTGTAGAAAAGAGCGACCCTTTTGGGGAACAGACGCAATGATGCGCAAACATAAGCGTGCATTGTCAATACCTGAGCTAGACGAAACAAAAGATGACGATGTGATCCCTCGTGGATGTTTCCCACCTCGATCATGCCACTCACGAGCTTCCCGGGTCTAAGTGCGCCGTTGGTCATTATTTTTTTTTTATTTTGCATTTCCCGTGAAGTTTTATTATTTTATATTCAGCATGTTTTGGAAAGATAATAGTGATTTGAAGAAGGAAAATCGCCAAATCAATGTCAATGTATGTGCAGAATTATAACAGAAATACCTTTTGCTACTCATACGATAAATTTGACAAGTATTTCTATATGGCTCTCTTGCGACGAAGTAACGTCTACGAGATGTGAGAACATTTGGAATCTGTAACAAAGCTGACTATCGAAAAATAGTCAAGAACTAAATAAATTTGTCATTTCAATGTCCATATTACACCCTTGCGACAATGTAACGTCCACAGGTCGAAAGAAGATTTGGATATGTTTAAGAAAGCTATTGAAAAATAGTGAAAAGCTTAGAATAGTTCTAGTAGAAATTTTATAACTTCCAACTGAAAAGCAATAAGGACCTGGTCGTCATTATCAAAGAGAGAGAACCAAAAGTATATTCAAATGAAAAGGATTTCAAGATACATTTATTTTGAATCGGAACCGTAAAAAGGTGCCTGACCTGATGGAGCTGGATACATGAGAATCAAGCCTCCCCATTTACAATTTAAATTTGCCTAGAAAAATTATGTCTAAAGAACATCATAAGGTCTTACCCAGGAATTCAGCGACATTAATAGCTAATGCACTGTTCTAATAACTAAATACGGATGACCTTAAAATAATTTAGCAGCTATGGCAATGAACATACAGCAAAATACGTAGTCTGCCTTGTATATTCTGGAGTCAAACAAAGGCTTTCATCTAGGGCAGAGCCCCGTTTGTCATAACTATGACCTTTGCGCCTAATATCACGTATGCCCGTGCACCACTCAACATCCAGCCTTCATTACCATATACAGCTGAACTAAAAGGTGGACAAAGCAATGGTTCTTGCTCTTTCTGGGGGATGTACAAAAAATTTCATAATACAGCTTGTTAATAATAATAATAATCGTTGGCGCAACAATCCATATTGGATCAGGGCCTTGAAGTGTGTTAGAGCACTTCATTCAAGACCGTAACGGTACACCACAGTACATTGTGGGAGGCAATGTGGTCAGCATTGCGCTCGCCCGAGATTATTACCCTGATTTGACTCAGGTACTCATTCACAGCTGAGTCGACTGGTGTCCGACATCCAATCACGATAACAAATTCCTCTGCCCCCAGCGAGATTTGAACCGCGACCTTCCGCTACGACAGCCCAGCGCTCTAACCACTTGAGCCATCCGGACACAGCTTGTTGAAAGCATGAATTTGTTTATTCACAAAAATTTTGCGAAAGCAGACGCTAATCTTTCAAAGTCTTTTGAAATAAACTTGGCGATCATATGCCGCTGGGAGGCAAATGGTCTTAGCCAGTACAATTTTGAAATATATTGTAGATGCAATGAAGTCGATATCCTGCTTATGATGGAAACTCACAAGGCCGAAAAATACAACTTAACAAACCCTGGCAAACCCAGGTTTTATGGGATAGTGGCTCTGGTGGTAAAACTCACGGGGCAGTGTTATTTAAGTGAAAAAGCCCATAAAGCATCATGTGTTGGATGATTTCGCTATGCACATGATTTCTGCGCGCCGTATATTGTCCACCGAGATTCTCTCTCTCTTCAAAACGGTTTGAACAATTTTTACAAAATGCTTAGGGAGTAAGTAGATTCATTGCAGCGGAGACTACAATGCAAGGCATATCCACTGCTCCCAACTTCAGGCTGAACGCACCTAGCGACAAGAACTTGTTTGCTGGGATAGAAAAACATAGTAGGGCATAATTTTTAGTGACCATCGTATGTACTAACAGTGGACCGCAAAAAAATACAGAAGTTGGGGTAGCTAGTCAATTTTCTGCAAGGTCTAATTTGATCCAAATTCCTACCATTCACTAGTTTTACTGATCTTCCTTCTGGCACATATGTAGCATGTCCAGTTTAAAGAAATTGACTAGCTTACATATCGACAGTATGTTATCATCTACCTAATAACGGACATGCCTTTAAGACCAAACACTGGACTCGACATGGCGGTAAATTATTATATTTCACTGTAGGCCACTCTCCAAACTGAGAATTGAACTGCATTATCCTTAAACTGCCCTGAAGTAACCGATGAGTTGATTGAAAAAAACAAAAATTGAGAGAGAGAGGAGCGGAAAAGGAGTGGATTATTTTCTTGAAAATTTGGCTCCCATTCAATTATTTCCTACAGGAAATAATGCACATAGGACAGATTAGTGCAGGTTAGTGAATGCTTTCCATATTTGAATGGAAGCACTGAAACCGACAAGTGATCGTCGAAATATACATATCTGCGATCAATAAAAATTAGTAAAGCGAAAACTGCAACGGTTTTTTTTTTTCAAATCGTAAAGAAGTTTCATTCTTCGGAAATCTGCAATCAATCCTGGAGTGCCTTAAAAAAGTGTGCTCAAATCTGTACTTATTATACATAGCAAATCTTTCTATAAACGATGCAGATTAGGTGACCCACTCAGCGCAGCCTGTTGAGGGCTTAGTTTGTTGAGCGTCTCATTACCTCGGATACAATCTTATAGCTTTATTCTGGCCTCCCACATTTCTCAAAATCAGCCTAACCAGTCTTATTAATTTTACCGAGATACCGAATTTCCTTATGGCCGTGTAAACTTTAATGCTGATTATGCTATAATAGGTGGCCTTGAAGTCGATTATAAGATGGTGCAACTGGCGGTCATACTCCATCAGTTTCTCCATCAACCGCGTTTTATTTTTTGCCGTATTAAAAAACCTACTTCTAGTCCCTGGTTTACTGAGTAGCTGCTATAATATATGATATAATATGCGGGTCCTTTCTTGCAATGCAGCGATAGTGGCCTTATATTTGGACAGGGCTTCGGCCAGCTATTTAGCCGCTGCTTTTCTTTGCAGAGGTCTGGCTCCTTCAGTCCCGCCTTCTGCAGGTATTTTTTTTTCCGGGTATAGTTACTAGCTGTACACCTGCAGGACCAGGTGGTCTGGCTTGTCCTCTTTTTAGGCTTTTCTGCCTACAGTTTTCGCTGTGGAAGAACTTTCAGCGATCACCACGTGGAGATAGGGGATGGGTATTTCTATTCTATTCTGTTCTATTTTCTTCTTAGTGGCCTATCAACGGAATATAGTAACTTGTGGTTACACTTTTATTAGAACGATCAAACAAGCCACAGTAATCTTAATTCAACTGTGTTTTAACATCCCTTGACAAGTTTTCTTAATACCTTATTTTGGGCAAAAAGAAATAAATGTGGTGAGAATTTTTTCGTTTCAATTCCGAGCCCATGAATTTCATTTACAGCAATAAAAAGTAAAATTTAAATGTCAAATTTAAACACATACAATACATGAAATTAACTAGTTTTTCTATTTTTTGCTTTCAGGTAGGACTAATTTTTATACGTAAAGAGAGATACTAATGCGTAAGTTATAGCTTGATAATGATGATATTGTTTTAACTAGTGACTCAATGAGTCCTTTTTTTCGATCAAGAAGGGAGTTATGGGCTGGTGACCACCTTTTCGAAGGGAGATGGCAAACACTTCAAAAAGCATTCACTGGAGCTTCTATCACGTCGCTAGTAAAGTTTTTTATTTCGCAAATACTATTCCAGTCAAGCCGTTAGGGAACGCCATCCCCACGTACTCAAGCCGGGCGGTATGGGACGCGAGTTTTAAGGGCTTTTGTCAGGAAGCCTCACCGGAGGTAATCCGGTACTATAGAAAACGGGATTGTCGTCCAAGAGCATCTACTTCAGGAAAATTTCTGTGGGACTTATTTTCGGCCTTGTTATTTGTGGTTGACCCTTGTGGGATTTTCATGGTGATTGTGTCGATATCATGGGTAGAGCTCCTTGTTGGCTCAAGCGTGGAATTGTGCTGTTCAGCTCGAGCGCCGTGCCCCTTAGTTGTGCCAGAAGTGCCTCACATCCACTGACCTTAATGCTGAGCCTGCACTTAGTATAAACCAGCACTGCTGTGTCAGTCACGAAGGGGCGTGTGGTCTCCAAATCAATTTGTGCCCGAAGAGGATCGTAAGATTATGACTTTACGTTAAACCCCCAAGAACTTCATTTCGCAAATACCATTCTAGTATTTCGGCAACAACACCTTCAATTGAGGGAGACAACGATTTGTTCCCGAAATGCGAAATATACAACTTTACTAGCCAAATTTATTCATTAGATTTTCAGAACAGTGTCGCTATTCTTGTATTAGGAATGTTGATGAACAATTACCCATTCAGGAAACACTCAAGAAATGCAAGAAATATTTCGTCACGGTTCTAGATTTTATTATGTATTGTGTATCTAGTATTAGGTAGTGAAATAATATAATCTTGCATAAACCAGGTTGGAAGTGCTAATCGTTTGCTGACCTCGTAGGAGTTTCCTACAGTTCGTTTCCTTATTTGCACAATTTCTTGCTTATGTTGAGCTTTCAGTACCAAATTTATTCGCAATTCAAAATGGGATTTTTAGTCTGAAACTTGATAGATTGTTTTCAGATAACCAATATCAATTCACCTCTATTGTCTGGGAAATTTAGGACTCCTATCAGACATGTTGTCGACGTATCAGAAACATACTCTATGATATGTCCATTTTTATTATCTCCATAATCAACTAAGGTGATACTGTTATCTATTCTATAAAAAAATCTTATCACTCAGGCTATTTTGAGATAAAAACCATCACATTCACGATGATAGGAGTAACGAGCAAGAAAATATATCTAAAGTAGAAAATCACCTTCTGTTCTCCGATACTTTTCCCGCATGATGACTGTGTGTTGGTTATCAGAAACCGCAGAATTTTAAGCGATTTTCACTTTTTCAAGTGCTTGTGCGGTTGTAATGTTCATTGCAGATAAAAAATTAAACTGAGAATGCAAAGAGCTGAAATTGATATGAGAGAATGTTCAGAAAAGGTGGTACCTCTGTAAAATTTCGCTAAAATTGTTAAAAGTGTGCAGATAAATGTTCGATCTTGAACAATTTCAAAATTTCTGCAATATTGGTAGCTAAGAAAGAGAAGCGAAAAATGTCATCGACCGATAAAACGTGGCTGAGGCGAAATTGTCGAAAAAAAAATTCAGCGGCTTAAATTTGTTCATGCCGATGGGGAGCATGATATATGTACGTGCTCTTTTTTGCATTGTGCATACCTGTAGCGATCAATGCGGGTAATGTAGGCCAGGTTGAATTGAATTCAATTTCAAAATTTTATTCCGTTTTATTTTATGCGGTTAAAAATAAGGTAAGCATGTGCCTGCCACCATGAGTGGTTTCAAGTAATACAATTGTAAAACTTTCTCATTTTCATTTCGCTCATGTTACTAAGCCCAGGTTCAGGCCATATGAGTTTCAGTCTTCTGCAATATCTGTGAGGTAATCTTGAGTGAAATTTTTCCAATTTATTGTATCCATTGCCCTTATATGTCTTTATTAGAATCTGGAACGAATTTTCAATTTTTGAGGGGCCCCCTGTTACCACTCTGCCTTCATGCTCAATAAATTTAGCCCGACCTACACTAATGCTTGGTGTCATGCCAATTAGAAATTAAAACAATTAGATCACGTAGGGCCTTTTTAGAAAGAATTTTTAATTGGCTTTGGTATCATTTACTCTCACATTAAGGCACTTTTTGCGGAATGCGCACATTGAAATCATCATGTCATTAAAATATCATAAATTAATTAGGAATGATAATTCATTTTTCATGATGCTATTGAAAATGCCGGGCTGAATGACTCGCCGGAATAATGCGAAAAACCACTAATTGATCAAATATCGACCTTGGCGCTATTCGATTTATGGTAATTAACATTGTAAGTCACACTCGATGACTTGGAAATTTTACGGTCGAATTTTTGTCGGCACTCATTCATTATTATTATTTCTTTTTTACAATGATAGAGGCAATTGAAAAAAAGTTGGTGATGATAACTCTTTTTGGAAATACTTATGCTTTGGGGAAAATGATACTGTCTTCTCTCACATTTATATATATATATACGTATGGCGGTATATTTTTTATGGATAGAGGTGGAAATCTTTAAAAGACACCGCTTTCTTTGTATAGCCGCTATCGCTGCTTTCACCGGAGTCCGACTGATTTCTGATTACAGGTCATATGAGTACATTTATGACGTTGCTCCTCTCCTTCCCTCTTCTTTTAATCTTGGACAGTGAATTATTGGTCCACTCGACCTATTTCTCAATATACAGTATCGGTGTATAAGTCCAGCGGCCTTTTTCACGGCTGTCCTACCATTGGTACCCGCTCTGTGCAATTCTTTCTTAATATCTGATATCCTTATGAGAACTACAACCAACCTGATGAGCTGCCAAATTTTGTATCATCTTTTCTATGTATGTCTGTTCAGTCTTGCTGTTATGAAGAACATCATCCTTTGCCAACTGACAGTGACAAAGTGGAAGTTTCAGTACATCCTGTAAACGAAACTATCCAGTACTGCCTGGGGTTCATACCAGTATATCTACAATGTGTACGTGGCCAGTTCATGCTTGTAAATACATGTATCATCATCATCATCAACGGCGCAACAACCGGTATCCGGTCTAGGCCTGCCTTAATAAGGAACTCCAGACATCCCGGTTTTGCGCCGAGGTCCACCAATTCGATATCCCTAAAAGCTGTCTGGCGTCCTGGCCCACGCCATCGCTCCCCGCCATCTTAGGCAGGGTCTGCCTCGTCTTCTTTTCCTACCGTAGATATTGCCCTTATAGACTTTCCGGGTGGGATCGTCTTCATCCATACGGATTAAGTGACCCGCCCACCGTAACATATTGAGCCGGATTTTATCCACAACCGGACGGTCATGGTATCGCTCATAGATTTCGTCATTGTGTAGGCTACGGAATCGTCCATCCTCATGTAGGGGGCCAAAAATTCTTCGGAGGATTCTTCTCTCGAACGCGGCCAAGAGTTCGCAATTTTTCTTGCTAAGAACCCAAGTTTCCGAGGAATACATGAGGACTGGCAAGATCATAGTCTTGTACAGTAAAAGCTTTGACCCTATGGTGAGACGTTTCGAGCGGAACAGTCTTTGTAAGCTGAAGTAGGCTCTGTTGGCTGACAACAACCGTGCGCGGATTTCATCACCGTAGTTGTTATCGGTTGTGATTTTCGACCCTAGATAGGAGAAATTGTCAACGGTCTCAAAGTTGTATTCCCCTTTCCTTATTCTTGTTCGTGCTTGTGTTTGACCAGTGCGGTTTGATGTTGTTGGTTGATTCGTCTTCGGTGCTGACGTTGCCACCATGTATTTTGTCTTGCATGTATGCCTGCTCGTATTTTGCATCATTGCATGTCATTCGTAGTGCAGCCAGAAGTGATACATAGTGTATAGTCCAACGAAGCCATACATTTTGCGCTGGTTGTTCTTCATCCGTTTCTTCACGATAAGCTTGCGATAAGCCCGACCGATGAACATGAACAATTTCCATTTCTGAGAGATCCCTGACCCAGAGCCGTGTGTTTCATAAATCGAGTTTATCGCGAGATTGGAAGAGACGATTCACGTTTTCCATTGCCTTTAACTTCCCCGCATCGATCTAACCCTGGTCCGAATTCGCACTGCAATCCGACGATTGAATGGTTGACTTTTAAGGTTCTGTGTAAAACAAAACCTTATTAAAATCGGTTTACTGTCTGTCCGTGTGAGTGCCTTTTTTTCCGATGGAAGGTGGAAAGATTCAAAAGCTACCGCAGGCTTCTGCCACAGGGTTATGTCGGACTCTTACCCACTAAAACCACCTCCTTCTCCTTCCACTCTCCCCGGGGGACTCCCATTTGGTATTACGTCGCGGGGCTGGATCAGAATTTATTCTGCGCTCATGTTAATATTCGTGTTCCTCTCGCGTTCATTCTTTCGGATGACTTGTTCCTGCCTAAGCTTCTTTCCGATGGCTGCAATTATTTTTTCGACTTCGGTCCATATCCCTGCTATCATGCAAGCTGCTTCATTAGATATTGTTCTGTAAGCGCAACATATTCGGAGTACACTTATGCGATACGCAGCTCCAATCTTTCTCTTATTTGCTATATTTTGCAGTGCATCTGCCCATACTGAGGCTGCATACAGTAGGATCGAACTGTCCACCCTTGAAATAAGGAGTCGACGGCTCGGCCTTGGGGCACCTATATTTGGTAGCATTCTGGCAACCAACGCTCCGATGTTATATGCCTTAGTTGCTGCATCTTCCACATGCAATTTGAACCCGTGTGTCTGCCTGTCTGTCTGTCTGTCCGTCACACGCATTTTTCTCGGAGATGGTTATAGTGATTAACACCAAATTTGGTAGAAAGGTGGGAATTGTGAACGCTCACGCATACAGTGAGTTACATCCTTTTACGTCGAATTTAATGGGGGGGTCCCATGCATGCAAAAGGGGGTCTAAATTTTTTTTTCATGAAATATAGTCATGTGGGGCATCAAATTAAAACTCTCGGTCAGTACTTTTCGAAGCCGGTCTTAGTTTTGACATTTGTTAGATAGGTCCGAAGTGAAAGTGATCGTTTCTTTAAGGGACCATTCTCAGAAACTGCACAACCCAAAAATCTGAAAAAAATCAGGAGGCTGTCACTATATGATGCCTGCGCTCCGAAATACCTTCCATACCGATATCTATATATATATATATTACATTACATTACATTATATTACAGTAATTTTTAGTAATTGGCAGGAAAACCCCCTTAACTTCATCCTAGGACTATGAAGTAGTGCAGTGGTGTAGGCTATAATATAGAGCATGATCCTACCAAATTTAGTGGAAATCGCACTATTACTAACAAAGTTATAATACGTCAAAGTTGTTGCTTCTTTGCAAATTCAAGACTATGAATGTCAATATCACCCGAAAGTGGATACTCTCACATAATATATGCTTATGCTTTGCTGTATTACGTGCTACGTACTAAGAAATACACAACATCTTTCATACCTGAAGCGTCCAGCTTCCGGTTTCCTGACTTGTTTCATTTACTCCATCGCAGAATATAGGCGGTGGATAGGAAATTTTGAAATAGTAGCTCTTCCATGACATTTGCCTTTGAAACTTTATTAAAGTCTAATCTATGCCATACAAATGCTGGATATCAAATAAATTAGTGCTAGCAACTAAAAACATTGTCTGACTTCCTACTTGTTTCCCCTCCAACTACAGAGTGGATAATAAGTTGCTCTTTGCGAGCCCTCCATCAAATTCTGATCCTTCCACTGGCACCGGACGTTATGGATTTCTAGAAGCTTCATTAACAAGTAATCGGTCTCGCTTCCATTGAGTTCTGTATCATGTCTTATATTGAGCCACCTTTGCGTTCATTATGTGTCGTTAGCTCCTTGCGTAAATTGCATTGAACACGTATGGAATGGGTTTTGCTGTACTGTCAGAACTTGCTGTATAAAAGGGTCTGAGAATGACCTGAGCCCTCTGCACTCTATTCTCGCTACAGTTCCGAGTCAGTCTTGTAGGATCCCAAACACATTTTCTTTTGCGGATCTCTTCGGTCACATTTGCAGTTGTTTGAGATGCATAGACCTGACTACATGCAATCTGTGCGGTAGATATATTTCCGAAAATTCCATCTATGCTTTTAGAACTTGTCATGAAACTTAATATTAGCTAAGTGTGGCAGTTAAAAACGGACCAGCAGTATATCTGCGCATTGTTGATGTCATCGCTTCCCTCCTTGTTAATTCTAGCTTTTACGATGCCTTCAAGTCGTACTAGCTCCCGGATGAGAGCTACGATTATATGGGTGATAAAATGCTACTGGTTTGCAACTCAGTATTCAGTCACATTTGTGATTTGTGGGAAACACTTAGAGACCCTTTGCTGCAATAAAAGACAACATGATGTTCTGTTTTCTCCTCCTTGGCGTGATTGCCTTGTCAGTTGTCAGGACACCATTATTCACGATATTCCTCAGTAGTGGATTTAGCACAGAAGGTTGTACGATATCCGCAGATGTAATGTGTTCCTTTATTCCAGGACCTGTGACTCAATTCCTTTCAATGTAGGGCTAAATTTCGACAAAAGCTGCAATAGAAGAGCAAGTGGAAATTGTGTATTTTCAGTAGGGGAAATTGGGCGCACATAATTTTTTATCAACATGAAGGGAGGTAGAAATACATTGATAAAGCAAATATAAAAAAAACTACTCCACAAATCTAGAAAGTTTAGTGAAACAGCACTGGAACCTAAAATACCAAACCGGATATCGGGCGAAGCAGAAACGCCAGGAACGCGAATCTGAAAATGGAAAAATAAGAAAGAATATCGGCTGGGCCGGCTGTTGATCGACCCGAGTGTTGCAATGGAGAGGGAAAATCCTCGAAGAATCACATTCTTAATTGATGTTTTTTCTAACCCAGATGTTCAAGGGACGAGGCATTTGGCTTTTCTACCCTGCCTTCGCATTTTTAGACCATATTGGAGGTTGCCCCGATAAGTATGAGTTTCGCCGGTTAGAGATTAGGGGGAGAAGAGGGTCTATTCAAATCAGGACTTTAGCTCAGATTCATATCTATAATTCAAAATCAGGCAAAATGATAATACACAAGAAAAATCAAGAAAGGAATCAAGAATAAATTAAAAATAGAAGTCTTAGAAGTCTGTTGCGAATAGTGAACATGTTTAGCCGTGACATTCGGATGGAATTTGGATTAGACAAGTGTCGAATCCAAGCCATCCGCAAAGGTCATCATGAACCGCATGTCGGACATAGCATTGGTGACCACCACATCATAGCTATGACCAAAACAGACTTCTACAAATACCTAGGAATTCTGCAAGGAACCCATGATGACCCGTGATCTGAGAATGCTTTGCTGTCTGAATTCCTGCGACGTGTAAAACTGGTGCTAAATTCGCATCTCCCTGGGAAGAATAAGGTAAGCACATTGGAGATATTCGTTATCCCTTCACTGGTTTATGCATTCGGAATATTGCCGTGGACGAAAACCAATCTGGAAAACGTCCAGCAACGGATACGGACTACTGTGTCCAAATTTCGAATGCATCATCCAAACTGCCGTGGAGCGGATGAACCTGCTTCATGGCATCGGAGGTAGGGGCGTGGTTGACGTGGTGGCACAACATCACCGCAAAGTCGAGCCGCTAAACGTTTATTTTTACAGCAAAGAGTGGGTGGGTCCCTTGCATGCAGCTCTTCGTAAGCCAGACTCTAAGTGGTGTGAAGTTGGACCAAGAGCGGAACGATGAATGGAAGTCGAAGGCAATGCACGGTAAACACATGAATTGTCTTTGTCTTTCCGAGGTGCACACAATTAATTTCTAAATTTTTTCAATGAAGATGGTAAGATTTGAATTAAGTTCGAACAAATGGTAGAAGATAACGAGCGCCTAAATGAGTGGTGTCAATGATCGAGTTGGTGGAAACTGGGAGTTCCTTACTAAGGGAAGCTTTGACCGGATACCGATTGTTGCGCCGTTGATGATGAATGATTGTTTTACGTTTCTCTAAACAACGGAACTTGCCGATGTATATTGCTGTTAAATATTGAAGTTCTATGACTCAAGTTGCCCATGTGAATCCATGTACTATCTATCCAAGTTACTCCTTCATCAATTAAAAAGGCCCGCCATGCACTAGGAAGGGATTCTTTCTCAATAAAATCGTTATATTCAGAGTCCGGGAGATGTCTTGTCTCGAAATGGTCGGCAAGCGACCACCACGTTGCGATGGCGATGGTTTTGGCGACTACGGATCCATTTAACGGTGCTCTTCGCCCATCATCATTTTCTTGTAATTATTCTTTGTAGGACTACGTTAACTACATGTGTGCAAGACAAATGGAATAGCCAGTTTTCCACTTCTTTTATAAATTTGACAATAGTCAAGTCCAGTGCAAGTGCCCCATGGAAGTCAAACTTGCTGCTCCGTACGTCGTCCACGATGAGTTCACCAGATTTCGCGACGTTCAGGAGTCCACTCGAGTAACTCTTTTTCAATCATTCACAACAAACACAACAAAAGTCAGTTCACATTAACAAACGTTTTTTTAGCACGTTTGTTATCGACACTTTTAAGAAAATTGTAATTAATTCGCACGGTCAAACCAACGGCCAACGGCCAAATGGACTCGCTGCCATTTCCAAATTCATTTTCCTCGAGTCAGGTGACTTCCGGTTAATCGTGCTTAGCTACCTAATGACTTGCTATTTTTCTCACCCAGACCTTGGACTCTACATTTTTCTTCAGCTGAAACAAAACAAAAACTGGATCCATTCACATGCATTTCGCCCAAGCCAGAGATAAGCGTTAGAAATGCCTTTCATAAGATACAGCGGGAGCAGTCCTATGTGAAAGCAACAACAAAAAGGTTAATGATCGTTCTCGGAATATTAGAAAATCGGGTTTTCATGTCCTATTGATGCAAATTTTATATGATTTTTGGCAATATAGTGTAAGAGAATGGAGAAGCGGGGAACTGATTCGCCTTCCGAACTGACTAGCAAAGAAGCAAGCATGCACATATACATTCGATAGTAAAATTGGGAATTAATATTCATATGTAGATTAAAATTGAGGAGCAAGCCACTTGCGGTTTCGTCCAAGGCATAGGCAACTTCCCAGATGTTATCTGAATTTTACCCTGGCTGCTAGTCTAAAATATAGGGGTCTGTGGACCAAAACAGTAGGAGAAAGTGTCTCTCCCATTGCTTCGCTCTGCCATCAAATGGATGGCGGATTTAAGACTCTTCATAACTGTCATTATAATTCACAAGTGCTGAATTACTGTAGTTTTGATTTAATGTATAATGTTTTTCTAAATGTCGTACTCAATTGGGTACCAATCAGTTTTCTTTCAATGCGGGTTCTTCTGGGAAGTGTTTTCGAAATTTTCCAAACGTTTTCTAATTCTTCAGTGTTCTTCCTAAAGAGCTAATAGCATGTAAAACCAAGTCGGAATACCGGAAGTTAGGCGCTCCAGGGACAAAGGTTTTGTGTTAATCTATTGGGCCAAATCTCTATACAGGTTTTTCCATTCGTACATAGCTAAGAATGCAAAATATTCCGTCATATATTGCCAAACAAAATATACGTATATATGCGAAAGTGACGTCATACACGTCCTAGAATGCAATAAATTTAAGTAAAATGCAATACTTTGACTTTCAATAACTTTGCTAATAATAGTTAGAAACCGTCCAAACTTCCTAGAGTTATGTCGTATATTATCTATCGTCTATGCTGACACCAAATTTTGTATTCCTAGGATAAACTTCAGGGTGGTTTTCGGGTAAATTACCAAAATATGGTAATATACTATTATTAACTTTATTTGTAGAGATATCCGAACGGGGCCTAGATTTTGTAGGGATGTATCATTGTGATTTTTTTCAGATTTTTCAGCTGGGTAGGTTCTGAGAACGAGACTTGTTTCACTTTTTGGGGCACACATTTTGAGCCCTCACTCTCTTATGTTTCACCTAATGTCAGAAATAAGTTTCGAAAAGTACTAATCGAGCCCTTTCATTTGATACCCCACATGACCATATTCTGCAAAAAAAAATTCTGCACCCCCCTTTCGTATGTATTGGGACCCCCTTTCAAACTCAACACAAAATGGCGCCACTCACTGCATGTAAAGGGGTACACAGACCACATGTTCTCACCAAATCTTGTAACAATCTTTCGGGTAATTTTGGATTAAATCGGGTGTGACTGACAGACAGACATTGAATCGATTTTATCCTTAAAAACCACTCTAACCACGGAGACACTGGCTCCAGAAATGCAGGGTAACTTCAGGGAGAATTAATGAATCTGTTTTTTCAAATTTGGGGTAAAAATAAAATACCAACCATTTGTTTCTGAACTATTTAAAAGAGTTTCATTTGTCATTTTCCCTGAAATTGAAAAGTCAGTTTAACACATAAAATGATAATGTGATTCAATTGTGTCGTACTATGCCATTATTTCTAATGAAAGCTTTGGATCCCATATTGCAATTCCTTTAGCCCGCCAATTATTTAAATTGTCCACTAATTATGGCGCAATTAGATTCAAAGTCATTGTTGGGTCGAGCGGTCAACAATTCGTCCGACATCGACATTTGGGCGTCGTGTCACTCACCGCGAGATAAAGCACTCCGCCACCTCATTAATTATCATTATTCTTGGATTCAATGTTCCGTCGCAACCATTACCCTACCATCAGTCTGCCAGATAGGCGAGTTTCAAGGTTGACTGAGTGTGAAACAAGTTCTAAAATAGACGAAAAACTCGGCTACGGAGCGATCCAGGCGAAAAAATTGAAAAAAGATCTTGTCGAAAAAGCAAATTCCAAATGCAAACAAAAAGCTCCCACTTGCTCGATAATTGCAAAAAAGAAATCGTTTTACTGAGCAATTGCCGAAATTTGTCCTTCGAACGGCTAACGCTCTGTGACCGCTACGAGAATTCCGACAATTATAATTTGTCGGTACGTCGTCCTGCCCGCGACCCCCTGGCCCGTTTCGCCGGGGGCATAATTGGGGTGGTGGCGTTGAGCGGGTATAAAGCTCTGGCAAATTCACTCGACGCGGTCGGTACATTTGCTCGTACTTACGTGTCAAATTGCACCGCCACATTGAGGCGTAATTGCGCTGTTCGGGCTGCGCTCCGCACTCACACACTCGAGCAGCCTCCCCCGAAATACCTAGCCAGCTATAGTTCCACGCCAAAAGACACTGCATAGTATGTTAAGGTAGTCACCGTCTCTCCAACACATTACATAGCCAGGAACGATTTGTCTAGCACACAGCTAACCTCGTGAGCGCGTCGATCCGCGACGCGATTTACCTCTACAGGTAGGCTGTGACGCGAACGCTAATTGACCATGTGGCGGTGGAGTGTTGCCTCCTGCTTATGTTTAGTTTTGTTATTCATACTGTCTGGAACTTAGCGACGGAACGACTTGAGGAAAGGTCGACGATAACGACAGGTAAAATTAGTCTTGGACCAGAACCGTGCTAGAGCGTGCCAAGCAGACAAAACAAACTTAGGGGTCCGCCGACTTGAAATAGTTAAATGCATACTAAATGAAGTGGAGACCCCTTGAGAGTGGGAAGGAGAATTTGGCGAAGATCCGCAATTTTGTGATAGCACTTACCTCGTTAGTCCATGATGGCAGAACATATAAATAGATAAGAACACCAAAGATCCGAAATTTATTTTATGAGCATATGTGTATCGGTCTCCTTCAAGGAGTCACCTCAAATATTGCATAGGCAAATAGACTCCAGAAAATTTATGGAAGAATTCCATGACAAGTGGAAAACCAAATAATATCACCACCTTCCATGGGATGATTGCCTTAACGAAGGTGAACTGATTTTGAAAGTCTACGTATGAACATTGAACCTGAACTGAAGGCGTTCGCAATTGGGTCACGAAGCCGTTTACCTGGAAATGAGACTTCGCAACGATATCTTTCAGATAAGTTTCCATATACGTTTCCAACGGTAACACCAATATCAAATGAAATTAAAAAGGCGTATCAGAGAGCGGCAAGGGGGTAGGCGGCGCCATCGACAAGGTCGTCCGGCCGCCTGTTATCGCATGGGTGGCGAATTGGGCGGCATGAAGGGCTTATTGAACGTTCACGTTGAATTATTTTACTTTATATAATCAGCTGAACTTTATTTCCGCGCAACGTCAGGAATTGGCTTAGTCATCGACTCAACAGTAGCTTTGTCTACATATGAGTACATCATCTTTGTACCCATTATGTAATCGGCGAGTACTTAATGGGCCCTGCCGTCCACGTTGGCCGCTATGTAGTCTTTTTGAGCTTATTAGCATTCCCAACGTAGTTGAACGTAGTAATCATCGCTACAAACTTGCAAGACCACGTTGGACGCCATTTGTTATAGGACGCACGGATGTGGGCCTGCGGAACGCTCGTGGGGTGTTCATCGTAAAAAATGATAATTTTAATTGCAAGGTCAAGTGGCTGACACACACTAATACATATGCTTGATGGGGAAATATTATATTTATCGAATCGCTCCGCTTCACCCCACAAGTACTTTTTCCTTGCTCGCTTTTCATGTAGATTCCTCCCCCCGAAATCTGGAACAGCTATGAGCTATTCGTCTGGGGCTTTTATCTCGCTACAATTACAATTTGCTAACTGATTGGATTTTAATTAATAAAAATGATGACAAACGGTTATAGACACGTTTTTTTTTTCTTGTTGTAATAAAAGTTTTTATCTCAAATCTTTTTGCTCGTTCTTACAAGAGAGATGTTCACGATGAGGAAGAAAGCTAACGACGCAATTTGAACATTATCGATGCTATCGACTGAAATTATGGAACGATTCATAATGGATTATACAAACCGGGAATATATGCAAGTGAAACGTGATTGAAGAAATAATTGAACTTCTCCCACACTGACATGGCTTATTATTGCTATTATTATTGCGAAATGCCGATTAAGAGTTTCAAGATGTAATAAACTTTGCTCAGCTTTTTCGATAAGCCCGTTCAGCTTCAGTAGAAAAGGGCGGCTTGTCCAAAACCAAGGTTTCCTTCTTGTTAAATGTCAACACTCATACAAAAACCTACACATTATCATCAAAGGCGCAACAACCGGTATCCGGTCTAGGCCTGCCTTAGCAAGGAACTCCAGACATCCTGGTTTTGCGCCGAGGTCCACCAATTCGATATCCCTAAATGCTGCCTGGCGTTCTGATCTACGCCATCGCTCCATCTTAGGCAGGGTCTGCCTCGTCTTCTTTTTCTACGATAGATATTGCCCTTATAGACTTTCTGGGTAGGATCATCCTCATCCATACGGATTAAGTGACCCGCCCACCGCAACCTGTTGAGCCGGATTTTATCCACAATCAGAGTCGTGGTATCGCTCATAGATTTCGTCATTATGTAGGCTAAGTGACAAGTACCACCTTATGATCTGCGAACGATAGATCAGCGTTCTCCCACCAGGTTTTAATGTCACAAACTGCCTCAAGCGCATGTAACAATTGTCAGCCCAGAATCGTCCGCGGGACCAATACTGTCCGTGCCAAAAGGGAGAATCAACGCCAGTGGCTAAAAAGGACTCTTTTGAAATGTGGCATGTTGTTCGATTTGATATCGTTCCTTCATCTGAATCGAAGACACAGAACACGGTCAAAAATTCGCGGTACTTTAGCTCGCCTATTTTGAATAGGGGCTTTAGTATTTCGTTCCATCTCGTGGACACATTTGGCTATCTTGGGGATGCTATCCAGGCTAGGCATCTTAGTTTCGGTCATTGCCTATGCAAATTCTGGAATCTTCTCGCAGCAGCAGTATGTACTTCAAGGTATTCTCGCGTGATGGCAGTGTCCCGGTATCATTTTCCACCGTCCTGTGCATAGCAAATCTTGACCATTTAAAGGGAGCATGCTCCACATCTTCGGCGATCATCTAGCATATCAGGCAATGTCGATCCCTGTCCCTTAGAAATTACGTTAACTCGTGGCTAATTTTTCGTTGTTTAACCCACTTTGAAACATCATTTCGCGTCATTTAGGTGGATCGCCCAATATCTTTTGTTACAACAGAATGGATTCAGTTCGACGATAACTATGAGATTATGTTCGATCATGGACCTGCCCCCTACCTGCAAACGATGTTTGTAATGCATTTAATCGATATGGAATTCTTATTTTTTTAATAATATTTTTTCTTCAATACTAAGGTCCAGACCGGAGCCTTATTAAGCAAATCCGCGTTAAAAACTCCCTAGATAACCAGCCTACGGTTTTGTCTTGGACGACCTCTCACTCAAGATGCTTTTGTTGCTAAACTCTCAAAATGTGACTAGGAATTCAGTTTCTACTCAATCGTGAGTCTTAAATATTTGAGCGCTGATTATGAATATATAGTTTGCTCGCCAATCGTGGTCTTAATGGAGGTTTGGATAAACCATTTCGTGATTAAAATCACTTCAGAATCAAATTACTCAAATTGCCTTGTTTGTAGGAATCTTGATCCCCTTGGTGATAGTCATTCCGGTGTCATCTGCGCACAGTCAATAACGGTCATCCCTTAAGGGGGGAGGGAATTTCTGAATGCGATTATTGTTTATTGTCTACAGAGGTCGGGGAAGTATCCCTGTGGAGCTTCACAGGTTGTCCGAAATATCTCAACAAACCAATTTGGTCCACTAACAGAGCTTGATTCAGGATGCTGTTTAAGTCTGAAAGTAAAATTTTCTTTGCGGCCGCATGGATCTCTCCCGTGGTTATAATAGGAGTTTTGTTGGGATTCACCTGATTTGTTGCTTGGAACTTGCGGGAGAAAAGTGTTTATAATACCCTGCGCTTAAATCAGGGTTGCTGATCGCCCGTTCGCGTTTATTCAGATTGACGACATGCCCGCCTGCGTAGACCCGACTATCAGTCTATGTCCGCTTTCTTGCTTAATCTCTTGAAGTGCTCAGTTTTACTTGCTGCAATGACTGCGTTCATTCCTAGTATTTTGGTTTTGCATATGCAAGCCTTCAAACACGAGTTGATTTCTGTTACGTTGGCTGCATTTCCTGGCTTTAAGACAGACTGCGATATTTTTCAATTTCAGCAGAAGCAATCGGTGGCACCATTCTCCTGCGTTTCCTATAGATTTTGTCTAACGATATTCCGTCGAACACCTGGAACTTATCGAATTTCCTGGATGTCCAACCTGTTATCGCAGTTTCCTTGGTCTACTTTATTTTTTGTCACCCTTCACCTGGGAAGCGGTAGTTTGATGGCCATTGTGTGTAGATTCCTCGCCCACGTGCCATTAGAGATTCTTAGATAGTGTGTTGTTATCAAACGTCAGATCTATCACCAAGATCAAATCCGTGTTCTCGTAATCGACAGGATTCAGCGATGCGAATTTTGATAGCTTTTCTCACTGCTTCGGTTGTTCAGTATATTGTGGCCTTCTGAGTACCACCACCTGCATTGCATAGTCTTATCATATTGAGTCTAAGCATCGAATGCAAGCCGAGCTGTGAGTGCTGATTCCAGGTCACTTGTTATTGGTATAGTCAGCGAACTCTGCCGTGATCTCTTTTGCAACCTTGCTATTCCCTCTATTTTAGTTTAAGTTAATTTGCTGGTCCGTTTTTCCAGTGGGTCAGGTAGATTTTCATTTGGTAAATTTGTTGATTGTATCCGTTGCATTTTTCCTTTCTTATGCTTTGGCATTTACTCTGGTGGTTCTATATTAGTATTTCTATGTCGTTTGCGGCCTCTAATATTTTTTTTCATCTCGGAAGCGATCCACTATTGCTAGTCCGGGTTCCTACCATGGATATTGATTTTGAAGAAGTTTGTGCCATTGTTCTGATTTGTACAAGTTGTGTTGAGGATCTACAAACTCCATCGACTTTGAGATTATTCTACCCTATGCGTCTTTTTCTTCGAAAAATCCCAAAAGAGTCATTCACTGTAGTTGTATTCCTCCTCCTCCTCTTCTTATGGCTGCTTATTAGATTAGAAATTTCATTCATGATAACTGGAATTTTCAGCTTGTCATGGGCCCTGGAATCCTTTCTTTTATTGTACCTGTTGTAGTGTCATAATCCTGGATGGACCTTAAGACAGCTTTGTAGGGTAACAGTTTACACTCTAACTACCATTTAGACCTTCCGCAATTTCTTTGCCTCTATTTCAGCCATTGATCCGCATACACTCTGAGCTTTTCATCAACTCATGTTTCCGTTAGTCATCGAGGTACCCGCCGGTCTGAAACAATAAGTTCGAATTTCGCCGGCATATGGGCAATGGATGTGTCAATCGGAAGGCAAAAATGGCATTGTATAGATGATACTTCTCGCAAAGGGAAGACTGAGTATGCCATGTAGTAGAAACGACTATCAGAAGATTACTAACCAGTAAATTGTCCAAAAGCTGTATGACCCGGAACAATAGAGAAAGAAATGGAAATAGAAGTTTCTCAACAAGTTGTGGGTGAAGTTGAAGCATATCACCAGGAGCCGATAACGGTGACGCGTAGGTGTGGGTGGGCGAGGCTCCACTTAGGGATGAAAATAAGCGTCCTTACGCTCCTTCCTTCTGACTCTGAATGACACATTTTTGTTCTTGTCATAGGCACTTGACACAGCGTGGAGTGTCCCTCTCAATTTCTCTTTGTGAACTCACTGTGACCATGCACTGTTCATGGTTATCAAAAAAATATTAGATGATGTAACGCCTTCAAACTTCCAACTTAGTTATTGCTAAAGCCAAAATATTGCCGTTTTCCTCATATAACTTTTGATGGGCGGATGGATAGAAAATCATCTGGTTGGCAGGGCCCGAATATAAAAGAAAAAAGGGCAATTCATGCTGAACTACTGTTTGATTGCGTTGTTATCACTGACAAGCGCATTTCTGATATTGTGAAAATTAGCATTAGCTAAATCGGGTTGTTCAAGAACTGCAGGCCGCTCTGCTGTTTATGGCGAATAGTCTGGTATGTCAATCGTCCAGCGTCCTCGTCGATGTTCTTCATTCCTGGAAAGAACCGTGTTACACCATAGATACTGCTGTATACATGCTATCGTCTCACAATAAGACTGATCTCGAGCATTTCATACATACAATTATGGAACAAACGAAGGCTAAATCTGAAGAGAATATAATTTCTGGCAACCTACCCCTACGGGACAAAGACCTACTCAAAACTTAGCACTTTAAGTACTTCAATCAGTGCAGACTTGATGAAATGGCATTGCAAAGCTAACGGCCTTTTCATTTGACGCATCAATGGGCGCCGTTCGTACTGTCCTCTTCTATGGTCCCGAGTGCTGACCAGTCACCAAAGACAATGAACGCCGTCACATTGATGGAGAAAGGGTATTGCATTGACACAATGGGATATGCTCACATCAGAAAGAGGAGGCATCGTATTGATCCTGGAAAATTTGCGAAAGAAAAGGCTTCGGTAGTATGGTAGCGGCTAAGATTGGGTCTGAACATTCAAGTAGACCGAAAAGGACGGAATTGTTAATAGTAACAGCGATTGCTTGACACGTTTGATGATAATTTAAAAACCTATCGGCTATGGAGTATGAGAAATGACAAACCCACCTTTGTTCCATTTAGACTTTAAAGAAGTGGGAGTCATCTGTAGTTAGTTGATAGGGGATGAGGGCTTGTGGTTAAAGAATTCTTAGTTCTTGAAAGTTGGAAATTTTCACGGCAAAATTTCACCTCCACTAGAATCATAATTTCCTCAAATTTATCTTTTATATAAGAACGGAATAATATGCAATAACATTAGCAAGTATCTGTCTCTATCGTATCATCATTTGGTAATAGAAAAAATGAATAATAAAAACTATTTAGCTTAATAAAATATACTTCCGTCTTAAAGTCCTATGGTGTCAGGCTCCGTCTTGGACGAAAAATTCTCAATTGCTGTGATAAAATCGTCTGGGAAAATAGCACAAATATCATAATTTAATTAAGATAGCTGCGCGATATACATTCGCGTTCCATCATTATACCAGCTGGATCCTAAAATAGCTTCATTTTCTGATTCCAAAAGCCACTGAAATAGAATATATTTGATCATTTGTCAGCACTTGGTACAAATCTACATATGTGCAAGCATATATAGTGTTCATTTTACGATAATAGTTTCTTAGAAGATTGATATGAATCATCCACTGCAATCATTCACTTGAATCCACAGCAACAATATTTTGTTGACAGCCTTTCGAAATATCATGCAACTATGCAAAATGATCTCTATTATCATCCCCAGTACACTTTATCGCTGACGTCACAACTCATCACAATCATACGATTATGCACTCTGCCCTAAATTGCGGCGAACTCTTGATAACTGATAAGGAACGGACGACAGCGACCCAGTTAAGAGTCGACAGCGGAACTTTCCCTGAACAGCAGTAACAACAGATAATGTCGCGACTACATGTTTCCATTATGTACATATGAATAGTTTTGGGGGCGCACTTTAACTTCGGCGAGTTTATTGGGGTGCAAAGGAAAAAATGAGGCTGAACGGCAATGAAGCCCTGCGAATCAATGTACGAGGGGTGGAAGAGGAAATTCTTTTGTGTGGGGTGCTTCTGGTGGTTTCTATTGGGTCTTCCCCTCAGCTTATCACTCATCAACTGTCGAATTGTTCGCGAATGCTAAGTTACCCTCTCATCCATCCGCCCATCGAATCAATCGGTTCGTATGCTCGTTGAAACAGAACTTTATTACATTTTCGTCTATCAAGTCCTCATTAATCATGTTATCGTGTTTCGTCACATTCATCAATATAACTTGGAATTTGGACCAAGTTCAAGTCCGAATCTGTGGACAGTGGCGTAGACGGGTTCTCTTTCAATATTGAGAGGGAGGGAAGACACACACGATATTGAGGCTCTGGAGCTTAGACGGATGTTTGCAAAGATACGACGTTGGTACAACCCCGTGAAATCGGGAGATTATCGGAAACAAACAATATGTACCTCCTCTTTGTCGATGTTGCAGTGTTCTGCATTTCCCCCTTCTTCCGCGAAATATAGTACCATACGTCCCACCACTGGAAAACTACTATAAAAAACTTTATACCAAGTCCATCGAAAGGGAAATCTACCAACTTTCTCTGGAAAAGTTAGAAGGAAAACGTCTACCCATTCACAAGACTACTCGTACATGCCTTGCTTACGCATAAAACGCTAATCATTCAGTCTGTGGCATTAGAACAATTCAAAAGGCAAGGAAATACTATATTTGAGCCGATGAGCCAGCAAAGCTGAAGGAGGAGGAAACGTCCAAGGACGATATAATTCCAAGTTTGTCGGCTTTTGGTGTGAAAAGTATTCCGACTGAATGATAGATGAAGTCGCCCCATATCCTGACAATCGTGACACCACTAAGCTGTTCAGTGTCTATATGCCTTCGAACTTAACAAATATTAATAATTGATTTGATAGGGTGGTTGGATGGGTTACAATATCTAAGCAAAGTATCTTTTTTCTGTTTAAATAATAAGGCCGGAGGATAGTATATGTATACATGTACCATCGATAGTGCAATTGAGAGCTCGTGATGGTTTCCAGATTTTGGCTTTCATAGAAACTTTCCGGCGAAAGTTGGTTAAGTTGGTTTGTATGCGAATGTCACTTATTTGGATTGAGTTTGACGTTTGGAAGTTTATTTCCGGGAGCAAGAAATGTAGTGTGAGTAAGTTAATTTTCAGAGATTCTGCAAATTAAATAAAATTGCTTGCCAGGCTCCTTACTAAAGTCAACCCCAGGAAATCGGTGTATTTTTTTCCTTTCTCTCCCGATAAACCCCGTTCAGGATGCACTATTACTTCAGGGTAACTTTTAACATATGATTGTTGGGCCAACAAAATGTTTTTCAACTCTCTTCATTACATCCCAATCCTAAGAAGCTTGCATTCGATTTCTGGGTAATTTACACTCATTCCTTTGACTGCGCGATCGATCGCACTTTTATGTGTATTTCAATCTTGGTTTTACGGAATTCCTTCTGTCAACATCCGCACAATTAAGGTACTGTCAATTGGGGTCATTGAATTTGTAGGAGGGTAAGCGATCAAGGTGTGTTTTTCAGTCCTTCAACGGTATATACAAGACACTGTAGGAGGCAATTTGGTCATTGTTGTATTTGCCAGAGATTATTAGCCTGGTTTTGTTCAGGTATAGAAGCCTGCGAGAGAGGCGTTTTCGATGGAAAAGTCCAAAAGCCAGACCGAAACTACAGTAGCTTGTTTCACTGGATGGTGACTTGAAGTCCTCGGGACTGCATCCTGTTCAGGCATTTGACAGAGCAAACCGATCACGACGAGCCAACCCCGCTTCAGAACGAGACAAACGATAAAGAAAAAGAAGATGTGACTCAGGTACTCATTCACTAGTATTCGACATCCAGTCACCATACGAATCTCTCCCTACAACAGTCCAGCACTCTAACTACTGAGGGGTCTTGTTTCCGCATTCACTTGATAACGAACCGGACAAATTGGGGAGCAACAGTCCTTCTCTTTCCTTTAGTCCACAGACTCCTCATTTTGGGAGGTGCACCCATATTTTCAAAAGAGAGACTGACGGTTCCGTTCAGGTGATAGTTTATTCCAAATCCGTTGCCATATGAATGCCCTCAAGCAACCTGTTTTGATGAGGCGTAAACAAGGAGGTTTTTCTTACTCTTTAGCCTTTGTCCACAAGCGGGTTTGGCTCGTCGTAAATAAGGTGGTATCCATCCTTAACATCATTTGTAGTTATATAAGGGGGAAAACAAAACTTTGCAATCGCTCTCGATCACGTTGCTTTCAGGGCAGGATCTGATGAGAATCCTTAGCCTTGGATGAGACTGTCAGCTTTTTTTTTGTTTTTTTTTTCATCCATTTATGCTCAGTACAACATTAAGAGTCGCGGACGAAAAAAAAACAGTGGATGATAGGCATTCCCATTTGTCTGTTCCGCCATCAAGTGAATCCAGACTTAAAGTTTATTATTTTTGAAGCATTTCGCTCTTAAGATTGGTACACTTTTGCCTTCGAAGAAACGAGTTGTCGAAACATTTTTTAACTTTGAAATGATTGCAAAACGATAATCACGCATTTTAATGGAGAAAGAAGTGCGGAAGTCGAACTATCGCTAGTAAAAACTTAATAATTCTATGTTCTTCTCCTTGCAATAATTAACTGTTTGATATGCTGCATGAGATCTGATATCATCAAGTCATAGTGGAGGATAAGGAAGACTAAGTTATTTGTTGAAAGCCCAACTGTCTTCAAGACAATTGGGTTCTCGAACGACCGGTACATACTCTGTTTCTATTATGCTTTCTCAAAGTGAAAATCCTCTCAATGAGGATGACCGCGTTTCAGCATTTACTTGTTGCCTAGATGCCATTTACCCCGTGATGGGGCCTTCGCGTCGTCGTACAAGATCCACTGAAATGCGCTTCACTTCGTTCCTCCTTCCCCTTTCCCAAGAACCCTTTCCTACCCCTTTCCACCAAGGGCCATCTTAGAACAGTGGATTGCCGTAGCTAGTAACAAAATTGTCGCCTCCCCTTAATGTATCACCCATCCTTTGCCACTTTCGTCTTCTGATCATTTTGTTTACAAGTAACTGGTATATGCGCCGAACAAGTTCCTTCTTCGAAATAATATCAGGCCAACGTACTTCAATAATACGTTGCCTAACAGTGGTGCTACTCCTATATAACAATATAGACAGAACATTAACTTTATCTTGGTATTAGCGTTCGGTGTCACCATTGGCAAAAAAGGCGCTTGCTAGATATACAAATTGATCAACGCCTTCGATGCTCTTCAAGTTCAGGTTGACACCTTCGGTTTTGTTGGTGTTTATCTTCATGAAGAGCAGGTGAAGCAAAGATCTACACTCCGTACACTATCGATCAACTTTTCGAGATGTTCTCTGACCCATCCCAGGCTCCACTTAGCTATTACCTTTGCGCCGGCGGGGAGCGCACAGGTAGCACTCCAACTGTCGCAGCCAAGATGGGTGGGTTTTTTGGAATCTTAGCAATCTTCTCCTTCTTCCACCCTCTGGGAAAAGTCTCGGATTCCCATTCCAGTTGCAGAAGTTACAGATCTGCAGAAACTGCACGTGCAATGATGAATAGCTCTGACCGTCGAGCCCAGCATTTCCTTAGCTTCCATGATTCCGCAATCAGCTTAATTTTGTGACGCCAGAATTTTTGAATGATGTTCGTCAATATTCTCATGCAGGATTTTCGGACTATCTATCGTCCGATGGACTAGAGCTGGATCATATAAGCGGTCGATGTTGACCTTTGGGATAGCAGCTTTATAATTCTGCGGAGTGTGAACGAGACATGTGAGTGGGGGAAGCGTTACGGTCGCCATCCAAATCACATGTCCGAACAAAGTATTGTCAGAGCCCATCTTGGCATTCAGGTCACCCCTCACAATCACAGTGCCACCTTTAGGAAGCCTTCCTGGGACTGCGTGTAAGTGTTCGTAGAAAGCATCCTTCTCCCCGGATACCGGAGCTCTCCGTTGTTGCATAGCACTACACAGTGGTGGTGCTCTTTAACCTGGATTGGAATTTTTCAGTGAGACATCTTTTAGAACCCGGTTCCCAGGTCAAGAGAGCGCGACTTGCGGTTGCGTCCGTACAAGTCCGACATCGGATTCGTGTCTGCTATCACTTGGCTTTTCGGAGTACAAAAACTCCTTGAGGCAACTATGCAACTATTTAGCTTAAGCTCAGAAGCTTATATCGCTGAAAATGCTCTCAATCGGTTTTCATGCCACAGCTCAGTTCTCATATTTCCCACAGCTTCAAGGCGGTAGATTCTTGCATCGTGATGTTGTCAAACTGCTCTCTCTCTCTCGTTTGATGTATAGTTCGATGCCTTGTGGACAATGTCCACTTTGAATCTTCATCAGTTGAACTTTTGATTTGTTGAGTCATTCGCTCAGCTTAACCATTGTCTTGCTTCGAGTCTGAAGAGGATCGTGGAATTAAGTCTATGCGGCCGGTATACATGTTACTTTCTGGACCTGCAATTGTAAGAAATTTGCGGCTAGTTCTTTGAACTCGTTGTCAATTGCAATTGAGACCATGACCTTCCTGATTTCAGGACCTTCGATATCTTGATGTGCTTATTAAATCAGACGCCGACTTGATCGAATTTGACCGTTTTTATAGATTCGATGGTGAGGTTATGACTGATCAATGGGAATGTCCATCCACAGAGGCGTTTTTTGACACTGTCGCCGAACCCTCTATTTTGACTTGGTTGAAGAAAGCTAATTCTGAACGGCGTTCGGTCTAAAAAATGAATTGGTGTTCTGATGCGGATTTGTAAAATGCGGGCACTACTTTTCAATTAACGTTTTAGGTGATATTTTCCTTCTCGATTGCGTAGTGTTGCAGATTATATCCTTGTATGTTCGCGCCATCCATTTGAGCGATGTGTCCTTTCGTAAAAGTTCTTCTGGAGGCTTTTCCTAGTGCTAGGTTAGTTTCTATAATAGCTGACTAAATCATGAAGACTGCAAAAGTTTTTTCAATCCGCTGATTTGCAAGGTTAGTCAATAGCCTTCATGCGTATGGGATCTGTATAACTGTCATTGTCATTGGTTTCGGCTCAACTCTTTACCAGAAATAAGATTGTCATTTGCCTATTTGCCCATACTCCCATTCGTGTAGATGTGTAGTAGCCGATGCAGTTGTTAATCCTGTTCATGATAAGAATGTCATCTGAATGGACTATGCCGGCCTTGATTTCAGAAAGGCAGGTTTCGATTGTGCCTTGAAAGTTTGCTGGTGGTTGTATTAGAAGAGATCGCGGCGAATGCTCATCGTTTTTCTAAGGTTGGAATTGGATACTCATCGGGGTCTTTTGCGTCTTTCAGGTCAGATGAATTGTTGGTGACAGATCCTATTTTGTTACTGGTTCAGCGATCAACAATAGGAGCTATCTAAAATTCACCCTATTGTGATAGTGCAACTTGTTGGTAAAACTATAAAGTTCATCCGACAGGCGTTGTTGGATGACGCTATTGGAGGATATTCATCGTTAACCCATTCAGCGTTTGACTTGAGGTATAGATGTTTTTGTGCACAGATATTAATATTTCGGGCTAAGGGGTTCGGGATTTCTTGCTATTAGAGAAGCAGAGTTGACCCTGCTATTGGTGGTGGCGTTAACATTGTTGTTGATGATATAGTTGATTATTGTTGCGTCTTACCGATTTTCGACGATGCCTAGTCGTTATAAAACTCGACGGCAAAAAAGATTCGAGTTCTTGTGTGTAATATTCGTGGACTCGAGCTCGTCACCGCGAATGGAGGTGGGGGGCCATCTGGCGGTGCTCCTGTTGACAGAATGTCTCACTCTTGGATATGTTCGGCGAAATTCGTCCACGAACCTATCTTGTAAAGTGATTAACAGTCTCATTGAATATGAAATGTTTGCCTATATTCCACAAAGGAGTGAACAGCATACATATAGTAACACCTACGTCCTTCCCGATATAAGCTGTGTTTTTGGCTTCGATATGACGCTTTTACATCCATCCTCTATTTGGATAGATCTCTCCTCATTAGACTGTGGGATACATCCCAGCGTTCATGGTAAAGCTACTTGGCTTCTCTATCGGGCTACCCACTGTCCTACAATTTTCAAGGGATCCAGACAGCTCTGCGTCACTTCCTTAAAATATATACTTACTATTGCTGTATTGTCAGCAAAGGAAGTGTAGACTGATGATCATTTAAAGACAAATCTGCCATATATTTAGGGCTTAACAGAGGACCCAAAAGACTGCCTTTTGGCACTCACATGTAGATGACAGGTTTACGTGGCATGGAGCTTTTTTATTTAGTTTTATATACTCATGCAAATGTATTGTTTTATTGCTATCTGCCCATGAATTTTTTCGTTAGTTCCATGCATATTCCTTAACGTGGATTGATAAGAGAAGGATAAGGAATTTCAGCAAATGTTACCATTCTTTTGAGCAACGGATTTTAAAAACACTCGAAAGAATTGCCAGAAGATTCATATGTGTCCGGTATATCGCAAATGTAGGACTTTTACTCGACTATGGAATTATTGTTATCTGAGGCAATTTTCAGTTTTTTCGGAACGTGTTACTTGTTAGATGGATTAAGAGAGATAACAGCCACTTTCTAATCGTTTTGTTCATAATAAAATTATTGCCAGCTGCTTTTTTGGGATCAATGTACTCTCGTATCATTCCAGTCGTCAAAATTACTTGAAAATGGAATGATTTGCAAAATTCTTGTAAAATAGCGACGCTAGTTTATCATCTATTGTGGGAGAGTTAAGGTTGAACCCACTTATTAAGTGTTCTGAAAATAAGTCCTTTTGCAGTATCTCTGCAGGCCCGATTGATGTCCGATTGTGGATTGGTAATTGACGAAGTACAGTTTTGTTAACCTTGTTTCCTGTTCTCCAAAAACCATACAGTCGGTGAAGGCAAGAGATTCCCGCGTAAATATTTAAAGCCAATACCCTCTTCTTGTTTCAGAAAATTTTGTTGTTTTCTCGAGGCAAGTTTCCCGCAAAAGTGGTAGTATTCCCTTTTTCAGTGTAGCTTCTTCTGATACTGAAGAAGCCTATAGTTGGTTCCCGAAATATGGTACATGCAAAATGAAAATATATTTTTGCCGAAAAAGAGCGACTACAGAGCCACTCTATACCTATGACTTAAAATGTGCTAACTGGTCGTACGTAGAAGATACATAACGAGATATTGAAATATCTGGCTTGCAACCTTTTCAGAAATTACATCAGTGTTCATTGCATTGGAACTAATGTCCTCCTCAGTTTAAACGGACGTCAACATGAGATGTACCCTGTCATTTACAGGCGATGTTATGCTGAAAGTATCTAAACTTTCACGTTCAATCCTTGATGATCCAAAAAATTACTTCCATGTAAAACAACGTTCATAATATGAAGAAAGACTTTAAAAGGTTTGATCATTTACATTGTTTCTAATTAGTGATAATCCTGATAAGCCTTTTTAGTTAAGTTTACATTGTCAACAATGAATGCCCCGAAATCTTTAAGAATTCGGAATCCAAGAAGAATCATCTTAAAGAGAGGAAATAACCACGGATAACCCTGAACTAAATTTCCATCCCCAAAGATTATGGGTAATGTCTGTTCTCCTTTGAAATCATAAAATTCTTCGAAGTTTTGGGTATGAATTCGCGGATTCCGATACGAGGTTACACCACATTTACTATTGAAACGCAAAAGAACGGAAGAATAATCGATTAATCGGAAATATAACGTCTAGGTGGCGCCCCGACAGATTCACTGGGCGCTCTCCCGTAGACAAGACACATCCATATTTATGTGTATCAAGGAGTCTGATGATAGTAGCTGTGCCACTACTATGCATACTAGGACATCTCCTTTCCAATCTATTTAGTTTTACGTGTGCAGTGTTGTCGACATTTCGTCTTCCTGCGGTTAGAAGGATGCTTAAATAGAGGAAAGATGAAAGGATTCTTGTATTGGTTTAGCTATTTCATTGAATTGTAAAAATGTGGGGTCATGGAAAGCTTATTTCCTTTAAGATGATTTAGGTTTTTTTGTGTCCTTTTAAAGATAGTCCCCACTAAATGCTTTATGAAAGAAAAGCTACAAGTTATCGTTAAAGGTGTTGGAAAGCTCTTCGTCCGTACTTATTACGACAACCCTTGGCAACTCGTCATACATACCTTGGAAAACTCTTCCGATACTATTCCGTATCGAAACGTACAAGTAGTTTTCTTTACTTTTCCAAATTATTCGCATTTATATAGGTATTGGCGCTTACCATAGGTACCTAGCCCATTCCTGTCGTCGTCTAGGTATTCGAAATTTTTGGCATCCTTACCATGACATCGGGCAAAACGATTTTGGAACAGACATCGTACAGACAATGATGACATGTCGGACCGAATTCGAATTGAATATCCATATCTAGTAATTTCTAGCGGATGCGACGAACGTATCGAAGGAACAGATATTGATGAAGATTTCGTTACGCTTGCCAAAAAGATCCTTACTGTGTCGAGTTCGACTTATGACAAATTCAAATATTCAATGTAATTTTCCTATTTATGTCGGTTGGAGGATATTATCTCATAAAGTTCTATGGAAATTTAGCTTAAGGACTGCTGGAAGATGTATTCCATGAGATGGGTTGTAAAATTCGAAATCGAGGGGAGATCTTTAATTATGAAATGGAGTTGGGTAATGCAGTATTTTCTTAATTGCATCACAAAATGATAAGTTAATGAAAAGTGCAAATCAAAAGGGTCAACGATTTTTGCAAATTTTAAGGACGGAGTGAACGCATCAATTTGGATTGAAAAATAAGAAGAAATAATTAATGTGACCCAAATGACGTTTAAAGCTTTAAGTATTTCTGAAAGTAAGTGGGATGAGCATTTTTTTAATTTCAATACACCAAATACTTCATCCGCCCAATGCAGTGAATATTAAAACTTCGCTGAGAGTCCTTTCTTCTTGTCATAGAGATCATCTGAAAGTAAGCAGGAGGTCATCGATTATAAAGTTTGCCATTCAGTAAGGATTTTCAGTTTGCTCTCTAAGGCCAGTTTTGAGTTAGAAAAGTTAGTTTTCAATTGGCACCCATGTAGCCCATAAGTTTCTCCTCGGTCTTTCTGTAGAGTAGACCCTGAAAAATGAAGCTGGTCAGAATACGCTTCCCCGCTTTGTAATGCATTTATTATGGTTCGTATAATTGCAAACGGCGTCACGATACTGACTAGTTCTTAAAAAGGGGGTGGCGTTTCGGCCTTTTTGTGCCTTGGAGAGTCTTCAGCACACTTCTCTCCAAGACCGGATGAAGTTTTTGATATTTTGAATTCATTCATGCCGAGCCTTTCCAGGATATTACGATAGTAGCCCGCCATTGACAGGGAGCAACCGAGGAATTTTGACGCACGGGAAGACTTGGCCTTTTCAACTTCGTTGAATAGCTTCTCCAAATTCGTTCAATTTTTGATTCGATTCGCCTTTTCCTTATCTTTTGAAGCTCTGAGATATAGGCACGCATATCAACACGATCATGATATCTTTCTTGTCGACGTACAAGTAAGTATCTACATAGACGCCATTGACACAAGACAGTTTCCAAGCACTGTTTTCAAACACCGTTCCAATTCTTGGGGCCCCATTTGCATTTTTTTCGCTCTGAAAAGTTCTAATTTAAAAAAGAATAACAGATTTTTCCCTCATGGATAACCGGGCCAAGCATTCTTTTTATTAGTTCTGATGTCTCCATGGGGGTCTTAGTGTCGATATTTCCATTCAGGTATGCTGCAATGATATCCAGCTTCAGAAGGTCCATGTCGAATTCGATGGCAATAGCGAAAAAATTCTCTGGGGACTGACTATGTGGTAACTAATACCAGACTTTTTGGTGAATCCCTTGGTAACAACTCAAGATATCTTCGTTTCATGGTGTACAATGTGCCTCTGAGCAGAGTCGGTTTTGGGTCAACCGATAATCTTCTAAGTGTAAGTGTGGATGTACTCTTTGACTTACTAGGAGTGGGCTTTTAAGGACTTTGATTCGTTGGAGCCTCCTCGGCATTATTTGCGTCCTTGGGCAGTTTTGGAGAAGCAGTGGTCCTCGGGGAGCTTTAGTCCAGGTGCTTTGGATTTTTTTTGGCAATTTTTACCAAAGTCATTAATAATAATAATAATCGTTGGCACAACAATCCATATTGGATCAGGGCCTTGAAGTGTGTTAGAGCACTTCATTCAAGACCGTAACGGTACACTACAGTAGACTGTAGGAGACAATATGGTCAGCATTGCGCTCGCCCGAGATTATTACCCTGATTTGACTCAGGTACTCATTCACAGCTGAGTCGACTGGTATCCGACGTCAAATCACGATACAAATCCCTCTGCCACCAGCGAGATTTGAACCGCGACCTTCCGTACGACAGCCTTGTGCTCTAACCACTCAGCTATCCGGACATTGCCTGGGGGTAAGTTATGTACGCCATCGAGATTACTGACTTCCTTCGTTCGAAATCTTGTTTTCGTCCCCAATGATCTCAAACGTTGTTCCTACTTACCTATTCAATGGCCCTTTGATTCAATTTTTGAGTGCCTGGAGCCTTGGCTTGGACGTAGACCTGACGTCCAAAAATGAGGAGGTGCCTTGGCTTGAATCTCTTTCCGTGAGATTTTCGGAAGAGTATTCTCTTATTTAATTTTGCGGTGACTTATCGGTTCCGAATATAGTGGTAGTAGGGATAACCTTGGCTCAAAAGAATGGACGCAGTCTTGATTGAAACAGCATGCACTGATCTGATTCAACAAGGTTGGGATTTTGACGCTACTATGCGCCATTTAATTGGGCGTACATAAAACTTTAAATCGCGGCTGGTCTCTGGTATCCTGTCGGACCCGTTATCGTATTCCATACGGTCGTTTAATTGAAAGGCTTTGATTCTTAGCTTTCAAATGGGGAACTTTTGATTTAAATGTCGGTGATGTTCATGTTAAGTGTCGACGTTGAGGTTTTCGGCTTTTTTACTTCTCGCTGGTTAAATAAGCTCCTTGTCTGGTCCGTGATCATTTTACTTTTTACCCTGGAAACTCGAACGATGTTCGCCACGGAAAGCATATCTAAGAATACTAAACTATAATAGGTATACCAGCTTATTTGAAACTTTGTTAATTTTCTTCCAGTTTGTATTATTGAAGACCTACCCTGTCATGTTGTTTACATTAGAACGAGCTCCTTCTGATTTTAATGTCCGAAGTGTTCACGTTGATTATCAATTGATGTTCACGACACATGCTAGGGACTTTCTTGGTCAGCATCAGCATCTCGTCTGGTCCGGAATCATTTGGTTATTTACTCTGGTGTCCTGACTGAACTTCCCTACGGGAAACGTGGATTTATAGGAAAGAGTGACCTTGGCTACCCTTGTCTTTTTCTTTCTTTTGTGCCAGCAATTAGAAGCTTTATATCGCTTCTTTTTATAGTATTTAGATTTGACGGTAGCCTCCGCTTATCTTTTTGAGTGGCTTACTCGCCTCACTAGGTTTTTCTTGCTTTTGGTGAGGAGTAGAGGCATGGACCTTGGCCGTGTTGGATACACCTTCTGCCTGATTTGTAAGGCGATCCTCCTATTGCTTCTCGGTTCAGAAGACGCCCCTGAGCAACCACACCTTATCCTATTTCGACGAAACGCTATACATTTTGATGCAATGTTCATAGCCGATGAAATAGCCTTTCTCTACTTTTGAATATTGAAGTTATGATTTTCATTGAAACACGGACGGAGATTGCAACTATGAGGTCCCCTCTGACCATGATCCTGTTGCTACCAAATTGGAGACTGACAACGTTTATGTTGCTTCGCTAGTGTACTAGAGCTAACAATTAAAATTTCCCTCTATTGAAATATATAAACCATATGAGCGCATGGAGGAGTCCTTCTCTGGCGTGAGGCCACAGAAATTAATGTGAATAAACTCCTTATCGTGTCTGGATTGTGAGCTCCTAGTGAATTGTCTTTAGCTTTCGCTCTAAAACGGAATCCCTACTTTCTTCCACCCATCCACGCTGATTATTTGTCGTTTTTACTGTAGTTAGCGACAGCGAATAAATTCAACCAAAGTGAACGCTTATCTGTTTTAAGGTTTTGTCTAAAATAAGTTTGTTAGTCGGTCTGTCTATCTCTCTTGTTTTTTAATTATGGCTGGATGTGGAAATCTTAGAAGGGCGCTGCCGCGCCAGGTTGCAGCAGGGTGTGCGATCCTCATCCACTAAAATTACCCTCACTTTCTCCTTGTTCCTTCTCACAGAACTGTTGCCAAGCATTAATTTGCGAAAGGACGGCGCTTTAAGAGACCAAGCCTTCCGCTTTTCGCGCCCTCCCTATGCGCTCCGCTTTTTCCAGTTCTTCCTGAATGCTTCTGAATGCGGAGTTCACCGCACACAAATTTGCCAATTCGGCGAATCAGAATGAGGATTCACCGACTCCTCTGCTAGTTATCCCACCGTTGCGGCCACTGGTAATAAATAATCTGCGGCTGTATCTAGCGCCTCCAACGTTCCACGCTGGTATTTGCCGCTTTCTCCCAGGAATAGTCTAGCTGTTCCTTGAAATTAATCTTCGCGTCAGTCGTCACCCCAGGTATTTCAAAACCGGCTTTATTGTAGTGATATCATCATCCACCAGCAAGAATATTAACCGTACTCCTTTTAATACGGTCGGCAAGCAAGACTGCCTCCGTTTTTTGCAAGGTCAACCTGAACCATTTTCAGCTAGCGTTTTATGGTGCCAATGGTTTCATTAGAGTACACTTCTACATTTCGGGATGCTTCGCGAAGGTAACCATGGCTAGATCATCAGCGAAACCGATTATCGTAGCCTCCTTTGGGACAGCAAGGGCAAGGACTCTGGCACTCTTACTGTGACAGTGTACTGCTATTTCCCTCATACCAAACTGTCCTTCCCGAGAAACAACTTTCGGGGGCCTAGTCAAATAACTGGGGATGCCCGTTTTAGCAATTGAGCTTTTTATTCACTCCAAACTGGCCGAATTAAACGAATTTTCGACGTCCAATGTTACCACGGTGCAGTATTTATTCGACGACATGCTGTCTGGAGCCAGCCAGGACAAAACTTTTCACATCTGATGCGTCTAACTTCCGGTTTTTGACCGGCAGCAGCTTATTCAATTGTCCCTTTTTAAGGTTTTGTGTAAACACAAAACCTTATTAAAATCGGTTTACCGTCTGTCTGTCTGTCTGTCTGTCTGTCTGTCTGTCTTTTTTTTTTTTTTTTTTGTTAAGGAGGTGGAAATCTTCAAAAAGACACTGGTCTGGACACACCAGCGTGTGGGATTTTTACCCACTAAAACCACCCCCGACTCCCTCCCTGCCCCGCGGAACCACCATAAGGTATTACATCACGGGGCGGAGTCAGCTCACTCTAGCTTTGTCACCTTTCTTCTATACGCGGCGCACGTGACCGCGCTTTTCTCCGTTCCTCTGCCTTTCGCAATTTATCTTGAATAGATGCGATCATGGAGTTGACCGCATCCCAATTCTCTTGATGTGCTAGCATTTTCGGTACCAGATTTTCTGGTACCAGCACCTCTCCTAGAGTCTCTTCTAGATTCCTCCTTTCTTCCACAAATCTCGGACAGTGGAAGAATACATGCTCTGGGTCCTCTGGGACTCCATTGCAATTTGGACAATCGGGTGAGGTCTCCAATTTAAACCTGTGAAGGTATTGGAGATATCCTCCGTGTCCCGTGAGAAACTGGGTGAGATTATAATTAATCTCACCGTGTCGTCTCTCCAACCACTCCTTGATGGCAGGAATGAGCCTGCGCGTCCACCGGCCCTTTCCCGAGCGTTCCCACCGCTCTTGCCATCTATTGATGGATCTCTCCCTTTCAGCGTTCTTCGTCCGCGATGAGGAAGAGGTTGGCTTTGCATTGTATATATTCGCCATCTCATCTGCCAAGATGTCAATCGGCATCATTCCTGAGATGACGAATGCTGCATCATCTGAGACAGTCCTGAAGGCAGAGCATACCCTCAGGGCTGTCCTCCTGTAGACTGAACTCAGTTTGGTAGCATTCCCTGGCATCCACAACGCCTCCCTCCAAACTGGGGTCGCATAGAGCATGATCGAGGTCACCACCCTGGCTATAAGCAACCTAGAGGTATGCCGTGGCCCTCCCACGTTCGGCATCATCCTCGCCAGGGCCATACTAGCAGTGGATGATTTATCACAAACATACTGTAAGTGTTGCTTATAGCTGAGCTTCCTGTCTATCACCACCCCCAAGTATTTGATGGTCGGCTTGGAAGTGATGATATGATTCCCGATTCTAACACAGGCGTAATTTCTCTTCCGGCGCTTCGTGATGAGGACCGCTTCTGTTTTTTCCTCCGCAAGCGTCAAACCAGAGCTCTCCAACCAGCACTTGACAGCACTGATTGCCTCACCTGAGTATAACTCAGCATCTTCAAGATGCTTTGCGACAACAACCAGTGCTATGTCGTCAGCGTAACCCACAACTGTGGCTTCTTCCGGAAGGGGAAGATTAAGTACATCGTTATACATGATGTTCCACAGTAGTGGGCCCAATACGGAGCCCTGTGGGACACCGGCGGAAACAACGTACTCCTGCGGTCCGTCATCAGTGTCATACCATAGCCTCCTTTCAGTTAAGTAACTATCGACGATAGCAGCGAGATAGGCCGGAATACCAATCTTCGCTAGGGATTTGCGTATTAGATTCCAATTGGCCGAATTGAATGCATTTTTCACGTCCAGGGTTACTACCACGCAATATTTGCTGGTACTACCCTTTCCGTGAATTGCATCTTCGGCCAAGCCAGTAACCAATTTGATGGCATCAATGGTTGATCTGGCTTTTCGGAACCCATACTGCCGATCTGAAAGGCCGCCTTGGCCCTCAACAACCGGGAGTAATCTATTATAGATTACCCGCTCTAGCATTTTCCCCACCGTGTCCAAAAGACATATGGGTCGGTATGACGATGGTTCACCTGGAGGTTTACCAGGCTTAGGCAGAAGTACCAACTTCTGTCGCTTCCAAGCCGCCGGAAATATTCCTTCGGACATGCACGCTTCAAACAGCTCAGCGAACATGTCCGGCCTGGATTTCACGGCAAGCTTAAGGGCCTTATTCGGTACTCCGTCTAGGCCCGGCGCTTTATTGTCTCCTATTCTGCTGCAGATCTCCAGCAGCTCGTCTCTGGTGACTGGAGGAATTGCCGTCATATTCAGAGGTGGTTGGAATATGTTGGTGCTCTCCTCTTGCTGGGGGAATAACCCCTGGATGATTTTCAGCAAGAGGGTGGGACACGTGATCTGCGGAGAGGAGCGGCCTCTAAATCGTCCCATCACTATTCTATAAGCACTCCCCCACGGGTTGATGTCCGCTTCTGAGCAGAGCTCCTTAAAGCATTTTGTCTTGCTTCGCTGGATGGCGAGCTTGAGGGTTTTGCGGGCTGCCTTATAGGCGCATTCTTTCTGCCCCTGATCGACTCTACCTACCGCCCTCTGAGCCGCTCTTCTGGCTCGGTGGCAGGCTGATCGAAGACCGGCCAGTTCATCATTCCACCAGTAGTTTGGTCTTCTACTGGGGAATGAGCACCTCCTAGGCATAGACGCGTCACATGCTTTGGCGATGCATTGAGCCAGATGGACGGATCTTTCCGTAGAGGCGCCTGCTATATCAGGTTGATCTAACCACACCTCTAAGAAGCTCTGCTCATCCAAAGATTTTGCAGACCAGCCTGAAAACTTTTTCGGTTTCGGGCATGATAGCTCTTTGCCCTGTGGCTCGACACATGTCTCAAAGAAGATTGCCTGGTGATCGCTGTGGGTGTAGCGTTCACTGACGCACCAGGACATACCACGCGCCAGCGAAGGGCTGACAAAGGTCAGGTCTACAACTGAGCCTGACCCCCCTTTCTGGAAGGTGTTTACAGCACCTTCGTTAGCCAAAACTATGTCCATCTGCGCAAAAGCTTCTAATAAACTGCGCCCCCTAGCATTTGATTCCCTACTACCCCACTCTAGGGCCCAAGCATTGAAATCACCAGCAGTCACCTTTGGACTTCGTCCCCTTGCGTCGAGAACAAGATTATCAAGCATTTGCTCGAATTCAGGCAGTGTCAAACTTGGTGGGGCGTAGCAGCTGTATACATATACACCACTTATTTTCGCCCACACAAAGCCACTGGCTGCCTGACTTGCAGTACATTGTATGGCTTGTCGACCACAAGCCCATATCGCCGCTCCACCAGTCGAATCTGTGACCCATACGCCACCGTGGCGGTTTCTGTACGGTTCACTTATGATGGCAACCTCCATCTTAGATTCGAACGTGGTCTGCTCAAGTAAATCCTGAGCGACCCTGCAATGATTCAGGTTTATTTGAATAAACCTCATTTTCTCATTGCAGTTAGCGCCTTCCTAAATTCCGGACATTTGGCACTTCCGGCAATGTGCCGGTTATCCTGTCCCTCTTTGGCTACGCACAATAGGCATTTGGGGTCCCTATTGCACTCTCTGGCAATATGGCCTTTCTCCCCACACCTTCTGCATCGATCAGACCGATCAATGTTGCTGGTGCATGCCTTCGCGAAGTGCCCAAACATGAGGCATTTAAAGCACCTCTTTAGTGAAGTTTGCTCCCTTAAACGGCAAACGACCCATCCAATCCGAACCCTTCCGGCAGCTAACAACATCTGCGCTGCCTCCGCTGGCACTCGTATGGTGGCCGTTTGAGTGCCACCATAGGCTTTCCGTAAACCGACAACAGACTCCTCTGTAAGTTCTTTCAACTTGAATTGCTCCTTCAGAGCAGTACAAATTTCTCCTTTCGATGTAACTTCATCGAGATCCTTACATTGTATATAGATCTCATGTTTTTGGGCACGCACTGCGGCATTCTCCCCAAGTGAGTTTTTCACTTGAGTGCGAAAGTCATCAGTTTTGCCTCCGCTGGATCTTTTCAGCTCGAACATGAGATCCCCTTTCTGGGTTCTTCGGATTCTGTTCACATTTCCGCTCAGATCTTTTAGGTCGGGATCAGCTTTGACCTTTTTGAGTATCTCCGCGTAGGACAGATTGCCCTTACTGGAGATAACAATCGCATCTGGACGAGTTCGCACTTTTGCTTTTCGTTTCGCTTTTTTGTTGGTTACTTTAGTCCATCCATCGTTTTCGTTCGTCTTGGGCTTCGCAACGCTGGTCGAGTTTCCTAGATTCGCTGTATGCTTTCCTCCTTCTGAACTGTTGGTGTTGGTCTTCAAGATGTCCTGTCCGCCTTTTTTTCTCTTAGGCGCCTGCTGATTATTTAAAGGATCCCCCTCTTTTTCACGTACTCGCTTATTTCGCTGGGATTCGATGGTAGTACGGTTAGGTGTCACTTGGGTTGCTTGTGATACTGTTGGCACAGCGAGGTTCGGCGTGTTGTTATTATTCTTCTCCTCCATCTGTGATCTATTATAGAGGACTCTAATGGCCCTCACCATATTCTTTATGGCTTGGTGCACGTTGTGCTTGTCCTTGATAAACTCCGACAGCTCAACTATCTTTGCCCCAAGCTGGGTGAAGGGTAATTCCTCCGGATCGGGACTCCGCTCCTTATAAGCCCCGACAGGGTTACTCCTTTTATACGCTGTTTCACTTTTGCCAGTTGTTGATCTTGCCTGTACTTTTTCCTTCATCGCCTTTAGCATTGGTGGAGATCTCAAAGTTGATGAGCTTCTTTTGAATGGATCCTTATCTTGTTCCTGGAGCGCCTCTTGCTGTCGCGCATCTTGAACATATGCTGTGGGTGTTGTTACAGTTTTTGTCGTCCAACGATCCATCTTCAGTTCATCCTTGGTTGTTCTTGCTACTGGTGTTCTCGGTAAGGTCGTACTTCGCTTGAACACTTCCTTCTCCAGATCCAAATTACTTGTAACATTATATGCCAAGGTGGCCAAGTTGTCCACCACCGAGGCACTGCGGTCGAGGGATATCGACGACCGGGAGCCCGCTTGCTCACTCCCAAAAGCCGCCGGTACTGGGGTTCCGAGCCCCTGCACCGTAAGTTTACTCCTTCTCTCGTCTTCCATGGTGGTTTTATGTTCTGGGTATCCTTCCCATAGCCATTTTGGTCCACGCACCAGAGATGAGCAAACACTAGCCCATACACAGTCAGAAAAGAAAAGTGCATGAACACATATTTACACATCAATAGGTATGCCCCTATCCGCCACCTGGGGTCGCGCCTGATGGGAGATCTGGCAACTCCTCACAGGTCTGTCTGTCTGTCTGTCCGTCTGTCTGTCTGTCTGTCTGTCTGTCTGACTGTCCGTCTGTCTGTCTGTCTGTCTGTCTGTCTGTCTGTCTGTCTGTCTGTCTGTCCGTCACACGCATTTTTCTCGGAAACGGTTAAAGCGATTAACACCAAATTTGGTAGAAAGGTGGGAACTGTGAACGCTCACGCATACAGTGAGTTACATCCTCTTACGTCGAATTTAAGGGGGGGTCCCCATACATGCAAAAGGGGGGTGTAATTTTTTTTTTCATCAAATATAGTCATGTGGGGTATCAAATTAAAGGTCTCGGTCAGTACTTTTCAAAAACGGTCTTAGTTTTGACATTTGTTGGAAATGTGGGGAGTGCGGGGGGTTGAAAGTGACCATTCCTTTACGGGGGCCATTCTCAGAAACTACCGAAACGAAAAATCTGAAAAAAATCGAGAGGCTGCCACTATATGGTGCCTGGGCTCCGAAATACCTTCCACACTGATATCTGCACAAATAAAGTTAATAATAGTATATTACTATAATTTTTAGTAATTCGCTGCAAAACCCCCCTTAAGTTCATGCTAGGACCACCAAATTTCGCAACAATATAGGGTGTAACATAGAGCATGATGTTACTAAGTTTGGTGCAAATCGCACTATTGCTAACAAAGTTATAAAAGGTCAAAGTTGTCGCTTCTTTGCAAATTAAAGGCTATAAATTCAATATCATCCGAAAGTGGATACTCTCACATAATATATATATTACGTGCTACGTACTAAGAAATACACAAAACCTTTCGTACCTGAAGCGTCCAGCTTCCGGTTTCCCGACTTGTTTATAATACCTTCGATTCTCTATCATTTAAGTCAGCTGTCTCCGCACACCTGAGTCATATACTGTTATAAAATAAGAGTTCGTCAAGAGAAAGAATTCTGGAACATCTCATCAGTAAGCGTTGACAATTGACAATTTGACAATTTCAAAGTTTCGGGGAACTACTCACAAAAAAATTATTTAACTGATTCAGTTAAAATTTGAAGTCCTACACGTCCATACAGAGGTAAATATTAAAAATAAAATATTTAATTTGGTAATAGTTATATTTTTCTAATTATATTATCTAAAGCAAGCCGATTTTCAAAACTCTTTTTCCAGTTTGTCATTTTATGTTATTTTTAAAAATATTTGCATATACGAGGTTTCAGGCCTTGCGGCAGGTTTACAAAATAAACAGAAATTGTTTTTTTTTAATGTAGACCACCACAGAAGGCCGTTTCTCCGAGTGATATCATCTTTTTTAGGGAGTCTACTTTGGGGACAAAATTAATTAATGTAAAATTAAGTAAAAAAACTTCTTTGGATATTTGCCATTCAAATCATATTAAAATTTCAAAGCGCTCCTGCAATATTTTCTTGTTCATAAAAAACATAATAATATATCGTCGAAATTTCTAACGTCACATTGTGCACTGAACTTATTTTCCGATTTGGTTCCAATCGATTTGATTAGAATTCCTAATTCGTAGAATTAAATTCATAGTATTTATTTGACGTAACACAAATCTCCGTAACTAACCTATCATAAAGTCTAATCAAACTCCAAAAAAAAAATCAAAATGCAGTAAAAATCCCCAGTAAAATCAAACTAGATTATCGAAATGATATAAAAATCTAAACTTTATCTGGATTTCCATCAAATAAATTAAATCTATTGCTGCCAAGATTTTTCAATCTAAATTTTTCAAAATATACATGCATATCGGAATTCTCACTGGCAACCAGAAAAAAAATCTCCACACTTTTATGATAATCGTGGGCGCCATGTCTACACGGTAATCTGGTTAAGCTGCCTTTTCAAGCAGAGCTAGAGCTCTTTTTAGATACTTAATAAAGAGAATTTCCGAAATGGTTTATTGTGGTGTCAAGAAACTAGTCAAAAATATATACAATGTATTAAACCACTTTATACATGCTTACTATACATATGCATTTTTGCATACATACATACCAACGTGTGGATTAAGTTCAACAAGTTTGGTGACTTTTTTTATATCTGAAGAATCTTGTATTTCTAGATTGTGACCTTACTGTGTCAGAATTTGGTGCAAATATAATTTTTTGAATTTCCATTTGAATAGATTAAAATCAGGTTAATTTGCATATTCATAAGCATACGCGAACATATACAAATTTGGTTGTAAAATTAATAGTTATATGCAAAATGCCAAATGATTAGCAACTGTATTTTTTCTAATAATAAATTACTTCTTCTTTGGGGCGGGAAGTAACAGGATGAGGATCAGACAGTTGGTTCAGATTATAATAATAATTATGAGTAAGAATATCTCCTATGAGATTTATTTGGACTTGCAAGATTTATCCGGACATCCGGAAGGTGTCTTTATCGAAATTCTATTCTTTGATATTTAAATTGTGGATACTGGCGCGTAGGATTGAAATCCTTGAGCTTTTTTGAAATATCACTAAGACAATACATTTTAACAAAAATTTACGTTATAGGATGTGCTTTCTCTTGTGTATTCACGGTTGATATTAATGGCGATTGTAGTCCCGATGGTATTCCAGAACTACACATTCCAAGAAAATGTAAACTAACCATCACCCTTCCCATTGTTATAACTTATAATAAGAGTTTGCCTGAAGGTTTTTTACCGAATATGTGAAAGAAAAAAATTCCCTTGCGAAAAGGTGTCATGGGTCTTAACGCACCGACTTTTAATCGCACTCTAATTGTAAGGATTTCCGTCAAATATTCTCGTCTAGAGATGTTACCTTAGTGATAGGATAAATTGAGTATATTTCTGTTGTTGAATTTCATTGTCATTCCTCCGGAGATACCCCAAGGCTCCATTTTCAGCCCATTTCTGTTGCCATTTTGCATAAATAATGGTCCTTTTTCAATTACCTGTTCTTGCTTTGCCTTGGCACAAGCTGTACAATAAAAAACTCTCCCCTCCCCCTCCCCGGCTATTATCAAAGTGTGATGTTGACAGCGAGCTTATATTTAATCTTAAGACGGTCTCAGTCGAGCTTTGAGACTGTTTCCTTTTAGAATCAGTTTAAATGAGACTAATATGATGCCTAAACTTCAAAAGGAAATTTCCCTTTTCTAGTTATCTAGATTGTCTGGTGCTCCTTAATTTGCCGTCCCTACAACCTGCGCATGCGTCCTTTTCAACCTTGAAAATAGCTTGATGGACAGCTCTGCACTCTCTGAAATGTTGGTAGCTCCGGATGAAATGCCGGATTAGGTAGTAAAATTAATTTTGATAGTCAAAATAAGTACCAACAACGAGAACAAGACCGCTTATACCAATTTCGTAGAAGTTCGACCTTCTAGGGTGAAGTAATTTCGATGCCTGCTTTATTACTAAATCGTTTTTCGAACAAAAAATAATCCAAATGTTTCTAAAAGGGGAAATCGGTTGGGGGAAGTCGGGTTAATATGGTGAAAGAAGTAGAGTCTCATACCTACTGGTTTAATTTTTGGATCGTTATCCTGAATATATAATAAGATGTCTTGCTTTGTCATGAAAAAATCTCACCCCATCTCTGTTGGGCAATCTAGGCCGTGGAATGTGCAATTTCGTGTGCATTTCATCGAGTTAGACACAGTTCTCCTGTGCATTATTGGTTTCATGATAACGAATTAATAGATGGACTTATTCACTCTAGCCGGAGGTCATCAAATCGTCTCCATTATCTTCCTTGAAGGGTTTGTTTCGACAGGTATTTTGGAACATCATCTACCTGTCCACATGGCTCACTATAGGGTGCAATGGTCGCGATTGTTGAGGGTCAGCCTTTCGATCTTGTTACCCCAGCTTTGAGTTTCAGTCGTCATGGATGTTTGTGTGCATAATCGTGCTATCCCACTGCTATAGGCTCATCATTTGCACAACATTAAGTGTGATAACAATGAAACTGAAGCACAGCCTGGAACTGTGGATGTCTTATACTCCACAAATAAGTGAACAGGAGAAATATATAATTCTATATAAGATATGCTACAAAATCTTGTATAATATATAACATAAAGATTAAAAATACATTCATTTTTTAACGGAAAACATGAGTCGTGATTTTCTCCGCCACTGATTATCCGGGTTATCACAATCTCGGCAGATGCGCGATTTTACCTAATACCTCGGACGATCCTTCCTACTCAAAAACTAAAGGGGTGGTAGGTCAATGGGAGAATCCGTTGAGAATCTCCCGTAATATCGAGCACGTATGCAGAATGGCGTACTTCTGCATGGTTAGAACTAGACTGTGCGAAAGACCCAGGACATCAAGGGAAGCCGTGAGGGATTTAGGTACCATACCTGCAGCTGTCAATATTATGGGAACTACAGCCACCCACTCGAGATGCCAAATTTCTTTGATTTCCCGAGCCAATGGCTCATAGTTCACCTTCTTCTCCACGTATTTTCGTTCAATGTTGCTATTATGGGGGATAGCAACATCAATTATTTACGCGCAGCGACCCATCTTGTTAACTAACAGTACGTCAGGCTGTTATGTAGAGTATGGCGATCAGTCAGAACTGGTCCCAATACATGCTGTAAGCAGCACTATCAAGTACTGCTTGCGGCTCATAATGGTAAATTGGACATGTCCCCATGATCAGCCCACGATTGTATGCAAGGTTTTGATGGATAACCGTACATACAGCATTATGTCTAGTGATCTCTAACGCCGAACCACACATTCTGCATTGGTCGTTCTCCACCCGATGAGCTTTTTATAAGCCCGAGTGGCGACCACGCCGTCCTGAATGACACACATGAACCCCTCCGTCTCAGCAAAGAGCTCCCCAGCACGCAGCCATCTGCTCGACAAATGGCTGCCAAAGGTAATTCACGTGTTTACCGTGCATTGCCTTCGACTTCCATTCATAGATAAGCTCTTGGTCCGACTTTACCCCACTCAGAAATTTGAAAGATCGATCCTTCAAGTTAAGTGGAATTACCCCACATTCTGCCTTACAGGCAGCCGCATGCAAGGGATTCGACTGCTCTTTGCTGTAAAAATAAACATGCAGCGGGTCGACTTGGCGATGATGTTGTGCCGCCACGTCAACCACGCCCTTACCTCCGATGTCATGAGAGAGGTTCACCCGCTTCACAGCAGAGTTTGGAGTTCGGAATCTGGTCCGTATCCGCCGACACTTGTCTAATCCAAACTTCATCCGGATATCACGTCTGAACATTTCTACTGTTCGCATCGTCGTCAGTGCCAGCATACAGCTTGATGTCATCTAAGTACATCAAGTGTGTCAGTTCGCACTTAGCACGTAGGCCATACTTTATTGCAAAACCATGCCCTCTAGCATCATTCAGTAGCTATGCCGCAGTACGCACTGATAAGGTGATATGCCACCCTTCCATGACTGTCGCCAAAAACTTTATTAGTTGCGGATCAATGCGATTCAGATGTTGGACATCGATTAGCCAGGTATGCGCGCGTCAAAGATGGAGTCCACCAAGTAAGAAATTCGTCATATTTTACGTTTTTACTACCTGAGAGGTAAAAGTGCAACAAAGGCAACCGAAAAAATTTGGGAAGTTTATGGGCCCGATACTATAACAATTCGTACAGCACAGCGTTGGTTCGATCGATTTCGTGCTGATGTAGTGGATGTCGAAGATACACCCCATGTTAGTAGGCCAATCGTCGTAGAAACCGATAAAATCGTCGCAATCATCCAAGTAAACTGGCATGTGAGCATTCGCTCGATTGGCCAGGAACTGGGTATAGACCATAAAACCGTTTGGAACCATTTACAGAAGATTGTACTCCAAAAAAGCGGGATGTTTGGGTGCCACACGAGTTGACGCAAAAAAATCTCATGAACCGAATCAACGGTTGCGATGCACTGTTGAAACGGAACGAATTCAACCCATTTTTGAAGCGGATGGTGACTGGTGATGAAAAGTGGATCACGTACGATAACTTCAAGCGAAAAAGATCGTAGTCGAAGCCTGGCGAGCCGGTCCAAACCATCGCCAAGCCCGGATTGACGGCCAGGAAGGTTTTGCTGTGTGTTTAGTGGGATTGGAAGGGAATCATCCACTATGAGCTGATCAACTATGGCCAGACCCTCAATTCGGTCTTCTACTGTGAGCAACGCGACCGTTTGAAGCAGGCGATTAACCAGAAGCGGCCAGAATTGGTCAATAAGAATGGTGTTGTTTTCCACCAGGACAACGCTCGGCCTGATACATCTTTGATGACCCGCCAGAAGCTACGGGAGCTCGGATGTGATATAATATCGCACCCACCGTATAGTCCGGACCTGGCACCAAGTGGTTACCATCTCTTCCGGTCCATGCAAAACGCTCTTGGTGCTACTAAGTTGGCGTCAAAAGAGGTCTGTGAAAACTGACTTTCTGAGTTTTTTGCAAATAAGGGGGGGATAATGAAATTGCCTTCTAAATGGCAACAAGTTTGATAGCGAAACGGCGCATATTTGACTTAAATCGGATAATTCTAAGTAAGTTAAATAAAGCGTCAAATTTCGATCACAAATACGACATTTCTTTTTCCCCAACCCAATATAAATCTTTTGCTTTGGGATCTACGATCTATTCGATGGCATACAGGACCTATTGGGAAGAAATTTTCTGCCATTATTTTTGGTTCACGGACCCCTGTATTTGGGGAGGGGGTGAGGACAAATAACAATTTGTCGCCACTTCGTACACCCTGATCCCATGACGATGGAGAAATATCATCTGATGACTTGCCTCTGGCCTGGACGAAACCACAAGTCGTACGTATTATCTTAATTGTTCCAATCTGCGCCAGAAATCAGTGGTCACAAATAAAAACACATAGCGATCTTCTCTCACATTGGGTTCAAGTGAAATAAAATCAAATAGACACCTTTCATGGTAGGAAAAAATAAAAGGTTCAATTCATCATGCAGTTTTAAAAGGTTGATTTTTTAAATTAATTTATGTTTGTAGAGATTTATTGAACGATGTTTCAAGGTCTTTCAACTTTTATTGTAGCAAGAAATGCACATTTTAATCTTCATAGTATCTGAATCTAAATTGCAAAAATCAAGATGCAATATTTATCATGATATTTGCGTCATCGGAAGAATTATAAAACACTTTAATTGGTTAAACTGCATTTTTAATCTTTATTTTATTGAACAGCGCAATAAACAACAAATGATGATAATAATTCATGATTCTGAACCTATGAAAATTTGTCTAGTGTATTTTTTAATAACACTAGATTCATAAAATATTTACGTCTACACCATTTAAACGCCCAGAATAGATAAAATAAACTAAAATTAGACTTAGCCTTAGAAAATATTCCCAAGTCATAAGTAACAAATATGTATTGTAAATAGAGATTAGCATTTTAGTCTTACATTTAAATAAATACGATTTGAAATGCTTGCAAATACCATAAAGAGAAAAAACAAAACTTAAAGGGGTCAGAGAATTTTTAGTCAAGAGTTAATCACAGAAATCTTTTTTAGAAACGCTTTTGGATTTTATTTTAACAACTATCATATAAACTATAACTATCATGTCAACATGTTCTTAGAAAAGATTAAGCGAATGAGATTGAAACTTGCTTCATATTTTGGATTATTTTTTATATATTTCCATTTCTTGTTATGTATCTACATTTATTCTTTTTATGACCCAAGGCCATTTCTGACATCCAGGTTGAGATTTGAGCCGTATGCGATTAATTCAGTCATTGAAATTAAGCTTGGTAGGTCCTACATAATGAGCATCAGTAAAATCATGTTATCATATTATAAATCATGGAAGTTAAAGATAAACCAAATTAAAATTAAATGAATTAAATTAAGCATTGAAGGGAAACTAATTTCTTTGAATAGAGACGCTGAAATTAGCAAAATAATTTCACATTTAATGACCAACAAACTTATCATATCCAGACGCCTTATAATCCATTCAAATCCATCCTTTGCGCATTACCTAACCTTGTCATTAACATCTCCACCTTTGCCTCGATGTATTCGCCCACCAAGGGTACACATGTTCAGATTAAACATTTAGATGCACGTCAACCTTTATAGCCCACTTTTAAGTCATCATGTCATTATTCCCGAACATCCTTTTCAACTACATCTATTCTATTACACGATCCAAATTTTAAATATCTTCATTTCATTTTCAATCTCATTTACAATTTCAATCATTTTTTTAGCAAAGAAAAAAGACTTTGAAGTGAGCTCAATAAATCCAATTGATGATATTATTCGTGAGGAAAATTGTTCAACTTGAATATCTAATCAAGTGAAAATGACCATTCCGACATTATTCGGAACTTTGAAAGAATAAGGAAAAGCTGTAAAGAAAGATAAAGAATGAAATGTATCTGTCCTCTGCAATTGAGGAGGAAGAGTAAATGAAAAAAGGAAATCATATTAATCTTGCAAGTTGAACGTTACTCGGAAAAAAATTGTTAGAAATTAGTGACGCATTCTAATTTCAATAATGTCAGAGGAAATTCTTGAAGGAAACATTTGAATTTGATTAGTTTTCTTTCTTTCCTTTCTCGGTTGAATTAGATGTGACCTTTCATCTGATTCTAATTTGAGCTACATGCGCCCTTTTTAAACTGATTTCAAGTATGTAGTGGGTATTCGCAAATGAGGGAGCAGTTGTCAAAATTGGAAAGTGCTCCTTTTATGTTTCTTGTAATACAAATTTATTATTTCCCCTGGCAACAGCTGACTTTTCGGTAACAAATTTTGGTTATCCTTAAAGGATCAAGGTTGATTTTTGCAATATATCCATGCTGTCCGATGAAGTAGTCGTGGGATCGAAAATTCTGTCTTCCTGCGGATTGAGTGAAATGTCAGCAATATTTGTTGAATAAATTTGCTCCAAGTGAGTTAAATACTCCTTTCCATTAACCAATAATGACCTGTACTTTTCATGTAAGCTGTTGTAGGCCAACACAAATCCATCGGATTGTTATTGATTATATCCACAAGATGCATTCTCATTACTTGAGAATCATTGTGGACAGGGCTAGAGACTACAAATCAAAATAAAGAACGTCGCAAGGTTACAGTGCTATCTGCGGATGGAGACTTTTAATATACAAAAGAGGAACGCTTTTTAGTAGAAAAAAAACTTTTTTATAGGTAATTGACGGGGATATAGATACTAACACCATAGAAATTATTTTTGTTTGGAATTGTGGGAGCCTTGAATCCGCGGACTACTTGATAGCGGACGGGAGCAATTGGAGAGAAACTGTCTCTCACTTTTCTGGTCTATGGGCTCCAGGGCAGAGGCAACTCATCAGACGCTGCCTTCATCTCTGCCCTGAGAGCAGAGTGACCGATGTAGGTAGTTAGTAGATGTAGTTAATTGGCAAACACGTCTTGGGTGCGAATTATATTTAGGAGAAAAAAACCGCCTAGCATTTCTGGTCAAAAGACAGTCGAAACTGAAATAACTTTTGCTTAGAATTTGGAGCCCATGAACCAAAAAAGTGAGAGGCAGTTTCTCCCCAATTAGTCAGGTCCGCCATAAAGTAGACGGCGGATTCAGGGCTCCCTCAATTCTACGCAAAAATTGTTTCAGCTCCCGCGTGTTTTTTTTGTGGGTTCGCCCAAATGACGTGTTTGCCGTTTACTAAAGGGGAGTGAACTAGATCTGCTACCACTTTAGTTACGGTACTCCCAGGGTAGAGGGGCAGAGGCAACTCGTCAGACGTGGACACGGTTTCGTCCACGTCTGATGAGTCTGTACAATTTATTCTTAGAGCGTTTTCGGAAAGATGTGCACTAAATGCGAACTTCGCTATGATTACGGTCCCAAAAGTTTTAACCGTGAATAGAGGTGGGATAGAAGCAGCCTTTCGCCACAACTATAGGTTCTGTGTTCCATCCCATTTATACAAGTTGCATATGTTTTAGATGAAGTAACTACGTCGCAGTAAGGTCTCAACGTCCATAGGAAAAAAGCTGCCAAGTCGTAACGTCTACGCTGAATAAAGGTGCGGGGTAATCTTCAGGCAGAATTATCTCGCAGATTTAGTTGCTGTTGCTACACATACTCATTGTTACCACTACATCTACAAAAAGGATAGCTTTTTTAAATATTGAAGTTTGAGGGGCATCTTAAGTAAAGTATTGGATGGATGGGACATGGAAAAAGATCTCGAACGCTTAGTGACATCATTCACTTGCTACGGATTATATTAACAGCAACGGGAGCTTTTGGAAAATTCTACGTAGAAGGGACGTTTTGAAGAAACTAGCAGAAATTGTAATCTATGACGTATTTCCTGCATGTTCAACAGCGTCAACTTTCGCCAAATTTCTAAATTTGTGGATAGCTTTGTTCTCATGATTGACTATAGCAAATCTGGTCGGTCATTTTGCCTAGTCTAGAGCAACAACGTTCATTGTAAATAATGTTCAAGGTGGACGCTCCATTCGTTAAGTTCTGTGTACAATACCAAAGATACGAAAATAGTCTACATAGAGTCGTTTTATAGAGCTGACATTGGTCTCTCATCTTTGCTTCGCGGTTAAGTTTCAGGTATTCTCGGCTTTTTTCAAGTGTTGGGACACAAGTCTTTTGCAAATGTGTCTTTGCCTCGCTTTTTTTCCACCTCCTGAAATAGAGTTTCCTGTTTCGTAGTGTGCCTGGAAGATATGGTTTCTTGTGTTTGACATGGGGGTTTGGTTCTACAAACGATTGCCTTCCTGAAATTCCTGAAAATATGGGCATTAACGGGTATACGCTGTAAAGTATTTCCCGTCCAAGCTTGTTAGAAGTATCTTGCTTCTTTGTAGATGGAAATTTTTTGCTTACTAATTGATAGGAGAGACTGGTATTTTTTACTTTGTCGCGAAGTCCTTTCTTTGACTTGTTTTTAGTCTATTGTAGAGATACGTAAATTATTCATCCATAATGGGTCATTTCTATCTCGTCTACTGATTCCAAACGAGAAAGATTTAGTTCTCGCAATTTCCAGCAAGGAGTGGCTCATCTGAGTTTTCTTTCATAATTTATATGTTGTTTTTTTTTTCAATTTTAAAATGCTTAGTGTTAAAACGAGGCTTAGTCATTCATGAGTCTTGTCGGTTAAGAAAGTGAAATTGAAAATTTAGGAATGAAGGAGTTTGGATGGTTTCGAGTCATTTTTGAAATTTAGGTCATGATTACCCTTCCATACTTAAGCAGAACTGATTTTTTATACATCTAGACTCATTGTGAGTGATAACTAGACTTCTTGCCGAATTTGGGGTCAATTTCTTTGCTTACTGCGAATAGACTCGTCTAGGGATAATATTATCAAGGATTTCTGAAGAAAAAACCATCAACCAACCACTCTATCTGCTCATCTAATCTTCATAAGTTTGTATGGCATTGGATGCACTTAACCGGGGTTTAAGCAACGGCGCCGTCTAGGGGTTTCAAGTTTACAAATATTCGATGACTCCCTAGCATACGTATGGGGTATCGGTACCAAAAAAAAGGCATCTTCATATCTTATGGACGGGAGGTTATGAGGTACGGTAGTACGGTAGTTCCTTATTAAGGCAGGCCTAGACCGGATACCGGTTGTTGCGCCGTTGATGATGATGATGAATTAATGGTAGAAATTAAATGTCCAATAGGTGAAGAGACAAAAAATACTTTATCCAATCCTTCTAGTCAAGTTTAAAAGTGAAAAATCAAGAATATTTTCACGTCGGCCAAACGGATTTTAGAACTAGCTTAAACCTGATGTGCAAGTGTGTTGATTAGAATGAAGTGCCTATAGAACGGTAACATCAGATTCAGTGGATTGCTTAGTTGTAGGATTTCAACTTTTCGATATCGAGCTTCAAGAGGAACAATAAGTGGAGCGTCGGATTTGAAGCCCAAGATTTCAAACGCCTAAGATATTGAGCAATGCGGGTTTAGTTGTGCAGAATAGTTTAAGGGTTTCTTGCTCAATTATGCCATAGCCGCGTTTTTCGATGCATGGAGTCGACTTGGCCAAAGCCCGTCTATCATGTTTGCCTGTTTAGAACATTCTAACTCTCTTACAAGAACGTGGATGGCGATGCTTAATTATTTAAAATCAAACCAAACGTTGGTAGCGGTTTTGAGTTTACGAGAAGCGCCAATCGTGGGGACCCGTCATTAATATACGCTTGTTTGCAATTTGCCGCTATCGGCCAAGCTTTCTCATTGTGATCCTCTTCCAGTCGGGTTTTTGAGCAAGCAGAAAAAAAACGAGGCAATACTCTAGCTTCCGACTTTTGGAAGTAGGATTTAAAAAATTGGGTTGCATTTTTAAATAATTCGAATAAATAGAAGAAAGAAAATTGATAATTGGAAGTGAAAAAACCTTGTGCAGATAAGGAAAATAATAAATGATAATATTTATTCGTATACCACTTGCAACTGGAGCAGACAACTATCCGTCGGAAAGTGTAAAATGTTGCTGGCGACGGCAAGAATGCCAATCACTATAAGACTCTTAGTGACACTTAAATGTTAGTGTGGCGCGGCAGGGTTAAGAACATTCGAAATTTTTTTCGAATGTTGTTAATGCGAGCGGATAGATGACGCCGCCAGTGCTCTCCGTGGTTTATTCGAACTTGCCACCAGAGGGGAAAGCCAGCTGTGAAAAACTTACGTTGGTTGGAAGCAAAGGGACCGCATGGAAAACCTGCTGTAACCGTCGTAGAAAGTACACGCTGTTCGGTGTTTTTGACTAATCAATGAAAAAAATAATAAAGTAGAGTTTCTATCTTCTTACTCGCAATTCGTGGATTTTTTCGTACTTGCTCAGCAGTGGAGTTTGTTGGTAGATAGTATCGATATGTATAAATCATTCTGATCAAGCCTTTACACTTATATGCGAGTGCGATAGTGTCGTCCCAGTAAGATTTACAAATCGTTCAAAGCAAAGCCTCTTTAGAGTGGATTTCAACAATTTGTACTTCCGCGTTACTCAACGTTGGACCCTTCAAACTGTTAGAATGAAGACGACCAAATTGTTATTTACGATTGCGCAAAACGGGCTCAGTCGTGAACAGTGAATTTGAAGAAATACGGGGTTGAGTTGATACATTTCACGCACGACAACAACACAGCAATTCATGGTTTGACAAAAGTGCAACTGGAATGAATTGTTTGGCTCGCATCGAAATCACAGCCGCGGGTGCTCCATTCAGCAATTCCTGGTCTAAATGCCGCAATCATAATTCCACTGTCAATTAGAGAAATCACAGTTTGATCATTAGCGCTAGTAAGAATGACATGAATTGACTTTTTGTAGCCATTTATTTCAGACAGCATTTTCGGAACAATCTTCTCAGCATTAGGGCAAATTTTTTACTATTTTAGTTATTAATGAAAATAAAGCCTATTTTAAACCTCTATTGCTACTTTATGCTACTATCGGATGTAATATAATATTAATCGTTGGCGCGCCAATCCAATTGGATCTGGACTTTGAAGCGTTTTAGAGCACTTCTTTCAAGACCGTAATGGTACACTACAGGATTACAGGATCCTATAGGAGGCAATGTGGTCAACATTGCGCTCGCCCGAGATTATCACCCTGATTTGACTCAGGTACTCATTCATACCTGAGTCAACTGGTATCCGACGTCAAATCACGATACAAATTCCACTGCTACCAGTTAGATCGACAGCATTGTGCTCTAACCACTCGGGTATACGGACACTACATCTATCTGTATATTTCTACTCGTATACTTCCCCAAAAGCTATAAAATGATTCTAAGATACACGCGATAGTACGAGTATAATGAAGTTTACTATTCCACTGCGAAACTGCATCGCGGGAATAGTTACGAAACAGACAAGTTGGAGTATACCCTTTTTAAGAAGTCCTGATAAGCGTCATTGCCGTAAGACCGTGGCTGACGTGGTAGTTCCGTCTAGCCGACAATGTATTTCTCTCTTCTTCCCAACAAAATTGCCACATTAATACGTAACAATATAGTTCCCTGACGTTAATCTGTCGCTCGAAAAATAACACTTTAGACTTGGGAATTTCCAGACTAGCTTAAATTCCAAACCGATTCATTCAACCAGTTTTCTGCTTCGTGATAAGATTGCACTTTAATTGAAATTCTGCCCCAAGAGTGGCCCAAATTCGTCTGCTGAACCGGAAACGGTAATCAATGATGATTTCTATTGGACAAATCTATATTTTCTATATCTAAAGCCAATTTCCTCTAATAATATGATAATGCCTACACTCGACTCTTGATAAGGTGGCGAATTCCTTTCCAGCGAATGTTACTGTAAACAAAAATAAACTTAACGCTTGCACCTACTCCGATGTAGTATGGAGAAAGTAGCATATTTTTCGGGCGACAGTGGCGGAGATAGTGGTGACATTTGCGATAAAATATTGAATTTGTTACTTCACCGTGTGAATCATTTTTCTCCGAAGAGCGGAACCAAATTTCTGTTTATGTTTTTCGGTTCTTAACAGACAAAAATCCAAATAAATACGTAAATTTACGTTACTATTACTGCGTATTTATGACGGCCTTGCTGTTGTTATTTTGTTGCTCCGATTTTTCGGGAATTTTCAGCATTTAATGTGAATTAGTAATAATCGGCACGTGTAAGAATACTTCTCTGGTGGTTGCACAATAGAGTATGATTTAATATGTACATGCATCCACATGTGTTGTATTTATGATTGGGATTTCAGTAGAACGATTATGCTAATTCAGAATTCAGGTTTAATTGTTCTTTGCATTGGTGGTCTTGTGGGGGGTTAATATTTCTAATCAATGCTATAAATTATCGTTATTGTTTATTTCGTCTTTCTAATTTTTTTTTCTTTTTAATTTCAGGTGAGAGAAAATTAATATTTTCGTTTGGAATCATGTGAGTGGTGAGTGGAATTAAAACGTATCTGGTTGTGGTGCAAATGATCAAAAGTGACGCAGTGGTGACTGTGGCTAGGCAAAATAGTTTCAAAATGCTTTTTCTTATCAGAGGGGTGTATTTAATCTATCGTGTTTCTTGATAGTTGGACGAACTTTTATTTATTTGCTTCTCACATTCACTTGCGCTCATCTGCAAAGTTGATAAGTATTTGAATATCCTTATAGAGGCTCCAAACTCTTGTTGGATTCATTTTTAAGGTTTTGTTTGCAAAACAAATCGGTTCAATGTCTCTCTGTCTGTCTTTTTTTCATCGTTGGAAGGTGGAAAGTTTCAAAACCTACTGCTGGCTCCTGCCATGCAGTTATATGAGACTCCTACTCACTAAAACCACCTCCTTCTTCTTCCACTCTCCCCACGGGACTGCTATAGGCATCGCATTGCGGGACTGGATCAGTTCTTAACTGCGGCTAATTATTGTTCGCTCCCTTTCTTGATTTCTTCGCAGTTCTTCATGCCTTAGCTGTTGATGAATCATTTTCAGCTCAATTACCACTTGATTCCAGTATAAACACCACTATATTTTCAGGTGTTAATCGCCTATCTGCGATCGCCTCCAGCCTAGTTCGGTGTGCTGTTAACCTTGGGTACTCAAATACAACATACTCCGCATTCTCAGCCACGTTACCACATCTTGGGCAGCATGGTGACTCGTCGTGTCCAAACCGATGTAGATAAGACCGATAACCTCCATGTCCACTTAAAAACTGTGTTAGCTCGTAGCTTAATTCTCGGTGGTTCCCTTCAATCCATTTTCGAATGTGTGGAATGATCTTGGTCCACCAATGTTCGGTAGTATCGTTATAGCGATGGAAGACGCTTTAGTTGCAGCACACTCAATGTGTTTTTTAAAGTTGAGCATTTTGTCAATCATTACTTCCAAATATTAAAGCGACTCTTGGGAGCAAATTGTTTGTTCATCAACTTTAATTTTCACCGTCGTGTCTATCCTTATTTTGCTGATTAGCACTAGTTTCGTTTTATGTTCAGCAAGTGACTTTTCAACCAGGAATTGATCTCCCATATCGTTTCATTTGCGTAGATTTCGATCTCGTCTAAGCGTTTTGCAACTACTGTCACCCGATATCGTCCGCAAAGCCAATGATTCTCATTCCGTTAGGAAGGCGTAGCGTCAGCACTCCATTGTACATAATTAACAGTACGGTACCTAAGACAGACCCCTGTGGTACGTCGCGCGTCATTGGGAATAATTCCTGTCGATCGTCCGAGTCGCAATATAATCTTCTTCCTAGAAGAAATGCAACAACGATGCGTACAATGTACTTCGGAACCTGTAGTTTGGTTAGTGCCTCTACGATTTTCGTCGACTTTGCAGTGTTGAATGCATTTTTTACATCGAGTGTTACCACTGCGCAGCATTTGTCATCTTGTATTGCAGCGCGAGCCAGGCCAGTCACTATGTTGATTGCATCAACGGTTGATCTCCACTTACGAAACCCGAATTGCTTGTCGGATAGGCTTCCTCCCTTTTCCGCAACAGCGAGCAGCCTCTTTTATAATACTCGTTCAAATAGCTTACCAATGGTATTGACCAAACATATCAGTCTACATGGTTTACCTGGCTTCGGAATAAGTATCAACTTTTGCAGGTTCCATTGCTCGGGGAATTCTCCTTCTCTAAGGCATGCCATAAACATACCTGGTGCTGTTGCTCTTCGTGATAGCTACTTGCAATTTTTTCCTCGGGTTCTTGTATTGCATGTGTAGCTCAATGAATTCAGGTTGATTTCTTCTGCGCTGGGAGCATCTCCTAGCTCTGGGGCAGTTTTTCCGACATTCCTCAATTTCTGTCTGTCGGCTATAGCGATTGACACGAAATTTGGTGAGAAGGTGGGAACTGTGAACGCCCAAACAACTAGTGATTAATATCCTTCTATGTTAAGATTTAGGGGGGGTCTCCATACATGCAAAACGGAGGTGTAAATTTTTTTTTCACCGAATATAGTCGTGTTGGGTATCAAATGAAAGGTCTCGATTAGTATTTTTTGAAGCCGGTCTTAGTTTTGAGATTTGTCAGAAAGGCGGGCAGTGGGAGGGATGGAAAATGATGATTTCTTTAACGGATCCATTCTCAGAAACTTCCCAAACGAAAATTCTGAAAAAAATCATGAAGCTGCCGTTGTGTGGCCTCAAAATACTCTCCATATTGATATCTGCTCAAAATTAGTTAATAATAGTATATTTCCACATTTCTGGGGAAATTGAGTAACAATCCCCCTTATAAAAGTTGGTAGTAGTATAGGATATAATATGCACTCAAATATACTCACAGAAAAGGCAAACAAAACCTTTCATTCCTGAAACGCCGAGCTTCCGGTTTCCCGACTTGTTATTAATCTGAAAGGTATTGTAATATTGGAAAGCTTCTCTTAATTACTTTCAAAATTCAATGAACAGAACATTAAACATCCGAAAGATGCTACATATCTGATTTTTTGACACAACATCTAACATATAATCTAACCTTCTGCGCTATATTATCCTTTGGTTTTACTATTAAGGTTATGTATCACGGCTGAAGTAGTGTCCCCCCTCGAAGTTACAAGTTCCCAGTGTGATATTCCAGTATTAGAGAAATTATGTATCTTAGCAAACACACTGGCTTCCAGAAGAAATAATTGATTTTAGTATCACCAAATACCGAAATTTATATATATCATAGGACTCTGCCGCTTCGGACTACCATACAACATCAAAGAGCACAGCGTGATCTCATGATTAGTTTCATGAGGATTATGTACCTTCTCTGACAATGACACCAATAGGATGAAAGCATCAACTCGAAAACTTACCGCCACTTCTGCATGGCGACTTCTCCGATATAAGGCAAATGAACGGTAGAAGCTTGGGAAGTAAACTGGATTTTCGGTGTTTATATTTCCCTAAAGTTACTCTGTGAAAACTTTCATGGTAAAGGTGGAATGCTCAATCATATTCCTGGAAGGGGTGAGAAGTTTGATGAAAATCGGGTCCCTTTCATCCCCAATGAAAATTTAAAACCCTGTTTCTAGAGGATATCTACGATGTCTACGACATGGAAGTGATAAAATTCATTTTACACGTTATTCACTGTATTGTTCTGATCTCAGACTGAGAGCGGCGGATGCTTATCGAAATGTTGTGTGCATTTTACAACGATGACGTTATAACCGAATGTATGTGTCAGCAGTGGCTCCGACGTTTTGGTGATAAAGAAGAACGGATCCAAGATCAGCTCCGTTCTGGAAGGCCTTATGAGTTTGAAAGTGAGTCAATGAATTTGGAGTCAGAGGATAAATGAACTCTTGCTGATCTATCAGAGGGATTCTACATATAACGTACCACAATAGAAAGAAGAATCTGATCCTTGGCTTATCTTGTCAAATTCGATTCCTGAGTTCCACGATATCCCCCAGGAACAAGGAAGACAATAATCGGAAAATTGTCTTTCCAAATTAGTCACCGGGGCGAAAATTGTGTTCTTTTTAAAAATTTTGAACGCACCCGTTTCCGGGAAAAACAAAACACGCCCATCGGCATCAAGAGCAGGGTTTCACCCCCATGAGGTCGTATATGCTTGGTGGGATATTCGAGGGATTATCTACTGCGAACTGTTACTACTTAACCAAACCCTAGCAGCGAAAATATACTGTGTGCATTCCCGTTGATTAGAGGTAGCGTAATATTTCACCATGACAATTCCCACACTGCTGTACACACTCGGAAAAGAATTAAATCCGCGGTCGAACCCGCTTATCCTTCGACCTTGCTTTTTCAATTTCCACTTGTTTCGGCCTTTGAACAATCATTTGAAAGGAAAGTATTTCTTAACAAAGACACATCTATGCCATCTGCATTTTTCAAAAAGGGAATTTTGTAGCTGTCAGACTGTTAGCGGAATGTAATAGATCGCGGAGGAAACTATATATTAGTGTAAAAATAGATATTTTGTGAGTTTTACTTAAAAAGAATCCCTAAAATTTAAGGGCAAACCCAATGTTTAGTTCTTCTAAGAATCTAAAGTTTTCTGTACAGTTTATTTACTTATTTGATTAATTAAAGACAATACACAGAAAGTAAATTCCTAGTTGCATATTGACCTCAAAAGGAGGAGCAAGTAAATGGCTTAGTTACGAAGGAGACAGAGCCAAAGGACCCAAGCTGTAGGATCGGCATAGTCTCGGAATCCGGGAGTGAAAGTAGATGTAGAGTTCTCTGTTCAGCGGAAAAAGCAAAAGTAGCGTTGCTTCCGAAATTTGGCAAGCCCCCTGGAAACTCAGCATCGTATCGTCCTATCTTCCTGCTGGATACAATGAAGAAAATGACGGAGAGAGTTATCTACAACAGACTCACACCCGTTGTCGAAGCCAGCAAGGGTTTGTCGGAACGCCAGCTTGGTTTCAACGTGTCCGCTCTACGGTGGACGCAATTAGCATGGTAGTAAACCTGGCAAAAGGCACACTGATTTTTGGCGGCTGTTGCGTCGTGTTAGCGCTGGATGTCGAAAACGCAATCAACTCAGCCAACTGGCACATGATTAAAAGGGCGTTGGCTGACATAGGTGTCCGTGGATATTTAGCGAATTTGGGGGAAAACTGCCTCTCACAGAGGACTCTCTGCTACGGGGCGAATGAGGGCCCCAAGGAGTGCATTGCCACTGCCAGGATACCAAAGGGAACGGTACTGCGTTATCGGTTGTGGAATATCATGTATAATGGAATGTTTGCTCTCCCCACAAGATGTGGAGGTTTACGCGACGGAAACCTTAAGAGCGGTAAAGTCCTGCCTAGAAAGAGCCTGGCTGACCTTGGCGGATGCGAAAACGGAAGGGGTCTTAATAAACAACCGCAGGGGAAATAACCCTGTGAAAGTGGTAGTCGGTGGATATACAGTCGTGTCTAAACCGGCTATGAAATAACTGGGGGTTATAATTGACACCAAATTGAACTTTAGGGGACACCATGCATACCAAAAGGCAGCCATTCCCCCTGCGGTACTTGAAAAAATGTTGTCGAATATTGGTGGGCCGAAACAGTGTCAGAGGTTGCTTCTAGCCGGAGCGGTGCGTTTCATCCTGCTCTACACGTCACCTGTGTGGGCAACGGTGCTTGCAAGCTCTGAGACACGCAAGCAGGTGAACTCGGTTTACCACATCAGATGAGGCAGTATTGGTGGTGGCAGGCATGATCCCTTTCGACATTCTGGCGAACGAAATGAGTGTGATGCACCATGCAAAACGTATTAACGGACAGACAGAGCGCGGAAGTACGACAAGGCCAGAGTTGCATGATCTCTGGCAACACAAATGGGATGAGTCTACAAAGGGTCGGTGGACGCACAGGCTCATTCCTAACATTAGGGTGTGGTTTGAGTGAAACATGGGTAGACCAACTACCACATTACCCAGTTCCTCACGGGACATTTTTGCGGCGGAGCTGGGGCGGACGTGTCGTTCTAAGATTTTCCACTTCCATGTACGAACAAAACAAACATGTAGAGCTCCGCGAAGGGTACTTCGTTGTCATAGTTTTCACCAGATTCACCTATACCAAAGAGTTAATTTTTTGTCGATCAGTGATATACTAATGCTAAGATATACAATTCCTCCTGTTACCCCAGCCCTCGTGTACATTTTGTTTATTTTTAGAAGGAATTCGTTCTTTTGGCTTCCAAAGTAAATTTCGGCCAGAACCAGGCAAATAATCACCCAGCAAATTCTCAAACAAGTTCTTCGGTCCTAAATTAATTTTGAAATATCCATCAAGTTTGCAGACTAAATAGATTTTTTTTAAAGAGTGTCCCCTTCCTTTAATAAATTGCAGAAATTTCGTTGCTAGTTTTTGGGTATCTTATGTGGTAAGCTTACGATCAATCAATCATCAAATAACGAATATGATATCGTTCAAATCTCGACTACGAAACCGCTGGCATTCTAACGAATTTATGGTGAATATACGGGCTCGATTATTTGAAGTTCCTGACTTGTAAATATAAATCGACTCAACGAAGGCCATTTCTTACAACAAAACTATTACTAAACTTGATTTTCAACAAGTTGATTGGGGCAAGTGCTACATGATCACTACTTGGAACTACACATCCTTCAAGCCACTCAGCTCTAATAATCCCCAGAAATTGCAGCAGCATTGCCGACATTTGGAGCAATTCCAGTTGTCAGTGCCACTGAAGTCAGCGAAGCAATAAAACGAATGAAATCAGGGGACACAGCAGCTGCTTCTGACATCCCATCTGAGTTATGGAAAGCCAAGAACTGAACCCAACACTGTGGCTCAGTGAGGTTGAACACCATCTGAGTGGCAAGAAAGCACCACCATTCCTCTATGGAAAAAGAAAAGGAGTCCAAAAGAAAGTTCAAATTACCATTCGATCCGAACGCATTCTTGACAACCGTATTGGAGACATTTGACAAATAACCGTGAATCAAACAGGGATTGTCAAAAAGAGCGGAACTACTGACGCAATAAACGCTGCGCGGTTAATCATGGAGAAACACCGTGATAGACATCGTCCTCTTTGAATTGCATTTCTCCATCTAGAGAAGGTATTTGACCGTGTGCCACACGAACGCATCGGGTATGCTTTACGACAACACCTAGTGCCAGACGAACCCGTGCGTTGTGGTTAATTGCTCTACCACGATCCGCAAACTCAAGTTCAAAGTGTGGCGGGTGTATCAAAACCGTTTTGTGTCTCTGTTGATGTTCATCAAGGAAGCGCCCCCCTAACAACTCTTTGCTCTTGTTATGGACAGTGTCATAAGGGATACCAAACATCCAGCGCTCTATACACTGTTTTATGCAGATAATGTTTTCCTAGCGTCCAATTGCAAAAATGACCTCAAGCAACTTGTTCAAAAATGGAATGATCGCCTCATGCAACTCGGTCGCATATTGAAATTGAATAAAAACAATTTCTGTCGACCGATCCCCATGAAACAGGCACCATCACGGTCAGTGTCAATAACCTGCCAAGAACTGAGCGATTTAAATATTGCTATCAGGTTGATTGAACGGCACGAAGACGAAGATGTTGCGTTCGACTATTGGCATAATATTCCTTCATCACATCCAAAATAAGTATATCCGCGATCGACATGGGGTTGCACCGATCGTGGTAAAATTGTAAGAGAGGCGTTTTCGATGGTATGGTCACATAATTCGCCATAACCAGAATTCACTTGGTCAGATTGGCCTGAACGAAGTCGCTGTCAAGCGACCAAAAGGCCGGCCGAAGCAACGGTGGCTTGATACGCTGGATAGTGATTTGAAAGCCTCGCGACTGCATTTACAAGCATTTGACAGAAAAAATGGCGCAACCATCACGACGAGCCGACCCCGCTTGTAAAGAGGACAAAGGCTAAAGAAAAAGAAGACTAATTAGCGAAAAATTGTGTTCGCGGGTAAGAACGATTCTTCTGTGAAATTGGGTTCTGTTTCCATTTTCGAGATAGTCTATTCAGAGAAAGTTCAGCAAGTATGATGGTAATTTGTTTTTAGCTGCATTTTTTCAGAAAAAATAAACTTAGGAAAGTTAAAAAGGGAAAATTCGAATTTTAATTTTTTACTTGAACTCCTCAAAGAATATGTTAAATTATGTCAAATTAACCTTTAATCTTTATTAGCAGCAATTACCATGATTGAGGAGTGGTTAAGGAAAAACACCTAGAATTGACAACCTGTCGTGGTGTCAACCTCCGGCAAGATAATGCACACATGTTGGACTGTATAAATACCCCTTATTCCTGCCCTTTCAATATTCCTTGCAATACGTTCGTGAGACATACTTGTCGGAATTTCGTGAGGATAAAATCATGCTTCTGTCTCTACCTTAGCAAGGGTATCAAGCACAATGCGCAGTATTTCGATTAACTTTCTTTGTTTGGAGTAATAAACGTTACTAGTTTGTCTTTTCCAATGTTTTATTCATTGACGCAGGTAAAGATAGTTTAATGAACCAGCGGATAAAAAGCCTTGGTTTAGTTGGTATAAAAATTCAGAGCTAGCATATATCACCGCCATATTCGAAGATTTCTAGCAATGGTGTCAATGTCCCTATAGTTAAAAACATTATTTCGAGATCATTTATAGAATACGAAAAACGTTTTCACCTACTTATGTAATATACGACGGTAGCTGCGGCGTTTCATTTACAATATTAATAGCTGCTTTAAGCAGCGATATCCTAGCTTCAGCACTTATTTAGGCGAGAAATAACGGCCCTCTGGTTACCACTCTGTAGCACTCTGTAGTCTAGACATGCGGAAGTTTGGCTGCTACGCTGTGGATGTATTATGTATTGTAACGCTCAAAAATGTATTATAAGAAACATTAGCCCCCGAAAGGAATAATTGGCAATTACTATTCTAATGACAGAACCATGAGATATCATTATTCACATTACTTCGAAATAATGGCTTTGCAAAAAATTCAGACCATGTTGAGACAGGCGAAAGATCGTCATTGGTTGTTATTGGTGCATCTAATTGAAACACATCTCAGCGTAGCGGCAGTGATGGTGCGTAGGCGAGCGCGCTAAGCCCCATTTAGTGGGAACGACAACCATAGGAATATATCTATAAATTATATAAGTTTAAAGGCACGTCGTCTAAATATTCCTGAAACTACGTGTACTAATAAAACGTACCCTTCTTTGTCAAATTTTCACTTTACCGTTCAACACATTATAGTCTTCTTTAAGAGCAATGCAATGGGCCTAATTTCTTTCTATTTTTTTATAGAATGATCTATCTTTACCTCCATGATCCTCACTGCTACGGTAGCATCCTCTTCGTTTGACCTTAATATCTTTACCTATAATATTTTTTGAGATTCTAGTTGTAGTTGGGATAAATGAGTACCAGAGCCCAATTAAGAAGCGACCTCCTTTTTGTAAGTGCAGTATTAATTTTTACTATAAGCTCCATGCATATAAATCGTAAGCCATTAATGCATTGCCTCCAATTATCTAGTTCCAAAGACCGTGGCCTCCAGTTAGAAAATCTTAGAATTGATCTGCAATCCTCCCACTGAGTCCTCCCAGCGTTTTCTTCGCTTCCCTTTTGGCCGGTTACCATCGGCCCTGCCATTCAGCACTCCTTTCGGAATCCTTCCCTCGTGCATTCGTTTGATGTAGTCAGCCCATTGCAATTTTCGGATTTTGACTATTTCGAGAGTAGCGTTCCTAGATAGATGAATTGGTTCATTTGTTCGAAATTATACCAGTAATGTGCTGCTGGTATCAACTGAGGCCGCCTTTCCACAGTTTCGAAACCGCTTTCCTGAGCAGACGCAGCATGCAGAAGTCCCTTCGTGTTCGGTGCCAACGTTTCAGCATCCCATTAGACTGCGGATGGTATGCAGTTGTCGTGTGACGTTTGAAACCCAGGAGCTTGCCTAACTCCGAGAAAAACAGTATATCTAAACTGCATTCTCTGGTCTGTGACGCAACATCAATGCACGGGATCTGACTCGACAGAGAACCTCAGCGCATGATTGTGCCGTAAGGTCAGTTAGAGGTATTGCTTCAGGCCATCGCGTAAACCTAACGATGATTGTGAGGCAATGGTTGTATTCGTGCGAATCTCGCAAAGGGCCAATGATATCGAGGTGGATGGTGTGGAAGCGCTTGGTCGACCGAAGGAATACATCTACTTCCTTTTTTACATGCTTGTTAATCTCACACTTCTGACACACGATGCATTGTCTGACCCAAGAGTTTACCTCCATGGTCGATGGACGGCCAGAATTTTTTCCCGTGACTGATCGGTTCGTTATCATGATGCCTGGGTGCGCAAGAGTGTGTAGTGCGTGAAATACTTCTTTGTAAAAATCAGCCGAAATGAATGGTCTAGGTCCCTTGTCCGAGGTCTTGCAGAGTAAGTAGGAGTTTGAGCCGTAGATAAGAAACTCCTTGAACTTGCGCCCGGTGATTGCCGTATAATCAACGCGGTGGGGGCCGTAACCTCCGACATTCGTGACAAAGCGTCTTCAACGATGTTGTCTTTTCCAGTTACGTGTAAGATGTCAGAAGTAAACTAGCTGATGAAGTTGGCGAGGAGACGCTTTGTCGGGCTTTTGTTTAAGTGCGAAAGTAAGAGGCTTGTGGTCCATGAATTCGGTGAATCCTCAAGGGAGAGACGGAAGTATTTAATGCAGGGATATGCGACGAGTAGCTCACGATCGTAGGCGCTGTAGTTACGTTACGCTGGGTTGAGTTATTTCGAAAAGAAGCACAACGGTTGCCACGTTTGATTCACCCGTTGGTGAAGAGCGGCGCCTACCGCTGTTGGCGGCAGTTCAATGCCCGGGTGAAAGTGTTCTGACCGCTGGCAATGCAGTCGGTGGTTTTTGCCTCCAATGTGCCACCACAGATCTATTACCATCATCCTGAATCGAAACAATGCTAAGGAGTGGGGTCCACCTGAATCTTCGACACGGAAGTCAGTTTGCGAACAGCAATCAATTAAAAACGTGTTAGCGTCAGTGGGATGCTAAAGGAATTTTGTTAGTGGATTACCTCCAAACTGGTGAAACAATAAGTGAAGATTATTGCTGTAACCTTTTGGGCCAGGTGGACATGCAAATTCATTAGGAAAGACCTGGTTCGCAGAAGAAAAAGGTAATTTTGCATCTAGACAATGCGCCTGCTCACACAGCTCACAAAGCCATATCTGAAATCGCGGAATTCAAGTTTGAATTGTCGCAACATCTACCCTATTTCCCAGACTTAGCTTCCTCTGAGTTTTGACCTCAAAGAAGTATTGCGTGGTTATTGATTTTCACTAAATGAAGAGCTCATAGCTGCCATAAAGGGGTGTTTTGCAAAAAACAAAGAAGTTTTTGCAACTATAAATAAGTTTTTTCATTTCCATACCGCGAACTTTTTGATGTACCTAGTGCCTCACTAGAGGGCATCATATTCATCTAAATCTTTGGAATCCATCCTTTGATTCTGGTAGATATTAGTCTTCGAGGCACAGAAGCGATTAATTATAACCTCAAGAGCTTTGCATCGAGGTTCCACGTAAATTAACTATATATTTCCAAGTAATTCAATGAGGAAAAATTGGACCTTTCAAAAAACCTTGAACAATGTAGTAAACTTCCCCTAAACCCCCTTAAACAGTTGGAAAATCAAAGAAAATTAAATAGATCTATTCAAGTGTTGCTCGTAGAAATATGAAAGATAACTAGATTTAAGCTTATGATCGCTGGCTTTGTTTATTGACCTATTAATTTTTTGACACTGTAGGATTGTGAGACAAAGGATGATCATAAATTTCACAAATTTTTCTTGGCATTTAATTATCGTTACTAAAGATTTGTTTAATGTAAAGAACCACAAAGTCAAGATAGAAAAGAATTGTATAATTTTTCACTCCAAAGACACAACAAGGATGAAAATCGAGCCAAAGTAAATCTTAAGAATGAACGAAATTTATTTTTAGGTTCGCCAAGTGAAATCAAACAGAAATCCAGAAGCTTCGCGAATTTTTTAAAGATTGAAAATGAGGTAGATATGTTAGTACATTTGTACATATCTGTGAAGTGCGGTTGAAAGTTTTTCTTTCGCAAGTTTGAACGTGATCGATAGAGAATAGAAACCAGTCTTTGTAAATTCTTGTCGGCGGTTAATATTAATAGGATCCGCGACCAGGAGGCCCCATTACTCTGGTCGAATCCAGCAAGTTCAATGTGTTATAAGTTTACATTATACATTTTGCTGGTCGACCGCTTCAAGGTTAAATGAGTAAAAGCGATTAGCAACACAGTTATATGGTTATTGTATCTGTAGAATGCGCACGCTACCTGTGCGAACTTAAATGTATTCCAAAGCAGATATGGCGATACGTTTTAATGCACAGGGGAAAGCATCCAGCGGTTGGGTTGTGGGTAGACGGTATTTCTAAGAAAGCAGTGTTCACAAAAAGGAAAAGGAAATAGCAAAATAATTTGCACAAATCAAAGGTTATGATTGATAATCTTCAAGATAATCCAATATTTCTGTTCATAGGAAAATGAGGGGGATCGTATTCTAACCCTGCATACTGAAGTTTTGTACTATATCAGTAGAACGAACAATAGCTTCCTTAAAAATTGTCTCGAGGCCCGCTGATTCCTTATAGGAATTTTCTTGCTGAAAGTGATGAAGTTATTCTGTTTTAATTTTTTTCAATATCGATAATCTTCGAATGCTTCATTTCCACTATAATCCGAATAATGGCTACATTACTTTAAATTATTTCAAACAATTCAACTTGGTTCATCATATTGGCATTGGAAGTCGGCTTAGGTACACTTAAGCCGAAATACCTGTTCGTACTTTGCATGAATATTAATGGAGCGTGACGGTGACTATCTTGTCGAACGTACCGAACTTGAAATGAATACTCAAAACTATAATTGATGTTATAATGCAAATTTGTTCAACTATCAATTTCAATTACTCTTCAATCTTTGAAAAAGGAACAATTTATGTGATATACAGATCAGATACTGTTAAGCTCCTCACATTTAATTTTGGAGTGCAATCACTGATTGGAGTATGTTTTTCAATTAACTGCATGACAGTGTACAATTTAATCGACCTTTGTAGCTTCGACCTCAAAGAAACTAACGCTGAATATAAAACGAGCAGGAGGAGCAATTTTTCTAAACATTGGTGTTTGCAGTGTGCGGCACCAAAATCTGCAAACAATTTAATTAATCTTTTTTTTATTAAAATCGGTTTACTGTCTGTCTATCTGTCCGTCACAAGCATTTTTCTCGGAGACGGTTATAGCGATTGACACCAAATTTGGTAAAAAGATGGGAACTGTGAACTGTGGGTGTACATTTTTTTTCATCAAATATAGTCATGTGGGGTATCAAATTAAAGGTCTCGGTTAGTACTTTTCGAAGCCGGTCGTAGTTTTGACATTTGTTAGAAAGATGGGGAGTGCGGGGCATTCAAAGTGATCATTTTTTTAATGAACCCATTCTCAGAAGCTACCAAACCGAAAAATCTAAAAAAATCAGGGGGCTGCCACTATATGGTGCCTAGGCTCCGAAATACCCTCCATACCGATACCTGTTCAAATAAAGTTAATAATAGTAAATTACTATAATTTTTAGTAATTGACAGGAAAACCCCCCTTAAGTTCACCCTAGAATCACGAAATTTTGCAAAATGTAGGTTACATCATAGAGCATGATCCTACCAAATGTTTTGATAATCGAACTATTACTAACAAAGTTATAATAGGTCAAAGCTGTCGCTACAGTGCAAATTCAAGACTTTGAATGTCAATATTACTTGAAAGTGGGTATATGCATATACTACGTGCTACATACTAATGGAGCAAATGCACACTCAAATCTCTATATAAAAGAAATACACAAAACCTTTCATCCCTGAAGCGTCTAGTTTCCGGTTTCCCGACTTTTTTAAACATATTTTTTAACCAAGAAAAACGGAAAAGTTTTGTATTTCTTTTAGTCACGTTATTTGTGAGGACATACAGAGCACATTTATGTAATATACCCCTCGACAGTTTCTATGGTCGCCTCCAGTCTCAATCTGAAGCGTACCTAGGCGTCGATATCGGCAAATGCCACATTAATAGGGACTCTTAGTGAACCGCATTTGGATGTCTGGGTTTGTTGACGGCTCTTTCAACTACGCTATAATCATTAAAGTTCAAAGGATTTATATCTGTGCTGTTGGGAGGTCAAAATTGACTAAAGCATGCTGACGTTGTCTGACAACCAATTTTGAATCAAATGACTTGTGTGGGCAGGGACACTATCCTGCTGGGAAACATTGGGATTTCCAAATGACAGTATCTATTCACGGCTTCACTATATTCTTAAGAAACGTGAATATACCTCTTTTATGACATTTTCTCTTTGCTAAAGAAATATGGTGGCATCACATAACCCCCACTGGACACGACACCTAGCACGTGAATGTTTGCCGGAAATTTATAATAGTTCTTCCAACATTGGGAATTACTCCAGAGTCGTCAGTGTGCTAAAGGTTTCCTTCGATTGATTTTTGCATCCGCAGTAAAAATTTAGTCTCTAGAGAAAAGCTGAATCGTTCGGCAGCATTGTTTTTTGAGAAACACAAAATCGAATTAAATCGTTCAACTTGGTTTCTCCTGGAGGCCTTCTGGTCCTGGCTAACGGATTATAGAGGGAAGCTAGCATTTCTTTTTATTTCATCATGTGAAATGAGATCTCCTCTCTCATTGTGGTAATTTAGGTGTCTCTGTTGATGCTTGCATTTTTCACCGCCAAAGTGCACCGGTGATTATTCGTAGTATGGATTGGATTGGACTTCCTGTAACAACTGAATATTGGATATACACGCTGAACCCCAGAGCTAAATTCCGCAAGTCCAGATTGGTGCTATGATCGTTTTGTAGAGCAGATGTTTGTATCCAAGTCCCATCTTTTCAGTTTTACTTGCAGTGCTTTTGTCTCGATGTTTCCTCCATGCTAAGTGCATATACAGGTACTTTACTTCATTCTATTGATGGATCTTTACACTTTTGACTGAGAGCTTAGCCTCAGGATGAAAGTGACGCGGTAACACATAGTTACATCAATGCGAATTTTCATTGTGTAAACCACTTTTCAATTCATTCTAGGTCGATTTATAGATTTTCGGATTGGAGTGGGTACTTAGAATAACTGTCGTCTGCAAATGTTGAGGATGCCAGATTAGAGTCTGTTGGTAGGTCCGAACTGTGAAAAAAGTAGAGGGTTGGCCCAAGGACACTACTTGAAGAACTCCAGCTTGGATGTTGTAACAACAAGACGTGATGCTTCTGAATTTGATTTGCTGAGAAGCCGCTTTGTTTTCCATTATATGGATATGATGTAATTTTTTAAGCTAGTAATTTTTCAGGTTCCTTGAGAGGATAAATAGCTGACTTCGGAGCTGTAGGATGCAACCTTGGTCTAATCTAACACACATTTAGGAATCATTGTGTTTTAAGAAATCTCCCATTCTCTGGGGTAATAGGTGAGACCTAGAATTGCGCTGAACATGTGTGTTACGTGAGTAAATGCGATCCGCGGAAGTTCTTTCAACATTTTTCCTGAGATTAGGTGATGCCCTGGGGCTTTCTCTGGGCCCACTTGTTCTTCAATGGCTCGAGCAGCTTGTTCGGTTCTAAATTATCTTTGGCGTAATAATATATACTTTTGGAAATATTACTTGTATCAGGTAGTTTCATACCAATTATTATTTCCTGTCAGTCTTAAAAGTGCTTCCATGGTGAACAGATGTGTTCGGTAAAATTCAAAGTAAGTTTCGTGTTTGCAAGTAGAGGTAACTACCTTTCTTTTAGTGCTGTATTTATTATCTATGCGGTTTTCTATATCTATCCTTTTTGGGACAAAAAATACTAGTTTTTTTTTTCAAAAAGGAGTTTTTGATATGTTCACACGTTGGCAACGAACCATAGATGTCAACGGTGAATATTTTGAGGAATAAACACATTTGAATTGAAAATAATCTAGTTTTTCTTAACCTTTTAAAATCCGACATTTGATATGAAACTACCTGATATCTATAGTAAATTGTAAACGAATATCTTTCCCAGGTTTCATGCAAATGCTGCCCCTTTTTAGCCATTACTTCTAACTTGGTTGCCATTGGCTTTGTAATGAAGGCTGAGGCCTTTGTATTGACCCACATGTTCCAATTAATCCTTTTTTTAGGTCTGAAGGTCTGATTGTTTTTTCAACTTGTGTTTGTTTTGAAGGAGGTATAATATTCAATGCGGGGTACTATTTTTTGGAAGTTCAGTTGCACAGAGCTAACTAATCAGACTCATAATTTCATTGAGCTTCGACAAGGTTCTGCCGGAACGCTCCTGGTCACCCTCCTCTGGGTTCCCAGTCATGAAGACATTGAGGGGATGAGCGGTGGGCACAGTCTGTTTCCTGCTAATGACTGTCGAGAGTGGAATCTACTCGCACTACTTAGCAGCCATGTCGAAGGCTCATCAGCTGTGCCAAATCAAGGAAGATTTGGCACAACAAACAAAACTCGATCGCGAGAGCACTTGTGCTAGACCCGTGCAAATGCATATAAGATTGCGGTGATCTGCACGGGCCACTGGCCTATAGGCTACCATGTCATCATGCTTGGCACTCTCTATATTTTGCATTGCCGAAATCGCGAAGAAGGGGGAGAAACCCTCAGCCAGCCATGGTCTTAGCAGTTTGCGGCATCAAAACGGCGCATCATAGCGCTAATTTGGCTGCTCGCAGCGGCCACTGATACCTACCAGAATAGGCGAACGATCCTCCAATGGCCATAGCTCACTTTTCGAGTTGGGAAGATGGGGGAAGTCTAAGTTAAGATATTGTTTGAAAAATCTGTAAGGTTTCCTCAGACAGCAAGACAGGCGGTGATGGATTGACTTGTGGGCTTGTTTGGAAAATCTGAAAATTATCTCATAATAAGTAAGTTGAGTTGAGAAAGGTTTTTCCATTTTGAATTACTCCTGCATTACCGGAAAGTATGGTATAATTTTAAGTTGGCATGGAAAATATGGTACTTGCATTTTACTGGTGATAGGCCAAGACTTTTGGCCCGATTGCTCATTTGGAGAATGAATGGGCGTGTAAAATCGGGAACGCCGAGCTAAATATAAAGAGTTTCAACTCCATTGGTTCATTTTAAGTGTAATAATAGTGAATAATTGGTGCAAATTACTTTCCGCGGGGATCGAATTTTCGAAGGGGTTTTGATTGGTTGGTATTTACGGATTTAGGAGAGTTTGGGGCCCGGTACTCGCAATAATATTCTTTGTAGCTTGGGGGTGTGATACTCCTGGTGGAGCCAAACTTGGTGACATATGTGTCACCGTTCTCAATTGACTTCTTTGTTTCATCAACTGGATATCTACAGGGGTAGCTGACCGATTCCGATTTTATTGCAGTTACAATAGGGGGCGTTTCGATTGTGAGTTTTGCTTATTCCCCATACGAGTGGTTGTTTATACACTTTATGCATCTGTGCACGATCGAGGACTTTACGGCAATATACTAAAAATTATGGTAGTTGAAACATTGTTATTACTCCATGCTCTGACTCTCGTGAGTGTTATGGTAATTTCTAGTAAAATAGATTTACCTTGAACACATCATTGAACTTTTGTAGAGTCTTGAGGGTGGCAATGAACAGTCCCATGATTTCATGATTTTATTGTGAACGTTAGGCTTTCGCTGCGAATAGCTTTATTTCTTCTTGTCACGTAGTTGGCTACTATTCGCAAGTGTAATTGGAATATTCTTAGTCTTCGCTTCGCTTCTGTCTTGTGGTAGCGTCGGGAATGATTGGGTGTTTAGTGCAGAGGGAGTTGTGGGGGTGGCAAATAGTTTCCCGTGGTTAGCAGAATCTGCGAATATTAGCACTTTTCCACCGTTGGTATTTTATAGGGATGGTCTTTAAGAATTTTGATAAATTCGAGTACACTAATTATGTACCCAGTAATTTGGAGGATTTTTTCCTTCTTTGGTTAAGCTAGTTGGGAGTTGCTAATTGAAGTGGAAGCTACAGGCGGGGCACTGACAACTTTAACAATAATTTGTCATTTCTCCGATTGTGTATGTCGTTTTTTCGGCATATTTTATAATGAAAAAAAAAGACAAATTTGGTTTTTTAAATGCCGAATAGTGAGTTTTATATCCTTATATATCGACCAGTTGTCTTCTTCCTCAGTGAGTTTTTGTCCGCCGTGACAATAGACAGGAATAAACTATTCGGCATTTAAAAAATAGCATTTGGCTTTTTTTTCATTACTAATTTGCTGCTATTTTTGCAGCAACTTAGTCCTAGTGCTTCCCGCTGGCTGAATCGTTCCTGAATTGTTGCTGTTTCCGCGGAAGTTGACGAAGATTTTTGTGCATACTCTTCTTCTTGGAGGCCCGTAATTCATAATCATGTGCCATAATGTTGCTGTTGAGGTACTTCCATCTAAACCAGGAGACTCGATTTTCCCTGAGATCATCCTTACTTACTGCTTTTTTCTTTCTGTAATTTTTATAGATTTCAATTTTGGTTTTGTTTGGGGTTAAAAGTAGCGTCCCAATGATTATCTTGCTGTCTCTATCCTATTTTCGTCGAATACTTGATGTGGATTAGGGTTTAAGGTTTTCTGTAAATAAAACCTAACTGAAATTGGCGCACACTATTTGTCTGTTACGCGGTTATATCTATTGATCCTAAATTTAGTCAAAATGTAGAAGCTGAACTCCAGTATTGGATTGAAAGGCGGTTCTTATTCATAGAAGAGCGAGGATCCATATTTTTGTTATCAAATATAGCAGCCCATTAATCGAAAAGTCCTCATTATTTTCGACTAGTATAGTGTTGGTTTTAGTTTTGACGTTTATTTGGAGGGAGACTTTGAGGGGAATTTGAGATGTCACATTTAAATCAATGACTTTTTCTTATAACAACTGAATTGAAAAGGTGAAAGCAAAGAAGTGCTAGCTACAGAGGCTCAAGAAAATAACAAGGACAACGTAATCTAGGACGGTGTTATCATCAAGAAACTCTATATTGATTCCTCTAGGTTTGAACAAAGTTCCAGCTATATAGGTAACATTATGGATTCTTGCTGTAGCAAATAACCGGAAATTCAGCGACTCGCTCCTGGGTAATATAACGATAGCGTTGTTAAATTCCTTCTGGGAATTGTGAGGGTAAACTTGTTGGTGAAAATCTTTGACAAAACTCTGGGTGGCCAAAACGACGATTAATCAAATCCATCCAACTCATGTGGGTAAGCAATTTTAAAGCACGCTATATTTCGATCAGAATTGTTTTTCGTCAGTAAACACTACAGCCTAAGTTCAGCATACCTCCGAATGTTATCACATAAATTCTTATATAGTATGGTAAACTCGAGATCAATGTAATAAATAGGGGAAAAATCTGGCGACAATCCTTCCGTTAAATTCCATGGAGTTGAAACTTATTTGACGAAAGTGGGGGCATTAGACAGCGCTGGTCAATAGAGCTCTTTGGTCGAGCATGACCATATAAGTGGTCTTCCCGAGAAGCTAACTAGTACGATGACACAGAGAAAATTGAGCCGGTCATTGAGATGGTAGTCTTGAACTTCACAAGAGGTGTATCTTCGGGGACAATAAATTATTTAGATATTATGCTTTATCGCATGGTACTAGGCGATGTTTAGAGAATTATAACAAATTTAAAACTGTTTGTCATGAAATATTGAAGGCAAAGAACAGGAGCTAAAAAAACGGGCATGTCTAATTTAGGACTTACTAACATACTTTCTACCCCGCATCCTGCATGGATCAATCGATATAATTGTACCCATTGCTGCAGATAAGCATCAAATTTCGCTCATTTAATATAAATCATGATTGACTGTTTGACAGAAATTTGGCTGTACATCTGGCATCAGGATTTTTCCGTTCAGGTCTTTAAAACAACCGAGAACTATTTTTATTTTATTTTACACCAAATGCTTATCACTGATCATCTATTTAAACTTTTACATTTGTACGAGTATATATGTTACTATGTATCAGGGTTTTCCTTAATTACCACGAGTTACTGGGGAGCTTTGTATCTTTAGTGAGTCAAAGCTATTCCGCTTTTAATTTCAATTTTCAAACCAGCCGACATGCTGGCATTTAAACTATCTTAATTTCCAAGCGGCAAATAACATATAATAAATAAATAAATCATTCCAAATAAAACACTGCAAGATTGAAGAGAGCCATGTGATGCTTCTTCCAAATAAAAGTATGCATTGAAAATGTGGTAACATTGGGAAACCCACTCACAACAGCGACGTCACACCACCGAGTAATTCAGCATTGAAAGCCAGTATATATGTGTATGCATATAAACAGGTCTTTTCGCACTTTTTTTGCTTTAACGCTCATTCACTGGTACAACGATATATCGTCTATTTCGTTCTCAAGACGTCAATTGCCTTGGCGTTCGATTGTAAGGTTGTTGGATTAAAGACAAAATAATTCCCAGCAATCTCCCAAAGGTTAACTTCACAAGGCGTCCTGACTGCAAAGGAGACACTTTTCTACTTCTCCTTTGCTACCAATGAATAATAGGAAAAATCTTGAGTTAAGAGCTTGTACTTAAACACCAAAACGATATCAATTACAGTCAGATTGAGGGGGTGGGCGTGGAATTCAACGTTTTCTCCTCATCCGTGTCGTCAAGTGATTTACAATGTTTCAATTGACAACAATTCACCGCGCGACGACTTATAATGCCACGCGGATACGTACATCCATTCAATTTCGTCCTCAACCCTCGTCTACAGTTTCAAGAGACGACGATGGCGTCATCCCAAGTGATTATGCCACGAATCCTTCCCTCCTCGGAATCATCTCGATGTGTCATTGAATGCAGGGTGCAAGAAGTGGAAAGGATTCCGATTGTGGTTACTGAAATGAATGGGAGCCAATCGATAATGACAGCTTAATAGGCAGTAAAACTGTTGTAAGCGGGTTTGTTAGCAGAGAAAGGCGAAGTAGGTACTTAGGATGTTGAAGTTCGACGACATATAATTTTATCAATTGAATTACTTCTGTGGGGGGTGAGGTCAGGTTGGTGGGTAAGGAGGAAATAGGATAAAATGGATCTTTTCCGGAAATAGTGAGCTAGATTTTGTATATCTCATTGGGGGTGTAGGGACTTCGGAGCCGGCTTTAAAGTAAACTATCGTATTGTAAAAAGTAACAAGAGAAATTTTTACTAGGAAGACGCTTCTAAGCCAATTTTCAAAAAATAAAAAGATACATTGCAGAAAAAAGTCTAGATTTATGTATTTAAAGGACTGCTGTTCCACAAGCAGTTGAGACTAAAACTTAATAAGGAAGAGGTCAGCTGACCCTCGAAATTCAGGTTTATGGGTAATGAACAATTTTTATTCGCCATTTAAAGAAAAATTTAGTCTTTCTTTTTTTGTTTTTGTTTTTCTGCCTTAAAAATAAGCCGTAGAAGTATATATTGCATTTATCAATAATAATGAAAATGTTAATATAGTGTATGGTCTAACGATTTACTTTGAAAAGGTCAGCGAGCCTGTCAAGATAATTAAAAAATATTTAGGTTTCTAAAACAAAATTGTGATGATAAATAGGTTAGCTACTATCAAAAAATAGAGACGCCGAACAAGGCTATGAAGTAGCTCATATTAACCAGCCCTACTAACGTACAGTGTTGATATTCATATGGCTAAAACATCGTAGGATTTTGTCAAGCGCAAATAAACTCAGCTATAGCTTCAGTAATTACAGAATATGGAAGGTATCTACTACTACTTTTTCCTATGAGAAGGCAGATATCATTCTGTCCATGTGGCGAAATTGGTTTTACCTCAATTGGAATGCATCTACCCATTTCAAACTGTTGCCTCCGCATTTACATGCATTCTTTTCGTTCATTGCAAATATTTCATATAGTGCAAAACAATCCTTAGTTCATCTTATCGTGGTGGGTTAAAATAAGTACAGTACCAGATTAAAGATACCATATAAAAGAGGAATTCACCATCACTTATATCGGATTATCGATAAATTTCTGGTAATTTTTAATGTTTCTCTTCCCTTGGTAATTTTTTTCCAACCGCGAAGGGCAATAGCAAAACTACGAGCCGAATGCGGAATCAAGGTTGTCAATGCCAATCCCTAGAATTTCTAAGTAGAGCGAAATATACCACTTGATTGAGGACTAGCAAAAGTGGTGTTGCCTGGAAAAATAAAAATATTGAACTCAACTTAGAATTTCACCTTTTCTCTGGGATATACTATTCTGTAACAGTAGTAGATTTGTTACCAAATCATAGGCCAATTTGGACTTACTCTGAATCACTGAATAAATCGTCATTTTACTGAGTGAAATCGCCTTAACAGAACTAAAGTGAAGTTTAAAACTACATTTTATTTGCCCAGGCGAAATAGAATATTTTGTCAGTGTTCGATACCAGTTCACAAATGCTACGTGTAATCAATCTCCAGGAAAAGGAAACGGAATCCTAAGTTACTTATTCTTACATCCTATATTGTTGCCGAGTATTGGAGTTTTTACTCCCCGCTCGCCGTTTCTGATTGGAAACCAGGAATAATCCAAAATATAGCCCCCCGACCGTTTAAATTACGAGTTAAGATCTGACAAACTCAATTCGAGAACTGCTGTCAGAGGTTCGTTTCCATGCTACTCTTTTGACAGCTTATGTTTTAATTTTGACATAAAATCTTCGGGTTCTGTGACATTCGCAAGTTGTTATTGTCATGATCCCTAAAATAAAGTTTGTCGAGTACGAGTTTCATTGCATTCATTTGCTCTACTTCTTCCTTAGACTATCATAGAAAAGTTATCGATTTGGCCCGGCGAACTTTTGTAAATCGTGACACCATTGAAATAATGCCAGGGAAATTCACATCCTAAGGAAGGGTAGTTATGGTTATCTGGAGTTAGCTTCACCATCATCAACGGCGCAACAACGGGTATCTGGTCTAGGCCTGCCTTAATAATGAACTCCAGACACCTCAGTTTTGCGTCGAGGTCCACCAATTTGATATCCCTAAAAGCTGTCTGGCGTCCTGACCTTCACCATGGCTCCATCTCAGGCAGCATCTGCCTCGTCTTCTTTTTCTACCATAGATAGTGCCATTATAGACTCTCCGGGGTGGATCATCCTCATCCATACGGATTAAGTGACTCGCGCACCGTAACCTAATGAGCCGGATTTTATCCACAACCAGACGGTCGTCCATCCTCCATCCCCTGTAGGAGGCCAAAAATTCTTCGGAGGATTCTTCTCTCGAACGCGGCCAAGATTTCCCAATTTTTCCTGTTAAGAACCCAGGTCTCCGAGAATACATAAGGACTGCAGGATCGTTGCCTTGTACAATAAGAGCTTTGACCCTATGGTGAGACGTTTCGTGTGGAACATTTTTTGTAAGCTGAAATAGGTTCCGTTGGCTGTCAATCAGTGCCCGCGAATTTCATTTTCATAGCTGTTATCGGTTGTGATTTTCGACCCTAGATAGGAGAAATATTCCACGGTCTCAAAGTTGTAGTCTCCTATTTGCATTGTTTTCTTTTGACCAGTGTGATTCGATGTTGTTGGCTCTTTGTTTTTTATTGCTAACGTTGCCACCATATACTTGCGTCTTGCCTTCATTAATGTGCAGCCTGAGCTCTCGCGCCAATCGCCGCCTGCTCGATCTGGATGAAGATGGACTGTACATCTCGGGTTGTTCTTCCCATGATGTCAATATTGTCAGCGTAGGCTAATAGTTGGATGGACTTGAAGAGGATGGTGCCTCTTGTACTGACATCTGCATCGCGAATAACTTTCTCCAGTGACGGTTAAAGGGGACACATGATAGGGCATCCCCTTGTCTTAGGCCGTTGTTGATGTTGAATGGTCTCGCGAGTGATCCCTGCTGCTTTCATCGGGCCTTGCATAGTGGTCAGGGTCAGCCTACTCACTCTTATCAATTTCGTTGGGATACCGAATTCTCTCATGGTCGTGTACAGTTTAACCCTGGCTATGCTATCAGAGGCGGCTTTAAAGTGGATGAAAATGCCCAACTGATGCCCATATTCCAGCAGTTAGTTAGTTAGAAGTTATACATGAAGACTAGACCCTGTTACCATGATGTCGAAAGAATCAAAGAAAAGTTATCAAAAGTTAAGGAGTCATAAGGATGCATAAGGGTGTTTTCTAACCACATCCCTCACGTTAAATTTACGATAGCCGACCAACTATGATTTGGGATTCCACTGCTGAAGAGTCTTTTGTTACTTTCACGCTCTTAGACTATGTATTAGGCGACGTTTCTCGTTTTCCCGTCTCTTGTCGCTTGTTAGTTTTCTTCCATCATCATCTATTTATCAGATTTTTTAAACTCTGCACTGTGTGTGTACTGCTCATTGTGCCAGGTTCATCACTTGATAAAATCATATTTACTATGTTTTCGGCATGTAGCGGCGCGTTTGTACGAGTTCGTAGTTTCCTTGTAAATAAGACAATTTTCCGATGGTGATCAGTCCCGAGTCTGTAATGAGATTCATATGAAGTGGCTCTTGCCACGCGCGTCACGGATCTTCCCCTTCGACTTCGCCACCCGGGTCTCGAATGGTATCAAGGAATTGGTACTACGATCAAAAGAAATATTCTCCTGCTTTGATGGTTATTGAGTTATGTGTGTCGTTGTTTCGGTTTCTAATGAAAAAAAAAAAACAAATTTTATTTTTTGAATGTCGAATAGTGAGTTTTTAATTCTTCATATACTGGTATACTGGTATTTCAATTTTTGTCTGTAAGACAAAAACTCATTAAGGAAGAGAACAACCGGTCCGCGAAATACCGGTATATGAGGAATAAAAAACTAACTATTCGGCATTTGAAAAATAAAATTTGTCTTTTTTTTCAATATATAAACTATGGTACATCGATGAATGCTACAACCATTAGGAATTTTAGGGTTTATCCTACCTTTAAGTGTTTTAGCCTTGCGTTTGGTAATATAAGTGTCGAAGATCATCCCAAGGTATGTATGGAGGTTTCCTCGCTCTTCCCGCAGAATTCGTAGACAGTGTACACAGGTATCCTTAGTCTTCCAGGCGGTAGTTCAGCTTGTAGTGGTTCGGTAGTATTTCTGTTATTATCAAAAGGCTCTACTTGGTGAGGCTTAAACAATTCTTTGAGCGCTCTCCACAAGCACCCCAGACGGTCCCAAACCAAGTTGTTCGACCCTTTTCTCTTCTTTGTCTTCCTGATTGACGTGGTAGTGAACCTCTTCTTGAGTCTACAGAGAGGGCCTGGTTCATTTGGCAGCTTTTCTGCGCCTTTTCTTCCCGGTTCCTCCAATTCCTCGTTGCCGTTTGACTCAATATGGCATGGAACCCAGAGCATCTAGACATTATTGTGGGAGTCAAGCATATTCAATATATTAAGGCATTCTCATACCAGTGTAGAGTTCATGTGATTCGACAAGGTAAATAACTTTGATAATCTGAGTATAAATTATGCGGTGTTTCCAACGATTTATTATCTGAAATAATAAAAAACTTGTTGTTTCTTTTTCGTTGGTCTAGATATTTATTCTTGCGAATATCGATATTTCGGGAACCACTTGTTCCCTTCATCAGTGCTAACAAGTTCCCTTCATCAGTGCTAACAAGTAGGACAACAAGTCATCAGTGCTAACAAGTCTAGGAAATATCGGTATTTGCAAGAATAAATATCTACACCAACGAAAAAGAAACAACAAGTTTTTTTATTAATTCAAACTTTGGTAATCGATTGTTGATTAGGATTGCAATATGCTGCCCTTAAAGTTCCTTTGGACGTTAAGGTAGGAACACCTATCTATGACGTATCTATATTTCCTCCGGAAATAAACTGGAATATTTACTTATTGGTTCGGAGTCCATCTTCCTTGGTTTGCTCCCTAGGCTGCCCTGGGATTTCGTCAGTGCAATACGTAAACTCTGACTGGTTTAAACAGTGGGTCCCTACTACGCCCTCCCAGCTCGCTCTATTGGTCTATTATCTTTCAAGTTTATTATCGAAATGAAGCTCTGCCGAGAAAGAATTTCAATGTTCTTCCGATTTAGGTCAAATCCATTGTAGCGTCTTGGTTGCTTTTTCACTTCATGCAATGGATTTGATATCCCTCCCACGAATTGGGACTTCGCGAGGTACAGTTTCAAGAACTTCGAAAAATGGGAAGAGGGCTTCGAGCGGTGCACTTCGGGATAGGGGTGAAGGGACCATAATTTTAAATCTATTCCATCTCTTCATTTTCTAGAAGGCCAATTCAGAAATATGGAGTAGCTTATGCATTTTTTGCAGTTTGGAGCAGTCGCTCCCAAATAATGTCGTTAAAACATTTTTTTATGGGTTTACAATTCTTTACATGCAAAACCTCAACAATTTCGAATACTTCGAATACAACCAATTTTCATAACGATAAATTAATAGCCGAAATAGTGAGATTCTAGTTGTTAATTTTCTCACGAAGTAATCAGAACTGACCTTCCAGAAAAAGTGTCAGTCTGACGATATCCGAATGCCAGAAATTGCAATCATAGCATAGCTCCCGCAGAATTGACGACAAATTTTATTCCATTATTTTTACGAGCCATTTCAAATATGTATCTTTGAAAGATATAATCCAGCCAGTGCCAAATCAAACTAGTGCGAAATCATCAAACCATCAAAACGACATATAAATGCCCCCAACATCTAAATCATTTGTTCATTAAAAATGAATTTATATTCCTCCAAAAATAATAATGAAAACTGTCGGAACTTTGATTGCGTCTATGATGAGCCGGCTTGAGTGAATCTAGAGGACTTTCGAGGCGTCTGCTTAATTCAAGCTCCTTTTATTCGCTCGGCGAACTATCAAGAGGACCGACAGTGGCGAAAGGGAATGGGATGATTGTATAACATAGCACCGAGATTTTTATGACCTCTGAATGGAATCATTCTCAGAGGGAAAGTTTTATAGTTTGTCATGAATTGAATGTGCTCTGTCGGAAGGAACTTTATCGTCGCACTATCTCCGACTAGAAATCGCATTTAAGCATAAAGAAAAACACGCGATAAAAAACTACTCACTATTGAGCACTCTTCGTATCAGGAACAGACTAAATGTCCTGCCGGAATAGTGTCTTCACGTCGCGAACAATATGTCAAATGTCTGTCGAAGTCTTCATTGAACATCCTCAAATGATTGTGACTTCCGCTATTATCTTCTAAATCCTACAAATGATTGGAATTTAATGCTCTTTGGGCTTCAGAAAGTTTTGAAGGACTCAGGACACGTATATGTGGCAGCCTTGATTTCAATTCAATCGTTTTTTATATCATTGTGCGTTTCAAAGTGGAGTGGAGTTAAATTACCAGGAAGATAAAAAAGTATCAACTAAGGGAATTAGTAGGAGAAGCTATTTCCTGACCAGTAGGTCGAATGCACACGGAGAGGTTCTCCACTGTTGGCGATTTCACATTGTGTGGAGGACATAAAACTGGAGGAAATTTGAATAATTTTTTTTTTTAAATTGAATGAAAATTCCTACTTTGAATTAGTTATATAAGAGATGAACAATAAATATTAAGGCAGTAGCGGTCCCAAGGATTTAATTTGGGGATCAAAATATTAGTTATTTTTGTGGTTCGTTCTTGAATTTTTTTGTAGTTAGAATTGGGGATTAAATTATTACTTCCTGAAGAGTATGTATGAGTTGACAATGTCATCACCGAGTTGATTGGGCGTCAGTTCCTCGAACTCTTGCTCTGGGTTCAAATCTTGTTAGGTCGTGGATATTTGTATTCGAACAGGGTGTGTGGATGCCCTAACTCGACAAACATAGTAAACATTTCGGAGGTAGTCACACACTTGCACGTGGCGTCCCAAACGATGTTAATCTTTTGTAGATGTACCGCCATTTTTCAATTAAGTTACCCAATTGTAAAAAGGAGTAAAGGTGCCATGAATTTTACCCAACTCAGTTGGTGTTCCGTCTTTGAATACTGGTGTTAATCACAGATCTCTACTCTATTTTTCGAAATAGCAAAAGTTTCTTCTTTCAATTGGCTATCAAATTGAAACCACGAGACGGAGATATATAAGAGTTTAATAGCTATCTGGCGAGAATTTACACTTACTAGATTCTTTCTACCGCCATGACTGCTATCTTTTATATTTTTTAAGGTTTTGAACATCTCTCTAACATATCTCCAGTCAAAATCGGCTAGCCTACTTCTCCAAATCCGCAACCCCTTTGAGCGAAATCCATGACTCAGCAAGAGAAGCAAGCACATGTCATCGGCGGAGTAGAGGTGTTTGAGCAGAGATGGCATCGTCCATTAAATCTTCCACATGCTTCGGTACCAAGAAGGATATCATCGATAACAAGAACAAAAAGTATTTGTTGGTTTCTCCTGCGTAGACCCCCCCCCCTTCTTGTTGATACTGTCAAAAGCATTTTCGGAATCGATGAAGAGCAAGTGAAGCCAGGTCTGAAATCACATACTGCTCAACAAAGACCCAAAGGGTGGTGATGTGGTCGGCGTAGGAGGATTCAGGGCGGAAACGAGCCTGTTCTCTGTCAGTCACGCCGCTGTTTTCTCCATGCGACTCAGGATTATCTTTGCCACAACAGGAAACACATAAATACCCCTCCAGTTGTTACACTCAAGCGAAATATCTGCGCTCATGAACTTAATTTAAAGAGAACTAAATGTCGCCAATCCAGTAAATCATGCGTTTGAAATAATTCTAGTCAGTAAAAAAATGGAACTTGCTATCATTAGCTTTGAAAACATAGGCAAACGGCCATACACGGCCAAATTTCGAAACACCATCCACCATTAATGTTTACTCCCCTGCAGAGCAGATTGCAGATTTAGAGAAGAATACCTTCTACGAGCCAGTGGAACCAATAACAACGTGTGAATTATTCAACTAACAGTATGACACGAAGTGGTCATTGGAAGTACTTGGTTTCTGCGGTATGCTGCTGCTGGTTTGAAGACGATTATAAGCTAGTAATGAAACGGAAGAATACATACTGGGAGATGCAGCAATATCAAAAAGGGCGGACAGGCGCAAAAACCTATCACGAACTTCGTTGAGCGGAGAAGGAACTTCAAAGATAGGAAAGTTGGAAGCACCAACAGAACTCAAAAAGTTCAGGAAGCAATCGCAGAAGTTTTACCAACACGCCAGAAGGTCGAAGTTCTAAACACCACGATCTTCATCTTGTCGAAACTAGAAGTTGTTTGTTTAGGGAAACTATGAAACCTTATCTACATATATTATCGCGCACTTAGTTGCTGCGTACTAAATTACTTCACTTTTATTCTACAGAAATCATGTGTTAAGTCAGAAAATCACTGATAGGAGTGATTCATTTGGGTTCTGTAAATTAAGGGGAACCCATACATATTTTTAAATGATATGATATTGGTGATGATATTTTTGACTGACGGCTCCACTAGATATTTATGTATATTTGATATATCCAGTCGTGCGCCGCGTACGAGCGGTGGTCTAGTGGCCAAAAAAACCGAGTTGGAATGTGAAGATGTGCCGCCATTGAATTCTACAGTGACCGCGGGTGCGGAGTCCGACATTGGCCATGACTGGACGATATACTCCAGAACATACCGCCCAACGAAGCTACAAGTCTCCTTAACAAGTTGGATGAAGCGCTAAAGAAGAATTAATCCTTTGATGAATCGGCCAGCGGACTAAAAAAACAATCGCCTATTTAGTGGTAATAATCAAAAATAATCTCAGTGGATCCATCACCACAAGAACTATCACTTCCTTATCAAGCCGTCGACCTCGCTGTGAATTTTGGAAAACCTGACCAATGACTTCCTGGTTATAAAATTAGAGGGAAAGAAAGCGGACTATGTTCTTGCGAAGAACCTATTGGGCCAAAGCATCGCTAGTGTTACAATCGTCAAAGTTTTCGTTACAAGGGTAGCGAAATAAGAGCGCGTCAGACTGAACTTGTGACTATCCACTTTTGACGGTATGGAACAGCTCCTTTCAACTAAAGCGATCAACTATAAGAGATTAGATTTTTGTCTGGTATTTGTAGTTTAGCCTAAAATTGATAGACAAGGGAACCTTACTCCAAATTTCAATTTTTAGTTTTCAATGTAAAAATATATTCCGGGAGAAATTTACCCCCTTCATCAGTAAAAAGCTTATTTACTTACTGATGAAGGGGGTAAGTTGCTCTGCAAATATATATTTACATTGAAAACTAAAAGTTGTAGTTTGGAGGAAGGTACCCTTGTCGATCAACCATAATCTTATCAGTTTCGCGGATCATAAATAAGCAAATCCTCCAAAAAATTTACGACTTGCGGATTCGTTTAAGGTATCAGACACTGCTTCACTTTTGCCCCAGGAACAACGTAATCGAAGTGATTTTAAGATGTTATTTAGCCCTCTGTAAGTGTACATTCATAAACACAACATTTGTGTGAATTATATTCAGGACAAAGACATTGTAGTGAAGCTTAAGCCTAAGCAGGCAAACATTTTGCCAGCAATTTTGTGAAAGCCCACTAGTGCATCCAATTTTATGAACTAGCACTCTTCCATCCTCACTGTCCTACAAACCAACAGCTAGATAGATTGGTCTGACTCAGCATCAGTTCCCCCTGAATAAATTCTCTGCTGCTATCCCGCAAATCAAGCCCAAAACAGTCGCAATGTCCAAGAACAAAAGGTCGAGCGTGCTTTGATACTTAAAAAGCCTTCTGTATCAATTAGTCCCTTAAGTCAACATTATTCAATCACTGCTTGTTGAACAAATGAGAATCACGATAATTCCCATTAGGATGATCCTGATCCCCTCCTCACGAATAACTGCAGATGTATCTCCATTGTCGCATCGTCAATTCAATAATAGATGTGTGCTGTGACAGAAACAATACTATCCATACGTTTCCAGTTCACTAACTAATCAGATCATTCGGTTGGGCATGCCCTTATATTCCTGAAAACCGACGTCTTACTTATAGCAATCCGGCTGGAATCCCAAATGGCTAGGCACTCTTTCTTTCTAATATTTTCTCACTTTTTACCGGGTATATCCCGAAATCCATCCCCACACCAAGTTCAATCAAGATCCTGCAATATACCAATAACCTCATCACTACTGTGGTGGAGTTCGTGTGAATTTATATTTAGGCGGGCTCAGCCGTAATTCACCAAATGGAAACTGGTCCTCAACCCGGAAAATGACAACCAATTTTCCTTAAAGGGCAAATGAACAACAATGCTTTTCTATATCAAAAACATGTCTTTAAAAATCTATGTTTCTCCCATCCCCTCACTGAAGCAAGTGGACGCAAACCTATTAAACAGCCTTGACATCAGAAAGTCGCTAAACCACGGCACCTTCAGATCGTTATACCCTACTCTTTACTGCAATAAGCTCGCCAGGATTTTCTGCTGTAAGCAGTTGATTTGACCACCGTTTCATCTTCTGGGTTGGCATTTCTCCTCATCAGATGCGGCTCAAGGAAAGTCAGATCCTTTGTCACGTCGTCACGTACGAAATACATATCCATTTAAATCTTCTATGAAACTTTCAAGACAACAAAGCACTTACGCGTTGAAATTCTTTAAAATATGCCAGTCGCATCCCAATCCCTTAGTAGCCGGTTGTTAAGGTTTTGTGTAAACGCAAAACCTCATTAAAATCGGTTTACTGCCTGTCTGTCTGTCCGCCTGTCTGTCTGTCTGTTCGTCACACGCATTTTTCTCGGAGACGGTTGTACCCATTGACACCAAATTTGGTACAAAGGTGGGAACTATGAACACTCACGCATGTAGTGAGTAACATCCTTTTACGTTGAATTTAAGGTGGGGGGGCCCATGCATGTAAATTAAATCAAATTAAAGGTCTCGGTTAGTAATTTTCAAAGCCGGTCTTAGTTTTGAAATTTGTTGGAAAGGTGGAGAATGCGGGGGTTGAAAGTGGTCATTTTTTTAACGAACCCATTCTCAGAAACTACTAAGCTAAAAAATCTGAAAAAAAATAAGGGGGCTGCCACTATATGGTGCCTAGGCTCCGAAATACCCTCCATACCAATACCTGTTCAAATAAAGTTAATAATAGTACATTATTATAATTTTTAGTATTTGAGAGCAAAACTCCCCTTAAGTTCACCCTAGAACCACGAAATTTTGCAGCAATGTAGGCTACAGCATAGAGCATGATCCTGCTAAATTTGGTGAATCGAACTATTACTAATAAAGTTATACTAGGTCAAATCTGTCGCTTCTGTGCAAATTCAAGTTTATGAATGTCAATATCACTTGAAAGTTTATATTTTCACATATGTATGCATATGTTACGTGCTACATACTAATGGGACAAATGCACACTCAAATCTCCTTATAAAAGAAATACACAAAACCTTTTATACCTGAAGCGTCTAGCTTCTAGTTTCGCGACTTGTTAAAGATTGAGATCAGAGAGGCAAGTTTCCACCATATGCTAGCCGATTCCCCTAAACCCTCATTCCTGATAGAAATGATAATCGTCTTTTCGACTGGGAAGATAAAGTCGTCCTTCCAAGCGCAACAATATGAGCTCCATCTAAGCGTAACGGCTAGTGCCATATCTGACTCACCTTCCTATCCTGAATCCTTTTCTTGCGACTGCTCTACACTATTAACATGAACAACAACGATTAGAGGTTTTAGTCATCTTTCGTCCAAAAGCCGCATGATACCGATCAACATGTGTAAATTGTTACTAGCTTAAGTTCACTTTTGTTAATTTAAACTGTCCAGATTTCTGTTAGGTTAAGTAGTTTTGAAAATTAATTTAGATTTGGTAGAAAAACTGAATGTTGGCATATTAGTTATTTGCCAATGCGTAACCCAAAATAAATCATGATATTGTATCTATTACTTTATTACAATTGATGCCGTATCTATTGGCGATAGCGGAACATGCAGAACCCCAGTAACAAGCACTACGCCACTGTTCCCCCAAAACAATCTCTGTTGAACATCAGTTTTCAAGACAATCTCGCCAACTCGTAAGAAATGGACATCATTGTCTTCATTGCGTCATTCAAGTGTCGCATAAATAAGTAATTTATACACGAGGGTCCTCGAAATTAGGCCACCAATTTAAAATATCGAAAACGAGAGAAGGAAAACTTTCTTTATTATCCGATGAAGTGGATTACATGTGGACAGCCTATCGAATTGATGTGAAATTATTCTTTTAAAATTGTCGAAGTTTTCTATTAAGATTTCCTTCGGTTGAGGAGAAAGTTAGCCTTGCTTTCAACTTTTAAAATATCAATTTAAAATTTTGCCCACTTCCTGTCGTTGTTTTTTGTTCGATTGGCGTCTTCGTTGTCGTCTTTGTTACCTTCTTTGAAAATTGCGAGCATATTTTCCGCATATCAGCTCGTTATTGTCCTCCTTCGTTTGGTGGTCAGAGTGAGAGATGATGTTTGTATACCAATGATACTAGATAGATGTATATTTATCTTTTAATAGGGGTTGCCAGCGCATTCATGCCGGATTAATTCTAGGTCTTATTTTCCCCGAAGTGTTTTGGCACTTGAGTTTCAACAATGAGGAAGTTCCCAATATCGCTTTGTAGTCATCAAAACAACACATGGATCTTTAGATTCCAGACTACGATTAAAAGAATTAGTCTCAGCATTCTGATTTCCATCGTTACTAAAGTAAAGTTAACTTACTTCCATCTAATGGTGTCCTAGCACTCTGCATCCCAAAACGCTCCCAGCAATATTCATGACCAGGGCAACACTACTTCCTGCCCCACACATTCAGTCAACTCTAGGGAATAGTTCATGTGTGAAAATCTGTCAGCCGACAGTGATGAACTACTATCCGTATGGAATACGGTATCCCTACAGACTCAATAGTTACATCTTTCGACTTGCAATCCACATTTCACGTATATACGTAGGAAATACGCGTTTCTCAATGATACCGTCGATACCGTCGCCAGGATGGCGCCATCTCGCCACCCCCGCCTTGAATGAAGAAACTCTGAATACGCTCGTATCCGACGAGGAAAAAAGCCCAAAAGTACCGAAATAAAGTTAGCGGTGGCGGTAGCTGCTAAGTACTATTTTTGGGTTTGTCCTAGAATCGTATGTCGACGCGACCGAGATAACTCTTAGTTCTCTTATAATAACTTTGAGACTAAGCTATGTGTAGCCTTCCTGTACCGAAGGGTGAAATACTGAATAAGATAACGATATTCAAATCAATTACTTTATTTTACTTTGTATACTTTTATATACATATGTATCTACGTAACCCTAAAAGATTGTTCTGATTCTGTGTGGATTCACGATGTGATAGATGCGGAGGAAAGGGAAAGTTTATTATCGGCCCAGCCAGCAACTATTCTGAACTTTCTTTAAACAGGAGATGCATCTTTCGAAGGGAAAAAAGCGATAAACGTTTCCTCACTGAAGGATTTATTTGGCCGTAAATCAGAAAAGTTTGATTCTGAATATTCGTTTGGTGTTAGTAATCAGATACAGAAGATTTGGAAGATATGGGTATGTTCAGCGATGAACTTATACATAAAATATCCTCGTGATTTCAGTCATATCTGCATATGTATAAATGATTTAATTTGCTTAGCCCATGCTTAACAGCATCTCAATTTTATTTCGGGTGATACATTCATAGTAGGCTCAATTTAGGAACTTTTGGCGTCTAAGTTTTGCTTAAAATGTTCTAATTTTTCCATCCTTCCATATGTACGTAGCATCTTAATAAAGATACTAATAAGAATTGATGGTCTTTTTACTCCTGCTCATAATGTATACATGAAAAACTATTTGGAGCCAGATGTACTGAACATGGTATATGTGGGAGGGATGACTTTCGCGAGTATAGTACGTTCGAATGCAATAACCCTGTAATCGCTTGGGTTGTTGCTTCAATCGAAAGTACTTAGCAGCGATCACCTAAAGAAAAGCGAATTCTGAAAGGTTTTTTTGTTATTATTCTGGTTTGTATATGGTATGATGCCGTATACTATCTTCCGCAATAAGGGTAAGGGCTGCGACCCCGTTCGTAAGGGGCTGGCAGTGTCGATTTTATTTGAATTGAATAGTCTGTTTAATTATCTACACTTTATGCTTTTTACGCATTATTTTTTAAAGTTTTGTGTAAAATTGGTTCAATGTCTGTCTGTTTGCCGATATGGTGGGAACTGTGCACATCCACCCATGCCATAAGTAGCATCATTCTACGTTGAGTTTAAGGGCGAAGGGCTCCCCATATATTCAAAAGGGGGTGTTCTTTTTCCAGCGAATATAGTCATGTTGGTTATCAAATGAAAAGTCTCGGTTAGTACTTTCCAAACGAGGGGAGTGCGGAGACTGGAAGGTGAACATTTACGAGTATTTAAAGGCAACATTCTCAGAAACTGCCGAACCGAAAATTCTAAAAAAAAGTTATGAAGCTGCCACTATACGGTCCGTAGGGCTCAAATACACTTCATACCGACATCTGTTCGAATAAAGTTAATAATGGCATATTAGAACATTTTTGGAAATTGGGTGGAAATTCATTCTAGAGTCATAAAATTCTGCAGTAATATGACTATACTGCTAAGATTATTGGAAATTGTATTATTACTTACAAAGTTATAATAGGCCAAAGTTGCCGCTCTGCTGTAGATTTACTGTAATCTAACACTGTGAAAGTCAGGTTTAAGCCAAAGTGAATAGCCTGATCGATAAACATTGTGAGCTAGATACCAACGAAACAAACGTTCGTTAAGGGGAAAGAACTATTGTGCCCTTTTTGCTGGTTATAGTGTACTTATTAATCATAGTTTCTCAAGTCCTAGAACCGTTAGGAATTTTAGTATATTTCCTACTTTCAGATTTTCCAACTTTGCAACTGGTTCTCCCAGATGCCTCGACCTACTTTGCACAAGTGCCGGACACTGTCCCAGAACGTATATGGAGGTTTCATCACACTCCGCACAGAACCTGCAGGCAATGTCCGTAGATATCCCTATCTTCCCTAGGGGATAGTTTAGCCGGCAGTGACCAGTGAGAATTCCCACTATGATTCGAAAATTCTTTTTGGTGAGGTTTAAACAATCCTTTATGCGCTTTATGTTCGTATCCCTCAATAAGCAGCCTGGACTGCTCTATTCCTGGTAGGCCCGCCCAGTATAGTTCTCTCAACCGTTCCTCTTCATTTTTTAATGTCATAATTATGAACTCGTGTCCGATTCCACAGAAGGGTTCTGGCCCGCGTAAAAGCGTCCCTGCTTCCTTCTTGGCTAGTTCATCCGCTGCCTCATTGCCTTCCAACTCAACATGGCCAGGAACCCAGAGTATCCTGACCCTGTTGGACGAGCCGTATTTAGTTTCTCAAGGCATTCCCATATCAGTTTAGAGTTCACCAGGTTGGACCTAAGTACCTTGATCGCTGCTTGGCTGTCGGTGAGCCACGCTCTCCCAGTGGTGTTTGTTGGTTGTCGTCCTCGTAGTATACCAATGTTGACCTTGGATCCACTGCTTGATGTCCAACTTCTTCCTTCTTGGGTGTGATCAGCTGACTCTCAGTATTTCGGACATGTGCCTCCGCCTGGTTAACCAGTTTGTGTGCGGTACGCGGTCTCGCTTATTTGGCTGTAGTTTTTTTATCTTTGATTCCCACGAGTATGCGGGTTAGGACCATGCCCCCCTTGCACGGTAAGTTCTAACTTACTCACTGAGGCGACTATGTATCAGTGAGGCTCAGTACGAATACACTCAGTTACCCCCGACTGCAAACTATCCAATGGGCACGGTTCCCACGACACCCTTGATTGGGGGAGGTGTTTTTCGACTTCCCAGTCTAGATCTGTAGCGTTTTGTTAGTAGTTACTAACGGTCTTGCTAGACGAGAGGCTTGACCCGTGAAAAGCCACACATCGCCCAAGAGGAGAGACAGCTCAGTCTCGAAAAGAGATAAGTTGGCCTCAGAGTGCTACATTCTGCGTCAGTCCAAATATAAGAAACACACAAAACGTTTTATACCTGGAACGTCCGACTTCGGGTTTCTCGACTTATATGGCCCAGGAGCTCACAAATTTGCGGGTTATTGTATACAAACATTTTGGTTGGCCGCTAGGCCGTTTTTAACATCACTGCGGTCTCTTCGCCTCTGCGTCTGCGATTCTATAATAATGGCTTTTGATGGGGGGATGTGTTGCACCAGAATTACAACTTGGAGGATTGGAACGACGAGATCCTGTTTTGCGGCGCAGAATATCCGCAGTCACCATTCCTTGCTTGCTGCGTTTTGACTGGATCCAACGATATGGCGGCAGAGCCGTTGGTGTTTCGGCACTTTCCTTAAAGGTAGGAGTCATTGACTTAAGAGATGATTTTCTATCGCTACGATTTAGGGTGGTCATAATGATCTTATTCGATTAATACCTTGAATATTTCTTGCTATTGTCGTCCTCGTCGAGCTCCTGTCGTCCATTGTATGCCTTGGCCTTTCGAGTACTTTGTTCAGCTTTCCTTCGAATACCTTTTTATGCATTCCATACATTCCACGTCAATCGTAATTTGATGACCTTCGAAACTTCAGGCTCTTATAATAATTTGTACTTCTCAGAGATTTCATGATTCATCTCAAGACCCTTCCATTAAAGGCATTTAGCATTTTCCGGGATGCTTTCACCTTTTGTATAACACAGATCGTATAACTGATTAATACTCCTGTGTTCCAACTGACCTTAAAAATCATCAGAACAAAGTAGAAAGGTAGAAGGCTTTTGTGGAAAGCAAAAAAATTGAATCATTGTCTCCCTGTCTGCCCGGCTTTTGTCGGAGGTGGAAATCGTCAAAAGACAGTGGCCTCTTTTTATTATTATGGTATGATATTTCTAGCTTTCTTTAGCTTGCATCAAATCTACTCACATAGTGGGGTAACTGTATTCCAGATGCAGGGACGCAAGCATTTCCCCAACTAGATTTAGTCGCACTGTGACCATTTGCAATATTTCTTCGGTTTTTTCGTTCATTTCTAAATTAGGGACGGGTTCCGGACTTTCCGAGAGATCATCTGGTTTAAACCTATACAGACTTGATGTTGAGAATCAGTCTATTAATCCCACGACTCTTTTACGACTGTCTTTATCGTTGTTGCCATTTGTTTAGCGATTCTTCTCTCGCGGCGTTTTTCACGTGGGGATCAGGTGAACTGTGCTCATCATATATGTGTCATCTTACCACCCAACTTGTCGATCAGCATTATTCCGTAAATAGCCAGTGAGGTACATTTATATTTTGCATATGCCATGTAGTGGAGAGTGTAATTATCCATTCTGGCGCTTAGACCAGTATGGAGCTCACCACTCAAGCTGTATTTTAGATGAAGCCAGTAACTAATTCGACGACATATCAATGGTTAATTTGACTACGAAAATCAAATGGTCGATCTAATAAACCTTCGAGACTCTCAATAACGGAGGGCAATTTATAGTAGATTGCTTACTCCGTTTTTTCTATATTGCCTAAAAGGTATATGTGCCTGTGTGACTACGTTTCATAAAAAGCCTTGTTAGCTTTAGGCTTCATGGTAGAGGAAAAATACCTTCGTCCAGGCATGTTTCAATCAACTCATGATCATCATCACCATCAACGGTGCAACAACCGGTAATCCGGTCTAGGCCTGCCTTAATAAGGAACTTCAGACACCTTGGCTTTACGCCGAGGTCCACCCATTCGATATTCCTAAAAGCTGTTTGGCTTCCTCAGCTACGCCATCGATCCATCTCAGGCAGATCTGTCTCGTCTTCTTTTTCTCTTCAAATTATGATCGGCCTGGTTTAATAGGTTACTTCAATGGCCTATACCCGGTATCGTGTTGTCTGTAAATCTTCAGCAGTTCAAGGAATAGCAGAGAAAAACTTCTGAATCACGACGAAATTGGTACACGTGATTAGTGTGAGATGTGTGAATTCTCATTTGCTTGAAGCTATCTCGTTTGCCTTGCAGTATACTTAGCTTGAGATTGTTGCGAGCTTTTCTTGTAGTTTCTTAACCTCCTAGTAAGTCCCATCTAGAGCCTTTTAGATCGAAGGTCAGACAATCTGTATTGCTTCTGCGTTGATGAGTCGCATGCAGACCTTTTGAAAGGGAGCGGAAAGATTAGGTCCGGAATAAGAATTGGAGGTTCACATAATTTGTTTCTCACACCCGTATAATTTTGGCTCCGGGCCAAGCCTTTCTGCATAATTTTCACCCCAGACACGGATTTTCTCTCTCCGCATTGTAATCAGTGTCAGTGAGTTTAACCTAAAAAATGTTTTCTAGTGTCATCCTTGATGATACTGAAAAAATTCGGCGAAACGTAGATTTCTTTTTTTTTGAAAACATTTGTTGGTTTAGGTTTACCCTAGTTGGCCAAGATGATGTTTAGCTATGCAAGAGTGTCTAAAAGTTCAATGCCCTCGCTCAATGTGAGGTTTTGTGAGCATATATAATGCCTATTTTCGGCAACGGAGAGCTGGTTATGGACTACAATAGGGCCCCTTCTATGGAATCCGCTTAATATAGCATTTTTTGGTTCGAATTCCTGGGTGTTCTACGAAGGCAAATCCTGGATGACCTTGCAGTAGTTGAGATTTATTTGTGTGAATCTCATTTTCACGCCTTTTCAAATTCGGTACATTTGTCGCTTCCACTCCAGTGTAACTGCTTTCCAGATGCTCCTTTCTAATGCACAGCATGCATTTGTCTTTGTCGTAATTTCTGAGAATGCGACTCTTTTCCGCTCTCCTTCTGCATCAGTCAGATCGATCGTTGGGACTTGCACATGCCCCTTGCAAAGAGTTCATACACTGGCATTTGGAGCATTTCTTCAAAGACGTCGAAGGTCTCGATAGACGTCCTATTCATTACGAACATAAGATGTCTCTGCCAATAGCCATATTGTTCAACTGTGTGCACCGTCTTTATGAGTTGACAATGGACGACTATTGTATCCCTTCCAGCTTCAGCTACTTGGCCCCTTCATCACCAACATGAAATCGACTTTTTGGTTCCTCAGAATTATGTTCAAATGTGTTCCCAGGTTTTTCAGATTTGGATGATCTTTCCTGGACATCAAGATAACACATAATACTCGCGCATGAGATGAAGATTGTGTCGACTTGACTCCTCATGTACTATTAGCAAAAAAAATCGTCGAGTTGTCGGCATTATCGGACTAACTGAAACAAGTTTCCTTTATGATACCATGACAGCTCGCTGAAACATCACATTCATTCCAATCGATGGTCATTAAACTTTGGCAAACTGTTATCCCCTGAAATTAGCTTTTATTGGATCAACATTCACCCAGCTGTTACGTTATTTTCGCTTACATATTGTTTGGGGGCACTTACGCCTTTCACCCTCCTTTCCCACCCACCTAGGTTTTAGCCCCTTTCTTCAGAATGGGCGACTCCCCTTTATGTCTGCTGTGTACCTTTTAGTGGCGTGGTTTTTTTTCCTCCTTATTTCGTACTCTTGCTGGTTACACTTATTTACACGAAATTTGATAGATAGGTATGAACTGTGAACTCCACATAAGCAGTGAATCGGATCGTCCTAGGTTGGAGTTAAGGGGGGCTACTATTGACCTGAACCTATAGAACATCCATGCGACATGCTGAATCATTTAGAAGGCATAAGGAGATTTCATTCCAGTTTTGATCTGGTTAAAATGCTAAAATGTTGATTCTTTAGTTACCAATGCGTTTGTATTCTCTTTCGCTCCCGGGGGTTCTGGAAGTCGTAGATTCGGATGAAATGTATTTGCCCTAGTCCAGCTACGAAAGCTTTAATATGCTCGCCACATGAGATGAATGATGGAGGAAAAAAAATTCATTGGTTCACTATGAAAGGTCGAGTTTCTGGCAGATGCTGGATGGGAAACCTTAGGTTTCCAGTAGATGCCCGATAGGAACTCCTCGTAAGCGGTAGAAGCCCATAGTGTTTTACGTAGGCACCTGTCGTGAGACTTAATCCTACGGTCCTCTTCAGACACGGATTGATTTTGTGACCACAATCAGAGCCCCGCTGAGACAAGCAACAACGGTACCAGTCTATACCAAGTGCATGGCTTAGCATTCATACTGGTGGATGCAAGAATTACCTAAATCTCTACCGAACTATGGAGTACGGCACCCGTGTTGATACGTAACACCACGTCGAGGCCCGAAGGTCTCTTCTCGCTTGAGCACAACCACAACCACAATGAAACTCCCACTAGGGGGGCCAACCGCAAATAACCGAGCCTTCCTCACATACAGCAGGAGTTCACCCGAAGTATGTGAGTCCAGGGGCTTTCCCGGTTCCCATGGTACCAGTATACCCCTGGTAAGGTTTCGTGACCAATTTGCCACTTCAGATGAGTCTCCGTGCAGACTCGGGTCTGATCGCCCTGATTAGGTCTTTGGAGCATTCGCCTACTGAATCACGGCCGGCAAACCAAAGTGATTACAGCGTCTCAGGGTGCCACCACTATGGAGGTTCTCCTCGACCACTTGGTTTTGGTTTGGTCGATAGGGTTGCCGCTTCATCTTCCTCGCCGCCACCTCTGAGCACCTGGTAAGCGGTAAAAGAAAGGGTCGGCACACAGAGCAAATCGCTATTAAAATTTTCAAACTCGCGTTCGTTCAATCGAGCCAACTGGAGATTAAAGGCAGCCATGCACATTTCCGCAGGCCTGTCACTTATGCTGTCCATCTGATCGCCTTTTGAACAGAAAACGTACCGACTAGCCGGATGGCTCCATCTTTGAGATCAACTCTGACCATGCATGAAAAATCCATATTATAAACAGAACGCACATTACCTAGAAGATTCAGGTCAACTGGTTGGCCGAATCTTTTCCGATGAATCACCGGCCGCCTAGATAGTCGAAACTAACAGGGGAGTTAGACCCTAAGTACGTTCCGTGTGACTGCATTGTTGAGTTAGATTTGTAACTTGAACATACTGAATTATTAACGGAAGGCTGTTTACCTCTTTCTTTAAGTATATTATTGTGTTAATTCATAAGTAATATGTGGATACTGTATGATTAGAATAAATGACAAGCTTCTGATATTTATTTTGCATTAACCTACTCCAAAGTACTAACATATTCCATTCTATTCTCTTTACAGAACTCCATTCGACACAACCTCTCCCTACACAATCGCTTTGTGCGCGTACAAAATGAAGGCACTGGCAAATCATCATGGTGGATGTTGAATCCTGACGCAAAACCGGGCAAATCTGTGAGGCGAAGGGCTGCGTCAATGGAAACGTCGAAATATGAAAAGCGACGAGGACGAGCGAAAAAGCGTGTCGAAGCTTTACGCAATGCCGGTGTAACTGGTTTGAATGATGCCACCCCCTCGCCAAGCAGTAGCGTGAGCGAAGGACTTGATCATTTTCCTGAGAGTCCTCTGCATAGGTAACTATTAACTTTAGGATGATATAGGTGCCGAGTTTGCTTCATTTTTTTGAAAATTTTCATATTGCTTGCACTTTTCCCCTTTTGAAGTTAAATTTCGAGTAATTCCTTTGAAGTTTGAAAAATTCATTTTGACAATTTCACTTAAGCATTTATAAAAGTTTCCAATACGTAGCAATAGATTTGGCTTTCTATGTGTAGTCGAGTTTTTTTTTCAATATTAGATTGCTCCCAAGAAGTGCATTTGAAGTTTGAGATGTAACAATGATTCAGATATTCTGTAAACCATTAGAAATATTCTACTATTTAAGTTTCATACGTTATTTTGGTTTGTTTTTGTTAATTTTCGCTTTTTTGTGTTTTTTTCTACGAAAATAATTCCATCAGTAGCGGGGGCTTCCAATTGTCGCCCGACTTCCGCCAACGAGCATCATCGAATGCTAGCTCCTGCGGGCGTTTGAGTCCTATTCCAGCTGTAATAGGCGTGGAGCCTGATTGGAGCTACCCCCAAGCGCAATCGTCATCGGACTTCAACCAAAACACATCATCAACGGTCACGTCAGCGAACACTTCTGCGTTAGACCAGTTAGCAGGATCGCTGGCCGACGAATTGACATTTCAAAATTCACTACAAGGGTCAGTTTCCTTTTCTACTTTTTATTTAGCTTGATTGTCTTCAGTTTGGGTTTTAGTTTGTACTTTAAGGAGGGTATGTGAATGTGTCAGAGGATTCTTACAGTAAAATGTTGTATTGTAATTTTTTAGTAAAGTGTCAAGAAATCGATGTTTTTAAAAATTCAATTTCGGCATATCAAACCTTGTTAGTCTTTTTAAATAGAAAGAGACTGAACTAAAATTTGGGCGACCTGAATAAATTTAGGGATTTCGAATATGAATATGGGGAAAAAAGAAGAAAAATAGTCCAAAGTGGGGTCCCTTGGAATAATAAATTACACTGAAATATCTCATCTTCTTTTGTACAATGTATAGTTTTTTAGCCCCCGTATTTAGTTCGAACTACTTTGTAATGCTCTGTGACGATTTCTGCGGTATTAACGAGAAAGTATTATTAGTTTAACCGTTCATAAATGTGGAAATTAGAACCTTTGTTTTGGGAACTTGGAAAATGCCCCATGGATCAACAATGTCGAAAATATTATTTTGTTCATGATGACTAAATTTTGCTAAAAAAAATTAGATTCGCCACTAAATTCTTGTGAAAAGCTTTATTAAATCTAGAAAACATAAAAGTAACTATTATGATCTGGTGCCAATGAAAATTCGATGATGACTTATCAAAAATATGGGTTTTTTTTAATAATTAAGGTCTTCATTGCTTGAATGTGACTTGCATTTTATTTGAAATTTCCATTTTAGCCCTTTGGCTTTATTACCAAATATCTTAGAAAATTGCATTAATTTTATATATAATATTAAAGTGTTGATTGATTTTATTGTTTAATATCAGGATCCGATATTGCATTTATTTCTAAAAGGCTTAAATAATGTTTCTGTTTTGCATGAGTGATAGCACTTTACTGTTTATTGCACGAATTTTCCTCTAAAAAAATAAAATCTATTCCAATGCTAGACGATCTTATCTAAGCTTAGCTTTTTCTCTTTTTCAAACCAACGATCATACGGATGGAGTAGGTTCGTTACAGCCTCAGGAATTCCTAATCAACCACCACCACCTTATCAGCCCCCACAACCGTTTTCGTTACATGCAACCGTTGCTCAATCCTATGGTATGCAAGCAAATCAATGTCCTTTACACGGTTCTCTTCCCTGCGCTTGCCTGCATAATTCCAGAGAGGTATGTACTGATATAGGCTTGTCTAAAAATTTTATATGAAATAGCCTTTTTCTCTATTTTAAAGGGAATGTCACCATCATCAGGAACTGGAATGTCCCCATCGTATCCTCATAGTGAAGCATCACCTGATACGCTAGGGACATATACCACAGCCGTGCAGATGGGTACGACAGTGAACCCTCGACCACCATCAAATAGTCCGCCATTGACTCCAACGATAAATAATAATAGAGAAGGTAAGACACAATTCAAATTATAGCGCACAATAATATAGAAACACATAGTAAGGAAAGCTTCCTGCTTTAACATTTTTTTCTCTAAATTAGAGTGTCCTTTAGGAAGTAACGGTTTTACAAATGACTCGAAGATATTCTTTCATGTAGGTTTCCTAAAGGGTCTGCCCTTTTTCGACGATAAACGATAGGTGGTGATTTTCATTAACTGAGTAAAAAGGGATATCAATCGACCCGAAAGCTGCAGGATACGTTGAAAAGAAAAGTAGCGTAGTGTAAACGTTTTCCGATCTTTCCAAATGGCCTATGTCTTGAAATGCTATGTACCAGAATATTTTTATACTGGGGATAGAGCAATTCCATGTCGGCATAATCTCTAAAATACACGCTCGTTTCAAACATATTTGGAGATATGACTTGCGATTTCATCCAGGGCAGAGGCAACTCATCAGGCGCTGCCTCACCCCTGTCTTGGGAGCAGCGTGATCGAAGTGATTACAAGGTGGCATTTGTTCCCTTATATTAATTAAAAAATACGACATGTGTATGCATTTATAATGAAGACAAAGAACGCCTTGCAAAATTCAGATCTAAGCCAGTCGAGGTTTGAGAATCGAGGGATTCCTAGCTTCGCCAAACACTTAATGGCGGACCGGACCAGTTGAAAAGCAACATACTTCCACGGTTGTGAATTTTACAAGGCGGTTTTTGTCTTTAAAAAAAAGTTCACAATTTTACCTAAATTTACTGCATCCAGACATCATAAAACGTTATTTTCACAGTAAAGTGAACAGTTTGACTCATTAAATGTATAATACCAGCTACGTAAAAGTGAAGCACCTTTCCAATTCCGAACTTCTTGGTGGCTCGATTGAATATGAAATGGTCAAAGGGTAGTATAGGTCCCAGGGCGAAACGTGGATTGGTACTCACGATGGAGCATAAAACCTGGAAAACCCCTGCTGAATCAACACCAACAGCTCTACTACCAAACCCTATCTCCACCGCTGGTGAGCTGGGTGACCGCTGGAAGCTCTTTCTTAACGAAAAGCTGCAGACGGAGAAGGATGAAGGCGAGTCTCGTACGCCTAAAAACGGGACAAATTGTACCAACTGGTCCTCCAGGTTGGAGGTTGGGTAGAGCTGATAACCCTACACAGAAAACCGAAGTTATGAAGCCAGACAGCTTTTAGGGGTATCGAATTTGTGGACTTCGGCGCAAAACCAGGATGTCTGGAGTTCCTTATTAAGGCAGGCCTAGACCGGATACCGCTTGTTGCGCTGTTGATGATGATGATGAATATGAAATTGTTTTGTTTTCTTTTTACTTTTTGGTTGCTTTTCTGATTTTTTTCCCTCCTCCTCATATATTTTACTGGTAGGAGGCATCCCAAAAATAGATACCGTCCGTCTGCTGTTCTTGCTACTTGCTTTTCAAGCCAAGCTTTCCAAGCCAAGTTGAGTGGTTGTTGAAACTCAACTAAGATTGATTAAGAATCAAGCTCAGGAACCCTTATGGGCACGATTTGAATTTCGGTCAATTGGGCGGTGTTTGTTGTTTTGCTGACTTGACTTCGTCACCAAGAAATATTACCTTGATAAAAAAAATTTCAGAATTACCAACAAATCTCCTGAATCGGAGTAAAAATTCATCAAGCCACCCATTCCTGGAGGCGATACCTGGGTTTATTCAGGATACGAATGAGCCAAAACTAAAAAAAAGGACAGGTCGTTTTCACTCGAATAAGAAAGTAACGCTCACGGTTTTCATCGAATGCGACAGTGCATCATTAATTATTGCCAGAAAGTTCAACAATGGACGGGGGATATTATGTTACTTATTATGAGAAGTTTGTGTTGAAAAGTTGAACAGTTGAACACAATATAATTATTACCCGCGGTTTGGCTCCCTGAAATTACTATGAAGGGAATAGTCTTAATTTTGATGATCATATTAATGAATAGTGGCAACGTGAGCACCGAAGACGAACCAACCAATAACATCAAACCGCACTCGTCAAACAGAAAGAATAAGGATAGGAGAATACAACTTCGAGACCGTTGACAATTTTTCCTATCTAGGGTCGAAAATCACAACCGATAACAGCTACGATGATGAAATCCGCGCACAATTATTTTCAGCCAACAGAGCCTATTTCAGCTTACAAAAACTGTTCCGCTCGAAACGTCCCACCATAGGGTCAAAGCTCTATTATACAAGACAATGATCTTGCCAGTCCTTATGTATTCCTCGGAGACTTAGGTTCTTAGCAAGAAGAATTGCGAACTCTTGGCCGCGTTCGAGAGAAGAATCCTCCGAAGAATTTTTGGCCCCCTACATGAAGATGGACGATTCCGTAGCCTACACAATGACGAAATCTGTGAGCGATACCATGACCGTCCGGTTGTGGATAAAATCCGGCTCACTAGGTTACGATGGGCGGGTCATTTAATCCGTATGGATGAGAATGATCCCACCCGGAAAGTCTATAAGGGCAATGTCTATGGTAGAAAAAGAAGATGAGGCAGACCCTGCCTAAGATGGAGCGATGGCGTAGGTCAGGACGCCAGACAGCTTTCAGGGATATCGAATTGGTGGACCTCGGCGGAAAACCGGAATGTGTGGAATTCCTTATTAAGGCAGGTGTAGACCGGATACCGGTTGTTGCGCCGTTGATGATGATAATATTAATGAATCCTGTATCATGTAATCCATCTGGAGACTTTTTGATCAAATTAGTATATATAAGATCAATATATATAAGATCATTCTACTATACTGGACAGGGGAACGACTGACTAAAGCTGGACTGAAAACAATATTTAAAAAGTCGAAACCGGAAGCTCGACATTTCAAGTATGAAAGGTATCTTTTAGAAAGTAGTAATTTTGCGCGGAATGGAGAGAATTTCGAGGCCTAAATACCAAGTGCGTGGACAAATTTTCCGGTTGGATACTTTCTGAAAATGAGTGCTTAATGTGATTGACCCGTTTTGGAACCCCACTCTTATCTCCTTTGGAACCAAGGTCAACTGTATTTAGATTCAAAAGCGATAGTCGGCATCAGCTCAGCGCTCAATAACTACGATGTGGTGGTGATGTTTTGCAATGTGATGTGTGATGCCACATTACGTTACCTATTGCAGAAGTAATATCGTCCACTTGCGGTGATGTTAGGTAATGCAGTAATATTGTAATGTTTGGATAATGCTCGGTAACTTTTGTGATATTACATCACCTAACCATTTAAAGAATTAATGCCTGTGTCCTGCGGAGGTCCGTTCTAAATATATGACACTGTTTTAGGCACGTACAAAAATTCACTGCCTGTCCAGAGGCGATGAGTAACTCTGGAGTAGTTAAGCGGTTTTTATTCGTATTGAATGCTAACTTTTTGTCCCCGCTGACTGTATTTACAATTGTTAATTTGGACGATTTCAGGCGGATTTACATTGGATAGAATTCGCACTCACATTGTAATTGCCAATTAGATAAACGTGTGTTAACAGTTGCGAATCGGGCGGGTTCTCCAAGCGGAGGTAAGGAACGCTCTGATAGGTTGCCCTACGTCGGACGAAACTCGATGGCGTCTTCGTCCTTTTTTTGATTACTTGGGTACTAAGCCCGAAAAGCGGGATTTGTGGACTGAAAAAAATGTCGCCAGCAAATTGCACACTATTTGGTCCGATTCGACATCAAATGGATAAGAGCACTCTCAATTCCCAGACAAAAGACAAGAAAAAGCTATTTAATCAATTGTGAATAAACATTTGTATAAAAATCATAAAACACGGTTTTGTTAGTAAATTTTGCAATCCACTGATGCGGCTATATGGATTATTCCGAATTACGTGTAAGGATTTCGATTAAGGGAATCGCGGGGTTTTGCGTAAAAGTCTCAATTTTCTCCATAATGATAATCATTCAAATTTTCGCGGTCCAGTTTGTCAGTTGTTACAGGGCCAGTCTATTATTATCGGTCGAAGAAAAGTTCTAGCCTACATAACGACGAAATCTATAAAATCTGGTTCAATATTTATGGTAGAAAAAGAAGACGAGGCAGATCCTGCCTAACATAGAGTGATGGCGTAGGTTAGGACGCCAGACAGCTTTTAGGGATATCGAATTGGTGGACCTCGGCGCAAAGCCGGGCTGTCTGGAGTTCTTTATTAAGGCAGCGCTAGACCGGATACCGATTGTTGCACCGTTGATGATGATGATGATGAAGAAAAGGTCCTGATTCGGAGGAAAGCTTTTGGAACGACCGTTCTAAACTTGATAATTTTCCTCGCTCTTAAATGAGAAAGGCGTCTGGTGCAATTTGTAACTTCTCTTTGAATACACCTTGGGCCTTCATGGCAATGGCTTTGGAGAATAAGTCCTTGATGCAATTGGCCCATTTATGAGAGAAGCCTTCAGTATGTCGACGTATTCAGGAAGTACCACAGCGAGGCTTGTTGGAAGCGATGAGAAATCAAGAGGCTCCAAATAGCATAAGGTCTTTCTGCTATTATAAAAGCAGACTCGTCCTCTCAAGCAACTATGAAAGTTCCGTCGTACCAACTGCAACACATTATATTTTTCACCCCTAGTCAACAAAATACTATCGTCCACAGATGGGTAAACATGAGGAAGCTGTTTAGCATTTTCTAGCCTCCACGTTTGTGTATGAAAATCGTGTAAAACTTACTGATTGTCAATAGACTATTTGCGGAACAAAATAATTACTTCCGCTTGCTAAGAGTCGTATGTTATTGAACCTTGCAGCATTATCCCTCGCTTTTTGTGATACGTACAACAATAAAAATATTTACTATTTACCTTGCAGAAAGCGCGCCATCAACATTAATGGGTCAATTCATAGAAGCTTTAAATAATCAACAGACGCAAATAGAGGAATTCAATCTGGATACCTTTCAAGGCGGATTAGAGTGCAACGTAGAAGAGGTGAGTTGTTTGTAAACATTTACCATCCTCCCTTCGCTCTTGGGCACCCTCCAACCCCTGGATAATTGTCATGCAACAAATTCCACAACATCCTTCTCTGCATATCTTTTCAGTTAATTCAGCAAGAGCTTAGCATCGATGGACTGCTGGACATCAATATCCCGATAACAACTTCCAATCAGAACACAACATCACTTACGAATACTCAGCAGGCAACTACTACAACGACAGCAGTAGGGACGCTAGGTGTGCCGCAAAGTCAATCGACTGCGAATTCCTCGCACACGAGAGTACCATACTCGCAAACAAGTGTCACGCCACCGTCGTGGGTTCATTAGCTTGCAACGAGACCAGTGCTAAATTCTAAGGGAAGATTCTTAAACACAAAATAGAAAAAAAAAACTAAAATTCTAGTGAAATATCAATATGGCGTCACGTCAGTTTACGTTGGCGTCACTGTCGCCATGTTGTTAACGCTGACATTCAGGAAAACAGCTATTTTCTTTGCAAAATAATATATTTAGCAACATTAGCATCCTATCAGGCGGAGAAAATCAGAAAAAAAATTGAAAAATTAAAATTTCAAAAAATCAATTCAAATTCAGTCTAAATTTAGATAAGATTATACCGACAAGGAGTTGTAAAATTTAGTTCATTACCTGTCCAATGGTATCCTGTTTACAAATTGATAAGTGTAAATTTACTACTGTACTGATGAAAGTTGGTTTATAGATACAAGAAATGTTCGAATCGTTCTCAGTTACGGACTTTGTTAAAAACGAGAGGATTCGTCTCGATTCTCGTTCAAGTTTTTTTTTAATTTCTATCTAAATGTCGATAAATTTAATTAATTTAACTTGTAATTTTTGGCAGCAACGAGCCAGCTCTGAAATGATATTTTCCTCCAAATTACGTGTTATCTAGATCCTGGCAAGTTTTATGTTTTTTACTTTTTCTAAATGGACCGTTAAAGTTCGGGTCTTTGTTACTAAGTTGGGAGGAAATTGTTTATTTCATTTGTATAAATTATGTACTAAAATGGAGGAGTAAAAACGAAAAACGCACTATAGAGCTTAGGGTGAAATTGTAAAATCTAGGTTATAACTATTATAAATAATGATAATAAAAAGAAAATAAAGTCATAACGAATGTAATCTACTGTTTGTATGAAGATATTCTATAAAGATACAGCGAAAAGATTTTTAATACGTTTAGATAAAAATTACTTCCAATCATATTTCCCATTCGCGCTAGATACCGGTTAACTTCAGGGACTTTAGTAACAAACCCGCCATCAACATATCTTAACGACAAATTGATTCACTTTCCTGCCTCACCTTACAAGCTGCAAGGCTCAATTTCAAACATTTCAATGATTGAAGAGCGAACTATTTTTTCTGACGAACGTATGTCCATACCATACAAAGGAATCGCTTTGAGCGCCCTTACAACCCCTGGAGATAGTAAATCTCGTTTTTCCTCTTTTTTTCGAAACCACCAGCTGCTCTTCAATGCCAGGAATTCTCAAGACTTTATCCCGTAATCTTTCAGATCATTGAAAACTTTTTTACAATGCTGTTAAGTCTTTTGTGCTCATTCACAAGGCAACAGGATTCTTCTCCTTTGCACGTTTCACTTTTTTCCATATTTTGTTTTGTTACTCCTCAGAACTCTGAGATACGAAATAAAGCGAAAAATTATCTGACAAGAATTAAAAAAAAATGCGAAAATGTAATAGCAAAGATTAAGATCTAAGGAGAGAAGCGAAAGAAGCAACTGGTGGATCTAAAAGGATATCCCCGAAAAAAAGATGTTCTTTCAAAGAAGCAAATTATGAGTTGCTTCTTCGCTTCAGATGTAAAGGAAAGCGAATGTGGGCGATGCGTTTGTTATTCTTCCTTCGCTAATGAAAATTGTGTAAGTAATAAATTAACTTAAAGTGATTCGATTTGCACTCAAATGAAGAATAAATTGATTATGATAATGGACGCTTTGAGAGATTAAAGTAAATTTTGTGGTGTGCTCATTGATTATTTTCCACGAGAGTGGATTTTGACTTTGCTGCGTCAGGGGTATGTTAATTATGGCAAGCGGGACCAGGATTCGAGTAGGATGTGGTTGAACTAATGTTGAGGAGTAAACATTAGGTTAATATTCCATCGGACATCAACTGATGCGCCTGTGGTGTCCGAAATTTAAGGGTGAACAATTATTTTATAAAAAGCAGAACAGGGAACAGAGAATATCTATACCATTGTATATTAATTTCAGCCGTTTAAAGATCAATTATGATTTTCAGTACTATGGATGGGGAAAGAACGATCGGCAACACGAAAGTTTGGTAATTGTCCTAACAAGGCGCTGATAGTTTCATGGTTTGTTTTTGTTTTTTCTTCAATTTCAGGAATTTATTCAGTTTTTGCACAAGATATGCCCGACGAAATGACGAAGGGAAAAGAACGGTTCCTCGCAGCACCGGAGTTTTCCCAAGGGACTGAAACTTTAACTTTCACAGAAAAACATATACATTGTTTAACATAGAGTAACCTTAGGCCCGGAGTTTTCCTTTACAGTCCTGGTCATGTATGATTACTTCGAGAAAGCATGAGAAGAATATTACGAGGTCCGTGAATTTTACGTCAAGAGTAATGGAGGCTTTGCAATTTTATACCACTTCTAAATTGCACCCTACAGGAGTCGTTGTCGTCGGGTGCATAAGACTGATTAAGAAAGAAATAACAAGTCTAAGAAGAAGCCTAAACAAGTGTAAAGTTAGTTTTGTCAATGTTATTGTAACCAGTTTATTCAAAGACGCCATAAGAGACTGGGAAAATAATAGTAACAGAAAAAGGTTACTGGAAATTTACAGTGGAATATGGAGAAACAAAACTTCCGGAAGGCGAACCTAATAACGCCTTCAAGTTTTCGGTAAAGATACGGCCTGGCACGTTTGGCATGCTGTACAAAACATACGTTATCGAGAAGGTCTTCTCAGTTTTATACAAGTGGCAGAAACTTGTGATGGTACCTAAAGCTGGTAAACCTTCAGATGAGACATCGTCTTCCTGTCTCATGCACCTTCTAAGCAATTCTTTTAGGTAGGAATGTGGAAGGCAGACTCCTGTCTGAGACAATCTGTCGACTAAAGCAATTCTGTTGTGTATGGAACACTAACTCGGAACCTTTTCACACAAGCCACTCCTGTTCTGTCTAGCAATTCAACCCTACCAGGTACCCTGGTATCTCTCCTATACATCTCCCTATTTTTCCCTTTAAGAATGTCTTGAGTATAACGTCCCACTATATTCCACGTGTCGTTGTTATACATCATGACCACAAAAGGCACTTGACTCCCTTCCTTCGAGAGGTGATAGTGATGGCGCTCCCACCTTCTACAAAAGTAAAGGCGTGGTGGAAAATATCATTCCAATAAATGGAATCGCGCGACCGTGATTTCCCCAGCAGTATGGAGAGCGATCAGAATAACTTTCACCATAACTGCTGGCTCCGAGACAGTCTGATAGGCGGACGTAACTCGCAAAACCCCTCGCCGTTGTATTTGCAGTAGACACTTGTGGTAGGTTTACTTACTGAAGGAGTTGGCCCATACTTCGGAACCGTCAAAAAGGACAGAAAAATGACGCTTATAGGATAAGGAACCTCTGACATTGAACATCAGTCGGCAAATCGTAAACATTCAGCCTTGCCTGCAGTGTTGCGAATCTGCTCAAAAAAGTTTATCTTCATGTCTATCATGATGGGGAGGTATTTCATCGCTGGCTTCGACAAGACCATGGCTTCACCAAACTGAATAGGAAGGGCTCTACGAACCCTCTTCTTGGTCAGGAAAACGCCTTCGGTTTTGTGCAGAATCCATTATTGGCCATCCATTTGCTAACTTGGGCGCTAAGTAAGGACTAAGGACTTCTTAGCAAAGGTTACGTCATGGGTAATACCATATTCGAGGGCTCTGGCGTTAGAATCTCCTCCAACTAGAACTCTCCGTACCATGTTTAGAATCTCGTCCCCTAAGGCGCGAGCCTATTTCGAAAAGCGGACATAGATTCATTCGGTGTGAGGTTAAACGAAGCCATCTTCTCGACCATGGGCCGGTAACATAAGCCACCTTTTCTTTCTGCATACCATAGTTTTCGCAAAGAACACAGCATTTTTTCTACTGGTAAACCTTCGCTTTGTGCCCAGGTTAGCCACATTCGTAGCACAAAGTGCTTTTTTTTGCTCTTTGCAAACCCTAGCTATTTGCCTGTAGGCCCAGCACTCAAGACAGCGGAATGGAACTGCCGGATTTTCCTGCAATTAATAAGTTAGGTCGCTGTCTTTTCAGGGACCGTGGCAACGGCCAGTTTTTATTCTCTGGAGTTGGATAGAAGTAGGTTTCAGGAGGCTTCACACTTCTGAGTAATCCTTTTTATCACTTCGTCCATCTATTCTGTGTTCATGAGACAATCCATTTCTTATTCAGGGCGAATTGGTTCTAAACCGCTGCCTTGATGCTTAGAATGCTCTGGACTGTCTCACTCGCCTTGTCAGTCTTCGACCCAAGCTCGACAATTATGTCACCAATTTGAGTTCAGATTTAACGTCTGTCTCCCCCCCCCCCCTTTTGGTTTGGAGATGTTGCGAAATTCTCGAAGAAATTCCGAGAAAGATCTCCTTTCGTTCGACTTGATGAGATTGGCCTCTGGGTGGTTTGCCCTTTTTCGTTTTCTTTTCCGCAGTTGTAGTTAAACTCCACTTTGCTACAGTGTAGTCACTGCCATCGCTATTTATTTGATGATGCTTGGTTCTTTTGGTTACCGTCTTGGGAATTCTTCTCGCTCGAATCACAGCTTCCCCCACCAACTGGCAGCTTATAGTTTTATGGTAAGTAGAATGGCTTTCCTTCCACCTCTGAAGATATTGTAGATGGGCAAAATGACTATCCGGGTTGACTATGGTCGATCAAGAAGATAGAGCTATATATCAAATAACCGGGCAGGTCCGCTAGCACCTGAGTGCAGCTTCACTAGAATATTCCTTCGATATGTGCTGCCTGGATTACACCCAAGTCTGAAATCTCAATTTGAAAAAAATCCGGGAAAGATGCTGAAAATTGCAGTGGAAGAATAATTAGTAAAACAAAACAAAAAAATATCGGCTCGGCCGTGCGACATCGAAGGACTTTTGAGCCGAGTAAGATTTTACCACGGATCATGTGTTGATGAAGCGCAGCCTGTGGAGTTCATCCGACCATGTAATCTGAAGGTGCCCCTTGTGTCGAGAGTTAAGTAAATCAACACACAAAATAACAGACGAAAAGAAGAGATAAGAGAAGAGAAGAATTCCGTGAGGTGGTAGTTAAAGTGATTGAGCAGCGTAAAAAAGAAGCAAATGCAGCATCAAAAACGAAAGTTGGACAACAGTGACCCCACCATGGCAAAGTTGAAACTGCCTTGGATAGCTACAGCACCATCAAAGGTGACGAGAAAATAAAAACCCAGACTCTTCTCATCAAGCCAAACAATGACGTTCCTTCGATAAATCCGGAATAGAGTCAAATTGCCAAGTGGCCCAAATTGACAAGTGGAATAAATTCTGTGAAGCAGAAAGAGGCAGCTTTTCTGGTCGGCTGCGATGTCAACGCCCATCATGAAGGCTGGAGCAGCAGCGACCCCAAATGGGGAGGTGAGTACCTTCATGAATTTGGCCATAAGTTAGAAATGTGTAACATAGGAAACACTCCAACTTTCGTGACCAACACTAGACAAAAGGTACTAGACATAATTATAGGGTATACTCTGATGAATGGGCTGGTGAGGAATCGAATGAGTAATCTACGAGGGCGGTCCGATAAGTACTTAGCCTCTCCGCCCGATGGCGCTACTATCGCAAGAAGTATTTACTGTCGTGTAGAACATTCTCTTAGACGGCTACTGTCAAAATTTCAGTCGAATGGGACTTGTAGTTTTGTTTTTAGCGCGTGTAGAAGCGGGAGTGCGGGCGAATTTTAGAAAAATGGAAAAAGAACAATATCGGTCGGTGATTCGATTCTTGTTTTTGGAAGGGAAATCGCGCAGCGAAATCAAAGAACGCTTGGATGCTGTGTACGGTGACGCTTCTCCTTCGATGGCGACCGTCAAACATTGGTTTAATGAATTTCAACGTGGTCGCACGTCAGTTTTTGATGAGCACGCCCCGGTGCCCCGAAAACGGCTACTGCGGAGAAGAACGTTACAAAAATCCATGACCTTGTATTGGCAGACCGCCGATTGAAGGTACGCGAGATAGCCGAGACAGTAGGCATCTCAAAAGACCGCGTGGGTCATATCCTGCACGAAATTTTGGGCATGAGAAAGCTGTCGGCGAAATGGGTGCCGCATTTGCTCACTCCGGACAACAAGCGCAATCGTGAAACCACTTCAGAGCAGTGTTTGACGCTGTTTAAGCGCAATTCGAAGGAGTTTCTTCGTCGTTTCGTGACCGTCGACGAAACATGGATCCACTGGTACACTCCAGAGACCAAGGAACAGTCGAAACAGTGGACTTTACCCGGCAAACGTGCTCCCAAGAAGGCAAAGACTGTGCAATCGGCAGGAAAGGTGATGGCCGCCGTTTTCTGGGATTCACAAGGTGTGATCTACATCGACTACCTGGAGAAGGACAAAACGATCACAGGGCTGTACTATGCCGAATTATTGAGCCGATTTGACGCCGAATTGCGGAAAAAACGGCCGCATTTGGTGAAGAAAATAGTGCTCTTCCACCACGATAACGCACCGGCTCACACTTCCGCCGTCGCCACGGCCAAATTGGTTGAATTGGGCTACGAACTGCTGATTTGGCCCCGTGCGACTATTATTTATTTCCTTACTTGGAAAAGTCACTCGCCGGGCAGAAATTTGAGTCGAATGAGGAGGTTATAGCCGCCACGGAAGCCCACTTTGCAGACCTCGAGAAAACGTATTTTTCAGACGGGTTAAAGAAGTTGGAGCATCGCTGGAAGAAGTGTATCGAGTTAAAAGGAGACTATGTCGAGAAATAAATCGCCACTTTTCAAAAATTTTCGTTTTTTTTTTGGTAGGCTAAGTACTTATCGGACCGCCCTCGGATCATAGAATAATCAGATTCGACAACTGCGAAATAGAAAGAATAATAAGGAATCACAGCAGAACGGATTGGGAACCTTATGCAACGCACATGTGCCGAGAATGAGGAGGACAGAGCATATCTCCTTAGAACTTATTTCCCGGGGTCCTCTTCCACAGCAGAAGGCGACAACATTCTGATAGACACCCCAACGAATAAGGGGAAAAGAGAGTAAACTGGAAACTAGCGAAAGAGGTATGCTTGGAAGCTAGAGAAGGGTGGGCAGAGAGAACCTTCAAATCACTGAAATAACCCGGAGTAAATGGGCTCTTCTCACTGCTCCAGAGAGAGAAGGCATTCTAGAGTTTCTTCAAAGTGTGGTAAGGGCAGCATAACCCTGCGATAGATATCAAGGGCATGGAGGCGGGCGCAAGTGGTCTGTATTCCGAAAACGGGTAAAAAGGATCTTTTGCGCTCTAAATTTTTCACACTAATTTGCGTGACTTGGTTCGTGGTTAAACTATTACTTAAGGTTGCCTACCCGGCGGGGTACTGTCACCGCTTCGACAACGAACGAGCTAACAAATAATGAAATACAAGTCCAGAGTTAAGCTGTTTACATTGGAATATTGATACTCCGAATTATTGATACCAAGGGATAACATAACAACGAGGTTTAACTTCGATAAGAAGAAGAAACACATTGGAGTAACATGGCAAACTGGGAGAACGTGGCTGTGATATACGGCTTAAACAAGCAATTGATCACTTGCTACACTGACGGATCCCTCAGAACAAAGAGAGCAGGCACCACAGTCATTTATTATCATTAACGGGGCAATAATCAGTATCCTGTCTAGATCTGGCTTAGTAAGGAATTCCAGACATCCCGGTTTATGCGCGAGGTCCGCTAATTCGACATCCCTAAAAGTTGTCTGGCGTCCTGGTCTACGCCATCGGTCTGAAGCTATCTTGTGTTCTTTTTCTACCATAGATATTACCCTTATAGATAGTCCAGACTGTTATCCGCCCATCGCAACCTATTGAACCGGATTTTGTCCACAACCAGACGATCATGTTTTCGCTCATACAACTCAACGTTATATTGGCTAAGGAATTGTTCGTGTAGGTGGCCAAAAATTATTCGGAAGATTCTTCCCTGGAACGCGGGTAATAGTTCGCAATTTTGCGTGCTAAGAACCCGAGTTTCCGAGGACTACATGAGGACTGGCAACGGAACAGATTTTGTAAGCGGAAATAGGCTCCGCTTGCATCCAACAACCGTGTGCGCATTTCATAGTCGCAGCTGTTATCGGTTGTGATTTTCGACCTTAGACAGGAGAAATTATCAATGGTTTCTTTATTATCCTCGTTTAGCAAGTGCGATTCGGTGTTGTTGGTTCTTTTGTTTTTGGCGCTGAAGTTGCCACCATGTACTTCGTCTTGCCTTCAATAATGTGCAGCCCATGATCTCGCGCCAAGCGTCGCCTGCTGGTCTGAATGGCTGGTTGTTCTTCCCATGCTGTCGAAATCGTCAGTATAGGCCAGTAATTGGGTGGATTTAAAGGAGATGGCAATAATATCTGCATCACGGATCACTTTTTCTTGGACCAGATTGATCTCCTTGTCTTAGACCGTCGTTGATGTCGAATGGTCTCGGGAGTAACCTTGCTGCTTTATCTAGCCCCATACATTGGTTAGAGTCAGCCTAGTCAGTCTTATCAATTTCGTCGGGATACTGAATTCTCTCATGACCATGTACAGTTTTGCCCTGACTATGCTATCATAGGCGACCTTGAAGTTGATGCAAAGATGGTACAGCTGATGGCCATATTCCAGCAGTTTTTTCATCTGATCTGTCGCTGATTTGCTTGGAGTGAAGCTTCTTTGGTATGGGTCAATGGTGTTCGGGGCGTATTGGACCGTCCGACCTTTCAAGATAGCGGAGAATATCTTATAGATATTACTGAGCAATTTAATACTCTTTTAATTGCTGGACTGCCTGATATCTTCCTTTTTATGTATGGGATAAATAATGCCTCGTTGCCAATAGTCAGGCATTGATTCGCACCTCGAGCATCAATTGATGAATCACTAAGTGTAGTTGGTCACCTCCATATTTAATTAGTTACGTTGTAATTCCATCGGCTCCTGGTGACTTATGATTTTTAAACCGATGAATTCCATTGACTGTTTTTCCTATCCTTGGTGGTCATCAAAGCACTCAAACCGTCGCTCTTAAATGCCCATTCTGTCGAAAATCAATTTTCCCTTTTTGCCTGGGCAGGATCAGTATCCAGGTGTATAAGGCTTCATCCTACTGATTGCTCCCTATACTTTTCGAGTTCATAGACCTGGTTCTTTCAGTCTTTTTTTTCCGTCTGTAAACCGCTTTTCTGCTCGACGAAGTTCGTCATAAGTCTCCGCCCGTGATTCCGTTCGTTGAGAATGTAACATAACTCGGTATGCAACATCCTTCCATTCCATTGCCAGCTTTTACATTCACCGGCGTACCTGCGGTTCCAACTTTTTGCTTCTTAGGCTATATTTGTGGCCGTATCAATGATAACGTTCTCCAGGTGGTTGTGAAGATCATTTGTCGATGCTTCATCTCCAGGACGTCTCTTAACTGCGGCTATTGCGGCATCTATTTATCCCTTATAGATATTACGGTGGGATGCGTTCTGGATTTTTTCAGTGTTAACTCTCACGTGAGGGGATTCTAGGTGCTGTTGTTATTGTTGTGTTCAGTCAAAATGTGGACAATTTGGTTGAGAGTTGTCCCATTCCGAGGATGCCCACGTTTGTTTGTGGATCGCTTTTCGCGCAAACCAGGCACTTCCAACAACTGTTTCATGCGACACGGGGTCATTGGTCCAAAGAAAATGTACTTTGAATCAATGGGTAAGCACACTTGCATATTCCAAACGGAAATATATGATATAGGCAGATGTGCCTCCTTCAACCTCCAAAGGAACTATAGGGGGCAGAACATTGCTATTCTGACCGACAGCCAAGCGGAGATCAAGGCATTTAGGTCTAATCAGGTGAACTTTAAACAGGTATGGGGATGACTTGAGAAACTATATCCGCTCAGTTTGCACAATAAGGTCTGGATGCTCTGGATTCTAGGCCATGTTGGGCTGGAAGGGTGTTCATGGAGGGACACGAATCCAACCTGGAGAAGCTAGGGATATCTGCAAACACTGCAGGTACTTCCCCTAACAAAAATTTGTATCACAGGAAAAATTATTTCACGGGAACTTTGAAATAAAATAATTATAGATGAGCCTGCATAATTTTCACCCTGGGTCCGGATTTCGTTTCTGCGTGTGATGATAATAAAACAAAGCACCCAGTTGTTAAAAGTTAAACAGGAAAAAGAAATAGCAACAAGAGAAAGCAAACTGTCTTATGGTCCTTAGAGGAGTGGGCAGGAGACATTCAAAGAGGGGTTGATCATTAAATCATACTCCAATCTTCACATTTATTGTAAAGTCTATACTACTTTTTAGTAACAAGTAATTGCCAACCTACACAGTTATATCAAGTTGCTGCCATGCAACGTCCCAAGATTATTAAAGTATCCAAGTATGAGTTGCTTTTGTCCTTATCATCCCTGCGAGTTCAGGAGAAATCGTATTTGATTCCTTCATGATACCTGGTTGAAGAATTTTCTATCGCTTTTCATTCCTGCTTTCTTGGCTGTCATGGCATCCCAGACACTATCTCTAATTGAATATCATTAGACGTGCAATCAAAGGGAAACCACATAAAGAAATAAAAATCACCGACGTTGAGTTCTGGGAAAAAAATTAAGTTTATCTTGCTCCTTTTATAAAGTCTACTCACAAAGGGAATACACTTTAAAGACTCCGCCGTCTAAGAAAATTCGAACTGCTTGGAAACCTTTGTACCGTTCGTGGAAATTTAAAAATTTTTAAAACGACGTATCCAGGAGAAAGTTTCAAGGTAAACCATAGAAAAGCTCTTCCCGTCTTCGGTTCAATCCATTCCAATTGTGCCACAGAAATTGCAACTTGTTTCGTTACAACTTACCCCCAAAGCGTCCTGTCGTCATCCATTTCATATGATTTCGTGTCAAGTCCTATCAATTACGCTCTGGAAAGGATGCAGGGAATATTGTATCCTTGCGAGACATAATGTCGGGTCATGTTCTGTAGCGAATAGATATCATGCACACTTGACCTGCAACAAGTTAGGAGTGCGGATGGGAAGCATTTCCAAGTTTAGTTTTTCAGAATGGACGTGTGCATTGCACAGAACGGGAATCTGTACGAGGCACCATGCGGAAAGGATCACACATTGTAAATCACTTATGTACTTTGTTTGCAGTGGTTTTGTTGAAATGGTTATCCAGCTATAATAAGACCATGAATTATTAAATGGTTTCTGGATATGCCAGTTTATTTATGCAGCTTTTTATCACTCAAGTTGGTGTTCCTGAATAATATTAATCAGGAGGCGGATTTAATGAAAGTCAGCTCTCGATGAGTCCAGAATAACCAAATTAAAGACGATGATCAATAATTCTTGCCTTAAATCAACCCAAACCCTCGCTAAGATATTCTCCAGAAGTACACGAAAGGATGTCATAAGATATTTCCCTGAACGATTAATTCAAATTGACGTGTGAGGGAAAAAATCGATCGATGCTGTAAAGGCGAAATGAACCCTTGAAAGTCTCGACTGGAAGGACGTAGTAATGCGACAGTATGAAAATCTTGTAACAAATCCAATGCAGTGCAGGAGGATGTCACTAAGAGTTAAGACATCCGCTGTCATTTTTGTCTTTTGCGTTTATGGGATGGACGTAGTTGAGCACTTGGTTTTCTCCACCATTCAACCCTTAAATATGTACATATATTCCTGAAGTCAAGTAAGGGAGAAGACCATCTGTCAACTTATATTTAATCGACGTTTAGTGTGTCGTTACTTCATGGTGAGGAATTAACTAAATTTATAGAAGATAATGCGCAATTGCACAAGCTCTTGTTAAAGGAGTATCTCAGAACTGCAGGAGTGAGGGGTTATGAACTGATTAAATGCAGCCTCATTTCATGTCAGGGGGAAATCTGATAACAACTGTACCGTGAGTCACTCTACGGTGGAATCTCATTCAATGTCTTCTCGGACGAAGACAATTTCAAAGATACTTCACTTAAAAAAATGATTGCATGTCGTTCCGAAAATTCAATTGATCCCGAAATGCCTTCTAAAATACATAAAATCCAATGCAATAATTCCGCTATTACTTTCACATAAAAATTTTAATCTGCTGTCTTACATCTGAGTGAAGAGGGACATTAAAAGTAGGGCATCCTTACTAAAGCCATTATATTTTCATAACTACCTGTCGAAAAACGAGGAGCGAAAAGCAAGTCACCGAGAAATTTAAGCTCCACTTAATTCAGTACTTATTCTATTTATTAAGTCTAATTGTATTTCAACAAATCTCAAGTGACTTCATCCGCCTAATTAGACTTTTTTCTCCTGCTCTTTTACAAAAATCTAAACTAGGGTGGACTTTGGTAGTCATATTTTTTTCTACTTTATCTGTTTAGAAAAATCTTTTTCTTTCACCAATTTTTATTCCCTGTGTCTTCTGCTTGTTAGAAGTTTGCCAGGTAATAAGTGAAATGGGACCAAGGAAAAAATAGAAGATGGATGGGGGAGGCTAAATGTCTGCCTGAATGAGGAAGCCGCGCAAAGCATAGACACTATGTAAATCGGAATGGAAACAAAATATCTCGGGGGATTACGTGACGACGATGTCGTCATCTTGGCGAGGGTGAACAGATTTTTAAGTCATTTCGTTGAAATGCGAACTATGAATAATTCACTGGGCTACTTAATATGAGTATGGAGAAGTTACTCGTATGAAAAATACATACACGATTCAGGAGCCAGAAGAAGTTCTATAACGTCACAGGTTTTCAATGATGGATTGCCCATGAGTTTCAGTATGCCTTAAATTTTCTGTAGCTTTTACCAGTACATGTTTGGCGCTGTTTTCAATCCCCCACACTAAAATTCATTTATAAATCTATAACAGGATGCCCTGCTAAAAAATTAACTTTATTCAGGAGGAATCAAATGCAGATTCAAGAAATTATTACTCACCTTAAAGTGTTTGACATCTCCGTAGTATAATAAAAGGTTAGAATTTCTTAGCAGTTTGGCAATATTAAGTAGGAGGATTTGAAGCGACGCACCTATTACCATCCTCAGTCAAATTTGCAAGGATCAGGGAAAATGATAAAATATAGGTGGGGGTTCAGCTTAGCAGGGGTAACTCCACTATACTAAATCCTACATGATCTCACCTCTTCGTCTAAGAGGTGCTTTTTCTGGCCTTCAGAACAGGAGCATAATGGTGCTGAGGTCCTAGAACAGCTTGGAGTCGAGAATAACCTCAACACCTCCACCTGGATGCCACTAGGTAGCAAAGGAGGGGAAAAGCTGATAGGTCGGGAACTTTCCTCACTATTGGCGTTCCTGAATCAGATATTAGGAAGGTTCGGGAACAAACGGGCTACCGGCTCTACTACAGGCTTGGGACTGTCACATTACAAGTGTCGGCTCGTAAAACGATTGAGGGGGCGTGCAGTCCACGATATCTTCATCTGAACCATGGATGAGGTGCCATATCTCTCAGATAAATTTGCAACATTGTAAAGCGGCGATTTTACTTATCAGTCGTCGGATCAACAGCTTCAAGGCATGTATATACCTCACACAATAAACATGGGTTGTTGGTGGGGAAATTAGGGGTTTAAACTGCCCACATGCTGACCCGCTGTATGCCAATGGAAGTGATAGATCCCGCTTTTGCATGGTAGTTTCAAAAGACCTTTAAGCTATTTTGGTTAACAACCTATGTGATGGCGACACCTCAACGATCAAATTGACCATAAAAAGCCAACAGGAAGATAAGGAGACCCTTTGGTACTCTGCTAATTTCCCTTATGACGTCATCAGAGTAACCAGTATGGCAAAAGCAAAGGCCTGGGAATACTAGCAAGATTTGATATTAATGCCCACCATATATGCTGGGGAAGTACCAACATCAACGCGAGACGATCGAGATTAATGGAGTATCTGGTAGGAACCGAATTGCAGATCCTTAATTTGGATAATGAATCCGTTTTCTTCAACGTGGTCAGGTAAGAGGTCATCGACATCACGGTGCCATCTCCTGACATTGTGGCTCTTAGAGTGGAGCGGAGAGGAGAGTGATAATGACAAACCATTTGCTTGATTGCACTTCCCAGGAAGCATCCAAAATCTCACCTCGGGCCCGTAAGACACATACAGCCCATAATCGGAAGATTGGACTCTAACTTGCAAAGTAGTTTCACGAGAACGAGTAAAATGGGCATAGATATAAGTCTGGAGGGCCGGATGACATTATTCCTGGTCCAGTATTAGAGGGAATGGATGCCCTGGGCTTTCTCATTTGGAATATATACCGCGCTTGCCTAGCAGACGCTTATATATATAACCAGCTGGAGTGATGTGAAGGTAATAGTTATTCCCAAATAAGCGAAACCCACCTACACGGACGCAAAAAGCTTCCGACCGATCAGTCTAACTCCTCTCTGCTAAAACGACTGGAAAGACAAGTAGATTGGTTCATAAGGGATACATATATCCCTAAGTCGAAACTTTCCTGTAGGCAACATGCCTACCAGAAAGGCAAAACCACTGAGACCGCACTCCACCAACTAACGGCAAAAATTGAAAAGGCAATGTTCAATAAAGAATAGGCGCATTTATGAACATCGAAGGCGCAATTATGTCTCATTCGCGGCGATTTCTAATGCGACAAGACAGTATAGAATCGATCTGCTGTTAATCAGTTGGATCCTTCACATGCTAGAGGGGAGAAAGATCCACTCATTATTCGGACAGAAGTCTATCGAAGCGTAGTACCTCAAGGGTTGCCCGCAGAAAGGGGTGCTCTTTCCTCTGTTATGACTCCTGGCAATGGACACTTTGCTAGGGCTCTTGAAGGGTACAAAGGTCTTCGCACAAGCATTTTTGGACGATCTAGCCGTAATAATTATCAGAAAGTTTGTGGGCACAGTATTTGACCGCGTGAATGCAACACTGCATGTAATCCACAATTGGTGCCTCCATAATAGACTCATGGTGATCGCTAGGAAGACTAGACTATTATGCTCACTGGGAACGTCAGTTGGGGCAGCTACTCGCAACCCTCCTTAGCAGGGACGGAAATCCAGCTGGTACTAAAGTCAAATATTTAGGAGCACATCTCGATTCCAAGTGAACGCTAAGGCACCGTAATCAGGCAATACCAAAAATTCTGCAGATTTCTCTGGTGCTGTAGGATTGCGATAGGTAAGACTTGGGGACTTTCACCAAAATGGATTCATTGGATGTATACATTAATAATAAAACCCATATTGATCTATGCGTGCATCGTCTGGTGGCCGAGGATGAATTTTGCTAACAGCAGGAAGTTGCTGACGCAGATTCAGAGGCTCAGTTGCCTAAGTGTTACTGGAGTAATGAGTAGTACGCCGACCGTGCACTGGAGGCTATTCTAAATTTACAACCAATCCATTTGGAGGTAAAACGGAAAGCAGCTAACGACGCATATAGGCTTGATAATATTGGCACGTGGAAAGGCGGCTAATCATACGGTCATGCTTTCATCTGGAAATTTCTTGGAAAATATCAGGTGGCTCTGATGCTCACTGATCATATGGTTTCCAGATTCGTCTTCGAAAAGACATATTCCGTGGTAATCACCAAAAAAGAAGAATGGTCGATAAATGGCCACGCATCTTTTGTGTTTACAGACTTAATAATCTTCATCGATGGGTCATTAATGGAAAATGGATCGGGCGCAGGTGTTTTCTCGGGAAATCTGATTATGGAACTGGCTCGACCGCTCGGAAAAATGACCACATTCCAGGCGGAGATATATGCCATTTTATTGGTAGCAGAAGAATGTTTGCGGCAAAAATGGGGGGGGGGGCATCATTTCATTTGAATCTGTTCGGAAAATCGAGCAGCATTATCAGCACTAAATAGCAAAGACATATCAAGCCATTTGGTGTGGAGTTGTCACTAGATGCTGCTGAAACTTGGCCGACTAAACGAAACATTCCTGATGTGGGTGCCAAGACGCTCAAACATCGCTGGTAACGAGGAAGCCGACAGACTGGCTCGCCAAGGTTCTGAATCCACAACGGTAGGGTCAGAACTAGCTTTTGGTATCCGGCCATCTACTGCCAAGTCTACTTTGATGGGGGAAATGGCAAGGAATCACACAGCCAATGGAGAAACTTCTACCGGCAGTGTGAAAATCTTTGTGAAGGAAGCCGAGGCCGCTAGAGTGGCACTTTTATTGTCCCTTCTGAAGTGGGACATGGAAACCCTAGTAGGGCTTTTAACAGGACACCGCCCCTTAAAAATCGGGGTAGTGGCCACGGGTATATGCAGCCAATGCGAGTAGGAAGAAGAGGCGGCCCTGCACTTCGTATACTACGTGGTTCATCAGACCTCAGACGAAGTGAAGGTATTTTAAGGTTAAGGTTTTCTTCAGCGAAGAGCCGGTGCATTCTCTGCCTCTGGAGTATGTTTTTAGATTCGCGAAAGCCTGTGGGCGGGAGGCAAGCAATCTCCGGGGATAGTATAATGGGTCTAGCAAAGGTCTGAGTGCTCCGGCTTTCCCCACTAAACTAAACTAAACTTGATCTCATTCTCCCGTTTGATCCATGAGGAAACAACTTACTGCCACTGTAAAGGCAAATAGGTATTTAGAAACTTGATACAAGCTCTCGGATTGGTTGGACCCAATGGTGACAATCTCGTAAACAGGACCCGGGTTATTTTATTGGACCCTGGAACATACGATGCCTCAACAAACCAGCGGCAATAGAAAATTAAATATTGCTGAAGTTCTGGAAACGAAATTTCTTGATGTAGATATTAAGGATGCCAAAGTCTACAAGAGTTGGATACTTTAAACCCTCAATTACAGTCGATGAAAAACTAAAGCCCCAAGTTATAACCGTCAGGCACATCAACGAACTATTGTACTCATTCTGAATAAACATAAAATTATTCAACGACTAGCTTATAAACGCTCACGCCCTAACGAAACATAAAGATGAAGCAATAGAAGATAGTTTTTTTAGCCACATCGAGCGGCTTTACGATTTGCCGTCCTATTACTGCTAATATTATAGTGCCAAAGAAAGCTGCATTGCGTCCTAGAAGAACTATTGTGCCCCTTTAATAGTCGCAGTATACCATACTTATTAACTATAGTATGTCGATCGACGAAATCTATGAGCGATACCATGACCGTCCGGTTGTGGATAAAATCCGGCTCAACAGGTTACGGTGGGCGGGTCACTTAGTCCGTATGGATAAGGATGATCCAGCCCGGAAAGTCTATAAGGCCAATATCTGTGGTAAAAAAAGAAGACGAGGCAGACCCTGCCTGAAATGGAGTGATGGCGTGGGTCAGGACGCCAGACAGCTTTTGGGGATATCGAATTGGTGGACGTCGGAGTATTAAGGCAGGCCCAGACCGGATACCGGTTGTTTCGCCGTTGATGATGATGATGATGATTGATTAAATGAGAACAATGAAGACTGAAGACTGCAATTTTGAAGCCGCTGTAAAATTCTTCTAAATAGAGTCGAAAATTGGCAGCCAACAGACCCTATTTCAGCTTACACAGACTGCTCCCCGCGAAACGCATAGGGCCAAAGTTCTTATTATACAAGGCAATGATGGTGGCCGTCCTCATGTGCTCCTCAAAAAATTGGGTTCTTGGCAAAAAAATATCGAACCCTTAGCAACGTTTGAGAGAAGAATCCTCCGAAAAAATGGTTAGCCTCCTACAAAGGGATGGACAATTCCGTAGCCAATATAACGAGTAAATCTATGAGCGATACCAAAACCGTCAGGTTGTGGATAAAGTCAGGCTGAACAACCTATTCAGTAGGCGAGTTACCTAATCCGGAAAATCTAAGCTTGATCAATACAACTTGATATTAGTGCTTGTGCCCCCAACTCGATGGCTTGACATGCCAGATGATAATTTGATAGCCTTTCGGCTCCACCCAGACCATGCCTATGTCCGAGAAAAACGATTCATTCGATCCATGCAAGCCGACTCTGCTTGAATGGGACAAAAGTCGAAGAAGAAGGAGATTTAAGAGGGCAATAAACGGAAGAAATTCGCTCGAAACTGTAGTAGAAGGAAGAGGCTAACAGGCAAGCTTTGACTAATTACAGCACCGACATAGCCTCAAAATCGCGGAGTGAAAATTCTATAATAGTAGAGGCCAAATAGTCCACCAGGTGGACAGAAAGTTCGAAGAGAAGACACATATCCCGGAAGGTTCTGGATAGTTTTGGGTAAGACAGATGAAAAAAAGGTAGATGGGTAAGATAATCCACAGTGGGGAAAACTGCACTGCTGGAACAATTAGAGAAGTCGAAGATGAGCTATACAATGAGTGGCAGCGAAATGTTGAGTAAGGCGAGTTTGGATAAAAGTTTCGAGTAATTATCATAACATAGTCACAGGCCTTAGAGAGCGAATCCATGTCCACTTTGAGCATTTAGACAACTGGCCAAGAAGTTGGTAAAGTTTAGCAAGTTGGTACTAGTGGATCTATGTTTCGCAAAGCTGTGTTGCTCTTAAGGTATCCAAGTAGAGTGGTGAACCAATCGTTCACATAGCTATCAAGGATTCGATAATAGAAGGAGAAAAGGTTAGTACTCGATTAAGGAAACTACGCCCAGACTACACGCTAAATGAGCAGAAAATTCTGTGAACTTAATAAAAGTAAGAGGGACTGGGCATGGTTGCATCATTTGCTGATATGAGACCACAAGATTATACCAATGCTGACTTTACTTTGCTGAAGTGGCCGGCCCTGTCTCAGATGGAGCGATGCCGTATGCCAGGACACCAGGGTATCGAGCTCGTGGACAGTGACGCAAAACTGGAATGTCTGCAGTTGTAGCGGCGTTGATGATGGTAATGTAGATGAAGAGTATGGTTTAAGTGATTCCTTGAGATGAGCTTTTACTATGAAATGCTAAGTAGTGTGTTGGATGCAAGGCACTGAATGTCCTGCTTGGCAGTGCCCATGACAAGAACGAAGAAGGTTATTAAAGGATAAGCGGTAAATACTCACGGAGACACCATGCAATTTTGGTGTACCTATCATATTTCGGACCCCGCTCTTTGGATCGTACGATGGTAAATATGGTTAGTTCCATGAATTATTCAATTTTTTCCACCTAAACCTTGGTCATTCTCTGTATATAACAAATATTTGCTACATGTTCACACATCTAATGTGCTTAACAATGCCTTTTTGAGCCTTCACTCCGAAATTTACTCACGAATTGTTTTATCCTAGTCTTTCAATTAAAGGCAAAAAAGTTGAAATCTCTGCAGCTTTCTTACCCACGTGCGGATTTCGCTAAGAGTGGATGATAACATGTTTGCAATTTCTTTTTCATATGATTTATTTAACGTCTTTATCCTCTTGAATGTCCTCCACTACTTCATTCACTTGTAGCCTGCAGTCACATTGTCCATAGAATCACACATATATGTCGCCTTTGCCATATCCCTGAATATGTACATCTTGCGGAGGCTTCGTTTCTGGGCCCATTGACAACTGGAGGATTGTAGTTCATGAAACTCAAGACAAGACGCAATAAAAACCAATGTTTATGTCACTGAACGCTGGAAAGGCGGGGAATATCACCAAGTGAAAATTTTCTCACTTAATTTGTCCGCGATGGAACTAGATTTCTTATCTGAACATAATCAAAATTGATACAGTATTCCGCCGACGGGTGAGTTCAACATTTGGGAAATCTCGACTGGCAGACATCGTGAAATTGCCGGATAATACGCAGATTTAAAGGAACCAACATTGGATATGATGAAGTGATAAATGGGCTTTATCCTTCGGCTCATCGTACATTAAATGGAAATATGAAAATTCATCTGCATATGTATGAGGTGCAATATGAATATTTCTTTCTTTGGACATGATTGAATTTTATAGGCTTCTTTGAATAACAAATGAGTATGAAGGCAACGCTGAATATGGGCCGTAGCCGTTATAACAAGTAGGGTTCAGCCACCCATTTTTCACTCATATGCATGTAGATGTATATATCTACTTTTGCTACGCGAAGAGTCCTTTCCAAAGAAACTCGCGAAGGCCCTGTCATTAAAGAGCACCCTATAAGGTAATTAATTAATTTGTCGACGTCAAGCACTTTGTGCCCAACCAAAATCATGGTAATGGAATTAACTCATTTCGCATCCTCCTCCACTATAAGCTGCAACTAACTGCCCCCAGTTAAATCTTGTGTCAGGTCCTTGTCACATCACACCAGCTCGGAACTTTCCCAACCGTCAATTCCCAGCGTTCCGTTGCCAGTCGCAAAATGACTTGAGGTGGTTTCAGTCTGACTGACCACCGACCTGCAGGATTGTATCGCACAAGTCGCTGAAGGGCTGATGGGTATCTTCCGTCGACAAGTTATTCATGCAGAATTTATTAATGGTGAAAAATTTAGTATTAAAATTTAATCAGACACGAAACTTGTCAGGAAAAATTTAGCTAACCAAGGACGCCAGGGCGCTTATCTTTGTACATTTTTTCAGCTAGCAGTTTGCCGGCTCTTCGATATGCAGGCACAATGGCGGTAAAGTTCCTGTCGACGAAAAGTGGTCTTTGATTGAATTATTTAAAAAATGTTCATTGGATAGTCAAAGAAAAAGTTTTCCGTTGTTCCCTTATCGACAGGGGGACTAGACCACCACATACAACTGTCACACTTTGGAACTTTTCTTAACAAATTTCTTTAGCATCGAAGACAATCGAAATTGTGGCTCAAGAGTGAGTTTTTTACGTACAGTTTGTAAATTATTGTACAGTGCATGATATCACAAATTGTACGCTAAGTTGGGTTCAGCACATGGATAAGGGAAGCGTGCAACCCCAATCTGATTTTCAAGGAATGGTTCCTTTGGAAAGCAACGTCTTCTGCATTTCACTTTTTCTTCATTTAAAATGTGATTTTTTTTAATCCTGATTTTGAATTTCATGTTCCGGTGGTGAGTGAGGAAAGTCACAGTCAAGGCAGCATGCAAAGCTCCCCCACGTCTCCGTAGGAAGTACCCACTAACAGAACAAGAGTAGCAGTCCGAAGGAAAAAGGTACCGGTTTTTGGGTCGATAAAGTGGCCAATTCAGATTTTCTCTCTGCAGCAAGTGATGGAAAAACTGTTGGAATATGGACATCAGTTGCACCATCTTTTCATCGTCTTTAAAGCCGTCTATGATAGCATAGCCAGGGTAAAACTCCATGAGAGAGTTCGGTATCCCGACGAAATTGATAAGACTGACTAGGCTGACCCTGACCAATGTGCGAGGCCAGATAAAAGCAACAGGATCACTCTCAAGACCATTCGACATCAACAACGGTCTAAGACAAAGGGATACTCTATCAAGCGTCCTCTCTAACCTGGCCCTCGAGAAAGTGATCCGTGATGCTGAGGTAAATGTAAGGGATACGATCCTTTTTAAGTCCATCAAACTACTGGCCTATGCTGACGATATCGACATCATGGGAAGAACCACCCAAAACGTACAAACTGCCTTCATCCAGATAGAGCAGGCGACGATTGGCGCGAAATCTTGGGCTGCACATCAATGAAGGCAAGACAAAATATATGGTGGCAACGTCAGCACCGAAAACCAACCAACCAACAACATCAAACCGCACTGGTCAAACGGGAGGAAAAGATAGGAGGATCTAACTTTGAGACCGTTGATAATTTCTCCTACCTAGGGTCGAAAATCACAACCGATAACAGCTACGATGATGAAATCCGCACACGGCTGCTGTCAACCAACAGAGCCTATTTCAGCTTACAAAAACTGTTCCGCTCGAAACGTCTCACCATAGGGTCAAAGCTCTTACTGTACAAGATAATGATCTTGCCAGTCCTCATGTATTCCTCGGAAACTTGGGTTCTTAGCAAGAAGAATTGCGAACTCTTGGCCGCGTTCGAGAGAAGAATCTTCCGAAGAATTGTTGACCCCCCCACATGAGGATGGACGATTCCGTAGCCTACATAACGACGAAATTTATGAGCGATACCATGACCGTCCGGTTGTGGATAAAGTCCGGTTCAATAGGTTGTGGTGGGCGGGTCACTTAATCCGTATGGATAAGGATGATCCCACCCGGAAAGTCTATAAGGACAATATCTATGGTAGAAAAAGAAGACGAGGCAGACCCTGTCTAAGATGGAGCGATGGCGTAAGTCAAGACGCCAGACAGCTTTTAGGGATATCGAATCGGTGGACATCGACGCAAAACCGGGATGTCTGGAGTTCCTTATTAAGGCAGGCCTATACGGGATACCGGTTATTGCGCCGTTGATGATGATGAAAATAGATTCACTTCGTGCTAATTGCCGACGATAGATATAGGACTCGCCGATTGCATAGAGACGTAGACCTTCGTTCGCCAAGATGTCGATGGGGACCATACCTGCTATCACACAGGCTGCTTCGCCTGATGTTGTACGGTAAGCGCACAACGTTTGCAATGCACTCAATTGGTATGGAGCGGCGATTTTCCTTCTATTTGCTTCCAACTTCAAAGACGGTGCCCAGACTGAAGCTGCATAAAGCAAGATGGAGCTGACAACTCATGTTTTTTTATCTTTATCGACGTTTGCTTCCTTCGTTTGGTAATCAAAACTAAATTGGTTCATCGTCCGAATCGTAACACAATATCCTCTCCCAGAGAAATTCCATGACTATGTGCACCAGGTATTTAGCAGCGTCCAATTCGGCTAAATCCGCAATTATTTTGCTCCATTTTGCCGTATTGAAGGCATTCTTCACGTCGAGAGTAACTACCGGCTCGTCCAACAAGGTCTGGATACTTTGGGTTCCAGGCCATGTTGGGCTGGAAGGCAATGAGGCAGCGGATGAACTAGCCAAGAAGGGAGCAGGGATGCCTTTACACGAACCAGAACCCTTCTGTGGAATCGGAAACGGTTTCATGGCTATGAATCTAAGAAACGAAGAGAAACGGTTGAGGGAACTATATTGGGCGGGCCTACCAGGGATGGAGCAGTCCAGGGTGCTTATTGGGGGATACGAACCCATGCGCACAAAGGATTGCTTAAACCTCACCAAAAAGAACCTTCGAATCATAGTGGGAATTCTTACTGGTCATTGTCGGCTGAACTACCACCTAGGGAAGCTAGGGATATCTACGGACATTGCCTGCAGGTTCTGTAAGGAGGAGGACGAAACCTCTATGCACGTCCTGGGACAGTGTTCGGCACTTGTGCAAAGTAGGTCGATACATCTGGGAGAGCACTTAATACCAGATGCAAAGCTGAAACTTCTGGAAGTGGAGAACATACTAAAGTTCCTAACGGTTACAGGCCTACTTGAGATACTATGATCAACAGGTACACTATAACCAGTAAAAGGGGCACAATAGTTCTTCAAGGACGCGGTGCGACTTTCCCTTAACAGAATAATAATAACTACCGCGCAAGATTTATTGGCCTCCATTGCTTTTCCCGCAATTTCCGTCACCAAGCTAATCGCATTGGCAGTAGATCTTGCCTTTCGGAATCCGAACTGCCTGTCTGAGAGACCACTCTGCTTTTCTATGATTGGAGCAAGCCTATTGAAGACGACCCGTCCAAAAAGTTTGCTGATGCCGTTTAGCAGGCATGTAGGCCTATAAGACGAAGGATCACCCAAAGATTTATTTCGCTTCGGGATTGGGACAAGCTTCTGTTTCCTCTAATTTTCTGGGAAGATCCCATCTTTGCAGTACGTCGTAAATATTTCAGGAAAGCACCTTGGAACTATCTTCACGGCCACTGCCAGTGCTTTATTCGGAATGCCGTCCAAGCCTGGGACTTTATTTTCGGCAATTTCATCGGGATCTATCTGGATAGTGGGTAGGTTCGATTCACTTGAAACTTGTGGGAAGAGAGTACTAATGATTTCACGCTGCAAATCAGAGTTGGTGATCGGCGGAGAGCGTTTACCCTTGATTGATGCCATAACTGCCTGCCTGTCTGTCACACGTGTTTTCCTCGGAGATGGTAATAGCAATTGACACCAAATTTGTTGGAGAGGTGGGAACTATGAAGGCTCGCGCATACGATCAGTTACACACTTCCGCGTTGAATTTTAAGGGGGGTCGCCCTACATGCAAAAGGGAGCATAATTTTTTTTTTCTCCATATATAGTCATCTGGAGTATTAAATGAAAGGTCACGATTAGTACTTTCCGCAGCCGAATTTTGAGATTTGTTGGAAAGGTGGGGAGTAGGCGGCGCCGAAAGTGAGAATTTCTTTAACGGACCATTCTCAGAAACTATCCAACCGACAAATTTCAAAGAAATCAACAGGCTGCCACTATATAGTGCCTAGGCTGCTGCTGTCTTGGTGAACTCGGACCTCATTTAAGTAGTAGAATTAAGAAATGATCGGCAATCTCTCAAAAATAAACGCTCTTAATAGGTGCAGTTAGTGAATTCAACTTAATGATTATCTCGATATCCCGACTCTGGAGCTTCGGACCCCTGCTTTTTACTTGAAAAGAGTCTTTCAAACCACGCAACCTTCTCCCTTTGTGGGAGTTTCTTGGTGGTCATTTTCAAGGAATGGTTTTTGAAGAGCCAGGCAAAGCTCCCTTATTTGCGACAGAAGTATTAAGTAAATCTCGCATCCACTGGTATGAATACTGAGTCTGCACTCTGTAGAAATCACTGTCATGGTGAGGCACTAATTGTGGTCCCTCAATCAATCCGTGCCCGGAAAACACACTTGGGACAAGGACCTTCATGAACCTTATCAATAGAGTATCGGGATTTGAAATGCAGCCGTTGGAAAATTCGATTACATATAGAACGCACATTTTTTAGGGAACCCTTGATCGCATTCGCTAAAGTCCAAAGTCAATGTGTTCCGAAACGAAGACTGTCGGGAGGGAAGCGATCCAACCTGCCTTTTACAAGCTGTAAGTACGTCTTTCAGATATTCAAAGCTATTCCAATTGAAGATCTTGACGAGTAGATTGGAGACTAAATTAAGCGGTAGGAATTGTTTTTGTATGTGATGAATCGAAAACTGCTAAATTAACAACTCCTTCAAATTTCAATACATAATTATATATGCATATTATACACAAATATGTTGCTTTGATTGTTATAACCTCCCCTCAAATTTCAGGTTCAATCCCGTCTTTATTCAAGGAGTTTTCACAATTTTGTAGTGACGCATCGTCAGTTTCAGTTTTCTGATAAGAAAGCGGGGATTGCATTTTATGTGAGCTAACGAACTTCCATTAGAGTACAACAGATACATTAAAGTTAAAAATGGGTACAGATGATTTAAAATGAAACATATCCGCCATAAATGTACCAAATATCAATTAACATAATTTCTTTCTTTTCCAAATATTATTTTCATTCGAAGCGTCCCATTTCCTGGAAGAAAAGGAAGCATTCCTTCGAATAATAGATGTACGAGTACAATTGATTCCAAGTGTACCATATCTACCACCACCATCTGTACCTTCTCCAAAGTACCCGAGAAAGAACTTGAATCCTGAATTAAGAATGAGAAAGAACAGAAGCTATTTGAGAAATTCGTTCAAGTTACCTTGCAAGGATTTTTTTCTTGGCCTCGAAAAAAGCGAATCCTACTAAATTGAATGACTTAACTGATGTCACCACATCATCACTCCCTTAACTTTGTCTCCCATTCCGCGGCCGTATATTGACTAGGCAAGATGAAGTCGCCCGAGGGTTGGCAAACAGGGGGTAGTCTATTGAAGAAACCAGAAACACTTGGGCTTTTGTAATGAAATGTTGGCGCTCCTCGCACAAAATGTGTCAACTTTAACCACATTATATTCTAAATGAAAAATGAAATGCCGCAGTCAGTCAAAAAGACCAGCATTTCGTCATACATAATGTATAGCGAACGGTAATGAAGTTGTGGTATTTTTGACACGTATTCGTGATGAGATTGAAAAAAGTACCGATAAAGTTGCCACTTTGTTCTGGCTTCAACCTCATCGAGCCAACAGAAAGGAAGAGCAAATTTGTCAAAGAGGCAACTTTCACCCGGCCCGAATGAAGTGAAATGATCTTTTGGGAATAATTTATTCGCGCCTCTGACTCCTTCAAAATATGACAAGGATTTTTAATATTGACACTTTCTGCCTTTGATTACAGCCATCCAGGTGGAAGGATGAATTACCGCATGACGAACCTTTTTCACACTTCTTGTGACTTCTCGCATATGCTTGACATTTGATGATACCAATCTTCCATATGACTTCCCTTCAAACCTGAGTTCGAATACTCCTGCTCGCATTCCAGGACGTACGAGTGCCAGCAACAAGTGATTGCTAGCTTTTCTCCCAGAAGCACCGTTTTCGAGGTTTCGAGAGCCATAACAGCACCAAAAAGGAGCAACCACCCGCTTCTTGTACATTAACTTGCTTGAAGAGTTCCTGGTGTTAGGGAGGTCGGCTCTTTATTGCCATTAAACTTTGCTACGTGTTCTTCATTCCAAAGTGGCTGCGAAAGGAAAATGTGCGGTAAATTGTAATTTAATAGAGACCAGGATTGAGATTGTTGTAATGTCGGCCGCAATGCCGAAGGGATTTAGGGGGTTACATGTATATATGGGAAGGAATACAATGGCTGGTAATGTATAGTTTAGTGGTGATAAAATGATTGTCTTTCATGTAAATGAGTTTAAATTGAATGTAATGAGCTTATCAAGTTGTTAGCTTGCGGATTTGGAAGCGAATGCACGTTTGATTGTGCAGACCTTCCCTTAAATTGAAATTTATACCTTAATAATTCGGTGACCTTTTTTGAAATTCCGGACGGTCTTGGGAATTTTTAGAAAAAGACCATTGCACATAATTGCACATAATTGTTTAAATATGGCAGGAAAGTAATATTTATTCGGGGTTCAAGGAATTAAGAAAAGCATAACAGTCAATAAAACCCATCAAAGAGCTGTAAGAAAAGTCAATGTGTTATATAAAAGTGGACAAAGGTAATACGCTAGTGATAACGAACAATTGAAGACCGCCAATAACTCCCATTTTTGGATTTGAAAGTGGAGAAAAAAGGAATACCTTTGAAACCTGTAGATAAGCTATCGCCGCTCAATGAACGAACCATTCTTTTTCATTTAAAATGGGTCCCTTTCATATAATCCTCATAAGGTCTCATAAGGAAAAAAGAATGATAAAATGAGTGACTTCGCCAAAGCTCGAAAAATGATTAAAGGTTCAAAAATCGTCATGGTACCATCCAATAGCAGAGAGGCGGAAACGACCAGGAAAGCTAAAAGGAAGAATACATTTCTGAAATCGATGGTAAGGCGACATATTATAGAAGACATAACTGTCAACGAATTGTACCAACTCTTCCTCTAGATTTGGAGTTGGGTTGGTCCTACACGGGAAACAATTTGTTACGAAGACACAAAAGGAACCTCGGGTTGGATGGATTTCATAACGACAGACCCGGTAATTGACAAAAGATTTGCACATTTTCCCATGGAACGGACACTATCTGCACAGAAAAGTAGCTGCCAAACTTCTACCTGATATCCTGCCCCAAGGAAGCATATATTATAATGTCCATCCAGTAAACCATGTGCTCGGAGTATGATTCCTTGCCGAACATGAAACCTGCGGTTAATGGCTTTGAAAATATAAGCGATAAGAGCTCTACAAAAAAAATGTGGGCCTCTACAGGCGAGACCACTTTCTGCCAAATTGACCACGTACTAATCGAAAGTCGCATTTCACCTTGCTGAATGTCGGAACGTATATACCGGCCAATATAGAGTCCGTACTATCTACCCCATGCATTGAATTGGGATATTATGCAACACAGCAATTATAGCGGTATCATGTTGCTGATTACCATCTATAAGATATTCTCCGCCACCTTTTTGGGCCGGAATATCTTTAGACCATACCAAAGAGGCTTCACTTCAGGCAAATTAGCGACAGATTAGATTTATTCTCCGCCGCAAGCGATGGAAAAACTGTTAGAATATGTCCGTCGGTTATACAATCCTATCATCGACTTCAAGGCCGCATACGAAAATAGTAAACGACCCTCACCGAATTTGATTTCCCAACTCAATTGATACGGTTGACTAGGCTAACCCTGACTAATGTGCAAGGCCAGAAAAGATCAGTGGGATCGTTCTTGAGACAATTCAACATAAACAAGGGTCTAAGACAAGGGATGCCTGATGGATCCTTTTTTACCTAAGCCCTGGGAAAAGTAGGCCGTGTTGCTAACGTTAATGCGGGAGGAGCCATCCTTTTCAAGTCCACCCAACTACTCGTCTATGCTAATGATATCGACATCATGGGAAAAACAAAAAGAGACGCTTTCATCCAAATCAAGCGAGCAGTGCGAGATCTCGGGCTGCATATTAATGAAGACAAGACGAAGTATATGGTGGCAACGTCATCGGCAAAAAACGTAGAACAACATCAAATGGCACTGACCAAACGGAATAATAAAGATAGGAGGCTAAAACTGTTGACTGTGGATAATTTCTCCTATCTAGGATCGAAAATCACAACCGATAGTAGTTACGACGATGAAATCTGCACACGGTTATTGGCAGCCAACAGAGCCTATTTCAGTTTAGAAAAACTGTATTCTCTCGAGCTCTCTAACCATAGAGTCGAAGTTCTGACGGTGCAAGACGTTGATATTGTCAATCCTTATGTATTCCTCATAGCTATGCTCTTAGCAAGAAAGGGTGCGAAATTTTAGCCGCGTTCGGGAGAAGAATTCTCCGAAAAGTTTTTGGCTCCGGATGGATAATTCCGCACTTTATATAACGACGAAATTTTTGACTGATACCACGACAGTCTGAATGGGTTGTGATGAGTGTGTCACTTAATCCGTATGCGTGAGGATGATCCAGCCCAGAAAGTCTATAAGGGTTTTCCTCCTCCCCTCCAGACCCTTTTCAGATGGAGCGATGTTGTAAGGAGGCGCAAAACCGGGAGGTCTGGAGTTCTTTAATAAAGCAGACCTAGACCGGATGCCTGTTGTTGCGTCATTGATGATGATGGTGACATAACTTCACTTAGAACAATGTGTACATAATTAGAGAACGAAGCAACGGCCAGGGACTAGATGTTCAAGAGACCCTGGTGACCTTACGTGAGAGAGAGGAAAGTAGGCTGCATTGTGAATATATAATCGAGACTGCTCAGAAATTTTACCAGCCACCTACGGTGGTACGAATCACTGGTCAGTTACATAACATTAAGAATTAAAAGTTCCATTCTTAAAGCTTTATCCCATCGCTGGTTTCTCTGTTTTCCTTGTTAGGTAAGTACTGTACAACTAATAACTAAGACATTTTTTTTTCTTCTTTGCAATACTATTTTTTTGTGGGCCTTTGGCTTCTTTCAACATTTGCTTCCCATTGGTCGAACCTCCCCTATATATGTTCTGAAGGCAATTCAGGAACACTCCTATAGAGAGTGGGACGATCCCTTTCTGGCGATATCAAGTGTCAAAGGACCATTTTTCTCTAATATTCACGCTGCCTTACCCATAATTCCACCGGAGGCTACGCGTACGTTTACAGCTTTCGAAGAAAAATTACTGAATTGTCTTCAAACCAATCACGCATATAACAAAGTTTTTCTGAAAAGGTTTGGAAACAGATTCGGACAAATGTAATACTTGCATGTTTAGAGAAACTAACGAACACATAATCTTCGGGTGTAAGGATTATATCCGGGTTCGGGTTAAGTGTAGATAGTATAATACATTTTTGAACCTTGAACAAATCTTTTTGAATAGAGATCCTTGCATGATTGATGACCTTTTATATTTCTTGAAGGAGACTAGAATCAGTTCATAATACATATAGTTTCAGTTTCTTCGCGGCACGGTATTTCCTGCCATCCCCTTCTTTATTGCATTGATCCACCATTACCTCTCGGCGCTAAAATGGTTCGCAATGATTAGTAGAGGTGCGGAGAAGTATCTAATCCGGCCGATGTCAGATACCTTTAAACTACCGAGCAGCCTCTATGGGTCCGGGCGTCAAGCTGTTACCGGCTTTCTGGTCTGAGCTGGGGGCCGTTCGGATGGAGGATGCAGACAACCTTTTTATAGCATGTCACAGTAGACTTCAACCGCGTCCTCCTATCCTTTTCTCTATTTTCTAATTATCCCCTTCTGTCAAATTTCTCTTTGAATATCCTTTTAAGTATTCTCGCATCATACTTTGTACATGACTTGTCCAAGGGAGTCTTTCTATTCGTAGCATGATCGGGACTTCTAACTATAGATTTTATACAATTTTTTGTTGTGTTTGATGCGCCATTTATGTCTCACATAGGCTGCTTAATATATCCTTAAGGGCTAAGTTTAGCTTTAGGGCCAATCTGCCCAAGACAGTTTCGTCAGTTTGGCAGAAGCTCAAATTGGCAATGACTTGAATTTCAATTTAAAAGTTTGAACTTCGACTAGTATACTATATTGGAACATAACATAGTGCAGTACGTTGCGATCGATACCATTGTATGCCCATTTAACGTAGAGGTATATTTGGTTGACGTCAACGTTGAATTCACAACACTTCTATCACGGTGAAGAGCTTATCTCTTGTGGAGCCTCCACTTCTGAAAATGCCCTGGAACTAGCTCATGATTTCTTCCAGTGTTGGACTTCAGTCAGTTTTCCTAGACTGTGGTGAATATTTTGAAGGCCGAACAAAGCAGGAAGATGCCCCTATAATTGTCCCAGGCCAACGTGTCGCCTTTTTGTTATTGCCTTTAAATGACTCCGCCGGTAGATAATCGGATCCCAGCGCATAATTTGCTCTCAGCCGCTTGGTCCTTAATCACAATCTCGTTTGGGAACAGTGGGCTGACTCTAATATCTGTGTCTTCCATTTGCGGGATCGCTAACTCAACCGTTGTGTTGGAGGAGTTAAAGAAATCGAGAAAGCACGACGCTCATTTTCAGGTCACCTTCTTTTTCCTCTGATGATGCTACCATCTTCATACTTACTTTTGGTTGAAACACAGTCCTTTTCACAGTTGTGTAAGTCGTTTTTGTTTTATTAGCTGCAAAAGTTGTTATTAATGCTTGCATTGTCAAAATTGTCTTTTCTTTTTCCAGACTTTTCTCTGAAGATCGTCATATTGATTTTTCTTGTTTCTTGTAGGTTGGAGTATATATTGCCTGTAAGCATCTCTTTTTCAAACCATTATTTCTTAGTATTCCTCGTCAAACCAATCGTTCCTCCTTTGTCGGGGTTGTCGCCTTCGCGACTGTTTGGATAGCGTTCCTTACTCTTTTGGATATGTCATTTCATCATCATCAAGGGCGCAACAACCGGTATCCGATCTAGAGCTGCCTTAGTAAAGTGCTCTAGCCATCCTGGTTTTGCGCCGAGGTCTATCAATTCAATATCCCCAAAAGCTGCCCGCTGTCCTAACCTACGGCGTCGGTCCATCTCAGACAGGGTCTACCTCGTCTTCTTTTTCTACCATTGATATTGCCCTTATAGACTTTTCGGGCTGGATCATCCTCATCCATACGTATTTCTTGACCCGCCCATCGCAACCTGTTGAGCCGGATTTTATCCACAACCGGACGGTCGTGATATCGCTCATAGATTTCGTCGTTATGTAGGGTACGGAATCGTCCATCCTCATGTAGGGGGTGAAAAATTCTTCGGAGAATTTTTCTCTCAAACGCGGCCCATCGCAATCTCTCTTGCTAAGAACCCAAGTCTCCAAGGAATACAAACAGGACTGGCAAGGTCATTGTCTTGTACAGTAAGAGCTTTGACCCTATGGTGAGACGTTTCGAGCGGAGCAGTTTTTGTAAGCTGAAATAGGCTCTGTTGGATGCCAACAACCGTGTGTGGATTTCATCATCGCAGCTGTTATCGGTTGTAATTTTCGACCCTAGATAGGAGAAATTATACGCGGGCTCAAAATTGTAGTCTCTTTTCTTTATTGTTTGCGTTTGGCCAGGGCGATTTGATGTTATTGGTTGGTTTTTGGTGCTGACCTTGACACCACATATTTCGTCTTGCCTTCATTGATGTGCAACCCAAGATCTAGCGCCGCCTGCTCGATCTGGATGTGTGCGTCTTGGGTCGTTCTCCCCATGATGTCGATATCGTCGTAGTTCGGTGGGCTTAAAGAGGATCGTACCCCTCGCATTTACCTCAGCATCACGGATCACTTTTTCCAGGGCCAGGTTAAAGAGGACGCATGATAGGGCATCCTCTTGTCTTATACCGTTCCTGATGGTCAATGGTCTTGAGAATGATTCTGCTGCTTTTATCTGGCCTCGTACATTGGTCAGGGTCAACCTAGTCAGTCTTATTAATTTCGTCGGGACACCGAATTCTCTCATGGCCGTGTACAGTTTTACCTTGGGTATGGCATTAGAGACAGCCTCAAAGTCGATGAAAAGATGTTGCAATTGATGTTCATATTCCAGCAGTTGATACATCTATAATTGGGGCAGATAATGCCTCATTGCCAGTCGTCAGTCAATAATTTGCTGCCCGACGCCTTGAGCAGAAGTTGATGAATCGTCTGATGTAAATGGTCGCTTCCATATTTAACCATTTCCGCTGGATTCCACGGACTGTTTCTTCTATACTTGGTGGTGCAGTATTTGTCCGTCGTATTCAGTTGGCGGGATCTCCAACTAGCCGTTGTTCTGGTTGTTGAGCAGTTCATCAAAATACTCAACCCATCGCTCTAATATGCCCATTCTGTCGGAAATCAGATTTCCCTCTTTGTCTCGGCAGGATGAGCATCGAGGTGTATAAGGCTTCATCCTGCTGACTTGTTGGTAAAACTTCCGCGCCTGGTGCGGTTGCTCCCTGTACTTTTCTAGTTCACAGACTTGTTGGTTCTCCCAGGCTTCCTTTTTCCGTCTGTGAAGTCGCTTCTCCGCTCAACGGAGTTCATGATAAGTCTCTGCGCGTGTCCGCGTTCTTTGAGAATGCAACATTACTCGGTATGCGGCATTTTTCCGTTCCGTTGCTAGCTTACATTCATCGTCAAACCAGCCGTTCCGACTCCTTTTGCGGCTGGGGCCAAGTATGTTTGTGGCCGTATCCATGATAACGTTCTTCAGGTGATCGTGAAGATCTTTTGTTGATACTTCATCTCTAGGATCTCTGTTGACTGCGGTTATTGCGGCATCTATTTCCCTCTTATAGGTGTCGCGGAGGGCTGTGTTGTGGATGGCTCCAGCTTTAACTCTCACCTGATTGTCAGAGGTGATTCTGGGTTGTTTTGTTATTCGAGCTCGGAGCACCATGCCAACGAGATAGTGATCCGAGTCTATATTGGCCCCCCTATATGTTCTGACATTCATCAAGGCTGGGGGGTGACGACGTTCGATCACTACGTGGTCAGTTTGGTTAAAAGTGGTCCTGTCTGGAGAGGCCCCCGTAGATTTGTTTAGTTTTGATAGTAATTGTAATAATTTTGTTATTATTGTTGTTTGTTTGTACTTCTCTTCTCATGTAGACACTTACATGAAAATTAAATTCACCATTTTCTACATTTTCTTACAATACAATTTTGTTCCGCAGCGTTGCAATACCAACCCTATGTATATTTTTCTAAGACACAAACCGGAAGAATTCACTGCCATGGATTCTCAAACTTTTCTTGGATAGTATTCTGAAAAACTAATGATAAATTAAATAACTTTTATTTTTTATTTTCTCCAGGTGCACAGTAGATTGTACACACTTTTTCTCAATATTACATCTTTTATATTATATAATACATGTCTACAAATAACGCACAATAATAGAGAAATCTACTAACCTAATCGATTACCTTGCTATTACCAGTGTAGTGTAGGTTACGTTATATAATATTTAATAATATTCTGGGCATATTTATAATAGGTAGTTAATTGTTAATTATTATTATATACCAGGTATATGTACAATTCCATATGTAATCTTTAATTTATTGTTCAGTGTATCAAGTCACCCAAGTCTCATATGTATGACCATTGACTCAATGCAAAATGTGGGATTTTGAATTTAATTCGCTTTTCTACCTAAATTGAATTTTTGAATTTTTCTTGTCTTCATTTTTAATTATCTTGAAAGCAAATATCTTTTAGAACATGTTTGTGATGGTTAGAAGGAAATAAAAACTTGAAAATTTGTACTCTCAGGGCGCGTTCATAGACGGTTTTGAAACAGATGTCAAATGAGGCTTTGAGGCCTGAATTTGAAGCAGATTCATCATAAATATTTTTTTTAGGCGGCTTCTGCTTCTGGGAATGATTTCTGCTTTTTTCAAATCTAGCCTCAAATATCTGCCAAGTTTCGCGTCAGTAGATGCAGGTAAGGAAAAATTGTGTACGATAGATAGACAGGGCAGTTAAAGGACAGTTTAGTTGACTGATAAGGCCTGAGAAATGTCCCTGCTCTGCCTTTTGCTTTTGCCAGAACGGACGGACGAAATCCCATATCTCTGTTAGTGTTGTCTCTGAAAAATACACAAATAACTTAAGGGTAGAAGCAAGTAGATTCTATACAGAGGATTCGTCTCCAGGCGCGTTGTTTAAGTTGGTACGGTGGAAGAAAAGCATTGCACTTATTCAACGTTCTTCAATCACTTGCACATGAAGAGTTTCGCGTATGATTTCGATGGTGTTGGTGTCGTGTATACGATGCATCGGATGGGAATACATATTCGAAAGAACCATCTTGGCGTCATCGACACACGCACAAGTTAGCTACCTCGTACCAATACCATATACGTCATCACATTCTGTGACCCTTTAAAATTCGATTTGCTTCTTCTGTATGTAGTCTTCTTTGGTAGAAGATTGTAGGCATTAACTCGGCATAAGAATATCAGTTTCCATGGCGGAGTGTACCCTTACGCCGATGTGCTGCTAGTGGGGTAATGACCGTAGTATTTACAGATGTAAACGATTATTTGAAAATGAAATCAGCCAGAAGTTATTGAGAGAGAATTACAAATTTTGTGAAATGTGAAATTTATTTTAATGAACGGAAGGGGAACAGGGAAACCTAACCAAAAATACAATATAAACGTCTTAAATATTCCCAGTAAGAAAACTAGTGGATCTTCCTCAAAGCAGTAAGGAAATTCCAAAGCTTCAGATGTAGGATGCAGTGACCCTAATACAGAATTCCCTTGGCTAGGCGTCTATAATCTCTAAAAGTCCCCATTCACCATTGGTCTTGAGAACCAAATTGCGTGGAGATAACCAACTGCTGTTGGAAAGTCTGCATATACCTTGCTTAGGTAGCTCTTTCCTCGGAACAGCAAGCTTCTAGGGTGGTAAAGAACGCTCAAAAATTGTAAGATAGATCCTTATTAAGTCTGTAAGAAGGAGATAGGGGATGGGATGAGTAACCATTGGAAGATGCTCTGCAAGATCGGCGGATATTTGATGGGGAGGAGGGAGTTAAGTGAAGCAAGCTTGGAGGCGACGGAATCAAAGACTCTAGAGAAATCAGTGAAATAGGGTGTACCTGCTGTGAATAAAGACATTTAGTGTCAAAGCTGGAAAAGCTGAATAGGTTGAAGTAGTCTCGCGATTCCCAAGTACGGTTTAAGCGCCTTCTTTTTATTACAGACGAACCTATGGCATTGAGCAAGGGAAGTAATATTTCTAAAAGAAGGAATCTACTTTGGTAGCGCATGTTTCAGGCGGATGTTTATATATATATTTCTATGGGGAATTAAGTTGGGAAAAGTGTAGGTACATAGAATAAGAAAAGGTGTAGGAGTCAGGTCGGAAATGACGAATGAGCTCGATCGTATGTTAAATTAGTATGCCATGTCAGCCGTTTGGCAATAATGTTATCTGCATGGAAGTTGTATTGATAGAGTTCTGTTTGGAAAAGCTTCGGTGGTGAGCGTTGATGTCGATATTTGACTAAAAAGGCAATCCTAAAACATGAGATTAAGAGTATGGCTTACGGAGCTCCCGGTGGTGTTAAACTGCCAAGCAGAACAAGTATTCATGAAAAAAAGAAGCAGCATAGAAGAATAGACGGAGTTATTAGAAAGGATTGGAAAGGTACGATGATTAGACTAGTTGAGCACGGGTAGGCTTAAAATGATCTAGAGGAAGGAGCAATGAGGGGAGAATGTTGCATTAGGACTTCAGAGAAACAGTCAAACAAGGGAGGGGCAAGTGCACACAAAATACACAAGAACAAAAAACAACATCAAAAATAACATCAGCCTCGAAAAATACTAGCCGAGCCCTTTCTTTTGATACCCCCCGTGACCATATTCAGTGAAAGAGAGCCCCTCCCCCTTAAAGGGTAAAGGGATTTGCATTGTGACTGGATGTTGGATGCCAGCTAACTCAGACTTGAATGAATATCTTACCTTTCCAAATTGGGGTAATAATCACGGGCGAGCGCAATTCTGACCACATTGCTTCCTACAATGTACTGTAGTGCACCATTACAGTCTCGAATAAAGCATTCTAACGAGCTTCAGGGCCCTGGTCCATTTGGATTGTGGCACTAACGATTATTATTTTTGCTGTCGACCCCCTCGAAAATGGCATTTTCATATTCATTTAACTTTTTGAAAAACTCAAGGATTATTAACAGATAAATCATCATCATCAACGGCGTAACAACCGATATCCGGTCTAGACCTGCCTTGATAAGGATCTCCAGACATCCCGGTTTCGCGCGAAGGCCCACCAATTCGATATTTCTAATAGCTGTCTGGCATCCTGACCTACGCCATCACTTCATCTCAGTCAGAGTCTGCCTCGTCTTCTTTTTCTACCATAGATATTGCCCTTATAGACTTTCCGGGTGGGATCATCCTTATCCATACGAATTAAGTGACCCGCCCACCGTAACCTATTGAGCCGGATTTTATCCACAACCAGACGGTCATGGTATTGCTCATAGATTTCGTCATTATCTAGGCTACAGAATCGTCCATCTTTATGTAGGGGGACAAAAATTCTTTCGAGGATTTTTCTCTCGAACGCGGCCAAGAGTTCGCATTTTTTTTTTGTTAAGAACCCAGGTTTCCGAAGAATTCATATGGACTGGCAAGATCATAGTCTTGTACAGTAACAGCTTTGACCCTATGGTGAGACGTTTCGAACGAAACAGTTTTTGTATGCTGAAATAAGCTCTTTTGGCCGCCAACAACCGTGCGCGGATTTCACTGTCACAGCCATTATCGATTGTAATTTTCGACCCTAGATAGGAAACATTTTCAACGGTCTCAAAGTTGTAGTCTCATATCTTTATTGTTTTCGTTTGACCATGTTGTTCGTTCTTGGTTTTTGCTTTTTGGTGCTGACGTTGCCACCATGTACTTCGTCTTGCCTTCATTGATGTGCAGCTCAAGATCTCGCGCCGCCTGTTCGATCTGGATGAAGGCAGTTTGTACGTCTCGGGTGGTTCTTCCTATGATGTTGATATCGTCAGCATAGGCTAGTAGTTGAAGAGGATCGTACCTCTTGCATTTACCTCAGTATCACGGATCACTTTCTCGAAGGATAGGTTGAAGAGGACGCATGATAGGGCATCCTCTTGTCTTAGACCGTTGTTGACGTTGAATGGTCTCGAGGGTGATCCTGCTGTTTTTGTCTGGGCTCGCACATTGGTCAGGGTCATCCTAGTCAGTCTTATTAATTTTGTCGGCATACTGAATTCTCTCATGGCCGTGTAAAGTTTTCCCTGGCGATGTTATCATAGGCGGTTTTAAAATCGATGAAAAGATGGTGTAACTAATGTTCATATTCCAACAGTTTTTCAATCGCTTGCTGCAGAGACGAAATCTGATCTGTTGCTGATTTACTTGGAGTGAAGCCTCTTTGGTATGGGCCAATGATGTTCTTGACGTATGGGGCTATCCGATCTAGCAAGATAGCGGAGAATATCTTATAGATGGTACTCAGCAACGTGATACCTTTTTATGTATGGGACAGATGCCTCGTTGCTAGTCGTCAGGCATTGATTCGCTGTTCCACACCTTGAACATCAGTTGATGAATCAGTTGGTGTAGTTGGTCGTCTCCATATTGAATCATTTCGGCTGTAATTTCATCGGATTGCACAGACTGTTTCTTCTATACTTGGTGGTGGCAACATTTGTCTGTCGTTTTCAGTTGGTGGGACCTCCAACTCGCCAATATTTTGGTTATTGAGCAGTTGTGAATGGCTTCAGTATTCACCTAATTGTCAGAGGGGATTGTAGGTGGTGTTGTAATTCGAGATTGGAGCAATATGCCAACGAGATAGTGATCTGAGTTCTTTTTGGCCCCCTATATTTTCTGACATTCATCAAGGCTGAGAGGTGGTGGTGTTCAATCAGAAAGTTGTCAATTTGGCCAAAAGTGATCCCGTCTGGAGAGGCCCACGTAACTTTGTGGACCGCTTTACACGCAAACCAAGTACTTTCAACAAGCATTTTGTGCGATACTGCTAACTGAGTAACCCGCAGTCCGTTATCATTGGTGTTCCTATGTAAGCTATGGGAGCCGACGTATCGCCTGAAGACGGGCTCCGTTCCTACTTGACTGTTGAAATCTCCAAGTATGATTTTAATATCATACTTGGGGCAGTCTTCGAAGGTCTGCTCAACTGCTTCGTAGAAGGTATCCTTCTACGACTCTGCAGTCTCCTTTTAAGGGCGTGAACGTTTATGAGGATTATATTTCTAAATTTGCCTCGCAAACGCAGAGTGCATAGCCTTTCGCTTATATTTATAAAACCGATAAAAGCAGGTTTCATTTTTGGCTGACTAAGAAACCTACTCCGAGTACACCAACCCAAACTTAATGTTTCAGTCTTAAAAATAGAGTGAAAAGCTTATCTCTGTTTGCGAGTACGATGTGTCCAAAGTCTTCTTATCCGTGATTTCTCGATGTAAATTAACAAAAAATCGGAAATTCAGTTAAGTAAAGGTATTGACGAACTAACACGATATTCGCATTATAGGCTTCAAACTCATTTTTGGTAATAATTTCTTTCAAATAGATACTCTTGTCTTTTTTTCCTCGCAGTAGACATACTATGCATTTGAAGCGTAAATATGTCTGAGTATCTGTAGCGCAGCTTGACTAGTTGTTTATGGAATGAAGTTGGAGCACATTCTGAGAAAAAATCTTCAAGGCAACTAGGGATGATTATCATTGAAAACATTGTATGCAAGAAAAATTTGGTTTGCCAACAGCATCATTCGAGGAATTCCAAACTGATAAATGTTTGGATTAGTATCCCCCATGCTTGCCTACGTGGAATTTTAATTGAAAGCGAAAACGATCAAGTAAACTATCAGCGAATATCCGGGATCACCGTTTAAAAAATTAAAAAATTCAAGTTTTTTCAGAAATTTTGTTTGCATACAAAGTAGTTGAATTTCGTTCGAAAAACGTACTCGCATTTCACTTGACCATTGAATGTCGTAATTGTTCATTGTCTCAAACTGTACCAAGATCTTTGCAGATAAGAAATTGGTTTTTGTTGCTTACATAGTACCGTACTGGAATTTCTAGTTCTTACCTATGACGAAACTGTTATTCACTTCTGCTTTCATTTTTGTCCCATGTATGTAAGATAATCAATGGCAATGGCCAAACAAAGTAGACGTTTAAGTGCGTTTCTTGTAAACAACCTATTGTTTCTTCATTGAATGCCAAAATTCCGCTTAAAGTGTAGCTAACAAATCTTTTCTTTGGTTTATTACCTAATCGTTAAAGCAAACTTTGAGTAGTGGCTAAAGGGATTCTGATTAATCTTCATGTAAAAAAAATTAATTCAACGACTTGCGGCGCAATTAACAAATAAAGGCACGTTTTGGAAGGAAAACTAAATGCCTATGAGAAAGTAGGTTAATCTTGTAAAGTTGAGCAGATCTACCTGCCCTTGCAGATAGTTTTGTAACCACACACAGCGTGTGAATTCAACTAGAAGTCTTTTTCGAAGCTTTCTATATACTCAACATATGCCTGGTTTCAACTCCTTCATCTATGTTAAACATATAGTGTGGCCAGGATTTGGAATCCGCAGAATAATGATCTTAAAGTCAATACTTTTTACTATTAGCTAATTACATTTTTACCACCTTCCGCCAAGCTATGACTGAGATTTAGGTTTTGTTTTTATTGGGAGAAGACCTTGTGGTCTACCCCAGCACTTTGGTTGGCTTCGCTGCGGAACTGTCTGCTCCCCAGTAGTTTATATCTTTAGGCATCCTTTGTGTCAGCAAATCGTTTGGTTTTATTCTTTCCAGTTGTCTCATTATATCAGCGATATCAGCCAATTTTCGGACTTTGTTATTTTTATGTGATCGTAGTCGGTGGCTATTTTTAATCACTTGGCTTTGATGACTTCACTAACCAACTGTACTTTCAAGTCCTTATGCAGATCCTCATTACGAATGAACCCAGGAGCGTCTACTAGGCACTAAGCGCTTTATTTTGGAGCGTGTGTATGGCCTTCAGGGTTGTTTCTTTGGCACAGCCCTAGAGCTGGCCCGGTCTGCTTATAAATTAGCAGCTTGTTGTCGATGGTTAGTTGGGAATTCCTCCCCAATAATAATAATAATCATTGGCGTAACAATCCATATTGGATCAGGGCCTTGAAGTGTGTTAGAGCACTTTATTCAAGACCGTAACGGTACACTAGGAGGCAATGTGGTCAGCATTGCGCTCGCCCGAGATTATTACCCTGATTTGACTCAGGTACTCATTCACAGCTAAGTCGACTGGTATCCGACGTCAAGTCACGATACAAATCCCACTGCCACCAGTGAGATTTGAACCGCGACCTTCCGTACGACGGCCTTGCCCTCTAACAGCTATCCGGACATGTTTTTTTGTTCACCTGAGTTTAGCATCGAGTGTGATACCTAAATATTTGAGCTCCCTCGCCTATACATCTTGTCCGTTTATGATGATTGATCACTACTATCGGGGGAGGGTCTGAGCTTCAAAATGGGGAGTCTGAATCCCCGAGAAATTGCTGATTTTTTAAGGAATCTTGGCAAAACTTTAAACGCTTATATCTCCATTGCTATTAAGAATTTCGCAAAAAGGAGCTTAATTCGTGATTACTGCTACCGGGGGAGGTTCTGAGCTTGAAAATGGTATATAGGTTGGGGGGTCTGGGTGCCAGGAAAATTGCGGATTTTTGGAGGAATCTTGGGAAAAACTTTAACCGCTTATATCGCCGTTAATATTGAGAATTTCGCAAAAAGGAGCTTATGCTGGATTCTCTTTTTGTTTGTGTTAGTTAATGTACGTTGATTTGATGTCGTTCAATTTTATTTTCCATTTCTTGGTCCACTCTACAACGTTGTCAATGGCTGTTTGTAACTTTATTTTTGCTTCTTCCGTAGTTTTACCCGTAGTAAGGATGGCAGCATCGTCCGTAAATGTCGCTATTTTGACTTCTTCACAGCAAGGTGTATCATTGGTGTACAGGAGAAATAGTGTTGGGCCCAAGACACTGCCATGCGGTACATTAATTGCAATTTTTTTCAGTTCGGAGTAGGTATGATACGTATGATTTTAAGATATCAAAAAATTCTTCTTGGAGATCCCATATGCAATTTATACAATAGACCCTTATGCCATACCTTTTCAAACGCCTGGGCGACCTCGAGAAAAATGGCTGAGCACATCTTTTTTCCGATGCATTTTTTATCGGGGGATGAATGGATTCAGTTACACAAGGTAAAGTTCCTGATTGCTGATGATCCTTGTCCATGTCTGAATCAAGTGAACTCACACCTCCCAGTAGTACCTGGGGATAACTACTAAACAACCGTCATAATGAACGTGAACGTAAGCGGCGTCCTAGTACAGACTCTAATACAGAGACTGTTGAACCTGGCAAGAGGTATAGATTGTACCCACCCGTATGCAATGGAATAAAACAATGGAGTATATACCTTAGTTGACTGACCAGTTGTACTGGAAAATCCACCCTCTCAGGAGGTCGGTTCTATGGATTCCTAGGAGGACCTTTTATTGCATTTGATGACCCTTTTAGTAGGAGTTCGAGGGTTACAAAAAAAATATCACTAACACAAAAGGAAGGCAAACCTTAAACTATAAAATCAACTATGATAGTAAGGTATCAAAAACCCCTTAGGTAATGAAAAATGGGAAACTGCGTGAAAAACTCAACAAGCTGGAGAAACTTACATTGCAGTTTAATTCGCAAATTGAAAAACTACAGCCGGAAAACGAAAACCTCAAGGAAGCAACTCAGGCTAGTTTCACGAAGTGCCGCAGCCCTAGTGTAAATGAACCGAAAGTATACCACAGAGATGAAGAAAAATTAGCCAGCGAAACTGACTGGATCTTGTAAACAAGAAGCGCGTCTAAGAAAAGGGGCTCGTCACCAGAAATCATTAGACATTGGACAAAATGCGATAAAGCGAAAAATCTAACAAAATTGGAAGTGAAACTTCGTCCGCTGAATAATATTAGCGGAATCGATAAGCACCAGACAGTTAAAAGTTTGCTATCGGCAGTACCCAATAGTTCCTCTAAACAACAATGTTTGGAAAGTACATACTGTAAGACCACAGTCCTGGAGACGCACACGAGTGGTTTTCATACCGAAAGCGGGCAAACGAGATCATGAGTCCGCGAAGGGCTTTCGACCAATCAGCCTGACCTCTTTCGTGCTGAAGACCCTAGAGCGCGTTCTGGACATTCACTTAAAGACCATTATGGAGAGAATGCCTTTCACTAAGTCCCAGCATGGCTGCCTCAAAGGAAAATCCACAGAAACCGCTCTCCACGAGGTAATTGGCACGGTTGAGCAGTGACTGCAGTACAAGCAGTATACCCTAGCTGCTTTCTACGATCTAGAGGGAGCTTTTAACAACGTTAGTACCAACGCCATCAAGGAAGCCTTGACCCGTATTGGATTGGAGGGGTATCTTACGCATTGGATTATATCCATGCTAAGTACCAGGATAATCCAGACGGATTTGGGAGGCAACCACTTGACCAGAGCTGTGAACAGGGTGGCGCCATCTCTTCGATCCTCTGGTTAATAGAAATGGACGAAATTTTACGAACATTGGACAGTAGCGGGGTGGACGGTGCTGATATTAGTATCAAGGATGTTTCTGCCCATTATGAGCGACATCATGGAAGGAGCGTTGCGAAAGATGTGCCTGTGGGCCGCAAGATACGGACTCACCATGGACCTAACCAAAATGGAACTGATGCTATTCACCACCAAAGCAAGGATTTCTGAATTCCACGCACCACGCTGAATGAACAAAGATTGGTCCTTTTCTCTAACGTAAATTATCTGGGTGTAATCCTGGATCCAAAGCTAAATTGGAAGTTGAAGACAGAACTGACGGTTAAGAAGGCCTGTATAGCCTTTTATGCCTGTAAGAGAACCTTTACAAAGAAATGGGGTCTCCGGCCGAGGATGGTTCTCTAGATGTACACTGCGGTAGTGCGCCCGATCCACCTTTCTAACAAATGTCAAAACTAAGACCGCTTCGAGAAGTACTAACCGAGATCTTTAATTGGATACCCCACATGACTATATTTGATGACAAAAAATGTACACCCCCCTTTTGCATGTATGGGGACCCTCCCCCCTTAAATTCAACTTAAAAGGATGTAGCTCACTATAGGTATGAGCGTTCACAGTTCCCACCTTTCTACCAAATTTGGTGTCAATCGCTACAACCGTCTCCGAGAAAAATGCGTGTGACGGACAGACAGACAAACAGTAAACCGATTTTAATAAGGTTGTGTGTTTACACAAACCTTAAAAACGAGCCCTTCAGCAGATATGTCTCAAATCTTACAGCGCAAAAAAACATAGGCTACTCTCTGCGGAAGGCCGCGAAAGATCTAAAAAGACCCAGACAAAAAACAGGAAAATTGGCAATGGATTTGTTCTGCACAGAATAAAGCAGATCTGTTCATGAATCTAGAAAGCCAGCCTCTAGATACACAAGCGTCTAGATAATTTACGCCAGTCAGAATAGTGGACCATTACCCAATACGTGGTGTTAAACTAAATGAGCTGAGAACAGAAATTAAAACAAAAGTGTCTCCTAACAAAACTCCCGGCTGTGAACTTATTTCAGGAAGAATACTAAAAAAATTGCCAGCAGAGACGCAACACTTAAAAGACAATTAGGAAGCGAAACGGATTCATTAATGGAAGAGGAAAAAAGTGGAATCTACAAAATCAACTGCAATGCGAGATGTTCTACATTGGCCAAACAAAACACCTCATCACGACTAGGTTTCAAGAACACTTAAAGGAAGTAGATAAGAGGGAAAGACGAGGAACCAACACGGTGCGATCGTCGGTAGCGGTACACGTCATCGAGGAGGGTCATTCTGTGACGAGGCCAAATCTGGAGGTGGTACGACAAGTGAATAAGCCGCACACCTTGGACGCATGGGAGAGCTTGGAAATATTGCAAAAGGATGCGTTAAAATTGATGAACTCCGATGAGGGGAATTGTGTATCGAGGCTAATTAAAATATAGGGACCGGACCACCCACTAACTACCCCCCCCTTACCTGCGTGTGGACCTTTTTAACTTTTTCTCTTTACCTTTTAGAAGGTGTACCCACTTATGTATCTTTAACTTTTAAACAAACTTTTGCGATTTGTATCTAGACACCTTCAATTTTTTTTTATTTAAAAACAGGAAAAATTTTCCAATGATTTAGTAGCTTAAATATTAAGGGAGAGAGTAAGTAGCTCTCAAAATTCGTATATACAAACTATAAAAATATATTGTAGTAGGAGAAGTTATCTAGTTTTATTTTTATGCTATAAATGTACATTAAAATTATAAAACACTATTTTAAAAATTTTCTAATTGAATACGGAAATTAGAGATTATTTTTTATATTACATTCTATGTATAAACAACCAAATACAACCTCGGTTTGAATTCAGTGCATCTCGGGAGAAATGTTAAAAAAATAAAAGTGAATTATCGACCAGTAGCTTATCTTGGTATCCATAAAACAGAACTTATCTTTTCACATTTGTCTTTGATTTACTCAAATCAAAACCTGGTACATTAGGCTAATTTCGTAGCAACGTGCAGCCGTTCAAGTATCTGTTTTGGGTTCATTGCTTGTTCGTCCCGCAATTGTCATTCTGCTCATAACAATGATCCAAATAATGTTTAGCTTCTCATTCACTTCGCACTGAGAAGCGTAAGTGAAATTGATCAAGCTCACGATTGACTAGATCAATATGCTAAGCTACCCACAAAAATAAGTACAGTTGATTTCGGTAGCAGCATTCCATCTTTATATTTTATTTGCTTGTGGCAATTCAGATCCATATGAAATTTTGGCTTTCACTACATAAATATATCTAAATGTAATGCAGATAAGAAATGAATCTTTGAAACAAAACTATCAAATACTTCGATCGGAGCTTTGAATAACCACATACGAACATTATATCCCAATTTTCAAATCCTATTATCATTAATCTGATGTTGGTTTCAGGTACCATGCATAAAGTGCTAGGCAGGGTGGGATATGATGCTTGAAAATGAAAAAGATGTATTCACTGATTTTATTTTTATTCTTCACAGTGAACCACTTTAAACAAACCTAAAGTAACATTTACAGACAATGTTCGATGTTAATAGTTAAAATTCATTCCAGTTCTTTAAAGTATTAAACCTTTATATTCTGAGAAAAAGAAATTTAAATGTAAAATTAAAACAATTTTCAGATGCAAATTGTATGCAAAATCGTGCCACTTACAGATCACATTCACCAAAATTTGGATAGGTTTACCCGTTTTGGACCGAATTGGTTGGAACATAGAGACAATGGATAAACAATCTCTGGCAACTGCTACAAAACCATGCTGGGAATAAGATTCAGACAAAGAACAACGAATTCGGCAGGTGCAAGGAATAACTCATTTTAGTTAAATTAGGCGTTAGTCAACTTTCATTGAAATTGATTTCACAATTTCTAATGTTTTTCTCAAATACACAACCCTAAAATTGTAAGGTTTTTATAGAACCAAAACCTTATTAAAATTGGTTCGCTGTCTGCCTGTCTGCCATTTTTCTTTGCAGGAAGGTAGAAAACTTCCTGAGTTTTATCCAACTTTTCTTTCATTTCACTCGCCCCGCGGTACTCCCATAGGCTTTCGCATCGTGACGCATGATCAGAATTTATACTACCCACCGTTCACGTTCGTGTTCCTCACTCGTTCCTTATTCTGACCGATTTCAGCCTCAGCCTTTTATGTATGACTGTGATCACTTTTTCAACTTCAGTCCATATCACCTTTGATTTCAGCGTATGCTCTGTAATGATTGTGGATGTTAAGTGCTCCCCGGATCTAGCGTCTAATAACCTTTTGAACTGCGAACCTCGGGCATTGGAATAAATCGTGTCCTGCCTCCTCTGCAGTTCTCGGGCATTTTGCACAATATGACGATTCGCACGGCCCAAATCGATAGAGGTATCCTCCATTACCTTCGCTTCCACCGCGTTAGACCGAAACCTACTTCGCTTTGGGGGCGCCAAATCGATCGCTGAATATTTTATATAATTCTGCCAGTTTATCGGTCTATTTCCGACTTTTCACTTATCCTGGCGCTGGGCGATATTTTCACTCCGTGCGACTTGCCGCTGTCGGGCACAAGATTCTTCGATGAGATACGTTCCATCATAAAAACGTTTTCCTTTTCCTTTTTCTCTCCAGAATGTTTATTGACACAGGCCGTTTTGTCGGATATTGTTCGATAAGCGGGGCATCTTCGAAGTGTGTCTAGATGGTATGCAGCTCCAAATTTATTTCTGTTCACTTCCTTTGCCAGCGCATCTGCTCACACTATGCCTGCATATAGTAAGATGGAACTAACCATCATGAAAGCATTCTTTCCTGTCATATGCTTTGACTGCTGCACCCTTGATATCTAATTTGAAATTTAGTGTCTGGTCGATCATTACGCCTAAATACTTGAGCACGAACTGGGAATGTATTGTTTGTGTTCCATCTTTGATCTTCATAGACATCCACGTCCTACTTAGTGACAAGTACTCGCATTACTTCTTCTGCGAGCGATAGGTCCGCATTCTCCACCCAGGACTTAATGTCGTAAATTGTTTCGTTCTCGTTAACCTTGACGGATCAATCAATCATCAAGGAGCCGTACAACAACTGTTAACTAAATCTCATCCGCGAAGCCAATGATGCCCAGCGGGTAGGAAGATCTAACGCCAGCACTTCGTCATACGTAATTATCTATCAGAGTGTTTTTAGGACGGACTCCATATTTTGATCGTTATGATTTCGGCCCTTCATCTCAATCGTAGCACAGATACCTATCGATTCAGAATCCACTTTCCTTTGCATGTTGTTTTAGATTATCGGTTCAAATAATTTGTCAGTATTATTTAAGAGGGACATCGACCCGTAAAACCAAGATTCACCCAAAGGTTTGTTTGGCTCGGGAAAGAGCATTAGCCAGTTTATCGAAAATGCTATTTATTTAAGTCATGCGGTAAATGCCTCGGCAAACATATTTAGAGGCTTAAAGATTAGAGAGACCTTAACTGCTGCCTTAAGGACTTTAGTTTCTACTACTTTCTTAGCAGATTCCACGAATCCTCCTTACTTACCATTGGAACTTTGATGGAATCTACTTGGACAAATAGATAATAATAATAGATGGAGCACGTTTGCTGTTTTGGAGTCTCCACCCCGGTGGTCTGAGTGAGTGTCTTTACACACAGGCTTAAAGTATTCGCTTTTACTTTTAATTATAGCTACATGGAATTTTTTTAAGCCTCTTCGGCTTGGTCAAGTAGCTGCTCGTATCCAGGTTAGTTTCCGTTTCGCGAATTGCGTCTTCTGGCCTTAAGGCAAGCTTTGCGCCATTCCTCGATTTCGCAGTTCCACCAAAAGTTCAGTCACCGAGAGACCATCAAAACACCTTAGCATGGACGCGTCACATGATATAACGTTTCGTCGATTTTGGAAGTGTTATCATTTGCGCTTTTTTTCAACGTTTTGTTTCGCGGTAGAATCTCTTTGAAATTCTCCTTGTCAAACTTGTTGATTGACCATCTTACAGTTTTCCTCCAGGACTAATTTATTTCGGTTTTTGATTGATTTAAAAAATTATCGCCTGATAGTCACTGTGTGTGTAGTTTTCACTTACGTTGCATGAGAGAACTTTAGCTAAAGTGTCATTAGCAAATATGGCACTTATCATTGACCCATTTTCCCTCTCTCGAAAAGTGAAATTCAGATGGGAAAGAACTTCAAGTAGCACAGCTCCTTTCGCATTCGTTTCACGGTTGCTCAAGCATTAAAATTGACAACTATTATCCAAGGGTTACAACAATTTTCATTCATCAGTAGCCTCTCTGCCATTGATCCGAACTTCTCTACCATGGGGCCTGGTGCCGCATAGCAACTGCAGATAGATGTCACCTATTTTTACTCTCGTGAAACTACTTTCAAGGATCTTTAACTATTTGCGAAGAATGGCGACATAACTTTAATCTCGAGTACACTCTGGAAGAGCAGATCATGAGTATCTTGACAATGGTTTAGGTTAAGCTGTAAGTACCTTATCTGCGCATAGTGTTGATCGCCTTGTTATGCGCCGAGCATGTGCTGCTGCCTGTGGTGTGGACGCTATCGCTATCATTTATTTGCCTACTGAACAGACAATTACGCCTTTCTTCATTATCCCTAGCTATATGGCCTCTTTTCCGCTTTCATGACATAGTTCGGATCAGTCTTGTGCGCTAGTACAGAGTGTTTTGTTTCAGGATCATGACATCGACTTGATATCGGATCGAAACAAATGGAGAGCAATTTACTCTCAGTTTCGTGGTCTACGTACACCTCCTTTCGGGCTCGGCACTCAAACAATCAAAAAATAAAAGACGAAGATGGGTAACGTTTCGTCCAGGGCAGAGGCAACTCACTAGACACTGCCTCATCTCTGCCGTGAATGAAGCCGTTTGGTCCGGTTCGACATCAAGTGGATATAGACTTAAGATCTATCAATCCAAACAAAATTTTTTAGCTCTGACCAAATTTTGGTCTAAATATAGCGGATTCACGTTCGATATAATTCGCACTTACGTTGTTTGACTTGCCACCTCTCTCAACAAGGTCGAGTCCGATTGCGTGGTTCGATCTGTTCCTCTCTGGTTCCATAAAATTGCCAAGCTCTCTTGCGCGTCTAACTACCTACTGTTCCCGCCTTCTTTTATGACATATACGTTGTTCTATGTGATGATGTGTCCGTCCTCTATGATGTGTAGTGCTATTATGGATTTCGGCATTTCTCTTTTCATGCTCCCCCAATGTACCGAAACTAGTATTTTCGTTAGTCTTATATAGCTCTTCAGGCAATTTTGACACGTCACTTTATATATTCCGCTGAATTCATACTTGAATTTGGGTCCTTGGGGGATCCAAACTTGCTCTTGAGTTGGTGCATCCTACTTGATGGGACCCCGTCGATGTTCAACTATGGATAAAATCGACGAAAAACCACAGGCAATGGTAGAAGAAAAAGAAGGTATAAAAACTGGTCCATTAGGACGAGAGACTACTACGAATGAACCGCTTTGGAGCCATAGTACAACAAAGCACTCCGATTTCATCTTCAAATCATGACGTTCTTCCACCGTTTTTACATCCATCGATTTATAGAACTTCTGTGCACATAAACACTGACTGAAACAATTGAAACTGATACTATCGGGAAAACTTACTTCTTATGGTTTTCTTCAAAATAAAATGTTATGAAAATCGGTTCACTCTCTGTCTGTCTGTCTGTCTGTCTATCTGTCACATACACTTTTCTAGAAAACGGTTATAGCAATTGACACAAAATTTGCTGGAAAGATGGAAACTGTGGATGCTTACGCATGCAGTGAGTTACATCATTCTACGCCGAATTTAAGTGTGGTCCCCGTATATGCAAAAGGGGGTGTAATTTTTTTTCAACTAATATTGTCATGTGGGGTATCAAACGAAGGGTCTTAGTACTTTCAGAATCCGGTCTTAGTTTTGACATTTATTACAAAGGTGGGGGACGCAGGGGGTTGAAAATGATCACATTTGTATTGTTAAGTGTATGTATTGTGGCGATATCCTAAGAAAAGTCTGCTTATTGTATTCAACTTCTTCAATCTTAAATATCGACTGACTCATTTGAAATTTGGTAAAAAGTAGCAACTACAGAAAGTTAGGAGTCCCTATCCTTATCTAAATCAACTTCCTTTTTATGCAGTTGGAGCGAATCTGGCCTAGCCCTTGTTTCTCCATTCTATACTATTCATTTTGGGTAGGAATAATCTATTCATTTTGATTAGAATTTGAAGCTCATAAAGTACCTGGGTTGCTTCTCAAACTTTCGGAAGATTCGCGCAAGTAAAAAGTGCAAACACACGTGGTAGCGCTCAATAAAAAAACGATGATCTTAGTGACATCGTATTTAAAATTTTCATACATTTCAATCGTAAATAGTGGAAAGTGAAAAAAATATTTTGTGGAAGTATTGTAACTGGTTAATATACGCGTCATTCAGTAATTCAAATTAAGATCACGTCTCACCGGTGGAGAATATCGACAGGTAAGTGGCAACTTGACACTGCACTGTTGTCAGCCCACATCTAGGTATCAAAGTTTAAAACAATAGGCAAGAAGTGGACAGACCAATTACAATAGTGTTATTCGAATGAAGATTACCACTTTGCCTCAGTAGCGCCGATTCTTTCTCTCCGCATTTTCAATTTCATTTTCCCCCAAATTACTTATGTGATACACATATGGTCCACATAGTGGTGGACATTACCTGTTGATGGCTGATTGTCATTGTCTAGTCTCCCGAATACCTGAGCTACTACCCACTATTACCGGCTATCAATTTCAAGTACGTAAGGTACAAACGCTTTGAGTACTTAATACTGGAGCTGGTTGAGATATTGAGTTAGTCGGAAATTGGTAACGGTAGAAATTGTTTAGTAAGTTTTTGCTTGGAAGTGAAAGGAATACGTAAAAGCAAAGGAACTTGAATATTTTTAACGAAAATTTAAAATGTGGCGGTTTACGTTAACGGTTTTGTGCATCGGTGCTGTGATCGATACAGTGAAAAGTGAGGCTGCAGTCAATCAGGATACTTACTTGAACGCTCTACAATCAACTAATACCCAAAGTGGTGTGTTTTGAGTATTTTTTTTCCGCAAATTAAAATTTGTTTTCAAGTTCTAAGTGTTTTGGAAATCTAACCCCCAACAATATGGGAATAGGGTGCTAATTGTTATTAACATATGTGTGTATGTAGAACTGGACCCTCATTAAATTAGGAATACCACTTACTCATGCCTTGAATATTCCAGTTTACTGGATATATTT